>NC_136057.1:1469369207-1470569207 GCF_964261635.1 Lissotriton helveticus | reverse complement strand
CGGGCAAATCGGCGTTAAATCTGATCACCTGGAACATACGTGGTTTCACTAATCCAAAGAAAGTCAGGCAAATATTCGCATGTATGGACAGATGGCACATTGACATTGTGATGTTGCAGGAAACGCACATTGCTCCGCATGCACAGACTCATATAGGCCGAAGAGGGGCAGAATCCATGCCTCATTCCACTTACTCCTCCTATTCCAGAGGGGTTTCGATATTGGTGAAAAAGGGCACAAATTTTACTGTTGAGGACACAATTAGGGACAGTCAGGGACGTTATATTATACTCACAGGGGTATTACAGGGACAACGCTTAACACTGGTCAACACAAATGGACCGAATACTGACACCCCTGATTTTTATCATGAGATTTGGCAGCACTTACACAGGGAATCGCACAGAGCAGTGATATGGGGGGGTGACTTAAATCTTGCTTTGACTGATCACATGGACAGATAAGGTATGACCACTGAACCACACAGAAAAGTGCGAGCTAAGATACTTGACATAATGACTGAGCTGCACTTACAAGATATATGGAGGACCCGTAATCCAGATCTTAGAGAGGCGACACATACCTCCGCGGCACATGGCAGCTGGTCCAGGATCGATTATTGGTTGGGGTCAGTAGACACTCTACTATGGACCACGGGAATTAAACATTTGCCCAAAACTCTCTCGGATCACAACCCTATTACACTGACCCTTCAGATCCCGCATTACACACCTCCACCATACAGCTGGAGGTTTAATGCCACTGCCCTTACGGACTCAGTTTATGCGGACACTATAGCTAAGGCAATTAAAGATTATTTTCAACTAAACGAACACTCCACAGATGACGCATGCCTCCTATGGGAAGCGTTCAAGGCCACACTGCGAGGGATTTGCATAAGCACTACGGTGGGGATACTGCGCGACATTAGAACACAGCTGTCACGATGTGAGGCAAGAGTAAAAACGCTAGAGAGTCTCTATGAAAGTAAGCCTGACCCTGCGGTATTGGGTGAAATATGGAAGACGCTGGATGAACACC
Source organism: Lissotriton helveticus (assembly GCF_964261635.1). Taxonomy (NCBI): domain Eukaryota; kingdom Metazoa; phylum Chordata; class Amphibia; order Caudata; family Salamandridae; genus Lissotriton; species Lissotriton helveticus. The sequence continues at coordinate 1,470,568,166 of NC_136057.1, read as the reverse complement.
AATCTTTCGCTCTAGATTAGGTCAAATACATCCACAAAAGATACACGGCTAGAGCGTATGGTGAGGGTAACAGACCGGGAAGGGTACTTGCTTCCAGAATTTGTGAAGGGCGCAAACCTCAAGCAGTACTGCAGATACGGGATGAGGAGGGTTCCATATGCGCAGACCCGATGGGCATTTTGCAGGGATTTGTTAATACTTATGGCAGGTTATATAAAGCTCAGCCAATAGCTTCCCCAGCTGAAATATTCACGTATCTGGAAGATGTTGCGATTACATGGCTTACAGACGCACAGAGGACCTATCTATCGCTCCCAATTACAATGGAGGAGGTATCAGAGATAATTAAATCATTACCGAATGGAAAAGCCCCAGGCCCAGATGGGTTTACGTGTGAATTTTACAAAACTTACATGGATATGCTAGCGCCCCGATGGTTGCGATGTTTGGGGAAGCTTTTGAGAACGGGATACTCCCTCAGACGTTGAGAGAGGCGCTAGTGATAGCGCTATTAAAACCAGCCAAGGATCCTGAGCGTTGCGACTCTTACCGACCCTTATCTTTAATAAATGTAGTTTCTAAGATTTTAGCCAAATTGCTTGCCACAAGACTACAACCACTTATGACCCAGTTAGTTCTCCCAGACCAGTCTGGATTTATACCATCAAGGGCTACCACGCACAACACCAGGACGCTGTTTGCTTTATCCCATTATTTAATCCCCAGTACCAAAGTGGCTGGAGTTATGTTAGACGCTGCTAAAGCGTTTGATTCCATCGAATGGTCTTATCTCATAACAGTCCTTCATAGAATGGGTTTTCCTCCGATATTTATACAATGGGTAAAACTACTGTACACGCAACCGGTGGCCAGAATTAGGGTAAATGGGTATATTTCTGCAGCGATAAATATAGAACGCGGGACTAGACGGGGATGTCCTTTGTCCCCTTTATTATTTGCCCTCGCCCTTGAGCCACTTGCCTGTAAGGTCAGACAGCGACATCATCCTTCCGCTCTACAGTTTCCAAGTAGGCCCCTACATATTTCCTTATATGCGGATGATAAGTACTTGGCACCGCTACTACGTGAATATATTAAATTCGGAGGACACTCGGAGCTCCAGATTAACTGGGATAAATCTTCAATTATTCCATTGACGGACACCACAGTACCACATACTACTGAATTTCCGCTGGAATGGCAGGAAGGCCCTGTGAGATACCGTGGGGTGTGGTATCACAAAGTCCCTGAGGTTGTTATTAGAACCAATTATGGTAAAGTGATATCCTCCATAGAGGATAAGGTGAACCGCTGGATACAACTGCCATTGTCGGTGGCGGATCGTATTGCGATTGTAAAAATGGTAGTGTTGCCCAAACTCCTTTACCTATTCAACAACATCCCGATTCCCCCCCCCCCGAGAGAAGTCTTCAATAGGATAACATCAGTAGTGTTGAAATTGATCTGGGCAGGAAAGCAAGCGCGAGTTGAATTACGAACCTTAACTCTACCTTACTCCAAAGGTGGTCTATGTGTGCCCGATTTTTTATTATACTATTTATGTGTTCAAGCGCAATACGCCACCTATTGGTATCATAAGATCCCATATCTTACACATACAGCTATAGAAGAAGGAGATGCTCTACCAACACCATTGACAGCAATTATCACACATCGTCGTCCTCCCCTGCATAATAAGGATATTAACAGAATTGACGCCACTAATGCAGCGTGGCTACGGCTTGGACACCTAGCGAATAAGCTACCTCTCTATGCACCGGCCCTTCCATTACATCATCACCCTGATATTTCTGTTACCAACGAGAAAGTTGGAATGGGGCTCTTGCAGCAAGTAGGGATAGACACAGCGGGAGACATGTACAATAACGGAGTATTCAAAACAGCGCAAGATCTCTCATACATTAGTAATCAGACATTATTATTCCGCTTCACCTACCATAGGCTGCAAGAAGCGATCAAAAAGCTGTATCCAGACTTTCCCAAGGAGCCGAAGCAGCTAGACACCTTACAACTAATACTCACATCTTCAAATACCGCACACTTGGTATCACGCTTATATACGGTGGCGCAAAATGAAATAAATTACAACACTCATAAGGCAAGGGACAGGTGGAGCACAGTGTTGGACACTCCACTTACAGAGGAAGACTGGAAGGCCACATGCACTTTGATCCAAATGCTGACGCCAAATGGCAACTTGCGGCTTGTGCACTTTAGATATTTGCATCAAACTTATTATACACCTATGAGACTTTATAAATATGGTCTCAGACCGGAAGCAAGATGTAAACGGTGTGGTCACGATCAAGCTGATTTCATTCACTTAGCATGGTATTGTATGAAAATACAGGCCTATTGGGAAGAGGTAACCACTATATTGGCGACAATGGTGGGGAGTGATGTTAATTGCACCATTCGAGTATGTTTGTTGGGGTTGTTGGCCGATATCCGAGCCGTGAAGCGGAAGTTCTGTGTGGTGGCATTATTGTTTGCCCAACGTAAAGTTTCACTGTGTTGGGATAGCAAAAATATACCAGTGCCAAGCAATGGCTGTGTGATATGTCCTACTGTCAAGATAAATTGCGTACATATGAAGAGGAACTACCGGCCAAATCAAGATCGAAAGACTATTGGAAATATCTAACAAACTATTGAATTGCACATCCGCTAGTCCACAATACTGAGTAAATGTACCCTATTCTCCTGTCAGTTGTATCTTGTGTACCTATGCAAAATCCAATATGTAGCATATTCTGTCTCTGTATCAATCGAATGATGAATGCTGTAGTGTAATAGTCCAAGTTGTATTACTGTTCATGTGAGATATATCATATGCCTTTTCAATAAAAAGATTAATAAAAAAAAAAAGAGAGATACCTGGACACAGTGGATACAATGTGTGGCCCCAACAAAGAGCAGTGCGCTAACAGAGTAATATAGGAGCTAGGGGAGGACTTGAGTTTAGGGTACAGGTGCTGTATATCTGGTGCCTGTTAGATTGAAGTGAAGAAAACTGGTGCACTGCTTGGGACACTGGATAGGATCGCTGAGAGCATTTGCCCTGGGTGGGTGATTGCCCTATCCTGAAAGAAGAAACTTTCCCCTTGAAACTGGGCCGTGATTCTTGAGTTGCGAGTTGTGCAGCTCCACCGTGGAAACAACAAGAGCCTGCCTCTGAGGCTCAAATGGACACAGGGAGGAGACTCCCCTCTGTACCCCTTTGGTCGTCCCGTTTTTGAGGAGGAGCAGCCCTTTGCAGCTCTTCGTCCTAATTCCTATGGCCCTGTGTGGTCCTCCTGGTCCCTTGGAGCCAGGATTGTTTTTGTAATAACCTGTCTAACTTCCTTAATATTTGTATTTCTTATCATGTTTATTCTACACGAAAAACGTTTTCCTGAGCAGTTAACCAATGTTACTGTGCCCTACACCTAAAAATATGATTGATGTTCTAGCCCTCATAAAGGAACACTAGAAAAGTCTAGTGAAAATGTTTTTATTAGATATGTGCTTTTGGCTATTCTGAAATTGTAATGGATGGTCATTGAAATGCATAGGAGCCCTGGAAATGTTTTTACTAGATGATTCTAGGATTTGATTTTTGCTTAGGGTGAAACAAAATGATAATTCTGTTTGTGATAAGTCATTACTCTCTCCTACTATTAACTGTATGTTAATTATGACCCAATGCTTTGTCTCCTTTGTACTCCTGCTTATACCTTATATGTCCCCGCTTAATGAAATATTTAGAAAGGAAAATGCCCACCTAGCAATGAATTAGGATATTGATAAATGTATAAAAATAAATGTGCAAATATTTTCTATGTTCCTTCTGGATCATAGGAATGTCTTTAGCTCATGCTAAAAGGACTATCTGTTGAAGATTGCAGTGATCTGTTAGCATGAGCTGAAAGCCATTTTGTACTTGGCAGCCATTTTAGTTAGCCATGTGCTCGCCATGTGCAGTTTCCCTCTTCCAGAGCCTTGCACATGCTCAGAGAGGCCTAGCTAATAGAATGCACCTGCTCTTATGTTATAATTGTCAGGCTATTCTTGCTGATGTAGGGAGAAATAACTCTCCTCCCACTTTTTGGGTCAAGCAAATCTTGAATGCCCATATTAGTCATTTGCATGCTTACATGAGCCAGGACCTCCCCTTGGTTTTATGCTGACTAATGTAACCTAAGCATACATAAAGTCCCTGTTTTCTGTACTCCTTAGAATGCCTCCTAAAGTTCCTGAGGGTACTGTGTGACGTAGTCTCCCTCATCTGAGGTGAATAAAATATGTATTTTATATTACAGCTTCTGTGCCAATCTCTTCTTTGTTGGTTTAAAGAATCAGGTGTATCAGTGAGACCCCTGAGAAGGTTTCCATTTTCTACAATGGGATGTATTCAAAGTGGTCATACACAGCAAATGTATCTCGCTGACTACTAGGCTTCACCAGCAAAGGACAAAGGAGAGGCAGCCGTTAAAGGAGGAGCTCTCGCGAGCCGAGATGGCGCTTAAATCTTCTCCTCTTCTCCTACAGAGGAAGGTAGTGGCATTAAAAGGGAAACTACAAGCAATTAATACCAACAGGACGTAGATGGCCCTTCTGTGCCTCCAAGCATTCAGCTATGAGCGCAGTAACAAAATGTGCTCCCTGATGTCGAAACAACTGCGGGTTAAACAAGAGATAGAGTATCTTGGGCAGATTAAGGACGATATGGGACACAGTCATCCTCGTGAGGTGGGGAAGAGCTCATGTATTTAGGGATTACTATAGTAAACTTAATGCCACTGACAGACCAGATCCATGTGCACAGCTCCAATATTTGAAGCTACTCACTTTGCCGCAGGTCCCCCCTGACACTACTGAAACACGTAATCGACCCATTGACAGAGAAGAAGTGCAAAAGGCAGTAGATTCTCAGATACTCCAAAAAAGGCCCTGGCCCTGGCCCAGACAGTATTAATGCACAGTTCTTCAGATCTTTTAGCGCAGATCTAGTTCGATACTTGACGGACCTCTTCAACTTTATAGTCTCCTTCTTTGAAGAGTCCCCTTAAATCAGTGAAGCACTGATCATGATCACCCCCAATCCAAGGAAAAATCAACACTGTGCTCCTCGTATAGGCCTATAGCGCTATTTAACTTAGACACAAATATTTTCTCTAAGATTCTAGCCAACAAACTGGAAGAGATAGTACCTGATCTCATCAATCTGAGTTCATTAAGGGTCGCCAGACCCATAACAATTACCGCAGGTTTATCCACCTCATTGGAAAGGTATATAAGAAATTAATCCCGGCGGTCCTGTTGGCACTTGGCGCCGAAAAGGCTATTGATCATGTAGATTGGTCTTTTTTAATGCATACACTGGCCCTATTTAGGTTCAGGGACCACTTTCTGAGAATGGGACAAGCAAATTATCATAGACCCAGACCCTGGGTGCTAGGCAATTGAATGATCTCTGATCCTTCGACTTTACAAGGGGGATGAGGCAGGGACGTCCCCTATGATTTTTGCCCTTTGAATAGAACCCCTGTCGGCGAGGATATGAGCCAACCGTGAGATCCGAGTAATCCAGTTTGTGCTAGAAGAACACAAATTATCATTATTCGCGGATGATGTCTCTTTACCTGTAATCTCTCCACAAACCTCTCTACCGGCCTTACAGTTAGAGCTTCATAACTTTGAACTGGTGTCTAGCTTTAAGGTCAGTTTCTCGAAATTCTTTCTTCTTAACTTGTCAACCCTCCTGAATGAACTAGATGAGATACTGAAGACCTCACCGTTCCAACAGGCCAAAAAGGAAATAACTTACCTAGGTATTACAATTACACCTGACCTGAAAGACTTATACGAAGCTAGTTTTCTTCCTCTACTGCAACAATTTAATGAAGATCTTAAACTGTGAACGGTGGTCTACTTTACCTGGATGGGCCGTATAATTGCGATTTAAATGACGGTACTCCGCGCATCTTGTACCTGTTTGAGGGTTAGCCCAACAAAGTAAATAGGAAACTTTTGTCCGAACTGTGTACACTGGTCACGCAGTTTATTTGGCAGGGACACAGAGCTAGACTCTTACCGTCTACTAACATGCTTGAGATTTTCTGTGGGCCTGGCCTTAACCGACTTCCTATTTTAATACAGAGCGGCTCAACTTAGATTTATTTCTGAAAGGTCTCTCAGGCCTCGAATAAGCTTTGGCTCCATATTGACAGAACAGTGGTGGGCCGCACGATATGGGACCTTCTATGGAAACCCCGACAAGAACGACCGAGAAATGTTTACCTAAGTACTTGTAGGAGAGTATGGTCTGCTTTCCTATGGTCACCCCAATTTTTGCTTTTTGCTTCACTGGTTTTCGACTTAATGTGGCTGTGGGCCTGCTAATCAGATCCACAGCCTGCTGTTCTCTCTCTAAATTCACATACATGTACTATAGGTACATCACCAATTTGGTATTGGACATCTTATCAGCCCCTGTACAGTGTACTATAGGTACCCAGGGCATAGGTGCATCCAAGGCCTACCAGGGGCTGCAGCATATCTTTTGCCACCCCTGGCTGGCCACCGAAACAGACACAACTGGCTGATCACTCAGCTGGGGCAAGGTTGTGTAATCACCCCTTGCTTAGATATAGTATACCTATATCTAAACCTATATCTGGGCACATATATACCTATAAGTCACTCCTATGGCAGGCCTTAACAATCCTGGAGGCAGAGTGCTTGGTTTTATGTGAGATGGTGCTCTGGCATGAGCTGAGCCTGTCTGCAGCTTTTTGAACCACTTCCTTATAGCTGTTCCAGGATATTGCCATACCATATACTCGTAAGTGCATTATAATCCTCGCGGTTATTGCTAACTTTGGTTTGGCTTTATCAAAACATGTCGTGTAAGGTGTCATACACTTTGGAATACTACCCCCTCGCCAGTTCTGGCGACGGGGGTAGTATTCCACCCTTCTAGAGGGAGAAGACATGTTACTTTACTTAAAACGCGGTTAATCCTAACCAGAGCCTCAGCATCACAAAATGGATGCTGCTGCCACAGACACAAGTCTGCCCTCCTGCTGCTGACCGAAACCTGGCAGGGGAGGCTTGGACAAAAGGTTTCCTGTCACAGGGCGGTGTTACACCATCCCAGACAGGAGATAGTGGATTGGGGCAGGGAGGGCTGAATGAAACTAGACACTGCCTGGGGGGCACACAAGGTGTCCCATGCAAAATCCAGTCAAACCGGTTCTGCGGCACCCCAGCCCCAGCTCTGGCGCGAAACTGGACAAAGGGAAAGGGGTGTAACCACCCCCTTCCTGGGTCCCACCCATAGGAGGGACCTAGCAGGATATCCAGTCCCTTGATTTGGAATAAAGGTAGGAGCTGTGCCAATGCACATCAGATTTATCCTGACTGAAACTTTGATACAGAACTCTGGACCCTTCGACATCCCACTCGACGTGGAAGACTGAAGAATCTCCCTTGTGGTCAAGGAGTGACCACCCTGTACAAACAGGTACCATCCAGCGCCCAACAGTTTGCTTTGTTGCAGTTCCTGCCAGAACTCGAGCGACAGATCGACAAGATCCAGCGTTCCTGCCTTCCAACAGCTCGATCCACAGTCCCAGCGAATCTGAGACCCGTGGAGGCGACGTGAAGCGTGGGGCCGGCCATCTTGAAAAGACTGCGAAGTGCTGACCGTGCAGCTCCCGAGGCACCCTCGAAGCTGTGCAATGGGGTTTGAGAAGCCCCAGCACCGAGCAGCTTGTGCACCGAAGATCTCCCCTCCACACTCACTGAGTGCTGCGTGGGGCCCTTTTGCATTTTCCTGCTCGACGCGTCTGTCCGGTCACTTGCCCATTGGCTAGTGGCCCCAGTACCGACGAACCTTTGAATTTGCTCTGCTAGTCTGGTTGCTCCAGACTGGCCCTCGCTCCCCTGAAAAGGAGCAACCTCTCTGACCTTGCTGGTCAGAGTAAGAAGCGATCTTTCAATCCTGCTTGGGTTGCCTTTGCCAAGGCCTGTTGACTCCGACCCGGAAACCGACACCTCCGACAGCGAGAGCCTTTGTGGGACAGCTCGTGATCCACTCCTGGACATCCCCGATTCCCCAGAGTCCACGTGGTAGCGGAGTCAAGCTTCCCGTCAACCACCTGATTGCGCCCGACATCGCCTGGTTCCTTCCTGGTTCCATCCTGGTCACTGGCTAGTGACCCAGACTCTGTCCCCTCTGCTTTCAGGTACTCTACATCTTCTATCCACTCTTGGATCCAACCGGACTCTTCTCTCCTGGCCGCCTGCAGCATCTTCATCTCCAGGCTCCATAGAACTCCACGACGAAACCCGACACACTTTGGCACCTATGCACCCGCTTCCTGTGGGTGAGGTAACGATTGAACGATGGTGCTCCTGTAGTGGTTTACACGTCTAGTGTCCTAGTTTTAAGTAGCTAAGTTCTAGTCCAGTCGGAAGACTTCTAAAACAGTAACATTGTAACTATTACGCACCATTGACTTTGCATTGGTGCATGCGTGTGCTTTTAGCGCTGCACCCGATTCCCCCGGGCTACTCCCGTCCTAACTGCTGTTAGTCCAGTGTAGTCCAAGCGATTCCCAAGGCCCTAGGCCTTACCATTGTTCGTAAAGTGATACTTATACCACTTATTTAATATATGGTTTGAGTGGCCACCGGCCCTATCCATAATTGTGCAACTTTTGTATGTTTAACTGTGCTTTTGTTTAAACGCTTGTGCCTCTGCCCTCATAAAGAGTACAGAGGATTATTCTAGTAATAAATACATATATTTTTATAATATATAACTTGTGTGGTGTCCTTTCATTTGATATTACAGGATTGCATATGGTAAAACAGCTGGCTTCGCATGCCCTCTTGAGTTAAGCCTAAGAATGCTTAGTCGATGCTACCATTAGGATAGCTTGTCTATAAGGTTGACTTACAACCACCACCATAAAAGATTGTTTGGACTGATACAAGGTGCTCACTAGAATAGTGAACATCATACATCAGGCCAACTTCTCACAGTACTCCTACAGGCACTACACTTAAAGCCTGGGATATGGTCCTTAAAACCCATGAACTAAGAACATTCCCGTCCCTGTATACACCCATCTACCATAATCCTGCATTTCCTCAGGCACTCTCGGATGTCCCGTTTGACGGGAAACATCCATTACCACACGGGCATTGCATCGCGGGTATTACAACGCAAGTCTTTACAACGACATGCGCTGGATGGCGCTCTAACCTAAGGAATAGTATGAATTACTATTCCAACACCTTCCCTACTGTACGTAGACTTGTGTTGGAATAGTAAATCATACTATTCCTTAGTCCAGCGCCCTCCAGCGCAAGTCTTGTAACAACAGCGATGTAACGTACAGGGATCATTTTGATCGCGTTGTAACGTTACATATTCCCGTTTGACAGATGCGGCAAGGGGGCTGCCTTAACATCTCTGACCCGTTCCATTGAAATGATGTCCTGACCCTTAAAAGTTGCAGCACAATTTCCATTTACCGCTATTGAGATATTCCATTATATTCAATTGAAACATTGGGTGCTACAGCCACAGATGGGACTGGTGGCTACCAGGGACCTCTTCCCTGTCAAGCAATTTGTACAAAGTTGAGGGGTATCCAGAGTTTGTATAACCTTTTTTTACTCCCTTTTGCTCTCTGCTAGACCCCTGCCTGCCCCTCGATGTGTTCTTTTGGGAATCCACACTGGATATTGCTATAAAAGAGAAACAATGGGCAACACTTTATAGAGCTGTCACTAGGTATAATCGCTCTGTGGGCCTGAGGGAAGCGTATTGTAAGATTTTATACAATTGGTACCTCTATCCTGAGAAACTACATACAACATTCCCAGGCGCCAGTGATAGATGCTGGAGAGGCTGTGCTATGTTGGTACGTTTTTGCCATATCTGGTGGGATTGCCCCTCCATCCTACCTTTTTGGAAGGAGATTCTGTTGCAGATTAGGGCGATCTTGGGCAATCTGATCTCTGAGAGACCAGAACACGTGCTGCTAGTCCTACAAGTCCCTGCTTTGAAACGTCAAACAGATGATCGATCCATTCTGTGGCTCTGTCTAGGGGCGGCCAAGATTGCCCTGGCTGCACCTGGAAGAGGCTGGAGCCCCCTACTCTCTCTCTTAATGGTTCGCTAGGCTGTGGCAGGCCCTAGCTTTGGAGCATATGACAGATATATAGGCCAATAAGCGTAAGAGCTTTGACTATATATGGGGGCCCCTTAGTATGACATCTCTCAGAGAGGCTTCCATTGATCTCCTGCCAACCCCGACTGCGGGCACTTCACTTTTTCCCGACTTAGCTGGACCATACTCGCCTACTCTCCCCTGAAATTAAACAAGGTATTCTGTGGATGTGGCCCTCCTTGCATGGAGGCCTCTTGTACCCCTTGTACCCCCTAGTGGAGAAGTGTGGCTCACTGGTTAGAGGAGGCAGACCTGGAAGCAGAGGTCAGCCCGGGACCAGGGTTCAATTCCCGGCTCGGCGGGGTCTTGAGTCCTAAAATGTCCATGGACTCGACAATTCTCGCTCCGGTGCCTACTCGATTCACGGGTTCACACTCTGCGACTCTGGGCAATAGCTTGCTTAATCTCCACAACGGCCCCTCGCGGCGGGATGCCTGGCTTTCACCTTGCGGATACCCTGCTGGGGTTATCTCACAGGGGAATACCAGGACGGGTTCCCTAAGCAAGCGCTTAGAAACCGCTCGGTGATTTGCGCTATATAAATTCCTGTACATTTACCCCCTGCCCTTTCCCCCTTACAGGAATGAGGCAATTCTTCATCAGCAGCTGTTCACCCGGACATGCAGGTTCTGTTGTAATGGTTTTATCCACTTGGATAATTTCTTATGATTATGTTTTTTGTTTTATCCTACTAAGAGTACAGGACAATATATGATTGGAAATATGACAAATTGTAATGATTTCAAGTGTTTGTATATTCCTGCCGATCGTTGCCAGCTTTTCTGAATTAAGAATGCAGGAACTCTCTGTAGCTTGCGGATGTAATTGACCTAACGTATCGATTGGTGTCTGTCCTACAAGGTGTTGTTACCCTCGAAAAATGTCAATAACAACATTTTGACACAAAGTATGTCAGGTTTGCAGGCATATTCCCGTTTGAATGATGATGAACCTCATTTGAATTCAGCTAATTACCCAGAAATGTATTACTATCTCCATTATGCACATTATTTCATACATACGACTAGCTATCCCAGAGAGATGTACACCTACACACACTGGGAACATTGTCAGGCACCGCTTCCTGATAATCACCCCAACTTTTTAAGGAAATGTCTCTACTTTCAAAGTAAGGACGGATTACACCCTTCAGCTTTCCATTTTTCACAGGAGCCACAACAGTTTCAAAATAGTCTAATTACCACTAAGAAACACATTTAGGCCACTGAGTTTAGTCAGAATCTGGCTATACAGGGGTATGAGTATTGGAAAAACAATAAAGATGAGAAGAGCATTTGGGGAGCCAAAGTTTGGCAGCTCGAGGGCAAAGAAGCGCTGTTGCATTTATGCATAATTCCGAAGGAAATTCAATTTTTTAACAGAACTGTCCAACAGACTACCTATCTGGGATTTGGAACAATGAAGGACCTTAAGAGGCCCTCTATACCCAAGGTTCACCTACCCATGTTCACGAACTGGCATCTTCAAATAAAAGAGACTAAATAAATGAATAAAATAAATAACTTCCAATAAAAGAGACTTTCATAAGTGAGATGGTTCAAAATCGAACCTAAAATTCCACTAAATATTAAGGTTTTGGACTTCTGATTCAGTTACCTGCATGCATTGTTTCTTTCCAGCACTCTAGGACGTGAAGGTAATCGTCCTGATCATCATTATAACACACCAGCACCTGTTAGTAGTTACCACATACAGCGGAGGCACACTACGCCAAAGAATGTTGGATCATGTTTAGCCTGTCAGCTGTGAAATACCATTTTCCCTGATTAAAAAAAAACGATTTTTCTGACTTCCTCTTGGGACCATGTCCTAGCAGAAATACAGATTCCTGGCAAATGGAATATGTGCAATACATAATAAGTTAAATACTCAGAGAAAGAGACTGCAGAACATATTTAGATAAACCAAGAAACTTTATAAGCAGTCTTTATTTAAAGTTATCGATGATGGAATGCATACACTTTCCAACAGAGTGTACTCATATATTTTCCTCGGCCTTAGACCTCATGAGAGGAGACCTGGATTTGTTACAACACGAACAGGCTCAATTGTGTGCCATTATACATCTGAATTGGACATTACCTACACTCAGAGCAGGTGTTGTGGCTTGGCAACTTCTAAACGAACCAGCCATCTTTGAACCTTACAATTTGACAGACATCTATAGAATGGCGAAAAAGGAGTCCACGTACACATTGGTAAACATGACTCAAATAGATGAGGCCCCTTTCACTGTTAGTGACATCCCACCTATCATCTAGTTGAAACATGGTACTATTTCTATACCTATTACCACATATTATTTTCAAAACTGCCAGAAGTACACACCCGAGTTAGTACGAAGCAACGCATAATACACAATTGTTTTATTCATGGATGTTTCCCTGTTCCCATATATTTTTTTTTAAAGAAAACGAGAATGACCTTCTGTTTATCAGTACTGACAATGGCACAAATTCTTTGGGGCACTCCCTTTTATGTGTGATTCTATAAACTTTCCCGGCATGTGTAGCTCTTCTATGCCATGGGTGAACTGTATCTTATCTGTAAACCCCACTATGTCCATCCCTACACATCATGAACTACTAATCAACGGTTCTTAGTTATTATTAACCAATGTTACTTGCTGTGGCTTGGAACCAGGCCATCCCTACCTGATTACAGCTTCAAAAATAATATAGTGTTGTGGAAGAACCTTCTAAACATGAAATCGGACATGTTGTTTTTCCTCATATTAGTATTAAGGACATTCATCTTGACAACCTAAATAAGCTATTATCAATGTTATCGCAAAAATATGTCCCTTTGACTTCATCAGCCGAAGTATATAATCTATGGCCAGCAGAACTGCTTCAGAAATACAGAGGCTTCTTGTACACACAGTCCTGCACACAATTTGCTGATATCGTTCAGACAATATTCAACTCATCTGTGGCCACTTGTGCTGTGCATCTTTTTAACTCTTTCGACGCTATTGACGGAACCGTTCCGTCACGCCCCTCGGGTGGGCTGTGCTCATGACGGAATGGTTCCGTCACGGCCCGCTCGCCGTGACGGAACGGTTCTGTCACCCGCGCAGGTGAGCTGCGCGCCCCCCGCGACCCTTAGCGCTGCGGCGGAATAGCCGCCGCAGCGAAGGTGTTAAGAACTTCGATCTAGTCTGGTGACTGGGTTCAAAGATGTATTTGGACTGATTTCCTAACATTTTGTACTCTCTGTTCTCCAGTATTTTTGGAGGAGTCCCAATCATTCTACTGCTAATCAGCTGTTGTGTTTCTGCCTGCTTTCTTTCCCACTGTTTTTCTTGCTGCATCTTACTATTGCTTCCCGCACTTGCCAGCCCTGTCCACCACCTCTCAGCGCCCCTTCCACCACCTCTCAGCGCCCCTTCCTCCTCCTAGGACCTAATTAATGGAGGACGCAGCATGGTTGCACCACTGGCACTCCGAAGGCAAGCCTGTCTGCACCTGGACCAAGCCCAGCGTCAGGAACCTTGGCTCTCCTGCTGCTTGTAGATACACTGCCTCTCAGCTCCTAGCCCTGGACCACAGACTTCATACCAACTGCTACCACACCGCTCCACGATCAATGGTAGGACCTTTTTCCTGCAGAAACTGGCTCTTCTTCTGCAACACCATGGCACCAGCACGCACGACTACCACCACCATGCCGACCACAACCCTTCAGAACAACTCCACAGCTTCCTGCTCAATTCATGGTCACTCTGCAAGCACACCACCAAGATAAAAAACACCATCAACTCCGACGTCCTCTTCCTCACAAAAAAGTGGCTCAACCCCGCATCCATGCCCGACATCGCCTCAGCAACGCCCAACGGTTACCAGACCACATCTACAAACACGGTAGTGAAATCGCCATCATCCAAGAAGAAACCATTGACTGTACCACAACAGCAGACGACACCACCCGATCATAGAAGACATCAAGTTCCAACTCCATAACCATGGCAAAATCACCTACAGAGGCACCCTCGCTTACAGACCTCCAGGACCTCGTCCTAGCATCTGCAACGCCATCTCTGAATTTTTCGCTCTGCTCGCCATTGACTCTAAACCAGAGGTCTTCAAACTTTTGAAGGTTGAGCCCCCCCAGCTGAATTTTTTTAAATGTCGGGCCCCCCACCAACTGACAGAAATTTCTGGAATCTGGTACACTACATAATAGACTGCCACCCGCATATCGCGGGCCATTTCCAGCAAATAATGTTCAAAACAAGGAGTGTTTCCTCCTTCTCCATGACTTCCCTCACTACCACTCACCAACAATGCATCTCATCTCTTTATAGCACCTCATATCATTTTTTTTATAGTGCTACTCATAGTTTCATCATACTCAGGGGCATATGTACAAGCCCCTATAGACACCACACCGTCACTTTTTAAGACATTGTGGTGGCGATAGGGGCATTGCTGTATTTACAAGGCAGAGTTAAGCCACTTAACTTGGCTTAACGCTGCCTTGTAAATAAGGCCCCCTTTCATGCTATGCTTAGCCTGAGTGGGTGGGCAGTGGGTGTTGCGGTGGGCGTTCCACTGCAACAGGCACTGATTTTGATGTTGCACCCTATTTACAATGGGCAGTGCAAAAGTGAGGCAGCGTTAAAATTAAGAACAGGGAGCCTTCCATTTCTGAAGTGGCGGAGAGAGGCCTTAACCCATGACTGCTAACGCCTCCCTCCGCAACTTCCTTGAACATATGCTCCTCAGTTCTTTGATCTGCATGGTACACCTTCTTTGTAGCAGGCACATTAACCCTCTGTGCTGTGAGGGTGGCAGGAGTGCTCATGTGAGTGCACAGTGCGGTATGCGACAGTGTGAGAGTAGGGTAAGTGGAGTGACTGCAGGGTGAGTGAGGTCACCATATGAATTTGGGTGTGCATGTAAGTCAGAGTGGGGCTAATGAATGCATGGTTAGTGATGGGCTTGTTTAAGTGAGATTGCAGATTGAGCAGTGAGGGGGACAGGTGAGTGAAGTTTGACATGTGTGCAGGTTGGGTAGTGTGCTTGTGTGGCTGCAGGTTGAGGTACAGGGAAAACCGCGCAAGTGCATTGTGAGAGCATAGTGATCACTGAGTGCAGGGTGTGAGTGCATGGGGGTCAGTATGAGGGAATTGTGATCGCTGTGAGTGCAGGGTGAGCATGAATGTGAAGGGCAAGAATTTGGAGCAAGGTGTCTGAATGCAGGGTGCATTCCCAGACACTTGCAGTAACTCAGCATGCTATTGACGGCAGCGCAGGGTTTCAGATATGTTAAATTATTGCTATTGCAATTATGGCATTAACCAGGGATCAAGGGTGGAGGAAATAAATACTGGGCTGATCTTGCAACAAACTTCCAGTTTTAGGATTAGGGTTGCCAGCTCATTATTTTGATGTCCCAGGCGGTACACAAATAAGCAGTCACCTAAAGCTCTATTTTCAGCACCTATCTGTGCATACTCTGAACAGCAAATATAAATAGAAAGCACTTTAAATTGTGTTTTAGGGCTGCCTGAATGATATGACTGATAATAAAAGGGAATAAAGACAGAAAAGTCACATCATGAATGAATACATGCTTCTTTATAACTCATATTTAGTGTCAAGAGAAGCAATTTGCAGGCTGTTTAAACATCACCTGACTGGGATTTGTCTTTTGGCAACTTAAAACCCGTTTAGCCCTGTGATCATTGCACTCCTGCCAGTGTAATTTAAAAAGAAACATTGTCGCCTTTCTGGGAAGAGCTGTCCCTCCCTGGACAGGGTTAAATTCCGAGAGCTGAAATGCTTCAGCTGCAGTGGGAGGCAGGAAGCCTTCTCTGCTAAAACCAAAAGCAAGTAACAGACATTCATTTCATCTGCAGTGTGAGGCAAGGAGTCTCCACTGCCCTGAAATCGTTGCTTTCAGTTTTAGCAAAGGGGGCTCCTTGCCTCCCACTGCAGCTAAAGCATTTCAGCTGTAAGAATTAACCAGGATAGCCACACCCCCAAACCCGTTTGTGGGAGCCTGGCAGAAACAGCTTCCCAGCGCACACAGCCGCACCCAAGTATTTCACAGGTCTTTAAAATACCTTTTTCTTGTTAATGAGGCTTTAAAGGTTTTCACCCCTTTTTAGGGCCCCTGCAGCTCCACTCTGCCGTTTGTTTGAAGAATCAGAGGACAAAGGTGAGATTTTGGGGAGAAGTGCACGCCCCCCCTTGAGAGGTGTCGCGCCCCCCACGCCCCACAGATTGAAGAACTCTGCTCTAAACACTATATCTTCTTGGAAGACCTCAATTTTCACCTCAACAACCTTAACAACACCAACACCTCCAACCTCCTCGAAAACATGTACATCGGCCTCACGCAACTGGTCACCAATCCCACACACATCGCAGGACACACACTCGATCCCCATCTTCTAGCGACAGTCAATTACAGCCATGTCACCTGGACTGACCATGCCATTGTCCAATTCACCATCATAGGCTCCCCCGACCCCACCACCAAGCTGCACAGCACCTCACACAGTAGCTGGGGCAGAGTTTCCGAGAGCCAGTGGACTGACGCCCTCAACACCTCTCACCCTGACACTGCAATCAACTCAGAACGGGCTGTCAAGAACTTCTCTGCCTGGATCACGATCTGCACCAACAGATGCCCCCATCAAGCCCACCAAACTCATGCGATCGCCCAAACAGACCAGTTGGTGCACCACAGAATACCACAAAATGCACTGTAAGCGAATGGGAAGGAAATGGCGCACCAGCAAGGAACCCACAGGCCGAGCATCCCTCAACCAATACCATCAACTCCTGAAAGAGAAGAAAAGAAGCGCCCTTGCCGACACCACATCGAAGCCAGTTCTAACAACAGCAAAGATTACTTCAGCATAGTCAGAAAGTACTCCAACCCCGCAGCCACCGATAAAATCATCACCCCTTCCCAGGAACTCTGCAACACCCTGGCTTCTTCCATGACAAGATCTCCACCATCTACAAATACTTCAAACCCCAACCCACAGCCTCTGACATCATCAGCCTCCTTGCTCCCACAGACGCAAACCCTAAACATCTGCTCACCACATGGGACCAGCTCACCACTCAAAACACCTTAGCCATCTTTCATTCCGTCTACTCATGAGCACCTAAGGACCCCTGATCAACAACAAGCCTACCTCTATCTTCAATGCATCCATCACAACGCCCACCTTCCCCAAAGAATGGAAACACACAAACCCCTTCTCCAGAAACCATCTGCGAACCCAGCGGATTAAAGAACTACTGACCCATCTCTCTGCTCCAAAGTTCTCAAAAGGCCATCAACCGCCAGCTCACAGAACACTTGGAGAACAACAATGTCTGCACACCTTCCAATCCGGTTCCACATCAACCTCAGCACCGTAACAATCCTGATCACTGCCACCGACATCATCAGAACCCCCCTTGACCGGTAAGAAACAGCAGTCCTGATTCTCTTCGACCTCTCAGCAGCCTTCTAAATCGATATCCCGCCCCACACTTATCAAGAGGCTTCACCACATTGGAATCCAAGGAGATGCCCTCAAATGGATCTCCTCCTTCCTGACCGGAAGAACACATAGAATCCGCCTACCAGCATTCACCTCGGAACCTAACAACATCATCTGTGGCATCCCTCAAGGATCGCCCCTCAGCTCTACACTGCAACACCTACATAACCCCCTTGGCCAACATAGCCCAAACATATGGACTAAACATCATATCCTATGCCGAAGACACCCACCTCATCTGTGAAGCAAAACCTAAGGAGAAGGGAGACCCCCGGCAGGATAAAGGCAGGTAGGCAGGGAAAATATAGAACACCAAAAACAGAGGAATACCTGCCCAGTAATTTCAGACAAAACCCTAATAAAGGGTCCTTCTACTGATCCATTAACACTGGAGCAAACAAGGGCTGAATCAAATGAGCACATCAAGAAATACAAAATATATTATAATTTTATTATAGAAAAAGATTTATCAATTCATAAACAAACATGACAAATACCCGACCACGCCATAGTTTAAAAAAGACATAAATCATTAGATCAAGTCCCACACACCAAGTGCATACAACACAATCATACCATCATGCATTCCACATTTCAACATAACTCATACATCAATCAAACTATTCACATCGCACATAATATCCAAAATGTACATAGCAGCCACAAGATGATTGGATGACAGATTGGAAACCCCACACTCAGAAAGGCAGCAACCATGGATTTTCTGGGTAATATTCACTTAGCTGAAATATGCACAGCAACCACTTGGTCAACCCCACACACCTTTGCTAAACACTATTGTGTGGCTATCTTAGCTAGACAATTAGCAGGGACTGACCAAACAGTCCTTAGGACATCATTTCAAACATCTGCATCATCCACATGCTAGCCACCACTTGTAGAGAGGTACTGCCTTACTTTTAAGCAGAACATGTGTATTCACAGCACATACATTCTACAAATGGAAAATGTTACATTCCCTGTAAGCCAGGGCCGGACTGGCCATAGCGGGCACTGGGTGTTTCCTCGGTAGGCTGCTAGGGTGGGGGCTGGTTTTGGGCCCCTGGGGGGCTGTTTTTGTTACTGGGAGTCGGCAATATCGGCCCCCTGTAACAAAATCGGCCAAAACCGCCCGTCACAAACTGCTTGGCTGCACTCCCAATCACCCTAGGGGGGGGCCAGCTGAGCAGTTTGCCAGGGCCGCTTTCTGTTCCCAGTCCGTTCTTACTTTATGCATCTGTTCAAATCGTGTAGAACTGTATATTCACGTGCCCATCTTCCTCTTTTGAAGTGCGTGGCTCTGATTACAAACCTTTTCCTTTAGTTACTAACTTTCTTTTGCAATGCACGTGTGTACCATACTGCATTTACTCACCACTCCATACAACTCTCAATCGTTGTGTGAAAAACAATCTATCATGGAGTCCGTGTCCATGCAAACTGCCAACTAAGGGAGAGGGGACTAAACCTTGTGACTCGACAACTTACTTTGAAGAAAAGCAACTTGCAAACATTCTAGTCCAACACTGGTTGGCAAGAAAGTATAAACATATTAACTCTTTGTATAATTATTTAAAATCATTACAATATGTGTCATAGAATCATAAAATACCTAAAATGTCTCCCTAATGTGCAAAGATATTATGAGGCAAACTGATCAGGTTCCTTTGTGTAACATGTGAATTCAAAACCATATTTACTATCTGTGTCATCTTATATGTTATGAACCGGGGACCCCAAAGGGTGCAACAGCCAGAAGCAGCGGGGACCCAAAAGGGTGAAACAGCCAGGACCAACAGATATAAACACATAGAAAGTTCTTGCCCATCACGACACAGTCTCTCCAATTAGAAGAGATACCCTTGAAATATTACTTCAACTATCTAAGGAAATGATGTGTGGCTGTAGGAGGGCAATGCTTCAGGGATTGGGCTGTGCAAAGGTTACTACATGGAGAGGTTCAACAGGTTCTGATTCAGTCTAGAGCGTCAACATTTGCAAACCTCTCTGAATGCAGTCTAAATGCATCTAAAATGTGTCCAGGCAACTTTTGTCCCATTAAAAGACCTCAAGATAAGGGAAGGCCACTTTAAAGTGCAATTGAGTGCTGTACTGTGCAAAAGTGGCTACCTGAGGCAAGTCCGTCGAATTCTTGTCAATACTCATGTGTCATTGGTAACATTGGAAGTCCCCTTAGAAGATAATCTAAAATGCATTATCAATAGCTTGTGCATCGGTGCTGATATCTCTTTTACAGGCCAAAAATCTAAGGCAAACCACTTTAAGGGTATAAAGTGCATCATCAATTGCTTGACTTAACAAAATTAGATAACTTCTTTAGGGGGCTTCTGGCAGATCTGAGTATTAAAGTGATTCATGTGCTGGGCTGTGCGATGGGTGCTACCTAGCAGAGATCCAGACAGATTTAATTCAATTCATTATGTTTTATCAATGCATAACCTGTGCAAACCTCGTTGAGAGCATAGCTAAAGGCCTTGGCTTAAGCATGAAAACCCAAAGTCTACTGCACCTTCAAATAGTCCAAAATCTGAATTGGCTCAATGCTAGGCAATCAAAACCAATGATGTTTGTGAGGCCTATTAGGAGGTCCAATCATAAGAGATACTATGTTTAGTTCCTTTGCAGCCCCCTTTAGGAACTTCAGGAACCAGCTGAGTCTATTCTTTCTGTAGGCAACATTCAATAGCATAATTGTATTCATGTATTATCAAGATACTGCAGATGGCAATGATGGCAGGAGTATGCAGAGCATGTGAATCTACAGCACTACACACTACGAACACCTTATCAAAGGGTAAGTAACAGTTTACTTAACTGGCTCAAAATAAATGACCTCTCACCAAAACCAAACAGCTATATTTTGCTATTGTGAGTTGGTGTACTATCTGATTTACCTTGTGTGTGTGTGTGTGTTTAGATTTTTTTTTCGTTCACTGAAAAAAACAAAGGTTACAGGGACATTATAGTTAGGCTCAGATTTCACATGCACAAAACCATAGAAATGTTGCAATTATGAGCTAACTATAACTTAAGACACTGCAATCCACTGCTTATGACCTCACATATTACATCACTCATGACATCTCAAACAACCACTGATGACATCATCCAGTGAGTGTAGGTATTTTGTAAACGTTTCTGAGACTTAAAGATAAATCTACTAATGTACTGCATAAGTTAAATTACTACTCTTTCTTTACTAATAATTAATTATACTGTTTTAACACATGTCATCTAAGTGGCTATGTGACAGTCGGCATCAGTGTGTGAGTGACTTTGGGTGTAAGAGAGGCTGTATGGATCTGTCACTGGGTATGTGAGTGCCTGTATAAGTCTGTCATTGGGTATGTGATTTGCTGTATGAGTCTGTGAATGGGGTTGTGGGTGGTTTCTGGGCGTGTTAGAGGCTGTGTGAGTGGTTGTGTGTGAGTGGTTGTATGTATGTGTAAGTGGTTGTAGGTGTCTAAGTGGGGGTGTGTGTGGTTTGTATAAGTGGTTGGATGGGTCTGAGTGGGTGGGTGAGTGTATCTTTTATGTACTCTGGCAAGAGATGGACTGTGCAGCAATGTGTACCTCCTCATCCTCTGTTGCAGAGTGGACTCTTATGCACATCACCGACATCCCTTGCTTCCACTCCACGTTTAACGTCAACAATATGGGCAGAGTGTTTACCTCTACATACTCTGACAAGAGCTGGATTTTGCTGTAGAGTGTGCCTGCGCATCCTCCAGGGAAGAGCCAACTGCAATCCTGTTATGTACATCACACCTCCACATCCACTCTACGTTTAACAGCAGGGTTCTGCTCTGGTGATTGCTGAGCTGTAGAGAAGGTAAGTAACTTGTTCTTTAGGACCCACCAAAGGAAGTCCCCTGCACTCCCAAGTCTATGTACAAAAGCACAGTCTCAGGGAGAGGTTTAAAATTAAGCAAAGCATCTTCTGGGAGCACAATAACCATCCAGGAAGGCTTAAGGTGGCTGTTTAAAGCATGGCTTGGCTGCTTTATTTTCTGCAGCCCCACCATCCCCAAATACTCAAACAACCATTAGTCATATTCCTGCCCCTCCTTGGGCCACCACAAAAAGCCAATATGAAAATCGGAAGATCTCGCAAGGCCTATGGAGTGCTTCATGCCTTTTTTGATTAGCAGCATCATGCCACATTTCTTTTTTGACATGTCCTTGGGGTGCACCAGTCCTGCCCAGTGCACCGACGAGCTTTTGTGGGTTATTGGGCCCACAGGGATGCCCCATGCAACCAACTATGTTGAAACTATTTGATAATATAGCTACGGTAGGTCGTACGACTGATTCCATGACGGAAGCTAACATAATAGTTATACCTAAAGAGGGGAAGGACTCTCTATTGCCAAAGAACTATTGGCCAATATCCCTCATAAATGTTGATTGTAAAATGTATGCAAAAATTTTAGCCACAAGACTTAACACTGTCCTCCCACACTTAATAAGCAATTCACAAGTCGGCTTTCTTAATAGTCGTATGTCCAATGATAACACTCGTTTACACTAAGCCATGTTTTAAAACATGCAGCAGTTAAACTAGATCCAACAATAGCAATCACATTGGACGCAGTAAAGGCTTTTGACAGAGTCTCGTGGCTTTTTTTTTAAAACAACTTATGAGTTCATTTAACCTGGGGGAAACATACATAAATATGGTTATGGCCCTTTACTTAATGCCTTTGGCTCGTATTGCAATCAATGCCTCACTCTCTGTTTCTTTTGCCCTGCAACAAGGCACGAGACAAGGATGCCCCCTGTCCCATCTCTTTTTCTTTTAGCTTTGGAACCTTTAATTCAAGACATTAAGATGAATATTGATATAAACGGAGTAGGGTTCAATGATACTCAAGTTAAGTTAGCCGCGTATGCGGACGATATATTAAAAATAACTGAAAATCCAGAACCTTTAATAAAGGCATTGATGCTTACAAAAGGAGACTATTCAGTAGACTCAGGATACAAACTTAATAGGGACAAATTAGAGGTTAAACCATTGAATATTCATTGTAGGTAACCCAGGCCTGATGTGGAAACCGGGGTATATAAAGTATTTAGGTATCGAATTCAGGATTATAATCGACACCCTTCATCACAACGAGAAACTTATATTAGACAAGGTCATGAAACTTCTTGATTCATGGTCACAAAAATTCATCACATGGTGGGGGAGAATAGAAACAATAAAGATGATGATTACACCTTTGATTAATCATCTTATTAATATGCTCCCAGTTATCTTGACAGACGATTTTCATCAGAAGCTTGATATCCTCCTCACAAACTTTTTATGGCAAGGCAAGAAGGCTCGAATTGGACTCAAGAAGCTGAGACTTGACAAATCCGTAGGTGGAGTTAATTTAGCTGATTTTAGATTGTATCAACCAGCATTTTTAGCAAAGCAGTGTTCTTATTCGATTTCTTCTCCGACCCATTATACTCCGTTGTGGTTAGAAGGTTAAATATCTATTCTTGATAATCTTAATCCTTTGGCCCTACTTACTTCTAATCAACTTTATTCGATTAGCTCTAAATCTATCTTCAAAACCACGAAATTGGCGCTTCTTTAGATAGACAAGAAACTTGATTCAAGTATTAAGGGTTCCAAGTTGGAGTCTATTTGGCATAATCGCAACATTTCATATAAAGGGAAAAGCCTACATTTTGATAATTGGATCAATATGGGTATATTTTTCCCATATCAGTTAGAATAGTCTTCATACCCCGTTACGTTTGCGGAACTTCAAACCAAATTTTACAATATCTTAAAAATTAGAGCGGTTTTATCTAAGGCTAAGTTACATGACTCCTTGCCATCTATGCCAATGTTTGTATCTCAAATTAATAAACTTGGTCGCCAGGTATCACACATTTACAAACTCCTTCGCCCCAAAACTTCAAACATTAATAATACAATTATAGCTTATTGCGAGTTGCATTACTCTGATCCTTTACTCGGATCTATCTGGCCTCAAGTGTGGAGCTCTGCAACTCGTAACAAAATATCCCCAGTACTGTCTCAAACTAAATATTGGTTACTATACAAGGCATTTTGGATGCCAGCACAGTTACACTCTCTACATATTCGGGGTGACCCATTGTGTTGAAATTGTAAAGAGGAAACTGGATATTTAGCCCACCTTATTCTACATTGTAAGGCTGTTTTGAACTCTTGGGACAATATTTAAGATTTCCTTTTAACTATATTCAATTGTGTGTTGAAAAGGGGCTTTTCTATCCTAATATCTAGTTTTATTATGATAGATTTGTGTATTGAGGCAGATAGAACCCTATTAGATCTCTTATTCACGTCAGTAATAAAGATGGTACTAAATAATTGAAAAGTTTCGCATAAGACTTCATAGAAAGGGTGGATGAACTGGATTATTTATCTCAGAGGTGCAGATAATATGGCTCTGCAAAATTCTCCATGGAAAGCTTCGACCAGAGCTGTGTGGAATTCTTTGGACATTTATTTCAAGTCACATAAACCCCTGTGATTACTTGTTTTTTATTTTACATTTTATAAGTTTATAAGTCTATATATTTTATAAGTTTATAGATGATAGGTAATTTGTGTGTTGTACTTGTTCACTTCTACCAGATGTACTATCGGTCTCTCATTTGTTCTTAGATACACTATGTTAGCTATTTCTTATGGGTTTTCTCTTTTTATTAGGTATCTTTTTCTCTTCTCCTCTTTTTCTCTCTTTTCTTCTTTTTCTTCCTTCTTTTTTCCTTTTGTTTTTTCTGTATCACATCACTGCATATATTTGGGTTGTAATAATATTATTTGGGGTATATTGGTAACGTAATGCTTTGTTTAATTGTAATATTGAAACAAGTGTGCAGTGTGTATATTTACCAGACATATTTTATTTTGTTTTTTTCTGAAAAATCTAATAAAGTATTTGAAAAAAAGAATTTTCAATTCTATTAAGCACACAGAGGCAAGGATTATCCAACCCTAAGCTCTGTTGTATATGTACTTCTAATGCTTGCATCTGATGTTTATTCTTGTATTTATTGTCCTCCCTGTTATTTATTCTCTGGTTGTGTATTTGTCTGAGTGTTGATATGGCTTCCGTGTTTCTTTCTTCACAGGAAATGATGTGAAGTCATCATTTCTTGGATCTAAGTGTGGTAGTATGAGAGTTTTCTCCTCTCTGTTTTTTTTTTACCTCAACAGCTGTTTGGTCTTCAGTGGGGGTCCTGCGATACCCTGGAGCAGGGGTCTTCGACCGGGTCTCCTGTTGAGCCCTGGTTTGTTTCTCAAAGTTTGCAAGGTTCCTTCGTTATGGAATTCCGGAGTGATGAACAGTTATTTCCTGTATCTAGGGAAAGAAGATGGTATTTCTGGAATTATACAAGGCTGTGGGCTCTATGATTGGTGCATGTGAATATGGTTATTACTGTAATATGTAGTGTTTTGCATTTTAACTTGGATGCTGAAAAAAGAAAGCATAGAAAGAGAAGCATAATCCTCGCCTCCGTGTCATTAATCAAATTGAAAATTCTTATTGCAAATGCTAGAAAATGTTTTATTCCTCTGGGGTACATTTGTACTGCTGCAATTATTCCTCCTACACTTGGGGTAATCCCTCTCATTTGTATTTACAGATCACAATGCAGAAAGGAGGGTGTACTTATTACTTTGCGCCAAAAATACAGTGGCACACATCTGATGTGAAAATGATACTAATGAGCACATTATAAATGTGAGCATTTTATAAGCAGTGGGAAAAACAAGATGGCAGCCGCATAGGAGTACAGCGGCGGAGCTCTTACACCGGCCCCATCCACCTCCCTTTAGACGGCCTTACCTGCCAGCGGTGTTTTTGGTACCCGCTGGTGCAGTGATCCTTCGGAGCCCTCGATGTTTTTAGGTCTCGGCCTGCCAATGCGCTTTCCGTTTGCTGGCTGAGATTATAGTGAGGGCAAAAGAACAGTCTACCAACGGCGGATTAGCCACAGTTCATGTGACCTATGTGCGTGCACACACCAGCCACGTCACAAACCACCATTTGTCTGTGCCTCCCGTCACACTTCAAAGCTGCCGCTCCCCAGCCCGCCGCATCAGACTTCAAAGCAATGCGCTCCCGCCCGCCCCCCCACAGCAATGCAGAGAGCTTGTTAATCCTCCTTGTGATAAAACCAGCAGCTGCCGCTCCCCGGGAAAGTTTGCTCGAGCTGTCTCCTTCACTAAACCCCACCTCTCGGTCTTGTTCGTCTTCACGTCTCATCCTTTCTTCTCAGCGCCCCTCTCATTCACCCTCCGTCTTCTTCATTTCTCTCCACTCACTTGTCATATTTTTTATTTAACTCCTTTCTCGCATTTATTCTCTCTTCTTGTTTCCCTTCTCTGCGTTCCTCTCACCTCGCACCTCGCATCTCACCCCCACCCGTACTTCTGTTCTCTTTTGCTTTCTCTTCCATTTTCTCTTCTTACCTCACCTCATCACTCTTTCTTCCTCTTAGTCTCTTTCTTTCATGTATTACCTTGTTCTTTATCTTTTCATTGGTGGCAACAACCTGTGTAGAATTGTGGTTTCTGAGACGCCGCACAGTGTCCTCATTCAGGATCACATGCAGTTAGAATGTGTGTACAGTTGATAGTGACAATTCACGTGGACAGTTGGGTTGTCTCATGATTATGGTAGCTAAGAATCTTTTGTGCTTTGCGCATGACTATAATTCACGGTTTATTGTTTTGTTGTTATTTCTACACACACCCACAATCCTCGAGTTGGACTCATATTCATGTTTTCCACGAAACATGCCTACAGGGGTTCGAGGGTTGCTGTGGGATTCCCAACATGCTCTGCCATGCAGCATCAACCCTCTCTCACTTTCACACACACACAGGCAAGCACACATGCACACTCTCTCGCACTGACACACATGCATACTCACACATGCAGGCTCTTAGCGCTCTTTCTCTCTCCCCCTCACACACATGTATGCTCTTTCTCTCTCACACGCACACATGCGCATTCTCTCACTTACACACACACAGACACGCACAAACACATGCATTCTCTCTCTCTTTCTCTCACACACACCCACGAACACATGCGCGCCCTTGCTCTCTCACAAGCATGCACACACACATGCACGCTCTCTCTCCCTCTCTTACACACACATACACACGCCCACGCTCTTTCTCTCTCTCCCCCTCGCACGCACACACAGGCACTCACGCACACATGCATTCTCTCTCTTTCTTTGGTGTGCAGTGCCAAAGCACCATTGACTCCTGTTATTTACAGTAAGACCTTCACTGGTGCTTTTAGCTTGTTATCTTTGAAATCTGTGTGATGGAGTCCTGGTGACAGCTATTGCCTTGAAACTATGCACAATGATCGGATCTTATGGCACAAGCATTTTCTAACCTCTTATACTTGAAGGTGCCCAATTATGCATTGAGGACTATAGGCCAGGTGGGGTAAGTATTTCAACAAAAGTGTTATTTCTCACCAGACACTCCGCGTTGTGGTAGCTCCTCATCAGTAGAGAGACAGCAGTACACAATTGACCTTTTACAATGTGCCACCTCGTTTCTTCTGCCACTTTATTACTCAGTATTCCAGCGTCTTCAACTGCTGATTTTTGCACCTTAAACGAAATTCTTTACATGTTCTGAGGAAGCGGATTTCTTTCCACATTACAGATGCGGTACACTAAACAAAGCCACACTGTCATATCTACAAGGCTCTTCCTGTGCTTCCTTCCTAGCCCTTGCTCCTTCCCTGCCAAATCTCTTCACCTCCCCACCAAATCTCTCCTCTTTCCCCTTGTATAATGTAAGTAACTTCTTGCACAGTGCCTAAGGCTTCCCCTCCCACCTCCCACGGCGCTCTTCCCATTCACGCGCTCTGCAGGTCACCATTTGCCAGCATGCAGCCGCTAATTCCTTTTGTTCCCACCCCCTCTCGATGCCCGTTGTCTCCCAGCCATGGACGTGTTTGTTTTCTTCTGCACCTACTTATCGGCAGGCTTCCTTTCTATTTCAGCATCCGGGTTTGAGCATGACATCACTGGGTTCTGTGCAGTTCGAGTTTCCTTTTCTTTTTAGGTCTCGCCTGTCGATGCGCATGCGCATCGAGCTTGCGAGCCTATTGCGGCCTAAACAAGCTTTAACTAAGAAGCAAGGAATCGTGGCGATTCCTTGCAGTGCCCGTGACTTTTAAGCTCAATGCGCATGTGCATTGAGCTTAAAAGCGCGTGCACAGCCGCCCGCATTCCTCCGACACCTTTGAAGTGAAGCTTAGCTTCACTTCAAAGGCCCGGCTTCTTCACACCCACATGCCGCTCTGCCCCGCTCCGCCCCCTCCCCTGAGTCATCCTGCCTGCCCAGACTTCTCCTCCCCCCTAATTACATCCCGCTTTCACTTGTTTTTTGTTCCGACTCAACGTGCACAGCTACCCTCCCCCCGCCCCCTCCCGCCACGCAATGCCGAGAGCTTGTTTGGAGCTGCAAACAATCTTGTCATCTGTTTTGTTTTGATGGGTCCCCGTCTAGGCTGGCGTTTCTAAAAGGCTGACTTGGTTTGTTTTCCTTCGGTTAATAAACAAAATAAAAGTAGAACTACCTCCATGCTGCTTATGCTGCCTCTTAAATAAGGTCTAGCTGCTAGGGCTTCTGCTTTCAGCCTCTACCCTCTTCTAAATAGTGCCTCTTAGAGCGTGTCATACGGGCTCGCTCCCTCTGACAGCATTCCTTGCATCTCTTAAAGGGGCAGAGACAGCTAGCGTCTTGCAACCCGATTCGTTCCGCGGACGGGACTCCAGCGGAGCTAAATAACTCCCTAGTGCCAGTTCAATTCACAGTTGCGTCACATCATTCATCACATCATTCATAGAAAGACTTGTCTTGGAAAACAAATGCGTCATATCATTCACAGAAAGACATGTTTGGGAGAAAAAAATGAACCATTTCTAAAAGTTTACCAACTGCTTTGCTTGTGGCATGCCCAGTTAAGTTTCAACGGAAAAGAGAGCGAGTGCGTGTGAACTGAGCTTCCGAACGCGCGCTAGTGATCGTATTCTCGAGTCATTTATTTATTTATTTTTGCGGCTTTATGAAGCGTGAGCATTGCCAAAAGGCGTTAACATGCTTTACAAAGAAGAGAAATAAATTATAATGAGTGATAATAGATGAGCGATAAGGAGGTGTCGAAAATGAATCTAAGGCAATAATCAGTTTTACATTTAAAAGTAGTTAAATATATGGGTGCAGATTTCATTGAAACTTAAATGAACTGTTGGTTCTAATCGCAATTCACATATCAGCAAAACAATAAATGGTAGATGGCGATAACAAGATGACAATTTGAGGGAAGTTAAGCATTTTAATGTAATCTCTTCAATCAAGCCACTTCGTCTAATTCATGACATTGCTGATTTAGGTCAATGACGACTTAACGTCATTTTTTTTTTCTCCCCCAAAAGATATTTCACAAATCAGCAGCGAGTTGTTAGGGGTACAAAGGAAATCTTCACACTCTTTTTATACACTTCACTTTTGTGCTAGAAATGCCTGGATTTGACAGACACCTTCCATGGTTTCGTGTAGTGTTTGCTGTAGTGTTATATTATGTTGTTATATATTTATACAGCGGGATCACCAATTCCTTGGCGTCTTGGCGCTCTGTTCAAACCCCAGTCTGCAGCTGTGATTCATCCATCACAGTTTCTGCATTGCAGATTTTGTTGCACGGCCACATTGCTGTGGATAGGTGATTTGGCATAATAAAATCATGTTTTAAAAATATTATTTTATTCTGTGCCAATTGATTGTAGTTTGCACTCGCCACAGGCAGCACAGTCACACACCCAATGCCACTCACACATGCAACGCCACTCACACACGCAACGCCACTCACACACGCAACGCCACTCACACACGCAACTCATCCACGCAACCCCACTCATCCACGCAACCCCACTCATCCACGCAACGCCACTCACACACGCAACGCCACTCACACACGCAACGCCACTCACACACGCAACGCCACTCACACACGCAACGCCACTCACGCAACGCCACTCATCCACGCAACGCCACTCATCCACGCAACGCCACTCATCCACGCAACGCCACTCATCCACGCAACGCCACTCACACACGCAACGCCACTCATCGACGCAACGCCACTCACACATGCAACGCCACTCACACACGCAACGCCACTCACACACGCAACGCCACTCACACACGCAACGCCACTCACACACGCAACGCCACTCACACACGCAACGCCACTCACACACGCAACGCCACTCATCGACGCAACGCCACTCATCGACGCAACGCCACTCACACACGCAACGGCACTCACACACGCAACGGCACTCACACACGCAACGGCACTCACACACGCAACGCCACTCATCCACGCAACGCCACTCATCCACGCAACGCCACTCATCCACGCAACGCCACTCATCCACGCAACGCCACTCATCCACGCAACGCCACTCATCCACGCAACGCCACTCATCCACGCAACGCCACTCATCCACGCAACGCCACTCATCCACGCAACGCCACTCATCCATTTGCAAAACGAAAAAAGTTAAACTCTTCTATTGCGAGACCTATTGCATTTTCAATGCTTGTTCTTTATCTTTCCATTGGTGGCAACAACCTGTGTAGAATTGTGGTTTCTGAGAGGCCGCACACATGGGCGTCCGCAGGGGGGGGGCAAGGGGGAGCGCTTGCCCCCCCCTGGATTGCCGGTGCCATTCCTTTTACGGACTCCTTTGGCCCGTAATTTTCACGATTACAGCAGGCTGTTCCCCTGCGAGAAGCCCCAGGAGTTTAAATTATATCTCACTTGGGGCGTCTCGCACTTCTCTTTGAACTCTAGAGGCTGCAGCACCCCTCCCCAACCTCGAGCAGACTGTGGACAGGCCCATTGTCATTCTGTCTGTTGCTGATCATCACATAAAGAATGACAATGGGCCGTCTGCCTTTAACTTGCCTTGAAGGTGAGTGATGAAGTTAAAATGTTGCCCACCCCTGGAAGGCGAGTGATGAAGTTAAAATTTTGCCCACCCCGGACACATTTCTGCGGATGCCCATGGCCGCACGGTGTCCTCATTCAGGATCACATGCGGTTAGGATGTGTGTACAGTTGATAGTGTCATTCTCTCACTTACACACACATGCACACTCTCGCTCCCTCTCTCACACACACACATACACACGCCCACGCTCTTTCTCTCTCTACCCCTCGCGCGCACACACAGGCACTCACGCACACATGCATTCTCTCTCTTTCTTTGGTGTGCAGTGCCAAAGCACCATTGACTTCTGCTGTTTACAGTAAGACCTTCACTGGTGCTTTTAGCTTGTTATCTTTGAAATCTGTGTGATGGAGTCCTGCTGACAGCTATTGCCTTGAAACTATGCACAATGATCGGATCTTAGGGCACAAGCATTTTCTAACCTCTTATACTTGAAGGTGCCCAATTATGCATTGAGGACTATAGGTCAGGTGGTCTAAGTATTTCAACGAAAGTATGACTTCTCCCCAGACACTCCACGTTGTGGTAGCTCTTCATCAGTAGAGGGACAGCAGGGGGGCGTGGCTTGGGCGCCGATGTAGAAGGAAGCGGGACTCCGGAGCTCCTCCGCGACCGCCCCTCTCAGCCAAATATCCTGACCCCCAAATCCGAACCCCTGCCCTCCACTTAATATCGGAGGGCCTGGGGAGCATTGGGGCACAGACTGGGGGTGCTGGGTGCCCCGAGACCGCCAGGAACGACTGATTTTACCCCCCGAGCGGAGCGGCCGGCGGCTGGCACGGTGAGCGCACAAGATGGCGGCTGAGGTCACTGGTCGGGCAGCCTGACGGAGGCGGTCTGCCGAAGGCAGAGGGCTCACGGAGGCATCGGCCCTACCTGCACCGGAGCGGAGCGTCCTGTATACTGCCTGAGGTGGGGAGAGCAGACTGGCGGAGAGGCTTCGAGGCGGCCCGGGAGCGGCGGAGTTGCGAGCTGCCTGACCCCAAGATGGCGGCGCCCGCGTGATCGCACCTGGTCCCGGCCGTCTGGTTAGAAGCACTAGTGGGCCTGCAGATTTCCCCGGTGGAGGAGTTTCCCGGCTGCTGGTGCGGGGGCACCGGTGACCCCTGTTCCGGAGGGGCACGAGTACGGCTGGCTGTGGTTGGGGGCTGCTGGCTGCCCGGGGAGCAATCCCGAGAGGACATCAGGAGGACTAGAGGGCGCCTTCGCGGGAGGTGCATAAGGCTCTGGCACAACACCGGTGAGCTACACATTGGGGCTCTGGTGACCTGGGGGCGGCGGTGCCCGATTTGGCTGCTTCTCAGGGTGCCCCCAGTGGGGTGAAGACCAGGGACCCCATCGTCTTTCTCCCCCTGCTGGGCGGCGGCCCCTGATGGGCCTGCAGAGGGAGGGCCTAGAACTGCAGGAGACTGCCCTTGGAGCCAAAGCGTGATCCCTGCTGCCCACGGGCCGGCCGTTCCGCTTTGCTGCTGACCCTACCTGGAGCGCCCTTCCTGCGCTGACCTTGCCCCTGCACCCACTGTCAGTGCAGTGGGTGTTTCTGCCACGGGTGACGAGGGGGTGCGAACACAGCGCTGGTGACTCCCCTATAGAGGCGAAGGCGGGCTAACGGGCCCGGTGCACTGATCCTGAGTAGACGACGATTGCGGCTGGGAGCGACCTCCGGAAAACTGCCGCAAGATGGTCCGGGGGACCAAAAAGAAGGGATTTGACGTACTGAGACTCGATGACCCGGGTCACACGGTGGAGGGTGGTGCAGAGGCGTCTGGCTCTGGGAACCCAGCCCCGCCACAGGATCCCTCCCTGAGTGACATTATGCAGGCCATTGTGGCATCGCGTGAAGCTCTGGAGAAGCGAATGGACACCATTGGATCTGACCTGTCCCTCCTAAAGGACGACCACAGGAAGCTGAAGGAGCGAGTAACGAACTCTGAGGCGAACATGAAGGACATTCCTGGGGACGTGGCTACCCTCAGGGCCTCGTTGGCGGATGTGGCGCAGAAAGTTCGGGTGCTGGAACTCAGGGCCGAGGACAGTGAGGGACGCTCCAGACGTAATAACTCCGCCTCGTGGGAGTCCCCGAGAGGGAGGAGGGCCAGGAGGCGGTGTCCTTCTTGGAAAACCGGTTGCGAATGGAGGTGGCACCGGAAGGGCTCTCCCCATTTTTCGCTCTGAAGCGCATCCACAGAGTCCCGAAGCGCCCGCCCAGAGCTGGAGGACCGCCTCACCCGATGGTGGTGCGCCTTCTACACTACCGGGATTGTGATCACATTCTTCAAGCGGCCAGGGGACTACCGAACCTACGCATTGGCAACAACAAGGTCATGATTTTCCCGGACTTCACCAGGGACGTCCAGCGGCAACGTTCCTCCTTCCTGGCGGTCAAGCGAAAGCTGCGAGCTATGCAACTGCCCTATGCTATGCTGTTCCCGGCCCGTCTGAAGGTCATTGCTGGCGGGAGTACTCACTTCTTCCTTACACCGCAGGCGGCTTGGGACTGGATAGAAACCAGGGGGGAGACTAATGGAGACACCCCCACTGCGACAACGCCTAGACGTAGCTCCACTGATTTGACACCGACACGGCGACCCGGATCCCCAACTGGGTGGCAACAGGAGAGAAACAAGGCGGTGCTGGCAGTGGCAGCCATCAGCCAGGGAGAGATCAGCCCCTCCAGCAACGATTCAGAGCGCTCGAAGAATGCTGAACTGAGTCCAGGCTCCAGCAGCGCTCATGGTCTATCCGAGGCGGACCTCCCGGTGGTGACCCCACAGACGGCAGATGGCATCTTTGGCTGAAGCGGCTGTGAAGACATGGGACACACGGTTATACGGTACTGGGACACGGGGAGGGTCCTACCTGCTGTTGCGAGGGTGGCGGGGGGCAGCAGACTTCTGTTGTTCATAACTGTGATATCGAGGGGAGAAGTTTGGTTGATCTTTGCATATTTGAGGGGCGGGGGGAGGGCTCCAGATCTTACTGGCATTGACGTTCCGAATAGCCTAGCCTGCTCTGGTTGATTAACGCGTGTTTTTGCAGGGTTTGGATGGGGTTACTACGTTGGTTATCTGTCCTGGGGAGAGGGAGTTGAGTAGGACTGTTTGAGTATGGTTGTGGGGGATGGGGGGTGGGAATTGGGCGTGTCAGAGGTTCCCATGGGGGACCGTGTGAACTGCAATATGGGCTGCCATGGGACCCGACTTAGGATATAAATGTCTCACGTGGAATGTGAGGGGGATGCATACCATGCATAGACGCCACAAGATTCACTCATATTTAATTCGACGGGGCATCCATATTGCCTTCCTCCAGGAAACGTATCTCTTAGCGCAGGAAGGGAAAGCATTGCAGCGGAGATGGAGGGGACAAGTCTACCACACTGATTACTCGGCCTATGCCAGGGGGGTGGTCATCTGGGTAAGGGCCGGGGTACCCTTTCAATGCACACAACAGCTTATTGACCCGGAAGGGAGGTACGCAGTAGTGAGGGGCAAACTAGATGGGAGGGATCTAACGTTAGGTTGCATATATGCCCCGAATGTGGACCAACCTGCCTTCTTCTCCTTGCTGTCCCCCACATTGGCCCCGTCTTAATGGGCCCACTGCTCCTTGGGGGGGGATTTTAATTGTGTGACTGACACTGCTTTGGACCGCTCACATCCCCCCATACCAAATGCACCGGCGTGCAGACTGGCGCTTGCACGTTCTGACTGGCAACGGCGTTGGGGACTGACTGACGCATGGAGGGCTCACCACCCATTAGACAGGGACTACTCCTTCTTTTCCTCCCTGCACGAGCTTCACATCCGCATAGACGCCTTTGTGTGCTCCCTGGATGTGCATGGTGAGGTATGCCATAGTGAATACCTTACGCGCACAATTTCCGACCATAACCCGTTGCTAGTGCACCTACAATGGGCGCAGCGCTGCCCACGCATTCCCACCTGGAAACTGCGCCCGGAGGCGCTAGACGATCAGGTATTCCGGACCGCGATAGCCTCGAGTATAGAGACGTATTTTCAGATCAATGCGGGGACCGCGGAGTCGGCAACAGTTGAATGGGACGCCTTCAAACAGTGGTGCGGGGACGATGCATTGCGACGGTGTCGGGGGTGCGGAAGACCTTGCTCAGGGCAGTTGATCAGGAGGACGAGAAGTTACACTCGCTGGAGAAGGACCGTCCTGAGCGGCTAGACATTCAGGAGGCTCTACTTGAGGCGAAGGAATCAGTAGCGGTGACGGTGGAGCGCCTCAGGTGCTTCGATTACAAAGCCTACCTCCGGCGTGCGCATTTGGAACGGGATAAAACGGGGGCGCTCATGGCCTGGCTAGCCAATCCGGCTCGCCGAAGTTCGGTCATTCTTGAACTCAGAGATCATGCGGGAATTGCGCATTTTGACCAACAGGGAATAAATAAATTATTCCATGACTATTACACGGAGCTCTACCGTAGTCGGGTCCTTCCGTTGGAGACTGAGTTCCAGAGATTCCTGGAGGGTTTAGATCTGCCGGAGTTGGAAGAAGAAGCTGCAAAACCTCTGGGGGGTAAAATTGACGAGAGGGAGGTGAGAGTCGCCATCAAGAGTATGGCGCAGAATAAAACGCCAGGCTCTGATGGTCTTCCGACGGAATTCTATCACACCTACGTCGACCTTCTGGCACCCCGCCTGGCGTGGCTATACAATGAGGCTAAACGGCTGGGCAGCTTACCAAAGACCACTGGCGAGGCGCTAATTGTCCAACTATTGAAACCTGGCAAGCCGCCTTGGGACAGATCGGCGTACCGCCCGCTGTCCATGCTTAACCTGGACTACAAAATTTTGAGAAAAATCTTGGCGACGCGACTACTCCCCCACATGTCCACTCTGATCCACGTGGACCAATCTGGCTTTATCCCGGCCCGCAACACCGCGCTTAATATACGACGGCTTCTCCACGTTCTGGAGGCTGACACCTATGAGGTGAACGAGGCGGCGGTGTTTGCCGTCGACATGGAGAAGGCCTTTGACAGCCTGGAATGGCCTTACCTTTTTCATGTCATGTGAGCCATGGGACTGGGTGAGGATTTCGTGGATTGGACGGCGCTCTTATACCGGAACGCTACGGCGAGAGTCAGAACGGGAGGTGTAATATCAGAGGCTTGCGCAGTAGGGAGAGGCACGCGCCAGGGTTGCCCCCTCTCACCCCTGCTGTTTGCCATAGCATCGAACCTTTAGCGGCACGGGCCCGATTGGGACGGGCATATCAGGGGTTGGATGTCTATGGGCAGGTGCATCATATTGCGTTATACGCTGATGACCTCCTACTGTTTTTGGCGGACACTGCTACCTCCATACAGGGGGTTAAAACCCTCCTTCAATCACTGAGCAAGGTGTCTGGCCTCAGAGTGAGCTGGGCGAAGTCTTACCGGTTCCCAACTCGGGCGCGCGGAACATGCCCGCACTCTTCGGAAGGGGTGACCTGGGAGGAGAGGAGTCTTCGCTACTTGGGCACTTCGATCTACCATAATAGCGTAGACATTCTGGAAGGAAACATTGGTTCAGCGATCAGACTCACTAAAACGAACTTTGACTTCTGGGGTACGCTCCCCCTGTCTCTGGCAGGGAGGGTGGCGCTCCTCAAGATGGTGACCCTACCGAGGCTGCTCTATTTTTTCCGGACTCTTCCGGTCTGGATCCCGGTGAGCTACTTTCGTCGTCTACGGACCATGGTGACCGGTTTTCTGTGGGGCTCAGGTAGACGCTGAGTGGCGCATACCACGCTTCTGCGTTCTCGGGCTGAGGGGGGTCTCGCGGTGCCAGACTACGGGCTATACTACCTGGCGGCCCAACTACAGTGGTTAACACAGTGGACAGCGAGAGCCACGAGGGAAGAGAACGGTTCTGGTGAACCAGCGGGGCCGGTGCAGGTGCTCTCCCGGATTATTCTGGGCCTCCCGATGGGGGACCTCCATCTTACTCAGGAATTCTCGACGGTTGCGAAGTGCAGGAATAGATATCTGAAGAGAAGTCACATTGCGGTGCCGTATGCATCAGAGATCCCGCTCAAGCTATGCAGGGCACTCCCGCACGGGGGCACATGGCACCGACTGGAGAACTGGGAGCACCAGGGCCTGGCGACCGTTGGAGATCTGTATGACGACGGAGCTCTACTGCCTTTCGACCTCTTACGAGACCGCTTTGAGCTGCCGGGGGGAGACTTTCTCCTTCATGCGGCACTGACTGCGGCGATCAGCAAGCATTGGAAGGCGGGTATGGCGGAACCGCCACTGTCCATGGGTTGTCAATACGTGGTAGTGGCCGTGGGGACGGTTAAGGCTATAACGTGCCTCTATAAACGCATGACTGCGAAAGCTCAGACCCCGCTTTCAGCTCTGAAGGCAAAATGGGAGGCGGACTTAATGACGGAGATCCCTGAGACGGCGTGGTCTGGTATAGTAGAAAGGGCCTGGAAAGGGACACGCAATGCGAGGTTTCAGCTTGTGCATTTTTACATCCTACATAGAGCACATCTGACCCCTGACAAGCTCCATAGGTATTTCCCGACACACTCGGCGGCCTGCCCGCGCTATCCGGCAGGAGTGGCCGATTTCCAACACATGTTCTGGGCCTGCCTGGCTCTGGGCTCCTTTTGGCGGGAGGTGGTGGAGAAGCTGCGGGAGATTACTGAGAGGGATTTGCAACCCACAATGGCACACTGCGTCCTACACTGGTTCCCACATATATCCAAGAACAAAATCACTAGTAAATTCCTAGATCTGGGTCTGCTTCTAGCGAAGCGACCCATAACGTCTCAGTGGAAGGCAAATAGGGGTCCCACGGTGGAGAGATGGAGGGCAGAGCTCACTAAATGGGCACGCTGTGAGTGCGAGATACGTCTGCAGCTAGCGCTTAGGGCGGGCACTGATACTGCCCTGGAGCAGGCCCGGACCTGGGAGCGGTTGGTTCTCGAACTCACGCTTTCGGACTCGGACAGCGAAGGCTCCCCCGCATGTAGTCCTGGTCCTTAGGATACTTGGCCTCGGTTGATGTCCGGCCAGGTTCTTTCCTTGGATTACCCCAAGCCCCACGTGTTGACTGAGCTTTCCTTTTGGTTACTCCTGATTGCCGGTCTCGGACCTGCACTGCCCAAGAGGGATTCTGGCTTACTCTTGTGGAACTCTGGCACGCCTGGGGGGTGGGAAGGGAACGGGGGAGGAGGAGTAGGGGGGTAGGGGGTAGAGGGGTGAGGGATAGAGGGGCTTAGAATGGGGAGTTTAGGAGGGGGGGAGTTATGGGACAGGTGTAGAGGGAACCGTATGGTAAGGAAAGCAGCCTTGAGTACTGCCTGAGGAGCAGACGTATGTGAATACTCATGCATCTATTAGCGAAAAATGCTCTCCTGACTATTGCCGCTGGACCTCCGGGGTGTGAGCTAAATGGCCGTGTAAGTCTAATTTTTCTGTTTAAAAGGTTATCTAACACGACTGCAGGGTGCTGCCTTGAACGATGTATTGATTGAACACATATTGTTGCTGCAATAAAAATATATTAAAAAAAAAAAAATCAGTAGAGGGACAGCAGTACACAATTCACAATGTGACCTTTTACAATGTGCCACCTCGTTTCTTTTGCCACTTTATTACTCAGTATTCCTGTGTCTTCAACTTCTGATTTTTGCACCTTAAACTAAATGCTTTACATGTTCAGAGGAAGCGGATTTCTTTCCACATTACAGATGCGGAACACTAAACAAAGCCACACTGTCATATCTACAAGGCTCTTCCTGTGCTGCCATCCTAGCCCTTGCTCCTTCCCTGCCAAATCTCTTCACCTCCCCCACCAAATCTCTCCTCCTTCCCCTTGTATACATGTAAATAACTTCTTGCACAGAGCCTAAGGATGGAATCAATAAAAGGCCTGGTGATCTTGCAAAAAAAAAAAAAAACAATGGCAATAGCGCTTGCTGAACAAAACATGCAGTTCCTTGACACATTTTTTGTAAACATAACATGCTGTTCCTTGACACATTTTCAGTAAACTGTTCTAAGCGCTATCCGTGCATTAAACATATCTTGTTTCTCCTCCTACCCCTCTCTCTACGTCTCTTTCTCGCTCTCGCACCCACGCTCTTTCTGTTACTCCTTGCTCTCCCTCCACCCTCCAACCCCACCCTCCAACTCGGGGACACCACCCGGGGACACCACCACATCACTCGGGGACACCACCACATCACTCGGGGACACCACCACATCACTCGGGAACACCACCACATCACTCAGGGACACCACCACATCACTCAGGGACACCACCACCTCACTCAGGGACACCCCCACATCACTCAAGGACACCACCACATCACTCGGGGACACCACCACATCACTCGGGGGCACCACCACATCACTCGGGGACACCACCACATCACTCGGGGACACCACCACATCACTCGGGGACACCACCACATCACTCAGGGACACTACCACATCACTCAGGGGCACCACCACATCACTCAGGGGCACCCCCACATCACTCAGGGGCACCGCCACATCACTCAGGAACACCAACACATCACTCAGGGACAGGGACACCACCACATCACTCTGGGACACCACCACATCACTCTGGGACACCACCTCATCACTCTGGGACACCACCACATCACTCTGGGACACCACCACATCACTCTGGGACACCACCACATCACTCTGGGACACCACCACATCCCTCAGGGACACCACCACATCACCAGGGGACACCACCACATCACTTGGGGACACCACCACATCACTCTAATACACCCCCACATCACTCAGCCCAACCACATCATCACTCAGGGACACCAACAGCATCACTCAGCACCACAGCAGCACTGTCCTTGCTTGCTACCAACAAGCATTGCCATAGCCAATAGGACTCAAATTAGGAAAGTGTAAGCTATTGACTTTGTGAATAAAAATGCTATTAATTTATATATTTTCAAAGCCAACACATCTTAAAAAAAAATGTCATTTACAATACAATTTACAATAGCTCACACTTTCCTAATCCGAGACCTATTACATTGCAAATGCTTGTTTTTGCTTGGGTGCTGTCTGGGAAGTGTCTCGGAGGGCGTGGGCCTCTGCGCCGGCACTCCACTCTTCTGCAGCTGTGTGCATTAGGGAGCGACCGCTGTGCTGGGCGGAAGGCGATCTTCCTTTCAGTGTTTGTGTGGGGTATCTCATCTCATCAGCAGTATTTTCGGCAACCGATGGCGCGGTGATTCCTCAGAGCCCCTGGAGTGTGGAGCGTGGGCTGAGCAGACTGAGTGGATTCTGACACAGCATGTTTGGTGAACCCAGTGCAGTATAAACTTGGAGGAGGTGTGTCAGAGCGCTGACGGCTCTGGCAGGGAGGCAGATCCCTGAACCGTGTCTTGAGTGGGTGGGTGGGTCTTCCTACAGGACATTCCAGATCAGCCCTGACGACAGCGTCAATCTCTCCTTGTGGGTTAGCTTCCTTGATGCTCTGTACTATGGCTCCCAAGACTGCTAAACAACCTAAGGAGGCATCCTTGCGGCTGCTATACAGGTGCATGGATCAAGACAGGAGTCTCCTCTGTCCACAACGAGGAGAACGCAGATAAGCCAAATGATTCTTGTGCTGCCAAAAAACGGCTGGTGGGGGGTAGGGAGGAAGAAGAATCTGCCAGACTGCACTCAAGCTGTGGTCAAATAACAGGAGGCAACACAATTCTCTGAGGAGGGGGGTTTAGGGTCCAGCAAAGACAGTCTTGTCCAATCTTTGGCCCCACCGCCTCGAGCTATCACCCCCTTTTTCAGAGTTAAGGAAGTAGGTGGGGGCCAGCCAGCTCAGGAAGTACTCCAGGAGCTTGACAAGTCAGGCCAGAGCGCGGGCCCTGTATCAGATGACCGATCTAGGATAACACTGGCGCAGCAGAAGAAGACCGAGGTGGCAGGTGAGGCTGCAGCCGATGGGGGCTCTTTTTCATCTGAGTTGGGCTACCCTCACTACGGGAGACCAGTGAACAGGGAGAAGTGGTCAGTACCACCAGACAGGTGAATCAGGGAGCCCCAGAGAAAGAGCGCAGTTACGTATGATTCCGGATCTTTGGCTCCCGGTGGAGTCATGAGTGATTTGGACAATAATACGAAAACTAATGGTCTGGTAGAAGCCGATATTACATCTAATGGGGCTGATAAATTATTTTCACTCACTGATGGTTCTAGCTCGGAGGACTGTAACTCTAGTCAAAGTGAAGCTGGGTGCAGCTCTTCAGCATCAGGCTCTAGCACACTTGAAGCACCCAAGATGGCCTTCAAGTGCTGAATGTCAAGTAGGAGCTCTAAGGGCAACACAGACTCATGAAAGAACTGGATGAAGTCCACCACAGGCAGCAGGCTGAAATGGGACTATTCTCATATGAAAATACTGGGAACACAAGAGGCAGTAACTGCCCAGGCAGAAACTGCTCTGTGTGCATCACAAGCTATAGGGGCAGTAACTATGGATCCCGCTCTGGCCCTGATCTTAGACTTGATCAAGGAGCATTGTGCTAAGACCCGTGTGGATGGGGAAAAAAGTTAAGCAGGCCACAAAAAAACTGGAAGGCGCAGTTCGGAAAGTCGGTAAGGCATGCCCTGATATTGGTGAGCAGCTCAACAGTATAGAGGAGAGAACAACCATTTTGGAGACTAAGTTGGTTACTGTCAAAGAGCAGGCCAAGTCCCACAATGCCCAAATGACTGATGTAATGTGGAAATTGGAAGTTCTGGAAAATCACCAGAGAAGAAACAATCTTAATTTTCTTGGGCTCGAGGAAGGCTTGGAAGGGGACAATATTCGATCCTTTGTGCTGGATCTTCTCAAGGAAGCCTTTCCCGAACTTGTAGGATGGGATTAGGAACGAGAAGTTCAGAGGGTTCACCAGTTTCCATTAATACGCAACAGATCTACAGATGCCAGCCAAGGTGAGAGGCAGCCAAGGGTCATCTTAGTCATTTTCTGGAATTTCCTGTTACACCAAGCCATTTTTGAGAAGGCTCGACCAAAGGCAAGAAGAAAATACAGAGAGTCCTCCTTTTTTGTACACCCTGACTTCTGCCACATAACAGTAGAGCGTAGCTGGTGTCTACAGCAGGTCATTGAGCCTTATCAAGGTGCCGGCTTTGAGGCTATTTTGCTGGCTCCAGCAAGATTGAAAACAATAGTTAGAGGGGCTGTAAAAATGTTTACCTCTGAAATACAAGCTAGCGACTATCTTGAGCAGGCTCTGGCAGATAGAATCAATATATAATTCATGGGATGTTATATCAGGAGACTACGAGGCAGGCTAAACATAGTTGGGTCTCTCCTCAGCATTACCAGTATTATTTGTTTTTTGTATATTGGGGGCTTAGGTTCTCGTGGGCAGTATCTTTCACGTTGTTGTGGGGGTGTGTGGAGGAGGGGTTAGGGGCGGGAGCTTGCGGTGTCTTTTGCCATCTCCATCACACAGACCTGGTTGGTCAGGCTGCTTTAATTGGCAGAGGAGGGGGGATTTTTGGTGGGGGAGGGAGTTTTCAGGGGTTTGGGGGGGCAAGAGTGTCAGGAAGGGGGTTGGATGAAGTGGCATCTAAACTGCAACAAGGAACTTTTAGAAGGTTGGTCTTTTTGGTTGCACTGAAGGACAGGCTGGCTTGAATATAAGTTCGGGTGGAGGACTGTGTCTCTGCATTATAGGGATTCAATCAGTTTTGGGGGGATATTGCTGGTGGCTAGGGCAATCTTCCGGGGGGATGGCTAAGCTCTGTGTCGCCACTATCAATATCTGTGGGCTTAACGATAGATCTAAAAGGAGAAGGGTGCACCAAGATTTTACATTTCTCAAAGTAGATATATATTGCCTTTAGGAGACCTTATAGCACGGGTTGCTAGTGTTGT
This sequence comes from Lissotriton helveticus, assembly GCF_964261635.1. Taxonomy (NCBI): domain Eukaryota; kingdom Metazoa; phylum Chordata; class Amphibia; order Caudata; family Salamandridae; genus Lissotriton; species Lissotriton helveticus. Next base: position 1,470,525,408 of record NC_136057.1, on the reverse strand, counting down.
GTTGAACTCTCTAGATTTGAAGGCAGTATGTCATACAACCCAGGACATTAGGACTAAGGAGGTAGCTATTGTAGTTAAAGGGAATGCTGTTACTCCGGGTCGTGAGGCAGCGGACAAGCATGACAGATGGGCAATAATGGTGTGCAAGCTGGCAATGGTGCTTTTACACTGTGCTCAATTAATATGAGGGCACATAGAGTTCTTTGTTTACCATTTTTCCCTGTTTTTTGTACATTGAGACTTCCACATAATGCTGCTATTTGTAATTTTAATGTTATTTATCAATTTGCCTACTCCTTACATATTTGCACATTGCAGCTTGCACTTTAGCATTGAAGTTGTAATTGGCTCTGTGATCTTTAATTTGCACATTGCACTCTGGCACTTTATTATTGAAGCTGCAACTGGCTATGTTACTTACTACTTTGTTTGCTCCCTGCATATTTGCACATCGCACCTTGGCACTTTAGTATTGAAGCTGCAATTGGTCATGTGATTCACTAATTTGCCAGCCCCCTGCATATTTGCACATTGCACCCTGCACTTTAGTATTGAAGTTGTAATTGGTTATGCGTGATATCCTTGTAATTTTTTATTGATTAGCTGTAGAATTAAACTTGGTTTTAAAAAAAAAGATTATTGATGAAGGATTATGTAACTGACAATAAGAAATGCTTAAACGATAAGCTTGTAATATAATCCATGTTTAGTCACAATCTTCTATTAACGATGGATTATGTGAAATGTATGTACTTTTATGGATAACACATATCCAAATAAAGATCATGATTGATTGATTGACTGTGCTCAATTTATACCCCAGTTTTAAATGACCCTGGCCTTTTGATTTTTTTTGCTAATGGAATTGCCTTCCTGGCCTGCACCATATGTTGTCTGTGGGGATCTAAATTTAAATTGTGTTGTGTATCGATTTAGATTTCGTATGAATCTCCCGATCCATGCCCTTATATAGGTTTATTTCACATTGCCCTTATATAGGCATAGAAATCCAGTAATTATTTAGGCATAGTCCATGCTACCCAAATACAGGCATGGCTACTTACATCCGTTCATCTATGTCACAACCAGTTCTTGGAAAACCAGACTCTTAAGCTTTAGGGACTTCCCCTGTCCTGGATATTGATTTCTCCAAAAACTCATTTATTATGCATAAACATCTATTCCTTAGGGGTTCATTTATGAAGTTCATATGCCCAACTTATATGTCAATACTGGCATTCCTAAACACCTTCAAGGTATAAATATACCTTCACTTGCTATGGCAAGGCATGGTGCAGTTCGACTACCTACTTGCACGCAGCTCGCCACAGCAAGTCCCGAAGGAAGCTAAGTCTCCAGCTGATGCACTGACCAGACGCAGTCATCCTCCTCACCGAGAATCCAGCTCCAGTGTTTCTGACTCCCCTTGAGGGTTGTTAGAGAATCGAGTCCTGGGAAACCGATACCAACCTCTCTCATTCTAAGCTATGGAGCTGATTAGAACCTAGAGAAACCTTTGGCAATTCTTGGCACAACTAAACTAATACTATAACAGCACCTACTTTTTCCCTCGTACTAGACTTAGGTTAGGTATACTGGGGTAGGATTATTTTTGAAGCACCAGTTGAGTATTTTAGCCTGTGTTATTTATGTATGTATTTTTATATATGTCATAGCAACAGGCCATGCTATTACAGTATTATTTTTATATTACTGTTTACGCTGTACGCATTATACTTCACATCCTGTCTTACGATTGTAGCAGTTCATATCTGTTGCATGAGAAAGAAGACTGTTCAATAAATCCTTTTTTATTGAAATGCCCGTCTCTCTATTTCTGTGCAACTCTGTAGAAACAAAGCATGCACGATTAACTGAGTGAAATAGTTATCTATTGTTTCCACAACTCTGAAGATATTGTTCTAACTGTAAGGGAAACAAAGTTGTCATGTTTATGCGGTTGTCAGAGACTAATCCCTTCTTGTTCATTCGAGAAAGTTTCTAGTGACCTCTGAGTTAGCTGGCACACACAATTAAGTTTAATGTACTCGATAGAGACATACTGACCTCAGTCCGATGTCAAAACTTTAGTGTATATTATTCCAATGTGCAGAGCCTATTAGGGATATAGGAACTACACTACATGGCGCCCAACGGTTTGGTAAGGCACTAATTTAACGCTAGATACTGAAGTAACTCAGTCATGCTTTTCTCACAGACCCCTTTACTCATAATCCTCCAATAGACGTCTGGAGTGGGTAAGGGATAAATATCTGCCATTGCTGAGTAGAACGGAAAATTCTATGTATTCGCTTTTTGGTTTGTTCAACGTTGAAGCATACAGTGTTCCAAAATACTGTGCACCTTATCTTTGTTCCCTTGAAACTTGCTCTGCAACTTTCATTAAAATATGTCCGAGGACAACAACACCAAAGCCGGTGGAGCTACAGTCGACAACGCGAAGCAGCTTTTAACTTTACAGGTTTCCAAGAAACTGATGAGAATGCTGTGATAATTCCTCCAAATTTAAGGAAAGCCATCACTATAAAACTTATAAAACACGGCCTATCATCAAGAGGTGGTAGAGCAGTTTTTGTGATAGAGGCACATGAATATCACCAGACAGAGGTATTCTATTTGTGGGTAGTCTTCCCAGAAGCAAATCCAGTAACACATATGTTTCACTTCTACAAAGAAGATGATCCACCGGAGGAATATATTCCTTTCGAGGATATTGAAATTCCACTCACATACCAGGAGCATGAGCTCTGGGGCTCCCTAAAACATTTAAATCACATTACCAGGCTCGGTCCGCTAGGTAGACTAGCAGCAACATGACTGATTATAGCAGGTTATACACCTCATCCTGAAATCGAACACATGACAGACTTGGAATTACTTGCTCAACTCAAAGAGTTAATCAAAATCTACAGACAATTGGTTCAATATGTCATGCGGACTCTCACAGTCCAACCTCCAGTGGTTATTCCACAACAAACCCCTCACCTGGGAAATACACTAAAAATTACACCACAGACTTTACACGCAGTAATGGGTAAATTACCCACAAAACGTGAACAAATACCGTTCTGGGTAGCTCAAAAAATTGCTCAAACTGAAGCAGTATTTCCTAATACTAGCCCACATGAAAACACAGATCTGTTTACCAATGGGGATCACACCACATCTGGAAGACTGCACCACTTGGGGTACAGTCTTCGCTGCAATCTACACTAAAACACATGGTGTTCCGTCTATGGCGGTAATACCTGACGTCCTGAAACAGATTCAAAATGAATACGGGGCAGAGCCTGCTCTAAATTTAGGTATGAAATTACTGAAATATTTTAACCAGGTCTCATCAATAATATTATCTAATATTAAAGGAGAAGCAGCATCAGTGGCTATCGGCCAGAAATTAAGGGAATTTGATGTAACAGAACAACCATAAGAACTAGCCAGAATAATTGAAAAATCCTATGAAGAATTAGGCAGAGACAGTTTGGGTTGGAAACCAGTGAAACCACAACTGTCTGAAAGTCCTGAAAAGGTCTTTACTAAAATCACTCCTACTCCTTCTAAAAAGAAGTGGGAAAATAGCAAACAAACTTGCAAAGAGAAGCGTTCTCATTCCCGAGGTAGGTCTCCTCAAAAGGAGCCCTCTGAAAGGAGGTATAACCTGAGGAATAGGGATAACTTGAGGAAACCTGACAGGTATCAAGATACTGATACACGTTCCTCTCGTACCTTTCAGATATTGTCAAAGACATCCAAAAGAAGAGGACGGTCAGAGAACAAAGAAGAACGCGTGAAGTCCAAAGACGATCAACACGTTCAGAAAAGAAAAGAAAAACCTCAATTCACCAAAAAGAAGGTAGCAGGTCTAAAAATCAGACATGCCGAGGATCTTGAGGACACAACTCAAGAACGGAGAATGGGCTCAGACAATGTTGGACAGCGCAGCAGAAGTAACAATAGCTCACCAGAACCTGAAGGGACTTCTGGAGACAGTGGACTTGAATGAAGACATTGAAGTGGAAACTGCACTTACCAGGGTTAGTTCTCCACATAGGTTATATGAAATAACACTCCAGATGGAGGGAGACATACCAAGAAAAGTGAAAGGACTCTTTTGGGAGCGATTTTCTAAGGGTTATGATATACTTCTAGCTGAACAAGACTGGCCACCAGAATTTGTCAGGGAGTGCCCACATGGCGAAGACATCATTATGCCAGCCTTCTCTAAACATGTTCCAATACATTTTAAATATACTTATGCCAGGAAATGGGCAGTTGCCCAAGTGCCAGCATTATACAGAAATCAAGTAGGATGAGGAATCTCCTCACCATAAAATCCAATTAAAATACCAGCCAACTGCACAAAGGAAGTATCCCGTTAAGCAAGAAGCTAATAAACAGGTCAGGGAGATCTTAGATCAACTTAAATATCAAGGGGTGATTGAAACATGCACCTCATCAATGAACAATACTTTGTTTCCTGTCTCCAAACCAGACAATACATATCGTCCAGTATTGGATTACCGACACTTAAACTCTTGTTGCAAAACATTTGCAGTGCAAAATGCACACAGTACAGCATTAATGAATAACATTGTGCGTTAAAAATATAAAACCACATTCGATATTTCTAACAGTTTCTTTTGTCAAAATATTGCATCTGAACAGTAGGTATTTGACCACTTTCTCAATAATGGGGACACAGGGTCACTTCTGTCGTCTCCCTCAAGGATTCAAGAATAGTCCTGCATTATTCTCAGCAAGGGTAACAGAGTTACTACAAACTTATGCTGACGAGGCATTGTCATATGTCAATGATATCTACCTGACAGACAATAACCTGGATAGGCCCTTGAACAGGGTGAACATCATTATACTGGGCTTCGCCTCTGAGGGGTATAAATTCAACTTAAAAAAAATCTAGAATTGCCCATCTCAACGTCCTTTTTCTAGGATATGAACTATGAAGTGAAGGCAAAAGCCTGGCAGCCAACTTTTTAGAAAAGTGTGCGCTGCTCCAACTTCCAAAAACGCTGATAAACGTACAGTCGATTCTAGGTTTCCTGAATTTCGTAAGAACTTACATTCTAAACTACGCAGAAAGGGTTAAACCTCTCTACGAATTATTCAAACCTGATTTTAAAATTATTCATTGGAAAAAAGAACACACAGAAATTTTGCGTTCACTCCAAAAAGACATATTAGCAACTAAACATTTACAAACACCCGTAAACATACGCAACTTAGTGATCTGAATCATTCCGAGTCAATGCGGATTCACCTACTTAACTTTTAACGAAGGTGAAAAAGTACCAATTGCATACAAATCACATTAATACACACAAGCAGAAATGAAATTCACTTCTACAGAAAAAATTCTGACAGCAGTTCAAACCGCTGTAGTAAGAGAAAGAGCTCTAGCATATGGGAAACGCATAATGGTCGTGACTCCAGTACCTGCCTTAGAGGCAGTGTCAAAAGCGAGTATTCCAAATGCAAAAGCTTTACATCAGAAATGGATACAATGGGTTAATTCTCTTACTGCAACTGATGTTGAATACGTTTTTGATCCTTATTTGAAAACACAAGCATTCCTGCAGTATGAACAAGAATGTCCTCTGCCTACTGAAATTCTGCCTCTAGACCAGTATGAATGTATAATGTATACTGACGGCTCAGCAAAACCCGCTACGGAAGTTAAACAAGCTTATAGTGCAGCATGCGCAATTGTTAAAGGTCGTATGCGCGATGGCAAATTCAGACCTATGGTCACAAAAACGCAATCTCTAGGAGATTATACAGCTCAGCAAGCTGAACTACAAGCATTCATAATGACACTCATAGTGTGCGATTCTTTCTACTGTGTACAATCATATAATGAATATTTACAGAATTGGCTTTCAAACAGGTTCAAAGATGCAAAAGGTGTCACAATCCAGCATAAAACGCTTAGGGAACAAGTAGTTCAGTTATGAAACCGACTACAAAACACTCATGTGATACACACACTGAGTCATCAACGTGATGGCGTACACGATGAAGAGAATTCATTGGCTGATGAAGCCGCGAAGGGGGCTGTGCAATTGGCTTCCGTAGCTGCAATCACTCATTCAAAAACTAAAATAGACAGTGAAATAATGCTGGCTGTCAATACGACAAGCAAAGGCAGGGTTGCAATGTTACCTAAAAAGTTTCCGATCAAATACTCATATATAATTGATGCGAATAGTGTTCCGTTTGCTCGAATCCCTGGAGTGGGGGATAGAGTAATTCCAAACGGGGAACGAAGAGCCGCTTTGATTTTCTAAGCACATTTGGGAAGGGGTCTGATACATCAAGGGATCTCTAAAACAATATTAACTGTAAAAGAGATGTGCTGGTGGCCAGGAATGAATGCTCACATTCACATGTTTGTCATTGAATGCATGGACTGCAATAGAGATCGCAGTACAGAACTCCGCCAGATACTTGACTACAGCATAGCCAGCCCAGTATAAACACCATTGCTAGACAGCATTAGACTTTCTACACGTAGACATCCCTGTGGACAAATGCGGTCCCACAAATATTAAGACTAGGTTTCTTTGGATGTGGCCTCAGCGCTTGGCTGATGCTCGAACTGTTATAAAAGATTTACGAGTCTCTATCGGCACATATGCAATTGGCACGCTACATTCTGACCAGGGTCCTGCGTTTAGCTCTAGGGCTTACAAAGAAGCCATGGCCAGTTTGGGCATTGCATTGTGGTACTCTTCTCCATTCCATCCTGAGGGAAATTCGGTTGTGGAAAGAAAAAACCAGGACATAAAGCAGTCTATAACAGCTAGGGTATTAGGTACGGGTGACGGGTGGGTTAAACATCTAATAAGTGTCCAACGTAGTCTTAACAACTTGCCAAGAAGTTCTCTAGGGGGTATCACTCCATATGAGGTCCTATTTGAGACAAGAATGTTGGTCCTGGACCTTGATTGTCACACAACAGTGGTGGATACTAAGAAATTTGATATCAAAGATCGTTTGGCTGTTTTACAGGACTTAAATGAACTAAGAATAAAAAAAAGCAAAGTGTTCCTGAAGCCAACCACCACTGGGGAAAAACCAACCGTCCCAGCAAGGCCTGTTTGGATCCCAAAGCTTGGTGATCTACTCAGAGAAAAGATCGCGGACAAGAAGGAATTTGGGCCTGCTTACAGACAACCAGTACCTGTCCTAGCAATCCACGGAACAAGAACAGTGATACTGCCGCCCCTTGCTGGAATAAAGGAGAACCGGTTTGTGTGCATCGACCTGATCAAACCACACTATGTGGCCGATACTAAGCAGTAGGCCAAGTGGACTCCGACAATGTAGCAGACACACTCCTCTAGCTACAATCCAAGAGGTTCAAACTGAGAGACTCATCACCTTTAAAGAATCTGCAGTGAGAAAAGAAGGACTAAGCAACAAAGCTATGGAATTTGTACCTCTTCAGACCCAAATAACAGTTCGTCATGAAACACCTGTCTACAACAAAGTAACACCTGTCTACAATGAAGTAACAAGTGATCAAGTGGTTCCAGCGATTTCAACAAATCCGGATGCAATTCCAACCATTGACAGAACTGCCTCTGGCTAATTCATTAACTTTGATACGTTTTCTGAGGATCCCAGTGAACCTGAAACGACGCCAGCAAAAAGAACTTTCAAAGAACAAGCAATTGACTTTTTTCATCACCTGTAAAAAACTTATCTGGTTTCACCATGGATTGAACTTTGGATTGTGTTAGGAATAATGTTTCTTCTACTTTGGTTAGCTCTGGTGATACTCTGGGTATGCTGATAAATGGACACAGCAAGTAAGAAAGTCAACTTACTCCTCAAGTCACACAAATCATCCCATCGTGAACAAAGAGACTTGTCAGCAGTGAACATCACAGCCATTCCTATACATGATGGTATAACTTGGGGCAAAGCAGAATATGACATTTTTGGCCCATCGGAGCTGTTGAAGATTTCACACTTATTCAAGATTTCATTGAGTGACTTTATTACCTCTAGTACCTTTTCTGATGATTGAGACTTCGAGACTGTTAATACTATGATGTCTGATCTAGAGATGTCTGCAGTATTCACAAATCATGAATATTTAGAAGGTTCATCAGACTATGAACAAATGTATTGTTATAACCATAATGGTCATCATTTCTTGCACAAATCTGCAATGCCTAGAAATGTATATATGTATAACCAATGGGAATATTGTCCTACGCCTCCAAAGGTTAGCTCAAAAACTTTTGCGAATAAGTTTCCATATTTTTCAGGGTTCAATGTATCAAATGCAGAAACATTTTATATTAGAAATGTGAACAGAACAGGAATGAAAAGTATGTTAACCAATACAAAAGGGTTTTGACTTTTGGAAAGACAACATTGAGACAAAAACTGTCTGGGGTTCAAAAGATTGGCAAATGCAGGGGTAAAAGCTTTGTTTAGAGCATGTATCATCCCTGAGCAAATTATGTTTTTGAATGACGCTGTCCAACAAACGTCTTGCCTTGGGTTAGCCAAGATCAAGGACATGAACACACGGACCATACCAATACCTGCGAGTAATAGCTCTAAACGGGGGGAGGTCGACGAACATAATATTTTGTATCACAACAGATCAGATTGGAACAAATGGTTGCTCTGAAAAATAAATGCACAAACAAGTGTAAATGTGAATTAAAAAGAGTGGTGTTAAACATTTTATTTTTAAGGTGCGGAGCACCAAGTGAACAGTGCATGATTAGGTGAGCTAAAACCCACCATAACCATTGATCAAAGTGTTCAGGAGTGACTCTCCTGATTAATCATAGCACCATTGGAGGAACTTATAGGATTTGTTTAGATTCGGAGTGCTCCTCACTACCCCAATTACCAATAGTTTTCAAGCAGTCATTTCAGCGAGGAGGCACCCACCTACTGAATAAAGATGCAGTTTGATACAATTACTGGCATGACGGACAATAGGGCCAGCACAATGGCCTACACAAATGATCAGGCGGATCAAATTTATTCTCTTATAAAAGAAGTGAAAAATATGGATGTTCATGGGGGATCCATCAGTCAACAACTAAAACAATTGGAGTCTAGTTTACGGTTGGAGAACTCACTAGATATATGCTTGTTGTTACAGCTTACCAAGAGCAAGACAAGCAGGTATGTCGTTTTTACCATCATAGGCACAGAGGTTTATAAAAAACATGATAAACCTAGTCCTCATTATCATTCTTTCATTTACATAGTGTTTCAGACATCCAGGCCACTACCCAAGTATATCAACATTTGAATTCCAGTTGACACCAGGTACGCCATTTATCTAATATATCTGCACACCCTCATGATCAACCATATAAACCACATTTCATTCTTACATTGAGTACTTTTTTCATTTCTTTCAGAATTTCCCCTGATGAAGGCACCACCTCGGGTGCCGAAATGCATTGGGCCTATTCACAAATGCTTGTAGGGCCTATATACAAATGCTTGTAAAATAATGTCATGTATACAATTTCAATGTAAATGTATCTATAAATGTTCATGGAAATTGTTATGAATAATGCAAATAACAAATGCCAAGAAACAACATAGAAAAAATGAAAAATAAATGCACAAACAAGTGTAAATGTGAATTAAAAAGAGTGGTGTTAAACATTTTATTTTTAAGGTGCGGAGCACCAAGTGAACAGTGCATGATTAGGTGAGCTAAAACCCACCATAACCATTGATCAAAGTGTTCAGGAGTGACTCTCCTGATTAATCATAGCACCATTGGAGGAACTTATAGGATTTGTTTAGATTCGGAGTGCTCCTCACTACCCCAATTACCAATAGTTTTCAAGCAGTCATTTCAGCGAGGAGGCACCCACCTACTGAATAAAGATGCAGTTTGATACAATTACTGGCATGACGGACAATAGGGCCAGCACAATGGCCTACACAAATGATCAGGCGGATCAAATTTATTCTCTTATAAAAGAAGTGAAAAATATGGATGTTCATGGGGGATCCATCAGTCAACAACTAAAACAATTGGAGTCTAGTTTACGGTTGGAGAACTCACTAGATATATGCTTGTTGTTACAGCTTACCAAGAGCAAGACAAGCAGGTATGTCGTTTTTACCATCATAGGCACAGAGGTTTATAAAAAACATGATAAACCTAGTCCTCATTATCATTCTTTCATTTACATAGTGTTTCAGACATCCAGGCCACTACCCAAGTATATCAACATTTGAATTCCAGTTGACACCAGGTACGCCATTTATCTAATATATCTGCACACCCTCATGATCAACCATATAAACCACATTTCATTCTTACATTGAGTACTTTTTTCATTTCTTTCAGAATTGCCCCTGATGAAGGCACCACCTCGGGTGCCGAAATGCATTGGGCCTATTCACAAATGCTTGTAGGGCCTATTTACAAATGCTTGTAAAATAATGTCATGTATACAATTTCAATGTAAATGTATCTATAAATGTTCATGGAAATTGTTATGAATAATGCAAATAACAAATGCCAAGAAACAACATAGAAAAATTGAAAAATAAATGCACAAACAAGTGTAAATGTGAATTAAAAAGAGTGGTGTTAAACATTTTATTTTTAAGGTGCGGAGCACCAAGTGAACAGTGCATGATTAGGTGAGCTAAAACCCACCATAACCATTGATCAAAGTGTTCAGGAGTGACTCTCCTGATTAATCATAGCACCATTGGAGGAACTTATAGGATTTGTTTAGATTCGGAGTGCTCCTCACTACCCCAATTACCAATAGTTTTCAAGCAGTCATTTCAGCGAGGAGGCACCCACCTACTGAATAAAGATGCAGTTTGATACAATTACTGGCATGACGGACAATAGGGCCAGCACAATGGCCTACACAAATGATCAGGCGGATCAAATGTATTCTCTTATAAAAGAAGTGAAAAATATGGATGTTCATGGGGGATCCATCAGTCAACAACTAAAACAATTGGAGTCTAGTTTACGGTTGGAGAACTCACTAGATATATGCTTGTTGTTACAGCTTACCAAGAGCAAGACAAGCAGGTATGTCGTTTTTACCATCATAGGCACAGAGGTTTATAAAAAACATGATAAACCTAGTCCTCATTATCATTCTTTCATTTACATAGTGTTTCAGACATCCAGGCCACTACCCAAGTATATCAACATTTGAATTCCAGTTGACACCAGGTACGCCATTTATCTAATATATCTGCACACCCTCATGATCAACCATATAAACCACATTTCATTCTTACATTGAGTACTTTTTTCATTTCTTTCAGAATTGCCCCTGATGAAGGCACCACCTCGGGTGCCGAAATGCATTGGGCCTATTCACAAATGCTTGTAGGGCCTATTTACAAATGCTTGTAAAATAATGTCATGTATACAATTTAAATGTAAATGTATCTATAAATGTTCATGGAAATTGTTATGAATAATGCAAATAACAAATGCCAAGAAACAACATAGAAAAATTGAAAAATAAATGCACAAACAAGTGTAAATGTGAATTAAAAAGAGTGGTGTTAAACATTTTATTTTTAAGGTGCGGAGCACCAAGTGAACAGTGCATGATTAGGTGAGCTAAAACCCACCATAACCATTGATCAAAGTGTTCAGGAGTGACTCTCCTGATTAATCATAGCACCATTGGAGGAACTTATAGGATTTGTTTAGATTCGGAGTGCTCCTCACTACCCCAATTACCAATAGTTTTCAAGCAGTCATTTCAGCGAGGAGGCACCCACCTACTGAATAAAGATGCAGTTTGATACAATTACTGGCATGACGGACAATAGGGCCAGCACAATGGCCTACACAAATGATCAGGCGGATCAAATTTATTCTCTTATAAAAGAAGTGAAAAATATGGATGTTCATGGGGGATCCATCAGTCAACAACTAAAACAATTGGAGTCTAGTTTACGGTTGGAGAACTCACTAGATATATGCTTGTTGTTACAGCTTACCAAGAGCAAGACAAGCAGGTATGTCGTTTTTACCATCATAGGCACAGAGGTTTATAAAAAACATGATAAACCTAGTCCTCATTATCATTCTTTCATTTACATAGTGTTTCAGACATCCAGGCCACTACCCAAGTATATCAACATTTGAATTCCAGTTGACACCAGGTACGCCATTTATCTAATATATCTGCACACCCTCATGATCAACCATATAAACCACATTTCATTCTTACATTGAGTACTTTTTTCATTTCTTTCAGAATTGCCCCTGATGAAGGCACCACCTCGGGTGCCGAAATGCATTGGGCCTATTCACAAATGCTTGTAGGGCCTATATACAAATGCTTGTAAAATAATGTCATGTATACAATTTCAATGTAAATGTATCTATAAATGTTCATGGAAATTGTTATGAATAATGAAAATAACAAATGCCAAGAAACAACATAGAAAAAATGAAAAATAAATGCACAAACAAGTGTAAATGTGAATTAAAAAGAGTGGTGTTAAACATTTTATTTTTAAGGTGCGGAGCACCAAGTGAACAGTGCATGATTAGGTGAGCTAAAACCCACCATAACCATTGATCAAAGTGTTCAGGAGTGACTCTCCTGATTAATCATAGCACCATTGGAGGAACTTATAGGATTTGTTTAGATTCGGAGTGCTCCTCACTACCCCAATTACCAATAGTTTTCAAGCAGTCATTTCAGCGAGGAGGCACCCACCTACTGAATAAAGATGCAGTTTGATACAATTACTGGCATGACGGACAATAGGGCCAGCACAATGGCCTACACAAATGATCAGGCGGATCAAATTTATTCTCTTATAAAAGAAGTGAAAAATATGGATGTTCATGGGGGATCCATCAGTCAACAACTAAAACAATTGGAGTCTAGTTTACGGTTGGAGAACTCACTAGATATATGCTTGTTGTTACAGCTTACCAAGAGCAAGACAAGCAGGTATGTCGTTTTTACCATCATAGGCACAGAGGTTTATAAAAAACATGATAAACCTAGTCCTCATTATCATTCTTTCATTTACATAGTGTTTCAGACATCCAGGCCACTACCCAAGTATATCAACATTTGAATTCCAGTTGACACCAGGTACGCCATTTATCTAATATATCTGCACACCCTCATGATCAACCATATAAACCACATTTCATTCTTACATTGAGTACTTTTTTCATTTCTTTCAGAATTGCCCCTGATGAAGGCACCACCTCGGGTGCCGAAATGCATTGGGCCTATTCACAAATGCTTGTAGGGCCTATTTACAAATGCTTGTAAAATAATGTCATGTATACAATTTCAATGTAAATGTATCTATAAATGTTCATGGAAATTGTTATGAATAATGCAAATAACAAATGCCAAGAAACAACATAGAAAAATAGAAAAATAAATGCACAAACAAGTGTAAATGTGAATTAAAAAGAGTGGTGTTAAACATTTTATTTTTAAGGTGCGGAGCACCAAGTGAACAGTGCATGATTAGGTGAGCTAAAACCCACCATAACCATTGATCAAAGTGTTCAGGAGTGACTCTCCTGATTAATCATAGCACCATTGGAGGAACTTATAGGATTTGTTTAGATTCGGAGTGCTCCTCACTACCCCAATTACCAATAGTTTTCAAGCAGTCTTTTCAGCGAGGAGGCACCCACCTACTGAATAAAGATGCAGTTTGATACAATTACTGGCATGACGGACAATAGGGCCAGCACAATGGCCTACACAAATGATCAGGCGGATCAAATTTATTCTCTTATAAAAGAAGTGAAAAATATGGATGTTCATGGGGGATCCATCAGTCAACAACTAAAACAATTGGAGTCTAGTTTACGGTTGGAGAACTCACTAGATATATGCTTGTTGTTACAGCTTACCAAGAGCAAGACAAGCAGGTATGTCGTTTTTACCATCATAGGCACAGAGGTTTATAAAAAACATGATAAACCTAGTCCTCATTATCATTCTTTCATTTACATAGTGTTTCAGACATCCAGGCCACTACCCAAGTATATCAACATTTGAATTCCAGTTGACACCAGGTACGCCATTTATCTAATATATCTGCACACCCTCATGATCAACCATATAAACCACATTTCATTCTTACATTGAGTACTTTTTTCATTTCTTTCAGAATTGCCCCTGATGAAGGCACCACCTCGGGTGCCGAAATGCATTGGGCCTATTCACAAATGCTTGTAGGGCCTATTTACAAATGCTTGTAAAATAATGTCATGTATACAATTTCAATGTAAATGTATCTATAAATGTTCATGGAAATTGTTATGAATAATGCAAATAACAAATGCCAAGAAACAACATAGAAAAATAGAAAAATAAATGCACAAACAAGTGTAAATGTGAATTAAAAAGAGTGGTGTTAAACATTTTATTTTTAAGGTGCGGAGCACCAAGTGAACAGTGCATGATTAGGTGAGCTAAAACCCACCATAACCATTGCTCTGGCCCATAGACACAAATAACTGTCAATATGGAATCCTGAACAAAACTTAAGGTTTCAAAGTCAATAGGCCAGAATCAAGATATGTTTAAAGACAGCATCCGGGGGTAAGAACAACATACAGTGTAGGGAAGCTATGCCTTGATTGGTTACAGAAAGCTACACTACAGGAGGTAAAACAACACTTATCTTTACTTAAAGATGGCGCAGACCTTAGGAAATTCTTTCTAGGACCAGGAAAACCGCATCAAGAACGTTTCATATGTGCCAGTATATATGCTGCATATTACAAAATATGGAAGATTACACAAGCAGAGACTGCAGAACGAATACGAGAAATTGATCGTATTAATTTAGAGAAATCTCTCTCTGTAGTTGACAATGGGTTAACGACTCTGTCGTCCAGGATATATTCATTGGAAAGCATGATATCCCAGGGGCGGTGCATCCATTAGGGCGCTTGGGCGTTGCCCTACTAGTTAATTTGAGGCACTTGAGTGTTGAGTTGAGTAACAAGCGTTGCCGTGACGCCGTCACTTTCTCTCACTCAATTTGAAAGCCCAGGCCGCCGGAGGCAGTAGGGGGCGGGGCAGCAGGAGTTCAGTGCAGGTGTCAGATGAGTCATCATGACATCGACTGTAATTTGTATCACTGGTGGACGGTGGAAAGCACAGCAAGAGTGCGCATGTTCTGTGTAGGACATAAAAATGTTGCGACCAGCCCCAACATGCGCACTAGGCTGTTCATTAGAAGAGCGAGGGTTGTTCCATGCCACTATTCTAATGAGCAGCCTAGTGCGCATGTTCGGGCTGGTCGCAAACATTTTTAAGCCCTACACAGAACATGCACACTACTGCTCAAGCCAATCCTGGCACTGCTGCTGGAACAGTGTCTGGATTGGCCGAGACGCAAGCAGTACTTGCCTCGTGTTCACTGTGACGGGAACCGGCTGAACCTGCAGCAGCAGGGACCCCCGGTCTGAATGGTAACGTTATTTTGTTTTTTTTTAAGCTCTTTCACTTAAAAATAAAGAGACAAAGAAAGGAACGACCAACAATCACAACATCTCTTTTCCTTAAATGTGAAGAATGGGCAGCATTTGTGTCTGTTCGCGAACTGTCCGTTCACCTGTCACAAGTGTCTCAAGGGAACAAGCGCAGCTCGAGATGTTTTAATGAAGTTAACCCACACAGGCATGCGTGTCCATTTATCTCAGTAAATGAGGTGTAGTAGGTGAATACGTATTGGGCACCCTCTGAGCAGCACACTGTCTGCAGCAATCAGTAATGGCCGATCTTTCACAGAGAACTAATGTCATGGGAGCCTCGCGGAAATATCTTTTAACCACCACGGGGAATGTGAAAAGACGTATTTCTTCGTTTGTACAACGAAGCAGGTGGGCAGATGTCAAACACGTTTTAAATCGAAACACCGTTGTATATTTCTGTTAGGGAAGTTCGAGCTGTCCGGTATATTCTCCTGTTGAAAATGAAATACTTTCGGCATTCTTGTGCCCCACTGAACACAGATGAGTCTCCTTTCCTATGGTGTTTGCTTACTGGTTTAGACCAATAGCTGCAATTTAAAACTTTGCAGTAGTATACTAGTTAAGGAATGAATGACAGTGATTTGTAGGCTGGAGTGTGTAAAGGGTGAATGAATGGAGTGGGAAGCAGGGGTCATTTAATGCAAACATGAACGGAGGTGGGGAGAGGGGGTTGTGACCTTTATTATTGTAAGAATCGTTAGCTCTCATGCAGCTCTTGTGATTACTGGCGTGGTTTACAGTGACTTGTTTGCTGGTTTTCTAAGCGCAGTCATTACATATAACTTTTGCTGTATGATATAGGAGGGTAAAAGGCTGAGCGAATGGCATACATGTTCAGGGGACACTCTGATTACTGGAGAGAGGTTCAACAAAGGCAGTACCGAATGCTTGTTCTCTGAAGTGCTGTGCATTTTGTGATGTATACCAGCACGTCGGTTTCGCTGGTACACAAGTGCCCTCTAATGTCTGGGAGCAGTAGAGAATGCTATGCTCTTGTTGTAGAGTACCCAAGCGGATGTAGACATGGTTGGTGAGCTCGCTGGGCGTTATTCTGTTGCCTGTACTAAGTCAGAGAACATGCGAAGTTAAAATGTCAATAAATTGTGTGTTTTCACAGAATGCGTTAGTCCTGTGGGTGACGCTCAGATGCAAAGCAACTCTGTGTCTGTTGTCTTTATTAGAGGATGAGCTATTGTTTCATACAATATAACTGCATTGCCTTTGAGAATCCAACTATAGAAAGGGTTTTAATTGGCACAATGAGAGCCCTGCAGACTGTCAATGACCCTGTCAATGTGTTCTGAGAATGTGTTTAAATGTCTTTAAGTGCTCCTGCTTTGGACCTTTCTGTGCCATCTCTTGCGTTCCCTCTGCTTTTGGACTGGTCACTCCTTTCATCCTCAAGAGCTCAGCATCGTGTTGACTTTTCTGGAGGTCATATCTGTTTTTGTGGCGAATGTTTCGCTGGGAGTCTCACCACAACCATGGGTTAAGATGAAAATGTGGTCAGCCCCACTGGAGTGGGGGGTTGACGTTCAATAAAGACAGATGGAGGGCATGTCCCTCAACAATGTTGGCCAGGCAGCCCTAGTCGGGCTGCTTTGGTGTTGTACATGGATAGCACCCCTTCACATTTTGTTGCGAGATCCTTGCAAACAATGAATGTTAAAAACGTCGAGGGAATGCATTTCAGTGATTTAGTTCCTCTCTTATTTTACATGTTTCCTTGATCTTGAATTCCCACAAGTTAGCTATTTTATAATGTTGTTGTTTATCTGTATTTTTTTCTGTGCATACTTTGAGGCTTTAGCCATGCCAGGTGTTTAGGAGGGGCTTTGATTGAGCAAGCAGGCTCTAAAGCCAAACAAAGTGCCTGTCAGTGGGTTGGCCTCTCTGCAGAGCACACAGAACAATATTTGTGTATTCCATTTGCAACTGAAATTCTGTGGAAATGTGTGTGAAGGGGGTACACTGAAGTCAAAATACTTGCAAGGCAAAAGTAAGAAAAATTAAAGTGCTTATCTTTGAGGGAGTGCAGAGCATGTTGGGGGCGGTGAAGTCAAGTGACAGATGTGAGGAAAGGCATTCGGGGAAGAGTGAAAAGAGGATGCTGAACAGGAAAGAGAGGGGGTTGAAGATGTGCAGATGGACAAAATATGCAGAGAAAAAGAGGATACATATACAACATAAAGCACACATAATTGAAGGCCAAAACTCCTTCCACAGGCCTCAATGCTATTTAATTCACAGACTCACTATTTCAGAATTTAAACATTTTAAATGTTAATTATTTATAAGAAATCATTGTTGACACTAATTTATCTTAAAAAGCTAACACCCAGTGACCAAGCCAATCATACTGACAGCCTTTAGGCATATGTCAGTTGATGTGCCATTTATCTGGATTATTGCCGTCGGCCTCACTCGCTACGCTCGCTCGCATACGTTGATTCATCCTGCATATGCCTCACCAGTTTCAAATTCCACCAGCCGTCACTGTAGTATCCTCTGCCAGAGACATCATGGAACAAGACTTGGTCATGTTGCAACATGGTCATTCTCAGCGACATTCTATCATGCTATTAGGTTGGACGCTCTAAAACCTGGGATACTATTTTTGCTTCTACTGCTGCGATATGGCAAGCCAAATCACCAGCGACACCCAGTTCTCCATGGAGACAACTCTACTGGCGGTGAAGTGTCGTGAGCGCATCGTTCAAATTCTGGAGTTACCTCGCCTACGAGAATTAAATACCACATGGTTCATGTCAAACAGACCAATCTGGCAAGATTGCATCTTACCTGTTCTAAGCTGCCTGCTTTGCGGTGAAGAATGCGTGCTAGACATCTGTCTAACACTCCCATCAGTCATGCCAATGGATGTTGATACTCTACTGGACCCTGTAACGGCCCATGCTCTGTGTTGTCCCCAGCGGCTACTAATTCTAATGACGGCATTCATTGAGATCGCACAGACGCAAAATGCTGATGCTGAGGTACGAGAGGAAATAACAGGCATGCAGGTAACATCGGATACGAACATTGCTGATGCGACCAATGCTGAAGGCGATGCTTCTCATCTATGTGTGGTTAATCTTCTAAACGAGGTAATCCAACTTTCACCTACAATGGTGGACAACTTTTTATCTACAGACATAGAAGATTTCATGTTTTCTCCCAGCCCTAACACTGACTTTTGATGTTGGTACACGGTGTTATGAGAGACTTTGAATTTGACCTTCATTTTTCAAAACATGATACTAACTTTGGAACTTTTTCCTATGATAAAAAAAATTATCCAAATTTGTATTTTTCATTTTTGGCACAAGTAATCTGCTTATAGTAGAACTATTCATAGAGAACAAGAATTCTTTGAATACTTCCAGAGACAATATATGACCTTGTCCACAAACATACAGTTTTTTGTAATCTGACATGAAATGGTTTCGCCCCTTTTAAGGTCGAGCCTGCGTAGGCTGCGCATGCGCAATCTCGCTTGCGAGATTTTATGATTTTAGGTAGCTTTTAGTTACGGGCTTTAAGCCCCGCCCCTCTTTCCCATTGGCCGGCATCACCGTTTATGCTAAACGGTGGCCAGCCATTAGGAAAGAGCTCTTCCTGACGTATAGTTTTCTCTTTTTGAGCCGTCCCACTTGGACAGGCTCGTCTGCCTTCCTTCTGCCGTAAAAGGTGTATTATCTTTATGGGGCCAAACACATGGCTCTATAAAGATAACAAACCTTTTACTTAAGAAGGAAAGCAGGCCATCCAAGTGAGATGGCACAAAAAGAGAAACTATCGGTCATGACTAGTGCTTGTTGGATACTGAGCTGTTCTGGGTTAGGCCCACGACTCTCCATTTGGCCCCATCTCCCGCTATGAGACGTAGCACTCACATGTTGGGGTCCTTGCTGAAGGCAGTGTTGATGTCCTTCACCACCCGTCACACCAGCACATCCACCTCCTCCTTCTACTTCTCTGCCATCTTCCCAGTTCCCGTGAAGCTCAGTCAGGCAGGCGCGACGGAGCTTGCGGGAAACTAAACAGTAACATTACAAGGTATCCCTTGCCGCTGCAGTACCGCCTTCCAAACATTAGGCCGACATGGTGACCGCCATTTTAGAATGGATGATATATATATACATTTTTAAGAGAGAACACCAGGCTTCAAAGCATTTGCGAGCTTTCATAAAGGAAAAATGCATCGTCACTTTTCTAAAATTATTTTTTAAAAAGATCCATATATGTAGAATATACCAAATAATCAAGCCTTCTTCTTAAAACATGAAATATAAATAATCTACGGTGTTCCTCCCAAAATGAATCTTCTTTTTTATTTTCCATGGCAAAAAAAATAATTGTTAGCTCGAGCTGTTTCGCTTTCAGAGCATAGTAGATACATCATTTCAAAATGGCTGTCTAGATCACTGGTGTACTATCCTGTTCATAGTTTTAGCTGTACTATCAAAGCAGCCGCTTCAGACTAAATAAAAACCTTGAAGGCACCCCGGGGGACTGTTTGCCTGTCCTGCGGGACTATTTTTGCGGCACCTTTGAAAATCGAAATTTGGACGCTAATCTCGTTGATTTTCTAACGGCTTGTCTTGTGGACTTGCTCTTGTAAACTACAGCCACGCCTTCTTTTCTGATCTCAAAGAAGGGTAAGCACGCTTGGCTTCGAATGCTGCCTAGCAGGTTACACTACAGTTTTTTTTCATGTCACCACTAGAATCGAAATCAAAGTTGATTTGTATTAGGAACTACACCACGGTGGGATTTTCTTTCTTTCCGGCGGCCCAATGCAACTGAGTAAAAAAAGAAAATGCTTTATATAATGCATTTTTCTCATAAGCAGAAGGTTGAATGTATATTTGGGTTTGTGTTATCCTCTCATAGGTGAATGAAGCTCATAGTTAAAAGAGAAATTTGTAGAAACAAGCATTGGCAAAGCCAATGTTTTTTAGCACTGTCCACCAGACGTTTGGCTTTGTCAATACTTTTTTTTCATGGTTTTCCAAAACTAAACTGTTAAACAAGCATTTGCAATGCAATAGGTCTCGCATTTACGCTAGTTTGAGCTATTGACATTGCAGATAATAATGTCTTTTGTTTTTGTTTTTGTTTTAAAAACATAAATAAAAGGCATTGTTATTTACAATGCCAATAGCTGAAACTCTCATAACAGCGAGACTTATTGCATTGTAAATGCTTGTTCTTCTGTATTTACGAGCCATTTCATAAATGTATATTTTTATGATTCATTCATGTTTGAATTTCAAATTATCAAATATATGCTATGAATGAATACCTTGCTTTAATGTGTACAGCACCAATGCAATTTTTTGCTTACAACTAGTTTAAATACATTATTTACAATGTGTTTGAAACATGTTTTTAGCATTTCATGTGTAGATACATTTTAGATATGTTATCATGTTTAGAATTTAGTAATGTCGTACATACGAAAGTGGAGTGAGTGTTGTGTACCAATTTAGATTCCGTATGAATTTCCCAATTCATGCCCTTATATAGGTTTATTTCACATTGCCCTTATATAGGCATAGAAATCCAGTCCTTATTTAGGCATAGTTCATACTACCCAAATACAGGCATGGCTACTTACATCCATTCATCTGCGTCACAACGTGTTCTTGGAAAACCAGACTCTTAAGCTTTAGGGACTTCCCCTTGCCTGGATATTGATTTCTCCAAGAACTCATTTATTATGCATAAACATCTATTCCTTAAGGGTTCATTCATGACGTTCATATGTCCGACTTCTATGTCAATACTGGCATTCCTAAACACCTTCAAGGTGTAAATATACCTTCACTTGCTATGGCAAGGCACGGTGCGGTTCGACTACCTACTTGCACGCAGCTCCCACAGCAAGTCCCGAAGGAAGCCAAGTCCCCAGCTGTAACACTGACCAGACGCTGTCATCCTCCTCACTGAGAATCCAGCTCCAGTGTTTCTGACTACCCTTGCAGGGTGTTAGAGAATCGAGTCTTGGGAAACAGATACCAACCTCTCTCATTCTAAGGTATGGAGCTGATTAGAACCTAGAGAAACCTTTGACAATTCTTGGCACTACTAAACTAAACTATAGCTATATCAGCACCTACTTCTTCCCTCGTACTAGACTTAGGTTAGGTACACTGGGATAGGATTATTTTAGAAGCACCAGTTGAGTATTTTAGCCTGTGTTATTTATGTATGTATTTTTATATATGTCATAGCAACAGACCATGCTATTACAGTATTATTTTATATTGCTGTTTACGCTGTACGCATTATATTTCACATCCTGTCTTACGATTGTAGCAGTTCATATCTCTTGCATGAGAAAGAAGACTGTTCAATAAACCCTTTTTTATTGAAATGCCCGTCTCTCTATTTCTGTGCAACTCTGTAGAAACAAAGCATGCACGATTAACTGAGTGAAATAGTTATCTATTGTTTCCACAACTCTGAAGATATTGTTCTGACTCTAAGGGAAACAAAGTTGTCATGTTTATGCGGTTGTCAGAGACTAATCCCTTCTTGTTCATTCGAGAAAGTTTCTAGTGACCTCTGAGTTAGCTGGCACACACAATTAAGTTTAATGTACTCGCTAGAGACATACTGACCTCAGTCCTATGTCAAAACTATAGTGTATATTATTCCAATGCTCAGAGCCTATTAGGGATATAGGAACTACACTACAATTGGTCTAGAGAATGGCCTGGGGGCAGCAGAGTTTCTAGCATTGAGCATAAGCTGCAAACTTTGAGATCTTTAAAAAATCTCTTGAGAGATGTTGTTTTAATTGATGTTTGGCCTACGTTGAAAGCTTCTGAGCCTGGATATACTTATTGCTCAGCCCCCTATGGCAAGTTTGCTAGGATGGACTATTTTCTGGTGTCACTGGTCAAACCTAAGGGGGCTCAGGTGGAACTCTTTCACCGCAATGTCTGATCACAACCCTATTGTGGTCGATCTCCCATGTGACGGAATAAGAAGGGTGGTTAGAAAGTGGTCATTTGAGAGGGCACTTTTGTCTGATCCATATGAAGGGTTGTATTATGGAATATTTTACTATCAAAAAGGGCAGTGCCTCTCCTGGAATGGTCTGGGATGCCTTCAGGGCTGCGGTAAGGGGTGAAACCGTGGGGTTCAGTCAGGCTAAACAAATGAGAGGACAGGGACAGATTAAAGAATTATGCCAAAAACGTAGTCTCCTAAAATCAGAATTGATTAGCGCAGTAACAACTGGGAGTGTTCTGACCCCAGTGTCAAATTTAACAGCCATAACGAAGGCATGTTTGAATGACTTCACTGCAGAAAAGACTGCAAGGAGGTACCTAGCCAAGAGTCAAGAATGTTATGAGTGCAGTGAATGTGTGGGGCGGCTCCTCGCAGTCAGGGCTAGGCAACAGCCAGCTGTGGGGCTCATTAGCCAGATAAGGGGCATGGCAAGGTGGAGTCAGGGAGGCATTTAGGGAATTTTACTCCGATCTCTACAAAGCTTTCCCTACGGGCTTTTCTCTGGGCTCAGAGGATTTTGTGCCTAGTGTTAGGGTAACCCAGGATGACAGGCTCCTATTGGGGGTGGATATCTCATTAGATGAGTTTCAGGTGGCTCACTAAGTTCTCACATCAGGAAAAGCCACAGGAACAGATAATATTCCTTTAGAGTTTTATAAGGTTTTTTCTTATAAAGAAATCCATCAGGAGATGCTGGGGCTGTTTAAGGAAATTAGAGAACGGGCACCACCGCCAGGCCCCTGGGGCACAACTAATATTGTTATTTTTTTTAAAGAAAGTCAAGGATCCTAGATCCCTGGGCTCTTATAGGCCAATCACTCTTTTAAACAGCAATATAAAGCTTTATTCGAAGATCTTCATGAGTCGGTTAAGCAGTGTAATACAGCATCTTGTCTCAGCCCTGCCGCATGTTTCATCCAGGAAAGGGGAACTGTGGATCATGTGCGGCGAGTAATTTCTTTATTTGATGCCACTGAGTTCCTTGCGAAGCCTATGGGGGTTGCCTTGCTCAATGCTGAGAAGGCTATCATGGGACTATGTCTGGACGACCAGTGAGGCTAATGGCTTGAGGACATCCTGCATTAAGGCAATACAGGTAATGTATCCTAACCCCACTGCTCTACTGCAAAGCATGGGGGGAGAGTCTGAGCCTTTCTCGATCGAAAGGGGAACGAGACAGAGCTGCACCTCTTCCCCTTTGTTGTTTGCACTGTAAATAGATCCCTTTCTTATGCGGTTGGAAGCCTCTCCGGATATCCTCCCTGTTAGTCTTCAGGACTGGGACACTAAAATGTGTGCCTATGCTGACGACGTGGCAATAATCACCGTTGATCCAGACAGGGTTCTGTGTTCTGTGGAAATTATAGCAGAAGAATTTGGGAATCAATCAGGGTTCTTTTTAAACAGGACTAAAACTCAGGTCTTGATAAACAAATTTACTTCAGCCAGGGATAGGAGGATTGTTGACAAAGTGATATATTGGAGAGTAAGTTTCACAGCAAGGGTAGATACTATAGTCAATTTAAATTTGTCCCCTATCATGGAAAAAGTCAAGAAGGATTTTAGTCGTTGGGACAATATTTAACTCTGAATATTGGGGAGGTGCAACCTTGTTAAAATGATGGTGTTGTTAAAGTTATAATACGTTTTTGACACAATACCCCTAGAGAGACATAATGACTGTCGGACCCGCAGAATGGAACTCCTCAGAACTGGAACAATGCGCAAAGTGTTCCAGCTCCTGACCTCCCCAACTCCGTAGATAGAAAGATACACAGAGTAGTGAGGTGGTCAAGCGAGGAATAGGGGTATGGGATGGGAACTGCAGGGAACTGAACCTGTGGAGAAACAAAAAAATGAAATAGAGTACAAATTCAAGGCTACTCTCAGTATGTCTCAGTAAGAATCCGTAAATACTTTAGAAACATAGCACGTTCTTCTAAAGGACAGAATTTCTGAGATACCATCTATATATTTCTCCCTGCATGAACCTATTAAAACAAGAACAAAATAGTGTGAATTTCTTTCTAGTAGATGTCGTGATTTTGTACTGTACTAATATAGCAAATGTGAAATCACCACATGACATACATACTCCTTCACAAGCAAGAAAGGAAATCAAAGTAAGGTTCCTAGCCGTGAACCCAATAATTTAATTGAGAAGCAACGCCTCTCTGCATAGCGGGATGCAACCCTGTTTTCCCCCCACTATAAATCCAGGGTCAGCAATACCTGAAGCCGATCCCACGAGGATGCCGGTAATCCAAAATGGCGTTTGGCCGCAAGTCCTTACAGAGCCCTGTGAACACACTCCGATTAGCTCAGAAGTTGGGGGAACAATGATTTTATGGCAAGGCCTGGAGGCCAATATTATGCATCACCTTTTATTACTCCTCAAACACAGCAGCAACATCATATAGAATTAGAACATTATAAATACTCTAGAACGCAGAACATGCTTATAAACCTAGAACAGGCAGCCATCTTCCTCTTTTGTTGCTGCTCAAGCACAAGATAAGTACATTATTTTTTAATTACTTATGTATTGGATTATTGAGGTTTAATATATATACAGGTATTGAAGGAATGTATTCATTTAATAAAAGAGAAATGTTTTTTTTACTAAAAGAAAAAGGATTTGGTATTTAAAATGAAAATTAAATGAGATCCTTATCTTAGTTCGAGATAATTTATATATTGATGGTTTTTAGTTTTGGGTTAGAGGAAACGTAGCGCTTGTTGTTAGAAGTTATTTGAGTTTTAGAATTGAGATTTTATCGTGTAGGTAACTGGTAGCGTTATTAAAGTTGTTACTGTTACGTGACGTGATTCAAACGAAGAGTGCGTGAGGTAGGATGAGCGCGTGTCAGCCGTGTCAGATTGGATGAAAGATTGTAGGCAAACGCGTGACGCTCGAGCAGATCCATTGTGTGACGCTCGAGCGCATCAGAGCGCTTACTTGTTTCCTCTGCAGCTCAGCAGCTTTGTGCGAGTGTCAGAGGAGTTTCGTTTCGAGCGAGGGTTTATGACTCAAATGAGCCGCCGTATGCTCGTAGCGTACGGCGGCCGTTTTAAATGTTTGGGAAGACTCTATTTTTAATGGATTTAATCTAGGAAGAATCAAGTAAACAACGAGGACTGGCCCACTGTGTTGGAGTGATGGAATCTTGTTAGTATCCCATGTCACCTGTAAATGTAGCTGTGTCAGCTGGGCACAAGCAGTCTTTGTTTAAAAACCCCTCACACACCAACCTGGTTGGTGTCATGCTTCACCATCGGGGTCCAACTAGGCAGCGGAGTGCCGCCTGGTTGTGCTTCAACACCTGACTACAGCGGAGCGGGTGTCGTGCAAAGGTGTGAAGTGGATGAAGGTGGATGTTAAAATGCACCTCTGGGAATCCTTGCCTGGTCATTTATTCGTGGCGTGGAGTCTAGGCGGGACTTTCTTCAGGACCAAGGGTGAGTGAGTTCTAAAAGGAAAAGCCACGTGTTTTAATCTCCTGCACATGCGCTAAGGTGTGTGGAAAAAAATAAGAAAGGTGGAAGGCGTGCCTGTGGGGAGCGAAAAAATCATCGCTACTTATGAAGGTCCAGAGAATCGGGGCACAG
The DNA here is from genome assembly GCF_964261635.1 of Lissotriton helveticus. Lineage (NCBI taxonomy): Eukaryota > Metazoa > Chordata > Amphibia > Caudata > Salamandridae > Lissotriton > Lissotriton helveticus. The sequence goes on along the minus strand of NC_136057.1, from coordinate 1,470,499,208 downwards.
GGGGGGAGTCACTCCTGTCACCATTTGTGTATGCAGAGTGCTTCGCTTTGATCCTATTCAGTAGTCCTCCGTGGCCCGGCTGGTCCAAAAAAAAAAACACGTGGCTTTTCCTTTTGCCACTCACTCACCCTTGGTCCTGAAGAAAGTCCCATCTAGACTCCACAGGGACTGAAACATGTAGACCGTTATCAAGTCAACTAAGTAATCATAATTTTTTTACTATTAGTTGCAGCACATAGTTTTTAATTGACACCCTGGGCTGCCACGAATAAATTACCAGGCAAGGATTCCCAGAGGTGCATTTTAACATCCACCTTCATCCACTTCACACCTTTGCACGACACCTGCTCCGCTGTAGTCAGGCGTTGAAGCACAACCAGGCGGCACTCCGCTGCCTAGTTGGACCCCGATGATGAAGCATGACACCGACCAGGTTGGTGTGTGAGGGGTTTTTAAACAAAGACTGCTTGTGCCCAGCTGACACAGCTACATTTACAGGTGACATGGGATACTAACAAGATTCCATCACTCCAACACAGTGGGCCAGTCCTCGTTGTTTACTTGATTATACCTCAGGGGTAGGGACTCGCCCCTTAAAACCCTTGCTCTCCATTTTGTTTAGTCTACCCTTTAATCTAGGACGGCCATATTTTGGGAAATTAATAGCGTCTGTCTGAATGAAGTCAGCTTCAGTCAGACGCAGGTTAAGAGTTCGTTGTGAGAGGTCAGTTTGTGAGGGAGAGAGTATTTTGGTCAAGTTGTGAGGAGCTATTGGAGATTATTGAAGGTTTTTAAAGAGAATTCTTTGAGATTGAAGTGGAATCTAAATTGAAAATTTAGGGCTAGATGTAGGTAATTTTAATTTACCGATTCGAAAATACCGAATTTTACCGATTCGGTATTTTCGAATCGGTAAATGCAATGTAGGTAATCAATCGGTAAAAAATACCGAATCGTTAAGATTCGGTATTTACTGAATCGGTAATTACCGATTCTGTATTTGCCATTCATCCCTATTTACATCTGGGGTAGTGTATTCGCTCGTTTTAGCAAATGTAGATGGCTTCAGGAAAAGAGGAATAGATGTTCTGATTAGTACGGTACCACATGGGGCCCCGCCCAAGAACCTCGAAATACCTTATCATCAGCAAGGGAAAAGATTCATTGCACATGAGAGTGAGAATATACCTATAAAATTTGAGGATTTGGAAATTACAGTAGGTAGGGTCTCGGGTGCAAGGGAAATTAAGTTTCCAGCACCCGAGGTCCAAAGGTCCTTAGTATAGATGAAGGAGACGAGGTGTCTAAATGGAGCTGGATCGCAAGTACTTTGAATGGGGCAAAAACAACTAACACAAAACCCATAGAGCGGGGGTAGCCTTCTGGGGTCAATTGTGTCATGGAACATGGCGGGGCTAGGTAAAGATAAACAGAAGCTTAAATCTTTAGAATATCTAGCCCCCAAGATAATTTTCCTACAGGAAACGTGGGCAAGGGAAGAGTTTCAATTAGAGAGCTACTATGTGTATTGTAGCGAAGCAAAAAAATCTATAAAGGGGCATGCAAGTGGGGGGTTTAGCCATTTTGTTAAGCTGTGAGTTGGCATGGGACCCTGTGATATACATACATCCATCAAATTTCTGTATCTGCGCTAAGTTAAAAATGGAAAAATATAATTTTGGATTGGCAACTTTTTTACTTTTGGTAAACGTATATATTCCACCTGGGAAAGCGTTTACTCCACTGGTTGATTCCATTTGCTCTTTTGTGCAAGACTTATGCAGTGATGGAGAAAGAGTATGTATAATGATGGTAGGGGACTTTAATGCTAAAGTAAGTAACAGCTCCATCTTGTCTTTTTCCGATGCGGACCTGGAGGAGGTCTGGTTTATACCAGAGTCAATATTCCCAGCCAATGTAAAACCTGACAAACGTGGCCTTTCGCTCTTGCAAAAATTTTAGGAATCTTGACCTTGTTTTTATTAAATGGCAGATTCCCAGAGGATTCACCCACAGCACTCACCTTTCATGGGACATTTGGCCACTCCCTACTTGATTATATGGCAGTATCTTTTCAACTGTTTGGGGCATGCTCACAGTTTAAAGTGCTTCCCACTAAATTGAGCGACCACAACATTTTATTGGTAAATTTAGCATTAAATTTCGAGAAACCTGAACTCTGTAACCAGAGGAATGACAACGTAACCTATTCTCGAAATAATGGTCGCACATACTGGTCACATAAGAACCTTCCGAACTTCCAGGGGGTATTTAAAAATGTTGCGCCTAGTTTAATCTGGGAGACTCCGATTGTGAGATATGAAAGAGTAATGGCTGCTATAAGAAATCTGGGAAGAAAGAAGCAAGGTGAAAGAGCTGCCCCTAAAGCATTACTCCCCATTGAAATTAAAAAGCTCAATAGTAAGATAAATGGGCTGATTAGAGCCCAATTTAGAGATCCTAGCCCATTAAGACAAAGAGAGATACACAGATTAAAACAGGTCCGGAAAAGAAAATTAGCAGCTATCCGTAGGGCCTCCGAAGATGAAAAATGGGTTAACCTTCGGGAAGTTGCACTTTCTGGTGACTCTAGAAAATACTAGGCCTTAATAGCCTAATTCTGTGACAGTAGAGAAAAATCTCAACCCATGCTAATCCCAGAAACAGAGTGGTTTATTTATATATCCTTATTGTATTCCCCTAATCTATTAGATGATGAGAGTGAGGTGTCTATTAATACCATAACACTGGCAGGTGACGTAGAAGCGCCATCAGAGAGAGAAATTGAAGGATACATTAAGGGGGCGAGATACTCGGGCGCAATGGGTCCGGACGATGTCCCTGTAGCCATAATAAAAAAGGACTATGGCGACTGGGCAAAAATATTACAACCTTTATTCGCCCATTGCTACAATTTCGGGGACATCCCTTACTTATGGAAGGGAAGCATAATAGTTCCGCTATATAAGAAGGGCCCTAACAACTCCCCGGCTAGTTTTAGGCATATTTCCCTTCTAGATGCAACGGGAAAATTGTTTGCAAAAAGTATCCTGGTTCATTTACAAGAGTGGGTATTTGGAAATAATCTAAATCCCCTTGAACAATCAGGGTTTCGGAAGAACAGTGGCACTCTAGATAACATCTCTGTTCTGCAAACCCTAATTGATAAATATCCCGTTGGTCGGAGGACTCCATTGTATACAGCATTTATTGATTTCTCCACAGCGTTCGATAGGGTAGATCGGGGGACGCTGTGGAGGAAATTGATTACTATGGGGATTCCAGGAAACCTGCTAAGAATGATAATTGCTCCTCACTCCTCTACATGGACCCAAGTTTTGTTGGGGGGACTCAAGGCCTTTCAGAGAAAATTTCTACTAACAACGGGTTAAAGCAGGGGTGCCTATTGGCCCCTTAACTTTTCTCAATCTACATAAATGACCTGCCGAGTCGGATAGGGGAGAGTAAAGGGGATCCCCCACAAGTGGGTAACCTAAAAATAAGTTGTTTGCTGTACGCCGATGACGCTATAATAATGGACTTAACCCCAATTGGGCTGCAGAGACGACCGTCGGAATTGGTTAGGTACACTAAGGAATACTTTTTAAAAATAAATGTCTCAAAGAGTAAAGTGATGATTTTTAGTTATAAGGGCTGTAAGGTTAGATGAAACCTAAAATGGTTTTTAGGAGATGAAATGGTGGAAATAGTAAAATTTTACCCTTATCTAGGAAAAAATTTCACAAATAGGTGAATGTTAAAAAACATATGGACCATTGCAAAAGTAAAGCTATCTCACAAGCCTCTGCAATTAATCATTTGTACTTGCAATGTGGGAAAAGACATTTTTCTCATACCATTGCCGTATATAAAATAAAGATTCCCCCGACCTTGAATTAATCAAATGAAACGATAGATGAATGTGAATGGGCAAAGTACGAGAAAGTGGAAGGTAAAATCTGGCGACAATTATGCAATCTGAGTTATGCTGTGTCAATTGCGGCCCTTAGGCTCGAATTTGGCCTTCTTTCAACATATGTCTTGACAATGGCAGCTTGTTTAAGATGGGGTAACGCATTGATAAATTGTCAGGAGAACCTATTAAGGTTGGCATTGCATAAGGAAATTATCGGTAATATGCTATCAAAAAGTGTAATTTTTAGGAATTATTTAAAGGCTTTAAGCAGTTTTGGTATAGATTTTGAAGGGGCAGCAGGTTTGGATAAAATAACATTAAAACATATAATTAAAAGAACTATATATGTGATTTCACGGGAAAGAGATTTGAAAATATGCCGTGTGAATGGAAGGTTGGAATGTATTGCGGAGAGCTCTATAGTTAAAAATCCTCAGCCGTACGTTCTTTGGAACTTGAATCATGGAGTTTGAAGAGTGATTTTATTATTAAGAATGAACCTGCTGCCTTTGAGGATTGTAACAAGTGCCTGGGAGGGTATCCCCAAAAACGAAAAACCCTGTGATTTATGCAATGGCGGTATACAAGACCTGAACCATGTTTTGATTGTGTGCCCAGCACTTCTTTCAATACGCCGCAAATATCTAAGGCATGTTTTTTTACAGTATAATATTTCAACAGCAGAACAGGCCCGTAACTTTCTTCTGCTCCCACCATCTGAACTGATTTGTTTTAAATATGTTCGCTTTTTTAAAGAATTTTTGAATGTATATTAAAATTTAGCAGATGAGGGTGACCTTTATGCCTTTATAGTACTGTGTGATGTGTTCTTATGCATTAGCACTTTGTTATGCACTTTAAGCACTTTAATTAGTTACTAAATATGAAAATCAATGCTTAATTTTACTGTGTACTAGCATTCCTGTAAGATAGTTAATTAACAAAGCGCATTTCCTTAGAAACATAGCTCCTGGGTAATTATATGTGAGAAATGCCCTAGAATAGGGTATTAATGCACTAGCTCTTTTGTATTGCATTAGCACTTTATTTAGCACTTTATAAATATACTTGCTGCTATTTCCATTCCATGATCACCTCCCTAAAAAAGTTTTTAATTATTTATGTAAATTGTTATGTGTATATTGGATGGTAATGGTAGATTATTTTAAAAAATCAGGGTGAGGGCTAAAAGTTTTACCCACCTGATAATGATCGACATTGGCCGTAAATATATTTTATTAGAACGGTGTTGCCCACCGTAGTGATGCACTTAATGAAGAAAGGAGAATTCCACCACTTGAGAATTATTCAATTAAGGAAAATTGAACATGTAACTCTTTGTGGTTTAGAGCCTGTCCTCTGTCGTCCTCCATAGTGCAGAGTCTATTGAAGATAAGTGATTATGTACTCTTGGGTGTAACCATGAAAAAATTTAAGTTGTATTTTTTTCTGTTTTCTATTATTGTGATTTGAATGAAATGTTGTTTTATCTGTATTTTATGTGGAATTCCTCGGAATTCCAAATCATAATAAATAATTAAATCGGTAAATGCAATGTAGGTAATCAATCGATAAAAAATACCGAATCGTTAAGATTCGGTATTTACCGAATCGGTAATTACCGATTCTGTATTTGCCATTCATTCCTATGGGCCTGGAGGCCCATAGGAATGAATGTCAATTACCGAATCGGTAATTACCGATTCTGTAAAACTGGGAAAAAGTCAAGGGTGGCAGGGTGTCACTTTGACACCTGCTCCACCCCTGATTAGTGCTTGTGTGCACATGTGGCACACATACATGCCCTAAGGGCATGTGTGTCTGTCACATGGCACAGGTGTAAATGCACATATTTGCATTTACATAGGAATTCGTTATTTACCACCAACTAATAGTTGGTGGTAAATAATGAATCCTTAAAGCCCAGAAGCACTGTTTACAGTGCTTCCTACATCTCATTTACCGATTCGGTAAATACCGAATCGGTAAATGATGATTCGGTAAATACCGAATTGGTAAATACCGATTCGTTATTTACCGAATCGTTGAAAAAGCCTCCTACATAGGAAAAGTTTAATACCGGTCGGTAACGGCCGAATTCGGTTAAGAGTTCGTTGTGAGAGGTCAGTTTGTGAGGGAGAGAGTATTTTGGTCAAGTTGTGAGGAGATATTAGAGATTATTGAAGGTTTTTAAAGAGAATTCTTTGAGATTGAAGGGGAATCTAAATTGAAAATTTAGGGCTAGATGTAGGTAATTTTAATTTACCGATTCAAAAATACCGAATTTTACCGATTTGGTATTTTCGAATCGGTAAATGCAATGTAGGTAATCAATCCGTAAAAAATACCGGAATCGTTAGGATTCGGTATTTACCGAATCGGTAATTACAGATTCGGTATTTGCCATTCATTCCTATGGGCCTGGAGGCCCATAGGAATGAATGTAAATTACCGAATCGGTAATTACAGATTCTGTAAAATTGGGAAAAAGTCAAGGGTGGCAGGGTATCACTTTGACACCCTGCTGCACCCCTGATTAGTGCTTGTGTGCACATGTGGCACACATACATGTCCTAAGGGCATGTATGTCTGTCACATGGCACAGGTGTAAATGCACATATTTGCATTTACATAGGAATTCGTTATTTACCACCAACTAATAGTTGGTGGTAAATAACAAATCCTTAAAGCCCAAAAGCACTGTTTACAGTGCTTCCTACATCACATTTACCGATTCGGTAAATACCGAATCGGTAAATGATGATTCAGTAAATACCGATTCATTATTTACCGAATCGGTAAAAAAGCCTCCTACATAGGAAAAGTCTATTCGGCCGTTACCGACCGGTAATAGCCTACCTACATCTGCCCCTAAGTTTGTTGTTTTTATATTACTGTGTTGACAGGAATTTATATATTATTAAATGGAAAACGTAGAGGCAAATATGGAAGAAAGAATGAAATCATATATGGAGAAAATGTTTGGGGAATTATCAGCCTCAATTGACAAAAAAATTGAGAATACTTTGGAAAAAAGTATTAAGAAAAGGAATACTAGACAAAAGTGTTGTGAGGAAGACAGTTTCTGGACTACCGAAGAGGTTGAGGTAGTAGCAGAAACTTCTGGAGAAAGACTTAAGAAGAGAGAGAAAAAAAGGCATATTTTGAAGGGAAAGCAGACAAAGGATAATGAACGTAAGTTTCAAAAAGGGTTGGCTATAAAGGCCAGAGATGGCGCTATAAATGCGCATAAGAGGAGACATAGTACCGTAGCATGGGACTCAAGTTCATCCAGTGGGGATGTTGAGTTGACCTGTAGTTCAAGTTTAGAGGAGTCTGATGTGGAAGAGGTTCCAATTAAGAAAAGGAAATTAGATGAAAGAGAGATCAAATTGGAGGCTGGTGATTTTGTCGATCCTCAGGGTGAGGAAATGTTCGACCCTTTGTTCATTCAACACAGAGTGGACTCCCGTTGAACATGTTGCAAGATACATAAGATATTGGATAAGAAGGGAAAGCCCTGAAGAGGTGGGAACAAGGCAAAGGTCAGAGTGTCCGAGATCTGGTCTTAATAGCAAGGTGGCTTTCACGCCTGAATTGGACCAAAAAATGTTGGCGTTCCTAAATAAAGGTGGAAAGGATCCTAGGAGAGGATTAGATAAAGGGTTGAAAGGTTGTCAAGACAGGTTATTAGATGTCTTGGGACCATTAACAAAAATCTTCGATATGTGTGAAAATAATAATACTGGTGTGGATGTTGGGGAGATGCGCCAGTGGGTGCAGAGAACCATATGTCTCCTAGGTAATTCCAATGCGGCATTGTGTTTAGAGAGGAGGAAAAGTATTCTGTTAAAAATTGATCCGAAACTTGCGGATTTGACTGGTAAAGAATTAGGGGAACAGAGTGATGGTCTGCTTTTGGTGACGATGTTGTCAAAGATATGGCAAAATATGTAGGAACTTTTAACTCCTTGCAAAAAGACCAAAGGACATTAGAAGGGTTTTTGGGATGGCCGGGCGAATGCGGGGTCGGTTCCCCAGCCGAGGCTATGGAGTTACCAGAAGCAATTTTGGAAGAGGAAATATACTCTATGGTACTAGTTATGGAGGAGGATATCGCTATTCAAGATCAGACCAGGGAAGTTTCTTCCCAGAAAGACAGAGAGGAAGAGGAAGGAACTCGCGGTCGGAAAGAAGGCCAAGGGAGTCTCAGGTAAGATTTTTACGAGACCGATGTGTACGGAAATAAAATTGGGCGGCAGACTAGAACAGTTTGTTTCAAGATGGCAGGAAATCACTCAAGATCCTTGGGTTTTAGATACTGTAGCTGGGTACAGAATAGATTTTTTCAGTACAATGGTACAAGAAAGGGTTCCAAAAATGTTTAGATTTTCAAAAGAGATGGAGAGATTAGTAACAAAAGAAGTAGAGGAATTGGAGACAAAAGGAGCAATAGAGATTGCAAGGGCTTTTCCAGGTTGTTTATTAAGCAATCTATTTTTGGTGGAGAAGAAAGATTAAAAAATGAGACCAGTCATAAATGTAAGGAAGTTAAACGATTGGGTTGTATACAATCACTTCAAAATGGAAGGGATTCATATGCTGAGATATTTGTTGAGGAAAGGAGATTGGTTGACAAGGTTAGATCTAAAGGATGATTATCTGACGATTCCAATGTGTCACGATCAAAGGGATTATCTGCAATTCATGTGGTTGGGAAAACATTGGAGGTTCAAGAGTCTACCATTCGGACTAACGTCGGCTCCATGGTGCTTCACAAAAGTAATGAGACCAGTAGCGGCTTGGTTGAGATCAAAGGGAATTCGTCTGATTGTTTATCTGGACGATATTTTGATTATGGCAGAGGAGAAGGATTTAGCAACGGAACAGACAGAGTTTGCAGTGAAGGTTATAGAGGATCTTGGGTTTGTTGTGAACAAGGAGAAGTCTTGTGTAGAGCCGATGCAGGAAATGAAGTTTTTAGGTTTCCAGATACAGACATTGGAATGTGTGTTGAAATTGCCTATGGAGAAGGTGAAAAATGTGGAAAAGTAAATTTTGCCATGTTCTGTGTCCCTACGCCTCATCCATCATATGTTATGTGTGCATGACCAATATGCATATGTTATTCCCCATGTCTGATTAATGACGCAATTACAGTTGTGTCCACCTTTAGTATGCTAGTTTCCAGTCCTCGTGAATACTACGAATATCAGGCCTATGTAAAGTATGTTGCCACGTTTCTCAGTGTGCACGTTATTCCATTGTAAAGTCCCCGTTTCCAGGCCTCAAAAGGGCCCGGACATCAGATTCAGCTCCTGTCTCCTGAAAGCCTCGCTAAGGAGCGATACAGCCCCCACCTGTATCCTCGACCCTTCACTTACTTCCTGCCTCGCAGTGCCCGGTGCAGCCCGGCTCTGCCTCTGAGTCTGCCAAAAGTATGTTATAGTTCCAGTTATCAGTTCAGTCCTCCTTCTGCATTCCTAAGCTACTGAACTGCATCAATAGTTTCCGTCATTGTCTAGCCTTTTCGTCTCCACGTTAGAGAAATACTGTATTAATGGTCATTTAATATTCTTCATCACGCACTACATGTAAAATAATGCATGGTCCAGTCTTAGAATCAAGTTAGCTTTTCCCCTCATGACTTCTAGTTTATATCAACATGTTCCCTAAACATCAGATACCAGATAGGGTTTAGGTACATGTCGCTCCGACCCTCCAGACTCTAGTCTCTGCTCCTAGCACAGAGTTCGTAGCCCCCAGCTTCTCCTAGTAACACGTCATTGCCCGTTTTCGCGCACCATTAGGTTAGAGGTCCCGGCTCCTTAGGTAGCCCCCTCCTATGTTTCCGCCCATTCATGACATATTCTGTTACGTTTGCATCACATGTCTATGTATACTCCCAGTTACACCTCTTTTTACTGTTATCTTTCGCGACTGCTACGCGTCACGCCTTCTGCTCCACCCACTGTTACGCCTACTGCAATGTAATGCTATGTGTTTGCGCTATGTATATAAGTCAATGTATTGTTATTAAAAGCTAGCGCGCTCATCCCAGACCCGGCCCCAGCAGCTGCTGGGTCATTCTATGCAGGTTGTCCTGATCCTGTCCTTATGCTGTAATAAACCTGCAGAAACTCCTACTACCTCGAATCTTGACTCTTATTTTATTGAGCTATCTGTTATTCATTCATTCATCCAAAAATAGATCCGGTATTATTTATTTATATACCACATAATGGCGCCCGAACAGGGACTTGCCCTTTCCCCACGCGTCGGTGAAGCCACGCCGACCCCCTGACCCTCTGCAGTCGTGACGGAACCATACCGTGCACTGGCAGATATTTCTGCTCCAAGTATCCCTCAGGCCCACGGAGGAGACGGAGGAGGCGGTCCAGCATCCAAACGAGACGGTGGAGGAACGCGGCGAGTCCCGACCAGAGCCCAAGCCGAGAGTCCAAGGTCCGAGGTATCCGGAGGCCCACCTGTAACTGAAGTCCGAAGTTCGTCGTCCGTCGTCCAGTCCAGTCCGAGGCCTTCCGTTCCGTGCTGCCCGGTGAGTACCATTGCTGGGGTAGTATCTAGACAGGACCAATCTAAATTGACTCCTGGTCCGTGGGTTGGTGGTGCCCAGACTCACAAACGAAGTGTTCACCTAGGTGGATACGGGTCTTGATGCGTCCCTTTGTGGGACCGGCATGTTCCGTACTGTTACAGCAGTGCATCCAGTAACTCTAGTCTGTTCCGTTCTCGAGAAATTCTGTTCTGTTTCTGTTCTCAGTATTCCAGGTAATATTCTGTTCGAACTGTTATTTATAATGTTCTTTATGTATTTTAATGTTGTGGTATGAGTGTGATGTGATTTCGTGTTTTTATTGTGTATTGTATTGTGTCCAGATTACAGTTCAGTCATGCCGCTCTTTTCCAAGTTACGTCAGTTAAAAACTAGAAAGGGTCTGTTAGAGGAAGCGGTTCCTGTCCCACCTAGGGACAGTCCAGGTCACTTTATGTATCAGAAACATGGCATAAGCGCCATATTGTATCTAGATTTATGGGTAGAGTATACCAAACAGTTAGAAGAAAAGTATAGATGGCCCGTATCGGGTACATGGGATGCCGAATGTATCATGCGAGTGGAAGAAGCATTATGGAAAAAGAAAGCCAGACAGTCACAGAAAGATGCCATCGAGTTATGGCGTAAGGAAGCTCATAGAAGAACCGAGAAAGAAGTCAGAAAGTCAGAGTTAAGTAGAGAATCGCAGGAACGAGCCCAAGAAAGAGAATTAATCGAGATAGGTGAACAAGTCAAAGCCGAACAGTCAGACAGACAGAGGCATGCCCTCATTAAGGGTATGTATCCTCTTCTTGCCGAAGGTGTGCCAAAAGCGACCCCAGAGGCATCCAGTAATTTCCCGCCGCCATTAGTTCCGACCAAGCTACGTCACAAACAGACCGCAGCTGATATTTTTATTTCGTCCTATTTGGACGACACAGTCCCCGAATATGCAAATCCTGTTCGCGCTCCGCCAGTCCCTGTAAATCAGGCACTTCCTACCCCTCTAGACACCGGGGTGCCCTTAACAGCTCCCCCGGCCCAGTCCGCTATACAAGTCCAGCCCACGTTACAATTACCGACCCTGCCAGGACGAAGAATGTCAGTCGACGATTCCAGTTTAGGGGCCGCGGGAGGAGGTCTTCCTCAAACCCCGCCGCCACACAAGCGTTTATCAGCACTCGAATTACATGCCCAAGCATCACAGCGTACTCCTAAAAGTAATAAGTCTGTCACAGAAATCAGACAAGCCCTTGGCGAATGTGTCTATGATCCAGTCCCAGGCGAGTATAATATGGTTTTATATTCCGTACGTGTAAGGAGAGTGACCGAGTATCTAGTCACCTTACCGAATATGAAAGAAGATCTAGACAGAATATATCGTTTCATCCGTACAGGGGATGATCCAGAAAGTATTGGCGAGATTATGTCTCAAAGGAAAGCCGAGATCCAGCTCATGATATTAAAGTTCCTGATCAATTGTCTAATAAGGGAACAAGATTACCCGTCTAAAGATTCCGCCGAAATGAGAATCCTGACAAGGTGGAGTGATAATATAGCCGAGGGTAAGCACAAGACCGTCGGTGCCATGGAGAGTATGTACAAGAAAATTCGTAAAGAAATAATAAGGTTACACGACCAGCGTAAAGCAGCACGAGTAAGCGAGAAAGAAAGTATCTCTGATCCTGAAGAGGAAGAGAACGAGAATCCCGCCAGAATAGCGTATGTAGGAAAATCTAGATTTCCAGATCGCCATTTACGCCTAGAACACAAGTCTATTTTTCATCATCCAGCACCAGAACAAGGTTCCCTAGAACAAGTATTTCAAGCTACCGAGCACATTCTGAAATCACGAGTCGGTTACAGTGAATTAAGTACTATGCATGAACAAGAACTAGCCCGATCAGCAGTCCGATGGATTACTGATTCTACCACTTTTCCAGACGAAATAGTGGCACAAATGTTTCTGAAACTGCCCCCAGCCGAGCAACGACTGGTGGGTATGTATATGATCCAACACCTTATTACTCTGTATGAGGGTCAACATTCTGATCCAGGCCCGTTGCATGATATCCTGAACGAGTTACTCCAGTATAGATGGAGAGGTCTAGGTACCGATTTAATTAGTGTCATTCTAGAACAGCGCCACAAATATAGAACGTTCCTGAATCCGCATTTTGTTCATGTCTCACCCCCAGAAAGTAAACCATTCTACATAGACAGACAGAATCCGTTACGAGAAGTCCACCCAGTCCAAGGGGCGGGTGGCGTAATGCAACGAGTGTTTGTATACACTCCAATATCAAAGATGGAACTTCTTGAAATGAAGAAATTAATTCCCTGTCATGACAAAGATCCAGCGGGGTTCCATAGAGAATTAAAAGACATGCTCCGTATGGGAGAATACACTTACCCAGATATCATTAAAATGTTAAAGGTCCTGTTACCCGCAGGGGTGTATGAAAAGTTAAAGGAAAAGGAATGGGAGGTGGGAGAGAAAAAGATCGATTGGGCAGCTCTAGAAGCTGAAGACAAGGCACGAGTACCAGGTACCGGTCTTGGAGATAAATGTAAAGAATTACCAGAATTATTGATTCAAGTTTTACCCAGATTATTGACAACGAGAAAAGAAGACTGGGATGCAATCTCAGCCTGTAAACAGAAACAAGATGAAGATATTAGTGATTTTTATTCTAGATTTGAGAAATGTTTCAGTATTAACAGTGGTCTCAAGACAAGTAGTGAGTCATACCCTCATCTTTTCGTTACCAAATTAGTCGAGAATTCAAGCCCACAAATTAAAAATCGAGTTTTGAAAGTCGAAAGCACCTGGCAAGCAAATACCCCGTCCCAGATGCTCCAGATGCTCCAGTACCACCAGAATAGAATCAGAGAAGAGCAAGAACACGAAAGAAAACGTATGAAAGACACGAAAATGAAAGTGCTAGTTGCACAATCTGTTCCTCAAGACAGTCAGAAGAGGGGTCCGAATCAAGCCAGTCATCCTGCAGCTCCCGTTAAAGGGAACTGCAATTATTGTAAACAGCCAGGTCATTTTATAAACGAGTGTGCAGTTCTGAAACATAATATAGCTACTGGTAAGACTAAAGAAAGACCACGTCCGCCTAGACAAGAACAAGTTTCACAGATTCCTCAGTCACAGAATGCACAACAGACAGTTACAGTACCGCAGCCTATCGCTGCAACACAGCACGTTACATCGCAGATGTACCAGTATGCGCAGTCTGAGTATCCAGAGTACCAGTCATATTCATGAAACAGCCTAGAGAGGGAGGTAGGCTTGCCTCTCATCGAGATACCTGTAGATCAAGAAGGTCCCTATGTTCACAGTCAAGTATTAGGGAAAGACAGAAAGTTTTTGATCGATACAGGGGCAAGTAGGACCACAATTAGCCACGCCGAAGTTCCAGGGGCTCCGCTCTCAGGCTCAAGAAATGTTTCCCTTGGATTTTCAGGAAAGCCAATAGTTAATGAGATATCCAAGCCAGTTACTCTAGAAGTAGGTCCATTGTCCCGCACTACTGATCTGTTACTTACTAAGTCATGTCCAGAAAACCTATTAGGCATTAAGACACTGAAAGAATTAGGTGCAGTTATTTGCTGTTCCCCAGAGGGAATACGTCTGTTCCTACGTGACTTTAAGGGTCACTATGTATTACGAGATTTTGATTCGAGATTGTCTAATGTTCCACAGCATTTATGGGCGCAAGGTCCAACTGATGTAGGTTACATGCAAATCACACCCCATCGTGTGACTCTCAAACCAGGTGTAGTGTTACCACGAATCAGACAGTACAGATTGCCACCTGAGGCTGTAGCAGCCTTATCCAAAATTATTGACGAGCTCATGGCTCAAGGAGTAGTTGTAGAAACTGACTCCAATGTATGTAATTCTCCGATCATTCCAGTCATGAAACGTACTGATCCAAATGCACCCCCAGTATATCGATTAGTGATTGATTTACGAGAGCTTAATAAATGTATTATTCCTCAGTATCCAGTTGTCCCAGACATCTCTTCCCTGTTAACAGCCATTGATTCCGAAGCCATGTTCTTCACTGTCATAGACCTCAAGAATGCATTTTTTAGTGTTCCGATTCATCCAGACAGCCAGTTTCTTTTCGGATTTTGTTTAAATGGAAGGAGCTATATGTTCACACGCGCTCCTCAAGGTTTCACAGAAAGTCCTAGTATTTACAGTCAAGCACTCAAGAGACAACTAGACAACATTCACATGCCAACTGACACTGCCCTGCTCCAGTATGTCGATGATCTACTGATCACAGCCCGTTCTGAACGTGCCTGCGAGCGAGCATCCCTTACAGTCCTGTATTTTCTAGCCGAGATGGGGCACAAGGTGTCACCTTCGAAGCTTCAATTCTGTGTCCAGCAAGTGGTATACTTAGGACACTTGCTGTCCAAGAGGGGTAGGCAGTTGACACCCGACCGTATCCAGTTAATAGCTAGTCTTCCCCAGCCCAGAACCCAGAAGGAGGTACGTGCCTTTATCGGCCTCACTTCTTATTGTAGACAATGGATTCCCCAGTATGCATTTCTAGCCAAGCCACTGATACAGTTAACGACACAGGAGGCAGCCGTATCGACTGTCCTCCCTTGGACATCTGAACATACACTTAGTTTCAACGAGTTAAAGAAAGCCCTATGTCAAGCTCCAGTTCTAGCTACACCGAACTACAGTAAGCCTTTTACACTTTTCGTTACTGAACGCGAAGGTACAGCATTATCTGTTCTCACACAAGATCAAGCAGGACAATACAAGCCCTGTGCTTATTTTTCGAGCACATTAGATCCAGTCGCCCAGGCGTTGCCTGCGTGCCTCAAGTCAGTTGCAGCCACAGCACTAGCTATCAGACAAAGTGATTCCATAGTTTTAGGACATTCACTGACAGTACAAGTTCCACATTCAGTAGAAGTTCTTTTAAACCGAACACAAACACAGCACTTGACAATTGCACGTTTAACAGGTTATGAATTGACACTGTTCCAGCCACACATAGATATTAGACGCTGCAACGTCCTGAATCCTGCTACACTGTTACCATCAGTTAATTCAAATCCAGACACACATGACTGTGTGGAAGTAGTTAACATTACGACTAAGCCAAGACAAGACCTGACAGACATTCCGTTACCAGATCCTGACTTGACACTTTATGTGGATGGTTCATGTATGAGAACTAGTACAGGAGAACTAGTCGCCGCGTATGCAGTAACTACTGACACCGAAGTTATTGAAACACACCGTATTGATACCCTGTCCGCTCAAGCAGCAGAGCTAGTCGCTCTGACACAAGCCTGTATACATGCCAAGAACCTGAAAGTTAATGTTTACACAGATTCACGTTACGCATTCGGAGTTGTACACGACTTCGGAGTGCTCTGGCAGGAGAGAGGTTTCATGACTTCTCATGGAACCAAGATTCAGCATGGTCTCCTTATTCAAGCCCTGTTAGATGCCATACATTTACCGACATCCATTGCTATCATGAAATGCAAAGCACATACGAAAGTCACTGACATTATTTCCCAAGGTAATGATCTAGCAGATCGCACAGCCAAGCTTACAGCACAGACTCCAGACATTCCAGTTAATCAGACACATACTCCAGATCCGATTACATGCATGACAGTTAAGGACCCTACACAAGATGTCATAGATATCCAGTTACATGCTACTCCCGATGAAATCAAGAAATGGTCTGAACAAGGAGGGGTCCAGACAGATCAAGGATGGTTAACGAAGGGTAGAGCCACATGGTTTCTCCCCGATTCTATGGTTCAAGTCATTATCAATACCGCACATAGTCCAGCCCATTTAGGAGAAAAAGCTATGTTAGACAGTATTCAGAACATTTGGTTCAACAAGCATTTACGAGCTGCAGCCAAGCAGAAAGTCCGTACCTGTATGATATGTTGTCAGTTTAATCCAGGTAAAAGTGTCCCGGTGGAACAAGGTGGTTTCCAGCCCCCTGACCACCCTTTTGAGGTCCTCCAGATGGATTATATTCAGATGGAGCGATGTCGAGGTTTCAAGTATGTCCTTGTAGTTGTATGCGCTTTGTCCAGGTGGACAGAAGCATATCCAGTCCCAGATTACACAGCCGCGACCACTGCCAAGCAGTTGGTTCGTGAATTCTTCCCTAGATATGGACTCCCTAGAGTCGTATATTCTGATAACGGTCAGCCATTCTCCTCAGAGTTAATGAAGCACGTTTCCCTGTTATTAGGGTACCAGTGGAAGTTCCATTGTGTACGCCATCCTGAAGCAGCCGGTCTCGTAGAGAGACATAATCAGACCCTGAAAATCCGCATTGCTAAAGTCTGTAAAGAAAAAGGTGTGGACTGGCTAGTAGCTCTGCCAGTCGCCCTGTTTTATATGCGCATGGTCGCACATTCCAGATCAGGTCTATCCCCGTATGAGGTCGTATTCGGCCGCCCCCCTAACATGTGGGGTACTCCTAGACCCCGAAGTATTACCGATGTTTCATGTAATATGCTGACAGATTACCTAGCTTCCTTGATGTCTGCCCTCAACTCATGTCGTTCACAGGTTGCTGCCGCATTTCCAGACAATACCGAGGTGGCACCGCACGAGATCGTTCCAGGCTCCTTGGTGATGATCAGAAATTTTGACAGATCAAGTCCGCTGGAACCACGTTGGAAGGAGCCACGTCAGGTCCTCCTCACCACCCGTACAGCCGTCAAGTTGGAAGGCAGAAAAGGATGGATCCACCTGTCCCATGTTAAACTTTTTAAAGGACTGAAACCAGCTTCTAAAAACATTTCCAAGGATTCCCAAGATTCGAAAGACTGTCAAGACATTATTTTAAAGGACTGTCCCGCACAAGACATTATTACAACCCCTCCCTTGGTAGAGAAAACTCCGCAGCAGGAGTATAAGTTAAAGCTCAGGTCTAGTAAAATAAGTCAGTCAGTTTGATTGTATAAGTCCTCCCCTAGGTGAAACGGTTAGACTGTTTCTGACATGTATAAAATAGACCCCCATAGTGAGAGAGTCAGTCAAAGTTCAATCAGATGTATCGTTTTTCTGAGTTTCATATTATTCATCAGCATAATGATTTCCTGCACCAGCTATGCGTTCTATCTGTATTTTCCAGTTCCTCCTGTAAATATGTCTGCTAATGCTACAGTAGAGCACACGTTTAGTGATCTGCCTCCTCACGAATATTCATACCGCCTCGCTATGCGCAACAACACATTTATCCGTATGTTACATTACTCACACCAGACCAGCAATGCCACTAATTGTTGGGTGTGTGGTCGACTCCCCCCTTTCCAGACACCGAAAGGAGTTCTGCCACTCTTTCCTTATCCATTCTCACACAATGGTTCGTGTGGAGCATGGTCCACGTTAACGTCATCCTCAACAGATATGTCTTTTCTTAACAGTACATGTTTTCCAGACAAGAAAGGTTTCCCCCACAGAACAGGTTTAGATCTAGAAAATGAAGTATATAATTTAGGTAATTATTCGTCGAATTTCATGGTCCTGAATGTTCAGTCTGATACTACTCCAGACTTACCTGCTATTTCAGTACTACCTGTCAAAGGCGAATTATGTGTCCGTAGTTATGGTTCCGTACATGTAGGTCATAGTGAATGTACTACTGTTATCCAGTATAGTGACAGTGGGAAATCTGTTTTCAAAGCTTCACGTCACTCTTATTTTATTTGTGGTCAGACCGCATATGTCCGTCTGCCCCTCGATTGGGAGGGAACCTGTTACATTGCTTTCCTACTGCCACCTGTTTTTCTAGCCCCATCTGATTATCACAGAAACACACATCTAGTACACATTAGACATAGAAGGGAGTCCCCAATTGTCGATTATACTGAAACTACTCTAGAACAGTATACAGATTTCAATAAAGGTTTCTTCTTCTTTGTAGGACCTGTCCAGAATAGTAAACTGATCCGTAGGTTAACAAGAACCCTTGAAGCTGTAGTAAATGAGACTGCCTCTGCTCTAGGTAACTTAACCGAAGAACAATCTGCTATGAGATTTGTCGTTTTGCAAAATCGTCTCGTCCTTGACGTCATACTGGCCGATAGGGGCGGGGCCTGTAGAGTCATCGGATCTAGTTGCTGTATTTTCATTCCA
The DNA here is from genome assembly GCF_964261635.1 of Lissotriton helveticus. Taxonomy (NCBI): domain Eukaryota; kingdom Metazoa; phylum Chordata; class Amphibia; order Caudata; family Salamandridae; genus Lissotriton; species Lissotriton helveticus. The sequence goes on along the minus strand of NC_136057.1, from coordinate 1,470,480,572 downwards.
AATAACGCGCCGTCTGTTTATTCAGCTATAACCAGACTCCATAAAATTGCCCATCTGTTACATCAAGATCCAGGCACCTGGACATGGTCCGGTTGGTTCTGGAATATAATTTCCGCATGGGGATGGAAAGTCCTGTCCTTTCTAGGTATTGCAGTAGCGATCATATTTAGCTGCTGCCTCTGTATACAATGTGGCCCTGCGATTTGCAGCATGTGTGCTACCTCTTGTATTCCTAGTCCCAAGCCCCGTTCTAAATCCCGTTCCAAGACAATTCGAGACGAGCAAATGGTACTGTATGATATGATAGATGGTATCATGAAAATTGATGTTTCCTGATGGAAACGTAGTGACAAGGAGGGAATGTGGAAAAGTAAATTTTGCCATGTTCTGTGTCCCTACGCCTCATCCATCATATGTTATGTGTGCATGACCAATATGCATATGTTATTCCCCATGTCTGATTAATGACGCAATTACAGTTGTGTCCACCTTTAGTATGCTAGTTTCCAGTCCTCGTTAATACTACGAATATCAGGCCTATGTAAAGTATGTTGCCACGTTTCTCAGTGTGCACGTTATTCCATTGTAAAGTCCCCGTTTCCAGGCCTCAAAAGGGCCCGGACATCAGATTCAGCTCCTGTCTCCTGAAAGCCTCGCTAAGGAGCGATACAGCCCCCACCTGTATCCTCGACCCTTCACTTACTTCCTGCCTCGCAGTGCCCGGTGCAGCCCGGCTCTGCCTCTGAGTCTGCCAAAAGTATGTTATAGTTCCAGTTATCAGTTCAGTCCTCCTTCTGCATTCCTAAGCTACTGAACTGCATCAATAGTTTCCGTCATTGTCTAGCCTTTTCGTCTCCACGTTAGAGAAATACTGTATTAATGGTCATTTAATATTCTTCATCACGCACTACATGTAAAATAATGCATGGTCCAGTCTTAGAATCAAGTTAGCTTTTCCCCTCATGACTTCTAGTTTATATCAACATGTTCCCTAAACATCAGATACCAGATAGGGTTTAGGTACATGTCGCTCCGACCCTCCAGACTCTAGTCTCTGCTCCTAGCACAGAGTTCGTAGCCCCCAGCTTCTCCTAGTAACACGTCATTGCCCGTTTTCGCGCACCATTAGGTTAGAGGTCCCGGCTCCTTAGGTAGCCCCCTCCTATGTTTCCGCCCATTCATGACATATTCTGTTACGTTTGCATCACATGTCTATGTATACTCCCAGTTACACCTCTTTTTACTGTTATCTTTCGCGACTGCTACGCGTCACGCCTTCTGCTCCACCCACTGTTACGCCTACTGCAATGTAATGCTATGTGTTTGCGCTATGTATATAAGTCAATGTATTGTTATTAAAAGCTAGCGCGCTCATCCCAGACCCGGCCCCAGCAGCTGCTGGGTCATTCTATGCAGGTTGTCCTGATCCTGTCCTTATGCTGTAATAAACCTGCAGAAACTCCTACTACCTCGAATCTTGACTCTTATTTTATTGAGCTATCTGTTATTCATTCATTCATCCAAAAATAGATCCGGTATTATTTATTTATATACCACAAAAAGATCAGGAAAGAGGTAAAGAGAGTGAAGACTGCAGATTTGACTACCCTGGGGCAGTTGGCTCGATTGCTGGGCCTTCTGGCGTCATTGATTCAAGCAATTTTTCCCGCATCTCTTCATTATCGTGCGTTGCAGAGATTGAAGGCTTATCATTTAAGAAAGGATGAGAGATATTCTCAGAGGGTGAAGATGAACCAGGAGACTCTGGAGGAGGTAGATTGGTGGTTGATGAGTTTGGCAGCATGGAACGGACAGGCAATTTTTGGAGAAATGCCAGAGATGGAAATAGAGTCGGATGCGATTCTGTATGGATGGGGTGCAAGGTGTGGAACAGTTGCAACAGGGTACAATGGTCCAAAGAAGTAGGTCAGTTGCACATAAATTTTTGGGAACTACTGGCAGGGTTGTTTGCGATAAAGAGTTTTGTGAAGGATCAGGTGAGATGTTGTGTACTTTTGAAAATGGACAATTTGTCAGCAGTTCGGTATGTGAACAAGTTGGGAGGTCCTCGAGCAAGAGGGTTGGCGGAACTAGACAAGGAATTTTGGAAGTTTTGTTTGGAAAGGGAGATAATGGTTCAGGTCAGTATATACCAGGATTGAACAACATAGAGGCGGACTGGTATTCAAGATACCTCAGGGATGCGAGCAGCTGGAGGTTGGACAGGGACGTTTTTGTAAACCTAGAAAGGATGTGGGGTCCCTTGAAGCTACATCTTTTTGCGGACAGATTGAACACACAGTTGAAAGAGTTTTACAGTTGGAGACCGGATCCAGAGGCAAAGGGAATAGATGTATTTCTTCAAATGTGGAAGGAGGGCAGGAATTATGCATTTCCTCCATTTTCAATGATTCAAAGGGTATTAAACAAGGTCAGAAGGGAGCAAGCAGAGTTAGTCCTGATAACACCTTATTGGAAGGCTCAGGTATGGTTCCCAGATTTAATTAATCTTTTAGTGGAGGATCCAGTCATTCTGCCGAATTACAGGGAAATTTTGATGGATGTTCAAGGAAACGTTCACGATCTAGTGATTTTGGGGCAGTTAAGATTGGTATCATGGTTGATGTCAGGAGAATATGGCAAATGCATGGAATATCAAAGGAGGCTGAGGAACTCATATCTAAATCTTGGTCTAGTAGGACATCAAAGATTTATGGATCAGCATGGAGAAAGTGGAATTGTTGGTGTATTGAGAGGGGTTTGGATCCCATATCGGCACCTGTAGTAGAGGTAGCAACTTATTTGTCAGAACAATTTAATGAAGGTTTAGCGTGTAATACTGTCAATTCAAGTAGGTCAGCCATTTCTGCTGGGTATGCTTTGGTGGATGGTATTCCAGTGGGTCAGCATGTTTTGATTAAAAGATTAGTTAAGAGTGTCAGAGTAGTACTTCCACCTAAAGCGAAATATGATTCTCTCTGGGATGTTCCTTTGGTATTGAGAGAACTGGAGAGTTGGGGAACGAGTTAGAGTTTGGATTTAAAGTTTTTGACTTGGAAGTTGGCTATGCTTTTATGTCTAGTTTCCTTTAGAAGGGTTTCAGATATTAGGGCTTTAGAGGTAAATTCTAGATGTTTTCAACCAGATGGTGTTTGCTTTGAAACTATAAAAAGGACTAAGACTATGTCTAGGACAATATTTCTTCCTTTTTTGGAGGGTGAAACTGTTTTATGTGTGGTTAGATGTCTAAAGGAATATGAGAAGAGAACTTCTAGCTTGAGACAGGGTAATTGTACACAACTGTTAATTTGTTATGTGAAACCATATAAAGTGGTTTCTGCACCTACCTTGACGAGTAGGATAAGGAGTGTTATGTTCAAAGCAGGGGTGGATATTAGCGTGTTTGGGTCACATTCAGTTAGAGGGGCTATTGCTAGTAAGGCTTTAATGAAGGGTTTTAGTTTAAATGGTATTATAAAAGCTGCAGATTGCTCAAATGATTCAACTTGTAGAAAGGTTTACTTTAAACCTGTGGAAAATGTTTTGGAAAGAGTTTTGGATTAACTTTGAACATGCATAATATTGGCCTCCGGGCCTTGCCATAAAATGCAGATTTTCCACAGTTTTAATGTATAGAAAATCATGATTTTATTAAAGGCACAGAGGCTAATATTATCCCTCGGCTGAACCCGCCCTATTACTATTTATTTATTTGTTTTATAGGTTAAAGAAGAAGAAGGAAACGTTGGAGTTTAAAGAAGATTGAAGAATTCTAAGTTTGAAGAAAGAACATATGTATTGTGGTTCTTGGGACTTTGTTTTTTTCGCAGCTACAAAAGAAGATGGCTGCCTGTTTTTAGGGTTATAAGCATGTTCTGTGTTCTAGAGTGTTTATAATGTTCTAATTCTATATGATGTTGCTGCTGTGTTTGAGGAGTAATAAAAGGTGATGCATAATATTAGCCTCTGTGCCTTTAATAAAATCATGATTTTCTATACATTAAAACTGTGGAAAATCTGCATTCGTACTGTGCCAGGTCACCATTCATCCGAAACTCGATCAGCAGACAAGGATCCAGGAAACGAGAACAGAGTAGAGAATTACGCACGCCGGGCGACGCGCGTGAACTCCCTGAAGTACCCATGAGCCTCTGCCGTGTGCATCATGGGTAGTGTAGTCTCTGACCCATTAGACCTTCTGTGGTAGGTGCTTTGGTCGGCCAACCCTGACAGACTGGTTTAAACTAATGGATAGATTGGTGGCTAGATTTATCTGGTCTTATAGGAGGATTAATGTTTTTTTGTGCCTACCTAGAGAAAGGGGGGGTGGGGGCTCCCTAATTTCAAACTATACTGCTTAGCGGCATGGCGTCAATATTATGGTCCTTTATTCAACGACAAGGCTAGGGAGGGAGACGCGCCAGGCTATGTCCCCTCAATCTTAAAACTTTTTATTGGTACAACGGCAAATGGCTGTTTGCTGAAATTTTCTTAGGTTAGCTATCTTAACAGAACTCGGTTTAAGACCCTGATCACTGCTTTTCGGAACTGGGTATGTGTTTGTGAAAAACTGGGGGTAGGCAGATACAGCAGGTACACTCATTTGCTCAGGAACAATTAGCTCCCCAGGATCTTTCAGGATGATTGTTTAGCTAGGTGGGAATGGGGGGCTTTGGTAGGATAGGGTATCTTTCAGCTGAAGATCATATTATGTATTTTGAAGTGGTCAGGGGCTGATTCAACATCGGCCCTCAGGATTTTTTTAAAATATCTACAGCGGAGGGTTTTTTTTTTTAAGGAAGGCGGGTGGCGCGGCAGGCTTTGAGCAGATTCCCCTAAAGGAAATGTTAACAAATGGCACAAGCCCCTCCATCTCGCAATTATATGGCTGTTTGCTAGAGGGGGTTCCGGACGACTTGGATAAGCATGAAGTGAAGTGCAGGCGAGACTCCAGTTGTCGAACTCTGGTTTCTGAAATCACTCGAGTTGGGTGGGTCAATTTTGTGTTCAGCAAATCTGCAAACACAACACTATAAAACACTTTTTGACCTATTATAACACCAGCAAAAGTTGCCAAATGGGGTGGGGACCTTTTGTTTTAGATCAATCAATCAATCAATCATTTAATTTATAAAGCGTGCTACTCACCCGCTAGGGTCTTAAGGCGTTGGGGGGGAGGGGTCCGTTACTGCTCGAAGAGCCAGGTCTTGAGTTGCTTCCTGAAGGAGAGATGGTCCTGGGTCAGCCGTAGGTGGACGGGGAGGGAGTTCCATGTCTTGGCCGCCAGGTAGGAGAAGGATCTTCCTCCGGCGGTGGCTCTGCGAATGCGTGGTATGGTGGCGAGGGCGAGGCTGGTCGATCGCAGCTGGTGGGTGGGCGTGTAGAAAGTGAGGCGATTGTTGAGGTACTTGGGGCCCAGGTCGTGGAGAGCCTTGTGTGCGTTGGTGAGGAGTCTGAACGTGATCCTCTTGCTGACAGGGAGCCAGTGCAGGTCTCTCAGGTGGGCGGAGATGTGGTTGTGGCGGGGGATGTCCAGGACGAGTCGTGCGGAGGCGTTCTGTATGCGCTGGAGTCTTTTCTGTAGTTTGGCTGTGGTTCCCGCGTATAGGGTGTTCCCGTAGTCCAGTCGGCTGGTGACGAGTGCCTGGGTGACCGTCTTCCTGGTTTCGGTGGGGATCCATCGAAAGATCTTTCGGAGCATGCGCAGGGTGTTGAAACAGGATGACGAGACGGCGTTGACTTGTTTGGTCATCGAGAGGGAGGAGTCCAGGATGAAACCCAGGTTTCATGCGTGGTCCGTTGGCTTGGGGGTGGTGCCCAAGGCAGGGGGCCACCAGGAGTCGTCCCAGGTGGAGGGGGATGATCCCAGAATGAGGACTTCCGTCTTGTCTGAGTTCAGTTTCAGGCGGCTGTTCTTCATCCACTCGGCGACGTCTTTCATTCCTTCGTGTAGGCCGGTTCTGGCGGTGGTGGGGTCGTTAGTGAGGGAGAGGATCAGCTGGGTGTCGTCGGCGTAGGAAATGATGTTAAGGTTGTGTTGGAGTGCGATGGCCGCGAGGGGGCTCATGTAGACGTTGAAGAGGGTGGGGCTGAGCGAGGATCCTTGAGGTACGCCGCAGATGACTTCGGTGGCTGCGGATCGGAACAGGTGGAGGCGGACTCTCTGGGTTCTTCCGGCGAGGAACGAGATGATCCACTCCAGTGCCTTCTCTTGGATTCCGGTGTTGCTGAGGCGCTTTATTAGTGTGCGGTGGCAAACTGTGTCGAACGCTGCCGAGAGGTCCAGGAGGATGAGGGCAGCTGTTTCCCCGTTGTCGAGCAGAGATCTGATGTCGTCGGTGGCTGCGATGAGGGCAGTCTCGGTGCTGTGGTTGGCTCGGAAACCGGACTGTGAGGGGTCGAGGGATCCGTTCGTCTCGAGGAAGGCGGCGAGCTGTTTGTTGACGGTCTTCTCAATTACATTTGACAGGAAAAGGGAGGAGCGAGATGGGTCGGTGGGGTCCGCTGTCGGTTTCTTCAGGAGGGCGCTGAGCTCGGCATGCTTCCAGCTCTCCGGGAAGGTGGTGGTGGTGAAGGAGATGTTGATGATGTCCCGGAGTTGGGGTGCGATGATGGAGTCGGCCTTGTTGAAGACGTGGTGGGGGCAGGGGTCGGTAGGGGATCCGGAGTGGATGGTGTCCATCGTGCGGGTGGTGGCTTCGGTGTTGACCGGGGTCCAGTTGCAGAGGGTGGTGGTGGGGGGCGTTGGTTCGGTGGTTGGGTGCGTGGTCTGTGCGTCGAAGCTGTTGTGTATGTCAGCGATCTTGCGGTGGAAGAATGAGGCGAGTGAGTCGCAGAGGTCTTGCGAGGGTGTGATGTCGTTGTTTCCGGCGCTGGTGTTGGAGAGCTCTTTGACGATGCTGAAAAGTTCCTTGCTGTTGTGGGTGTTGTTGTCCAGTCATTCTTTGAATGTTGTCCTTTTGGTGGTGTGGATCAGCTGGTGGTGTTTGCGGGTGGCTTTCTTGAGGGCTGTCATGTTTTCTGTAGTCTGGTCGTGGCGCCAGGTTTTTTCGAGGGTGCGGCAGTTTTTCTTGGATGTTTTGAGTTCGTTGGTGAACCACGAGGCTTTCTTGCGGCTGGGTGGGTTCTTCAGAGGTGCGAGGTCGTCGGCGCAGTTGGTGAGCCACTGTGTGAAGTTGCGGGCTGCTTCGTTGGGGTCCGTTGCGCTGGCGGGAGGGTTCTGGCTGAGGGAGGTGGTGAGCTGGTCGGCGGTGATCTTGTTCCAGCTCCTGCGGGGGGGCCTGTTGCGGGTGGTGGTGGGTCGTAGTTCTCCTGAAGTTGAAGTGGATGCAGCTGTGATCAGTCCAATTAAGTCCGGTGGAGTGGCTGAAGGAGATGTGCTTGCTGGAGGAGAAGACGGGGTCAAGCGTGTGGCCGGCGTAGTGGGTTGGGGTGTTCACCAGTTGCTTGAGTCCGAGGTTGGCGAGGTTGTCCAGCAGGGTGGTGGTGTTGCTGTCATTGTTGTTTTCCAAGTGGAAGTTGAGGTCCCCTAGGAGGATGTAGTCAGAGGAGGTAAGGGCGTGCGGGCTGGTGAAGTCTGTGATGGCTTCACTGAATTGTGTGGGTGGTCCCGGGGGTCTGTAGATGAGAGTGCCTCTGAGGGTGGTCTTGGCGTCGGTGTGTATCTGGAAGAGGAGGTGCTCGGCGGCAGTGAGGGTGTCTTCGGAGTTGGTCGTGATGCGGATGGTGTTCCTGTGGACGATGGCGATGCCTCCTCCGGTCTGGTTGACGCGATCCCTCCGGGTGATCTTGTATCTGTCCGGGATGGCTATGGCGATGTCGGGGGCTGAGGAGGCGTTCATCCAGGTTTCCGTGAGGAAGGCGACGTCTGGTGATGTTGTGTCGAGCAGGTTCCAGAGTTCGACGGCGTGTCTGTGGACGGAGCGGGTGTTGAGCAGGATGCACTTGAGGTGGTTGTTGCTGGTGCCTGGCCTTTCAGGTGCAGTGCAGGTCTGGAGGCAGGTGAAATTGCAGGCTTGGCAGTTGAAGGGTCCGTGGGTGCGTTTCGGGGTGGCTCGGTAGCAGGCGGGGTTCCGGCTGGGTTTGAGTGCGTTGAGGGTGGCGGCGTCGTAGGTCCGTCGTGTGGGCTGGCATCGACGGGGGCCAAGGGTCCTGGTGCTGGGCGCTGTCCAGGCACGGACGGGCGCAGACGGGCTTTCCTTAGGTGCGCCTTCGGTGCGCCAGCGGTGCGCCCGCTGGGCGCATCCGCTGTGCGTCCGCTGTGCAGCCTCCATAAGAGGGGGCGAGGGAGGGAGGGGCAGGAGGGAGGGCCAATGGGTGGTGGGGGGCGAGGCCGCGTGGGGCATGAGCGGCGGGAACCACGGGCGGGAGGGGGGAGTGGGTGCAGAGAAAGAATGAGGGGTACAGGAGGGGTCAGGGGCACAGAGGGAAAGAAACGGGGGTACAGGAGGAGACAGGGGCACAGAAGAGAGCAAGGGGCACGGAAGGCAACAGGGGCACAGAACGGAAATCAGAAGGGAAAGAGACACAGACAGGGGGAACCATAGAAGTGGAAACAGGAGGCAAAACAGGGAAGCAACCAGAGGGTTAGGCAGAGAGCGGAGGCAAAAAACCACGGAGAGCAGCCCTCAGAGAAGTGGTCTGCCCGTGGTAGATCAGTCTGCAGGGAGGCAGATGACACGGGCCAGCAGCAGCGGGAATCCGGGGGTCTGTACAGTGGCAGAGGGAGCGACCTGCCTGGACTGAGGGTGCGGATCTGGTCCACAAGTTCTCCAGCTGCCTTAGCTTAAAACCACTGGGCCAGGAAATAGCAGGCTTTTTGGGCGATGTACTTAAAGTTAACCTATCCCTGTGACCCTCTGTTTATGTTATTGGGGACAGGTGAATCAGATAATGGGGTTGGGGGAAGGCCTATTTTTTATTGCTATGTCGGTTTTTAGGCTAACTGTAGCTTCATCCTGACTTGATCCTCTGCCCCGACCTTTCAACAGTGGAAGGGGCGCTTCCTGCATATCTATAATCTAGTGACAGCACTTTATGAACGGAAAGGCAAGAAGGGAAGGGTAAAAGGGAAAAGAATCTGGGGGCCGTTCTCGGCCTGGGTATCCCTGCTCAAATAAGCTGCTGGGTCTTTATAACTCTGGGAGTGAATTAATTTGTGTATGTCTTTTCCACTCCATTCTGATCTTTTGATGACGTGTATTTATGGCCGACTTAATGAAATTTGCCCTTTCGTAATATATTCTTGCAACTGTTGCTGCAATTTTATTTCATCAATAAATAAAAATGTAAAAAAAAAATATATATATATACATCGCTGAGTTTGCAGGAATAAACCCTTTTGCCAAAAACTTTGGGACTCGTTGGTCTTTGTTTAAACAGCTGAATAGCTGGGACGAATTTGAACTGACCGTTGCCATTCATATATCTGCGGAAGGTGGTTGCTTCCGCCACGAGTCCACTCTCTGAAAGCTGTCCGTCGGGCTCAACCAATCTTCACAAGTCTATGGAAATAGAATTTTACGACGGACCCTGCCTGCAGTCAACACGCCCACAAACTGGTTTGCAACGCTGGAAACACCGCTTTGAGATTGCCCGTGAGAAACGACGGAGCTGAACAGCAGGAGTTCACGCAGGTGCAGCAATAACGTGGGGTGAGTGTTGCTACTGAAACCCAGGCGGTGGGGAGGACATTTGGCAAGTGTGGAAGCCGACCAAAGATTTAGGCATCACTCGCTGATTGTTGATTAACCGCAATAGCAAACTCAGCAGGGCGCAGTTTGTAATGTCGGATGAACTGTGAGAGGACGGGAGGCGGCATCATTGGAGCTCTTTCAAAATTTGCCTACAATTACAAATAGAGGTGCAACAGCAGGGGCCTCCGGAAATGCACAGGCTGCTCCCCTGTCCAACGAAGCAAAAATAAAAGAGCTTCTGAAACGAATGGAAAAATGCATGAGAAATGAGTGCACAAAGTGGTGGAAACATAAATCCCTTTCAATGTATGTGGCTGAAGGTCGCGTCCCACGAGGGTTAAGAATCCTCTTAGCACCAAGTTACGACAAGCCACACCCGGACATGTTAAAAGAATGGGGGTTAACGAATTTGGAGTCATCCAGTAAATTGTTAAACATCCTAATTAAATATGCGGAAATTGACCGGCAGGAACTTCTAAAGGAAATGGAGGAAATAAATACTGAACTACAAAGCTTAGAGCCCAATGAATTAATTCCCAAACTAAAAAAAGGAAACACAAGAACGTCTTAAGGCACATGAAGACAAAATAAAGGTCCGGAAAGCGTGGAAGTTTGCGCGTGATAAAGATGACTTTGAAAATGGAAGAATTTACACGTTCGCGCGCAAATTTGACAATGCTAAGCGCTTACGGATAAATCAAAAATCAGCCTTGACAAACATCACAGCCACCACAGTCATGTCAAGTGCAGGACCTAATACTGGAATACATGTGCCAGTGACAGAAAATAATGATGTGGAATCTGACAGTGGGAGCAATAGTAGCAACAGCAGTGTCTATTCAGACGATGACCTTCAAGGGGGAGCAGGCGCACAAATACCACAATTAGTCTTGGATGTTGGAGAGGAGGTTGATTTTTTAGTCAACGCGCGCCTCCAAAGTTTACGCCCCCGCCAACAAGCTCAGCCACAAAAAGGGCAAGGATTAACAAACGCCGCAAAGAGCGCCGGAAAAAATGTAAATCAAAACAACAACAAAAAGAAAAAGCAGTACTGGCGCAACAAGAAGTGAACAAAACAAAGGATAATACTATAATTAATTTCTCCACGGTAGTATTAACAACGGCGGAACAACAACTCTTGAGCTTGGGTCTTTCATACTGCCCCATAACAGATTTCAATTATACCTCAACCCGAGTGGATGTGTTCCGATATATCCGCAAACTTAAACTGCGGAAATTCTTTAACATCAAGGAAGGATCACAAGAGACAGGGATTACAAAAATAAGTGCCCCTTTAGCAGGATTAGAAGCACCTGATGTTAAGGACTTCTTACCCTACAACAATTAGGGGACCCCACCAGCAATAATGATGCCAGTCCCTCAACCCAGCAAGAATTGAGGGAAGCGGAAATACACCAAATGGGAGCAGGGGCGAGCCCTTTTAAACCCGCCTCAAATTTTATTCCAACTATGCCAAAGGATGCGATTGACTCTTTTCATGAGGTAGTAACGGCAGATCTGAAAAAACTTTACCACCAGGTGAAACACCGTAAAAGAACAAAGGAATCCAAGGAAAAACAATACTGGGCACTGATTACCAAACTAAGAAATGACCATCAAATTATTGTCTGTACATCCGATAAGGGGGGCAATATCGTCATCTGGCCCCAAACCCAATATATTGAGGAAGCTAATCAACAACTGTCGGATGAAGTATGCTATCAAAAGACAAATTTGAAAAGGTATGACCAAGCAAAAGAGAAACTGCAAAAACTTCTTTATAAATACAAAAGAGAAGGACAGATCTCTTTAGAGGAATTCAAATTTCTCAATGTTGAACAGCCGGTGATGCCTAGGTGTTACTTAATACCTAAGGTCCACAAAGGTAAAATACCAGTCCCAGGTCGGCCAATAATATCGGCCATAGACAGTGTAGCGGAACATTTGGCCCAATATACTGACTATTGTCTACAGTCCCTTGTTTCAGGTCTACCAACATACATAAGGGACACAGGGCATTTCTTACAAAAACTAAAGGACATGGCTTGGACACAAGACTGCTTGCTGGTAACTTTAGACATTGAAGGACTTTATACAAGTATAGACCACCAAACAGGACTCAAAGCTCTGGAGTATTTTTTAAGTACCAGGCCAGTGGAATGTTACAACCATAACAAGATGATAATCGAATTTGTAACATGGAGTATTTATAATAACTATTTTATGTTTGGTAGAGAGATCTTTGTGCAAAAGAGAGGTGTGGCCATGGGGGCCTGCTTTTCCCCCAGCTATGCGTGCTCGCACGTTGGCTGGTGGGAGAAGCGGGTCCTCATGGGAGAACACCATGCTATGTTCTCAAAACATGTAGGGATGTGGGTTCGTTTTATAGACGATGTGTTTTTAATCTGGAAGGGAGATGAAGCGAGTGTGAAAGAATTCATCTGTAGATTGAATAATAACCAGGAAAATCTTAAATTCACTCATCACATTAGCAAGGAGTCTGTGAATTTTTTAGATGTAAAGGTCTTTCATAAAGCAGGAAAAATCGCAACCACCCTACACAGAAAAGACACATCAGGGAACACAACCCTCCATGCCTCAAGTGCCCATCCCCGTCATGTCATAGACAACATTCCGTACGGGGAATTATTGCGTTTAAAAAGAATCTGCAGTAGCGAGGAAGAGTTGTCAGTGTGTATCTCAGAGGCATTGGTCAGATTCAGAGCCAGGGGATATAAGGACACTATTTTAAAGAGAGCGGTAGACAAAATGAACCAAAGAGAGAGGGAGTCACTACTTAAACCAGTGAACCCACCATCAGAAGACAAGGAAGATTCGGCTGAATCTTCCATTAGGTTCATACCTGCATTTAGCCAGCAGGAGAGAAAGATTAGATCAATTCTCACAAAAAGCTGGCCGATACTTTTGACGGATGCAGTTTTATCACCACAACTGCCGGACTCTCCCAATATTACGTTTCGGAGGGGACCCTCCTTACGTACGCATGTGTCTAACCCATTCCCAGAGCTACCAAAAAAGAAATCCTGTCTTCCACCTAAATTGGGGTTTTACAAGTGTACCAGTTGCAGGGCATGCAAGTTTGGGGTTAACACCCAGACTTACACTACTCCATTCAGCCCTGTTCCATTGCCAATCGGAGGGAATTACGGTTGCAAAACAGAGTATGCTGTTTATGTTCTGGCATGCACCTGTGGCCTGAGATACGTAGGTAGTACCAGGCTTCCGGTGCATGCCAGAATATTGCAGCATTTACGTGCAATCGTAAATAACGACAGTTCATATCCCGTGGCAAGACACTTTAAAAGTGTACATGCAAATGATTTGCAGTGTCTTAGCTACTTTGTCCTGACCTCAGTTCCAAGACCCAGAAGGGGAGGTGACAGGGACAAATTGCTCCGGCAATTGGAGTCTAGAATGATCCTTGAGCTAGACACTAAGGTACCAAACGGATTAAATACTACGGAAGACCTCTATCATTTTCTGTAAACTTCCTGTCTATCATGTTGAAGGTCTTCTGTTTACTCTGACCCCACAAACTTGATAATAGTACAAATTTAGCTCCTATTGGTATGACTGTCCCCCGTCCTAATTACTCACAGTGTTTTAATTTAGTCCGTTATTTGATTTAAATAAACTTCACTCCCTTCCCTGTTTTTTATTTTTTTTATCATGGTTTATAGTTCTAGGATAAAAGTATTTCTACTCCTGAATTATACTGGTTGCACTTTTCACTTTAATATGAAAAGAAAACAATGTTTTTTCTTAGGTAGAACATGTACTACTATAATATAGGGGTTGCCATCAAACATAGATGTCCCCAGTTTGATACACTGAAAAACATGTTCATGGAACTAAATTATGAACTTAAAGGTTTAGGTCCAATGAGCCTCCTATTTATTGCCATGATTTGCACATCTGGAGTTATGTTTACAAATGCGACTATTTTGCACATTGAGGTGGTACCATAATTTGTACCACAATATAATACTGATCTTATATGAGGTTTTTAAGTATGTACATTATTACTTTTAATCTATATGAAATTTTGTACTATGATATTTATATGTTTATTTATATTCATATTTATATTTATAGTAATGTATTTATGAGTGGCGATATTTTGCACATACAAACAGCAAGTAAATAATATGCACTTTATGGAGTATAACTCATATTGGACTCTAAGCTAATTTTGAATTAACCAGCATTCATGCAGGTATTATGTTAACTTGGTTACTAAAATGTATCAAAGACATAGGAACATCCTAATAATACAACCATGTACCCCTTTTCAAACAAGTACTTTTACTAGTAGTATGTTTTCTAGTTTCACTAGTCACATGGTGCATTCACAAGTATTTAAAGAGGGCATTGTGGGAATTTAAATCTGATGTGATCAAGGGCTTTTGCCCGAAACGCGTCATCTACTGCGCTGCTGAGTTTGCAGGAATAAACCCTTTTGCCAAAAACTTTGGGACTTGTTGGTCTTTGTTTAAACAGCTGAACAGCTGGGAGGAATTTGAACTGACCTTTGCCATTTATATATATATATATATATATATATATATATATATATATATATATTTCACACAAGGACTGAAAACTTGGTAGCTCTGGATTATCTCTCAAATTCTAGACTTGAACTCCAATGCTTTGTTGTAGTGAAAGAGCCAGCTGGTTGGGCTCAATCGGGAGGTCGTTTCTTAGTTTATTAGGTGCATTTTATATTTTATAGCTTATTACCCCTGACAAAGTATGGACTAAAATTCCTCTTGAACTGACGTCAATCACTAATTAGAATACTATCAGGGAAATAACAACAAACGTCTTTGTTTTGATCATATTTATTAGCTGGTTAGCCATCGTCCTTAATTTCTGGTTTTCAGTGTTGTTTTAAAAAATATATATATATATATTGACTCAGCACCCTGGTTGGTGAACGTTGCGCTTTACAATAATCATTTAATCTAAGCGTGGCGCCATCGCCTATTAAATCGATTTATTTTGTCAGCACTCTAGTTGATTTTGACCGAGGCAGTCATTAACATCGCCAGGCTCATCATGGTCTTCTAAGGCTATTTTACTACATTACGGGGATACAATGTAGATTTTCCTATTTGTTATGACGGAAAGTCTTAATTTTATTAAAGACTCGGAGGCGAGTATTATGCCTTCTTGTCTTGCATTTATTATAACAGCAGCCAAGATAAGTGTAAAACTACAGGGGCCATGGGCAAACAACCTGGCCAATGGGAATGAAAGAAAACTATATCACATAGCCAATGGTAACACAGTAACTAATAAAACGTCACATCTGACTGCGTAGCTTCATCTTTTCGCTGACGAGCAGCTGAGATAAAATCATAAAACAAAGGAACAATTGCTAGGATAATAGAAAAAGTTAAAGTCCAGGAGCAAACTTCTTGAGCCACATTAATCCAGGAAACACGAACAGCAGGAGGCGACGAAGAAGGCTCCAAGCTGGGTGGCGATGAGAGTTGACGGGTAGAAGACCATATCCGCAGAAGAGCAGGACCCTTACGACGATGCAGGTGGTAAGGCCGGAGTCGCTGAAGGGAGGGAGAACACAGGTTAGTAGTGTAGCGGTGGGATAATACTCGCCTCAGCGTCTTTAATAAAATTAAGACTTTCCGTCATAACAACTAGGAAAATCTACATTTTATGGCAAGACCGGAGCTCCTATTATGCTTCTTCAAAGCATGTCAATCACTAAAGAAGCCACATTATCAACAGGTTTGCAGTAAAACATGCGAAAAACACTATCATTAGCCCAGTCTGCTGAGCTCAGAATGTCCTCGAGACGGTGTGGTAGTTTAGCAAATCATTAAGTTAAGCATTTGCAGAAGACATCCAGTTTTTCGACCTATATTGCCCGTTTTACGGAATCCATTTTGTCTTTCTATCGGCCATTTTGTATGCCATGATCTCTTCTACCTTCCTGTCAACCGCTCTTGAAATCTTCCTAGAGACAAGATATGTTTAGTCTCCTCTACTTTCCACATGCTCAGAGGAGCATACTGCTGTCCCTAGCATGTAACTGTCAGGATGTGTTTACTCCAACTAGCTAACTGGTAGCTCCTCCCACTTGTCGACTGTGCATTTTCTGTATGACCTTGTATGTGCCTAAGAACAGCAGCTTGTACTTGTACCGCCTTCATTTGAGCCCCTGTGTGCGTATAAAAGGTCCCAGCTCCTTCTAGTCAGTGTGCTACCTCATACTATACCGAAGGGTGTTGTGTGAATGTAGTTCCACCTCAAGAGGTTTAATAAACTCGGTCTTTTCTATTCCAGTTTCTGTGCCAACTTCTTACTATTGGTCCTAGGACTCTGAGCAGAGATGGGCGAATCCCTTGCACTAGTAGGCCTGGCTGGGGCTTGCTACCACAAATTGGCGCGTCCAACGTGGGGCTCATCGGCGACTCGGATGCCCGAAGGACTGGTCGAGACGAAGGATTGGAATTTCGCTTTGGACGTGATCACTGCCAGAGGAGACCCGAGTCTTGGCATCCATGACGTTTTCCCTTTCTTTCTGATCTGACCATCCAGGTGGTGCCTGTCCTCGACTGAGATCTCTTCTGTTGATCCGCTGTGTAGTGACCGTTTGGTCGATTTGAGAACTTGGCAGGAGGAACCTGGACACTATTTCACTATTAGAGCGGTTTTACGGCACTTGCTGTAAGTATGACGCCTTGTAATTAGTAAGGTAGTTTAGATACGCTTACTACGGCAGTTTCCTATGTATTGGCCAAAAGTTTAAGATGATTCTATGTAAAATTGATATATGTCTTGCAAAACATATAGGCAGGTAATGAGATTTTTCACTAATCCTATGAAATTTGAACGGCGCAATGTACAAAGAGTACTTTAAGGGCTACTTTTTTTATAATACTGCATATTTTGCACTATTTTCGGCATGCCTGTTTTTAGCACACTTCTTAAGTTGTGTTGCTTTTGTAGTGGTACTAATTTGAAACTTGATAAAGCACAACCGCCCGCCCCCCCGGAGGGGACGCCTAATAGGGATATGTATATTAAATATGGTATTTTGTCCATAATGTACAGCACATTGTGGAATAAATACACCCTTAAGGATCCTGAGTTGCGTTGGCCTATGCATGGGTCATTTGATTTGCGAAAGATTCAGTATGTGGAGCAACGAATGTTCAAGCAAAAGGCTATGCAAGATATGTTTGATTGTGTGCGAAAATGGGAGAAAGAAGTGCGTGAGCGAATGAAGCGTGAAAAGGCCTTGATTGAAAAAGAATAGCGGAAAAGTGTGCAAGCGAAAGACTTAGATATGAAAAATAAAGAGATGAGAGAAACTAAAGAAAGGTAAGATAGGGAGCGTCAGTTACAGGTAAATGGCCAATATGCTATTCGTAGCCTCTCTATCCTATTCCTAATAAACCCCAAGATGATTCTCTTTTGTTAGATCGTTCTCCACCTCCGTATATTTTCCCTTCTGCTCCTAATGAGTCAGATGAGGACTCTCCTACAGATCAGGATAAAGCCCGAGACACTCGCTCAATGTTAACTACCGAACGTTCCTCTGAGATTAGATCTGCGGCGCGAAAAGCCGATCGTGCTACTCTCACTGCTTCTGAACTTCTAGATACTATTAAGAATTGGTCAGAGAGGGAACAGAAATATTTTACTAAGATATTGGCTACAGAGGTTGTTGAGCGATTTAGGAAATATTCGGTGGAAGTAGAGCCAGATGATATTGTCACAACCTTGCTTCCTCAGGATCAGGCAGAAGCTTAAAAGGGGTCCACCTTCCAATTGCCCTACACTCTGACTGTATATCAACACAGAGCATAAAGAAAATTAGGCGAGGGAAAAGGTAAGGAAGGGACTGGAATGGGAAAGGGAGGCTGAAACGAGAAGAAAAATAAAGCACACTGATGAGTACATAAAATATCTAACTACTCTCAGTAATATCTCGCTAAAACACCACCTACCAAATCAACTAGCTGTAGGCTGTTCTTCTCCCTGTTTTGGTAGGTATCAGATAAATGTCTCTATACCCTTTGGCTCTTCTGCAAAACACAAACAAGAATGAACGATCATACAAGCGATACCGTACACCAAACACCATAAATCAGGTCACTCTGTATACCATGCATACCTTCCAGCCTTCCCAAATGGAAACTAAATTAAACCCTCTCCAAGATAATGAAGTAGGACAACAAATGAACAAAAAAATAATGTAGATGGATTCAAAAATCAACCCAGTCTTGCACGAACCAAATCCAAGAAGTTAGGATTGACAAGTCTCTATATTCCAAAGACTGAACAAAGTCACGACCTTATAGTTCCAAGATCGGTAACTGGAATCCTTTATATCCGTTCAAGGGGAGAAAACAGAAACAAAGCGCGTCTCATCCGAGAACGCAATGTACTCACGAATATTCAGAAACACTCCAACCGGCACAGTCTCAGGAAATGAAATGATTCCAGAAATATATCTGCTGTTTTAGCTCCCCTCCGAGAAGCCAAAGTTTACAGAGGAAGTGCAGGAAAGCAGAGTCTCAGTCGAGAGCGTAATGTTCATCAAACCCCCTGACAAACGAGGTTTGTTCCATGAAGGTGCTCGGCTGATAACAGCTGATTAAACAAACAGCCTCACTAGCGTCTCAGCCGACACACTAGCAAAGTCAGTTTAAAGAGCGTCTCATCTTTCAAGAACGAGATACTCGCAGCATTGCGTTCGACAGCCGCCGAAAAGCTATAAATCCATAAACAGTAGAAAACTGCTGAGCAAACAACTCAGCCTAGATCGGGTTCGAGAAGGTCCAAAGCTCGGGTCTAGATTCGAGCAGCAAATCACGTACGACCCACAATGCACTATAGCAACCTTTATAGCTTTTGCAGCTCCTCCCAGTCTCTAGGCATTGTGGTTCTTGTAGTTCTGTAGGCGCATTTGGCTGATCATGAAAGTATGCCCTCCTCCCAAGCGCCTCCTAGAACCAGGCTTCTCCGGGTGACGAGCAAAGAATCTGCGCACAGCCAGGGGGGCATGAACACCAGTGCTCGGTTCCCACGAGTTGTCTTCAGCGGCGTAGCCCTTCCACGACACCAGAAACCAAAGCTTCCCCTGCCGGAAGCGTGAATCCAGGATCCGACGCACCTCATATTCCAAGTGCCCATCTCGAAGAACCGGTGGCACCGCCTTTCGACGAGCCGATCGAGCCGGCTTCAGCAAACTGCAATGGAACACCGGATGGATCTTCAGAGAAGCCGGGAGTTTGAGTTTGTACACCACCGGATTCACACGTCGCACCACGGTGTAAGGCCCAATGAAACGAGGATGGAAGATGCTTCAGAAACGGAAGCGAATATTCTTTGTGGAAAGCCACACCCTGTCACCCACGTTATACACCGGCCCTTCTTGACGATGCTGATCTTCCCATTTCCTGTAAGTTACCTTAGCCTTCTCCAAGTGTGCCTACACCCTTTTATGGATTCTCAGAAGAGCCTGTACCTGACCAGCCACCGTTGGGTGATTCAGCACATCACTGGGAATCGTCACCGGCAGGGTATTCGCATGGAAACCTGAGTTGGCTCTGAAAGGTGTCTCGCCTGTGGAACAGTGCCAGGCATTATTGTATGAGAGTTCCGCCAGCCACAACAAAGAAACCCACGAGTCCGCTGCCTCATCTGCATAGCAGCGCAAATACTTCTTTAGGGTCTGATTCAGCCTCTCAGTCTGTCCATCAGACTGAGGATGGAAACTCGTCGATAAAGCAGCTGAAATATCCAACGCCTTACACCAAGTCTGCCAAAAGCGGGCGATGAACTGTGGACCCCTATCTGAAATAATAACTTGAGGGATCCCATGAAGACGAACCACTTGAGTCAACAGCAGGTGAGCAGTTTGAGAAGCTGTAGGAAGGTTTTTACATGGAATGAAGTGTCCCATTTTTGAGAAACTATCCACTACCACCAAGATGGCATCACTTCCTTTATCCAAAGGTAGACCTAACACAAAATCCAAACTGATGACTTGCCATGGTCTGGAAGGAGTTGGAAGCGGCATAAGCAATCCCTTAGCTTTAGTTTGAACAGTCTTCGCTCTAGCGCAGGTTTCACACTGATTTATCCACAGCTTAACGTCCTTAACCATACCTTTCCACCAGAAATGTCTTTGCAAGGCATGCACCTTTTTCTGATGTCCCTGATGACCGGCCACCATGGCATTGTGGCACCAGTTGAAAGCTAGTAACCGAAGAGCGTGAACAGAGAGGAACAGTCGATTATGCATCATTGGTAGACCATGTTTCAGAGAACGATGCACATCCGCATCAGCCCACTCCTTCCATTGAAGCAAAGAACGCTGTTTAGCGACCGCCTCCAGGAACTGTTCAACCTGAATGGAACACAATACTATTTCTGGAGAGAGCATGGGTTTTGGTTCTGATTTCAATTGCCCCTCCGTATCTGTCTGCCGGGACAAAGAGTCTGCTTTCCTGTTCTCAGCACCTGGCCGGAATGTTATGGTGAAGTTGTATTCCGCAAAAAAAAGCATCCATCGCATCTGACGCTGAGAAAGATGTCTCGCTGTTCTAAAGTATTGAAGATTGCGATGGTCAGAATACACCGTAACAGGATGATGCCCACCCCACAAATAATGTCTCCATTCCTGAAAGGCTTTCTTCACTGCCAGAAGCTCCTTCTCGGCTATGGTATAGTTCACTTCAGCGGCATTAAGCTTTTTAGACAGGAAAGCCACAGGATGCAACTGACCAGTCTGTATATCCCTTTCCGACAACACCGCCCCTTACGCCACATCGGAGGCGTCTGCTTCCACAACAAAAGGCACATCCATCTGAGGGTGCGACAAAATAGGAGCAGAACTGAAAGCTGTTTTCAACTGTTCAAAAGCATCCGTGGCTTCAGGTGTCCAGCAAAACGGTATACCCTTCCTCAACAAACGAGTGATTGGAGAAGCCAATTGAGAAAACTGGGAAATAAACCTTCTGTAGTAATTCGAAAACCCCAGAAAGCACTGAACATCCCTCACATTCACAGGTATAGGCCACTCCTGGACCGCCTTCACCTTTCTTTCCGCCATTCTGAACCCCTTTGGGTTAAGAATCACCCCCAGAAACTCCACCTCATCCACATCAAACTCACACTTGCTTAACTTACAATACAAGCTGTTTTCCTGTAACCTCTGCAAGATCAAAAGGACATGACTAACGTGCTGGGCAGGGGACTCAGAATAGATCAAGATGTCGTCAATATATATGACAACAAAGTGGTCCAGGTAGTCCTTCATGATGTCATTCAACTAAAACTGGAATGAGGCTGGGGCATTACAGAGCCCGAACGGCATTACCAGATACTCATACAGGCCAAAACAAGTCTTCAAAGCCGTTTTCCACTCATCACCCGCCCTGATACGTACCAAGTGATAAGCTCCCCTCAGGTCCAGGCGCGTATAAATCACAGCCTCCCGAACCTGATCCAGCACGACGGGAATGAGTGGAAGCGGGTATCGATTTCGGATGGTAATCTTGTTAAGCTGTCTATAATCGATACACGCGCGCAATTCCCCATTAGCTTTTTAAATGAAAAACAGCGGAGAGGCTGCAGGAGAATGTGAGGGACGAATGAAACCTATAGAACAAAAATGTTCCAGGTACGTCTTCAGATGAGCTGTTTCTGAAACGGACAAGGCATATACCCTACACGAAGGCATTACCGCCCCGTCATCTAGTTCGATACGTCAATCATAATCCCTGTGTGGGGGAAGGGTCCCTGCTTTCACCTCACTAAACACTTCATGATATCCTGTGTATGTCTGAGGCAACTCCACTTCCTTTTCAGCAGCAGTGGCGATGGTAAAAGCGTGGGCCAAGGAATACACATGTGACACTGAAGACTGCAAACAACGACACACACACCCCTCTGACTCAAAACTAACAGATTTACTCTTCCAATCAATGGAAGGGTTGTGTTGCCACAACCATGGCATACCTAATATCACCTCGTACTGAGAAGCCTCAATGATATTCAACACAATCCTCTCAATGTGGTTGTGAATCTCCCCCGGCATAACGAGTTCCAGAGCTTCAGTATGTGCAGTAATGGGGCCTGACTTCAATGGTGTGCCATCCACAGCCAGAACTACCTCAGGTTTAAAGGTCGGCACTCTCACTAACCCCAATCTATCTACCAAACCTTGATCGATAAAATTTCCGGTTGCTCCGGAGTCAATCATGGTGGATACTGGATGTCTATTATTTTTGGTGTACAATAGCATGGATAACACAATATGTGTTTCGGTGTTCTTACATGTGGACACCTCCACAGAAGGTATCTTCCACTCTTGAGAAGACTTAGGGTCTATCGGAGTTTTCATGCTATCCTGCGGACATACTGGGATCGTAACTGCCTTCATAACTGCAACCTGTTTACCGGGAGAAAAGGTATTATTCTTCTTTGGTCTCATTGTACATTCCCTGACATAATGCCCCTTTCTACCACAGTACATACAGAGGCCCTGAGCACGCCTGCTCTCTCTCTCTGCCTTAGTTAAAGGAGGCCTAACAGCTCCTATCTCCATAGGTTCTGGACCCGTATCTCTAATACCAGAGCGTCCAGTGGCCTCCAACCCACCTCCAGGTCTGTCACCTTTCTTTCGTTCTCCTCCTCTGTCAGACATACGATGATCCAACCATAGAGTAAGATTGATTAAATCAGTACAGTTGGTGGGCTGGGGATCTCTGTGCCAACACGTCCTTAAGGTCTTCATTCAGGCCCTGATGATATAAGGCCATCCTTTTTTCTTCTGGCCAGGATGTCTCCACCACCAACCTATTAAAGGCGGTCATATATGTAACAAGCTCCTTTCTGCCCTGTCGCAACCCCAGAAGCTCCCTATCTGCACTAAGCGTGGTTGCCCTTCTATCAAAGACTCTTTCGAATTCCTTCCGAAAGTCATCCCAGTCTGCCAACAAAGGATCGTCATTCCTTACCAACGGCACAGCCCAGTTGGCCACATCCCCAGTTAAGTATGAAATAGCAAAAGCTACTCTATATAAATTAGTAGGAAACGAGGCTGGCCTACATGAGAAATGTAAAGTTATTTGAGTCAAAAAGGTTTGTATCTTGTTAGGGTCACCAGCATAGCGTCCCGGGCTAGCCAAAGGTATGGATGGTGATACCGTAACCTGTATCGGTGAACCGCTAGCCGTCGCATCAAAAGGGTTCCTAGATTGTCTATCCAAGCGTTCCTTTAACGCTGCTGTTTCAGCTCGTGATGCTTCCAACTCATGTTGCACCAAACTCAAAGCATGCAAAACATCATCCATAGTGGCCATCTTCCAAACACCCCTGACCGGGAGGAAGAGCAATCTTGGGTACGTGATTCTGTCACGACCTTGCTTCCTCAGGATCAGGCAGATGCTTAAAAGGGGTCCACCTCCCAATTGCCCTACACTCTGACTGTCTATCAACACAGAGCATAAAGGAAATTAGGCGAGGGAAAAGGTAAGGAAGGGAATGGAACGGGAAAGGGAGGCTGAAACGAGAAGAAAAAGAAAACACACTGATGAGTACATAAAATATCTAATTACTCTCAGTAATATCTCGCTAAAACACCACCTACCAAATCAACTAGCTGTAGGCTGTTCTTCTCCCTGTTGTGGTAGGTATCAGATAAATGTCTCTATACCCTGTTAGCTCTTCTGCAAAACACAAACAAGAATGAACGATCATACAAGCGATACCGTACACCAAACACCATAAATCAGGTCACTCTGTATACCATGCATACCTTCCAGCCTTCCCAATCGGAAACTAAATTAAACCCTCTACAAGATAACGAAGTAAGACAACAAATGAACAAAAAAATTATGTAGATGGATTCAAAAATCAACCCAGTCTTGCACGAACCAAATCCAAGAAGTTAGGATTGACAAGTCTCTATATTCCAAAGACAGAACAAAGTCACGACCTTATAGTTCCAAGATCGGTAACAGGAATCCTTTATATCCATTCAAGGGGAGGAAACAGAAACGAAGCGCGTCTCATCCGAGAACGCAATGCACTCACGAATATTCAGAAACACTCCAACCGGCACAGTCTCAGGAAATGAAATGATTCCAGAAATATATCTGCTGTTTTAGCTCCCCTCCGAGAAGCCAAAGTTTACCGAGGAAGTGCAGGAAAGCAGAGTCTCAGTTGAGAGCGTAATGTTCATCAAACCCCCTGACAAATGAGGCTTGTTCCATGAAGGTGCTTGGCAGCCGCCGCGCATGAAGATAACATCTAATTAAACAAACAGCCTCACTAGCGTCTCAGCCGACACACTAGCAAAGTCAGTTTAACGGGCGTCTCATCTTTCAAGAACGAGATACTCGCAGCATTGCGTTCGACAGCCGCCGAAACGCTATAAATCCATAAACAGTAGAAAACTGCTGAGCAAACAACTCAGCCTAGATCGGGTTCGAGAAGGTCCAAAGCTCGGGTCCAGATTCGAGCAGCAAATCACGTACGACCCACAATGCACTAAAGCAACCTTTATAGCTTTTGCAGCTCCTCCCAGTCGCTAGGCATTGTGGTTCTTGTAGTTCTGTAGGCGCATTTGGCTGATCATGACAGATATAGCAGCTGATTGTAAGCAATTACGTGAAGGTTCTTTTGTCTTCTCCCAGGTGGCTGATACGATCAGATGCTTAGTTAAACTACGTGATGAAGCAGTCCGTGTGCGGAAGAGAAAAAGGCAGCAGACGCAGCTGCACAAACATCTCGAATCAATATGGCACGAGCTCCGACACCCGACACAGATAAGAATGTTGTAAATGTGAAACCCATGCGGGAAGCAGCGCCTTGATATGTTCCTCCTAAAGGAATGGGTACAAGTGATGATAAGGCCTCTATTGACGCAAAAGGGTACTTTATTCATAATTGGGTTTACACTCCTTGGAATAGAGCAGACGTTATGGCTCTTAAAAATGCATTGCCTGATCCGCGAAAGAATCCGACAGCTTTTTATGAAGAAATTGAGGGTGCCATTAGCTCTTGTACTATGACTTTGTCGGACATTGATTTGTTTTTTTTAATTAATATTACCGCCTGATATGTGGAGAACTGTGCGTAAAATTGATGATCGTGTGACATTTGGGGCATTATGGTCAGATATAGAACAATTAGATAAAGATAGAGAGCCCGCACAAAAACCATGTAAACTAATATCAGATCTTCCAGCAGCTATATTGGTTAAGTTGAAAACAATTATTCCCCCTAAAAAATAGATTGGACTATGTTAGCATCTTGCAGGCAAAAAATAGATGAATCAGTTTCAGATTTTTTCACACGCTTTGAAGAAGCATTCCACGATTTTAGTGGCCAGTCATTGACAGATGACACGGGTAGGCATCTGTTTGTCGATAAATATGTCACAAACCTTTTGCCTGAAATAGCTGGTCGCCTAAAAGCCAGCGAAAGTTCATGGACTACCTCCTCTCCGGCTTCTCTCCTAACTATGGCTCAGTATTATGAACGACAGGAATTAGAAGCAAAAAGTAAGGAGGATAAAAAATCTAAAGAGTTGAAAACAAAGGTTATGATGGCTCAAGCTTATGGCCCACCTTTTAGAGGTGATAATAGAGGAGGACGTGGATCTTATGGTCCGTCTTTTCCTCCCTCTACTCGTGGAAATTTGTCTATTAATCAGTGTGCGTATTGCAGATAATTTGGCCACTGGATTTCTAGTTGTCCGGTGCTAAGTGCCCAGCAGGGTTCACGTGGTCGGGGACAACTGAGAAATCATTCAGGATATTCAGGGCCTAGAGGAAATACAAATGATCGTGCTCGGTTTGATGCTAATGCACATGGACAAGAAGGGGCTAATACTTTTGACAAACGGAATCAATATCAAATATCCGACTATGAGCCATCTGATTTGCAAGGTTCTGCTTATGCATAGGATTGCCTAGGCTGGGGTAGGAATCAGTTGAAGTTCCAGTAGATCAGAAGGGTCCCTATGTTACAGCACATGTTTTGGGTTTTACTGATCAGTTTCTGGTTGATACAGGAGCTACTCGTAGCGCCTTGTCTAAACACTTGATTCCTTGGGCTCCCTTGTCTGGCTTAACTATTACATCGATAGGTTTTGATGGAACATCCACCCTTAGCCCATTGTCACAACCACTTGCACTCCATGTTGATAAGTTTACTGCTCCATGCCCATTTTTGCTTTCTCCAAATACACCAGATAATATTGTGGGTCTTGACATGCTCAAATATTTCAGGGCCACGATGCGGTGTTCTCCGAAAGGAGTACGGGTTATTTTAAATGACAACCACCCCATGATTGAGAGATCCTGTATTGTTAAAGAGAACATTGCCCTAGCTTCACTTCCGGATGTATGATGTTACAACGCTACTTTTACAACGCCTACCTTTACAACGAATTTTTTACACCGCAACATCCATTACAACGCACACCATTACAACGCATGCCATTACAACGAATTCTTTGAAACTACCTTTACAACGCATTCCACTACAACGCATACTACATTTACAACGCATACCATTACAACGCATAACATTACATTGCATGTAAGGTAAGTGTTGGATAGTGTAGGGGTAAAAATTACTATTCTAACTCCAGGGGGTGCAAAAGTAGGGTGAGTGTTGGATAGTGTAGGGGTAAAAATTACTATTCTAACTCCAGGGGGTGCAACAGTACGGTAAGTGTTGGATATTGTAAGGGTACTATGTGTTGTAATGCTATGCGTTGTAATGGTATGCTTTGTAATGACTGCGTTGTAATGGCATGCGTTGTAGTGGTGTGCATTGTAGTGTCATGCGTTGTAATGTCTACATTGTAAATGCATGCGTTGTAATGGATGTTGCGTTGTAAAAGTTTCGTTGTAATGGTAGTGCGTTGTAAAAGTTGCGTTGTAAAGGTTGTTTCCCTTCACTTCCTAGTACTTTGTGGGCCACTTCAGATACCGATGTAGGACAAATGGTTATTCCACCAGTGCATATTACTGTCAAGGAGGGTGCTACATTGCCAAGACTGCCTCAGTATACAATTTCTCGAGAAGGAGAGGAAGCACTTACACGCATTGTTCATGACTTAATTAAAGTGGGGGTTGTGGAAGAGGTTCCTTACAATGTTTGCAATAGTCCGATTCTTCCTATTTTGAAAAAAGATACTGACACTAAGGTTTATAGATTTATCATTGACTTGAGGGAGGTCAATAAGATTGTAGTACCGCAATACCCTGTAGTGTCTGACATAATGACATTGCTTACCTTGGTCCCTCCAACAGCAACTGCATTTTCAGTTTTAGATTTGAAGAATGCTTTCTTCTCGATTCCTATTCATCCTGATAGCCGATATTTGTTCGGTTTCACTTTGAATAATCGATCGTACAGATTTTGTAGAGTTCCTCAAGGCTATACTGAAAGTCCTAGTATTTATAGTCAAGCCTTGAAACAACAACTTGATTCTTTTATTTTGCCTGATGGAGTGGCTCTCATACAATATGTCGATGACATTTTGTTAGCAGCTGATACACCTGAACAGTGTGAAACATGTACTTTGGCCTTGCTTTCTTTTCTTGCGACACATCACCATAAAGTATCACGGAAGAAATTGCAATATTGTAGACTGAAGGTGACCTTCTTAGGTCATCTTCTGTCTAAGGAGGGACGTGCATTGACACCAGATCGCATTCAAGCAATTTTAGACACTCCAGTACCTTCCACACAGAAAGATGTCTGTGCATTTATTGGTTTAACTTCATTTTGTAGGCAATGGATATTGGGTTTTTCACACATTGTTAAGCCACTTCTAGCGCTTTTGACTAAAAACACTCCGATCCCCCTTCCTTGGACAGATGAATGTCAAAATGTTTTTCACCAGTTGAAACAAGCTCTTTTCTCTGCACCAGTGTTAGGTACACCAGATTATTCGAAAGCTTTTACACTCTATGTACACGAGAAAGATGGATGTGCATTGTCAGTTTTAGTACAGACACATGGTGACAAGCAACGTCCCTGTGCATAATTTTCTACAGTTCTTGATCCTGTTGCTCGTGGATTGCCTGGATGTTTTCGTTCAGTTGCAGCAACAGCTGTGTCCATACGTCAGAGTGAAGGGATAGTTTTGTCACACAAACTGTTGGTGCTAGTACCCCATGCAGTAGATGCCCTTTTGAATCCGACTACAACGCAGCATTTGACTAGTGCCCGCCTGATAGGATATGAATTGACACTATTAGCACCTCATATTACATTGAAGAGGTGTGCTACACTAAACCCAGCTACTTTGTCGCCATATCCTGTGACTCAGTCCCAGTCGAAGGAACCTCATGATTGTATATTCCTTACTGAGGAACAGACAAAGGGTCGCATCGATTTGCAATATACGCCCCTTTCAGATGTAGATGGGGAGTTATGGGTTGATGGGTCCTGTTTGAAGTTACCTGATGGCACAACCTCAGCTGCATATGCAATCACCACACTTGAAACAGTAGTGGAAATAGCTCGCATACCTCAGAAGTCGGCTCAAGCAGCTGAACTAATAGCTTTGACACGAGCATGTGAGCTTAGTACTGACTTATGTGTGAACATTTACAGGGATAGTCGCTATGCTTTTGGAGTGGTTCATGATTTTGGCTTACTCTGGAAGGAAAGAGGCTTTCTTACATCCCACAGGATGCAGATAATGCATGGAGAATTAGTGCATAATCTCTTGACTGCACTCACATATCCGGAGAAAGTTGCCATTATGAAGTGTAGCGCACACAAGAAGATCACTGATAAAATAGGGCAAGGAAATGCCTTCGCAGATCGTGTAGCTCGTGAAACTGCAATGCAACGAAGTACTACTTCTATGTACGTAGTGAAATCTCAAGCTGAGCGCTGGCATGATGCTAGAGAGGAAGTACTCGGGGCCAGATGTAGGTAAATCTCATTTACCGATTCTTAAATACCGAATTTTACCGATTTGGTATTCATGAATCGGTAAATGAGATGTAGATAAAAAATCGGTATTTTTTACCGATTCTGTAAAATTCGGAATCGGACATTCGGAATTTACCAATTCTGTATTTACCGAATCGGTACTTATCGAATCGGTATTTCCCATTCATTCCTATGGGCCAAAAGGGCCATAGGAATGAATGGGAAATACCAAATCGGTAAATTCCGAATCGGTAAAATCCGAATCGGAAAGCAAGCAAAAGTGAAACTTAAGAGAACAGCCAACAAGGTGCTACCACCCTCCTCCTCCCTACCAGGAAGTGGCTACCCAGGCAGCTGCAACTAATTAGAAGGTTCTGGAGAGGCAGTCGGAGCTGAGCAGAGACACAGAGCAGCAGGGAGAGTTTTTTTGAAACTTTACAAACTGAAAAATGGAAAGCAGCAGTGAAAGCCAGAAGGTAGACAGAAAGAGGAAAATAAAGTTTAGCAGCATGGAGCTCCAGGTTCTTGTGGAGGAGGTAGTGAGAGTGCACATCAAACTTTTTGGCAGGCACTCCCTCACTGTTCCAGAGTCTGCCAAACGAAAATTTGGCTGGCAATTGTTGAAAAGGTGAATGCTGTGGGAGTCACACCCAGGAATACTGAGGATCTCAAAAAAAGATTCTATGACCTCAGGAGCCTCACCAAGAAAAAAATGGCTGAAATCCACAAGCAGGCTGGCCTAACCGGTGGAGGCAGGAACCCAGCGCCCCCCCTGACTGACCTTGAGGAGTTGGTAGCCTCAACCATTGAGGCAGACAGCGTCTGTGGACTGGGAGATGTGGACAGTTCAGCCAGAGCTGCAACAAAAAAAGGTAAGACGCATGCGCTGCTTTACACCCCATACCAACCTGCTTCCCTTTACCCTTTGTGGACAAGCAAACCCCAGTCCAGTACTGCTATCACTACACAGGAGCAATGCATTATGGGAAATGTAGTCAGCAAATGTAAAACCATGTGTAACAGCGCAGACATCAGCAAGTTAGTGAAAGTAATGCAGATAAATGAAAGTTAAATGTGTAAAGCATTTATTGTAATGACTGTGACACAGTAGCACTCAGTTGATATATGCTTTTTCATACCTAGGGGCTAAATCAGGCAGTCGACCCACTAACACAGAAGGGACTGCACCAGCGAGGGAGGAGAGTGAGGAAGCAGGTCCAAGCCAAGTGCAAGCCTCGCAGGAGGAAGGTGACATGACTGGCATCTCCCATGAAGATGACAATGTTCATACCCCAGTGTTGCTGCACTCCCCACAGCTTTCCCAATCCCCTTCCTTGGTATTCTCACCAGAAACTTCACCAACACTGCTCCAGTCCACTCCTGCTACCCCACCAGCCAGGAGGCATGTCGTGGCCCCACTACCAGTAATGGAGGCAGCAGAGGGTGAGGGTGAGGCTCAAGTCACCGTAGATGTGAGTTCAGCAGCACTGCAGTCCACAAATGAGACAGTCACAGCTTGCAGGAGACAACGCAAACCCAGCAGTGCAGGTGGACGTGGTGATGGCACTGTGTTCCGTGGGCTGGAGGGCAGCATGGTGCGCATTCAAAGGATGCAGGGCAAATCCATCCAAGCCTGCCAACGCCAATTCAGAGCCCTGAATGTGCAAATAGGAGACATGGGGAAAGGCATGAGAGACATTGTTGAGACAAATAAAGAGGTTGCAAAAAAATCAACTGACATGGCAGCAGGGATGCAGCAGATGAGCAACTCAATTACGCAGCTATGCTCAAAACTTGACAGTCTGTCACACACAAGGCGCAGGGATGCCCGTGCCCACAATACGGCCATCAATCACTTGGCCACTGCAACATCCCTGCTATGCAGGAGGGGCATACATATGCAGGAGGCTTTGACACAGAATACAGCTGAGGTCACCAGGGGCATGGCCAGAATGACAAGTGCACTAGAGGCAATGTTGATTTCACACACAGCACAGAATCCTGCCCTGGACGTGGCAGAGGCTGAAGACACTAGTAGCCGGAGCAGCCTATCAAGCACTATTGTGGAGACACGGAGGAGTACCAGGCGCCAAGCTGAGGCTGCAGGGCACGCTGAACAAAGCGAACAACATCCTAGTGGCTCAGGGAAGCGCGGGCGCAAGTGACATTACCGGTCATGGGTGAAGTTACCCGGGACATACAGTCCCCAAATGTATAATGTTTAGTTTGTTGCACTTAAGTGCTTGCACGTTGTGCCACCATTAAAATACGTTGGTCGCATACACAACCTGTCTGTGTCTCATTACTTACTCAGAAATAGTTGCGCGTAATCTCCTCACGTCTGTATCTGCCATCACTTGGTGTTGACACTCCAGCAGGCACAGCAATCTCGTCGTCATGATAATCAAAGTCTGACAACTCCACATCAGTGCCCTTCTGCACAGCAAGGTTGTGCAACATACCACAGGCAGCAATGATCTTACAGCAGGTGATGGGGGTATACTGCCGTGCACCTCCAATTTTGTGCAGGCACCGGAACCTGCTTTTCCAGATACCAAAGGTACGCTCTACCACATTCCTGGTGCTGTAGTGTGCCCTGTTATACCTCCTTTGGCTGGGTGTTGAGGGGTTGAGGTAGGGGGTGAGTATGAAGGAGCGGAGGGCATATGCACTGTCTCCTAAAAGGAAATGGGAATACATTACTCACATGCATACATGTACTCCTTACTGCAATATGTGTTAAAGGGGTCGCACACTGTGTCTTACCTAGGAGGTATCCTTCACCAAATTCCCCTGCTGTCAGCCGTGAATAGATTCCGCTGTTCTGGAATATAAAGGAGTCGTGGGTACTCCCAGGAAATTTGGCAACAAGGTCAGTGATGGCGCACTTGGCATTGCAGATCACCTGCACATTGATGGTGTGAGTGGACTTCCTATTTCTGTATATATACTCCGTGGCAGCAGGGGGACAAATCAGAATGTGGGTGCCATCAATGCAGCCAATGATATGGGGGAAACGCGCCATCTGGTAAAAGTCATATTTTGTTTGGACCAGCTCTGCAGGGGTTGCAGGAAAAGATATATAATGGTCCATCCTCTGTAACATGGCGTCAAGGAACTTGTGGAAGAACCGTGACAGGCTGCTCTGGGTAACCCCACCTACCGCAGCAACCACACTCTGGTAGCTCCCAGACGCAAGCAGGTGTTAGGCTGCACAGCACCTGCACGTGGGGTAGAATAGCGTGTGCCCTTGGGGTAGTGTGCTCCAACAGTGGTTGGAGGTCCCTGATGAGGTCCAAGATGGTGTCTGGGGCCAACCTGTACCTCTGGAGTATCTCTGCCTCTGTGAGCATGAACAGGGTGATCCTCTGCCTGTAGACCTGCTCCTGTTTCTGCCATTCCCTCTCTCCTTCCTCCTGTAGCTGTAGCCGTCTTGCAATGACATAAAATGCCGCCATTGTGCAAGAAGAATTGCATTTTGGGTCCATTTTTATAAGTGGCACCTGGTTACCACCTGATTTCAATCCATGGTAAATACCGACTCTTAAATACCGAATTTGAAACAAATTCGGTATTTAAGAGCTTACCTACATCTCCATTTTCAATTTTACCACTTCATAATTACCGATTCGGTATTTTACCGATTCGGTAAATATACCGAATCGGTAAATTTACCGATTCGCAAACCGTTGCGATTCGGTAAATTTACCGATTCGGTAAATTATCCGATTCGGAATGATTACCGATTCGGTAACTTTACCGATTCGGTAAATTTACCGAATCGGACGATTTTCGGTCTCCTAAATCCCGAATGCTCAATACCGGTCAGTAATGGCCGAAAATACCGATTTTCGGCCGTTACCGACCGGTATTGGGCTACCTACATCTGGCCCTAGATGTACAAAGATCTGCCTCTGTAGCAGAACTTGAGCAATGGTCCAAAGAGGGAATATTGGACGATGAGGGTTGTGGGCGCAACAAAGACATGGATAAGTGGAAGTTACCTGCAGCCTATTTACAACCTATGGTTCAAATGGCACATGAGCTGGCACATGTTGAAGCTCTAGCAATAACTAAATTGCTCACACAAGTCTGGGAGCATCCTGAGATTGCCAGCACAGCTAAAAGAGTGGTACAGTCCTGTTTGATCTGTTGGCAGTACAATCCTGGAAAAGGGACACAAACTCCTACAGGAGGGTTTGCTACACCAGCCGCACCTTTTTAAGTTTTGCAGATGGATTACATCCAGCTTGAACACTGTAATCATCTGAAATATGTCCTAGTGGTGGTATGTGCCTTCAGTAAATGGATAGAGGCGTACCCTACAAAGGATAATGCTGCTCTTACTACAGCATAGGTGCTTTTGAAGGAGTTTTTCCCCTGGTATGGTGTTTGCAAAATTTTATGAAGCGACAATGGACCTCATTTTATTGGGCAAACTGTTGATTATGTCATGAAAGGATTAGGAATCAAACAGAAATTCCATGCAGTCTTCCACCCACAATCAGCAGGATTGGTGGAAAGGTATAATGCTACTTTAAAATTGAAGCTGGCGAAAATAGTGACTTCTACGTCCCTAAAGTGGCCGGATGCATTGCCTTTGGCACTGTTGTCCATAAGATCAGTACCACACTCACGATCAGGTCTCACACCATATGAGGTAGTATTTAGAAGACCGATGAATATTTGGGGAGTTCCTAAACAACGCCCCATACATGATTAACCTTGTGTTTTGTTGAGCGATTATTTGGCACAGTTAACTGATAGTTTGACTTCTATTCATCAACAGGTTCGAGAAGCTCTTCCTGATAGATCTACAGGTGAGGCCCATGATCTCCGTCCTGGTGACCAGGTGATGGTCAAGGCGTTTGACAGATCGAACAGCTTGGAGCCGAGGTGGCGAGGTCCGGAGCAGGTGCTGTTGGCCACAAGGACAGAGGTTCGAGTGACGAACAGAAAGAATTGGCTCCATACCACGCATTGTAAACGTGTATCGCCCGCCTTGGTGGAACCTATGTGCTGATCGACCATCGAGAGATTCTGGAGAAGGGTCAAGCTATCTCATCTGACGAGTCTACAGAAGCCTTCCCGGACCACACGATTCCTGGAACAGCGCAATATAATTTGAGACCGAGGAAAGAATCTGCAGTTTTGAACGAGACTGGTTGAGCTACCGCCCTGGGTTGTGAAACGGAGAGCCAATAAGGCAAGGGGGGATCTTGGCCTATGGTGAAGAAATCAACGGCAACCCACAGGAGAAGAGCTCCAACGATTGTTTTGTTTTTTAGATTCTTTGAAAGATTGATCATCATTGCTATAGAAGATGAACAACACCAAGAAAATTATTCGTGCTGTAGGGTTTGTTGTTGCCCTGATGGTTTTGGCAATAACCACTTCGTTCATTGAGAAAGCAGTTCCTGCTCAACAGATTTTTGTTGCAACCACTCCAGCTCCACTGGAGCATCACTACTACACTCTTCCTTATCATGAGCAGAAACATTGACAGTCCTATCTGAATAACACATTCATTCAGATGTTGCATCATACCCATAATGCTACAAATACTACCAATTGTTGGGTGTGTGGAATGATACCTGCACACCAGAAGAAAGGAGGAACACCTTTTATTCCTCTACCGTTTTCTCATAATGGTTCATGTCAAGCTTGGTATGCCATTTTCTTTGCTTATGGAAAGCCTTCAGTAGGTGGAATCATTTTTCAGTTGAATAAAGAATGTTACCAAGACAAAAATGGGTATCCTCAAGCTAAAGGGACTAAATGGGAATGGGATGAATACCAACCGGACAATATTTCAACACCATATGTCTTCTAAATGTGAGGAATCTGTAGAACATTGGACCCTTTGTGATTTCTGTAACCAGAGCAAAAGCAGATTTATGTATTCGCAGTGTTGGGAGAATTCCCGTAGGACGAAGCAAATGTACTACTGTATTAAACATTGAAACTGTTAACAATAGCAGCTTTGTAGCGTCTCACAACACCTATTGTGTGTGTGGTAACAAAGGATATTACCAATTACCTGCTGGATGGTCAGGGGTATGTTACATATCATTTTTGTTACCCCCTGTGTTTTTAGCACCTGCATCATATCATCTTGACCTGAAACTGTTGGGAGATATTTCAATTAATAGATATAAACGGACAACAAGTACTGATGAGATTGACCAGACAGACACTGTCCTGCAACAATATGTTGATTTCAATTTGGGTTTGTTCTTCTTCGTGGGTGCTGCATTAAATAGCAGAAAGATCAGACGATTGACTCGTGTAGTGGAAGCTGTTACCAATCAGACCGCTATGGCACTTGGGAACATTACAGAAGAACTGCAAATTGCATGAATTGTAGCACTCCAAAATCGGATGGTGCTTGATGTGATCTTGGCTGATCGTGGTGGATCATCGGTAGTAGCTGTTGTGTCTTTATCCCGGACCATTCGCCTTCAGTTTATGACGACATTTCTAAACTGTATAAAATTGCTGCAGACATTCACCCAGAGACTGGTACATGGACATTTTCAAACTGGATATCGACACTCTTTGTTACTTGGGGCTGGAAACTACTGACTTTTCTATGTATACTACTGGTGATACTATTTACATGCTGTATTTGTATACAATGTGGTCCCATGATTTGCTCTATGTGCGTTACTGCTTGTACACCTGCCAAGAGAAGTGTTACGAAAGAGCAACAAATGTTAAGCAAAGAGATTTCTGATATGATGAATATCAATGTACAGGATGCAGATCTAGATTACCCCAGACAGACAGATATCTTCAGCAAATGCTGAAAGGGTCGTCTGTGGTAGTTTAGCAAATCGTTAAGTTAAGCATTTGCAGAAAACATCCAGTTTTTCGACCTATATTGCCCGTTTTACGGAATCCATTTTGTCTTTCTATCGGCCATTTTGTATGCCATGAGCTCTGTCCTACCTTCCTGTCAACTGCTCTTGAAATCTGCCTAGAGACAAGATATATTTAGTCTCCTCTACTTTGCACATGCTCAGAAGAGCATACAGCTGTCCCTAGCATGTAACTGTCAGGATGTGTTTACTCCAACTAGCTAACTTATTAGCTCCTCCCACTTGTCGACTGTGCATTTTCTGTATGACCTTGTATGTGCCTAAGAACAGCAAAGTGTACTTGTACCGCCTTCATTTGAGCCCCTGTGTGGGTATAGAATGACCCAGCTCCTTCTAGTCAGTGTGCTACCTCATACTATACCGAAGGGTGTTGTGTGAATGTAGTTCCATCTCAAGAGGTTTAATAAACTCTGTCTTTTCTATTCCAGTTTCTGTGCCAACTTCTTACTATTGGTCCAAGGACTCTGAGCAGAGAAGGGCGAATCCCTTGCACTAGTAGGCCTGGCTGGGGCTTGCTACCACAACGGGAGCCGGTCCAAAAGGCCTTAGAAGCCATGGCTCCCCTGGTGGAATGAGCTCCGAAAACGGAGATGTCAATGCTAGCAAGGGACATAACCCAACGCACCCAGCGAGCAAGGGTAGCAGAAGAGACAGGGAGGTGATGTTTACGGAAGGAAATGAGGAGCTGAGAGTGAGAGGACGTTCTGAGATTAGCAGTCTTTTGTTCATACATTTTTAAACAGTGGCCTATGCATAATTTGGGGTGAGAGGGGAAATAAAGGTAAAACACTAAATTCAGATTAGTCTTAGTTCGTCTATGAATCTGAAATACAACTCCTGTAGGAGAAAATTGGCGAGAAGAAACATCCAAAGCTTTCACATCAGAAACACGTTTGATGGAAACAAGGCACAAAAGCATGGTGAGTTTAGCAGATAACATTTTCAGAGAAAGTGCAGCATTATCTGGCCAGTCAGAAAACAGTTTAAGAACCACAGAAACATCCCATAACTTGGTATACTTAGCCAACGGAGGTTTGGAACAGCGACTCCCTTTTAGAAGACTACATATTAAAGGATGAGCACCTACGGGCTCGCCGTCGATAGGAGAATGGTTTAGAGAAATGGCAGACCTATACAGGTTGACAGTACGATAAGACTTACCTGCGCTAGCTTCTGCAGCCAGGAAATTGACCACAAAATTCAGAGGGGCTGAAATGGGATCGATATACCTTTCCAGACACCAGCTTGCCCAAAGAGACCAGGCGGATTTGTAGGCTTTAGAGGTCCCTGTGGCCTAGGCTTTGCTGATAAAGAGAGAAGCCTCTTGTGAAATGATTAAGTCAGCAGGGAGAGACCGGAAACTTTCCAGGCACACAGAACCAGAGACTTGTCCAGAATGAGATTTGTTGCAAACCCTGTGGGTTCAGAAGCAAGTCCTCGCGGGTCAGGAGGAGAACTGGAATGTCCGCTGACATCTTTAACAGGGATGGGAACCAAATTTGAGATTGCCTAAATGGAACGACCAGAACTAGAGAGGTCAACTGGGGACGAACTAGGGAAAGAACTCTGCTGAGCATGAGGAAAGGAGGGAAAGCGTAGTTGAGTTGGAGAGACCAATCCTGAAGGCACGCATCAGTTGCCAGGGCTGCGGTGTAGGAAGGTGGATAACTGACTATGGTTACCCCCAACTTTTTGCCTAGTGTTTAGCTGGTTTTCGACTTAGTTGGCATGGGATCCTGCTAATCAGGGCCCCAGGCTATCTGCTCTTACTGTAAAATGGACTCCATGTACTCTAGGTACATACCTGATTGGATATTGGGTCACCTTGTGAGCCCCTGTATAGTGTACCATAGGTACCCAGGGCATAGGTGCATCCAAGGCCTACCAGGGGCTGCAGCATGAATTATGCCACCCCTGGCTGGCCACATAAAGTGACACAACTGGCTGATAACTCAGCTGGGGCAAGGTCGTGTAATCACCCCTTGCTTAGATATAGTATTCCTATATCTAACCTTATATATAGACACATATGCACCTATAAGGCACTCCTATGGCGGGCCTTAACAATCCTGAAGGCAGAGTACTTGGTTTTATGTGAGGTGAGGCTCTAGCATGATCTGAGCCTGTCTGCAGCTTTCGGAACCATCTCCTTATAGCTGTTCTATGATATAGCCATACCATATACTCTTAAGTGCATTATAATCCTCGCGGTTATTGCTAACTTTGGTTTGGCTTTATCAAAACATGTCGTGTAAGGTGTCATACGCTTTGGAATACTACCCCCTCGCCAGTCCTGGCAACGGGGGTAGCATTCCACCCTTCTAGAGGGAGAAGACATGTTGTTTCTGTTAATCCCGGTTAAAGTTAACCAGAGCCTCAGCATCACAAAATGGATGCTGCTGCCACAGACACAAGTCTGACCTCCTGCTGCTAGGAGTCCTTCCAGCGAGGGAGGCTTAGACAATAGGTTTCCTGTCTTGGGAGGTGCTAGCACCACCCCAGACAGGCCATAGTGTATTGGGGCAGGGAGGGCTGAATGAAATCAGACACTGCCTGGGGCACACAAGGTGCTCCATGCATAGTCCGGTTCAAACCAGTTGCTGGGGCACTCCAGTCCCAGCTCTGGTGCGAAACTGGACAAAGGGAAAGCGGTATAACCACCCCCTTCCCTGGGCCCACCCATAGGAGGGTCCTAGCAGGTAATCCAGCCCCTTTGATTGGTATAAAGGTAGGAGCTGAGTCAAGAGACTTTAGATTTATCCTGAACTGAAACTTAAAACGAAACTCTGGACCTTCGACATTCTATTGCAACTAGAAGACTGAAGAATCTCCCTTGTGGTCAAGGAGTGACCACCCTGTGCAAACAGGCACCATCCAGCGATCTGCGGTTTGCTTTGTCGACGCTCCCGCCGGAGCCCGAGCACAGAGCCTGACAAGAACTGGACTTCCAAACTTGATTGAGCCCGACCCACAGCCACAGCAAAGCTGAGACCCGTGGAGGTGACGAGAGACGTGGGACTGGACATCTTGAAAAACCTGCTCCTTGCTACTTGTGCAGCTTCTGAGGCACCCTCGAAGTTGTGCATTGGGGATTGAGAAGCCCCAGCCCGGAGCACCTTTTGCACCGACACATAGACCTCCACACTCACCGAGTGCCCCGTGGGGCCTGCTGGTACTTTTGTGCTTGACGCGTCTGTCCGGTCACTTGCCCGTTGGCTAGAGGCCTCTGTAACGATGAACCTTTAAATTTAAACCACCTGCCTGATTGCTCCAGGTTGGCCCCTGCTTCCCTGAAAAGGAGAAGCCCCCTAGACCTTGCTGGTCTAACTCGAAGCGAATATTCGATTCCTGCGTGGGTTGCATTTGCCAAGGCCTGTTGACTCCAATCCGGAAGCCGACACCGCCAACAGCGATATCCTTTGTGGGACAGACCATATCAAGCTCCTGGTTGTCGTTGACACCTCCTGGTCCACATGGCTGTAGAGTCAAGCTTCACGACATGACCTGATTGCTGCGCGACATCGCCTGGTTCCTTCCTGGTTCCTTCCTGGTCACTGGCTAGTGACCCAGACTCTGTCCCCTCTGCTTTCAGGGACTCTTCATCCTTGATCCGCCCTTGGATCCAACCGGACACTTCTCTCCTGGTCGCCTGCAGCATCTTTTTACAGGTCTCCATAGGATTCAGCGACGAAACCCGACACAACTTGACACCTATGCACCCGGCTCCTGTGGGTGAGGTAACGCGGGCACTCCGATGCTCCTGTGGGTATTGACTATCCTAGGGTCCTAGTTTTCAGTAGCTTTCTCCTAAGTCATCCGGAAGCGTCCTAAATCAACTAGTTTCTAACTCTTACGTTCCCATTGTATCCCTATGGTAAGTCGCATGTGTGTATAGACACTGCACACGCCTCCTGTGGGCCTCCTGCTTCCTAACTCTCGTTAGCTCAGTGTAACCCCAGCGATTCCCTAGGCCCTAGGCCTATTCTCTGTTCGTGACGTGGTAATTATACCACTATTTTAGTATATGGTTTGCAACGCCCCTAGGGCTCAACTGTATTTTGTGCATCTTATTGTATGATAATTGAGTAACTTGTTATGTGCTTTGTCCTCTGACCTCATAAAAAGTTCAGAGGGGTTGTGTTAGTAATAAATACATATATATATTATATATAACCTGTGTGGTGTCCTTTCATTTGGTATTCAAGGGGTTACATATGGTAAAACAGCTGGCTTCACATGCTCTCTGAAGTTTTAGCCTAAGACTGCTTTGTCCATGCTACCACTAGGATAGCTAGTCTATAAGGTTGACTTTACAACCATCACCATAAGGGTTGTTTGGACTGGTGCAAGGTGCTTACTAGAAGAGTGAACATCATATACCAGGCCAACTTCTCACATTGGTGTGCAGCGGGTGGGATAAGAGCTTGCTGCTGTTTTACCAATTGTAATCTTAAGACATCATTTGAAAGATCACATTAGGTACCTATAGGTACATATAACAAGTCTTATAATACTTAAGTTCTACTGAAGTTAGTTGTTGTAGAGAAAAGGGCTTAGCACACCCTGACTACAACTCCTAGTAAGGTTTAGTAGGAAACACTTAGTGTAGGTAGGTGCACACACCACACCACACTAGATCATGTCTACCACAGGAGAGCCTAGTGTGACTCTCCCTGTGGGAAGTGACCCTGCCAGGGCACCTTCAAGATATGATACCCTAACCTTCCATGAGTTGAGGTACTTGTGTACATCTAGGAGGTTAAAACAGGGTTCCAACCCTTCCCTCAAGCACCTGATAGAGCTCATGGAAGGATATGATGCTCAGAAAGCCTCTAACCCAGGCCAATCAGGGAATGCAGATGAGGTACTACCCTCAGCAGAAGATGCCACTGACCCTACAATGATAGGTGATGAGGGAGAGGTGGAGGCAGAAGATTCTGGGGAGGAAGTAGACGGCCAGGTCCAAGTTGGAAGACTTAGCCAGACTAACCTAAGCCTACATGGGGCTGCAGGAGGGCTAGCCCCATACAGGCCTATAAGTAGACTTAGCCAGAGGTATAGGAGGGGAAGATCTCACTCTAGGGAATCTTTCCATTCTAATGCTTCAATAGGCTCTACTGCTCCTGCTCAGAGGAGAATTACTGCTCCTCAGAGAAGAGAGCATCAGGCAAGGATTAAGGAAGTCAATCTGAGGACTGAGAGGGAAGAACTTGCCCTCGCCAAGGATAAAGTTGCCCTTGCCAGAGAGCAAAAGTTAAGTGGATTAGATTCCACTGGTGGCAGCAATATTCCTAAGGATAAAGATAGGTCCTATGATACTAGAAACCTAAGCAAGATTGTCCCACCCTACAAAGTTGGGGATGACATCCACAAGTGGATTACTGCTTTGGAGAGGGCTTGCAAAGTACAGCAGGTACCCCAAAGTCAGTGGGCAGCAATCTTATGACTCTCCTTTTTAGAAAAAGGCAGAGATAAGCTCCTCCCAGTTAGTGATGGGGATGCTAACAACTACACAGTCCTGAGAGTGCTCTGATTGATGGGTTTGGCTTAACCACCAAACAATATAGGTTGTTGTTCGGGGATACCCAGAAGACACAGACTCAGGACTGGACTGATTTTGTAGATTGTGCTACTAAGGCTCTGGAGGGCTGGTTATTGGGCAGCAAAGTACAGGACTATACAGGATTGTATGATTTGATTATGAGGGAGCAGATCCTTAGTAATTGTCAAACCCAGCTTTTACACCAGCACCTGGTGGACTCTGATCCGACCTCTCCACAAGAATTGGGTAAGAGGGCAGACAAATGGGTCAGAACCAGGATTGGGCCTAAAAAGCAGGTGGTGACCAAAAGAAAGATAATACCAAGCCTCAAGAGAAAAGTGGGGATAAATCTAAGGACAAATCCACTACAGGGCCCTAAAATTTCTCTGAGGGGGCGGGTCCCAAACTCCTTCCTCTACCATTAAGAAACCTTATTGCCATGTCTGTAAACAGCCTGGCCATTGGAAAACTGACAGCAGTTGCCCCAAGGCCAACAATAAGGAAAATATTCCACCAAGTAATACTCCCAAACCTCCTGTTACTACTAGTAGTAATCCCCCAGGTGGTGGGAGTGTCCTTAAGAATTTGGCTGGGTTTACTTGGGGGACTCAGGTGGACTCTGGCATAACCAGGTTCCCTACCATAGCTACTCTTGTCTGTGAAAATGGCATGGGGTTTTGCCAACTTCACTGCTTGTCCCAACACTTTGGGCAAGTACAGACAGGAGCCCCTCATCAATGATCAGAAAGTTAAAGCCTATAGAGACACAGGGGCTAGCATCACTATGGTGACTGAGAGTCTAGTCCCAGATTAGGAAAAGGGGGGACCCCTATATATTAATAATACACTTGCTATACATAGGGAAAACTAGATATTTTGAGAACGGTCTATAGCCAAGTAGAGGTGCAGGAATTGCTAGACAGCATGTAAACCACTACAATTCTATTTTGTAGTGATGACATCCAATACCATGCAAACTCACCACCCAAAGGTTATTGATTTATTTAATTTATTATTGAAAAAGTTGATATAGTTATTTTATCTTTGTATAACACTTTTTATCTTTTTTCATTTTGTGTATACATTTCTAATATGACTGATTTACAATTCATGAACATATAAATTTAAAAACACATTGACAGACAAGCAGTAAGCATTAGACATGACAGATGATGGAGGCAATGCGGCAGGGTAGTTCACAACGCGCGTTTCGGCCAAATGGCCTTCCTCAGGTGACCGTCTATTGCACTAAAATATTAAAGAACAGTGTGGGTGAGAGCCAGAAAAATATATACAATAAATATATACAGAGGATTGAATTATACACAGTGAACGAAAACAAAACACCAGTTTATGTACACTATGTAGAGAGACCAATTAAAAACGGTCAGCACATACAATGCATTTGATTATATACAATGAGCATACACGAGACCGTATATTATGTACAGCATACAGTAAACACACTTCATCCAATCTCATCATTATGGTTGTTTCAACACATCGGCAAGCCTATGTCGATTGTCATTATATTTGTTATTTGAAAATGTGACAAGGAAGATCTATGTCACATATTATATATAACAAAGTTAATAAACATGAAGATAGTAGGCAACACACTAGAAATCTAAAGCGGTTATTTCCTGTTATCTTTTTCAATTAACAAGTCAATAAGATTCACATTTCAGTCTATTCAGTACTATGGAACATAGAGACAAGTGCCAACTAGAAGACCAAGGAAATAGTAAATTTAGTAATATATGGTTGTATTAATCAACCACTTTCATTCACAGTAGTTTAAAGGGCTAGGTCATCGTATTAAAGATTTTTGCACAGAACCTTAAATCATAAAAAGTGGTTAAATATACTAAAATCCAAAGGGAAAACTAACTGCGGTGGACAGAAATGCATAGGTAATATACATGCTATAAGTGATGTTATACTTACAAAGAACCAGAT
Organism: Lissotriton helveticus; assembly: GCF_964261635.1. Lineage (NCBI taxonomy): Eukaryota > Metazoa > Chordata > Amphibia > Caudata > Salamandridae > Lissotriton > Lissotriton helveticus. The sequence goes on along the minus strand of NC_136057.1, from coordinate 1,470,437,520 downwards.
ATCCAAACCATTCAACGGAAAAGAAAAAAGAAGAAAAAACAGTTGAAGGGCTGCTGGGTGTCAACCCGCTTTTTCGCAGACGAGACTGATAAAAAAGAATAAAAAGTAAATATATGAATTAATGTAATAAACACATGATCTCATGCTTAGTGATAATGAAAAGAACAATATCTAATGATGAAATACGTGCGATTATAGACACATGAATTAGGGCGAGAGTCTACTATGCTCCGTTGTGTCGCTTGTTTAGGGAGGGGCTTCCTAGATCTCACCACTATGTCCTTAATATTCTTATTCTTTCGATAAGCGAACATGGTTTTCTGTATTCGATCCAATTGTGATTTATTGATATTCAGCAAGTACCAGTGTGAACAGATAATTTGCCGAATTTGTTCGTTAAGAACAGAATGTCTGGTGACGAAAACCAGATTGTTTTCAGTCGAATGAGTGTTCCCAGATAAGAGATGTTGACGATCAAAGAATCGTGCCCGCTTATATGCATCACGAATGACTCGGTGGGGATACCCTCGATTTTTAAATTTAAGTTTCATATCCTCAGCTCGACGGTCATAGTCAGTGATTTTAGTACACTTACGACGTAGTCGTAAAAATTGACCGAACGGGATGGCATTTTTCTGCTTTAATGGGTGAAAGCTACTGTGGTGTAGGATTGTGTTGCGAGCTGTAGGCTTAATATACAGATCAACATAGAGGGAACTGTTTTCATGTTTCAGCATGATATCCAAAAATTCAATTTCTACGTTGCTGTGATGTGAAGTGAATTGAAGATTGTCATCACATAGGTTAAGCCATTGAATAAATTCTGACAGAGTGTCCTGGTCACTGTCCCATATGAAGATAATATCATCTATGTAACGTGACCATCTAAGGACTGTCTCAAAAAACGGGGCCTCTTCTTTGAAGATAAATTGATGTTCAAAAAATGCAACATAGATGTTTGCTATAGTCGGGCACAAGATGTGCCCATACTAACACCTTTTTGCTGTTTGTACAGTGAGCCATGGAATTCAAAGATGTATTCTGTCAAAATAATAGATAGACAATCAATAATGAATTTACTATTGCAGTCAACTTGGTAGGTGTCAATAAACCAAGCGACCGCATGAAGAGCTCCTTCACAGGGTATGTTTGAATAAAGGCTTTCAACATCTAAAGTCACTAGCCATTGTGTATCTGGATTAAAGGGGATCCCCTCAAAGGAATTTATAACTTGAGTGGTGTCCTTGATGTAACCTGGAGTATCTTGAATATAAGGACGAAGAATGGCGTCCAAGTATTTAGAGATAGGTTCAGTGACAGAACCAATGGTGCTCACAATGGGCCTAAAGGGTGGATTAACGATATTTTTGTGGACTTTGGGGGTCCCATAGATACAAGCAAGCTTAAGAGTTTCTACATTGAGGTAGTCATATTCTTTTTGACAAAGAATGTCATTATTAAGGGCCTGAGTTGTTAAAGAAGTATTTTAGATTTAGTAATACTCGTGGTGTTTCTATTTATTTTGGTGTAAAATCTAGTGTCATCCAACATCTCTTCAATTTTCATGCTGTAGCTCTGAGTATCCATAAGGGCTATACCTCCACCCTTGTCGCAACTTTTCATAGTCACTTCTGGGGAGTTTTTAAGGGTATTCAATGCTTGGTATTCTTCATGAGATATGTTGAAGGGAGTTCTAGGAAAGTATTTGGTAGCTGTTAGAAGTTTGTTGTAAACGGCTTTTTCAAAAATACCCACTTCAGGAGCGACTTGGTCAAGCGTGGTCGTGAAAATGGATTTGGGTGCTAATCCAGATTTATTAACAGCCTGTGACTCAGATGTATTTTCAAAAAAGAAAAACTTAAGTCGTATTTTACGTAAGAATGCCATGAGGTCTGAAATTAGTTCAAACTTATTTACACCGGAGTGGGGGACAAAAGATAGACCATTGGATAGTAAGGACATGGTCGATGATTCAAGCGTTGTTTTGCTCAGGTTAAAAATAGGAATGGTATCTACTGCCTCCAATAACGGGCATTCCTGGTTTCTAGGAATTGGTTGGGGTTCATTGTTGGAAGTCCCTGGTATTTGTGGGGATATTGGGTCTGCGGTTGGTATTGAGTAGGTTGCTGGAAATGCTGCTGCTGATAATTGTGATTTTGATATCTGGGTCTCCAAATGCCTCTGTAACGGTTGCGTTTGCCTAAAAAAGGCCGCCCACCTTGATTATATCTTGGTGTATATCCTTTCCCCCGTTGATATGAGGCAAAGGAACCCCCATCACTATCCGAATCGGGTGAGTTGGAAAATGTAGTCACTTTTCTGTTAAACAATTGAGGGGGTTGGTTAGAGGTTGGATCAAAGATGGTGTCATCAGATGAGGTGTAAAATCCGTCAGCTAAATACGGATAGATTTGTTCTTTACTAAAATATCTGATGTCTTTCTGCAATTTATCAGTCTTACGTTTAATTAGGTACTCATTGTATGAGCTTAATTCAGTGTCAATATCTTCAAGTGCTTTTTTAGCATCAGTCAAAGCTGGAGATGACTTGATTTTGCTTTCGAGCTCTTCGATCTCTTTTAATAGCTGTAACATGAGATCTTTGGCTGTTTCGACAATGAGCATCATAAGGTCTCTTGAGCAGCGATTAGCTATCTGGGACCATTTTTCAAGAAATGCTTTTATATGGGCAAAGAGACCAGGAATGTTTTTAATTTGTAGTCCTTGTGGGATTAGTCCTGCTCTAACATATTTAAGCATGAATTTTCCATGTAGCTCAATTCGCTTGGTTTTCTTTCTAAGAGCTAAGAGCTTAGTAAGTTCAGCATTGTTACCGATGTCATTCGGTGTTCTGTTGTCAAAAGATGAAGATGTACCAACCATGGACATAAAATCAGCATCGCTAAACCAAACGTTTGGAGAGTAGTCATAGTTATCGACAATATATAAAGATGGACTAAAGATGTCAAATAAATACAACTATTAGATAGCCTACCTGGTATTGTCTTATTCTAGACTACTCACAATGTGGTGTTGATTGTAGGCCAGAGATAAGTCTAAAGATGATGTCTTTTATTAGATCAGTCATTGTAGTATATAGAAACCTAGCTATAAATAAACAACCTGTGACATACAAAAAAGGGGGGATTGAACCAAAGTGAACAAATGTGCGGTACATACGTGTGTTGTCTCGTGTACTTCTCTGTTGATTTAAATATAAAAAAACACAAATTAACTACATAGGTCAACATAAATGGATTATCCACATGAAACATACAACATCACTTCCCCTCATAGAACAGGCTATGAGATTAAACACATTAGGAAAAGGGGGGACCCCTGTATATAAATAATACACTTGCTATACATAGGGAAAACCAGATATTTTGAGAACGGTCTATAGCCAAGTAGAGGTGCAGGAATTGCTAGACAGTATGTAAACCACTACAATTCTATTTTGTAGTGATGACATCCAATACCATGTAAACTCACCACCCAAAGGTTATTGATTTATTTAATTTATTATTGAGAAAGTTGATATCGTTATTTTATCTTTGTATAACACTTTTTTATCTTTTTTCATTTTGTGTATACATTTCTAATATGACTGATTTACAATTCATGAACATATACATTTAAAAACACATTGACAGACAAACAGTAAGCATTAGACATGACAGATGATGGAGGCAATGCGGCAGGGTAGTTCACAACGCGCGTTTCGGCCAAATGGCCTTCCTCAGGTGACCGTCTATTGCACTAAAATATTAAAGAACAGTGTGGGTGAGAGCCAGAAAAATATATACAATAAATATATACAGAGGATTGAATTATACACAGTGAACGAAAACAAAACACCAGTTTATGTACACTATGTAGAGAGACCAATTAAAAACGGTCAGCACATACAATGCATTTGATTATATACAATGAGCATACACGAGACCGTATATTATGTACAGCATACAGTAAACACACTTCATCCAATCTCATCATTATGGTTGTTTCAACACATCGGCAAGCCTATGTCGATTGTCATTATATTTGTTATTTGAAAATGTGACAAGGAAGATCTATGTCACATATTATATATAACAAAGTTAATAAACATGAAGATAGTAGGCAACACACTAGAAATCTAAAGCGGTTATTTCCTGTTATCTTTTTCAATTAACAAGTCAATAAGATTCACATTTCAGTCTATTCAGTACTATGGAACATAGAGACAAGTGCCAACTAGAAGACCAAGGAAATAGTACATTTAGTAATATATGGTTGTATTAATCAACCACTTTCATTCACAGTAGTTTAAAGGGCTAGGTCATCGTATTAAAGATTTTTGCACAGAACCTTAAATCATAAAAAGTGGTTAAATATACTAAAATCCAAAGGGAAAACTAACTGCGGTGGACAGAAATGCATAGGTAATATACATGCTATAAGTGATGTTATACTTACAAAGAACCAGATATCCAAACCATTCAACGGAAAAGAAAAAAGAAGAAAAAACAGTTGAAGGGCTTCTGGGTGTCAACCCGCTTTTTCGCAGACGAGACTGATAAAAAAGAATAAAAAGTAAATATATGAATTAATGTAATAAACACATGATCTCATGCTTAGTGATAATGAAAAGAACAATATCTAATGATGAAATACGTGCGATTATAGACACATGAATTAGGGCGAGAGTCTACTATGCTCCGTTGTGTCGCTTGTTTAGGGAGGGGCATCCTAGATCTCACCACTATGTCCTTAATATTCTTATTCTTTCGATAAGCGAACATGGTTTTCTGTATTCGATCCAATTGTGATTTATTGATATTCAGCAAGTACCAGTGTGAACAGATAATTTGCCGAATTTGTTCGTTAAGAACAGAATGTCTGGTGACGAAAACCAGATTGTTTTCAGTCGAATGAGTGTTCCCAGATAAGAGATGTTGACGATCAAAGAATCGTGCCCGCTTATATGCATCACGAATGACTCGGTGGGGATACCCTCGATTTTTAAATTTAAGTTTCATATCCTCAGCTCGACGGTCATAGTCAGTGATTTTAGTACACTTACGACGTAGTCGTAAAAATTGACCGAACGGGATGGCATTTTTCTGCTTTAATGGGTGAAAGCTACTGTGGTGTAGGATTGTGTTGCGAGCTGTAGGCTTAATATACAGATCAACATAGAGGGAACTGTTTTCATGTTTCAGCATGATATCCAAAAATTCAATTTCTACGTTGCTGTGATGTGAAGTGAATTGAAGATTGTCATCACATAGGTTAAGCCATTGAATAAATTCTGACAGAGTGTCCTGGTCACTGTCCCATATGAAGATAATATCATCTATGTAACGTGACCATCTAAGGACTGTCTCAAAAAACAGGGCCTCTTCTTTGAAGATAAATTGATGTTCAAAAAATGCAACATAGATGTTTGCTATAGTCGGGCACAAGATGTGCCCATACTAACACCTTTTTGCTGTTTGTACAGTGAGCCATGGAATTCAAAGATGTATTCTGTCAAAATAATAGATAGACAATCAATAATGAATTTACTATTGCAGTCAACTTGGTAGGTGTCAATAAACCAAGCGACCGCATGAAGAGCTCCTTCACAGGGTATGTTTGAATAAAGGCTTTCAACATCTAAAGTCACTAGCCATTGTGTATCTGGATTAAAGGGGATCCCCTCAAAGGAATTTATAACTTGAGTGGTGTCCTTGATGTAACCTGGAGTATCTTGAATATAAGGACGAAGAATGGCGTCCAAGTATTTAGAGATAGGTTCAGTGACAGAACCAATGGTGCTCACAATGGGCCTAAAGGGTGGATTAACGATATTTTTGTGGACTTTGGGGGTCCCATAGATACAAGCAAGCTTAAGAGTTTCTACATTGAGGTAGTCATATTCTTTTTGACAAAGAATGTCATTATTAAGGGCCTGAGTTGTTAAAGAAGTATTTTAGATTTAGTAATACTCGTGGTGTTTCTATTTATTTTGGTGTAAAATCTAGTGTCATCCAACATCTCTTCAATTTTCATGCTGTAGCTCTGAGTATCCATAAGGGCTATACCTCCACCCTTGTCGCAACTTTTCATAGTCACTTCTGGGGAGTTTTTAAGGGTATTCAATGCTTGGTATTCTTCATGAGATATGTTGAAGGGAGTTTTAGGAAAGTATTTGGTAGCTGTTAGAAGTTTGTTGTAAACGGCTTTTTCAAAAATACCCACTTCAGGAGCGACTTGGTCAAGCGTGGTCGTGAAAATGGATTTGGGTGCTAATCCAGATTTATTAACAGCCTGTGACTCAGATGTATTTTCAAAAAAGAAAAACTTAAGTCGTATTTTACGTAAGAATGCCATGAGGTCTGAAATTAGTTCAAACTTATTTACACCGGAGTGGGGGACAAAAGATAGACCATTGGATAGTAAGGACATGGTCGATGATTCAAGCGTTGTTTTGCTCAGGTTAAAAATAGGAATGGTATCTACTGCCTCCAATAACGGGCATTCCTGGTTTCTAGGAATTGGTTGGGGTTCATTGTTGGAAGTCCCTGGTATTGGTGGGGATATTGGGCCTGCGGTTGGTATTGAGTAGGTTGCTGGAAATGCTGCTGCTGATAATTGTGATTTTGATATCTGGGTCTCCAAATGCCTCTGTAACGGTTGCGTTTGCCTAAAAAAGGCCGCCCACCTTGATTATATCTTGGTGTATATCCTTTCCCCCGTTGATATGAGGCAAAGGAACCCCCATCACTATCCGAATCGGGTGAGTTGGAAAATGTAGTCACTTTTCTGTTAAACAATTGAGGGGGTTGTTTAGAGGTTGGATCAAAGATGGTGTCATCAGATGAGGTGTAAAATCCGTCAGCTAAATACGGATATATTTGTTCTTTACTAAAATATCTGATGTCTTTCTGCAATTTATCAGTCTTACGTTTAATTAGGTACTCATTGTATGAGCTTAATTCAGTGTCAATATCTTCAAGTGCTTTTTTAGCATCAGTCAAAGCTGGAGATGACTTGATTTTGCTTTCGAGCTCTTCGATCTCTTTTAATAGCTGTAACATGAGATCTTTGGCTGTTTCGACAATGAGCATCATAAGGTCTCTTGAGCAGCGATTAGCTATCTGGGACCATTTTTCAAGAAATGCTTTTATATGGGCAAAGAGACCAGGAATGTTTTTAATTTGTAGTCCTTGTGGGATTAGTCCTGCTCTAACATATTTAAGCATGAATTTTCCATGTAGCTCAATTCGCTTGGTTTTCTTTCTAAGAGCTAAGAGCTTAGTAAGTTCAGCATTGTTACCGATGTCATTCGGTGTTCTATTGTCAAAAGATGAAGATGTACCAACCATGGACATAAAATCAGCATCGCTAAACCAAACGTTTGGAGAGTAGTCATAGTTATCGACAATATATAAAGATGGACTAAAGATGTCAAATAAATACAACTATTAGATAGCCTACCTGGTATTGTCTTATTCTAGACTACTCACAATGTGGTGTTGATTGTAGGCCAGAGATAAGTCTAAAGATGATGTCTTTTATTAGATCAGTCATTGTAGTATATAGAAACCTAGCTATAAATAAACAACCTGTGACATACAAAAAAGGGGGGATTGAACCAAAGTGAACAAATGTGCGGTACATACGTGTGTTGTCTCGTGTACTTCTCTGTTGATTTAAATATAAAAAAACACAAATTAACTACATAGGTCAACATAAATGGATTATCCACATGAAACATACAACATCACTTCCCCTCATAGAACAGGCTATGAGATTAAACACATTAGGAAAAGGGGGGACCCCTGTATATAAATAATACACTTGCTATACATAGGGAAAACCAGATATTTTGAGAACGGTCTATAGCCAAGTAGAGGTGCAGGAATTGCTAGACAGTATGTAAACCACTACAATTCTATTTTGTAGTGATGACATCCAATACCATGTAAACTCACCACCCAAAGGTTATTGATTTATTTAATTTATTATTGAGAAAGTTGATATCGTTATTTTATCTTTGTATAACACTTTTTTATCTTTTTTCATTTTGTGTATACATTTCTAATATGACTGATTTACAATTCATGAACATATACATTTAAAAACACATTGACAGACAAACAGTAAGCATTAGACATGACAGATGATGGAGGCAATGCGGCAGGGTAGTTCACAACGCGCGTTTCGGCCAAATGGCCTTCCTCAGGTGACCGTCTATTGCACTAAAATATTAAAGAACAGTGTGGGTGAGAGCCAGAAAAATATATACAATAAATACATACAGAGGATTTATTTATATACCGTGAACGAAAACAAAACACCAGTTTATGTACACTATGTAGAGAGACCAATTAAAAACAGTCAGCACATACAATGCATTTGATTATATACAATGAGCATACGCGAGACCGTATATTATGTACAGCATACAGTAAACACACTTCATCCAATCTCATCATTATGGTTGTTTCAACACATCCTCAAGCCTATGTCAATTGTCATTATATTTGTTATTTGAAAATGTGACAAGGAAGATCTATGTCACATATTATATATAACAAAGTTAATAAACATGAAGATAGTAGGCAACACACTAGAAATCCAAAGCGGTTATTTCCTGTTATCTTTTTCAATTAACAAGTCAATAAGATTCACATTTCAGTCTATTCAGTACTATGGAACATAGAGACAAGTGCCTACTAGAAGACAAAGGAAATAGTAAATTTAGTAATATATGGTTGTATTAATCAACCACTTTCATTCACAGTTTAAAGGGCTAGGTCATCGTATCAAAGATTTTTGCACAGAACCTTAAATCATAAAAAGTGGTTAAATATACTAAAATCCAAAGGGAAAACTAACTGTGGTGGACAGAAATGCATAGGTAATATACATGCTATAAGTGATGTTATACTTACAAAGAACCAGATATCCAAACCATTCAACGGAAAAGAAAAAGAAAAAAGAAGAAAAAACAGTTGAAGGGCTGCCGGGTGTCAACCCGCTTTTTCGCAGACGAGACTGATGAAAAAGAATAAAAAGTAAATAGATGAATGAATGTAATAAACACATGATCTCATGCTTAGTGATAATGAAAAGAACAATACCTAATGATAAAATACGTGCGATTATAGACACATGAATGCAATACACAACTGGTAGTTTCGAGAAGAACCGAATGATATAAATGGTCTTGAAATGTGTAAATGCGTTATGCCCACATCATATCATCTTTCAAAACGAGAAAAGTAGTGCGGCGGTGGCCACTTACCTAATCTGTAATGCGATTTAACGTGATGGTCGAGGCCATAATAAGATATTGTAATAGTTGTAGTACCTAGTTGAGAGAAAGAATAATAATCATAAACAGCACTGTAAGATATATAAGAAAAGTACTATTGCCTATAAACGGATAAGAAATACAAAATAAAGAAAGTATATACCATCTAGAAAAAAGACGTTATCTTTCTTGCAGGGGCACATCAAAAGGTACACTAGATTTTTTGATTTACAATTAGTGATACCTTTGCTTTCCACAGTCATGCCATTGTGGCATATTGAATTACTTTCAATGCATTGAGCACATGACTTACATTCCATGACTATTTCCATATATCAGCAGTTGAATCGCTTGCTTTTGTAGAAACATTCCTTTATAAAGAATCTGTTTAAACATCACGGGATACCTATTGAGCCCGGATTTAAGGTAAACTAGGGTCCTCTCAAGTTTCACTATTGCTGCATCCATTCGGGATTTCCCGCTCCTATATTTACAGTTATTTTGTTTTCTTATTCACAGTTATTAGAAATCTCTATCCGTATCGTCGATATCATTGATGGTGGCTGCAATCGCGCCACAGATAACGTCTTTTTTCTAGACGGTATATACTTTCTTTATTTTGTATTTCTTATCCATTTATAGGCAATAGTACTTTTCTTATATATCTTACAGTGCTGTTTATGATTATTATTCTTTCTCTCAACTAGGTACTACAACTATTACAATATCTTATTATGGCCTCGACCATCACGTTAAATCGCATTACAGATTAGGTAAGTGGCCACAGCCGCACTACTTTTCTCATTTTGAAAGATGATATGATGTGGGCATAACGCATTTACACATTTCAAGACCATTTATATCATTCGGTTCTTCTCGAAACTACCAGTTGTGTATTGCATTCATGTGTCTATAATCGCACGTATTTCATCATTAGATATTGTTCTTTTCATTATCACTAAGCATGAGATCATGTGTTTATTGCATTCATTCATCTATTTACTTTTTGTTCTTTTTTATCAGTCTCGTCTGCAAAAAAGCGGGTTGACACCCGGCAGCCCTTCAACTGTTTTTTCTTCTTTTTTCTTTTTCTTTTCCGTTGAATGGTTTGGATATCTGGTTCTTTGTAAGTATAACATCACTTATAGCATGTATATTACCTATGCATTTCTGTCCACCACAGTTAGTTTTCCCTTTGGATTTTAGTATATTTAACCACTTTTTATGATTTAAGGTTCTGTGCAAAAATCTTTAATACGATGACCTAGCCCTTTAAACTGTGAATGAAAGTGGTTGATTAATACAACCATATATTACTAAATTTACTATTTCCTTTGTCTTCTAGTAGGCACTTGTCTCTATGTTCCATAGCACTGAATAGACTGAAATGTGAATCTTATTGACTTGTTAATTGAAAAAGATAACAGGAAATAACCGCTTTAGATTTCTAGTGTGTTGCCTACTATCTTCATGTTTATTAACTTTGTTATATATAATATGTGACATAGATCTTCCTTGTCACATTTTCAAATAAAAAATATAATGACAATCGACATAGGCTTGCCGATGTGTTGAAACAACCATAATGATGAGATTGGATGAAGTGTGTTTACTGTATGCTGTACATAATATACGGTCTTGTGTATGCTCATTGTATATAATCAAATGCATTGTATGTGCTGACCGTTTTTAATTGGTCTCTCTACATAGTGTACATAAACTGGTGTCTTGTTTTCGTTCACTGTATATAATCAAATCCTCTGTATGTATTTATTGTATATATTTTTCTGGCTCTCACCCACACTGTTCTTTAATATTTTAGTGCAATAGACGGTCGCCTGAGGAAGGCCATTTGGCCAAAACACGCGTTGTGAACTACCCTGCCGCATTGCCTCCATCATCTGTCATGTCTAATGCTTACTGTTTGTCTGTCAATGTGATTTTAAATTTATATGTTCATGAATTGTAAATCAGTCATATTAGAAATGTATACACAAAATGAAAAAAGATAAAAAGTGTTATACAAAGATAAAATAACTATATCAACTTTTTCAATAATAAATTAAATAAATCAATAACCTTTGGGTGGTGAGTTTACATGGTATTGGATGTCATCACTACAAAATAGAATTGTAGTGGTTTACATATGAGAGTCTAGTCCCCTCAGGACAACTTTTTCCTGGGTACACATACCAGGTGGTCAATATTGATGGAGTGCAGAAAGATCATCCCACGGCAGTAGTAAATCTCATCTGGGGAGGTGTCACTGGCCCAAAGAGAGTGGCAGTGTCTACAAACTTGCCTGTAGATTGTCTACCGGGAAATGATCTAGAGATCTCAGCCTGGGCTGAGGTAGACCAAGAAACCCATTCCAAAATGGTAGGTCTTCCTGGAAAGGTTAGTGGGGCTGTGATAGCCACAGCCCCAGCTCAAGATTTCCTCCCTGAAAAGGCTGGTAGGGGTGGATGGATGGATAAATAGGTTTTTATATAGCGCAATATCACCGTCCGGTCTCAAAGCGCTTTGCATTGGGAACCCGTCCTGGTTTTTCCCTGTGAGATAGCCCCTACTGGGTATCCCCACTAAGGGTGTGATGGTCTCAGCCCAATCTCAAGCAGACTCCTTCCCTGAACAGGTTGAGAGGGCTGTGATGGTCACAGCCCACACGCAAACAGAGTTCTCTCCTGAAAAGGTTGGTAGGGCTGTGATGGTCACAGCCCAAACTCAAACAGATTTTTGTGTTGTGAAGCCTGAAACTATGGATCACTCCACACAGACAGAGAGTATTGGAGAAGTCTCCCTCCCACCAGACATTAGGTGAGAGTCAGCCTCCTCAGGGAACTGACCCTACCCCTTGTGAAGGAACTGCCGCAGAGGTGGTCAGGCCTAGCCTGGCAGAGCTCCTGCTGTCAGTGGACCCTTCCATGGTGGGACCCAGTCTGGAGCAGATACCCTGCCCCTCTCTACCCTGCCTCAGTCAGCCCAGGGCTGTAGAGGTCAAGGAGGCCAGTGGACCCCAAAGGGCCCCCTGTCCAAAAGAACCCCCCCCCCCATCAGCAGATTAGGGGCACCAAAGCTAGCAGCCCTAGCAAGGTGAAAATTCCAAAAACTCCTGAGGGAACTCCCTTACTCTTAGTTAGGAACCTTCCCCAGATGGACACTGTTGGGCACAGCCAAACATGGGACCAAAAGGCCCCAAACCTGACCTGTCCCTCCAGTAAGCCAACCAAAGGGACCCAGCCTCCAGCTGTAGGTAGCCAGAGGTTGACCCTGAGAGCACAGTGCAACTCAGTCATGGAAAGAAAGGCCTATATGGCGAATCGGGTTTGGAGGAAGCTGAGCCCTACATTAGTGGAGCCTCACTTCAGTACTCCATCTCAACACCAGCCTTTTACTTTGCCAAAACACACTACAGGTAGAGATTCCCTATGGTGGAGACCCTCTGATACCCCTAGGGTGAGGGATTGCTTAGTGGACCATGAGACAGGGGTAACCATGCCAGTGCAGGTACTTCCTTATATGGCCACTTAGGCAATAGAGGCTTACCTGGTCAAGGATAGCCTTATCTCCTTTCGTTTGGGGGGAGGGGTTGTGTAGGAAGGTGGATATCTGACTATGGTTACCCCCAACTTTTTGCCTAGTGTTTAGCTGGTTTTCAACTTAGTTGGCCTGGGATCCTGCTAATCAGGGCCCCAGGATATCTGCTCTTACTGTAAAATAGACTCCATGTACTTTAGGTACATACCTGATTGGATATTGGGACACCTTGTGAGCCCCTGTATAGTGTACCATAGGTACCCAGGGCATAGGTGCATCCAAGGCCTACCAGGGGCTGCAGCATGGGGCTGCAGCATGAATTATGCCACCCCTGGCTGGCCACCCAAATTGACACAACTGGCTGATCACTCAGCTGGGGCAAGGTCATGTAATCACCCCTTGCTTAGATATAGTATTCCTATATCTAACCTTATATATAGACACATATTCACCTATATGTCACTCCTATGGCAGGCCTTAACAATCCTGAAGCAGAGTGCTTGGTTTTATGTGAGATGAGGCTCTAGCATGAGCTGAGCCTGTCTGCAGCTTTCGGAACCATTGAGGGAGGCTTGGACAATAGGTTTCCTGTCTTGGGAAGTGCTAGCACCTCCCCAGGCAGGCCATAGTGAATTGGGGCAAGGAGGGCTGAATGAAATGAGACACTGCCTGGGGCACACAAGGTGCTCCATGCATAGTCTGGTTCAAACCAGTTGCTGGGGCACTCCAGCCCCAGCTCTGGCGTGAAACTGGACAAAGGGAAAGGGGTGTAACCACCCCCTTCCCTGGTCCCACCCATAGGAGGGACCTAGCAGGTAATCTAGCCCCTTTGATTGGTATAAAGGTAGGAGCTGAGTCAAGAGACTTTAGATTTATCCTGAGCTGAAACTTGAAACGAAACTCTGGACCTTCGACATTCTATTGCAACTAGAAGACTGACTGACGAATCTCCCTTGTGGTCAAGGAGTGACCACCCTGTGCAAACAGGCACCATCCAGCGATCTGCGCTTTGCTTTGTCGACGCTCCCGCCGGAGCCCGAGCACAGAGCCTGACAAGAACTGGACTTCCAGACTTGCTTGAGCCCGACCCACAGCCACAGCAAAGCTGAGACCCGTGGAGGTGACGAGAGACGTGGGACCGGACATCTTGAAACACCTGCTACTTGCTACTTGTGCAGCTCCTGAGGCACCCTCGAAGTTGTGCATTGGGGATTGAGAAGCCCCAGCCCGAGCACCTTTTGCACTGACGCACAGCCCTCCACACTCACCGAGTGCCGCATAGGGCCTTCTGGTACTTTTGTGCTCGACGCGTCTGTCCGGTCACTTGCCCGTTGGCTAGTGGCCTCTGTGACGACGAACCTTTAAATTTAAACTGCCTTCCTGGTTGCTCCAGGTTGGCCCCTGCTTCGCTGAAAAGGAGAAGCCCCCTAGACCTTGCTGGTCTAACTCGAAGCGAATATTCGATTCCTGCGTGGGTTGCATTTGCCAAGGCCTGTTGACTCCAATCCGGAACGCCGCCAACAGCGAGATCCTTCGTGGGACAGTCTGTATCCAGCTCTTGGTCATCGTCAACGCTTCCTGGTCCACGTGGCTGCAGAGTCAAGCTTCACAACATCACCTGATCGCTTCGCGACATCGCCTGGTTCCTTCCTGGTTCCTTCCTGGTCACTGGCTAGTGACCCAGACTCTGTCCCCTCTGCTTTCAGGTACTCTTCATCCTCGATCCGCCCTTGGATCCAACCGGACACTTCTCTCCTTGTCGCCTGCAGCATCTTTTTACAGGTCTCCATAGGATTCAGCGACAAAACACGACACAACTTGACACCTATGCACCCGGCTCCTGTGGGTGAGGTAACGCGGGCACTCCGGTGCTCCTGTGGTTATTGACTATCCTAGTGTCCTAGTTTTCAGTAGCTTTCTCCTAAGTCATCCAGAATTGTCCTAAATCAACTAGTTTCTAACTCTTACGTTTCCCATTGTATCCCTATGGTAACTTGCGTGTGTGTATAGACACTGCAGACGCCTCCCGTGGGCCTACTTCCTAACTCTCGTTAGCTCAGTGTAGCCCCAGCGATTCCCTAGGCCCTAGTCCTATTCTCTGTTCGTGACGTGGCACTTATACCACTATTTTAGTATATGGTTTGCAGCGCCCCCAGGGCTCAACTGTATTTTGTGCAACTTATTGTATGATAATTGAGTAACTTGTTATGTGCTTTGTCCTCTGACCTCATAAAGAGTTCAGAGGGGTTGTGTTAGTAATAAATACATATATATTTTATATATAACCTGTGTGGTGTCCTTTCATTTGGTATTCAAGGGGTTACATATGATAAAACAGCTGGCTTCACATGCTCTCTGAAGTTTTAGCCTAAGACTGCTTTGTCCATGCTACACTAGGATAGCTGGTCTATAAGGTTGACTTTACAACCATCACCATAAGGGTTGTTTGGACTGGTGCAAGGTGCTCACTAGAATAGTGAACATCATATACCAGGCCAACTTCTCACATGAGGGATCGGGACGCCAACTGAAAAATCGTGGTAACTGAGCGTTGAGACGGGAGGCAAAGAGATCTATGAAGAAAGGGCCCCATTTTTGAGAAATTGATAGGAAGACGGATGGAAGAAGCTTCCAGTCACTGGAATCTCATAGAACTCCTGATCTTTCCAAGGTATGCCACAGGTAGTCCCAGGAGACCCGATCGAATGCCTTTTCTGCATCTAGTAACATGATCGCCATCGGGTCCCCTGAGACTGCTGCAGCATCAAATAATGTTATTACCTTGCGGGTGTGATGAGTGGTGCCCCTTCCAGGTATAAAGCCGTGCTGGTTCTTACTCACCACCCTATCTATTATCTTCGCATATCTTGTTGCTAATACTTTAGAAAATATTTTAGTATCAGTATTCATCAACGTGATGGGCCTATAGGACCCAGGTTCATCCGAGGGCTTCCCTTTTTTTAAAATTATCACTATTTCAGCCCCTCCCCATGTCCCAGGTATTCATTCACCTATTTGCGCCTGTTGCATTGTCCTGATTATATCGACTTCTAGGATATCCCAAAATATTTTATAGAACTCTATTGGGATCTGATCCGGGCCTGCAGCTTTTCCAGAGGGGAGATTGGATATAGCATTTTTTATTTCTTCCCCCTGAAAAGCCTCTTCTAAACTATCAGCCTCCTCATCCGTAAATCTAGTCACCGGAATTTCCTGTAAATAATCTCTAATTTTACTAATATCTCCCCTTGTCGGTTCCTCATATAACCTCTCATAAAAATCTCTGAAAACTTCCCTTATTTCCTCTGACTCTGTATGAATCCTACCAAGGGTATCCCTGATCTCCCTCACAGTACCTAGTGCTTCTTGCTGCCTTGTTCGAACAGCTAAAGTTCTTCCCACTGCTTCACTAAATCCGTGAAATTTTTCTCTTTTTGTTATATATAGTTTTGCAGCCTTTCTGGCAATGTCTCCCTCAGCGTCCCCTTTCACTTTTAAAAGTTCCAAGATTACATTATCTAATGGGGTTCCGCTCATAATGCACTCCTCTAGTTTCTCTTCAGCCTTGAGTACTGCCAAAGCAAGTTCCATATTTCTCATCTGCTCCTGTTTTCGCTTGTAAAAATTAAAGCTCAGAGTCTCCCCCCGGACCCCTGCTTTAAAGGCGTCCCAAACTACCCCTACAGTAGAGCTATCTCTATTATTCTCAAAGAATTCTTTAATCCATACTTTCATATGATCCACATATTTTTCCTCCAGCAATAATCCCCTTTCAAAAGTCCACTGTCTTTGCTGTCTGGTGTTTACCGACTTTGTTAATGTAAGGATTAGGGGATTATGATCGCTTAGGATCCGTGGGAGTCTTTCTATCCTTGATTCCGATAATAGTGCATTTGAGACGAAGAAATAATCCAATCTTACACAGATTTTGTGTGGGGCCGAGTAATATGTAAAACCCTTATTTCCTACCCTTCTTTTCCCCCAAACATCAGATAAAGCATTATTTACCACTAATCCCTGTAGGGCATGATAAACGCGTCTTTTTCTACCAGAATATTTACCAAATGAACCTAAGCCTAGACCGTCAGCACCGTTGATATTCAGATCCCCTGCCATTATAATTCTGGGAGCCCAAGTAGCTAATTCCACATCTAAAAATTGAAAAATCTCCGGATCATCCTCGGTTGACCCGTATACACTTATCAATGTAGTCCACTCCCCATCTATCATACATTCAACCATTGCCCATCTCCCCCATTGGTCTTGGGCCTTTTTTCTCAAAAGTAAATTTTTATTCCTGGATAGTATAGCTACCCCCCTTTTTTTAACGCTTTGCTGTGAGGTTACTAGTACCTGAAAGCCCAGTTGCTTCAAATAAAATTCTTGCGAGGTCATAACATGTGTTTCCTGTAACAAAATAAAATCCACATTCATTTGCCTTAATAACACTGAAGCCTTTATCCTTTTCTGAGCATCATTCAACCCGCACACATTCCATGTTACATATCTAGTCCCCATGAGTAGTTCATTATTTTACTGTTATGTGTACTCGTATACTTATACAGTTTGTTTCTTTTTTCAATATTTCCCCTTTTCTCACATCTGTCCCCGTCACCAAGTATACTTTTCCTTCCTTTCAACCCCAGATCTCTTATCTTGTCTCCTCTTTCTCCCGCCTCTACCCCTGCTTCTGTAAGTGATTCTGTCTTTTGTTGCCGTGCCGTGCCCTGTCTCCTCCCTCCCCCCCCCAGACCCCTGCCCTCACTCCCACCCCTACTGGCAAACAGGTCAATGTTGACCTATGTCTGACAGCCGAACCCCCCCAGGAAGCCTCTCCACTCCTACTCTCCCGAAATCTCAATATCCTTTTATTGAACCTGCATCGCCGGGATTATTTATCCATGCTGCTCCCTCCCTCACTTACTTTTACTTCTTTCATTTCATTTTTTCTTTTTTTGTGTCACATAAGCGGTTTGCCTTATAGCTGCAGCCCTATCATTTTGCGCTTTCCCAACTCTTTGTGCCTTCCCTTCTTTTAGGTAAGTCAGGTATTCCTGTGCCACTATTTCCGAAAAAAGACCCTAAATTGGCCGTTAAAGCCAACTTTGAGTCGACAGGGGAACATCAGGTATACCTCACATCCCACATTCTGAAAGGGTGTTATTAACTGCCTCATGCGCCACCTTCTCTCCACAGTAGTGTGGCAAAAGTCTGGGCGAGCGAAAAAAGTTATGTCCTTATATGAACGTTTAGCCACTGGCTTTGCTTTTCTGATTACTTCCTCTCTCAGCAAAAAATTTCCCACGTATACTAGAATGGCCCTTGGTTTCAAGCTTGTGGTTTTTTTTTGCGTCAAAGGGAACCTGTGTGCACGCTGCACCTCCTTGTCCCAGTCCCACTTATCCATCTCTGGGAAAGCTTCTTTCAACAATTCTACAGTAAAGGCACGTACATCCGCCCCCTCCTTCCCTTCCTCAATCCCAAGCAGTCTTATGTTATTGCGCCTCTGTCTGTTCTCGAAATCTTCGAGCTTCCACAAGACTCTTTCTTGCTCTTCTCTGTACTCCTGCAGTTTCACAACTTCATCCTCTACTTTGCCTGTCCTCTCCTCCATTTCCCCCAGTCGGCCAGCCATTTCCGCATACATTTTATCAACCTTGCGAAGAGACCCTTGTATTTTTTTATTTGCATGCTTAGCTCTTTGACTCTCCTGCTGAGACTCCCCCTGAATCTGCTTTAGGGTTGAAAACAAGAGATCAAAGCTTGCTGCGTAGCCTTTCTCCTGTGTCTGAGCCTGGGCCTGCAAATTATTTGGTTGTTCTGAGCCACCAGCTGCGCCCTCCTGGTACAACTGTGAGGTGGCTGCATAATCCCAATCCAGTTTTTTAGCCACACCTGATTGTATTGCGCTCCCCCATTTCTTTGCTCTTCTGCGAGTCCTTCCCTTGGTTCCCTTGGTTCTACTTGGCTTAGAGACTAAATTTCGTTTTAATACAGTATTATGTTCTGACTCTGACTCAGTATCTTGCTCTGAAGTATCTATCTGTGATACCTCCAAGTCACTTTCCGTGGATGATGATGTATCATCTAAGTTAGTGGATAAATTATGGCTTGAGTCTGACTCTTCAGTCTCGACCTCTTCCTCATTATCCTCCTTGTCATCATCATTCCCTGTAAAAAACAGTCATCGCTGGGCGAGCCAGTAGCTGCAGCTGCAGGGAGGTAATCAGTTCTATTGTTAGCACTCTCCTTATCCACTCCCTCGGTCCTTGCTTGAAAGCCATCCGGAACTCCCTCCGAGATATTATTATTATTAATGCCTTGTTTAGCCTTGTTGATTTTGTGTGCTGAAATGTCTGAGATGTCTGCGGGGTTATCTCCTGAGGTAACTGTGGTAGACGTGCTTATTATCTCCTGATTACCAGTAGATTGCTGTGTCGTTTCAGTCACCAAAGTGCTCTTAATCACTTGTCTACCCCCTCTTGCTCCTTACCCGCTTGAGCTAGGATCTTAGGCGTTAACACTGTAGGCAGAGGTATAGCCTCTGTGAGGGCCTCTCTCATGACGGTATTATCATGTAGCTCCGTTTCACCCATTACCTCTCTTATACCTCCCTGCGCTGTACTTGTCTTTGTTAGAATGTGTTCCAGATCTGTCGCCGCTTCTGAGAAACCCTTTCTACTGTAATCTTCCCCATGCACTATAGCAGCAGCTCCGTTCTCGAGTTCCAGGGCTGACTCCTTGCCTGCAATCGACCCTCGCCGTGAGCTGCTGGTGACTCCCGCCATATCATATCGATCTTCCCGTTCTCGTTCTTCCCTCTGACTCACCGCAGCTGTCTCTCCGGATTGCTCCACACTCCTTGCTTCATTGACGTCATCCTCCGGGCCCATCGCAGCCTCTGAACGGTCAGCCTCGATTACATCTTTCGATCCGGTTAGCTGCTCTGTAACACCGTCCGACCCATCACAGCCATTCAATCCGTCAGCATTCGCGGGTGTGTTCTCAGCTCTCAACACCGGGAATGACTCAAACAGTGTCGGCTGTCGCAAGGTAGCTTCCCTTGAAGATTCAGAGCCGGCATCTGTACTCTTTGTAAGCCCTTTTTTGATTATTTCTTTCTTTTTCCTCTTTTCAGTATCTTTGTCCTGCTTTCTCTTCTCTGTAGCAGATAGTTTCCCTTCTTCGCGGATCCTGGCAGCCTCCCTCCGCAATTGGGCTCTATGTCGTGCCTTCGCCCTAGCATTTACTGGCGGGTTCTCAGCGTCGCTTGTTTGTAAATCCTCGTCTTCTCTTCCAGCCTTATCCTTGACTGTCTTCATTACTTTTGGAGCCATGAGTCGCTTCCCAGTGCGCCAAGTATTCTGGAATCGCCGTAGCGCCTCTTCAATCGCTGCTCCAACTGACTGCCACAAGGTATATGGCTCTCTCTTGAGGCTTACAAATGTCTGTATAATGGGCCACTCCGCAAAGTCAAACCAACTGGCCGAGTCCTTAAGCATCCCGCTGTGTAGTGCCTCGGCACTTTTAACCAATTTAGCCAGTTTAACCAGTTTAGCCACAGCTATCCACAACTATCCATTAATTCCGCAATTTTATCCCATGGAGCGCAGCATAGCTTCATCAAAGCCAAGTTCCCAGCGTTTCACCTCGGGAGAGTAATCGGGAGCTGCTGCCTCCTACGGTCTGTCGGCGGCCATCTTGCCCTCTTTATCAAAGCAATTCAGGCGTTGTATGTAGACCCTGTGGCCTCTGTGCGAGTGAATGCGGGGAGTACAACACAATTTGGGATAAGGAGAGGCACGAGGCAAGGTTGTCCCTGCTCCCCATTGCTATTTGCAATGTACATGGACCCACTAATTCGGAGAATAGAGATGTGCGATCTAATAAAATCACTACCTACACGAATTGGTCATTGTAAAATATTAGCGTACGCCGATGATGTTGCAGTAATTACACCAACTCCAACGGAGGCTATCGCCCAAGTGGAAATTGAAGCTTTGAAGTTTGGAGAAATTTCGGGCTATAAACTTAATACCACTAAGACCCTGATAATTAAAAATCACTATACTACCTGCACAGACAGTCGAGTTACTCAAGCTGGAACATATCTGGGAGTGACTATATCAGCTGACCTAGATTGCTTAGTGGAAACAAATATAACACCCTTAATTAATAAAGTACGGAAGGATTTGGATAGATTAGACAACTTACACCTATCAATTGTGGGACGAACAAACGTAGTAAAGATGCTGGTTCTACCTAAGGTTCTTTATTTTTTTAGAGCAATACCTTTATTATTTGAGGCCAAGCTGTTCAAGAAGATAGAAGGTATGATTAATAGATTTATATGGGCAAAGGGGAAAACCAGGAGAGCACTTAGGTTTATGACACTTCCACAGGAGAGGGGTGGGTGGGCACTGCCAGATTTAAAGCTTTACTATTGGGCAGCAGTTTTGCAAAATATGATTGGCTTGGTGGGAGGGGGAGAATGTGAAGGATGGAACGAGTTGGGATCATTGGCAATTTATGGCTTTCTATTGGGGTCAGAAGCGGAGAATGTGTTCTTAAAATATACCGAACCCAGCTACTATAAAAGGACACGGTTTAAAACACTCCTGGCGGCTCATACTGTTTGGAAAGCTTTCACTAAAAGATTTGGGCTGGGGCGGTATAATGCATACACCAGACTGAAAGGAAACCCAAATTTGCCTGCGGAAGTTGTTTCTGGGTCCATACTCGCAGAATGGGAAAGAAAAGGAGTTAGAAGGATAGGAGATATTCTGGGACAGCAAGGAGTTTACCAGTTTTCTGAATTGCAGGCCAAGTATGCACTAGACAAAAGACAATTTTTTAAGTACTTACAAATAAGGAGTTTTCTATATAATAAAAAAGGTGGCCCGTCAGGATTCAGTAAAAATACAATTATGGAAGTGATTCAAGCAGGGGAGGATTGCACCATAAAGAGATTTTATGCTGAGTTATTGATTTCAAAGGAGGATGATATCGAAAAATGGGCAAATAAATGGAAAAGCAGCTTGGAAGTTAGTGAGGAAAGTTTTTATATGTCATTAGAAATGGGGTATACACTGCTGTGCTCAGCGCCTCTTCAGGCACAACACTATAAAACACTATATCATCTTTACCACACGCCTGCAAAGATAGCTCAATGGGGTGGCACAGCAGGAACCACCTGTTTTAGATGTGGAAACTCAGAAGCAGACTTAATACATGTATTTGCAACATGTCCTCACCTGCAGTTACTCACAAAAGACATCGAGGGTTTCATAAACCGAGTAGTGGGAATAGATATTCCCCTAACTCCCTCAATAATTCTTTTGGGGGTAAAAGAGGAGGAGGGACAACAGCAGGGTGGAGGGGAATATTTTCTATTTTTAGATATGTCAGTTTTGAGACTCTGCATTGCATCTGCTTGGCTGGACTCTACGCCACCGACATTCCATCAATGGCTGGCTAAATTATTAACAATATATAATTTGGAGATTGAGATCTATGCAAGGAAGGGGAAAAAGGGAAGGAAAATTGGTAAACAGATTTGGGATCCTATTACTCGCTGGAAAGAAGAGAGTACGGATTGAAAGGGTTGAACAATATATATATATATTTTTTTTCTTTCTTTTTTTTAATGTGAATTGGACTGTTCAATCTATGTTTATGTTCTTTGATACCTGCCTAGCTGGTGGGAAAAAAGGGAAAAAAGAAAAAAAAGGGGAAAGGGAAGGAAGGGGTAGAAAAGGGAACCCTGCCTGGACTTAAAAATACTGTACTTTTCTTTTTTTTTTTTTGATATGTCTTGTTATATGTAATATATTGCCGTGCCCTGTATGTAAAAGCGGGAAAAAACGTAATCAATAAAAATATAAAAAAAAAAAAAAAAAAAAAGGAATCTCATAGAAAACGAGAGTGCCACTCTGCCACGGAGTTGAAAACCCCCGGAAGATATTCAGCTGTTAAGGACAGTTGATTGGCAAGACAGAATTCCCAAAGGCTCTTTGCCAACTCCGCAAGGGGTTTGGACTTAGTACCGCCAAGATGGTTGATGTAATGGATCTCAGAAACAATGTCCATTCGAAGAAGGACAGAACAGCTAACCCTGTTTTTTTAAAGGCTTTGTATTGCAAAGGAGCCTGCAAGCATCTCTAAACAATTTATGTGCAATTTTGACTCCTCGAGAGACCATGTACCTCCAGTCAAGATTGGACCACAGCGGGCGACCCAACCAGACAGGCTGGCATCGGATTCTAATACAAGATCTGGGGCTGAGGCGAAAATAGTTCGCCCGTTCCATGCATCTAAATGGTTGATCCACCATTGGAGTTCTGCGCGAGATTCTAGATCCAACTCGATAAGGTCGGTATAGGCCAAGCCTTGACGAAGATGTCTGATTTTTAGGCGCTGAAAAGCCCGATAATGCAGAGGACCCGGAAAGATGGCCTGAATGGACGCAGAAAGCAAGCCTAATATTCTGTCCAGAGATCTCGGGGATAGGAGAGAAGTCCGCAGGACCCTGGAAATTTCCGCCTTGATCGTATCAACTTTCGATTGTGGCAGAAGAAGAGAGGCTGCAGCGGAATCTACCAAGAAGCCCAAGAACTCGATGGTCTGAGAAGGACAAAGCATCGACTTCTCTACGTTGAGGAGGAAACACAGATCTAAGAGGAGGGACTGAGTGGTACGAAGATCTGAGAGAAGGAGCTGTTTGTCTGCGTTCATTATCAAAATGTCATCCAGGTAAATAATGAGCCTGATCCCGAGGGATCTCAGAAACGCAACCACTGGACGTAAGAGTTTTGTAAAGCACCAGGGTGCGGAGGAAAGACTGAAAGGGAGAGAGGTGAAGCGATAGGTCACGCCGGACCACGAACTGGAGAAACTTGGATTGGGATGGGTGAATGGGAACCGTGAGATAAGCGTCCTGAAGGTCCAGGTGGACCATCCAGTCCTTACGACGCAGGGCATCCCGTAAGTGAAGAATGGTCTCCATTTTGAAGTGACGCACACCACAAACTGATTGAACCATTTTAAGTTGATTACTGGTTGCAGTTTTTTGTTCTTTTTCTGTACAAGAGAGATTGAACTCAGGAACCCGGAAGGATCGAAAGGAGCGACCTGAATAGCTTGCTTGAGAAGGAGAGACTGAATTTCTGACGAGATTAGAAGAGACATCTCGTTTGAGAAAACCAGAGGAGGTGGAAAGATGGTTTGAAAAGGCGGCGAATAAAGCTCTATAAGATAACCTTGTACGGTACTGAGAACCCAAGGGTCTACGCTGACAGTCTGTCACTTTGAAAGAAACAGTTTTAAACGTCCCCCTACAGGGGGAGGAGGAGCAAGACCTACCTTGTTGGTTTGAGTAATTGTTGTTGCGGTAGTTCTTCTGTCCTCTACCGCGGAAGCCTCTACCCCGCTGGGGATAGAACTGGGGCTTGAATTCCTGTGAAGAGTTGTTAAAGAAACCTCTGGAGCCTTGGTTACCGTAGGAACGGCCAGAAGAGCGAACCCTACCTCTACCGGCCCGTCCAAAAACCCGGGACGGAAAGACCTTTTTTATGGACTGTTGTGCTTTGTCCAAGGAAGCAAAGGTGGACACAAATCTGCTCAGGTCCTTAACCAAAGTGTCGCCAAAAAGGAAACCATTTGCCTCGTTGCCGGAAGTCTTGAGGAGCTAAATTGGCTAATCTTGGGTCCAATTTGCTCAAAAGGCCTTTACGGCGTTCGTGAGTAATGGCCGCATTTGCATTTCCAAGTAAACAAAAAGCTCGCTGAACCCACATGGAGACATCCTCCACTGACAGGTCAGAACCATCTAAGCGGGCAGATTCAGCCATGTCGAAAATGCGTGCCAAGGGGCCCACAACATCGAGAAGCTTATCCTGGCAAGTGGACCAGGATTTGTCCACCCCCTTGTGAGGATCTTTACCAAATTTAGAAAAGAAGGTCAACAAGGGCTGATCAATAGTAGGCACCAAGGTAACCTTGTCCGGTAAAGATGGTTTGGGGCATTCAGACTTAAGTCGAGCTCTGACAGAGGATTCCAAAGGCAGTCTCAACCTGGCCGAAATGTGCTCCCCTACGTGAGAAGAGGGCAACCATTCGGTAGAATTAGGGTGTCGGATTAAAGCAGAATCAAACATAGGAACTCCGTCCGCATCAAACACTGGGTCAAAGTCAAAAGAATCAGTTTGGGATTTTTTGAATGGGGGAGAAGGAGGGTCGGAGACATCAAAAAGATCATCTACGTCTTGCATGTCATCGTCCGTGTCCAAAATAGAAGTGATTACCAATTTTTGGGGCGGCTGTGCGTGCTTCGTTTTCATTTTGCGCTTGCCCTCTGTACCTAAAATCCCCTCCTGAACAGGAGGCCTGGGAAGCACTTGGTCCTCATTCAATTGCGAGGAAACCTCGCAAACCAGCCTTGACGCAGACTTTTTTGAGAGCAACGCAGCAGAGGAACCCACTGTTTTGTGTCTGCTTTCCCCGCAGACTGGGCCAGAGCCTTGGACAAGAGCCTCAACATGGAGTTTTTCATGCCCTTGGACATGCGTCTCATTGACACCTCTACAGCATTTTCTACTGAAGTGTTAATAAACTTGTTTAAATCATTTTTGAAGGCTTCGCCCTCTTCATTAATATGCCCCGACTCTGGAGAGCTATCTATCTCCGTTATACACCCACTTCAGAGACAGGATGAAGGAATGTTAAAAATAGCAATGTGTATGTACATAAGCGGCGTTCATTTGTGTTCACAGTGCCCCTTGGTGTAAACAGAATGGATATCGCTAAAACTCTGACTGCGTTGTCCCACTAGCATAGACCCATGCACACACGTACACGACAGCCATTTTAGGTATCATGGTTTCTCTGTTCCCGATCGCTCATCAGCGCACTTCCCTGACCCTGCAAGCTTCCCCCATGCACCCTGGCTGCCCCTCTCCCACATGCGCGAGTCATGAGCCCACCCCTCCCGCATGACTCTGTCCCTAAGAATCGCACCCCGCGCCTGACCAACACCTCCTGTCCCTCCATGAATACCCCTCCTTTTGATGACCTCTTCCTCTGAGCCTGAATGATTGCACGAACCACTGGTCATCCCTTAGCCTGAGGATACAGTTTATTGCCCATTTCTGTATGCACTCGCCTCTCCTGAAAGAGGCCACTATTGATCATGGCCACCCCACCCCTAAGACTCGATCAGGCACACACATTCCAATGGAATCAGCAGAACACTCAGCTGCGTGATGACCCCCTCCCAATCATATGAGGGGAAAGGGCCCCTACTGTTGTCATGTGTTGGAAGAGGCCGGAACTGGGGGGGGGGGGGGGGGGGGGGGGGGGGGCGGTGATGTCGTTCTCATGCTCTACAATGTCCTTGCTGTACTAAAAGACGGTCACATGTCTAAAACCAGTGTATAAAAGACGAAGCCTCAGAGAAACTTGTTAGAGCACCTCCCGAAGACACTATGCGAGTGTCCCAAAGGACAGGCTCTCCTCATGAGTAATAAACCCTGTTCTTGTTTTCCTACTTCCAGTGCCCGTCTCTTTATTTGGCAATTATTCAAGATGGAAACGAAGAGTCGCCCTGCGCCAGCAGCCTGGGCATCCGGGGCGTTATGGGCTGACTTTTCTACAATTGGCGTCCCAAACGCGGGGCCCATCAGCGACATAAGGTCCGGTAAGAGAGGTCCAGACGATGGGGTGAACATCTAAATGATTGGAGTATACCTGCCTTGAGAGGGCCCTCGTCCGGCTGCCGATTGAATGAACTTCACCGATTCCGAACGGACCTCTCTCGAGTGACCTATTGTCCTGACTGGAATCCCACAGGAATGCTGCGGTAAAAACATGGAGAAAGAGAACGATCGGGCGCTGGAAAAAGGAAGGCGAAGAACTGCCCACATGGTCCGGTCCGGGTAAGGTCGTGACACACAACAAAATTGCGAAATTGATTGATTGATTGATTGTTTGAAAATACTAGTATTGCCTATTGATTGCTTCTGGGAGATTCTCTATTTGCAAACAAACACAGAAATCACCATACTCTGTTTAGTCTTTGCAGATAGTGAAGGGTAGGCAACGCAAAACTTTAACACGTCGTGCCTATTTTTTTCCTCCCCATTGATTGATTGATTGAATCGAGCATTTAATTGTTCGAAGTTGGTTTTCTTAGGAATCTTCTCTGCCTGCAAACGGGGAAGAATAGGAATATTCTCTCTCCCTTTGCAGAAAGTGAAGGGTAGGTAACGCAAACCTTTAACACGTCGTACCTATTTCGTTCCTCATTGATTGATTGTTTGCCCGAACATTGACTGTTTGGGAATTGGTTCTTTTTGGAGGTATTCTCTATTTTGCAAACAAGCACAGAAGTCGCCATACTCTAGTCTTTGCAAGTAGTGAAGGGTAGGTAATGCGGACCTTTGTCCCCCGTTGTAATCTGTCATGCCTATCTACTCCCCACTGGTTGATACGCCAGTTTCACCCGGACCATTTACTAGAGGAAGGTCATCTGGCCCGACCAGAAAGCACCCCTAGTAAAAAGGACATATACAATAATAGCGAAGTGATCACTGTATCCTGTTAACAGAAACTTTAGCATGAAACGACCTGGAAAGAGAGGAATAGGAAAACGAAATCAGTAGGCCACTGATGAACATGAACTTTTATTTAAATAACGAACAAAGAAACAATAACAATACGTAATAATAAAACCCATTAATGCCCTAGAAACAAGAAACGTTAGAAATAAGAACGGTAAACTGTAGAAAATGCAAGTCAGCAGAACATCCGCCCCCATTCTGGAAACTTCCAAAAGTGCAACAAGTTTACGGCTACGCCCAGCCGGAAGCAACCCATATAAGGCGGGTCCTGCCACCAACAGTTGGCCAGGAGATCCTAACGTAGGGTGTAGCCGGAGGAGAGGCCGAGGCCAGCGGGACCCGGCCAGGGGATTACCTTGACAGCACCGGAGAGTTGCAGGGGGGGAATGTCTATGTCCTCGACCCTCCCCTCTCTCTCCCAGTCCGGCCGCGGTGGCCCTTGAGAGTTGCAGGTAGTCCCGCCACATGCTCTTCCGGTCCGGCCACCAACGGCCGGGGGCTGGGGCCAACGGAATCCGGCTGCAGCCGATGAGCCAAGGAACCCGTTCATGGGGCCAGAGCAAGGGGCGTCCGGCCGACATCCACCGGAAGCCCGGCCCAAAGACGGACGGGACATTTTTTCCTTTTCTCCTTCGTAATGGCAGCGACAACACGCCAGGCGCCACTTCTTTCTTTTCTCCTCCGTAATGGCAGCAGCAACACGCCAGGCACCACTTTTTCTTTTATAATGGCTGCGACAACACTGGGGGGATGTCTTGCACATGCCTCCGACCCCCCCCTCGTCCTCACCGCCTGGTCCGGTCATAACAAATGTCAAGCGAGACGCCGTGGGGTGCACTGGGAGGGAGAGACGATGCGAACAGGCCTCTCCCGCCTCCCCAGGTGGAGGCTTCCCAGCTGCACCCTCAGCGCTCCAGGCGCCCGGAAAAGGGTTCTTCCACTGTGGCGATGCTGCAACGCCTCGCCCGGCAGGTGGGAGCCCGTCCGCTCCTTTGACCCCGCGATCGCCAGTAGTTGCCGAATTTTCAAAATGGCGATCGACCTGGCAAGAGCGGGCCCAGCACGAAGGAATGGCCCGGTCACCAGTTGACTCCACCACCATAGTTCTCCACAACCTACGGGGGGGGTGCCGGTGATGTCGTTCTCATGCTCTACAATGTCCTTGCTGTACTAAAAGACGGTCACATGTCTAAAACCAGTGTATAAAAGACGAAGCCTCAGAGAAACTTGTTAGAGCACCTCCCGAAGACACTATGCGAGTGTCCCAAAGGACAGGCTCTCCTCATGAGTAATAAACCCTGTTCTTGTTTTCCTACTCCCAGTGCCCGTCTCTTTATTTGGCAATTATTCAAGATGGAAACGAAGAGTCGCCCTGCGCCAGCAGCCTGGGCATCCGGGGCGTTATGGGCTGACTTTTCTACAATTGGCGTCCCAAACGCGGGGCCCATCTGCGACATAAGGTCCGGTAAGAGAGGTCCAGACGATGGGGTGAACATCTAAATGATTGGAGTATACCTGCCTTGAGAGGGCCCTCGTCCGGCTGCCGATTGAATGAACTTCACCGATTCCGAACGGACCTCTCTCGAGTGACCTATTGTCCTGACTGGAATCCCACAGGAATGCTGCGGTAAAAACATGGAGAAAGAGAACGATCGGGCGCTGGAAAAAGGAAGGCGAAGAACTGCCCACATGGTCCGGTCCGGGTAAGGTCGTGACACACAACAAAATTGCGAAATTGATTGATTGATTGATTGTTTGAAAATACTAGTATTGCCTATTGATTGCTTCTGGGAGATTCTCTATTTGCAAACAAACACAGAAATCACCATACTCTGTTTAGTCTTTGCAGATAGTGAAGGGTAGGCAACGCAAAACTTTAACACGTCGTGCCTATTTTTTTCCTCCCCATTGATTGATTGATTGAATCGAGCATTTAATTGTTCGAAGTTGGTTTTCTTAGGAATCTTCTCTGCCTGCAAACGGGGAAGAATAGGAATATTCTCTCTCCCTTTGCAGAAAGTGAAGGGTAGGTAACGCAAACCTTTAACACGTCGTACCTATTTCGTTCCTCATTGATTGATTGTTTGCCCGAACATTGACTGTTTGGGAATTGGTTCTTTTTGGAGGTATTCTCTATTTTGCAAACAAGCACAGAAGTCGCCATACTCTAGTCTTTGCAAGTAGTGAAGGGTAGGTAATGCGGACCTTTGTCCCCCGTTGTAATCTGTCATGCCTATCTACTCCCCACTGGTTGATACGCCAGTTTCACCCGGACCATTTACTAGAGGAAGGTCATCTGGCCCGACCAGAAAGCACCCCTAGTAAAAAGGACATATACAATAATAGCGAAGTGATCACTGTATCCTGTTAACAGAAACTTTAGCATGAAACGACCTGGAAAGAGAGGAATAGGAAAACGAAATCAGTAGGCCACTGATGAACATGAACTTTTATTTAAATAACGAACAAAGAAACAATAACAATACGTAATAATAAAACCCATTAATGCCCTAGAAACAAGAAACGTTAGAAATAAGAACGGTAAACTGTAGAAAATGCAAGTCAGCAGAACATCCGCCCCCATTCTGGAAACTTCCAAAAGTGCAACAAGTTTACGGCTACGCACAGCCGGAAGCAACCCATATAAGGCGGGTCCTGCCGCCAACAGTTGGCCAGGAGATCCTAACGTAGGGTGTAGCCGGAGGAGAGGCCGAGGCCAGCGGGACCCGGCCAGGGGATTACCTTGACAGCACCGGAGAGTTGCAGGGGGGGGAATGTCTATGTCCTCGACCCTCCCCTCTCTCTCCCAGTCCGGCCGCGGTGGCCCTTGAGAGTTGCAGGTAGTCCCGCCACATGCTCTTCCGGTCCGGCCACCAACGGCCGGGGGCTGGGGCCAACGGGATCCGGCTGCAGCCGATGAGCCAAGGAACCCGTTCATGGGGCCAGAGCAAGGGGCGTCCGGCCGACATCCACCGGAAACCCGGCCCAAAGACGGACGGGACATTTTTTCCTTTTCTCCTTCGTAATGGCAGCGACAACACGCCAGGCGCCACTTCTTTCTTTTCTCCTCCGTTATGGCAGCAGCAACACGCCAGGCACCACTTTTTCTTTTATAATGGCTGCGACAACACTGGGGGGATGTCTTGCACATGCCTCCGACCCCCCCCTCGTCCTCACCGCCTGGTCCGGTCATAACAAATGTCAAGCGAGACGCCATGGGGTGCACTGGGAGGGAGAGACGATGCGAACAGGCCTCTCCCGCCTCCCCAGGTGGAGGCTTCCCAGCTGCACCCTCAGCGCTCCAGGCGCCCGGAAAAGGGTTCTTCCACTGTGGCGATGCTGCAACGCCTCGCCCGGCAGGTGGGAGCCCGTCCGCTCCTTTGACCCCGCGATCGCCAGTAGTTGCCGAATTTTCAAAATGGCGATCGACCTGGCAAGAGCAGGCCCAGCACGAAGGAATGGCCCGGTCACCAGTTGACTCCACCACCATAGTTCTCCACAACCTTGAAGATTCTAGAGGAGCCGCAGGAGTCCCCGACTCCCGCAGATATCCCCGATGGGGAGTGACTGCCATGAGTGCCCTCGGAACGACGGTAATGTAGCCACAGGACGTCGGCGCTCCCATGCTGTCGCCAGCCTCAGGTTGAATGACTAGAATCCTGCAGACTACAGATCGGATCAGTTCCGGCGAAAGCACAGTATGACCCGGTAGAAAAGGATTGTTGCAGCCCTCCCCTTTTGACTGATGGTTCAAACCACCGCTCTTTTCTTTTGCCCTTTAACGGAACTTTTGGACTGCCAAGAGAAGCTCTGAGCCAACCACGAGTTAATAGACATTTAGACTATGCCTGGTTCTGCCTGACTGCACCCAAAATGGCGCCGATGCAAATGAAACTCTCACACTCCTTATTGTACCCCGATTGCTCAGCCTTGATGTCATAGGATATGTATTAAGCTTTTTAAACATATAGATTGATATAGAATGTGCACTGGTTATGAGTTCGGACAATGGATTGATATAGAATGTGTACTGTCAGTTCGGGAAATGAATTGATATGAGATGGGTACGGGTTATATGTTCGGACAGTGGATTGATATTGGATGGGTACTGATTATGTGTTCAGACGGTAAATTGACATCAGATGGGTATTAATTGAACATTCAGACAATGAATTGTTGTTTGAGTTTTGCACATCATGATTATTGAAAGATTGGAAGCCCAACGCTTATGACACTCGCTCACACTGAAGTCTCGACATGATTTTATTGAACTTTTTCGCACTTTATTTATGAAATAAACAACCACCGACTCCATCAAGTTTTCACTAATAAAAGTATCCCCACATCTGCAGCTCCAGCCTGCTCCGTGGCCGGTCCACGGGGTTGTAGGCCCATATTTATGCACCGACATTCTTATTAAAGATTTTTTGAGAAAGCAACTATAGTTGTCCGTGTAAATTGATAAATCTTGAATGAATAATCCCTATTTTTTTATATAACTGAAATGTAGGTGGAATGACTAAGCTCGATTAGATAAAGGGTTGAAAAGGTATAGCACGTAGAAATATTGCAAATATGAAGGGTCGAATTTTAGTTGTGTATTTTTCCTTTTTATACAGCCAAAAGCAACCGCTGAAGATCCAGGTATTTAGCCCATATTTTATATGCTACCTGTATAAGAAAAATCACACTAACGGTCCACCTGGGCTTAAACGCCCCAGTTGGCAGGGACTACATCCTGTGGAAATAGGCCGAGTACGCAGTAAGTAAAAGCCTTTCTGGGTTTATGCGCTCGAGTGTGTCTATCAATGTAGCCCCCTGCTCTCCCCTCCCTCCTTTTCCCTCTCTCTGCAGGTCACCCCGGAATGCCGACGAAAATGGTGATCCAACAGACGAAGAGACGGAAAAAGGGGTCTGATTATAGTACCTAACCGCGACAAACCCCGAATAAAGCAAAAAGAATCACATGATTAAGCATTCTTACGCTTAACCAAATAGGGAAAAGTTTAGGGTATATTTCGAGGTAGGGGTTATACAAGTATCCTCCGCCGAGAGGACTAGGGATATTGCCAATATTTGAAAACCTCCTACCTCCTTTTCTGCATCCTCGTAGGCACATAACTAAAAGCTGCCCCACTGCTCTCCAATTGACACCAACTGTTGTCTCAGCCTGGAAACGCACTTGCTAAAAATGACTCGAATGAACCTCCGTGAGCATTAGCCCGACCAGGTTAGTTCATGACCAGTTGCCAAAGACGTAAGTGTGTACAATCAAAGCCACCAGTAAGAGGCAGCCAACGAATAAAAGATAAGAAAGAGGTAAAAAGAGCTTAGAATGATAAAGATGCTCAGCATACCGGAAAGGATAATTGTGGCCAATAACTGTTTTATGTTTTGTCTTGGATCTTTTTGTGTATAATACATGTGCTGTCTTCCCCGTCTGAGTTGTGCGTACGTGATGCATGAATCTACGTCATCCCTCTGCCTGTGTTTCCGTGTTACCTAACCCCTGTTGTTCTGTGTTGCGCGCGCACTGAACGGTCCATTATTGTACACGTCTCCCTCTCTCTCTCCCTCTCTCTCTTTCTCTCCCCATGTCATACGTGTACCGAATGGACCATTTAGGGTGCGCGCTCTCTCTCTCTCTCTCTCTCTCTCTCTCTCTCTCTCTCTCTCTCTCTCTCTCTCTCTCTTTTTCTCTTTCCAAAAACCCCGTTTCCTCTTTTCAAGTATAAAGACGTTGTGCCCCTCCGGCACAAAACATTATTGGGTTTTCTCGAACGCAAAGGTGTTCAACAAAATTGACCAAAACCAAAGCGATTGTGATTTGCCATATTACTACCTCTCCTTTCCGCAAACGATAGAACCCGAGTTGGTAATGAAGGGAAGGACAGGTAAGACGACGGATGTCCCCTAATCTGGCCTTCTATAAGGGAACTATAACGTCAATGGCCTTCTGTTTCTCAGTTCGTTAGAAATGCGATCCCCAAATGCCCCGATTGCCCCACCCCCTAGCACCTAAGTGCGGATGTCCAGAGTACCCCACTTCTCCCGATCGACCCCGGCTCCCTGTCCAAAGCACTCACGCGCCCCCGATCAACCCTCGCCTCATGTCAAGCTACCCACGAAACGTAATTGATGACCTTGATTAACGGTCATTCCCCAGGAAAGCCATGTTTTACATCTGCCCCTTCCCCCTTCCTCATGACGATAACGCCCCTGCTTGCAAGAATTAGCCGACCCCGAAGGGAGATGTAAGATTGTCGATACTTGGGTTAAAGAGAAGGACGAGTCTCTGCATAAGGACTCGACGTTTAATGTAACATAATACATTGTGTACAAAGGTTCAATTTCTCTTATCATATGTCGCGAATGAACGCCAAACAAATCTATGAATTCAATATGCAATACCCTTCTCCAGACTCCATAAGTGACGACCTTTGACTGTGACCGATGAACCTATCCCCCACCTACTCAGGCATGGGAATGGATTGAGATGTATACTTATTCTCTCGACCAGTTTTTCTAAAACTTGTTTTTCACCCATTCAAAGATACAATCACCAAAGGAGAGGAGCTGGACGTGACGCACAGCCTGGCCACAGATCATGGAGCACGTGTGACGACCAAAGGTGGAGCCGCAGAGCAACGAGACGCGGGACGAGGCACCACTCTCAAGTTCAGCTGATGAAGAAATAAGGGGCTGCCTTGAAGCCCTCGACTTGCTGACCCACTCGTGCCTGAAGTCCCCGTCCCTTTTTAGTCCGACTGATGGGCCTGCCTGCTCATTGTACTTTGCTCCCTTGGTCCCTTGGTATGTTCGAAGATCTGGCCCCACTCCGCCCTCTCCTCCCTCGATTATTCAACAAACTCTTTCATATAAACTTTGACTATGGACTGGGATTTTGTCACGGAAAAAGAAAGACACGCAGGTGCCCAGCATAAGGCACCCCTCGGAAAATGGGTTAGGAAACAGGACTGTGATCTAACAGCAGAGGACTGATCGCACCCTGCAACGTGTAAGGACGAATCCGAGCTGGACCTATAGCTCCACCGCCGGTGCTCAGCAGCGCCAACAAAAGAAGACGGACTCTGTTAAAAGACATTGCGACAAAGACCCTCCCCCTTTCCAGAACTTTCTATTCGCCCCTTGACGAAATTACTTGTATCGAATTGAATACCTCCCTCATCCATTTTGTATTGCCTTTTAAGAAATGTTTCATCGGTCACTCATGTGGTTAGTTTTCCAAAGATCCCCTATAGTACTGACAAGCCGGAAGGTATCAGAGCGTTCTTTCTGTATATGATGTCACTAGAGAGAAAAATGTGAACTTGATTTTTATGTGTCGAAGCATTTTTTGATTCTACACCGACTGAATATTATGCCGATTTCTAGGCTTGTATAAAAAGCCCAACAGATGTAAATTGACATGTATTGTATTCTGCCTATCACATCGACTGCGTAGAAATTGAACGTGCTTATGTAAAAAGCGGCGACTGTTAAAAATAGCAATGTGTATGTACATAAGCGGCGTTCATTTGTGTTCACAGTGCCCCTTGGTGTAAACAGAATGGATATCGCTAAAACTCTGACTGCGTTGTCCCACTAGCATAGACCCATGCACACACGTACACGACAGCCATTTTAGGTACCATGGTTTCTCTGTTCCCGATCGCTCATCAGCGCACTTCCCTGACCCTGCAAGCTTCCCCCATGCACCCTGGCTGCCCCTCTCCCACATGCGCGAGTCATGAGCCCACCCCTCCCGCATGACTCTGTCCCTAAGAATCGCACCCCGCGCCTGACCAACACCTCCTGTCCCTCCATGAATACCCCTCCTTTTGATGACCTCTTCCTCTGAGCCTGAATGATTGCACGAACCACTGGTCATCCCTTAGCCTGAGGATACAGTTTATTGCCCATTTCTGTATGCACTCGCCTCTCCTGAAAGAGGCCACTATTGATCATGGCCACCCCACCCCCTAAGACTCGATCAGGCACACCCATTCCAATGGAATCAGCAGAACACTCAGCTGCGTGATGACCCCCTCCCAATCATATGAGGGGAAAGGGCCCCTACTGTTGTCATGTGTTGGAAGAGGCCGGAACTGGGGGGGGGGGTGCCGGTGATGTCGTTCTCATGCTCTACAATGTCCTTGCTGTACTAAAAGACGGTCACATGTCTAAATCCAGTGTATAAAAGACGAAGCCTCAGAGAAACTTGTTAGAGCACCTCCCGAAGACACTATGCGAGTGTCCCAAAGGACAGGCTCTCCTCATGAGTAATAAACCCTGTTCTTGTTTTCCTACTTCCAGTGCCCGTCTCTTTATTTGGCAATTATTCAAGATGGAAACGAAGAGTCGCCCTGCGCCAGCAGCCTGGGCATCCGGGGCGTTATGGGCTGACTTTTCTACAGGAAGGGGGTAACTAATGAGGCAGGAGGAGGAGCGGTGAGGGAAAAAACACTCCCAGGGGCGTGTCCGAATATTAGGAGCGTCACAGAGCTCCGAGAATGCAGCGACGAGACTGGGCAGAAAAACGGCTCTTGTGAACAAACAAAGCGCCTCAGCGCTACTGAAACCGGAGCGTGTAGAAAGCTCCACCAATTGTCAGGAGAAAGCCGCGCTCTACGCTGACCAAACGAGTGAGAAACGGTGAGCACGAGCGCGGCAGACAGGAAGCTTTGGAAACGGCCGCAACCACCGCGGTAAAGCCCGCGGGGGGGAGCGAAAACACGCCGGACAGCGCAGCAGAGCAGGGGCACTGCAATACAAGCGCAACAAAGCGGGCGGACAAAGCAAATAAACCGTCAATAAACATTACATTAAATAAACATTAATCTGGGAGCAAAAGATGAGTCACTTATCTGACTGCGAGCAGCAAGAAAAGAGGAAGCTACGCAGTCAGATGTGACATTTTATTAGTTACTGTGTTACCATTGGCTATGTGATATCGTTTTTAGGTCTCGACTACAGCATTGCTTTAGCAATGCTTGTTTGTCGAGATTATAGTAAGACTTTCAAAAGTCTACCCAAAACGCAGCAGAGGAACCCACTGTTTTGTGTCTGCTATCCCCGCAGACTGGGCCAGAGCCTTGGACAAGAGGCTCAACATGGAGTTTTTCATGCCCTTGGACATGCGTCTCATTGACACCTCTACAGCATTTTCTACTGAAGTGTTAATAAACTTGTTTAAATCATTTTTGAAGGCTTCGCCCTCTTCATTAATATGCCCCGACTCTGGAGAGCTATCTATCTCCATTATACACCCACTTCAGAGACAGGAGGAAGGAAGGGGGTAACTAATGAGACAGGAGGAGGAGCGGTGAGGGAAAAAACACTCCCAGGGGCGTGTCCGAATATTAGGAGCGTCACGGAGCTCCGAGAATGCAGCGACGAGGCTGGGCAGAAAAATGGCTCTTGTGAACAAACAAAGCGCCTCAGTGCTACTGAAACCGGAGCGTGTAGAAAGCTCCACCAATTGTCAGGAGAAAGCCGCGCTCTACACTGACCAAACGAGTGAGAAACGGTGAGCACGAGCGCGGCAGACAGGAAGCTTTGGAAACGGCCGCAACCACCGCGGTAAAGCCTGCGGGGGGGAGCGAAAACACGCCGGACAGCGCAGCAAAGCAGGGACACTGCAATACAAGCGCAACAAAGCAGGCGGACAAAGCAAATAAACCGTCAATAAAAATTACATTAAGTAAACATTAATCTGGGAACAAAAGATGAGTCACTTATCTGACTGCGAGCAGCAAGAAAAGAGGAAGCTACGCAGTCAGATGTGACATTTTATTAGTTACTGTGTTACCATTGGCTATGTGATATCGTTTTTAGGTCTCGACTACAGCATTGCTTTAGCAATGCTTGTTTGTCGAGATTATAGTAAGGCTTTCAAAAGTCTACCCAAAACTGCAGATCGGGTACAGTTCATGTGAGCCAGGCGCATGCACATTGCCAGCCACATCGCACACCACCATTTGTTGTCTGAGCCTCGGCATCAGACTTCAAAGGAATCCGCTCCCAAGCCGCTCCCCCGCCCCCGCCACCCAATGCCGCTCCCCCGCCCCCCACCACGCAATGCAGAGAGCTTGTTTTTAATGGCGCATGTGTGGCTGCTATGTTGAACCACCGCTTGTGACCTGTGTGGTCATCTCTACGCAGATTGATGTAAAAAAAAAATACTCTATTTGGTCACTTGTGAAATCTAGACAGTGCATGCTTGTTTGAACTTTAACAGTGATAGCAAAGGACCCTATGTGCCATAAGTGTGCCCCCCCCTGGATAAAACGTGATATTTTGCAGTTTACTTTAGATGACCCTAATGCACACTGCTTCACCGTTCACATTAAGAGACCCTTTTAGCGCTCCTTTTGCTTAGTAGAGTACTCTGCCCTTTCCTGGAACCCTTCCTAATGGTGATGACATTTGCACTGGTTCATATTTTCATTCACACACACACCCCACACACACACCCACCCATACACACAACCGCCCACACACACACAGCCCCACGCACACACTGACACCCCACATACACCCCCGCCCACACACCCCCACACACATAACCCTCCCACACACAACCCCCCACACACACACAACCCCACACACACAACCCCCCACACACAACCCCCACACACACAACCCCCCCCACACACAACTCCCCCCACACACAACTCCCCCGACACACAACCCCACACACACACAACCCTACACAGATACAACCCCACACACACAACCCCCCCACACACAACTACACACACACACAACCACACACACAACGACAAGCACACACAACCACACTCAACCAGACAACCACACACACAACCCCACAACCCCACACACAACCCCAAACACAACACACAACCACACACACAACCCCACACACACAACCACACACACACCCACAACCACACACACGACCACACACAACCACACCCACACACACAACCATCTATCTATCTATCGCACTCACTGTATCTATCGCCCTCACTCTATCTATCTATCACCCTCACTCTATCTATCGCCCTCACTCTATCTATCTGTCTATTGCCCTCACTCTATCTATCTATCGCACTCACTATCTATCGCCATCACTCTATCTATCTGTCTATCGCCCTCACTCTATCTATCTATCTATCTATCTATCTATCTATCTATCGCCCTATCTATCTGTCTATCGCCCTCACTCTATCTATCTATCTATCTATCTATCTATCTATCTATCTATCTATCTATCTATATATCTATATATCTATCTATCTATCTATCTATCTATCTATCTCCTTCACTCTATCTATCTATCTATCGCCCTCCCTCTATCTATCGCCCTCACTCTATCTATCTATCGCCCTAACTATATCGCACTCACTTTATCTATCTATTACACTCACTCTATCTATTGCATCACCACAGCATTACTCAGCACCAACACAGCATCACTCAGGGGCACCACCACATCGCTATGCGCTACCACAGCATCACTGAACGCTACAGCATCATTCATCGCCACCACAACATCACTCAGCGCCACCACAACATCAATCTGTGCAACCATTCAACAACTGGTTCAAATATGTTCTCTCAATGTTTCAAGCTTTATTACAAATGTCACAAAAAGATGTTAATATTTCACTTCTGTTATTGGATTTTTCGTCACAATAAAATACAATGAACATAATCTTCACAAAAGTTATTTACAAAAGTTTAAGCTATCACCATTATAAATTGCAATAACTTTTATTTAAGTATTAATTATTTAAAAAAATTAAAAGCCATTGTTATGTGTAATAGCAATACATCTAAGTCACGTAAATACAACACATATTGCATTACAAATGCTATAGGTGTCACATTTGCGAAAGTTATAACTATTGGCATTGTAAATGACAAAGCTATTAATTTCGCTATTTTCAAAACCAACACATAAATAAAAAAATGTGTCATTTACAATACCAATAGCTCAAACTTTCCTAATGCGAGACCTATTGCATTGCAAATGCTTGTCTTTCATTCCCATTGGCCAGGTTGTCTGCTCTGGGCCCCTGGGAACTGATGTTTTACACTTATCTTTGCTGCTCTTATAATAAATGCAAGATAAGAAGGCATAATAGGAGCTTCCGGTCTTGCCATAAAATTGGTGCTGCGGTCATATAAGAGTGAATGCCATCGCTCGTTTACTCACTGCTAATTCCATTTATTTGCACAGATCTGTTGAGAATGTTTTACAGTAAAGCGGAAGAAGTCCAACTGTTGTTAAGTTTCTGTTGTTGCAAACTGAGCCTTTTTTAATTTTATTCCATTAAAAAATAGCTGCACCTCGTCTTAAAGAAGAGCAGACATCATAATAAGAGGCGCCAAACAATTTGGCGCAGAAAGACCCTGCGTTAAAACGTATTCTATCAAAGGTGCATTCCGTTCCAAGATGGCCACTTTAAATCTGCCGCTCATGCTGGAGGCAGGAGACGACTTGATGTCATATGCAGTCCTTTAACTATGTTGAGGGTTATTCTCTGTATCCTTCCGCCACTAGGCTTAAATGAATCCCTCCTGCTCCGTTGTTCTGCTTTTCTACTTCGTTTCTAGATACACGTCCTGCGATTGTTTGCAGAGACTTGGATTTAATATTGGAAAGTAGTAGACAGTGAGGGAGAGAAGGATTTAGAAGCTTTTAAAGCGTCTCTTCCTGCCGGCGGAGGGAGCTTATATAAGTTAAACGCGTCTACTTCCGGTCCTCTTTCAGCCCTCGGATCCAAGATGGTGAGGCGGCGACTTTGCTTCCACGAGGGATTGAGGGCTCTGTTGCCGGGGTTGGGGTCTAAACGGCGGCGTTTTGGAGCTGTTTAGCTGCCTTTAGCTTTCAGTGAGCGTCATCGTTCCTTCTCCGCGAGTTAACCGTTGAGCACTAAGTGATTCCTTCCCGGTTTGGGTGTATTGCAGCCGCTCTACCCTCCTGACCAATAATGCGATTCTTTCCCAGGGAAGTGGGTGGCAACACCGGAGATAAACGACATTTTATAAGCTTTCTTTGCGTTCAATGGTTATGTTTAATAAAACCAACAGCATTAGGATTGTTTTTAGGGCATTTGTCGGTCTGTCTCTGCTTTTTCGCGAGCCTCGAGGTATGGT
The DNA here is from genome assembly GCF_964261635.1 of Lissotriton helveticus. Lineage (NCBI taxonomy): Eukaryota > Metazoa > Chordata > Amphibia > Caudata > Salamandridae > Lissotriton > Lissotriton helveticus. The sequence continues at coordinate 1,470,396,955 of NC_136057.1, read as the reverse complement.
GCTTGTGGCTAGAGTGCATCAAAAGAAGCAAGATTGGATCTGCTGCGCTTTTGGACTTAATGTTCTGTGTACTGATGGGGACCCTTAGTAAGCTTAACGATGTACTGACGTTTTCATAACATTCCATTGTAGAAGTTGGTTTTCCTGGCTTAACTTGCGTGACACCTCTTTCAACAGCCTGCCCTATGATGCTCGACAAGTAGACCTGAGTTAGGTCTCCAGAGATTCTGGGACCGTTATGTCACAGTAGATGCCAGTTTAAAGTGTTGACTTGGTAAATGATTGTACTTCCCTTGAGATGTATTACCGTTCTGATTAAGTGAAACCTGAAAGGGTTCGATCCTTAGAAGATGTCGCTTCTGTGGAAGATATGATGGTTAGGGAAAGGGGAAATTGAGTCGGGTGGTGTTCTTAGTGATGTGGTTGACGAATCAGGGGTCTAGGAGAGCGTTATGTTGCTGTGTCGGTGCACACATTAATTAAATCGTTGGAGAAGATGTCTTTCTGTGGGGGATAGGTTTGTTACACAGTTTACTTTAAGCAGAGCTTTTGGCGCTTGTGCTCGGTCATTTGGGGGCAGACGTTAACCCAGCGTAGTCTAAAATCTCATTTTTGGTGGCCAGGTTTAGAAGAATGTGGTTTTGGTGGAGGTGTGTACAGTATGTACATTAACGATCCAGGTGAAGCATGGCGTATTTGGTTTTTATTGGCCTCATAGACGAGTTAACCATGTGCAATATATTTGCTATTGTGGCGGATGTTTGTGATGGAGATTACTACGGTTAACTAAGGTTTATGGGCGGTTTGTTTGGTGAAGAGGGTGTTCCATCCATCCCCATCACAGATAATGGGAAACAGTTGGTGTGATATGCAAACATTATTGAAGGGATGTGGTTTCGTTAATCACATCTCCCTGTACAACTCGCAAGGAAATAGTCTTTGTGAGAGACCCAATAGGGTTGGGAAAGGTATAATACAGATGGTGAGTGTCGCTGGAGGCATGGTGCAGAAAAAGGTGTGGGCATATTGAATTACCAGGCAAGGTCAGAATGGGAGGTCTCCTTTCGAATTGATACATGGAAGGTCTCCAGAAACCAAATTGGTACCTGCGTGAATGGAGTGAGTGTTGTGGTATAGTAAACTTAAGGTTTAGGAATCACCGCCCAAAGGGGGTCGCATCATAGTGGGATATTTGGTGGAGTCCAGTCAGGGAGAATTGGCAGAGATCCCTCTAAATTCAAAGGGCCCTTTAAGTTTGAGTCTTCATCACGTTGTGGTGTTGGAGAATGGTGAAAGGTGGAATTGTTGACAAGTGACGCTTCACCACCGTTCTGGTAAAGTTACCATGGGGTAGTGGCTACTTTTTAGCACAAGACTTGGGGGAAGTTGGTATGGCCATCAGGAACAATATTGGTGGGGTATGGTCACGGACTATATTCTTTCAGGAGTGCAAGTATTCCAGAGTCACAATGGAGAAGGTTACCAGTGCGTCGGGTGTACTAAGAGTCGCTGACCACCTGGGTACTTGATAGGCTTTGTGCATTGGAATATGTTCAGGTATATAGTTTTTTTATGTACAAAGGGGGAATATGTGATACTTCCCTTGTGATGTATTACCGTTCGGGTTAAGTGGAACCTGAAAGCTGATGATCCATGTGGTGATTTGAAGCAGAATATTCCCTAGTAGCTGGTTTATATCTTGACCAGCTGGGAAGTGTCCGTTCCTGTTATCTCAGTTGAGAATAAAGCAAGTTTTCTTACCTGTCTGGTGGTGTCCTCAGCGTTCTTTACGACAAATCATCCGCTTGCATGCTATTTTTCTGTAGTAGCAACATCGTAGAGTATAACTAAACATTGAGGTACCAAGACTAGGTTTCGACATTTTTGTGGTGAACCTGGTGAAATTTCGTCTGTTTAACACCCTACCCAAGTTTTCTAAGCAATTTTACTGCTGTTGCTGTGAGGGAAGCAGGATGTACTTGGACCTTTACTCTCTAGGGTGGTTTGTTACCCGTTTGATGCTTAAGACACAATGTAGTGGGAGAATTGCCAGTTGACTCAGCCGCTGGCAATTACCGAGTAGTAATTAACTCAATGCGTTTTCCAGCTATGTCACTGTAATTAGACCGATGCCCACCTTATAGAATTCGCTACTGGTGGTGCTCCTCATAGGAAACTTGTTCTGAGCTGCCAAATGAGGCCCACCTTCAGACAGGAACTCTAGCAAACCAGAGCAGTTTAGGCCTTTTTAGCGTAGTCTGTGAGGCTTAGCTTGGATCCTGTGGCACAGTGAGCAAGGGACTTGGGCCAGGGAACAATCTTGCACTTGGGGCATTGCATCATACACAAGTGGTGGTGTTAGGAATGCTTGTAAATATTGGTACTGGCAAGCCCTATAGTATTTCAGGCCATCGTTTTTGCCTACTGTACTACTAAAAATGAGGTTTAATCATTTTAATGACATTTACACCCTAACTGCATACTGTCAAATGATACTTTAGTACTGTTGCAAGTGGAGTGGGGGTTACTTGGACCTTTGCTGGCTATGAATTTGTTTAACACTTGTTTGTTGTTCTCAGACTAAGAAGCGAAGGAACAACGGGCGTGCCAAGAAAGGCCGTGGGCATGTACAGCCCATCCGCTGCACCAACTGTGCTCGCTGTGTGCCCAAGGATAAAGCAATCAAAAAGTTTGTCATCAGGAACATTGTTGAAGCAGCAGCTGTAAGGGACATCTCTGAAGCCAGTGTCTTTGAATGTAAGTGCCACTGTGTAGGTGCACGCTTGGTCGGGTGTTCCTCATTCATAAACCTCCCCTCTGGTTGTATGATTCGGGGGGGGGGGGGGGGGGGAGTCTTGCATGTGGATTGATGTTAACAAGTTGAAGTGCAGCTGAATAAATCATACATGCGAATTTGAAACTGGTCATGTTTTTCTCGGCTAAAAAGTGCTTATCTTTTGTACATTTTTAAAATCCTTTTGATTAAACTCAATCGTGAACAATCTAATTTTAAGATATTTACCCAGCACTTTAAGTTGGTTGACAATGGTGGGTGTCCTAAAAGGGGATATACTAAAGTGATGGAGGGAATGCTTGAATTAATCTCACCCACTGGTAATTACCTGGGGCTGCATCCCAATCCCTTCTGTTGTGTCGCCTCCGTTTGGAGCCAACCATGTGCAAATCAGTCTTGACCCTGCTCCAATTGGAGCACTCCAGCCCAAACTGCCCAACCAGTTTCACCCTTGTTACGAGCTCATCAGCCAGGTACAGCTTGGCTTCAGTGACAATGTGCACAGGACCCACATCTAGGCTTTCCTGTCCCACTTAGTGACACGCTCAAGTATAACGTGGATAGCCCAAGCTACCTAGGGATCCTTTTCACAAGGCGTGGCCTGCTAATTGTAACAAGGACTGCATTACTGACCTAACTTTTGTGTCCAGTGTTTAAAGATCAGCTTTCTTCCATGTTAAGTTAAGGACATAAATATAGGGCCTATTTGTGACCCTTTTTAGGTTGCATGCAGTAGTGGATTATGGCTTTAAAGCTCTGCCCATATTTGTCTTTGGCTTATGCCATTGTCCTTCGTAAATGCTGGCATCTGATTCGTTTAGAGGCTCATTAGTCCCTCCTTAGTACCGCCTTGTCTTCATTTGTAGCCTCCCATGAGGAGTGGCCCTTTTACTTCGGTTGTTACAGGGTACGTCTTTAATCTGTAAGCACTATTTTCTTTAATGAGCCTCTTACTGCAGAGGGTCTCTCCTGCGCAGCTTTTATCACCTCTGCTCATACCTGCTTTCTTAACTTGCTGAAGGGTCTCGTGCGCATTTGTGACCACCTGGTCGCTGCTTTTACTTGCCGCAGGCTGAACGGTTCCTGACCGATTCATTTGCCAGTGCTAAATCTCTGCAGCACATGCTTCATGGACGTGTGAGGCTGCGCTTTAAGGGCAGCTAGTAAAATGTAATCAGCTGTCTCACTGCCTGCAATGCAATAGGTCTCGCATTTGCGAGAGTTAAGCCTAATGGCATTGTAAATGACAATGTCTTTTTTATTTACATTTAAAAAACCAAAACATAAAAGGCACTGTCATTTACAGGGCCTATAGCTGAAACTCGCGTAAATGCAAGGCCTATTGAATTGCAAATGCTCGTTTGTCATTAATTGGTGCTAGTGCTAAGCGCTGGAAGCGCCGCTCCATTCAAAACCCAGAATGTCACCTTAAAACTCTTCAAATTCAGATACGGTTTTCTTGTGATTGGGTGCTAGTAGAATGCATGTGGAAACAGTGCAGTATGTAAGCCTTGCACTAGCCAGATGCATGTATAGCCATATGCTTTTTATGGCAGGAGCTTGTTTTCAGCAAAATACCATATTCCATATGACTTCGAACTTAGGTGGGTGGGGTCTAAGCATGTGGGTTTGTTGAGGACTGGTGTTTTATTTTTGGTGCATCTGTGTGCTCAGTTCTATCTTTATTTTTTATTGATGAGTTTGCTTTTAACAGGTTAAATTGTAGCCTACTCTTAACTTTCAGTTGTTAAATCATGCAGCACCTACAAAGTATGTTTTTTTATACTTTCGTGAGGCTCATTCTTTTTTTGCAAGTCTGCCGTAGACATTTTTTAAACTCTTACTGTGGATTGGTTCTTTTCTCAAACCATTGCATGCTCGCCCCCTATGTCTGAGAGTGCTTGTTTTTTGGCATTCATAGCTATGTTGTCCTGCCCAGGTGTTGATCAAGGGTAGTTGCATCTGATGAAGGCATGAGAATGTATTGTGATCTGACATGGCATCAGTAACTAGTTAACTTTTTGGGTAGCTGTTGGTTCTTTCCAGAGTGTCTGAGACTGGGTATCTTATATTTGTGGTGTGACCCACTGAAATGACATTTGAGAAATGCAAGCCAGTGTGAGGGTAGACATATCACGAAGTATTGCGCGTAATGGGCTTTGTTCTAATCCATGCCTGTCTGCAGTCAACAGTGCACTAACCATGTTATCTGTTTTTCTAGCATACGTGCTGCCCAAACTGTATGTGAAGCTGCACTACTGCGTCAGTTGTGCCATCCACAGCAAGGTCGTCAGGAATCGCTCCCGTGAGGCCCGCAAGGACCGTACCCCACCACCCAGGTTTAGGCCTGCGGTACGTTTCCCTATACAGGTTGATATGATAGGGCTTATTTTACTTGATTACATTGTGCAATGTTTTTATACCATGCTCAATTATAGCTACAGGGTGTACTTTTGGGTGGAGATGTAGCTCTGGGTTGGAGAGCCTTCAAAAACTACCCTCTTTAGTTCTTTGCTTCAAACCGCTATCTGTTTTTGTGCTCTGCTATAAATCACCACCTGTAGGTGCATCTAATAGTTTCTTCCAGTGTGATTTTTTTTTTTTTATTATCAAATAGCATATTTTTAAGCTGCACTTTTGTTTAAGGGGGTAGGCTTTTGAAGGTAAATTCGGATCCTTTTACGTAAAGACTGGTTTTAAAAGAATTCTCGTAAGTTGACTTTCTAAGCACTCGCCATGAAGTTCTTGTACTCCGAAGTGGTTTATTGTCCAAGGGAAACTGCATGCTCCTCTCTCCCAAAAGGGCACATTATGCTCATAGTCGTACAATTTGCCAAAAGCATTGGTTCTGCTGGTGCCAAACAGTAACTCACTACTAGCTATAGTGTGTGAAATAATTCTGTAAAATTCGTATGTAGAAAATAGTTTGCCTGGTTGCTAGTGAGACGTTAATTGGCCCCAAGTGCTCTTGCTAGATTAGGCAAACTCACATTTGAAACAATCCATATCGATTCACATTTTGTGAGTGGCCAAACAATTAATCATCTATTGCTTTAAATAAACAAGCCTATTGCTTGATCTGACTGTCATTAATTACTCTTCCCATTCAGTTTTGTGCATGTATATTGTCTGTAGCTTTCAACATTATAAAGGAGTTCAGTGACGACCAATCACCATAGTCTTTCAGAACTGTAAAACAATTCAGGATGGCTCCCTGTTTTGATGGCTGTAGGAGGTTATGCCGTTTAAGTGGCTGTTATTTGAATAGGTTGAGTGAAGTAGCCTATTGTATGTGAATTGCTTAACCAGGGTTTTTTTTGGAGGGTCGCCAACATTGCGCACCTAGTATCTAAATGTACTTCTTTTCTACCCACAGGGCCAGCCTCCCCGTGCTCCACCGAAGCCCATGTGAGAATGATTGCTCTGTACAGATTTCTGAAATAAAAAGTACACCCAGCGATTCTTGTTTGTACTTGAATTAAAAAGTTCATGGGGGTCAAAATGGCGGGGGTTTTAGTAGGAAAAAAGGTATGCGGCTGAAAGTTTGAACTGACATGCTTGACAGTTTATTCCCTATACATTGGTATGGGAATTATTCCAAACTTCTATTTGAAAGTCTGAAACGGATGCTGAATTGAATTACATTTGCTAGGCACTTCATAGCAGATGTTTACAAATACGAGTGAGCTAGCTATTTAAGTTTATAATAATCCTACATATGTCAACTTTACCCAAGCTTTTAAATTGATTGGTATGACAGTTCACATTTACTTAGACTTGAAGTCACCCAAACAATATTTTGCACAGCTTGGGGTTTACTTTAGAGCCCGGGATGCAATAATGAAATTGGGTAAAATATTTCTCTTCCACTGATGAATGACCATAAGGGACTTAATCAAATGTTACACTTATCTGTGAGCCTGCTGAGCCAATTCATCTGTGGGTATAGTTGTGGTTGCGCTCCAAAACAGTAAAAACATTGGCCACATGTAAACCAAAAAAGAGGAACACTGCACATTAAATGGGATGACTTAGGGTGGAAAGAAGCTTGGGCTCGTCCATCACTGAGAAGCGCATAGAGCAGTATACAAACAGTATTTTCCCCCCTCTTAATTTCTCTGCCAGCGGGGGAAGGTAATATGCCTAACTGACACCATTTACATCCGTATCCTTAAAAAGCAAAGCTGTTACGTCAGCTCTCATCCTTTCAGTACATACCGTAAAGATGCCGTAACCAGATTTATAACTTTGTGTTTATGCTTTTTAATAATTTGATAGTTCGTTGGATACAAAAGCACATCAGAAGTTATGTTCTGCCATGACGACACTACAGATCTTACTTTGCGTTGGCCACCTTTTGACATTCTTTCAAGGAGGTACATATGCTGGCTCAGGAGACTTCAAAGAAAGCATAAAAGATGGATGTTCGCACTGTAAAAAAAGTATATATATTTACAGATGGTCATCATTTTGGATTAAGTAAAGGGATGTACCACAAATCACTTAAGATCTGTTACAAGCAGTTTATCTTGAATTCAAACTTGATGAATAGTGGGGACACATGCTAATAACACACGGAGGATTGGAGGCATCAATTGCTGCACTTGCCTCTTTAAAAAAACACAACCACAAAACCGTTGTGACCTATTTAGCATGGTATTGATGTAATTTTCTTCCCCTCTTAGTAGGTGATCACATGAATTTAGTGCCTGTAGATATTGGATGGGATGATCTCATGCTTAATCGGGCACCTCCTTCCTCCCTGTTAAGATAGTAATCAGGGCGGACTCTACCTCACAAATTTGTAGAGAGAGTTGAGATCTTCGTATAATGTTCCAGAGTCCAGTTTAAACCATTAAATGCCTTAAGGAATACCACAGATTGCCTTTATTGTTTGGCAACTTGGGAATGAATACAAATATTGTAACCTATTCAGAGGATGCTTTTGAGTACAATGTCACTTGCATCCTCCTAGTTTGCCAACATGTTTCTACCTCCTAATAACCATACATATGTCTTGGGCATTCTTCAGGGCTTAGGAAGGATCCCTACTTAGTGTGTTAAAAAAAAGTCCATATATCAAGCGTTGCACCTAGGATAAAAACACACAACTTCATCTCTGGTCTAATCTAAGTTATTTAAATAACATGTTTGCATTTTACATTTTACATCGCACAACATAAACTATAATCCAAAACAAGAGTCCGCAGTCCCTTCCAGCAAGGGTTCCAGAGAATAAATAAGGTAATAAAAATAATAATCGGCAAATACTGGCATCCAGTCCATGGTGTGCACACCACCTGCCCCAAATTTTGTGGTGTTTACGAGGACAACCATTGTTTCATAGATGGGCCTGCCCTGTTGAGCGCACCAGTCCACCCCTAAGTTCGGTCTTAAAGTGGCACACATGATGGTTGTGACACTGCAAAGGACAACCCCACAACCTGCAGGGAGCAGTGTTCAAATACACACGTGGAACATTCATGCAACATTGGAGTCAGAATCCCATACCCTATTAGGGATATCCCTATACTTCCTGGTCTGATCAGGGATGGCGACTCTAGTGTCACACTGAAGGAAATATAGAGCATTGTAATGTGCATAATATAATGGATGATTAATGTGTAGGCTGCCAAGGATCATCAAGACAGCCATGGTATTTTTCAAACCTTCCATAAGGAAGCATTCCCTTCATTTCTGTGGGAGGGGAGCAAATCGCTCACATTCTCTCCCTCAATCGATATAATGGCTTCTGCAATTTTACTCAATCTGTTACTTTGTCAAGGAGAAATTCCTCAGTCCTACCTGGCCCATGTCATCGGCTGAACTATGGTATAGTGTTTGCTCGAAATGAGCGCTCTATTATAAATGGATACCATCGTTTGGGTGATGTCTTCCGGTCAGGAGTGGTTTCATGCTCCCACACATGTGCTTAATTACTGAAATTCTTTTGACATCTAACTTTTAAATTTGGAACTGCATCACTATTACTTAACCCCCAAGGGCTGCTAAGTACTGTCTGGCATTGCAAAGGGCCGCAACTGTGCTAAAAATTGGAAGGTTGTGGTGATGAAGGGTGAGCGTAGGGGGGACGCAAAGCAGATGCATGGTGTGGACAACAAATTGTGCCTTTACTTGACTTTTTTGCCACCTATGCTCAATTCTCGTGCATCAAGAAGTGAAGTCAAAGCATTAACTTATAATGTAAAACACAAGGGAAAGACTTAATTGACTGAATTGCAAAATGTGAACCCAGAAATCCTGGTATCAGTCCTAGCTTCCCCACTTGACGATATTGTGTGATCCATGGCAATTTAATATCACTTTGCCTCCTATTTCTTAACAATTGAGAGCCCCTTGACATACACAAGTTCAGGAATAGGATATGTACAGTACAAAACCTTGTGTTTTTTATTTCATGAACTATATTGGTGTTACAATTGTACAACAACCAAGGCTACACACAAGGTGAACCTGACAAATTACTTCTCTTGGTTCACTAATGGGTTTGTTTTCAGAATGGGGATGGCATGAGTTTCCAAGATTTTTTTATTTTATTTATTTATTTTATTTTATTTAAGAGGTTTTATATAGCGCTGGCTGGACCCAGGAGTATCAGAGCGCTTTACATGGTGTTTTCATACAGGTACAGTGTGTATAAGCACACACAACGGAATAATAAAAGAACAAGTCCACATAGGATACATGACATCTAGATAAAAAAGTAAAAACAATTGCTAGACACTGAGTCATACAAAATAGCGGTCACAGTTTGGCGGGAAGCCTCACTTAGGTATACAAAAACATGCAAGAGAACTGACTGTCAGGAGGAGGGGAGGTAAGGTGATCAGATAGAAGGAAAGGGAGTTGGCCAGGCGGGTGGTCACAAGTCATATGCAGAGCAGATAAGTGGGGTGATGCAGAGGGGCGAGGCTACCAGGGAGGGATTAGAAACCCCAGTATTTATTAAGGAGAAGAAGTTTGAGTTCTTTTTTGAAGCTGGGGTAGGACTGGTTACAGCGGAGGTCTTTAGGGAGGGCATTCCAAATAAGTGGGGCATTGCCTGAAAATGAGCGTGACTGAGTGGAATTCTTTTTCTGAATGGGGGGAATAAGTAGGAGGGTGTTGGAGCTTCTCAGTGATCGCGTGCAGCCTGCTTTGGTCAGTTTATTGGAGAGGTATGCCGGTGTGTTTTGGTGGAGGATTTTGTGCGTAATGCAGGCGGTTTTATATGTGGATCTACCTTCAATGGGGAGCCATTTAAGGGCGGGAGAGATGTGGTCAAATCGTTTGCAGTCCGTGATAAGCCTAGCCGCGAGGTTGAGCACAGATTTAAGAGGTGCCAGGTGGGTTTTGGGAATTCCGGTGAGGATGGCATTGCCGTAATCAATGCGCGATAGAGCAAGCGATTGGACTGCCAGTTTAAAGTCATCAATTGGGATGAAGGGCTTAATTTTCTTAAGGTTACGGAGGGTAAGGAGGGCTCCTTTGGCAGAGTTGTTGATGTGAACGTTGAGAGTTAGTCGGTTGTCAAGAGAGATGCCCAAGGATTTGACTGAGGTGGCTAGGGACAGGGAGCAGTTGAGGGCGTTAAGGTCTGTGATCCACTTTTGAATGGGGAGCTGGTTGTTTTTTGGGGAGAAAAGAATAATTTCAGTTTTTTTTGGGTTAAGTTTGAGATGGTTCGAGTGGAACCAGGCTTGAATTTTGATGAGGGTGTTGTTGAGGTGGAGGATGTCAGCATGGGTTTTTATCTTATGGTAGAGTTGTGTATCGTCAGCGTAGAGGTGATAGTTAATCCCTGCTTGTTTGAGAATGAGGGTGAGAGGTTCCATGAAGAGGTTAAAGAGAGAGGGAGATAGTATGGATCCTTGTGGAACTCCTAGAGAGATGGGGGAGGGGTTCGAAAGGCAATTGTGGATTTTAATTTGCTGAGCGCGGTGCTGCAGGTATGAGACAAACCAATTATGAGTCATGCCATTAAGGCCGAATCGTTCTTTAAGGACTTTGAGAAGAACAGAGTGGTTAACGGTATCGAACGCTGCGGAGAGATCAAGGAGGATCAGTAGGCTAGATTCGCCATTGTCAAGGGAGTGGTGAATGTCATCTATAATGTTAAGCATGGCGGTTTCGGTGCTGCAGCCTTTCCTGAAGCCAGATTGAAGAGGGTCAAGTAAGTTAAAAAGTTCAATGTGTCTGTCAAGCTGAAGGACACATTTTTCAAGGGCTTTCGAGAGGAGGGGCAAGTTGGAGATAGGACGGAGGTTGTTGAGGTCATTAGGGTCAGCCGTAGGGTTTTTAAGCATGGGGGTGATTTGTCCCAGTTGAATGGAGGTGGGGACACAGCCGGTGGCTAGGGAGGTGTTAATGATCGAGGTCCAGGCAGGTGTGATGATATGTTTGAGGTTTTGGACAAGTTTAGAAGGGAGGGGGTCTTTAGTGTGGGAGGAGGGTTTAAGTTTTGCAATGATGTCGACATCTCTTTCAGTGACTGGCTGGAAATTATGCCAAGCGGCGTTATTTTTAGGGTGAGTGTTGGGGGGATTAGAATCTTGGAGGGTGGAGCGAAAGGGGGGGGGGGGGAGTGAGATCAGTATTATGGAGGGTCGCGGGGGGGAGTGGGCAGGAAGCAGGTGCGGTAGGGGGGATGTGTAGTATGGAGGTAGGGGTCCGAGTTGGCAGGAAGGATTGCTCTATTTTTGTAATTTTTTCAGAGAAAAAGAGGGCTATTTCTTCGCATCTGGACGTCGAGGCCATAAGTACAGGCGGAGCGGCTGAGGTTTGATTGCGAACAATGTTGAACAGTTCTCTGGGTCTGTTTTTGGCTTGGTCAAGTTGTGTTCTGAAAAAGGATGCTTTTTGTTTAAGGATGTGTTTTTTGTAAGAGGATCTTGCAAGTCTGAGGCGAGCTAGGTGCAAGGGGGAAGGGTGCAGTCTCCATGTTCTTTCCGTCTGTCTCAGTGAGCGTCTTTCATTGTTAAGCTCCGTATTAAACCATGATTTGGAAGGGACGGTTCTTTGGTTTTTGAGCTTAAGCGGGGCCAGGAGGTCTAGGGTTTCAATAACTGCTTTGTTGTAGTGTTCAGTAAGTTCATTTGCGTTAAGTGAGGGCGGAATGGCGAGAAGTTGGGCATGGAGTTTGGATTCCATTACATCCGGGGGGATATTATTCAAATTTCTGGTCAGTTTCGAGGGCTTAGTGGTTTTCGTGGGCGGGGGAGTGGCAGAGACCGCTATAGAGAACAGAATGAGATGGTGGTCGGACCAGTCGATGGGAACAATGTTGGATAGGAGGGCTAGATCTTTGCTAGTAATTATTGCATCTAGGATAGCTCCTTTGGAATGGGTCGGGGAGTGACAGAGTTGCTCTAGGTCATTGATCTCGAGAAGGTTGGAAAGGAGGGTGATAGAGGGATCGCTGCGCTCATTCCAGTGGAGGTTAAAGTCTCCCAGGAAAATGTTGAGGGAATTCGAAAGTGAGGATTGTGTAAGAATGTTGGATAGTTCATCAACGAAGGGATGAGTATTGCCGGGAGGGTTATATATGTTGTGAAGGCGAATGGGTTGGGAGCCGTGAATTTTGAGTTCAGCTTCAAGGTATTCAAGGGTGGAGTAATTAGTATTATTGACAAGGGAAATTTGTAGTTCCTCTTTGAAGATGATGGCAACACCACCGCCAATTCGGATGGGCCGGTCTTTCCTGAGAATAGAATAGCCCGGAGGAGCTAGGAGGTCCAGGATGCTTGTCGAGTGGTCTTTGAGCCAGGTTTCTGTTAGGAACGCAATGTCGATGGATTCACTAAGGATAGTTTCTGATATTTCAGTGGCATGTCGCACAGCGGACCGACAATTAACAAGCATGCAGTGAAGAGGTTTTGGGGGAGTTTTAGGGAGTGGAAGGGAGTGGATGGCTGTGAGTTGGGGAGGAGGCCTAGGTGAGCGGGGAGTTCGGCTAGTCCCCAGTATGACGGATGCTGGAGGCCGGGGGATGCTGGAAATTAGTGGGTGAGCAGTGAGGGTAGGATTTGCAGAGGTCGAGCATCTCCATGGGGGAGAGGGGGCAGGAGGTGCGGAGAGGTCTGTGTGTGCGGCAGTGTAGAGGAGTCGTGCAAAACTGTTTGGGGGTAGCGGGATTCATATGTCTAGTACGAGCGCAGTTTAACCGAAGTGGGAGGGCTCTGTTTTTGAGGGAATAGAAATCAGATCTAAGATGAGCGAGATCTCTGGTGAGAGTGGCAAGAGCGTGTTCAATGTTGCAAAGAGAGTTAGATATAAGACTAAGGTGGGATATTGGAGAAGGGGGAGGGAGCGGAACGGGATGAGCGATGTTCTTCATTGGGGGTGGTTTGTTGTTGGGAGGGAGGGTGGGGTTCCTAGAAAGGGAGATGGGAGGACTGTGGTAGTAGGGCAAGAGGAGGGGCATGGAGGGGGAAGATGGGTATGTGGTCATCGAGAGTGAAGGAGGAAATGGAGGGGCAGGAGTGTTTGGAGGAACCGTGAGGGACTGGTCGGGAGGGGGGGAGCCATGATAATCAAAGGGAGAGAGGATGGGACTAGGGGGGGGGGGTGAAGGGGCGGTTCTGGATTAGAGTGAGGGACGGTTCGGGTTGATGGGTGCATTGAGTTTCGGGGGGACAGAGTATGGGTTTAGGTGAGGAGGAATAGGGTGGAGTAAGAGTGGGAGGGGAAGGGGAAGGGCAGGGAGAGTCAAAGGGGGTGGGGGATAGCACTTGTGGTGTGGGAAATGAGGGGAGAGTGAGGGCAGGTCGTATGAGTGGGCGATTGGGAGCTTTGGGGAGTAGGGAGGATCAGGGGAAGAGGAGGGTCCATCGAAGAAGGCCGGGCCAGGGGGGTATGCGGGGGGGGGGGGTCAACAATTGTGTGGCATTGTTAGACGTGTACATGGTCAGCAGTTGTAGGGCATTGTTGATCGTGGACATATCTGCAGAGGGGAGTAAAGGATAAGGGAGAGGGGTTAAAGTGGAGGGCAAGGGGAGAGAGGGGGGAATGTTGTTGGGGGAATTATGAAGTTGGATGGTCAGCAATTGTAAGGCATTGTTGACTGTGGGCACGTCAGCAGAGGGGAGTATAGGATGAGAGAGAGGGGTAATCGAGGAGGGCAAAGGATGTGTGGGGGAAGGTCATTAGCGGCATTGTGAAGCTGGATGGTCGGCAATTGTAAGGTATTGCTGGACATGGGCGTATCAGCGGAGGGGAGTATAGGATGAGGGAGAGGGGTTAAGGGGGAGGGCAAAGGATGAGAGGGGGGGTAGGTTATTAGCAGAGTTTTGAAGTTGGATGGTCAGTGATCTGAAGTGTAATTCAAAGGAGTTAAGGTGGGGAACGGCCGCTTGGATGAGGATGTTACCTGTTTTGACAAGCATTGGAAATGCAATAGGTCTCGCACCATTAGAGTTAGTGCTTTTAGAATTGTTTATGGGTTTTTTTTGTAAATGTTTAGCATTTTTGTTTCCTGTAGCCAATGCTAAAGTATTACAAATAAAAAAAGCCATAAACATTTCTAAAAGCTCTAACTGAAATGGTCTGAGAACTATTGCACTGAGTGAGGGTGAGTGTGAGTGAGGGTGAGTGTGAGTGAGGGTGAGTGTGAGTGTGAGTGAGGGTGAGTGTGGGTGAGGGTGAGTGTGAGTGAGGGTGAGTGTGAGTGAGGGTGAGTGTGAGTGAGGGTGAGTGTGAGTGAGGGTGAGTGTGAGTGAGGGTGAGTGTGAGTGAGGGTGAGTGTGAGTGAGTGTGAGTGTGAGTGAGGGTGAGTGAGTGTGAGTGTGAGTGAGTGTGAGTGTGGGTGAGTGTGAGTGAGGGTGAGTGTGAGTGAGGGTGAGTGTGAGTGAGGGTGAGTGTGAGTGAGGGTGAGTGTGAGTGAGGGTGAGTGTGAGTGAGGGTGAGTGTGAGTGAGGGTGAGTGTGAGTGAGGGTGAGTGTGAGTGAGGGTGAGTGTGAGTGTGAGTGAGTGAGGGTGAGTGTGAGTGAGGGTGAGGGTGAGTGAGGGTGATGGGTTTTGGGTGAGTGAGGGGGAGTAGTTGAGGCTGGGTGAGTGAGAGTGAGGGTGAGTGAGGGGTTGAGGGTGAGGGGTTGAGGGTGAGGGGTTGAGGGTGAGGGGTTGAGGGTGAGTGAGGGGTTGAGGGTGAGTGAGGGGTTGAGGGTGAGTGAGGGGTTGAGGGTGAGTGAGGGGTTGAGGGTGAGTGAGGGGTTGAGGGTGAGTGAGGGGTTGAGGGTGAGTGAGGGGTTGAGGGTGAGTGAGGGGTTGAGGGTGAGTGAGGGGTTGAGGGTGAGTGAGGGGTTGAGGGTGAGTGAGGGTGAGTGTGAGTGAGGGTGAGTGTGAGTGAGGGTGAGTGTGAGTGAGGGTGAGTGTGAGTGAGGGTGAGTGTGAGTGAGGGTGAGTGTGAGTGAGGGTGAGTGTGAGTGAGGGTGAGTGTGAGTGAGGGTGAGGGTGAGTGAGGGTGAGGGTGAGTGAGGGTGAGGGTGAGTGAGGGTGAGTGTGAGTGAGGGTGAGTGTGAGTGAGGGTGAGTGTGAGTGAGGGTGATGGGTTTTGGGTGAGTGAGGGGGAGTAGTTGAGGCTGGGTGAGTGAGAGTGAGGGTGAGTGAGGGGTTGAGGGTGAGGGGTTGAGGGTGAGGGGTTGAGGGTGAGGGGTTGAGGGTGAGGGGTTGAGGGTGAGGGGTTGAGGGTGAGTGAGGGGTTGAGGGTGAGTGAGGGGTTGAGGGTGAGTGAGGGGTTGAGGGTGAGTGAGGGTGAGTGAGGGTTTGAGGGGGAGGGGTTGAGGGTGAGTGAGGGTGAGGGGTTGAGGGTGAGTGAGGGTGAGGGGTTGAGGGTGGGTGAGTGAGGGTAGTATGTAGTGAGGGTAGTGAGGGTGCAGTATGCTTTGGGCAGATGAGCAACCTCTAAAGCCAATGCCTACAGTGAGCGGAAGTATAAGTATAAGAAATCATGCCTCATTTGCAAATAATACAACCAAAATGCTGCAGTTGCTACACAAAGAGATAGAATAAACGAAAAGGCTAAATAAATGTAATTTATTTTGCGACTGGAATGGAGGGAACGTATGAAACGTGGACCCCTAGTTACCAGTAAGTAGCCCAACATATGAAATCGATCGTAATAAATACAAACGATAACCGAGAACACCCTCAGAACTTCTCGAAAATCCTTGCTAATAATAAATCAACTACAACTAAACTACAGTCAAAACAAGGGACTAAGCAGTGTGAAAGTATAAAATGATGAATCGGTATATGTGTTTGTGCCAAACGCATCACATCACATCACTCAACATTCAAAGTGTTCATATTAAAAGGTAGTTCACCTGCAAATGTAGCGCAAGAGAAGCATTTCGTTAAAATGGCTTTACAATTATTCGAAGTCCCGGAAAACGCTAACACTTTTAATACTGGCAAAACGCCTATTAAACATCTTTTTTAAAATTAGTTGTCTAAAATCGTTTATAGGTAAAACACTGAGATTTCAAAATGGACTGCGGTCTGAATTGATCATAAAAGAAACGTTTGCAAAATCTAGTTGGTATTTTGAATGGCAGATTTCACGGCAACGACTGGTTTACAAATACACTAACATAGCAAACCGGCATTAAATAAAACCAAAACTCGTAGTCCCCGTCTTTTGCAAACCACACTATAAGCACCATAACGAAGTACACAATAAAATGGAATTTATTTTCTGCGTGGGGGGTGAGAAACGTACGAACTCCCAAAGCAATCAAATGGCTTTTGCATTTAACCCTCATTAACAACAGGATGCAAGTCATTAAGTATTCAGTCGACTTTTTATAGCGAGCCCGGAAGCACTTGAGACACTTATGTCTGTAAATTTACTCCTTGAATTCTAAACTTAATTTCCGCAGGATTCCTTGACAAGGTTGTTTTTTTTTCAATTGTCTGTCATCTACCTGCTAAATGTAGAGTGAGCAAAAAATGTAGCGCAATCTTCTGTTCTTGGTAAACCTTCGTATGGTTTCAGGACGAATTCTGTTTTGGGGAGAAAAGAGAGGGGGCGAGGCAGCGAGTGCGAGCTTTAGTTCTGCGCCTGTACACAATTTATGCGCAGACTTCCTGAGCTTCTGACCAAATAGTCACTCGACCGTAGTCTGGTCTTCCAGACCGCTATCCCTATATAGTTACCGCATGAGCACCCTTTTTTGTTCAGAATCAATTTTTAAATTTGCACAAAAAGGACGATTTTTTTATAAATGAACTGAACGGACAAAACAAGCATCAGGCAGACCATTCAAGTAAAACTGGTTTGGTCAATGCCCGGAAGCTAATGAGCAGCTGCTTCGAATTTCAACACCTAGGCGGTATATTGTCAGCTGGAATGTTTTTTGTGTGTAAAAGAACCCCTAGCAATGCAATGTACAATATTAGAAAACAAGTTATGTCCGCGCAGCATCACTCAGCTGTTCTAAAGCATCTCGAACAGCCCTAATGCAGCACATTCGGCTTAGCTGTTCTACAGCTAGAGAAGAGTTATGCACGGCGGGCAGGGGAGGGGGCGGAGCGGGGAGAGCGAGAGCGGCATGTGGGTGTGAAGAAGCCGGGCCTTTGAAGTGAAGCTAAGCTTCATTTCAAAGGTGTCGGAGGAATGCGGGCGGCTGTGCACGCGCTTTTAAGCTCAATGCACATGCGCATTGAGCTTAAAAGTCACGGGCACTGCAAGGAATCGCCACGATTCCTTGCAGTGTGGATAAAGAGTGGATAAGTCCCAATACTCTCGCTTGCTCGATGCGCATGCGCATCGACAGGCGAGACCTAAAAATGGAGATATTGATTTCCCCAGGAAAGGTAGAAGAGGGAGAAGTGGATAGTTTATGGCCATGGGGGATTTTGAGGGACTTCGTGACTGGGAGATATTGTAGGAAAACGCTTTTCCATTTAGAGGGGCGTTTGGAATAGAAGATGTAGTTGGTAGTAATAGGGGCGGTCAGGCTGTAATAGTTGTCCACAATGAGAGTTTCAGGGTTAAGGACGAGAAGGTTGTGTTTGAATTTTTTTCTTGCGTATTTCGAGAGGTTGTGGGGGTAGAGAATGGACCAGGAGTTTGGGCCATGTTGGGATAGCTGAAGAGGAGGCATAGTAGGGGATAGTGGTAGGTTATGAACATAGGTGCATGTAAAAGGACATCGGGTGAAAGAGGCCTATCGGGGTCATGAAAAGGAAATAACAAAGCTGGTCATATAAATAAACAAATTGAGGGGCGAACTTCAGGATAAAGCCACTAGGTGGCGATCAAGGCAAGCAGGTCTGAAAGGAATAAGACTATAGCTGGACATATAAAATAAGCATTGAAGGGCGAGGTTCAGGATAGGACCTAGTATGACTTAATAAAATAAGCAATTCAGGGGCGAAGTTCAGGAAAGGACCACTAGGTGGCGCTCACGGCTAGCAGGTCTGAAAGGAATAGGACTATAGCTGGTCATGTAAGATAAGCATTAAGGAGCGAAGTTCAGGATAGGACCACTAGGTGGCGCTCAAGGCTAGCAGGTCTAGATAGGTCAGTATAGGGTCATTGTGGTTCAGGAGAAAAAAGATAAGTGGTCAGGACGTTTGTTGTTGTTTGCTAAGATAATGTTTGAAAACTGTCACTGCTAATAAACTCCTCACATTGCAGTGTCAATCTGATCTACTAAGGTAAAACTCCTGCATGTTAATAAAATACTCATGTCTGAAGATTCTAAAACTGAAGGTGTTCCTAAAGATAAGTTGTAGGGCACTTTCTTTTCTTCCTTATGTTTACTTTAGCTAATGTGTGAAACAAATCACTGCTTTACCCTTAATCCCTATGTTTTTGGCTATTCCCAGTTACGTACCCATGCCCCACCCACACAAGTGAGGCATTATTTTACTCGTGAGACTGGGGGGAACGTTGTGTGGTAGGACATTTGTGCCAGCACGGTGATCCCTCTCAAAAACAAAGAGAAAATGTGTTTATTTCCGCTAAATTTGAGGTGTGCATGGGGTTTTGAGTAGGAAAACTGTTCGTCCACGTAAGCCATATCTCCCTGTACTCCTGGTGTCTAGTTTTCAGAAATGTGTGGGTGTGGTAGGTTTCCCTAGATGGCCGCCGGGGCCAAAACCCAAGGTGACCCCCTTGCAAAACCAGGTTGTTTTGTGATAGATAGGTGGGCACATGTGTTTTTGGTCCCAGGTTTGTAGACATCTAGGGGAACCTAAAAAACCCAGACGTTTCTGAAAACTAGACACCCGTAGGAGTCCAGGGAGATATGGCTTACGTGGACGAACAGTTTATTCTCCCAACACTTCCCTTCCAAAAATTAGCTACATACCTCAAGTTTAGCTAAAGTAACATTATCCTCTAATATCTGTGTGGGAAGGTTGTGGGATCGCTGTACGGCACTTTTCCTACTACCCAGCATTCTCCTTGGTCTCCTGATAATGATACTGTACTTGTGTGGATGGGACAAGTGCCTATGACATGGAAGGGCCAAAATCGTGTAGAACTTGAGGGGGGCCCAAACTGAGTTTGTTTGTTTTTAGGCTGACTCTACTTTGGGCACCCACACAAGTGATGTATGATTTTTCTCGGGCGACCAAGGGGAATGCTGGGTAGTAGGAAATTTGTGCCTGCGTGGTGATCCTGCAAATTGCCCACACATGTAAGGAAAATCAGATTTTTTAAGTAAACTTGAGGTTTGCGGGGGATTCTGGGCAAGAAAACGCTGGGAATCCATGTAAGCAACACCGCCAGCACAGACAGTACATGCACACCACCAGCCAAGCACCACCCACGTGCCCTGCCAGCCAAGTGCCTCCCACGCACACCACCAGCCAAGCAGGGCCGGACTTGGCATAGCAACCAGCCTTGGCAAATTGCTGCTCGACTGGCTCTGGGGGTGTCCTAGTAAAAAACGCTGGCTTAAAGAATGGTTTTTAGTTTCGGCAAAGAAAGATAAACATGGCCGGTTACTATCTGATCGATTCCATACCGTGAGTCGAATGAGGAAATCTATATTATTGGCACTATCTCCTTTTGGTCTCAGATATTTTACTTAGAAACAGAGTGCCATAGAATACATTACCTCAAAAGGAATGCAAGGGACAGGCACAAATTATGTGCAGCTGGAGGCTAGAACATTTGTGCGTTGGGTGTCATTCCATTCAGCAGAGTATGCAAATCTACGGAGGGTAATTGAATATTGACGCCTTACCCACTGGATTCACACACACAGTCTGCAGGCAGCCCCACAGGATTTAGAAGTGAGAAAATCAAAAGCGAAGGGCTGTGAGGATTGCCAACATCGGAAGGTGCATCCTTGCAAGTTTTACTAAAGCAGATAGCCTGATAAAACAAGCATTTACAATGCAATGGTCTCGGCATTGTTTAAGTTAGAGCCATTGGCATTGCTCATGACATTATTTGTATTTGTTTTTGTTTTGAAAACATAAATAAATGACTGTCATTTACAATGCCAATAGCTTAATATCTCGCAAATGCGAGACCAATTGCATTTGCACCCACACGGAGCCACCCACACATACGGAGCCACCCACACATACAGAGCCGCCCACAGAGAGCCATTCACATAGAGCCACCTACACAGCCACCCACGCGCACACAGACAGCCACCCACGCGCACACACAGCCACCCACGCGCACACACAGCCACCCACGCGCACACAGACAGAGCCAAGCACAGACAGAGCCACGCACACAGACAGAGCCACACACACACACGCCTGCCCAAGGTATGTGATCAGATGTTACTATTACTGCATCCAGATATCAGTGTGCTTGTTTGTGATTGAATATCAGTATCATCATGAGATACTAAACAGTTTTGAGTTGGAAATGGAAAGTAGCATCAAAAGAGATAGAAGCTGAAATTATTGGCAAATGGGTCACCTTGTAAATGGGTGCCACTGGTCACACTGCAGAGCGTGGGGTGGGGCGGAGGGGTGGCGGGGGCCTTCTTCATCGGCATCAGTGCCAGAGGTCCTTTGGGCACAGTTTATAATTCCACATTGAAATGGTGTCGTTTTAAAATACGATTTGTCAATTAAGTTTTACTTTGCGGTGCATTAACCCAGCTTTGTATCCCTCGGAGGTCGATAAAATAAACATATTTAATAACTGCACCAATTTACTGAGATGGCAGTGTTCGCTCTATGTGCTATTAAATATTAGAGATTAAGAAAGACGACATTGTTAGGTTAAAAATCAATTGTATTAAATTAAAAAAGTAGATTCAAAGGCTCCGGAAGTCAAGTTTTAAGTTCAAATGTCTAGTTCTTCAATAGATAGATGAGCGCCTCCACCCCATAGTGATTTTTCATAGAGAACTCATGGGAAAGATTACGTCCTGTAAATTCATGTATTTCCTCGAATAACAATTGTTTAATACAGCTTTAAGTCGTGGGAACTCGCGTGTCCTTCGAGTGGGAATGAAAGGGGAAGTCGCTCACTGGTTTAAAGCAATGTCTGCAGAGCGTTTTGTAGGCGCTGTATAGGGTCAGAGTCTCCTATCCAAATTCACTCAGCCTTTCATCCACTGCACGACTGGTGAAATTAGTAACATGTAGGTGAGGAATCTTATTAAAGCTTCAGATACAATTCATATTAAAACTAGTGCTTTTACCGAGAGAGCCTGCTCAGCCCACCGATGTCCCCATACCTTTGAAAGTTGTGTTAACCCACTTGTTGTTCGAATCAATCTACAAGCCTCACCCCCGCTCCCCAGAGAAGGTCTGTCTGTGATCACTGGCAGCATTGCTGACACACCCCCTCTCACCTGTGGCGGAGGCTGGGGGTCCTGGAGAGCCGCAATGCCCCGGTGAGTGGGTGCTATGGAGGTCTGCCCCCGTGGTCAGCTCCGCAGCGCAGACCCCAGACTCTGCTTGGGCAGCGCTCAAAGAGAAGAGGACGTCGCAGCACATACGTCATCTTCCTTTTTAGATGGAGAAGTTCTGTTCTTACCCAAATTGTCGATGCTGTTTACAAGCGCCGTGCATGCCAATGGGCAAATATATCTGACGCCCCTTCATTGAAAATGTGGATGTAATGCAACAGGGTGCTCATGTAAAGCGCTCTGATACCTTCGGGTCGTATTTGCGCTATATAAAACAGCCCCAAAAAAGAAAACAAAAGACATGGACAGCGGGAGGGGGGCAGGATACAACCACGCGGGACCGGGATGAGGTGAGCAATGACGAAAAACATCTGTGTAAAAAAAAAAAGTAAACTCCCACAATGGCCCACCTCCGAATGACGAACCAAAGGGGGCGGGGCTTAAAAAAAGACAGAAATGCCCATGAATCTGCTCCAAGAATGATTGACATCATTCTCTTCCAATGGCTAGCCTCCATTTATGGAGCTAGCCAATGGAAGAGAGAGGCGGGTTAAAGCCCCACTGTTGAAGTCATAAAATCTTCGGCTCCGCCCACTGCTTCGCAGTGCGACGGTAGCCTCGACCTAAAAACAACTCTAGAATTAATGTAAAATTAACCCGGGTCTCAATGTGAGCATGCAACATGAGCGCAACACGATCATGAGAAACAAAACTGTTCACGTCGCCAACTCATTATTAATTTGTTTTTGCAGTCAAAAATAGCAAACACATATGGTTGTGCACTGTCAAGAAGTCACTTCCATGATGGCATCGGAACTTAGTAAGTAGTGACGTATTCAGTGACAGACTACAGGCCGGGAGACTCAAGTCAGTTCAAAGCACCAAATGCTGTAAAGTTTCAAGGGTGGCCAGGTTAGAGTCTCTGCATCAGCTCAACATCCTGTGATTCTGAGCAAATCGTCCAGTGCTTAAGCAAAAAACAAAAGAATGAATGTAACATTTGTATTCCCTTGCCTAAATAAAAAAAAAATGAATGTAACTATCAGGAACACATGTAAAGGGATCAACTTACCTTCGGGTCGAGTTCAAACTACAGGGGAAATAAGCACCAGACACAAGTGGGAGTTTGACTGGGGGGGGGGAAAGAAATAGTACCATAATCATAGCACAAGCAGCGGATGGCCACTAAATTAAGTGCAATCAATCTGTGGTTGGTCTGTACTCCAGGAAGGGAAAGTAAGGGACAGCTTAGCCTGTGCTGGCCAATAAAAAGACACCAAAGAAAAGTGACAAAGGAGCCCATGAACAGTAAGCAATGAGAGAGCTGCAAGCCCCTTGTTATACACCAGTGATACTCCTAGTACGGCCTGGGGGACGCATGCGGCACTGGGCTGCTGTTTACTCCGCTCAGTATTAACAAACAAGCATTTGCAATGCAATCGGTCTCGCATTAGGAAAGTGTGAGCTATTTGTATTGTAAATGACAATTTTTTTAAATGTGTTGGCTTTGAAAATATATAAATTAATAGCATTGTTATTTACAAAGCCGATAGCTTACACTTTCCTAATGCGAGTCCTATTGGCTATGGCAATTCTTGTTGGTAGCAAGCAAGGACAGTGCTGTTGTAGTGCTGAGTGATGCTGTTGTGGTGCTGAATGATGTGGTTGGGCTGAGTGATGTGGTGGTGTATTAGGGTGATGTGGTGCTGTCCCAGAGTGAGGTGGTGCTGTCCCAGAGTGACGTGGTGCTGTCCCAGAGTGACGTGGTGGTGTTGTGAGGCGTGGGGCAGTGTGAGGCGTGCAACAGTGTGAGAAGCAAAATTAAACACAAGGCTCATGGTGCCCTCAAGCCACAGTCTAGCACACCATGACTGGGAATCCATCTTAGACGGAGCCATAATGAGCAAGTGGCCAACAGACCCTGCAAGTCCCAGTGGGGTACACGCGTTACTATGGTAATCCCTAAACTAAAGCCACAATAAACATGTGGTAAATGGAGACTATAAACAACAAGCTCTCGGCATTGCTGTGGGGGAGGCGGGGGAGCGGAGCGCATTTCTTTCAAGTGTGATGATGGGGGGCGGGCAGGAGAGAGGAGCGGCCACATCAATGGAGAGCTGATGAAGTGCTAGGATTCCGCACGGCCAGACTGACTTTTGCGTGGCGCGCAGCGTACTTGGGAACACAGGGACATATAGCATGGGACAGAGTAGCAGCGTGAGAGGGACAGAAATGCATATTTTTAGCGCACAGCATGGGCGGGGGGCAGTATGTGACAGAGGCAGAGCGTGGGCAGAGTGGGACGCAGCAAGGATGTGGGGTCAGAGGGGCACATAGTATGGACGGGGGATCAGAGGCAATATGTGAAAGGAGCAGAGCGTGCCATGGGGCAGATAGAGTGGCGCACAGCATGGATGGTGTTGGGGGAACGGAGAAGGCAGCATGTGTCTGAGAGGCAGAGCGTGGGCAGGAGACAGCGTGGCACGCAGAGTACTTGGGTAGAGAGAGACACTTAGCATGGGGCAGACTATCAGCGCGAGAAGGGCAGAAATGTTGATTTTTAGCGCACAGCATGGGAGGGGGGCAGTATGTGACAGAGGCAGAGCGTGGAATGTTTTTAAGACAAAAACTTAAAGAGAGGGCTAAGCGTCCCGGCAGACCGCGCCCTAATTTAAGCTCGGACACTGTTATAGAAGCAGCCGAGGGCAAGAGACTGCCTGCTGGTAAAAAAAAAAAAAACAAACAGAAAAAAGAAAATGCAGGAAAGAAGGAAATAATGCAACAAAGAATGACATAAAGAAGGATGCAAGGAAAGATGGAACAAAGAAAGGCAGTAAAGAAGAAAATAAAATGGAGATTGGAAGGAGGAAGGAAGGAAAGAAAAAGAAAAAGTAGTAAAGAATGAAGGAAAGAAAAAGAAGTAAAGAAAGAAATAAGGATAGCAAAATGGAAAGATACAGGTAAATAAATAAAGAGAAAAATGGAAAGAAGTAAGTGAAGAAAAAGATTAAAGGGAAGAAAAAGAACTAAACGAAGGGAAGAAAGCAAAAAGTAAGATTAAGACATTTGTGCCAGCTGTTCATTGCAACAATGCTGCCTTTATAAGTGTCATTCTCTGCAAAGTTTGTTTATTTGCTGGTCAGTTGTTGAAGATGTCTGGTTAAAATTGCCCTGCACAGTAACAAATGTTTGTAATCTGCCTTGCCCCCCCACCCCTTAAAGTCTGTGTAGAATTAGTAAACAGGAAATAGGCAGACGAAACGCCATTATCTCTGATAATGGTATCAAAAACATGCACTAATGTATTTTAACCCCTTCGATGCGGATGACAAAGCCAGCTTGTCATGGGCGTTACCTGCGCTACGCGGATGATGAGCTGGCTTTGTCACAAACCGGCCGTTTTTAAAAAATCAGCGCACAGCGGGAAAACGCGGTAGCGGTTAAACATACCTGAGAGCATCAGGGATTCAACGTACTCTCTTAGATTCTTGTTTAAAAAAAAAAAAAAAAAGCAAACACGGCGTTGTGCTTTAGCAAAATGTACTTGATAAGCTATCTCGGTTACCAGGCACGTGCGGGGCTACAATGACTATCTTCGGAAGAGTTAAGTAGCAGAGGAAACATTTTTGCGAGACATTCCGATCGGCCTGTGGGGCATTATGACATCACAAACTTAAGCATTGTGGAGGTCAGGTTGTTATTAAATGTTAGCGCCCCCTTTCCAAGCAAGGTATTTGACTACTAGCGCTAGATCATTCAGTTTCATGTTATCATATAGTTGCTGCTTCAACCTCAGAAAGGGGCCCGTCCTTGGAGGCAGACGATTAAGTTATTCATTAAAAAGTAAGCAAATAACGCACGTCATCACCATAGGCTAAATGATGTGCACCAGATTGACCATTACACATACCTCACATTTTTCGACGGAGAGGGCATGATGGATTCACGTGCGGATGGATTGGTTTGTGCCCAGATAGCTTTCTGTAAGATGTGCCTTGTGAGATATATTACTGTGTTTAACTTAATGCCTCGCGCTGCTTTCTGTGGTAATTCCCATTGATCAGAGGGCGCGCGGGTGTTACTGGCGGCAACGGCTGCACTTAGCTACTGTACTAAGAGCATTGCCGCCGATGTCCGTGAGCTGAATAGGGGACGCCAATAAAAACATATTTGTACAGGGAGCATAGGGGGCTTCAGTGCTGTTACTGACAGACTGGCACTGACTGAAATGCCTCGCGCAGTCTCAGGATAGCTGCAACATTGGCAGTGAAACCACACACCCTTGCCTTGCTGTGCGGCTCCACAGTGCACTTTTTGAGGAGGTTGTCAACAACGTCATTGCCTAAAATGTCAAATGTACTAGTTTCTTAGAAGTTGAAACTGTTCGAGGTTTAATTTTTGGGCACCTTATGTTAACATGAAGTGAGAGCCATTACTGATCAAGGGCAGGGACCCGCGAGTGATGTGTGCGGTCCGGCACTGTGAAAGTGAAAGCATGCATGGCGCTACAAAAATAAACAAGTCGGATGGGGGTGGGGGAGCAGAGGAGCGAGCGAGTGGGAGGGAACGAGCATATGGGGTGTGAGTGAGGCCAAGCGCATGCTGGCGAAGCGTCACGCTTCAATACTTCACATGCATTGGGAGGAATCCGTGCTTGTTCGAGAGTTTGTTTCGCCTCCTATACACTCACCTATTAATCCCTGCGGGATATAATAGTCGAGACCTAAAAATGTTAAATGGCAAGGATTTCCTTAAAGGTTATTTGCAGTTGAAGAAAGGAAGTTACTGGGGTGTACTGCACCCCTTAACTTTAGGAACACCTTCATTTTTAAAGCAGAAAATGTGTAAAACTTAGTAAATCAGATTACAGCAGTGCATTCAGATTACAGCAGTGCATTCAGAAGTGTATTTTTTTTTTTAAATGATAGTTTTCAAACATGAATTTTGAAACGTTCATGCTCCCCTCACCACGATAATGCCATTAGTGATTAAATCCAAACACGGGAGAAGGTTTTGTACAACACCAATCCAGAAGTCATGTATTTCAAGTTCCTCTTATATGTGATAGTGAAGAAAAAGTAGGGAAATTGAAATAAAGAAATTACCCAGGATCACACAATTTGTTCAAGTTGGAAAGCTGGGATTCATCCTAGATTTTCTGGTTCCACATTGTGCAATTCAGTCTAGCTACTAGATGCACAAGCTTCGCTTCTTCTACACCCACTTTACCCCCCTCTCCCAACTTCCACCCTGCTAGTATCAGTATGGCCCACAACGCACCAAAGACAAACTTTGCGACCCCCTGGAAAATGTTTGCGAGTACCCATGTTATACACAATAGTGTTGCAAGAGCTCACGCACAAGGTTGCATGCACTGTCGTAGGTTTGACCTAAAAAAAACTTTGTGGTGCACAGTACAAGCTACCAAACACAGGTTAAAAACACCGGTTGACAGTACAGCCAAGTGTAAAAAGCTTAAAAAGGGCCATATGTATGAAGAAAACGTTATAGCGATTCCCTAATTGCGAATCCTTGCAGTTCGTAATTAGGAAATGGCATTTATGAAAGTGTTTTGAATACCTTCTGCGATTCCCAGTGGGTTGGAAATGACATACCTCATGAATATTAGTGAGGTAGGTCGCAATTTGCGACCCATTAGGAATTGCAGAAATCACAGGGATGGTGGCCTGTTGAGGTCAGCAGACCACCATGTCTGTGATTGCTTTTAAATAAAGCAATTGATTTTTTGTAAAGCAGTCTGTTTTCCTTAAAGGAAAAAGGGCTGCTTAACTAAAAGAAAAGGTTTTCCTTTCGTTTTTTAAGAGCAGGCAGTGGTCCCTGGGACCACTGCCTGCTCTTAAAAATGCTTTTACAAACATTCCCGAAGGGGGAAGGGGTCCCTTGGGACCCCTTCCCATTTGTGAATGGATACCACCTACTTGAAGTAGGTGGTAAAATGCAAATATTTTGCAACGGCATTCACTGTCAAAAAACATTCAAACATACAATTAGGATTCGCAATGTGGAAGGGAAACCCTAAACAAATGTAAATGTAAATGTGGGTGTACTTGTAAAGCGCACTGCGACTCCATGGAGTATCCTGGCGCTGAAGACCGCTGGGGAACCCGTCCTGGTTTTCCCTGTGAAATGGTCCCTTTCTGGGTATCTCCAAGGTGAAACCAGGCATCCCCGGCGTCTGCGGGGGGCCGTTGTAGAGATGAGGCAAGCTTAATGCCCAGAGTTGCCGAGTGTGTTCCCTGGTTAGAGTAGGCACCGAGGCGAGAATTATCGAGTCCGTTTTGACCCTGGTCCACGACCCTGCCGCGTCGGGAATTAAACCCTGGTCCCGGGCCGTTCTCTGCTTACGGGTCTGCCGCCTCTAACCAGTGAGCCACACCACTTCCCTTCCTAATACCAAATCGCAAACCCAAATTGCGATTCAGATTACCGAATTGTAATTTGGGTTTGATATGTGAAAAGCCTAATTTTTGCCTTCGTAAACAAGACGATTCTGTGAATCGGCCCGTTTGCGACCTCAACGAGCATTGGCCTAGCCAATAGGTCGCGCTTTTGGTACCTTATAATTGTTTAGCCATGCAACAGTTGGTGTTGCACCAAGGATATTCTGCTGCATAACTAAATACTTATAGGGTCCAAAAAGCGAGACCTATTGGCTATTCCGATGCTTGGTGTTGTTTGTAGCCATGCTGTCTACTTGTCAATCTTGTCAATGAGCTCCATGCACTTACTTGGAAGAACTTGTCTTCCAGTTACAGAGATTGGGTAGTCCCTCGAACAAGGAATCTCTCTCCCCCCCCCCCCCCCCCCCCATACGAATTCTCATATCAAAATCAGGTATTTCTGGATGGATAATTGAATGTATTCGGACATGTTTCGTCAAAGCTAAAACCATTGGCCACGCCTCCTAGAACACGCTCCACCCTCCAGATAGAACCATATATGGTTAAGGATATTTGGCTGTTCTTGTTCTTAGCTGCCTCTCCCACTACTTACATATGTGGTCCGGAAACTACGGCAAGCCTCCCTCATCCTAATTCTAGTTGCTTCCACATGGGCCAGACAACCCTGGTTCACTATCCTAGAACTCTCTCTTGTTCCTCCTAAGAGGCTCCCCAGGAAGCCCGACCTTCTCACTCCACCTCCGTGAACTCTAAGACATCCCAATCCAAAGCAACCCTTACCTAACGATTTGGCTCCTGAAATCTTAGAGTTTGTGTACCTTAATTTACCCCCTGGGCAGATGGACATCCTCAGGGAAGCTCGTTGCCCCACTGTTAGAACCTGTGATGCCAGGTCACCTAGGGTAGCCTGGCCTAGGGGTAAGACATGCAATTTCCAGAGGCACAGTGTGAAGGTTGCAGACCACCCAAAAGTAAATCCACGCAATAGCACACAAAAACAACACTACACCAACTTGTTAGGAAAATATAAGCTGTTTTATAAAAATAATATATCTTTGTTCTTTTTGCTTTTAGAATTCACAATTAAATTACACTTCAGTTTGTGTGGAATATAGCAGGAATACTTTTCAATTCTAAATCATCTTAACCACCAGCATTTGTAGTATAGACAGTTCACTTAGACAACTGGCAGATAATTCTTACACTTTTATAACTCAGTTAGGCAATTACTGCACTCAGTTTACTATGCATCATCTCTCACTACAGTATTACTCTAAAGTTTGGTAAGATCAACCTTTTAACTAGAACACTTTCCTTTACATAAACAGCATTTACTGTTCTCTTGCTTTTCCTGTTAGAGAGAAATGGGTTAAGAACCACTTAAGTCAGCTTTATAATAGAACCCTTTCAGGGATTCCACATAGACGCTGTACTCCCAGAGTCAGAGTCTCAATTTATAACCAGTTAATCCTGTGGAAGACAATCCCCCACGTAACCACCTCCTTACTTGTGACTGTCGTTGTTGGGATAGATCTGCATCAGAGGTACAGGATTATCAGGTGTGAGGGGCTGGGGAAACAAGGCTAAAGAGGCTCCCACGCCTCACCAGACTCCTCGGCTCGAGCCTGCTCCTCCGCGCTGAAAATTACTCAGGGCAGACACCACAAAACCCCCACACCTCTGCCGGGCCTTTTTAACTCTCCCTCCCTGCTCAGGCCGGCTCCTCAGCGCGGCGCTCGAGCAGGAGGAAGCGACCTGATTACCCGGCCAGCTGCAGAAGCCTCCGGCGCCTCTCCTCAGCGCTGCGCTTGGGAGACACTCCTCCGGCGGGCATGCGCAGTAGCGCTCCTGCCGTTTCCGCCTCTCCCGGCTTTCTCTCCAAAGACGGACACTGCTCCGGGCCTGCTCACCTCGTTGCCCCTCCTTCCGGGGACATCCGCCTCCGACGGGGCATGCGCGAGGACGCCTACACTTTCTTCCAGTCAGGGTCACTACCGGCAACGCGTCTCAAGCGCGATAGGCGCCCCCGGGGTCCCGCTCACAAAGGGAAGCCTCGCAAGGCTTCTTAGGCTCAGTGGATCCCGGGAGGGTGCTGGCACAGAGCGCGACCGGTGTTTCAGAGGTCCCACTCCCAGATCACCTCACACTTTCCACCCAACAGGCAGAGGGGCTTGCCACACGCCACAGGACCAGTCAATGGTGAGGAAATACTACAGTTGTTCAGAGAAGATATTTCCTTTCTTCACTAAAACGAAGAGGAAGGGGGGGCTCCTTCAGGATAAAGCCAGAATCTACTTTCTTAGCGCTAACCCCCTATTCCTCCTTACTGGACAGACAAAATGGCTGTCCAGCATTCCGCCTTATATAGGCTGCCCCTCAGTGGTCCAGAATAGACCAGAAGGTTCTGGAATGCCCTATGCTGGTCTATGGGTAAGTTCTGGACTTGGCAGTTAGGGCAGTTGGTAGCCACCATTTTGTGGTTCCAACTTTCCCTGTCAGAACAGGCCTCTGGGCCTGAGGTAAAAGATTATGAGGGGAAAAAGAACACCTATCCCCTTGACCAACACCTAAAAAAAATTGTAGACACAAAAATTATTAAGGGTATGAGGGGCAAAAAGGGGACAAAATAAATAATAATGAGGAGGGACTACGCAAAAAAAATCCAGACAGGTCTAACACGCGTCCCCCCCCAGCTGAAAGTGGGGAGAACTACCCAACCCCTTGGGAGTCCTCATCACTATGGCGGAAATACCTGGAGAGACCGTCTGCATTGGCGTGGTCCACTCCAGGCCGATGTTCCACCCGGAAGTCCATTCCCTGTAGGGAGATGGACCACCTCAACAGCTTGGGATTTTCCCCCTTCATTTGCATCAGCCAACGAAGGGGTCGGTGGTCAGTCTGAACCAGGAAGTGCGAGCCAAAGAGGTATGGCCGCAGCTTCTTCAGAGCCCACACCACCGCAAAAGCTTCCCTCTCAATTGCACTCCACTTCTGTTCCCGGGGAAGCAGTCTCCTGGATAAGAAGACTACAGGCTGATCCAGGCCCTCTTCATTTAGTTGCGATAACACTGCCCCAATGCCATGTTCGGATGCATCTGTTTGGACAATGAACTCCTTGGAGAAATCGGGAGCCTTCAGGACCGGTGCTTCACACATTGCCTGCTTCAATTTTTCAAAGGCTTGCTGACAAGCCTTTGTCCAAACTACCCGTCGAGGTTGTTTCCTGGAGGTGAGCTCTGTGAGGGGCGCTACAATAGTGCCATACCCCTTCACAAAGCGACGGTAGTAACCTGTGAGGCCCAGGAAAGCTCGGACCTCAGTCTGTGTCTTGGGGGGTTCCCAGGCCATGATTGCCTCAATCTTCGCCTGCAGGGGCTGCACTGACCCCCTACCCACCAAGTGTCCAAGGTACACAACCGACCCCTGCCCAATCTGGCATTTGCTGGCTTTGATGGTCAATCCAGCTTGTTTCAGGGCCTGGAGAACTGCTTGCAAATGTTGCAAATGGTCCTCCCAACTGCTACTGAAGACAGCAATGTCATCCAGGTAAGCAGCAGAGAAACTCTCCATTCCAGAGAGGACCTGGTTCACCAGTCGCTGAAATGTGGCAGGGGCGTTCTTGAGCCCAAAGGGCATCACACAGAACTGGAAGTGTCCCTCAGGCGTGGAGAAGGCTGACCTTTCCTTTGCTCCATCTGTCAAGGAGATCTGCCAGTACCCTGAAGTGAGGTCAAAGGTACTTAGGTATTGGGCAGCTCCTAGCCGGTCAATTAACTCATCCGCCCTAGGGATTGGATGAGCATCAGTCTTTGTAACTGAGTTCAGTCCTCGGTAATCCACACAGAACCTCAGTTCTGGTGTGGTGCCCGGTGGGGCGGCTTTTGGGACTAGCACCACCGGACTGGACCAAGGGCTGCTGGAAGGTTCTATCACTCCTAGCTCTAACATCTTGGCAACTTCGCCATGGATGCTAGCCTTCACCTTGTCCGACAGCCTGTAGGTCTTGGACTTCACTGGGGGGCTGTCTCCTGTGTCCACATCATGGGTACACAGGTGGGTTCTTCCCGGGACAAGGGAGAACAGCGAAGAGTACTGCCCCAATACCTGGCGGCAATCCTCTCATTGCTCAGGAGTTAGGGATGGGGAGAGAATCACTCCCTCCACCGACCCATCCTTCTCTTGGCATGAAAAGAGATCTGGGAGAGGCTCGCTTTCTGCTTCCTCAGCACCATCAGTCACCAACATCAGGATGACCTCTGGCCTCTCATGGTGGGGTTTGAGGCGATTGGCATGCAGCACCCGTAGGGGCTGCCGCGGGGTCTTAAGATCCACCAAGTAAGTGGCCTTACCCTTCTTCTCCAACACCTCAAATGGGCCTGTCCAACGATCTTGAAGGGCACTTAGCTCTCCAGGTTCCATCACCCATACTTTCTGGCCAGGCTCCAACTCCACCGGGTGAGCATTTTGGTCGTACCATTCCTTCATGACTGCCTGACTGGCCTCCAAGTTGTCAGAAGCCTGCTTCCACAACTTGGCCATCTGGCTTCTGAAGGCCAGCATGTAGCTCACCACATCCTGGGGAGGTTTTCTGGGAGACTTCTCCCATCCATCCTTCACCAGGCTGAGAGGCCCACGCACAGGGTGCCCATACAACAATTCAAAAGGGCTGAAGCCCACTCCCTTCTGCGGCACCTCTCTGTAAGAGAACAGCAAGCAAGGTAGGAGAACGTCCCACTTCCTCCGTAAGCTCTCCGGCAGACTTCTTATCATGCCCTTCAGGGTCTTATTAAACCTCTCAACCAGTCCATTGGACTGGGGGTGATAAGGAGTGGTGAACCGGTAGGTCACTCCACACTCCTTCCACATCGTCCGCATGTAAGCTGACAGGAAGTTGGTCCCCCTGTCGGACACAACCTCCTTGGGAAATCCTACACGGGTAAAGATTCCCATCAGGGCCCTAGCCACCACAGGTGCAGTAACAGTCCTCAGAGGGATGGCCTCTGGGTACCGTGTGGCATGATCCACCAGAACCAGGATAAACCTGTGACCAGCTGTGGTTGGTGGATCCAATGGCCCTACAATGTCGATGCCCACCCTTTCAAAGGGGGTGCTAACGACAGGAAGTGGTTCCAGGGGAGCCTTTAGCTTCACCCCTGTTTTCCCACTAGCCTGGCAGGATACACATGTCCTACAGTATGTGTTGGACGCCACTTTAATCTGAGGCCAGTAGAAGTGGAGGACAAGCCGTGCAAAGGTCTTGTCCTGGCCTAAGTGTCCTGCCAGTGGTATCGCATGAGCCAATTCCAGCAGAAAGGCTCGGTATTGCTGCGGGACCACCAAGGCCCTTGATGAGCCAGGTAGAGGTATCTTAGGTTCACTGTAGAGGAGGCCATCCTCCCAGTAAATATGGTGGTGTCCCGTAGCATCACCTGCTGCCTGGGCTTCAGCCTGACGCCTCAGTCCCTCAAGGGTAGGGCACTCCTTCTGCCCCTTACAGAATTCCTCTCTGGTAGGACCTCCCTCCACATGCCATTCAGCAGGGATGGGTAAATCCTCCAGAGAGTCTACTCCCCCCTCCATGGACTCCTGGCCTACCACCGCAGGTGGCCGATCTGTCACATGGGGCGTGGAAGCCGAAGCAGGCTGTCCCTGTCTCCGAGTCTGTCCCTTTTTGGCAGCGGGTTGGGCCATTGTTCCAGGCTCCAACCCAGGCGAACTCCCTCTCCGGGCAGTCGCAGACCGTGTGCTTACACAGGCCCAGTCAGGTGTACCCAGCATCGCCGAATGCGTCCGGTATTCCACCTCTCTCCAAGTGTTGTGCTCCATGTCATTCCCCAACAGACAATCAACTGGCACGGCAGGGCTTACGGCAACTCGAAGTGAACCTGCAACCCCTTCCCACTCAAAGGGAACCTCAGCCACTGGATAGTGGCCCATTCTGCCGTCAGCCATCGCGGCGGGGTGGAGTACATTAGGAACAACCTGCTCTGGAGACACCAGTTGACTTCTCACCATAGTCATACTGGCTCCTGTATCTCTCAGAGCCTCCCCTCTTTGGCCATTGATGGTAACCCATTGCCCATACTTTGTAGTATTTGGGGGCACCTGGATCTTTGGTACCATTTCCCGCTCTCCCAGGGACACTAAGGTGACACCCGCCCACTCACCCCCCTTATCTAAGGGCAACTCCTCCCCGAGCGCTACACTAGCTACTCCCGGTGACTTTACTCCGGTGGGAGGGGGTGGTCTCTTTGGGCATCTGACATCTCCCTTATAATGTCCAACACCACCACATTCAAAACAGTGGAGAACCCTTGGCTGCTGGCTTTGGCCAGGATTAGGGTTTCTGGGCGGGTTTGCCCTAGGGGTGAAACCTGCTCCCTTACCTTGGAAATTATTTTGGGGACCTTTGGAGAACTCCTTCTTTTTATCTCCCCCCTCCTTCTTCTGGGGGGCGCCCTGTCCGGCTTTTTGAGAATCCCCTCCAGTCCCCTTTGAGGACACCCGGGTACTTGCCCAAGTGTCCGCCTCCTCTGCAAGCTTCCGGGGATCGGTCAGCTTGCTGTCCACCAGGTGTTGGCGCAACTCGGGAAAACATTTCTCGAGGAGGTGTTCTTTCAAAAATAGATTGTACAGCCCCTCATAGTCTTTCACCTCGCTGCCCTTGACCCAACCCTCCAAAGCTTTCTTGGCGTAATCTAAAAAGTCTACCCAATTCTGGGTACTCAGTTTGTGACTTCCCCTGAATTTCTGTCTGTACCTTTCAGGGGTAAGTCCAAACTTTTTCACCAGTGCCACCTTCATTGTAGGGTAGTGGGTTTGCTCATCCTGCTCCAGAGCCAACAAGGTGTCTCTGCCAGCAGGGGGCATGTATTTATACAGCCCACCTCCCCAGTGAGTTTCTAAGATCCCGTGAGCCCTTAAAGAAACTTCGGAGGCGGCCAACCATTTGGCAATGTCATCACCTGGGGTGTAGCTAGCAATGACATCTTTGGGTAAATAGGGTCTGGGTTCCCTGGTGTTCACTTTATTTTCGCTGCCACCATTATCAGGATTGGGAGACCTTCTTAGTAAGGCTTGTAGGTCCATCTCCTTGATGGTTCGCTCATGAGCTAACCTCCTTTCCTCCCTTTCCATATCCATCCTAGCTAATTCCAACCTTGTTCTCCTCTCCTCCCTCCTATCTTCTAGCTCGGCGTCAGTTAAACCCCTGTCTGAGACGCTGCTGCCCACCCTCGAAGGTATCCTGGGACCTGTCAGTAGATTCCCCCTTCCAGCTTGGTTCAACATTGCAGCCTCAAGGACAGTGTCCCCGTCACCCTCTTCAGTTTCTGGTTCCTCCCTTAAATGAGCTTCCACCCATGCCCTTATGCTTGTCAGCAACTCGCCTTTCTTGGCACCTTTATTAGAAAATACCCCTTGTTGCTGACACCAATCTCTGAGTTGAGCCACAGTATTGGCTTCTAGCTTTTTAAAATTCAATTCCATCTTTCACTATGGGATAGAATCAACTCACAGGAGAAAACCAAGAAGTGACCTGAGGTTAACCTCCACCCACCACCAGAAATAAATTTAGAAAAAACAAAATTCAAATTAGGAGGGCCGCAAGGAGAAAACTCCTGGTGTAGGTCAGTGTATTGCGTTGAATTACTAATGAGTAGCTGCAACCAAGTCAGTATCCCACTGCTAGGCACCAAATGTTAGAACCTGTGATGCCAGGTCACCTAGGGTAGCCTGGCCTAGGGGTAAGACATGCAATTTCCAGAGGCACAGTGTGAAGGTTGCAGACCACCCAAAAGTAAATCCACGCAATAGCACACAAAAACAACACTACACCAACTTGTTAGGAAAATATGCGCTGTTTTATAAAAATAATATATCTTTGTTCTTTTTGCTTTTAGAATTCACAATTAAATTACACTTCAGTTTGTGTGGAATATAGCAGGAATACTTTTCAATTCTAAATCATCTTAACCACCAGCATTTGTAGTATAGACAGTTCACTTAGACAACTGGCAGATAATTCTTACACTTTTATAACTCAGTTAGGCAATTACTGCACTCAGTTTACTATGCATCATCTCTCACTACAGTATTACTCTAAAGTTTGGTAAGATCAACCTTTTAACTAGATCAGGGTAACACTTTCCTTTACATAAACAGCATTTACAGTTCTCTTGCTTTTCCTGTTAGAGAGAAATGGGTTAAGAACCACTTAAGTCATCTTTATAATAGAACCCTTTCAGGGATTCCACATAGACGCTGTACTCCCAGAGTCAGAGTCTCAATTTATAACCAGTTAATCCTGTGGAAGACAATCCCCCACGTAACCACCTCCTTACTTGTGACTGTTGTTGTTGGGATAGATCTGCATCAGAGGTACAGGATTATCAGGTGTGAGGGGCTGGGGAAACAAGGCTAAAGAGGCTCCCACGCCTCACCAGACTCCTCGGCTCGAGCCTGCTCCTCCGCGCTGCTCTCGCGCTGAAAATTACTCAGGGCAGACACCACAAAACCCCCACACCTCTGCCGGGCCTTTTTAACTCTCCCTCCCTGCTCAGGCCGGCTCCTCAGCGCGGCGCTCGAGCAGGAGGAAGCGACCTGATTACCCGGCCAGCTGCAGAAGCCTCCGGCGCCTCTCCTCAGCGCTGCGCTTGGGAGACACTCCTCCGGCGGGCATGCGCAGTAGCGCTCCTGCCGTTTCCGCCTCTCCCGGCTCTCTCTCCAAAGACGGACACTGCTCCGGGCCTGCTCACCTCGTTGCCCCTCCTTCCGGGGACATCCGCCTCCGACGGGGCATGCGCGAGGACGCCTACACTTTCTTCCAGTCAGGGTCACTACCGGCAACGCGTCTCAAGCGCGATAGGCGCCCCCGGGGTCCCGCTCACAAAGGGAAGCCTCGCAAGGCTTCTTAGGCTCAGTGGATCCCGGGAGGGTGCTGGCACAGAGCGCGACCGGTGTTTCAGAGGTCCCACTCCCAGATCACCTCACACTTTCCACCCAACAGGCAGAGGGGCTTGCCACACGCCACAGGACCAGTCAATGGTGAGGAAATACTACAGTTGTTCAGAGAAGATATTTCCTTTCTTCACTAAAACGAAGAGGAAGGGGGGGCTCCTTCAGGATAAAGCCAGAATCTACTTTCTTAGCGCTAACCCCCTATTCCTCCTTACTGAACAGACAAAATGGCTGTCCAGCATTCCGCCTTATATAGGCTGCCCCTCAGTGGTCCAGAATGGACCAGAAGGTTCTGGAATGCCCTATGCTGGTCTATGGGTAAGTTCTGGACTTGGCAGTTAGGGCAGTTGGTAGCCACCATTTTGTGGTTCCAACTTTCCCTGTCAGAACAGGCCTCTGGGCCTGAGGTAAAAGATTATGAGGGGAAAAAGAACACCTATCCCCTTGACCAACACCTAAAAAAAATAGTAGACACAAAAATTATTAAGGGTATGAGGGGCAAAAAGGGGACAAAATAAATAATAATGAGGAGGGACTACGCAAAAAAAATCCAGACAGGTCTAACACCCACCATTAAGGCCTGCTATGCAGCAAAATGGAAGAGATTAATACACTAGTGTCTTCTTAAACAGATCAGTCCTCTAAAACCAAAAGTACAGGACATTGTCTGCTACCTTGTTAACTTGCTACTCTCAGGACTAGCTTACACATCTATTTGCTTACATTTGATACTTCTCACACTAGTACCAATACCATCCTGGAATCGGACTATAGTTCTCGCAATATTAATGGGGCCCCCTTTAGAGCCTTGTAGGAAGGTGGATACCTGACTATGGTTACCCTAGATTTTTTGCCTTGTGTTTAGCTGGTTTTCGACTTAGTTGGCCTGGGATCCTGCTAACCAGGGCCCCAGGCTATCTGCTCTCTCTTAAAATGGACTCCATGCACCCTAGGTGCATAACTAAATGGGTACTGGACACCTTATCAGACCCTGTACAGTGCACTATAGGTGCCCAGGGCATAGGTGCATCCAAGGCCTACCAGGGGCTGAAGCATAGCTTTTGCCACTCCTGGCTGGTTCTTAAATTGACACAACTGGCTGAACACTCGGCTGGGGCAAGGTGGTGTAATCACCCCTTGCTTAGATATAATATACCTATGTCTAAACCTATATCTGGACACATATATACCTATCAGCCACGCCTATAGCAGGCCTTAACAATCCTGGAGGCAGAGTGCCTGGTTTTATGTGAGAAAGTGATCTGGCATGAACTGAGCCTGTCTGCAGCTTTCGGGACCATTTCCCTATAGCTGTTCCAGTGATACTGCCATACCATATACTCTTAAGTGCATTATAATCCTCGCGGTTAATGCTAACTTTGGTTTGGCTTTATCAAAACATGTCGTGTTTGGTGTCATACATTTTGGAATACTACCCCCTTGCCAGTTCTGGCGACGGGGGTAGCATTCCACCCTTCTAGAGGGATAAGACATGTTACTTACTGCAAATGCGGTTAATCCTAACCAGAGCCCCAGCATCACAAAATGGACGCTGCTGCCACAGACACAGGTCTGCCCTCCTGCTGCTGACCGAAAGTCGACAGAGGAGGCTTGATCAAAGGATCTCCTGTCACAGGGAGGTGTCACACCACCCCAGACAGGAGATAGTGGATTGAAGCAGGGAGGGTTGAATGAAACTAGACACTGCCTGGGGCACACAAGGTGTCACTGGGCAGATTCCAGTCAAACCGGTTCTGGGGCCATCCAGCCCCAGTCTTGGCGGCAAACTGGACAAAGGAAAGGGGTGTAACCACCCCCTTCCTGGGTCCCACCCATAGGAGGGACCTAGCAGGTAATCCAGCCCCCAGATTTGGAATATAGGTGGGAGCAGTGCCAATGCACATCAGATTATCCTGACTGAAACTTATGAAATGAAACTCTGGACCCTTCGACATCCTACTCGACGTAGAAGACTGAAGAATCTCCCTTGTGGTCAAGGAGTGACCACCCTGTGCAAACAGGCACCATCCAGCACCTCGACGTTTGCTTTGTTGCAGTTCCCGCCGGAACTCGAGCGACAGAGATCGACAAGAGCCAGCTTTCCTGACTTCCAACAGCCCGATCCACAGTCCATGCAGAGCTGGGCCCCGTGGAGGCGACCTGAAGCGTAGGAGCGGCCATCTTGAAGTAACTACAAATCGCTGACCGTGCAGCACCCGAGGCTCCCTCGAAGCTGTGTATTGGAGCGTGAGAAGCTCCAGCCCCGAGCAGCTTTTGCACGGAAGCTCACCCCTCTACACTCGACGAGTGCTACGTGGGGCCCTTCTGCATTTTCCTGCTCGACGCGTTGGTCCGGTCGCTTGCCCGTTGGCTAGTGGCCCTTGAACCGACGAACCTTTGAAATTACAATGCTGGTCTGGTTGCTCCAGACTGGCCCTCGCTCCCCTGAAAAGGAGCACCCGCTCAGACCTTGCTGGTCCGAGTGAAACGCCATCTTTGAATCCTGCGTGGGTTGCCTTTGCCAAGGCTTGTTGCCTCCGATCCGGAAGCCGACACCGCCGACAGTGAGAGCCTTTGTGGGACAGCTCGTGATCCACTCCAGGACATCCTCGGTGCCCCAGAGTCCACTTGGCAGCGGAGACAAGGCACCCGTCATCAACCTGATTGCGCCCGACATCGCCTGGTTCCTTCCTGGTTCCTTCTTGGTCACTGGCTAGTGACCCAGACTCTGTCCCCTCTGCTTTCAGGTACCCTTCAACTTCGATCCACCCTTGGATCGCACCGGACACTTCTCTCCTGGACGCCTGCAGCATCTTCATCCTCAGGCACCATCGAACTGCGTGACGAAACCCGACACAGGTTGGCACCTGTGCACCCGCGGCCTGTGGGTGAGGTATCTTACTAGCGCCGGTATTCCCACACTGGTACACACCTCTAGTGCCTAAGTCTAAAGTTTGGTAGTCCTAGTCCAGTCGGAAGACTCCTTTTGCAATAACATTGTAACTTTTACGCACCATTGACTTTACATTGGTAAAAGCCGTGCTTCCCGCACTGCACCCGAATCCCGCGGGCTACTCCCGTCCTAACTGCTGTTAGTCCAGTGTAGTCCCAGCGATTCACAAGGCCCTAGGCCTTACCCCCCATCGATTAGTGATTGTTATACCACTTTATTGATATATGGTTTGAGTGGCCACCGGCCTCATCCAAAACGTGCAACTTGTCTATGTTTTACTGTGCTTTTATTTAAACGCTTGTGCTTCATTGCTCATAAAGAGTAGTGGGGATTATTCTGAGAATAAATACATATATTTTTAATAATATATAACTTGTGTGGTGTCCTTTCATTTGATATTACAGGATTGTACATGGTAAAACAACTGGCTTCACATGTCCTCTTGAGTTAAGCCTTTAGGCTGCTTAGTCCATGCTACCCCTAGGATAGCTTGTCTTTAAGGTTGACTTACAACCACCACCATAAGGGATTGTTTGGACTGATACAAGGTGCCCACAGAACTGTGGACATCATATACCAGGCCAACTTCTCACATTGGTGAGCAGCGGTACGGATTTGAGCTTGCTGTTGTTTTACCTTTACAATCTTTTATCAAATTGAAAGATCACATTAAGTACCATAGGTACATATAAATAAAAGCTTAGCATATTTAAGTTCTACTGAACTTAGTAGTTGTAGAGAAAGGGGGATTAGCACACCCTGACTACAACTCACTAGTAAGGTACAGTAGGAAAACACTAAGTGTAGGTAGGTGCATCACTTACACCACACTAGAGTCATGTCTGGCACAGGTGAACCTACAGGGTCTCTACCTGTGAGGGTTGACCCTCCACAGGCAACCTCCAGCTATGAAAAATTCAGCTAAAAAGATTTGAGTGCCTTGTGCACTGCAAGGAAGCTGAGAAAGGGTCACAACCCTACCATTCCTATCATGATAGCCATCCTAGAAAAGGATGACAGTGAGAAAGCTATAGTAGTTTCCTCGGGATCAGGAGTAGGAGTAAACCTCCCAGACACAGAGAACGCCCCCCCAGATGTAGAAGATGTGGAGGCAGACCCTGAGTCAAATGGTGAAGATTCAGATGTGGATCATCAAGAGGAAAACCAGGTCCCAGTGGCAAGGCTTAGCCAGGCCAACTTGGATCCACATGGAAATGGAGAGGGCCAGCACCTCCCCAGAGTACATAACAGGATTCTCCCAGGCAATAGGAGAGAGAGAAGCCCTTCCAGGGATTCTCACATTTCTAGTGCCTCAAGGGAATCACAGAGAGGAATGACTTCCCCTCAAAGAAGAGAGCATAAGGCCAGGATGAGAGCAGTGAATCTCCAAATAGAAAGAGAGGAATTAGCCCTGGCCCAAGCTAGACTAGCTTTTGCAAGAGAGCAGCAGTTAAGTGGGGAGACTCCCACTGGTGGCAGCATTATCCCAAGATATAAAGACAGGTCCTATGACCATAGAAACCTAAGTAAGATTGTGCCCCCCTACAGAGATGGGGATGATATCCACAAATGGATAACTGCTCTTGAGAGGGCTTGCATGGTACAGCAGGTCCCTGAAGATCAGTGGGCAGCAATCTTGTGGCTCTCCTTTTCTGAGAAAGGGAGAGATAAGCTCCTCACTGTTAGAGCTGAGGATGCTAAAAATTACACTGTCCTGAAGAGTGCTCTTATTGATGGGTTTGGATTAACCACTGAACAATACAGGTTGTTGTTCAGAGACACCCAAAAAGCACAGACTCAGGACTGGACTGATTTTGTAGATTGTGCTACTAAGGCTCTGGAAGGTTGGCTACATGGCAGCAAAGTACATGACTATACAGGATTGTATAATTTGAATATGAGGGAGCAGATCCTAAGTAATTGTCAGAACTAGCTTTTACACCAGCACCTGGTGGACTCAGATCTGACCTCTCCACAAGAATTGGGTAAGAGGGCAGACAAATGGGTCAGAACCAGGATTAGGCCTAAGAATCAGGGTAATGACCAAAAGAAGGATACTTCCAAGGCTCAAGAGAAGGGTAGGGATAAATCTAAAGACAAGTCTCCCACAGGGCCCCAAAACTCCAAGGATGGCGGTGGGTCCCAAAACAACTCCTCTACCCAGAAGAAACCTTACTGCCATGACTGTAAACAGCCTGGCCACTGGAAAAAAGACAGCTGTTGTCCAAGGAATAGCAATAAAGAAAATATACCTCCAAGTAAAGCTCCAACACCTCCTGTTACTGTCAGCAGTAATCCCCCAGGTGGTGGGAGCACCCCAAAACATTTGGGTGGGTTTACTTTTGGAGCTCAGGTGGATTCTGGCCTAACCAGGTCCCCTAGTCCAGATACTCTTGTCTATGAGAATGGCATGGGGTTTGCCAACTTCACTGATTGCCCAAACACTTTGAGCAAATATAGACAGGAGCCCATCATCAATAGTCAAAAAGTTGAGGCCTACCGAGACACAGGGGCTAGCATCACTATGGTGACTGAGAATCTAGTCCCCTCAAGGCAACTTTTACCTGGTGCCACATATCAGGTGACAAACATTGATGGAGTTCAGAAGAATCATCCCATGGCAGTAGTAAATCTCAGCTGGGGAGGTGTCACTGGCCCAAAGAGAGTGGCAGTGTCATCAAACTTGCCTGTAGATTGTCTACTTGGGAATGATTTAGAAATCTCAGCCTGGGCTGAGGTGGAACAAGAAACCCATTCTAAAATGGTAAATCTCCATGGAAAGGTTAGTGGGGCTGTAATGGCTACATCCCCAATACAAGATGTCCTTCCTGAAAAGGTTGGTAGGGCTGTGCAAGACTCAGCCCCATCTTCAGCAGAATCCCTTCCTGAAAAGGTTAGCAAAGCTGTTATGGTAACAGCCCATACCCAAACTGAGTCCCTTCCTGAAAAGGTTGGTGGGGCTGTGATGGCCACAGCCCAAACTCAAACTGATTACTGTGTTGTGAAGCCTGAAACTATGGATCACTCCACACAAACAGAGAGCATTGAGGAGGAAGAGAAATCTCCCTCCTACCAGACATTAGGAAAGGATCAGCCTCCTCAGGGAACTGATCTGACCCCTTGTGAAGGGACTGCCCCAGAGGTAGTCAGGCCTAGCCTGACAGAGCCCCTGATGTCAGTGGACCCTTCCAAGGTGGGACCCAGTCTGGAGCAGGTAACATACCCCTCTCTACCCTGCCTCAGTCAGCCCAGGGCTACAGAGGTCAAGGAGGTCAGGGAGCCCCAAAGAGCCCCCTGTCAAATAAAGCACCCCCATCAGCAGATTAGGGGCACCAAAGCTAGCAGCCCTAGCAAGGTGAAAAAGTTAAAAACTCCTGAGGGGTCCCCCTTACCACTAGTTAGGGACCTCCCACAGATGGAAACTGTTGGGCACATCCAAACCTGGGACCTAAGGGCCCCAGACCTGACCTGTCCCTCCAGTAAGCCAACAGAAGGGACCCAGCCTCCAGCTGTAGGCAGCCAGAGGTTGACCCTGAGAGCACAGTGCAACTCAGTCAAGGAAAGAAAGGCACACATGGTGGAAGATGATTGGAGGAAGCTGAGCCCTAATTTAGTGGAGCCTCACTTCAGTACTCCATCTTAACACCAGCCTTTAACTTTGCCAAAACACACCAAAGGTAGTGATTCCCTATGGTGGAGACCCTCTGATACCCCTAGGGTGAGGGATTGCTTAGTGGACCATGAGACAGGGGGTAACCATGCTAGTGCAGGTACTTCCTTATATGGCCACTTAGGCAATATAGGCTTACCTGGTCAAGGAAAGCCTTATCTCCTTTCGTTTGGGGGGGGGGGGGCTATGTAGGAAGGTGGATAACTGACTATGGTTACCCTAGATTGTTTGCCTTGTGCTTAGCTGGTTTTCGACTTAGTTGGCCTGGGATCCTGCTAACCAGGGCCCCAGGCTATCTGCTCTCTCTTAAAATGGACTCCATGCATCCTAGGTGCATAACCAAATGGGTACTGGACACCTTATCAGACCCTGTACAGTGCACTATAGGTGCCCAGGGCATAGGTGCATCCAAGGCCTACCAGGGGCTGAAGCATAGCTTTTGCCACTCCTGGCTGGTTCTTAAATTGACACAACTGACTGAACACTCAGCTGGGGCAAGGTGGTGTAATCACCCCTTGCTTAGATATAGTATACCTATGTCTAAACCTATATCTGGACACATATATACCTATCAGCCACTCCTATAGCAGGCCTTAACAATCCTGGAGGCAGAGTGCTTGGTTTTATGTGAGATAGTGCTCTGGCATGAGCTGAGCCTGTCTGCAGCTTCCGGGACCATTTCCCTATAGCTGTTGCAGTGATACTGCCATACCATATACTCTTAAGTGCATTATAATCCTCGCGGTTAATGCTAACTTTGGTTTGGCTTTATCAAAACATGTCGTGTTTGGTGTCATACATTTTGGAATACTACCCCCTCGCCAGTTCTGGCGACGGGG
Source organism: Lissotriton helveticus (assembly GCF_964261635.1). Taxonomy (NCBI): domain Eukaryota; kingdom Metazoa; phylum Chordata; class Amphibia; order Caudata; family Salamandridae; genus Lissotriton; species Lissotriton helveticus. The sequence goes on along the minus strand of NC_136057.1, from coordinate 1,470,352,486 downwards.
GTAGCATTCCACCCTTCTAGAGGGATAAGACATGTTACTTACTGCAAATGCGGTTAATCCTAACCAGAGCCCCAGCATCACAAAATGGACGCTGCTGCCACAGACACAGGTCTGCCCTCCTGCTGCTGACCGAAAGTCGACAGAGGAGGCTTGATCAAAGGATCTCCTGTCACAGGGAGGTGTCACACCACCCCAGACAGGAGATAGTGGATTGTAGCAGGGAGGGTTGAATGAAACTAGACACTGCCTGGGGCACACAAGGTGTCACTGGGCAGATTCCAGTCAAACCGGTTCTGGGGCCATCCAGCCCCAGTCTTGGCGGCAAACTGGACAAAGGAAAGGGGTGTAACCACTCCCTTCCTGGGTCCCACCCATAGGAGGGACCTAGCAGGTAATCCAGCCCCCAGATTTGGAATATAGGTAGGAGCAGTGCCAATGCACATCAGATTATCCTGACTGAAACTTATGAAACGAAACTCTGGACCCTTCGACATCCTACTCGACGTAGAAGACTGAAGAATCTCCTTTGTGGTCAAGGAGTGACCACCCTGTGCAAACAGGCACCATCCAGCACCTCGACGTTTGCTTTGTTGCAGTTCCCGCCAAAACTCGAGCGACAGAGATCAACAAGAGCCAGCTTTCCTGACTTCCAACAGCCCGATCCACAGTCCATGCAGAGCTGGGACCCGTGGAGGTGACCTGAAGCGTAGGAGTGGCCATCTTGAAGTAACTACGAATCGCTGACCGTGCAGCACCCAAGGCTCCCTTGAAGCTGTACATTGGAGCGTGAGAAGCTCCAGCCCCGAGCAGCTTTTGCACCAAAGCTCACCCTTCTACACTCGACGAGTGCTGCGTGGGGCCCTTCTGCATTTTCCTGCTCGACGCGTTGGTCCGGTCGCTTGCCCGTTGGCTAGTGGCCCTTGAACCGACGAACCTTTGAAATTACAATGCTGGTCTGGTTGCTCCAGACTGGCCCTCGCTCCCCTGAAAAGGAGCACCCGCTCAGACCTTGCTGGTCCGAGTGAAACGCCATCTTCGAATCCTGCGTGGGTTGCCTTTGCCAAGGCTTGTTGACTCCAATCCGGAAGCCGACACCGCCGACAGCGAGAGCCTTTGTGGGACAGCTCGTGATCCACTCCAGGACATCCTCGGTGCCCCAGAGTCCACGTGGCAGCGGAGACAAGGCACCCGTTATCAACCTGATTGCGCCCGACATCGCCTGGTTCCTTCTTGGTCACTGGCTAGTGACCCAGACTCTGTCCCCTCTGTTTTCAGGTACCCTTCAACTTCGATCCACCCTTGGATCGCACCGGACACTTCTCTCCTGGACGCCTGCAGCATCTTCATCCTCAGGCACCATCGAACTGCGTGACGAAACCCGACACAGGTTGGCACCTGTGCACCCGCGGCCTGTGGGTGAGGTAACTTACTAGCGCCGGTGTTCCCACACTGGTACACACCTCTAGTGCCTAAGTCTAAAGTTTGGTAGTCTTAGTCCAGTCGGAAGACTCCTTTTGCAATAACATTGTAACTTTTACGCACCATTGACTTTACATTGGTAAAAGCCGTTCTTCCCGCACTGCACCCGAATCCCGCGGGCTACTCCCGTCCTAACTGCTGTTAGTCCAGTGTAGTCCCAGCGATTCACAAGGCCCTAGGCCTTACCCCCCATCGATTAGTGATTGTTATACCACTTTATTGATATATGGTTTGAGTGGCCACCGGCCTCATCCAAAACGTGCAACTTGTCTATGTTATACTGTGCTTTTATTTAAACGCTTGTGCTTCATTGCTCATAAAGAGTAGTGGGGATTATTCTGAGAATAAATACATATATTTTTAATAATATATAACTTGTGTGGTGTCCTTTCATTTGATATTACAGGATTGTACATGGTAAAACAACTGGCTTCACATGTCCTCTTGAGTTAAGCCTTTAGGCTGCTTAGTCCATGCTACCCCTAGGATAGCTTGTCTTTAAGGTTGACTTACAACCACCACCATAAGGGATTGTTTGGACTGATACAAGGTGCCCACAGAACTGTGGACATCATATACCAGGCCAACTTCTCACAAGCCTCATCATTTTTGTCAGTTGTAATTTATGTCATGGAAAGTAGCCTTAGTCAATATTGCCTCCTTTAGAAAGATTCAAACGTAAAGCCTAGAAGAACGTTTTTTCAAAGTACATTCTGACAAGGTAGTTATTTCAACCAACCTGAAGTTGCTACCCAAGGTGATATATTTTTCACCTCAAACAAACCATCGAATTAACTGTTTTCTTTCTTCATCCAATCACAGTTGCAGAAAAGGCACTTCATACCCTAGATCCTAAACAGCCCTTATGTACGATATAGATAGGACACAAGCACTTTGTAAAACTCAACAGTTCTGTGTAGCCACCTAAACCTTTTTGAGCAACTGCTATTTAAAAGCAGGAATTGCTCGATGGCTAGTCAGGTGTATTCAAACATGCTATGTCAAAGCCAAAAAGCAGCTCGTAGCAGCTCCAAGGACACATTCTAGTAGGGAAAAAGCAGCTTCAATTGCTTTTTTAGTCAGAATGCCAATTGCGGGCATTTGTAAGGCTGTTTAGTCCACATCACACTCAGGTGGGACAAGTGTTCAGTGTGCTTTTTTTCAATGTTCTGCAACATCTGGCTAACCACAATCCTACAGGCGAAACTGCTTTCTAGTCAATGCACAGCATGTTTCTACAGCTACACATGCTTCGAACTGAATATTTTATCCTGTAGACATTTGTTTGTGGCATGTAGTGCTGTCGATTCACATGCGGTGCCCTGAAGTCCTGGGTGGTTGCAGATACCTTAGTTCCTTTTTTATTTTGCGTCATTACATGAACATCCTTATGCTTAACTTTACTCTTTATCCTACACCCACTGAACGGGAAAATAATCAAACTGCGAAGCCGATGTTCATGCACAATAATGAGTCACTACGCCTCGTGATTCGAGACTTTCTTCAAACAAAAACAAGCTGTACATATCCGAGTATGCACAGCATGGTAATCTACAGCACTACGTGCCACAAGCAGGTGTCTACAGGTTAAATAACCTATTCCTTCCTTATTACGAGGACACACAAAGGAGAAGACCTCTATTAAGCCTATTCGATTGCTTCAAGTGACAAACCAAAGAAAGAGAGCAATTCCTCACTGATGGAACAAACACATGGTCTACATACCACATGAGATTGAACAACATGAGAATTTTTCTCCTACCACATCTCCCCTTTAGAAAGAGAAAAAACCAAGGTGGATAATAAAATAGAATTAAAATAAGAAGTACTAATAGACAATAAGACATTATACTTTAACCCCTTCGACGCTGATGACGAGCTGGGCTCGTCATGAGGTAGCCTCCTCGCACGTTCATGACGAGCCCAGCTCGTCACGTAAAGTGCGCTTTCGCAAATCTCAGCGTACGGGCGGAATTCCGCCCGCACGCATGCGGTTAAGGACAATTTCACAGTACACTTCTATTGACAATCAGATTGGGTTTGTTCACAAACAGTGCAATGGTTCACCTCTTGTGTCAAAATGTCTTCTCACAGCACAGTTCTCAATAAGGATTCTTGTGTGCTCTTTACACTTTCTGTGATGTCACTAGAAAAAAAACATCCCAAGAAGTATCTTTGACTAACTGTGGCAGATTTACATCACCTGACATAGCCAAAAACAGAATGTGTCTGCAGAGACATTCAATCGGATGAAGTTACATCATAGTGTGAATCTGTAGGCGCTCACTCTGAAGAGTTTTATGATCATATGACCCTACTGTAGTAAAACTCATCGGAATTCTTAGCACAAAAATCTTATTTCTGTTTATAGTTTTTGCTTTATCCTCACTAATGCACACCACATTCCTTTTATTCCACCATCCCTTTCCTTTGAATAGTGAATATGTTTTGGTCAACTTCCATGTTTTGATTGTGTCAGAGAAATAATATTTCCCTTTCATTGCTCTTTTGGTCGATTTAGTCAACACAATCACTGATCTCAAAATGCTCCTCTTTAATATGCTTTTGGATCTCAAAATTGGGGTTGTAGACTGTTTATCAAGCACTCTGTTATGTTAAATATTTGGTATACCAATTTCTTTGAAGTTTTCTGATTATCTCTCATTCCCGAGGGAAACACAGAACTGTTCTGAACTATATATTCTTTAATAGCATGAAAGCTGCTACCCCAGCGGCACTGTGTTGAGCTATGATAGTTTCATAAACTTTCCCTTAAAAACGAATTTACATTGACATAACTCGCTCCAGCCGTTTGTCTGTCCTCTTTTATAAACTCATTTGCTTTCTCTAAAACCATTTGAAGATGGGCTGTAACATGCCCCACACAGCGGTTTGGTATCATTTTTGGGCATTTACGTACAAATGCTTTGAGATACAACATGTGTGCTATTGTCGTGAATATCTCTTTTGGTGTAAATAACAAACACAAGAAGCTGACGGACGGAGTGCTGAAACCTTTTAACCACTCAACCTCAGTCAGGAGATCTGGGTTGAATCCATCGTTCTTATGCTCACTGTCACCCCAGGGCTGTACTGTTCCCATGGGAAGTAGGGTCAATACTGATTTGCATATGGCTGAGACCAAAGTACGGTGGCGTGGCTAGTAAAAGAACAATGGTGTAAACCCAGATCTGTGACTGGGTGTGAATGCTTGACAATGTTCAGCATTCAGTCCATCATCTTTTGTTTGGCTACGAGTCGCCCTTACGCCCTTAGTGGGAAGGGTACGCCCAGATGTGGGTCCTGTGCTTGTTTTGCAACTTGATTCAAGCTGGCCTGGTTGAAGGGGGGGGGTGGGTGATTCCCCATTATCTGTCCCAGGATGCTTGGTTTCCAATCCAGGGAGGGCCTGGCAGTTCTGGCTGGACTGTTCCCATGAGGCGCAGGGTCAAGACTGATTTGCATATGGCTGGTTCATACTGGGGTGGCGTGGTGAAGAACGATAGATTTAACCCAGATCTGTGACTGGGGATGAATGCTTAACAATGTTCAGCATTTAATCCGTCATCTTTTTCTGTGGCTACATCTCTTTTGGTGTCCCATCTATAGAAAAACACAATTTAACCTTTACCATGCTCATGACGAGCTCAGCTCGTCATGAGGCACGGTGCTCCGGTGCTCATGACGAGCTCAGCTCGTCATGAGCCGTGGAACTCTCAGGTGCGGGGAGAATTCCCCTGCTGTGGTGAGCGTTCCACGGGAGCCGGTGCACCTGTGACGAGCTCAGCTCGTCATGAGCACAGGAGCACTGTGCCTCATGATGAGCTCAGCTCGTCATGAGCATGGTAAAGGTTAAATTGTGTTCTTCTATAGATGGAACACTAAAAGAGATGTAGCCACAGAAGTAATTGCGGAACTCCTGATTTAGCTTAAGTTCTTTAAAGCTAAATCGCAGCGAATGGTAACAGGGACCAGACACACACAGCGCTTCCCTTGCGGGAGCGAGCAGGTGCACCATTTGTTTGTAAGATAATTACAAAGATGTCGCCAAAGCACGCTCCCACAAGGGATACGCCAAACGTGCATGCGTTGCAATACAAAGCAATGCAATACGTGCGTGTTTTTGCCCAAAAAGCTGATCGATTCAAAAAGGTCCCCTCCTATGCAGCGAATGCTGAGCGCTGTGCCTCATGACGAGCTGAGCAAAAGTCAACAAATAGGAAAAAAAGGTGTGGCCACCATTTTTCTTTTATTTTCTTACTTTTGTTACAGTCCCGACTTGTGCTTTAGATGTAAACATCATAAGCTAAAGCAGGGGTGCATCCATTGCTTAAAATGTAAAGAAACAGCAAAAAATATATTTATTTACATTTTAAGCAATTGCGGCACCCACACTTTAGCTTGCAATGTTTACAGCTAAAGCACAAGTGCCACAGCGGTCAGGCATTTTTTTCATTTTCCTGACAGTATAGAAAATGCTAGTGCCGATTTGCACCGACATTCCGGACTACATAGCTTGCACTGCTGCAACTTTCCATTGACAAAAGCACAGCCTGAAAGTTGGAAGGCTTTTTTTTTTATCTCCCGTTGTTCACAAAATGTGAAAAGTAATGATTAAATTCTAAAATTTAGCGCTGACATTCTTTCTGAATTCTGCAAAATAGGGTGTCGTTTTGAGGCATAAATGTGATTTGAATTTGTAAATGAGCCGTATTTCAAGAGATACGTGCTAATTAGAGAGCACACATCTCAACCTGAAGTTTATTTGTAAACAGTATAGATTCGTGTTGTGTGCGCCTCCTAGTGTGGAGTATCACAACAAACGGATCGAGCGTTATTGACTGTACTATTTAATTCATCAAACAAGCACATAGTCAGCAAACACATTGGCACCAAAGGTGCGTGCAAATACCTCACAAGCACAACATGAAAAGTTTAGTTTCAGGAAATTATGCTCCAACGTTGCCAACGGAGGAGTTGTTTCTGTTACCCAAAGTACCGTGGACATCTGGTTTGTCAACATTAGTAGAGCCGAGAGCTCACCATGGAAAAATATAACTCGTTACCAGTTATCACGTTTTTTACAACTAAAACACGCAAACGCACCTGAGCTTCTCATTGGTTGGAATTTGTAGTATAGAGTAATTGTGTCAGAGTGAAAGGCACAGAAAGAGTGGCGCGGAGAATGAGGGAGTAAAAGAGAGACCACAGTGAGTAGTAAGAGCCTGGAGGGCGGGGGGGGGGGGGGGGATATAAGAAACTGTTGGCCTTGAGCTCTTCGGATAAAACCAAACCTCATGAAGAGCGCATCATTTCCATAAAAGTGTGTGTGTTCTGCCAGGATGTCGGTGTTATGCAGCCCTTTAAAGCAGCTCAGTGCAGGCACCGTAAAAATCTGGTTTACAAGTTGATGATACAGGTGAAATCACTATAAAGCAGATGTCGCAGTTCTGCTAAGAACCGCAGGCAGACCCTGCCAAGCTTAATATAAACCGTGCAGATTGCAAAAACTTACATTTCCCATCATAATGTGAGGGAAGAACCACAGAGTTACTGTAGAAGAGTAAACGAGGCATGCACAGCCCTTGTACAGACTTCTGCATAAGATCCCGTGTTTGAGTACAATGACCAGCTGCAAAGGTTTACTCTCTAATTCAGCTGCAATGCACGGATTTTGAGCCTCTCCTATAGCCAATTTTATATGATTTTGTTGGGTTGCTTATCGTAGTTCATAACTTATTTAAAAAATGCAAAACCTGCCTACGCCAACTGGAATAAAGGTGTTGGAGCGCTTTGTCAGTGTTTAAAGCTTGGATCGTATGTAACCCTCACTTCCCACTTTGTGTCTGTGTAATTTACAACACTTACACATCTTCACTGCACTATTTATCACTACTTGGAAGACTTCGCAGGCCGGTCTCTTCCTTGGATATTTACAATCTGGCATTTGCGAGAGTTTAAGCTATTGGCATTGTAAATGACAATACCTTTTATTTATGTTTTAAAACCAAAAATATAAATAAAAGGCATTGTCATTTAACAATGCCAATAGCTGAAACTCATGTTAATGCGAGACCTATTGCATTGCAAATGCTTGTTATAATAGAAGTAACCTTCATGCGCACTTTTTAACTAAACTGTTTCTTGACAAAGGGTGGTACATAATGATCCAAACTCATAACCACGCCACTAACAATGGATAGATCTGCAGCCACATGAGCATAGTAATGTAAAACGTTTAGTGACCCCTTTAGGCAACCTGTTTTTGATGGTAAGCTTCATAGTATTCACATGATCACTCTTCCTCACTTATTTTTCTATCGCATACTATAATTGCATCAAAAGCAGCTAACATGCAGCATCATCTAGAAATGGTACACCATTGTCTAAAGGCAACCGCAACAGGCAATGTGCCCTGATGTTTTTACCTTCTGGCAGACATATGATAATGAAATTGTTCTGTAACTGTAACAAGAGTCTAACCAGTCTTGCCAACTCCTTTCACACACGTTTGCCACCAGAAAGACAGTCGTTTTGTAAACAGTCAATATATCAAACCTGACACCCCACATGTAGTTTACAAAAAAATTAATACTTCTCCTTCTATGGCACTAAGGTTAATCTCAGACTGGCTCAAAGATCTTGCTGCATGGGGATGATGCTTTCACGTCTAGTAATAATTTGACTCCGTACCACTCCCAGACTGCTGGCATCTACAGCGGTAAGGCATTTGTTACCAGCAGTAAAGGCATCCAGTGCTGGAGTTTTTACAATTGATTTGTTTGATGTTAGTAAAAGCCTCTTGTTTCTCCCCGGATCATATAAGTATGCCACCTTTCTTCGACAGGCATCCCAAAGCTTGTGCCACATAGGCATGTATTTGAACAAAGCGGGCATAATATTCACTAAGATCAAAGAAAATCTCAAAGCCTCTAAGTCAAAAAGAGGCTTGGCATTAACAGTAGGCATAATGAGACTAAATTTGAACTTTATACTAGATACTGACTTGATGTGCCCTAAGTAATCGAACGCTTGAACAAAAAAACTTGCATTTGTGTTGTTCGATTCTCATGTCTTTTTCTCTGAGTATACGTAATACTTTGACAAGAATTTAATATGCTTCTTTGGAGTGTGAGCAAACATCAAGATATCATCTTGGAAAGCATGCACCACAGTCACCCAAGCAATCCAAATGTTTCTGAAAAATGCAAGGGGTGGAAGCTTAGCCAAAAGCCAACCATAGGTACTTAAATGCATCAAAAGGTGTTATAAATTTCATTTAATCTTGTGACTCTGCAGACAAAGCAACTTGATGCCCAGCTCTATATTAGAATAATACGTTGAACCTTCAGTGTTGGGCAGTATGTGTTGGATCACTGTTAAAAGGTGGCAATCAACTTGTATGCTACTATGTATTAAACCCATTCAGCTGAATTTACGGGTTGGATCATATTTTAGCACTTGGAATAACCAATAGTTTTTTTTTAATCTCCGACTCTTAGGGGCATTGGTTTAACTTTATGTACGAAACATGTACACTGGATAAAACATCAAGACCAACAGGTACATCTGCTCCAGGTTTTGATAGGATTCCCATTTTAGCTAGATACTGCCACCCAATAATGACTTTACCTTTGAAGGCCAGGTACCTTTCTGTAAACCTTCATCTTCCTAAACATGAGAGATTTTTGTTGAAAGTGCCCATTCGATCAATTTCAAAATCACCAAATGCCTTTGTAGAGATAACATGGGCAGATCATGTTTAATTCATGCCCTATCTCTCATCAAATATTTATCCGAAATAGCTGTGACTGGTGATCCTGAATAGCGATTGTACAAAAAGGGCCTTTAAGTGCATCGTATCACTTAAAGAACATGCATCCGCATCACACATCAACATTGCCTTTCTCAGTTGATCACATTAATCTTGTTGAACATCAACACTGTTGACCTTCACGGGCAAACGACTATTCTTGCCTACTGCATGAAAGTGACAATTTTTCCCCCAGCAAATGCTACAGTGCCGGGCAGGAAGGAATGTTCCTACAGTGAGATTTTGACCCACATCTATAAGATATAGTGTTTCTTTTTTCTTTTTGGTTTGCAAAACCTCTGCTTTTGACATTTAGAGCACATACATTTGTATTACTGTCATTAGGACCTATGGATGCATAAAACAACTCTGATGAAGCAGAATGAAAAATTTCCTAGCTATCAGAAAGTTTCAATTCTATTAAGGACTCGGAGGCAAGGATTAGGCATAGCTTTCTTTCTTATTTCATTCAGCAGCCATTTGAAAGCAGATAACAAATAGGAGAAAAAACGACATCTCCCATGATGCCTCAGGGGATGAACTACAGTCCAACAGCCAATCAGCATTAAATAGTCTCACTCCTTCCCCTGAGGACGCTCTATCTTCCCCTTTCTTCGTGCGAACGCAGCCGGAAATGTTTGCCTGAATCCGAACCTGGGAATAGAACAGACAATTTTACCCCAGGAAGAATCAATTAGATAACAAACCTTCAAATAACTAGCCGCAAACTTTAATATGTCCATAGAAAATACAACCACTTAACATTACATTCCTTACAGGAAAACAGATTACTTACAGAGAAAACGAAGGTCACCTTCTGACTGTAGTTACCAACTAGGGTGGGCTAATCCTCGCCTCTGAGTCCTTAATAGAATTGCAACTTTCCTTTGCGATAGCTAGGACATTTTTCATTCTATGTCAGGACCGGAGGCGAGGATTAGGCAAGTTCAAAGCTTATCCACCACTAGTGAAGCCAGATTTCTGACTAAAGTAGAACCTCTTAAAGATGGAGTCAGACGACCAATCCGCCGCTTTCAGGGTATCTTCCAAATGAGCTCTAAGTGTAAACGCTTTCGAGGCCATGGTGCCTCGCCGGAGGTCGCCAAATCTGGATGTATCAATCCAGTGGCGGCTGGTGGAATTTGAAGCTGGTGAGGCGTATGCATAACGAATGAACGTATGCGAGCATTAGCCCTGCATCCTCCATCAGACCAGCCCACGCTACGATCCTGCTGTCACCCAGCGCTTCGACTAATCACTTCTAACACGAGTAAACACTAACACCAGTACACACTTCAATGCTGCACATTCCCTGGCAGCGAGAGGATGAAATGCTGCATCAGCCCTGCATCCATCAGACCAGCCCCTGCTACGAGCCTGCTGTCACCCAGCACTTTGACTAATCACTTCTAACACCAGTACACAGTGACCTCAGAACATTCTGGAAACACCTAAAGATTCACACATTTTGGAAAACGTACGCCTAGTGGTCCGCTTACTGTTTCTAATTTCTTGCAACCTTCTCCCCTTTCTGTGCACCGTCCCGTGGCTGCCATAGAGCTTGGTAAAAACAAATACATTAAAAAAATGGTTTCACGACTGATGTCACTCCTACGCTTCCGTTTGCTCTGGCAGAGGCTTTACAAAACACATCACTCAGCACACTCCAAGCCTGTGCTCTCCCACATCTCCGCAGCAAACACCCAGGCCTGCAGGGAGTGCCAGCCCACTCTCCCCTGCAGCGCACTGCTTTCCAAAGCAGGCCCTCACCTTCCCTCCAAGCCTGTGCAATCCCACATACCCACGGCAAACACCGGGCCTGCAAGATGTCCCAGCCCAGGCCTTTCTCACCTGCAGGGCACACGCTTTCCTGGGCAGCCCCCCACCCTCTTTCCTCCAGGCCCCTCACACTTCAAAACCTGTGCTCTCCCACACCTCCACAGCAAACACCCGGGCCTGTAGTGTATGCCAGCCAGTTCTCGTCTGCAGGGCACATGCGTTGAAGATCAGACCCTGCTCTTTGCCCCCAAACTCCCCAACCTGTTTAGTCCCACCAGGCACCACTCTGGGCAAAGATTTCACCTTGTTAACTAATGTCAGATTAATACCAAACTACAGCAAACAGCAATTGCCGTGCGTACACGATCTTCATTCAGTGTGAGCACCAGCTGAGCCGCAGGAGGTTCGGGATCGAAAGGCGCGCGAGTTGAGCATATTTGAACTAAAGGCAGCGGCAGCCGAAATGCTTGGGGGGGGGTCGCGACCCGAATACAAAATGATCAGCATTAAAAATTATAAAAGTAAACGTGCCTGAGGGCTAGGAATCTAGGAAACCACCTCCGCTCTGGCCTGTTCTGGTGGGTCCGCGACGCTTGTTCCTGCTGCAGGAAGCAGCCAGCAGGCAGCTTCCCTCCCCTACGCAACGCAAGGGAAGCAGCGCCGGCTAATCACGGAGTTCATGGAGCAGGGCTAATACTGCCCATAATGAGACCCGGCTCCCCCGGGTCTCTGCCTGTGTGAGTGCAAGGAGAGGAGGAGGAGGGAAGGGGCTACTGTGTGTGTGCGCATGCGTGGGCAAGTCAATAAAATGACTTGTCCTAAATGCGCACACACTTCTGCTGCCCCCTGCCCTCCCTGTCACGCTGCTCTGCTGCTATCTGCTAGCCCAGCCTTCCGGCTGCCACTCACTGCCACAGGCCCGCCCCCCACACACCCTCCGCGATGACGTCACTATAGTTAGTGACTCCGACCGACGGCGACCTCAAGGCTCAATAATTATCATGACTCGGTAATTAAATTGGAATGTATTTATGCAGCGGTCGTCCATGGCTAGTGGGGCAACGCCCCCAATGGACGAACCGCCACTGTATCAATCCCTGCCTCTTGCATAGCCTAACAAACCCAACGGTCAATAGTGTGAGGCGTTACTGCCTTGTGCCGTTTCATAAGAGCATTAAAAAACTGAGTCACACTGTGGGGACGCACTTCTTCAGTCATAGTCTCATAGGACTTTAGAGGTAGGTCGTTTTTAATTACTCTCAAAGGGCGTTCCTTCTCGAGTTTCTGCTTGAATCTGAGTCCTTTGGGCTCCAAAGGGTCCCGCTCCTTTTTTAAGAAGTTCACAGGGTCCACCATAAAGCCCAGAAACTGGATCTGTTAGGTCGAGATAAGAGCCGATTTCGGGACGTTGATCAGGAAACCAAGGGATTCCAGAAGGTCTAGTTGCAACTGAGAAATTAGATGATGCGGACATTGATTCATGATCAAAATGTCGTCCAAGTAACCAGTCAATCTGAACCCCAGAGAACAAAGGTGCTCGATCACTGGTTTCATCATCTTGGTAAAGCACCAAGGAGCGGAGGATAGCCCGAAAGGGAGGGATGCGAACTTGAAAACCTGATCCTGCCACTGAAACTGGAGGAAGTGACGATGTGGCGGGAAGATACGGATCGTGAGGTATGTGTCGCGAAGGTCCAGGTGGACCATCCAATCCTGAATCTGTACAAGATCTCTGAGGAGATGAACTCCTTCCATTTTGAAGTGGCGATAGACCACCCATTCGTTGAAATTGCTGAGGTTTATGACCAGACGGTACCCCCATCCCTTTTTTCCACTAAAAACAAGTTGCCAAGCAAGCCCTGAGGGTGATACGCAGAAAACAGCATGGCCCCTTTCTTTAATAGGCTGGCAATCTCCTCGTCTATCAGTTTCATGTGATCTTCAGGAAAGCATAACGGATTAGGGCAGGCTGTTTGAATGGGGCAATTGTAAAACTCTATATGTAACCCATTGATCGTTTGCAGTACTCATGTGTCAGATGTCAGAGACCTCCAAGCTTGTGAAAACGCCAGTCTGCCCTCTACTGAGACCCTGTCTTGATAATGAACACTCACTTTGTTGAGAGATAATGGACCCGTTGCCCCCTCCTCTGCTACCTCTCTTACTTGGATAGGTTCTCGGGTAGAAATTCCCAAATTTGGCTGGATCCTGCCACTGCTCTCTGCCGGAATCTCCACCTCTGGCGGAGGCTTGATGAAAGGTGTGGCCAGTCGAGCGCCCCCTGCCACGACCGGCTCTGGTAAAAACATGAGAACTAAAAATCTTCTTGGTCGAAGACTGGGCTTTGTCCAAAGAATTCAATGTGCTTACAAACTTGCCCAACTCTTTAACGAAAGGGTCCCCGAAAAGGTTACCCTCCGCTGTGGGGGCCAGCTTCATAAGTGGAAAGATCGCCTAACTTCGGGTCGATCTTTATCAACAGTGACCTCCATCTCTCCGTAGAGGTTGCACAATTAGAGTTCCCTAGGAAAACAAACACCCTCTACTCCCAATTAGAGAACACATCTGAAGGGATTAGTGTCCCCGACGCTTTCGCGTCTTCGGCCATGTCAAGGATTTTTGATAATGGGCCAGTGATGTCCAAAATTGCATCTTGGCACAATCGCCAATAGTGATCAGTGCCTTTCTTCGGGTCCCTTACAAACTTGGCCAGGATGGAAGTCATTTTAGCATCTACTTCAGGCGTAAGGGCCACCTTCCTCTTCAAGGCAGGTCTAGGGTAATCTGCCTTCAGGCAGCTTCTTACCTCCTTATCTAGGGGATTACGCAGTTGGGCCGCTATGTAAGGCGCCGCCTTAGGGGCTGAGGTCCATTCGGCCGACCTAGGGTGTAGGAAACCCTCTGGTTCTAGCATGTCAGATGTCGGACCATGGGGCTCCGTGGGAAACTCTGATTGGGTCGCTGAAGCGGAGCCAGGTGGTCTCCAGGGTCTACTAGGTTCCCATTGCCATTTTATGTCTGAGGGAACTGAATACTAAGTTCTGAGCTCCTGGAGAATCAAGCGGTCTTTAGGGATAGGCGCGGGCTGGGTGTCTATGAATGCCTTCTTGAGGCATGTGAAGGCATCCATGTCCACCTCGGATGGACCTTCCAGTTTGCGTTTAGCCTTCGTAACATCATCTGCCGTTGATAGCTGCCCTGGAGGTAACTAGGCCATGGGCCCTGACAGGTTTTCCCTCTGTTCGAGGGGTCGTAGGCACTGCGCCTGCAGCTGCTCAATTTTCCTCTACAGAGCCGCATGGACACCGCTTTAAAGGTGGACAAGCCCATCACCTGACAAAAGTGATTGTCAATAGGGAGGTAGGTTATTTCCTCTTCCTCATAATAGTCATCATATCCCTCCATATTGGAGTCAGAGTAGTCCTCTGAGAAAGACATGTGGAAATCAAGGAACAGGGAATCCCTACCTAGTAATAGGCAATCAGCAAGAAATATAGCTGCACAAGGCCTGGGACCACCCCCCTTATGTTTATTGGGTTAATGAGACTGCCTGGACCGGTCCCTGAAAGGTTACAAATACAGCATCCTACCCGAAACGGGTGTCTCGCTCAGGCAGGGGCTCTGTACCACGGGGGAATTCCCCGCTTACGGCTGAACCAGTAATGCTCTTTTAGGCCGACCTTCCCCCGTGTTAGCACTCACCTGTATGCGCCTTCACCAAAGCCAGAATCGCGGTGAAATGAAGCACCTGCGGCGCAGGTGCACGTCGGGATTAGGTTGCGTCTCCCCTTGCCGTCACAACGCCACATCGCACCTCAGAGCCAGGGAGAATCAGCGGCCACGAAGGGACAACAAGCGTTCCCGCGCTGAAAAAAACCCAACGCGATTAAGTGCATCCACAATCAGAAAACTGTTTCAAGGAAAAAAGGCAATTAGCGCGTGAAATCCAGTAAAAATTGAGGAGCAGAAAACACTTATCTCGTTGCTGCTGGAGTAGCGAAGAAAGAGTGAGATAGAGCGTCCTCGGGGGAATTAGTAGAGACTATTTAGTGCTGATTAGCTGTTGGACTGTATTTCATCTCCTGAGGCATCAATCAATCAATCAATCAATGACATTTATAGAGCGCACTACATACCCGTAGGGTCTCAAGGCGCTGGGGGAGGGGGGGTGCCGCTACTGCTCGAACAGCCAGGTCTTCAGCTTCTTCCTGAAGGAGAGATGGTCTTGGGTCAGGCGCAGGTCGGTCGGGAGGGAGTTCCAGGTCTTGGCGGCCAGGTAGGAGAAGGACCTTCCTCCTGTAGTCGCTCTTCGGATGCGGGGGACGGCGGCGAGGGCGTGGTTGGCTGATCGGAGGTGGCGTTTGGGAGCGTAGAAGTTGATTCGGCTGTTGAGGTAGCTTGGGCCTTGGTCGTGTAGGGCTTTGTGAGCATGGGTGAGGAGGCGGAAGGTGATTCTTTTGTTGACGGGGAGCCAGTGAAGGTCTCTCAGATGTCCGGAGATGTGGCTGGTTCGTGGGATGTCGAGGATGAGTCTGGCTGAGGCGTTCTGGATCCGCTGGAGTCTCTTCTGGAGCTTGGCGGTGGTACCGGCGTAGAGGGCGTTGCCGTAGTCCAGTCGGCTAGTGACGAGGGCCTGGGTGACGGTCTTCCTGGTCTCGGTGGGGATCCACCAGAAGATCTTCCGTAGCATGCGTAGGATGTTGAAGCACGCCGAGGAGATGTTGTTGACTTGCCTGGTCATGGAGAGGGAGGAGTCCAGGATGAAGCCCAGGTTGCGTGCATGGTCTGTCGGTTTGGGTGCGGTGCCCAGGGCGGGGGGCCACCAGGAGTCGTCCCAGGCGGAGGGTGAAGAGCCCAGGATGAGGACCTCCGTCTTGTCCGAGTTCAGTTTCAGGCGGCTGGTCGTCATCCACTCGGCTACCTCTTTCATCCCTTCGTGCAGGTAGGCTCTGGCGGCGGCGGGGTCGTTGGTCAGGGAGAGGATCAGCTGGGTGTCGTCGGCGTAGGAGATTATGCTGAGGTTGTGTTGGCGTGCGATGGCCGCGAGGGGGCTCATGTAGACGTTGAAGAGGGTGGGGCTCAGTGAGGATCCTTGGGGGACGCCGCAGATGACTTCGGTGGCCTCTGACTTGTACGGTGGTAGGCGGACTCTCTGTGTTCTTCCGTCGAGGAAGGAGATGATCCATTCCAGCGCCTTGTCCTGGATTCCGACGTTGCTGAGGCGCTGTACTAGGGTGCGGTGGCAGACAGTGTCGAATGCCGCGGAGAGGTCTAGGAGGATGAGGGCCACTGTTTCTCCGTTGTCCATCAGGGCTCGGATGTCATCGGTGGCGGCTATGAGGGCGGTCTCGGTGCTGTGATTGGCTCGGAAGCCGGACTGTGAGGGGTCGAGGGATCCATTTGTCTCGAGGAAGGCGGCCATCTGCTTGTTGACGGTCTTCTCGATGACTTTGGCTGGAAACGGTAGGAGCGAGATGGGGCGGTAATTCTTGAGTTCGGTGGGGTCCGCTGAGGGTTTCTTGAGTATAGCGCTGAGTTCGGCGTGCTTCCAGCTCTCAGGGAAGGTGGCGGTGTCGAAGGATGTGTTGATGATGTCTCGCAGGTGGGGTGCAATGACAGCGTCGGCCTTGTTGAAGACGTGGTGAGGGCAGGGCTCGGTCGGTGATCCGGAGTGGATGGAGTTCATCGTGCGGATGGTGTCTTCGGTGCTGATCGGGGTCCAGGCGTGGAGGGTGGTGGTGGGGGGTGGTTGTTCGGTCTTGGTGTGCGTTGGTTGGTTGTTGAAGCTGTTGTGTATGTCCGCGATCTTGTTGTGGAAGTATGAGGCGAGGGAGTTGCAGAGGTCTTGCGATGGGGTGATGTCGTTGTTTCCTGCGCTGGGGTTGGATAGCTCTTTCACGATGTTGAAGAGTTCTTTGCAGTTGTGTGCGTTGTTGTCCAGCCGGTCCTTGAATGCAGTTTTCTTGGCGGCGCGGATCAGCTGGTGGTGCTTCCGGGTGGCCAGCTTGAAGGTGGTCCTGTTGTCCGGTGTGGGTTCCCTTCTCCAGACTTTCTCGAGGGCTCGGCAGTTCTTCTTGGAGCTCTTGAGTTCGTCGGTGAACCACGGGGCTTTCTTGCTGCCGGGTCTGTTGGGCGGGGTCCTCAGCGGGGCGAGCTCGTCCGCGCAGATGCTGATCCACTTCGTGAGGTTGTCGGCGGCCTGGCTGGGGTTCGCTGAGCTGGCAGGAGGGTGCTGGCTCAGGGAGGTGGCGAGCTGGTCTGCTGTGATCTTGTTCCAGCTTCTGCGGGCGGCCTGTTGCTGGTGGTGGTGGGTCTTCGTTCTCTTGAAGGTGAAGTGGACGCAGCTGTGGTCCGTCCATTGAAGCTCTGTGGCGTGGCTGAAGTCGATGTCTGTGCTGGAAGAGAAGACTGCGTCGAGTGTGTGTCCGGCGAGGTGGGTGGGGGTGGACACCAGCTGCTTGAGTCCAAGATTGGCGAGGTTGTCGAGCAGGGTGCTGGTGTTGCGGTCGTTGTTGTTCTCCAGGTGGAAGTTGAGGTCCCCCAGGAGGATGTAGTCAGCGGAGGGTAGGGCATGCGGGCTGACGAAGTCGGCGATGTCCTCGCTGAATTGTGTGCGTGGTCCCGGGGGTCGGTAGATCAGGGTGCCTCTGAGGGTGGTGTTTGGGTCGGTGTGGATCTGGAAATGCAGGTGTTCCGCAGTGGTCAGGGAGTTGTCGGTGCTGGTCGTGAGACGGATGGTGTTCTTGTGGATGATGGCGATGCCTCCTCCCATCTGGTTGGCGTTGCGGTCCCTCCGGACGATCTTGTAGCCCTCTGGGATAGCGATGGCGATGTCGGGAGCTGAAGAGGCGTTCATCCAGGTCTCAGTGAGGAAGGCAACGTCTGGGGCTGTGGTGTCTAGGAGGTTCCAGAGTTCGATGGCGTGCCTGTGGACGGAGCGGGTGTTGAGCAGGATGCACTTGAGGTGGGTGCTGCTGGAGGTCGACTTGGCGGGTGCTGGTGCGAGGCAGGTCCGGATGCAGGTGAATTTGCAGGCGTGGCAGCTGAAGGGTCCGTGGGTGCATCGTGGTGTGGCTTGGTGGCAATCTGGGAGTCGGCCGGTGTTGAGTGCGGTGAGGGTGGCGGTGGAGTACGTCAGGCGGATCGGTCGGGGTCCTCGGGGGCCAGGGGTCCTGGCACTGGGCGCGGACGGGCGCAGACGGGCTTACCTTTGGCGCGCCTTCGGCGCACAATCGGCGCACCCGCTGCGCGTGGCCGCTGCGCGTTCGCACGGTCGCCATATAAGGCGAAGTGCGCGGGTGGGCGGAGCAGCTGGGAGGCGGGAGCAGGGAGGGTACAGAAGAGAAAAGGGGCGGGGCAAATGGCGGTGGCGGGAAGCGGGGAGGGAGAGCGGAGGGCGGCGAGGTAGGCGGGCAAACAGGAAGGAAACCGTAAGCACGGCACAGAGATTACAATAATTTACAATGAAACAAGCACAAATGGAGGGCAAAACAAATGGGGAAAACAGGAAGAGAAACGTTACCACGGCACAGAAACTACAAGCACAAATGGAGGGCAAAACAAATGGAGAAAACAACTGGGGAGAGACCAGGGCGGCGGCGAGGCAGTTAGGCAAGGCAATGGGACGCACGCAGCAGCTGGTGGCCGTGCGGCGCGGGGGTGTCCCACAAGTGGGTCACACTCACCTGCGTCGCACGGTCGCCATATAAGGCCAAGTGCGCGGGTGGGCGGAGCCGCTGGGAGGCGGGAGCGGGGAGGGTACAGAAGAGAAAAGGGGCGGGGCAAATGGCGGTGGCGGGAAGCGGGGAGGGAGAGCGGAGGGCGGCGAGGTAGGCGGGCAAACAGGAAGGAAACCGTAAGCACGGCACAGAGATTACAATAATTTACAATGAAACAAGCACAAATGGAGGGCAAAACAAATGGGGAAAACAGGAAGAGAAACGTTACCACGGCACAGAAATACAAGCACAAATGGAGGGCAAAACAAATGGGGAAAACAGGAAGAGAAACGTTACCACGGCACAGAAACTACAAGCACAAATGGAGGGCAAAACAAATGGAGAAAACAACTGGGGGGAGACCAGGGCGGCAGCGAGGCCGGCGGCGAGGCAGTTAGGCAAGGCAATGGGACGCACGCAGCAGCTGGTGGCAGTGCGGCGCGGGGGTGTCCCACAAGTGGGTCACACTCACCTGCGTCGCACGGTCGCCATATAAGGCCAAGTGCGCGGGTGGGCGGAGCAGCTGGGAGGCGGGAGCGGGGAGGGTACAGAAGAGAAAAGGGGCGGGGCAAATGGCGGTGGCGGGAAGCGGGGAGGGAGAGCGGAGGGCGGCGAGGTAGGCGGGCAAACAGGAAGGAAACCGTAAGCACGGCACAGAGATTACAATAATTTACAATGAAACAAGCACAAATGGAGGGCAAAACAAATGGGGAAAACAGGAAGAGAAACGTTACCACGGCACAGAAATACAAGCACAAATGGAGGGCAAAACAAATGGGGAAAACAGGAAGAGAAACGTTACCACGGCACAGAAA
This sequence comes from Lissotriton helveticus, assembly GCF_964261635.1. Lineage (NCBI taxonomy): Eukaryota > Metazoa > Chordata > Amphibia > Caudata > Salamandridae > Lissotriton > Lissotriton helveticus. Next base: position 1,470,332,882 of record NC_136057.1, on the reverse strand, counting down.
CTACAAGCACAAATGGAGGGCAAAACAAATGGAGAAAACAACTGGGGAGAGACCAGGGCGGCAGCGAGGCCGGCGGCGAGGCAGTTAGGCAAGGCAATGGGACGCACGCAGCAGCTGGTGGCCGTGCGGCGCGGGGGTGTCCCACAAGTGGGTCACACTCACCTGCGTCGCACGGTCGCCATATAAGGCCAAGTGCGCGGGTGGGCGGAGCAGCTGGGAGGCGGGAGTGGGGAGGGTACAGAAGAGAAAAGGGGCGGGGCAAATGGCGGTGGCGGGAAGCGGGGAGGGAGAGCGGAGGGCGGCGAGGTAGGCGGGCAAACAGGAAGGAAACCGTAAGCACGGCACAGAGATTACAATAATTTACAATGAAACAAGCACAAATGGAGGGCAAAACAAATGGGGAAAACAGGAAGAGAAACGATACCACGGCACAGAAATACAAGCACAAATGGAGGGCAAAACAAATGGGGAAAACAGGAAGAGAAACGTTACCACGGCACAGAAACTACAAGCACAAATGGACGGCAAAACAAATGGAGAAAACAACTGGGGAGATGTCGTTTTTTTCTCTTATTTGTTACTTGCTTTCAAATGGCTGCTGGATTAAATAAACGAGGAAAGTTATGCCTAATCCTCGGCTCTGGTCCTGACATAGAATCTGTAGCCATTATTTTTTGTTAATACTAAAGATTTCTCAATACCATGTACCAAATGATTTTTGCAGCTCAGAAGATGTTCTTGTATTTTCCTCAAAAAATAATTGGATTACAAATTGCTCACTAATGTGCATGTCAACGTGATTCTCAAAATAGCATGAAGCTGCAAATACTCGAAGTGCATCAATATATTCTTCCGCTGACTCCTCACTGCTCTGTTTTCTCCTGAAAAAAATATGTTTCACCAATAAAAGGCTTGGCGCATTAGAAAATTGCTTCTGTGACCTTGCAAATGCTTCCTGATATTATCCCAGATTCCATATTGTCCAACTGGAGCCCTTCCTCTGTTAACTTATTGAAAATGTGTTGCGCTGTGTGGTCCAAAGTGTTAAATAAAAGTGCAACTTTCTTTCGTGCATCACATTTCATGGCCTTCAAAATCCACTGTCTCAATTTGCAGCGACAATGCCTCCATGAGAGCGGAGGAGTGTCGCCCCTCGGCTGGAGTGCAGGAAACATGAAAAAGAAAATGGTAATAAAACTGATTTATCACCATTTTATTTTTTGTGCTGGTAACTGAAAAGTCTGAGGGCGGGGCAGCAGCATGAAGGAATAGTGTGCACTTCATTTTAAAGTGCACATGTCACTTTGGCCGACTGTCTTGCGTCGGCCATCCTGACATGCGCACTTTAAACACTCTAACTGGAGCTGTCTTATGTAGCTGGTGGAGATAATGCACAGATGCCCAGTCCCTGAAGGAGCGTGGCACCAGGTCACTCTATAACTATACAAAACAAAACTGTCACTGGTCTCTTACAGCTGAAAGTGGGCAAATGCAGAGAGGGAGTCTGTGTCTACCAGAGAGTGTGTGTAAAACAAAGAGAAAATGAATCCCATCAGCCCACCCAAATGGCAGAACATCATCATCTGGGATAGAATCAAATGTGATCCGGTTGAGGAGTGACACACCTATTGGTATTGTGTGCTTCTCCAAACCTAAAGGACCAACAGTTATGGATCATACCAAGAAAACAAACATATGTAAAGGTGTGGGCTGTTAATTGCAGTGAGATAATTATAATCTGTGAAAAAAGTGAAATCTAAAATTGGCTACCATGACATAAGGAATATATTTATTAGGGAGAAGTCATGGTGTCAATATTAAAACTAAGTGTGGTGAGGCAGTTCGAAAATATAACTGTCTTTTGAGGATTTTAGTTGGTCAACATGTTTCAGCTATTGTAGGGGATATTAACCTACTAAGCTTTCTTCAGGACCTCTCAATCACTACTGCAATAAGGTGTATATATATATAAAAAAGTTGATAACATACATCCTACCACACATAGGTATACCACAAGGGGGATGTGTGCTTCATATGTCAAAGGATTCTTTCCTGAAAAGAGAATACACACAAAAACAACATAAAGGTAGAAAACGGACAACCAAACTTTAATATTTCACCACATATATATCCAAAAGGTAATTGTATCAAGATAATAGCTGCTAGAAAGGTGTAATGTGTACCCACCCAAAATTGGTTTGGGAGAAAGCCTCACCTCACCCGGCCACTGCTCAGGGATGGAGGCCCCGCTCTATATGTGAAAATAAAAGATCAATGGATACCTACTTTAGGTCATGTCCATAGTCACATTTCACTTGCAGACAAAACTGCTAAAAACCTAGGTAACAAATTTGAGCATATTGGAGACAGCACCTACACAGGCCGCCAAAAGATTAAGAGAACTCAACAATTCTTGTGGATGATATATCATTTGTAAGTATAAAGAGAGAAGCTCTTTATGAATTGGACCAAGTAGTGTCCCAAAGATGAAATATAAAACTTAGTCCAATGTTAAAGCTGTGTTCAAGTCGTCATACATCCTTATCGCCAAAATGCCTTAGTGAGTCAGAGGTAAAGAATGGCTCAAGGGCATAGAGCTGTCCCTGCATGGCGTCCTCACCTGTCCGTCGGTACCTCTAGGCTGATCCTAAGCCGAGGGGGAGGTACCGACTAGAACAGGGAGGGAATAGATATATACGACATTGACCAATAAGATGCTAGTATTAACTGGAGGACCATGGAGAAAATTATTATGACAGCCAATCACTGTGCGTGAAACAGAAGAAAACAACACGGTGTTACAGAGGCAGTGGTATAAGCCAATAGAAGACGGAAATGAACTATCTCATCCCCGTTTCATTTCCTCCTCTAAATCACGCTGTTTTATACTAGTGCGGACCAGAAGGGGAACCAAAGGAGTCTTTGTACGTATACCCAGTTTAGAAGGTTAGATCAATGGGTCAATCACTAAGACCAGTGGCGGCTGGTGGAATTTGAAGCTGGTGTGGCGTATGCATAACGAATGAACGTATGCGAGCATCAGACCTGCATCCTCCATCAGACCAGCCCATGCTACGATCCTGCGGTCACCCAGCGCTTCGACTAATCACTTCTAAAACGAGTAAACACTAACACCAGTACACACTTCAATGCTGCACATTCCCTGGCAGCGAGAGGATGAAATGCTGCATCAGCCCTGCATCCATCAGACCAGCCCCCGCTACGAGCCTGCTGTCACCCAGCACTTTGACTAATCACTTATAACACCAGTACACAGTGACCTCAGAACATTCTGGAAACACCTAAAGATTCACACATTTTGGAAAACGTACGCCTAGTGGTCCGCTTACTGTTTCTAATTTCTTGCAACCTTCTCCCCTTTCCATGCACCGTCCCATGGCTGCCATAGAGCTTGGTAAAAACAAATACATTAAAAAAATGGTTTCACGACTGATGTCACTCCTACGCTTCCATTTGCTCTGGCAGAGGCTTTACAAAACACATCACTCAGCACACTCCAAGCCTGTGCTCTCCCACATCTCCACAGCAAACACCCGGGCCTGCAGGGAGTGCCAGCCCACTCTCCCCTGCAGCGCACTGCTTTCCAAAGCAGGCCCTCACCTTCCCTCCAAGCCAGTGCAATCCCACATACCCACGGCAAACACCGGGCCTGCAAGATGTCCCAGCCCAGGCCTTTCTCACCTGCAGGGCACACGCTTTCCTGGGCAGCCCCCCACCCTCTTTCCTCCAGGCCCCTCACACTTCAAAACCTGTGCTCTCCCACACCTCCACAGCAAACACCCGGGCCTGTAGTGTATGCCAGCCAGTTCTCGTCTGAAGAACACATGCGTTGCAGATCAGACCCTCCTCTTTGCCCCCAAACTCCCCAACCTGTTTAGTCCCAACAGGCACCACTCTGGGCAAAGATTTCACCTCGTTAACTAATGTCAGATTAGTACCGAACTACAGCAAACAGCAATTGCCGTGCATACACGATCTTCATTCAGTGTGAGCACCAGCTGAGCCGCAGGAGGTTCGGGATCGAAAGGCGCGCAAGTTGAGCATATTTGAACTAAAGGCAACGGCGGCCGAAATGCTCGAGGGTGGGGGGGGGGGGGGGGGGGGGGGGGGGGGGGGGGGGGGTCGCGACCCGAATACAAAATTACCAGCATTAAAAATTATAAACGTAAACGTACCTGAGCCTGAGGGCTAGGAATCTAGGAAACCACCTCCGCTCTGGCCTGTTCTGGTGGGTCCGCGACGCTTGTTCCTGCTGCAGGAAGCAGCCAGCAGGCAGCTTCCCTCCCCTACGCAACGCAAGGGAAGCAGCGACGGCCAATCACGGAGTTTATGGAGCAGGGCAAATACTGCCCATAATGAAACCCGGCTCCCCCGGGTCTCTGCCTGTGTGAGTGCAAGGAGAGGAGGAGGAGGGAAGGGGCTAGTGAGTGTGTGCGCATGCGTGGGCAAGTCAAAAAATGACTTGTCCTAAATGCGCACACACTTCTGCTGCCCCTGCCCTCCCTGCCACGCTGCTCTGCTGCTATCTGCTAGCCCAGCCTGCCGGCTGCCACTCACTGCCGCAGGCCCGCCCCCCACACACCCTTCCGCGATGACGTCACTATAGTTAGTGACTCCGACCGACGGCGACCTCAAGGCTCAATAATTATCATGACTCGGTAATTAAATTGGTATGTATTTATGCAGCGGTCGTCCACGGCTAGTGGGGCAACGCCCCAACGCCCCCAATGGACGAACCGCCACTGACTAAGACCTAATGGGTAAATGGCAACATGCAATGGCACCTTTTTATTTCCAATTACGGCAGATGGACGTATCCTGCGTGTGCTCTATATCTGCCTCAATTCAAACCCTCATCCTGGTTACCCTATTATATACGAATGCGGACCAGAAAGGGAATCAAACCAGAGAAACCCCGATTGATCTGATAGGTCAATCATGGAAAGCCAGTGGGCCAATGGCATAGCGCCCTACCGGAGATAGAATGCGTCCCGTAGCGTCTGTGTGTTTGTACCTAATTACCAAAGATGCGGCCGATGGAAAATTACCGAATCAGATCACAGTCTTTGAATGAGAATTAATAAAGGTTAACGCTATAACGCTAGCCAAAAAGGGATATACAATGAATAAACCAGAGCGCTAAAATAAAACGTCATGCGCGCGTTTATGAAATGCACGAAGATATTCTAAAAGGCAACGGCAGCTGACTTACATACGATCCACGTAAAATATAGTTATAAACATTGTACATGGTCGTATTCAAAGTACCAACACATGCAGATTACGTCAGGCTGCGCGTGAAAACGTGCAAAATCATACCTTGATGAAAACCACTGGTTTAACCATCAATGGATGATTATCACAAAAATAGCAGCAGCATTAGTAGAGTAGTGTAGACGCTAACCCCAAACAAGATATACAAGGAGTCGTAGGTAACCTTATAGAAGTTGTAACCCAAACTGCAATTTGTATAGGCATAGATGGCTAATCAGTGGCGGCTGGTGGAATTTGAAGCTGGTGAGGCGTATGCATAACGAATGAACGTATGCGAGCATCAGCCCTGCATCCTCCATCAGACCAGCCCACGCTACTATCCTGCTGTCACCCAGCGCTTCGACTAATCACTTCTAACACGAGTAAACACTAACACCAGTACACTCTTCAATGCTGCACATTCCCTGGCAGCGAGAGGATGAAATGCTGCATCAGCCCTGCATCCATCAGACCAGCCCCCGCCACGATCCTGCTGTCACCCAGCACTTTGACTAATCACTTCTAAGACCAGTACACAGTGACCTCAGAACATTCTGGAAACACCTAAAGATTCACACATTTTGGAAAACGTACGCCTAGTGGTCCGCTTATTGTTTCTAATTTCTTGCAACCTTCTCCCCTTTCCGTGCACCGTCCCGTGGCTGCCATAGAGCTTGGTAAAAACAAATACATTAAAAAAATGGTTTCACGACTGATGTCACTCCTACGCTTCCGTTTGCTCTAGCAGAGGCTTTACAAAACACATCACTCAGCACACTCCAAGCCTGTGCTCTCCCACATCTCCGCAGCAAACACCCGGGCCTGCAGGGAGTGCCAGCCCACTCTCCCCTGCAGCGCACTGCTTTCCAAAGCAGGCCCTCACCTTCCCTCCAAGCCTGTGCAATCCCACATACCCACGGCAAACACCGGGCCTGCAAGATGTCCCAGCCCAGGCCTTTCTCACCTGCAGGGCACACGCTTTCCTGGGCAGCCCCCCACCCTCTTTCCTCCAGGCCCCTCACACTTCAAAACCTGTGCTCTCCCACACCTCCACAGCAAACACCCGGGCCTGTAGTGTATGCCAGCCCGTTCTCGTCTGCAGGGCAAATGCGTTGCAGATCAGACCCTGCTCTTCGCCCCCAAACTCCCCAACCTGTTTAGTCCCACCAGGCACCACTCTGGGCAAAGATTTCACCTTGTTAACTAATGTCAGATTAATACCGAACTACAGCAAACAGCAATTGCCGTGCGTACACGATCTTCATTCAGTGTGAGCACCAGCTGAGCCGCAGGAGGTTCGGGATCGAAAGGCGCGCGAGTTGAGCATATTTGAACTAAAGGCAGCGGCGGCCGAAATGCTCGAGGGGGGGGTCGTGAACCGAATACAAAATTATCAGCATTAAAAATTATAAGAGTAAACGTACCTGAGCCTGAGGGCTAGGAATCTAGGAAACCACCTCCGCTCTGGTGGGTCCGCGACGCTTGTTCCTGCTGCAGGAAGCAGCCAGCAGGCAGCTTCCCTCCCCTACGCAACGCAAGGGAAGCAGCGCCGGCCAATCACGGAGTTCATGGAGCAGGGATAATACTGCCCATAATGAGACCCGGCTCCCCCGGGTCTCTGCCTGTGTGAGTGCAAGGAGAGGAGGAGGAGGGAAGGGGCTACTGTGTGTGTGCGCATGCGTGGGCAAGTCAAAAAAATGACTTGTCCTAAATGCGCACACACTTCTGCTGCCCCCTGCCCTCCCTGCCACGCTGCTCTGCTGCTATCTGCTAGCCCAGCCTTCCGGCTGCCACTCACTGCCACAGGCCCGCCCCCCACACACCCTCCGCGATGACGTCACAATAGTTAGTGACTCCGACCGACGGCGACCTCAAGGCTCAATAATTATCATGACTCGGTAATTAAATTGGAATGTATTTATGCAGCGGTCGTCCATGGCTAGTGGGGCAACGCCCCAACACCCCCAATGGACGAACCGCCACTGTGGCTAATTTGCCCTATAGTATTAGGAAGTATCAGTATTTATGCAGTGAAGAAAAGGGGAATCTCCGTACAAGACAAAAGTCTTAGGTGGTCCACTAGTATTGCTATAGTTCAAGCACCCACGTTCAACAGCTGTACCATTTGTGTTATGTCTGGAGCCAAGCATAATAATGGAGTCTAAAGGGTCACCCATGGAATTTCATCGTTCAACCCCTCAGTGTCAGTTCGCAGTTTAAAAATCCATTTTTGTTCTTTCAGGAAAAGAAACCTTGTTACATCCTTGATGTGCTGGGGCACAAAAGGCTGTTCCAAAACAGTCCAACTCATTTCGTCAGCTTTATGTTTCTGCTGTAAGAAATGATTGGTCAGTCGTGTAGCCTGTTTGTTGCACCTAATGGTGCTCTTGTGCTCACTTATTCTCATCTTAACTTTTCTCGTAGTCATTCCTACGTAACGTAGAGAGCAGGGACATGTAATGAGATAGATGACTTTGTCACAGTTACAATTCGTGTGGTTCCTGAGGACCCATGGTCTAGAGGTCCCAATATCTATGGTCAAAGTCTTTTTGGTCTGAGGACAGACCGTACAAGAACCACAAGGGTAGTGTCCCTGTACAGCAGGCAAGTTCCATAGAGTGTTAATGGGTTCCTTCCTCTCTTGTCTAGGTCTAGTATGAACCAAGCAGTATCTAAGACTGGATGCTCTTTTAAAAGAGAATAAAGGAATGGAGCTATTTGATCCAGCCGTGTTCAAAATTTTCCAATTCTTGCGTACTGATTTCTGCACTTTATTGGACAGTGTGCTAAAAGTGGTGACACAAGTCAGTCTGTCCAAAGGTGGTTTTTCAACTGGAGGACCCAATAGGGCATCTCGGTTGTTGTTGGCCGCACGTTTGTGTGCTCTTCTAATCATTCGACTAGGATAGTTACGCTCACGTAGTTTGAGAGCAAGGTCTTTGGCATAAAAATTGAAATCTGACTTTTCTGAACAATTTCTACGTACTCTTAAAAATTGTCCCAAAGGTAGGTTCTCTCGGAGGGACTTAGGGTGATGGCTGTTGAAAGTTAGAAGGGAGTTTTTTGCCATAGGCTTTCGATATAAACTACTCCCTAGTTTATATAGTTACATTGTGAATTAAGGGGTTTTTCTCTGTTTACTTGGTCTTTAAATATCTGTTCCCCTTAGACCCTCCCCAACTTTGTTTGATATATATACCAGGTCCCCCTAGCCAATCAGGTGCTGGCTGATCACGCATGATTTACATTTTACAGTTCTTCACGGCTGGGACCTAAGACCCGAAGAACAAGAGGTCCTCATAAATGAGTCCCCCAGTGAGCTACGGAAGTGCATTTCTGTAGGTATTCACATTCGGCTCTGCTCTCGGGCAGAGTTGTTGTGATTATGCTAAGAGGCTAAATTACTACCCTTCAACCCCGTTTTATTTAAAAGACTTTTATTGGCATATAAAAAAACGTACAAAAATATATATATATATAGGTGGAGCGTACGATAGTGGTTTTTTCTATAACAGTCCATTTGTGGATGCGCGCTCTTATCGTTTGTTTCCCCTCAATTACAAGAAGGGGAGGAAGAGAAAAAGAGAAAGAGGGGGGAGAGAGGGGGGGGGTATACTGGGGTTTCCTCAGGTGGTCATCGAGTGGGCGCCACATGTGTAGTTTGGCGTTGTGTTCTTTCGAGAAGTTGCCTGTGATGTTGTCTGCTCCTCTCAGGAAAGTGACCCAATTAATCCATGTTTTAAAGTTCGCTTTGGCTGTGTTCTTCCAGTTCGTTAGGATTATTTTAGGGGCTGCTGTGAGGAGTAGGTCTAGGAGTTGTCTCTCTTCTCTACTTTTTAGGTTCGCGGTTAGGTGTTCTGTCGCCAGGCTCACGAAGCTGATTGTTAGGTCGGTTTTTAGCATATCGTTCAAGAAGGTGTTGATCTGTGTCCAGAACCTCTTGACTTTCACGCAGGTGAAAATGAGGTGTTCGAGGGTGCCTTCTTCTTTCTGGCAGTTCCAGCATTTGCTTGATTCTGCGATGCCGACCTTGTGGAGCTTGGATGGCGTCCAGTAGGCCCTATGGAGTAGCCAGTACTTTGTTTGCGCTAGTTGTGGGGTGACTTTGTTTGTTGTCGCTGAGCTCCACATTTTTGCCCGTTCTATTTCATTCAATTGCCTGCCCAGGAGCGTCTCCCATGCGTTAGTGGCTTCCTTGTTCTGCGCCAGCGTGGAGGGGCTTAGGTCATCAAGTACCTGCAACTCCTCAACTCAGCAGGTCTTCAACCCCGTTTTATAACATGTACTTTCCCCAGAATACTGGAGATAAAATAGTAAATAAACTGCCTACATTATTTTCTGAATAGTAGTTTCCACAGATGACCACCGGAGGGCGGCCGACACCAAGAAGAGCTGCTGCCGGATTCAGATTCGCAGCACCAAGCCTGTGCCCTGCAGGAAGCGCCCAAGCTGCAGCTCAGAAGATTTCCACAGCAGCTGCGGTTCGTTCCCACCCTCTATTTAAAGCGCTGGGTCTTAGCAAAGGGATCGGAGCAATCCAGCCTCAAGTGCCTTTGAAACACGCTTTTAACGGCAATACAGGTTCTACGGGCTTCTCACGCAACCATCTCAGTGAATGTTGTGATTAATGGTGACTAGTGTGTTGAAGTATTTGAGGGGGCTATGGTGCAAAAGGAGATAAAAAGAAACAATGGATCACAACGGCGTGGAATGCAGAGCACTTGACATAAAATAACTTTTTATATTTTAGTCAACAACCTATAACAGCGCTGATCGTCTACAGCATCTTTCTGAAACTGACAAGGAGCTTGAAACGTCTTCCATAGGGCAGGCAACTTTATAAAAGCTAAACTAACAAACAGCACACATGCTGCGTTCTTATCGACAGACATCTAACTAAAATTAAAACAGATTGTTAATGTAAAAATATTTCCAAAATGTAAAAACTACTGCCACAGGTAAGTAACTTTCTCTGTGCTGGAACAGCCCTGAAGAGCAGCTTCCTTTTAGAAAACATTGGGCTTGAGAAGGCCACAAAACAAGAGCTGTCTGTTGCGTGCAAGGGACGCTCGTCAACCCAAACTTAATGGCAAGTTTGCACGGAAGCAGTGGCCGAAATTCCACGATTCCCAGCACACAATAGGGCTCCTGTTTGGGGAATGGCAGAACAAAAAAGCCCTTTTAAGTTCTGCGCCACTTTTATTGAAAAATAGACTGGGTTTTGTTCTTGGAGTTAATTTATCTCGAGGAGGGAATAAAGGGACCTACTATTGCTTTTCAATACGCCTAGAAGGATGCTTCTTTCTAAACCAGACCCTGTTGCTGCATTTTTGTTGTTGTTGGTTATCTGGATTTTTGGGTGGTGCTTAAAGATGCTAGCTATTTTCATATTTTAGGACAAGTTCTATGGGCCCGTTTCACAGAATTAACTTAAGAAAATATCCTAAACTTACTACTTTTGGTATTCACAGAAGTTAGGATTTTGTCTTAAGTTTGTCTTAAAACAGACTTAAAACAGACTTAAGACAGACTTAAGTTAGGATTTTGTCTTAAGTCTGTCTTAAGTCTGTCTTAAGACAAACTTAAGACAAAATCCTAACTTCTGTGAATTCCAAAAGTAGTAAGTTTAGAATTTTGTCTTAAGTTAGTTCTGTGAATCGGGCCCTATATTATTTTTTCTTGGTTTCTCAGGAACATTTATTTGCACCCTTCTCAGACCCCAAACTTTTGTGCCATAAAAGTCTTCACTTACTGAACATCTGTAAAGTTCTACGTGCAGATAAAGGAGCCACTTCACAGCATTCCTGTTTTTGGGTGAAACACCCCATATCTTTCCCTAAGCCACTTGACTTTTCTGGTGGAAGTAACCAATCTGGGGCTGTATTACATAGAGTGCCCATTGGGGCGCAACGGGTGTATGCACCCGCTTTGCAACCCCCCAGGCTCACTTTGGTATTACAGAAGAGGCCGTAGACGCTTTTGCGTGTCACCCCTCTCTTGCATGTCACTTCCTTCTGGCACAGCCTGGTGTGTGTGGGTGCAGGGCCGGCGCTAGGCATGGGCAGCGGGGGCGTCTGCACAGGGCCTCGCACTCAGCCCACCAGCATGGGGCCACGCACTGGTGATGCGTCCTTTTGTTTCCCTGGCGATCTATTTCAAAAAAAGGTGTCGCCTTGCAATTAAGGTCCATTGGAGGGGCCCCCTCCCCGGGCCTCTCACGGATGGTGTCTGTCTGGAGGCATAGGGGAGGGAGACGCTCCCTCAATTGCAAGGAGACCATTCATAGACACTGTGGGGGGCCCATTGTCCAGCATTTTGGCGCCCCCATAGTTTTAACTTTTAGACCACAATCAATTCTCACACCTATCGGACTGAAGGTGTGAGAAATGCTTGTGAAGTAAAAGTTAAAACTGTGGGAGCGCAAAAATGATGGACAATGGGCCCCCCACAGTGTCTCTGAATGGTCTCCTTGCAAGGGGCCACTTATCTAAATTAGAGGGGGCCTCGCACGGTCCCTTTTAGCCCAGGGCCTCGCAAATCCTAGGACCGGCCCTGTGTGGGTGCATCCCGTTTATCCTCATAGGTGTTATGTGCGTAAGTGTAACATGTTTGGAGAGGGATTCTCTGTTTTGTAAATTTTTACACATTGATGTTTTGTCCAAGCACAGTTTCTGCCAATTTCTTATTGGGATCTCATGCTGCAGTGCATATGACCATCTCTTCACATAGGGCCACTGTCCTATGGGGTCTCTAGCTGTCAGTACAGAATCCATTTTGGATACGAGTCCTGTTAGTGATGCATAGGCAGGAAAAAGCTTCCAGGGTCTGAAATTCTATTAGCTGGGTGGAGATTCTCCTAGAGAACCTAGTGGCGCAACTGCAAATAGTGCATGTGGTCAGTTTCTTTCATCTTAAAGTCCTTTTCACATTGCTCAAATGTTTTTACTTCCCCGTTATCAAAGAGGTCTTTGAGAATCCGACACCCTCCATCCTCCCAACTGCCCAAGCCCTCTTGAACACTACTTGTGTAAGTCTTGGATTTGGAGTGCATGCAGACAGAAATGACATCAAATCTCACCTTTCAGAACGCATAGCCCATGTCTCTACATTGGGTCTCAGGATTTCAGATGCATAACAAACTGTGGGTCTGTCAGATTTGGCCATCCATGGTATAACCCATGGCGCCAGGCCTGTCACAACTGCATCCCAGTGTCTTTCTATTTCATAACGAGATCATTACAATAATCGAAGCTTAGTAAGGCTTGGAAGAAATATAGCCGTCTGGGCAAGACATTCATTTTACCAGCAGCTACTCGACCAAACCAAGAGATGTAAATATTCTGCCATCTTTTCAATTCAGTGATGACTGTGTTGAATAGTTTTGCACAGTTTGCTGCTAGGGATTCTGGGATTGATTTTGAGTTTGGCAGTCCATGGGTCCGCCAAACTTGTGAAGGAGGTGCAGTGGCAGTCAGAGACCGGCGCACCAGCGGTCCGATCACTGTATTACAAGTCCGGCGGTCGGACTTCCAGAGAACAGCTGCAACCACCAGGGATCCTCGATTCCTGGTGGTGGCCTGAGACTACAATATGCTTGTTGGGGCTGCTGCGGCACTGCTAAGCATATTATGAGTTTCCTCACTGCCCTCCTTTTCATGCCGGTAAGCCCACAATGAAAAGGGTGGTGGAGAGGAAACTTACATGGCCCTACAGGCCACCCTGGTGCCTCGATGCGAGGGGGTGCATGCAGGGGCCACATGGTGTGATCCCCTGTCTTTTTGCACCCCCAGGTCCAGCACAGCATGGACTTTACAGTCAATGCCGTGCTGGGATGCGCTGTGACTAACCTACGGCACTGCCTTTCTAAGGCCTTCATATGAGCCTATGAAAGGCAGCACAGTGGGCCAGCTGCTGCAGGACTGACCGCCTGGATTACAACTTGTTATCAGGCAGGCATGTAGCAGTAGTTTGGCGGTGTGGGAGCGGACGGTGCTGTGTGGCCCCGTTCCCACACGTCCAAACTCATAAGGATGCCCTCTCTATTTTGCAGATAACATAAATTACTGCATACTTGATCTTATCCTTATCTCCTCGAAACAGGGTTTGTGTCACTAGTATCTCTCTCTCTCTCAGCTGTAGGCAGCCTCACTCTCATTAGCTCCGATTTTGTGAGGTTGATCTTGAAGCCAGATAATGCACCATGTTGTTTTATAAATTATGAGACATGGGGTATAGACATAGACAACTTTCACAATTGGATGAAGGCTGTTGCTGTCTGGATGAAGAACAGCTGCCTCAAGCTCAACTCGGAGAAGACCGAAATCCTCATCATGGGCTCCACCCCCTCTGCCCGGGATGACTCCTAGAGGCCCCCAGCACTTGGAATCTACCCCACACCCACAGACCACATGTGGAGCCTCTGCATCATCCTGGACTCCTCGCTTACCATGAGCCACCAGATCAAGGCCATCACGTCATACTGCTTCCACAGGCTAAGCCTGCTCAAGAAGTTCTTCAAATGGATCCCACCAAATCCAGAATGATAGTCACCCACGCACTCGTCAGCAGCAAAATTGACTATGGCAATGCACTGTATGCCGGCTTCACCCAGAAACTCCAAGAAACTGCAGAACACCCCAAACGTTGCCACCAGACTCATCCTCAACATTCCCAGCTGCACCCACATCACCAGCCATCTAAGAGACCTCCACTGGCTCCCAGTCAACAAAATAATAAACTTCAAGCTCCTCACACACACCTACAAAGCTCTACATAACATGGGACCTGCGTACCTCAATCATCGCCTCGCATTCCACATACCCACCCGAGTCCTCTGTTCCGCCCAACTGTCCCTGGCTACCGTCCCACATATCCGCAAGACCACAGCCAGTTGAAGATCCTTCTCCTAACTCGCAGAAAAGACCTGGAACACCCTGCCTCTCCACCTCAGGCCATCGCCATCACTGCCTCAATTTAGGAAGGACCTCACAACCTGTGTTCAGGTCAGTGTTTGTCTTGCTCAGCACTTACCATTGCCTCACACATATATCTGAATGTAGGCACCCATATGACATGTTACGTACCTGATGTACAGCCTGTTCCTGTGCAACCTTTCTGAACATGGGTACTCCTATGTCTAAATAAACTAACTTTTGATCATAAGAGGAACGTAATAGCTGTGTGTGATATCTTCTGGACCGTGTGGTAAATATGGGTGTGTTGTGCAAACTTTTTTACTCTGGAAAATGGTGCGAAGTTCCCTATTCAAGCTACTCACAAAATGTAGTTTGCATGAGCAAAGTTTTCCTTAGCGAGCTAAGATGAACGTACATTGAGACCTTCTCTGTGCAAGGATGCCTTTATCAGAGTTTTTCTACACACAATGGCAAATGTGTGTAGAGAATTCTGTGCACGTTTACCTTTTGCAACATGACGTTTCGCAAATGTCATAAGGTTTATGCAAAAGTGAGTAGAGCGTAAAAATTCACAAGTTTGTGAAATTTTTCACAGTATTTTCTTGACGTTTTTTCATCTCTAAATTTTGGCAGATTGACCTACTTATATTTCCATGCGAACATTATGTGGGTGCAGAATTCCATTTTGTGTAGTAATGACTGTGTCCCTATTTCCATGATTTGTTTTTAGTTTTGTTTTACATTGGGTTTCTTTGGATTGATTCTGTTCCTACTGATTCTTGTTCTGCTTAGGATGGTTTCTGAAGATAATCTTTTCCTGTTTCTCTTCTACTTTGGTCCAGACTTCTATGGTGCTGTTTGATTCTTGCTTGGTTCTTGGATTGGTGGACTACATTCTGATTGCACTTATACTTGGCTCCCTTCTGGCGTGGTTCTGTTCTTAATAGTCAGCATAGAGTTGAATTTCTCTTCTGTTGATATTCCCACATGGAACTTTGTTTTTCCAAATAAATCCTAATTCAAATTTGTAAACTCAAGGCTACTTTCTTTGGTTATTTTTAGGTACCGTTTGACTCTCTCCAGTTGACAACTAACCAAATGTCCAAGTTTTGGAGAAGTGCTGCAGCAACAAATGATTAACGGAATCCTGAATGAATCAAACAATCACCCCCACTCAAGAGACCTGGGTTAAATCCATCATTCTTTTGCTCGCTACACCACTCCAGTTTGGACCCAGCCATATGCAAATCAGTCTTGATCCTGTTCCTCATGGGAACAGTGCAGCCCGACAGCCCGAACTGCCAAGCGGGACCTCCCGGGACTGGAAACACACATCCTGGGACCGGTTTCGGAGTAACACCCCTCATCAACCAGGCTAGCACGAATCCAGTGGCACAGCGAGCAAGGAACCCATTTCCGGGCATGCCCATTCCACTTTGGGTGAAAAGTACTGTGGCAACAAACCCCCCCACCGTACCCCCCCAGTCAAGAGATCTGGGTTAAATCCATTGTTCTTTTGGTCACTAAGTCACTCCAGTTTGGACCCAGACTCATGCAAATAAGTCTTGACCCTGTTCCTCATGTGAACAAGCCAGGCTTAACTGCCAAGCTGGGTCCTCCCTGGACCGGAAAGAAACATCCTGGGACCGGTTTTGGGGTAACACACCTCATCAGCCAGGCTAGCTTGAAACCAGTGGTACAGCGAGCAAGGGGGCGAATGCTTGATTTACTCAGCATTCTGGCCATCATTTGTTGTTGGAGCAATGTTTAGAGAAGAACCTCTATTATAGCAGGTGCATTTTCCAGATCTAGGTCTGTTCTATATTAACTTTGGTTCTCTAGCAGAGGAAGTCCTAACCCAGAAGAAATTTGCAAGTGAAAAGGGAAGTTGTTCACAGAAGGATGTGTTCAACATCCCCCAGAGAGAAGTTTTAGAGGAAGAACTCCAACAGGAAGGGTTTTATCTCACACGTTTTCCAAAGGCATTGCACACACTAGTGGTGCTCCTCCCTCCCTGGACATAAATCATAAAAGCTGCTAGTGGAGAAGTCATGTCAATATTAAACAAACATTGGCAAAGCTAAAATTTCATTTTTTATAATGCCTCTGAAGTATTATTTGAAAGATTAAATAGAAATCTATTTCAAAATACTGATGCAAACACGTCTGAAGGTATTTCAGAACTGTATAATTGAATTAATTGTATTAATTGTTTTCAATATTTATAAAGAACATGGTTTATTTTACAAATGCTTTTCACTCAAGAAACTCTGATAAGAATTAAAAAAGAATAAGGATGTGTCAAAATGTAAAGATACATGCTTATCAATGCCTAATTTACTTTGGCAGGATTCAGCCATTTCCTCCTCTACAGTAGCCCAGTCAGCAAATTAATGGGCCTCCAGCAGAAGTGTCATGCTAAGTACACCTTTTATCTCAGTCACCAGAGGAGTGAGTGCAGCAGATAAGCCTTCCCCAAGCACCACAGAATTCTTTGTGTGCTAAAACCTGTGCTTTCATACAATATACGTAATGCAGGAAAGAAAACAAAACAACCCTTAATTCTGTTTCTCAGCCATACATCATCAAAAGTATTGTCCTGGTTGGGTCTATCCTCAGGGTCGTTCTGATGCTCTGAGGGGTCCACCTCTATACAGCCCTACCTCTGAATTGCTATCAAAGCGCAGACTCTTGGGATGGTCAAGCGGGGGAAGGAAAGGTAGGGAACTGCAGGGAAGGAGAACTGTAAATGAAGAGAGAGACTAGTAATATGCTCAAAGGGTACAGAGAAACGATAATACAAATAACAAGGGGTTCAGACTTTTGTTTGAGACACATTGAGATACCTCTAAAGAAAACCAATCAATCCAGTACCGGGGATGCGCAGGTGTGCATGCATGTCCCCAAAACCTGCATACTGTAATGGGAACACAGTGAGAGGGAATGATCAACTCCTATACTGATAAGACATGCTAAATGCAGGAAACAGTGAGTAACCCTTCTCCCCACACACCTACCATCATGAGTGAGTTGAAAAGATTCACAGGGGACAGGAGAACCAAAACTCTGTGCACTCTCTCTACTGACCCCCTGTTAAGGAATAGAAACATGTGCCAATGCTTATTATTTTGGTGAACAAAGGGAATTGTTAAAAACACGACAATCATGAACCAGCATGAGACCTGGATGCTTGAGTTCAGAGGTACTCACTTAATCCCTCCACACAATTTGTTACTGTCTTCTTATATACCTTATAGGCAAGTATAAAATGAAATGTCAGCTTGTAAGAATCCTCAACCATAAAAAAGGGATACTGTTGGGTGTTTCTTCACTCCCTCTTAGTCCAGAAGCAAAGTCCTCCCACTGCATGAGCTGAGTATATCGGTCTCTCCAACGAGGAGGTAAGTGACAGCCCAAAGGAATGTATATACATGTGAGTCTCCTCCGCAAGAGTAGCGGAATGCTAACTTGCCAACGGAGGAGACACAAAGGAGAACCCTTGCCCTAGTCCCAAAACTTTTCCCCTGCAGAAACCTGTAAGATGACAGGACTCGCCAACAGGAGAGAAGTGTGGCTATACTAACAAAAAGTGGCACTAGAAGAAGTGCTATTCCATATGGGAAATGACTCCACAGACTTTGTAAGGCGGTGCTACCAGCACCCTTACCGAACCTTTCTTCCATCTTGTTCTCAGATTTTCCAAACGCCCGCTTTTGAAGACAATTATTTGTCTGCTTTGCTGGGAACTTCTTCCGGTCTTATTCAAATTTTCCCAACGTCTCATGCAACGCTGCGTGTGACGTCAGGAATGTGAGTAGTCCTGGGAAATGGAGTTCTTGACTTGTACGGATGACACTCCTCGCGCTTGTTAGTCGATAACCTGTCTGCCAGTGTTCACGAGGACGATGTGACCTGACAGTACATTCCTTCTTTGGAGAACACTGACAGATACATGCTTTATCTGGGGATCTTTATGGAAGGCAGCAACCAGATGAGAAGCATGTACAGACATAGATGGTTCCCATGAGTTCTCCTCTACGCCATACCCTTTCCGTGCCACTAGAGACCACAGTTTCTGTCGTATTATTTTGGAATCAAGAATCCCTTTAACCTCGCATTCTAGTTCCTAGAAACAGTGTCACACATACTATGTGTATGTCCTGCGTTGCAGGTCCTAAGAAGAAGTTATCTTCGGGTAATCTTCAACACACTGAAAATCCGCACCTGCAGGCAGGCCGTTATATGCTGGCTAAGTGGAGTCTCACCCATCCTTTCATGTCGGGGAATCACATTTATGGCTAAGGCAACAAAGGAGATACTAGAAAAGGAACAGACACAATGAAAATCCAAAAGACAATATTGAAACAAACGGTCATTGGTCGCATTTTTAACAAGTAAATCGAGAACAGAAACCATTTTTGATACACAATAACTAGACTCTATTTCACTTTTAACTGTATTTTAAATTTGTTGTTGCACAGTTTTTATTGTTGATAAATATTGTAATGATTTTAATTAATCACACAATAAATTGATGATGATGATGATAGTTCCTGGTTTACCCACAGAGGTACGGGTCATCTTTTGACCGGACTATGTGATGGTTTAAGGAGGGAGACATGGAAAACAGGATGAATTTTAAAATGCGCTGGCAAGGCTATTTTATCTGCAACAGGATTCACATGCTTCACGACCCTGTAGGGACCAATGTATTTGGGATTGAACATACTATATTTCCTAAAACTCCTTTCTTGTAAACAGACCCTGGTAATCTATGCTTGACTGCTTGTTTTTTGTTTAGCTCTTTTGCATGGTGGAGATGCTTGTGAGTGTCTTTTAATATTTTTGGGATATGAGCTATCCCGTAGTGCACCTCAGGGAGCTTTTGGTTTTGGCTGGGTGACAAAAAAGGGATGAAGTGGGGATGAAATCCGTAAGAGCTATAGTCTGGCAGGTGGTGTGTGGAACTGCGGGTGGCGCTATTGTATGCAATTTCTGCTAGCCCTTAGCATTCAATCATTGCCTATGCGTTATCATTGACATAGCATCTTAAGAACTGTTTTAGGGTGTGGTTAAGGCGTTCCGTCAGTCCATCAGTTTGTGGATGGAAACTGGTTGACAGAGCAGAAGAGATTTGTAATGCTGAACACCACACCCACCAAAATTGTGCCATGAATTGTGCCCCGTGATTTGATACTGTAACTCACGGGAGATCGTGTATTTGGATCACATTAACTCACAGTAACTTAGCCAACTGACCTGCTGAAGGGATTTGTCTACAGGTGATAAAATGACCCATCTTGGTTAGATAGTCGACAACCAATAGTATAGCAGTACACCCCTGATCTTTGGATAACCCTCCTATAAAATCCACTGAAAACTTTTCCCAGGGTTTCTCAGGGGTTGGTAAAGGTTGAAGCAACCCTTGTTGTTTGGTTTTGTCGGCTTTCATCTAAGCGCAGATGGTGCATCTTTTCATCCACATTATAGTATCTTTCCTGGGGATCACCACCAGAACTGTCGCTGTGTTCTTTTGATTGTTTTTGCGATACCGTTATGCCCTGCACTAGAGAGTGTATGGCACCACTGGAATGCTAGTTGTGGTAACCCGTTGTTGGGGATTAAGATTTGCTTCCCTTTAACAGGAATACCTTTATTTATGTGCCATCCAGGGTGTCTTTTCAGCCAATACTTCCAGGTGAAGGTTCGTACTCCTTGAGCTCCTTTTCTTAAAAGGGTGTCTTTTTGTAGTACGCAAAGTACTTTGTGTGGTTCAATGATGGCTAACTCTGGGTTGAATCCTGGTCCAGTTTGGGTTTCTTGACGTGTCAAAGCATCTGCTTTCTTGTTTTCGCTGCTGGGTCTATAGGTCACTACAAAATGGTACTCAACAAAAAACAGCATCTATCTAAGTTGACGTGGGGTTAAATGCCTGGCTGGCCTCATAAACTGTAAATTATGGTGGTTGGTGTATACTTTTCCGTTATCTTGGTGCTTTTAGATCTGTCCGCGGCATTTGACACTGTGTCATATGACATCATGACCTCCAGATTAATTGACATCGGGCTGGAAGGCAAGGTGCTGGCCTGGCTAAGGAGTTTTCTCACAAAGCGTACCCAAAGTGTCATCTTGGGTCCGTATCGGTCGGAGGAGGTGGAGATCTCAAAGGGGGTGCCACAGGGCTCCTGTTTGAGCCCCACGTTATTTAACATCTACGTGGCCCCCCTGGCTAACATCATGAGATCCCACGGCTTCATCCCGGTATCGTACGCGGACGATACTCAACTCCTCTTTCCGTTTAAAACGCTGACACCTGAAGTGCGAAACTCCTTTGCTAGGGGGATGAAAGAGGTGGCCCACTGGATGGCATCAAACTTCCTGCAGTGCAATGTTTCTAAAACGGAGGTGATGCTCTTTGGGGAAGCTAAACGCCTGTGGACTCCTGACTGGTGGCCTCAAGACCTTGGCCCAGTCCCTGAGCCCAAACAGGTTGTAAAAGATCTTGGAGTAAAATTGGATCAGGAGCTGGCCTTGAAACAACATGGAAATCAAGTGGTCGGCTCCTGTTTCCATGTTATTGGGCTTCTCCGGAAAGTGTTCCCCCTGCTCCCTGATACCACCAGAAGAACTTTGGTACAGTCGCTCGTGTTGAGTAGATTAGATTATTGTAATGGATTGCTGCTAGCCGCCAACGAGGGGATTATTGCGAGACTACAAGTTGTGCAAAACACCGCTGCACGCCTTGTTCTTAATGTCCCTGCTCGTACTCCATCTAAACCTTTGTTAACCAAACTTCACTGGCTTTCAGTGAAACAAAGGGTGATGTTTAAAATATGCTGTGTCATTCACAAATGTCTCACAGGGAAAGGCCCCGACTACCTGACTAAAAAGTTTAATTCATATGTCCCCTCCAGATCTCTTAGATCAGGAGATCAACAATTGCTATGTGTTCCCAGGTTTAAGAAGACAAGACAAGGGGGTAGGGCCTTGTCAGTGGCTGGCCCGAAGTTGTGGAATGATCTCCCCATGGAAATCAGACTATGCAGAGAACACCTTCCTTTTAGGAAAAAATTAAAAACTTTTCTCTTTCAGTACTAGGTCATCTATCTAGGGAGGACTGCTATATGTTTGGGTTTCTTTGCTCACAGATGATGCCAGAGGCGCGGAGATACTCCTTCGGGAGTCGAGTCCTAGAGCGGTATAAGTTTGTAAATAAATAAATAAATAAAATAAACGATGTGTCTTGCCCCCATTAACCAAAAGCTTCTTTGACAGTCAATAACTCTTTTTCGGCAGTAGTGAAATTCCTTTCTGCACTGGTCAGTTTCCTGGACATAAAGGCTATCGGATGCATTCGGCCTATGTTATAGTGTCTCTGGAATAACACCGCTCCCCCTGCCAACTCTGAAGCATCATTCTCCACAATGAACGGTGTCTCTGGGTTAACATGAGCCAAGACAGGAGCAGATATGAATGTCTTCTTGAGGGAGTCAAATGCCGTTTGGGCTGCTGTTGACAATTGGAATTGGGTTTTCTTCCTCAACAATTTTGTAATGGGAGCCACCATGCCTGAGAACTAGTTGATAAACAGCCTATAAAAATTGTCGAAGCCTAAAAAACATTGAATGTCTCTTACATTCTGTCAACGTGGCCACTCTTTAACTGCCAAAACCTTTCTCTCTGCCATTTCTTGTCCAGAGGAAGTGAGCATGACTCCCAGGAATTCCACAGTGGTGACATGGAATTCACACTTACTGATCTTACAGAAGAGATGGTGGTTCTGTAGGGTTGGAAGGATGAGACTTACATGTTTCCTATGTTCTTCTTCATTGGAAGAGTATACGAGAATATCATCTATATAGACGACAAAGGGATCCAGGTAGTCACGGAGAATTTGAAATACTGAAAGGCTGCTGGGGCATCCCACAGCCCAAAAGCCATAACCTGATACTCATATAAGCTATATCGGGTTTTGAAGGCTCTCTTCCATTCTTTGCCTTCTTGCATACGTACCAAATGGTATGCCCCTCATAAATCAAGCTTTGTATAAATCACCGCCCCTTTTCACTTGTTCCAACAAGATTGGTATCAATAGGAGTGGTTACTGATTTTTGATAGTGATTGCATTCAATGTGCGAAAGTCTATGCACGTTCTCATACCCCCATTAGCTTTTGGGTTGAAGAATAAAGGAGAAGCTGCTGGGGACCTTGAATGGCGTATAATTCCCAAAGAGAAGAATTTGTTGATGTACGTTCATTCTCCGGCTCGGTTAGGGCATAAATACTGGCACATGTAACCACCACTCCCGGTATTAAATCTATCCTGCAATCATATGGCCTATGTGTGGGGAGTACTTCTGCCATGCTATCACTAAACACCTCAGTGAACCATTTGTAACAGGGAGGCAAGGTCACTCCTTTTTCGGCTGCAGTAGCTATGTGATGTCGAAAAGCTAGAGCCTTGGATGGAACTTCTGTAGTGTGAAGGCAGTGTGTTCTGCAATACTCGGATTCCAATTTCAAAACTTTCTTAGTCCACTCTATGGAAGGGTTGTGTTTCTGTAACCAGGGTAGGCCCAATATTACTCCATATTGGGGGGCTTGGGTAATATTGAAAGGGAGATGCTCGTGATGGTTTTCCTTATAATTCACTTCATGGTCTTCTGTGGTGTAACAAATGGGTCCTGATTCTAACCGCTTCCCGCCTACTGCAAACACGATTTCAGGTGAGGGCTTGTTTATTAGCTTCACTCCCAATATTTGGTCTACCATTTTACCCATAAAGCACCCAGTGGCTCCTGAATGGACAATGGCTTGAACGTTCAATCATTCCTGGTTTACTAGTATTACCAGTTGTAAAAAAAATGCTCTTTCCCTGTGATGGGATTTTGGTTGATCAAAGGGATGACAAGAATGCTCGAGGGTTCCCCCTCTCTAGGCCTCGAGCGAATTCGTTTTCTGAAGGTTTGGAAGCGGATACCGTGGCTACCTGTCCATAACTAGAGCGACTGTTCTTGAGTTTAATTGTATAGTCCTTGAGGTAATACCCTTTCTTCCCGCAGTACAAACACAGACCCTTTTTGTGACAATATTCTCTTTTATTCGGGGTCCAAGAGGCTCATACGGTTCCTATTTCCATTGGTTCAGGCAGAGCTGCGCAAGGTTCAGGTTGCTTGAGGCGTTCAAACCGAGGAGGGAACCTTTCTTTTCATTTGGTATTTCCTTTACGTTCTCTTAAGCGATGATCCAAACGCATGGTCAGATCGATGAGGGCCTAACAGGTCCTGGGCAGAGGATCTATTTGAGCGATAACGTCCATCAACTCATCCTTGAGCCCCTGGTAGAAAATGGCAGCTTGTTTTGATTCTGGCCAGTTAATTTCGGCCACTAGTCTTTGGAAGGAGTTCGGGTAAGCTAACAACTCCTTGTTACCTCACTTTAGTCCCAATAGTTCCCTGTCTGCTGAGAAGGTGTCTGCCCTACGATCAAAGGTTTTTTCAAACTTGTCCATAAAGGAGTACCAATCATAGAGTAATGGGTCATCTCTTCGGACTATGGGTACTGCCCATTCTCAGCCTCAATATCCCCCTTGGTGGCAACCCATGCCTTGGGGGCCACCCCCTTTTCCTCAGATGCCTAATCCATATGGCCCTCCACCACAACAATTTTTTGGAAATTACAACCAACAGCCTTTTTTAGGATCAGGCAGGAGAGGCAGAGGCCGACAAAGAACATTCCGTCACGGACAAGTTCGGTGGAATCTTCAACCTCAGTCCATGGACCTGAGGAGCGGGAAAAAGATCCCGCAGGATCAAGCAGGGACCTCAGCCCCAGTGTAGTTATGAATTTGAGTACCCAACCCATCACCGAGATTCAGGAACACACACTGAATAAAGGTTTGGGATTTGTTTCCACCAGTGTGAATGACCCGTTTCAAGCACAGATCGAAATGGGCAAATTTTACAGAAAAATCAGACTCCATTATATGTTTGCAAACAAACCGAAAGGAGCCGAGCAGACAAACTATGACAACACTGGTCTTAAGAAACCGTCAACTTTCAATCCCACTACAATGAGTTTACCACCGAAGGTTTTGACCTTTGAGGAGGCAGTTGACCATGATTTGCAAGAATTGTTTAAGACTAGACCTAAAGCCTTTTTCAACTTATCGCGGCAGGAACAAGATGCAGTTAAGACTCTGGCTGACAATCCCCTTATTGTCATCAAACCCGCTGACAAGGGGGGCGCGATTGTTATATTGGATGCTGAAACATATCGTGATGAGTGCTTACGACAGCTCAACGACACAAGGTCATACCGCAAACTCTCTATAGATCCTACTGAGAGATTAACAAAGACTATTGGCCATGTCGTCGAAGAGGCGCTGAGTGAGGGGTGGATTACACCTAAGGAAGGACAATTTCTCCGCACACTCAATCCAATTGTACCCTATTTCTACCAGCTACCCAAAATCCATAAAATCCAACGCCCTCCTCCTGGTCGTCCAATAATATCGGTGATAGGTTCACTTTTGGAACCCCTTTCAACCTTTGTCGATGTGTTCCTCCAACCCATGGTGCGAGAAATGCCTACTTTCCTTATGGACACGAAGGATGTATTGAGGCTATTGCCCAATATTGACTTTAATACACAAACTGACATATTGGTGTCATTCGACGTTGAAAGTTTATACACGTCTATTCCTCAAACAGAGACATTGGAAGTCATTGAGACACTACTTTCAGCTAGAGATCTTAATTCTATAACACCAGTCAGTGTGATCATGACCCTAGCTACGTTAGCCATGACTGAAAACTTTTTCCGGTTCGAGGAGAGCCTATACTTACAGATTAGCGGGACCAGCATGGGCAGCGTTTTTGTTCCAAGTCTCGCTAATCTGTACGTGCATCACTTCGAGCAGGAGCATGTGTTCGCAGACACCAATCCCCATCTAGGGTGTCTGCGGACTTGGAAACGCTACACCGACGACATTTTCGGCATGTGGCGTGGGAGTTCAATACAACTAAAAGAGTTCCACGAATGGTTAAACCAAAGGAATCGCTTCTTGAAGTTTACCATGGCATTAGATACCCAGAAACTGGCATTTTTGGATTTGCTTATCCACGGAACATCTAACGGTTTGGTCTCAGAACTCTACCGCAAACCTATGGCACGCAATTCTTTGCTTAATTATCACAGCTGCCATCCTAAGTCCCTAAGGGACAATTTGCCTTATGGGCAATTTTTGCGTATACAGAGGAACTGCTCCAACCGTGTTTCTTTCCAAACACACGCTCAGTGTCTATCCAGAGATTTGGCACATAAAGAATATCCGAAAAAATTGATTCAGCTGTCCAAAAAAAGAGCTGCCAATAATAATCGTGCCAGTCTGCTTGAAATTTTGCCTCCGAAGCCTAAGACTGAACGCATGACATGCGTGAGCACTTTTGGCACATTTTCCAATCAAATCACTAAGATTGTGAAGAGACATTGGGGTATTCTCAATACAGGACAAGACACTTTACCTCTCCCGCTCTTCGCGTATAAGAGAGCACAAAATCTGAAGGACAGGCTTGTCCATACAAGACCCAGGAGTGAGATACCAAGAGCCGTGGGAACTCTATGGGATATGCCTGCAGTTACAGGACACTACCCATGTGGACAATGTGCGGCTTGTCCGCAGACATCAAAAACAACGACAATCGATATTGGGTTGGAACGTGCTTGGGAACAACGCAAGTTCACTAATTGCAACAGTGCAAATTTGATCTATCTGATTAAGTGTCCGTGTGACAAGATGTACGTCGGCATGACAACCCGCAAAGTAAAGCTGCGAATATCAGAGCATAAAAGCTCCATAAGGTGTAACAAACTAGCCACCAGACTCACAAGTCATTTCTTAGCAGCAAAACATCTCCCTACAGACATAAGATGGACCGTTCTGGAACAACCAATAATCTCAGTTCCTATTTAAACGGGAACAGAGGTGGGTGTATAAATTACAAACCCACAAATCAGGATTGAACGATGACATTCCGTGGATGTCACTGTAAACCCTCAATCTCCACACGCTATCCCCAATATAGTAACCCAGGTGTCATCCCAGTGAAAAAGTTTGGCATTCCTTGCAGTATAGCATGTGTGTATGAGTTGTTATTTACTGATAAAACAATCATGTGGCCACAAAATTGTCACACACTTTACTGGCAACAGCGCTTAAGACACTTATGTTAGACATCATGAGTCTACCGGTATGGCAGACTATCATTCTTAAAGGCTGTCCATTCTATTGGATTCAACATTCATTGTTGTTTTCCAACTCTAGTATTGAATGGACAACTACATGATCAAGATCGTACTTGAAACTACTTTTCCCAGAATGCCTCAAAGTTTTCTAAGACTTTCGTCTTAATAGCTCTGATATTTGTGAAAATAAGGCATAGATACTTTGACATGTTATTTTATTTCCATTACTCGTGTCCCTTACTGAGACATTTAATTACTTTACATCAAGTGATATCTTCGAGACCAAGACTCACTTAATATCATACCGGGTCTGGTCGACAGAGCTTAATATCTGCTATGAACTACATTTCCCTACAGGCCTGACAAGCGCCACGTAGGCTAACGTAATGACGCCATTCATGCGCGACCTCTAGCACGCCCACAGGATAAACAAAAGCCTGCTTCCTGTCCGGTCAGGTACCTCCCTCCATGACAGCCTAGACGGATGTCCGGAGTACCGACGGACAGGTAAGCAGGGTGGTGGGGGTCTTGACAACTTTTTGATCAATCCGGAACGCATGATATGCGTTTTAGTATTGCACTCAGCATGATTGTGATCTAGGGCGGACTGTTTGCCTCGGTGGCGGTCTCCCCTACATGATCGGTATTGGCTAAATTAAATGCTCAGAATGCGATGTTCGAGAGACCCACGGAGTATAATACTGGTAGTAATTTTGGGTGTATACATCCCGACACAGTTTGTGACTCCGTTATGGCGATAAGTGACAGAAGTAACATCAGTGAATCTTGTATACGTTATGCTCATAGGATCGAGCTATGTTGATCAAGCATCCTCCGTGTGCTCATTTTGTTAACTTGAGGATTGTAATCAACAGGCCATGTGTATAGCTAGTGGATTATGTGACTAGCCGCATTACACCAGAAAGATTGTCCATTTCTTAAAACCCCCCTTTTTTGGACTAAAAGAAGATGCAACCTAAACAGTTATTGTATCCTTCCTCTTTTGTTTCCTCTTTTCTTCCTTTCCTCAGAGCGGTGCTCCGTCTATACCTGCGCTGTAGCCAGGTGAGGTGGGGTGTTTATTCCCCATAATTTGGGTGAGTGAAGCTATTTAGTTTCTTTAAATATAATTGCTATCAAAATGGCACTTAATTTAATTTAAGAGGTCTACTACTTGAGACCCAGTGACCAATAACGATTGGCTATATATAATTATACACATAAGATATGTGGTTTGCAAACTGTCGCTAATGTCAAAATTGTTTCATTTTATTCTATTTGTGCCCTGGTTGCCACGGTGATTACCGCGATCTTCCGAATTGGCGAATTTCAGGTGACATCTTTTTTCACTTTTTATTTCTTAACACTGTTGCAGTAGCAATTAACTGAGGTCCTGATGAAGCAGGAGGAGATCTCGAGACTCCATTGTACCGCAGAAACATGTTGACCTTGATACCATCTGGGTAGTTATTTGTTTAACACTACTCTGCACTGTTTTTATCATTGGGTGTGGATAGGACACTATTAAAATACATTTTTCCGTTTTCATAACCCATTTTACATCACTCACGTTTTATGCACTATCATTCTACTTAATTTTTGTTGCACTGCTAGTCATTTACCTTCCTTATGCCATCTATAGTAACTGCCTTGATTGGAGATCCCTTCCGTTTGATTGGGTGGCAGTTCACCTAGTCCTCTTGTGGTTGAACACCACCACCTTCGGCTGAAGGATCTCAAATGATGTAGGGCGGCACAGGATGGGTATCTGATGGGAATCATTTGATGGTCACTTCGTATCTTTCTTAGTGGACTTTGTGACTGCTCCCCAATGAAACACTTCATTATAGATAGTTTACGCACGCTCTATTGACTGACCTTCTAATATCTAATGTTTTTCCATATGATGTTGGGGATGATATTAGTGTATGGTCATTAAATATTCCCCTTTGACCTTCTATGTTGTTATCCCATATCTACTGCCCATTGAGCCACCTGCCCATCTAAATAAGAGATCAGAAAAGCAACTCTGGCCTGGTTAGTTGAAAACATCTTTGGTTTGCATGTAAAGTGTAATAAAACCTGAGTCATAAAGACCTGAACCTTATTTATATCCCCATAAAATCGTTCTAGAGGTGCTAAGGGTATTAGAGCGGGAATTTTTACCAATTTCGGACTAGTTGATTGATGAGGATTGGTTCCAGCATCAAACCGATTTCTCTGCATCCTATGGACCTTAGCCTGCAAGGCAGCCATCTCATTATGTGAAGCAGTTAACTCAGTCTGACCAGCAGCAAGAACCGCTATGACATCCTTTAAGGTGGCCATTCTGGAATCAGCCTGACCGGGAGGATATGACTATTCTTGGGCTGATTATTCTGTCCTGGTTGTGTGTATGCTCAGGGTCGTTCTGATGCTCAGTGGGGTCCACCTCTCAACAGCCCCAAGTCTGAATTGCTAGCAGAGTGCAGACTCTTGGGATGGTCAAGCAGGGGGAAGGAAAGGTAGGAAACTGCAGGGAAGGAGATCTGTATATGAAGAGCGAGACTAGTAATATGCTCAAAGGGTACAGAGAACCTACAATACGAATAACAAGGGGTTCTGACTTTTGTTTGAGACACATTGAGATATACCTGTAAAACAAATAATCAATCCAGTAACCGAGCATGCGGAGGAGTGCATTCATATCTCGTAAACACATACTGTAATGAGAAAAAGGTGAGATGGAATGATCAACTCCTATACTGATAAGACATGCTAAATTCAGGAAACAGTGAGTAACCCTTCTCCCAACACACCTATTCTCATGAGCTAGTTGAAAAGATTCACAGGTGACAGGAGTACCAAAACTTCATGCACTCTGTCTACTGACCCCCTGTTAAGGAATAGCGACCCATGACCCCATCAGGTAGGTCGCTCCCCCTCCGCAGAGCACCGCCTGTGTCTCCCTGCCCCAGCTGCCACTGCTGAGGAAGTACGAGGCCATCCACCACCCGCAGGCTACCACCTGTGCCTCATCCCTGGTGGCCAGTGGTAGGCCGTAGGTAGGTTTGTTCATCTTCCGCTTTATTGCTTTTATTGTGTTGCCTGTATTTTCATTGTTGTGTCTGTGACTGCTGTTGTCTGTCTTCCCCCGCTGCCTGTACGTGGTCCGTGCCCCTTTTTCTTTCCTCTGTTCCCCTCGCTGTCCCCGTGCTCTCTCTGCCCGGTCTTTCCTTCTGTACCCCTCGCTGCCCCTGTGTCTCTGCCCGGTTTTCCCTTCTGTTCCCCTCGCTGCCCCTGTGTCTCTGCCCGGTTTTCCCTTCTGTTCCCCTCGCTGCCCCGTGCCTCTCTGCCCGTTCTGCCTTCTCTTCTTAGCTGCCCCTGTATTTCTGTGTTCTGTATTTTGCCTCTGAGCCACTCGTTTTTCCGGTATTTCTGTGCCCTTTTGCCTTCTGTGCCACTCGTTTTTCCCTCGTTTTTGTGACCCTTTTGCTTTCAGTTCCACTCGTTTTTTGTGCCCGTCCGCCTTCTGTGCCACTCGTTTTTTCCCTCGTTTTTGTGCCCCTTTTGCCTTCTGTTCGACTCCTTTTTTGTGCCCTTCTGCCCTGTGTTCCACTCGTTTTTTTGTGCCCTTCTGCCCTCTGAAAAACCATGTGGGGAGCGCTTCAACAACGCTCCACTCCCAGACGCACAGCATGTTTGTAGATATCAAATCCAACCAATTTATCATCCTTTTGAACCTTACTCATTTTCATCCTCTTTTCACCATTATGTTGCCATGCTTTCTCTTTTTTTAAACGTATCCACATGTAACACAAATTGTATTTAGGAAACTTCACGTATTCACATTTGCCCATCCAGGCCTCCTTGGAAATACGATCCAATACAACAAATAGTTCAAAGCAGCAAATCTTTATTCCAACCCAATGCATTTCGGGCTTTTTGTAGCCCTTCGTCGGAGTCAACTGAAAGTCAATAATAGCAGAAATTGCATTAATATATGTATAATTTCTTCATTACAATTGCATTCCTCTTGGTTTAAACAAACGCATATGACATTTAGCATGTAATTTAACAATTCCCATTTCATTAATTAAATTATCCGATGTCTTTCTAGTATTCGTCCCCTTACATCCAAGTCTATGACTTTCATAAACACAATGAAACTGTCAAATACATATATATCATTACATTGTTCAGCTCAGGTTTTGCCTATAACAGTCGTGCATTATGCCCTTCGGGAAAAACTTACATCCGGCAGTTGATACCTCATTCTCTTCACATTTAGTATCCCAACTCTTACTCTACCCAGCTTGCGTGTTCCTAGCTTGCTGTCTGCGCCTAAATGCCATATTTATGTCTCTCTGCCTGCGGGCGTATCCCGCAGACTTATACATCTCTTCTACCGGGCGTCTGTCAATGGCCGTTTCCCTCGCGCACGAATATCAAACGTCTCCGTGTTACAAATTCCAACAGAACTCCGTGCAGACTTATACATCTCTTCTACCGGGCGTCTGTCAATGGCCGTTTCCCTCGCGCACGAATATCAAACGTCTCCGTGTTACAAATTCCAACAGAACTCCGTGCAGACTTATACATCTCTTCTACCGGGCGTCTGTCAATGGCCGTTTCCCTCGCGCACGAATATCAAACGTCTCCGTGTTACAAATTCCAACAGAACTCCGTGCGTACCTGCTTAGATCATCACCTTATTCTCCTTGCTCAGCATTGACTTCAGATTCTTCTCTGTCCTGTGTAACCATCCTGCTAAACACTCCCAATTTAAACAACGAGTGCTCAACCCACCTCACGTGCAAAACCTCCCAGAGTCCCTAGCGCTCATCGCGTTACTACAGTGCCCATACTGCACCTCTTTCTTCCGCCTGACCAATGCACACAAAAAACGTACATACATCCTGTTTAACATATGCGTAAAATATCGTAAATGTCTGCATTTATGTAAAAAAATATAAATATATCCTCTCATGTTGCCTCCTTCATCCAATGCTGCTAAGAGCTTGCTGTTTCGTAATATGTGGAAACTTTAATCAGGAAATGTTTGTCTTTTTAAACTTGCTACATCCTCGGGTGCAAAACCAACGTGGGGCAATCAATTTGAAACAATGGAAGTGGTGGTATGCACACCGCTTTTATTCAATACAATCCTTACTTAGTCCATGAAGTCTTTAACCATCCTTGCCAATTTGCGTGCGGAACTGGGATGTGCCTTGCCCTCATTGAACTATCATTGAGAAAAGCCATGTGGGGAGCGCTTCAACAACGCTCCACTCCCAGGCGCACAGCATGTTTGTGGATATCAAATCCAACCAATTTATCATCCTTTTGAACCTTACTTATTTTCATCCTCTTTTCACCATTATGTTGCCATGCTTTCTCTTTTTTTTAAACTTATCCACATATAAAACAAATTGTATTTAGGAAACTTCACGTATTCACATTTGCCCATCCAGGCCTCCTTGGAAATACGATTCAATACAACAAATAGTTCAAAGCAGCAAATCTTTATTCCAACCCAATGCATTTCGGGCTTTTTGTAGCCCTTCGTCGGGGGTAACTGAAGTCAATAATAGCAGAAATTGCATTAATATATGTATAATTTCTTCATTACAATTAAATTCCTCTTGGTTTAAACAAACGCATATGACATTTAGCATGTAATTTAACAATTCCCATTTCATTAATTAAATTATCCAATGTCTTTCTAGTATTCGTCCCCTTACATCCAAGTCTATGACTTTCATAAACACAATGAAACTGTCAAATAAATATATATCATTACATTGTTCAGCTCAGGTTTTGCCTATAACAGTCGTGCATTATGCCCTTCGGGAAAAACTTACATCCGGCAGTTGATAGCTCATTCTTTTCACATTTAGTATCCCAACTCGTACTCTACCCAGCTGCGTGATCCTAGCTTGCTGTCTGCACCTAAATGCCATATTTATGTCTCTCTGCCTGCGGGCGTATCCCGCTGACTTCTGTTCCACTTGTTTTTTGTGCCCTTCTGCCTTCTGTGCCACTCGTTTTCCCCCTGTTTTTGTGCCCCTTTTTCCTTTTGTTACCTTTGTTGTCCCTCACCGCTGCGTCCCCTGTGGCCCCGCTCCCCTGACGGCCCACTGCCCATTTGCTGCCCCTGCCTCCCGCCTCCCAGCTGCTCCTCCCTCCCACCTCCCCATATATGCTGATGCGCCTAACGCAAGCCCATCTGCCCCCGGACCCGCAACGCCGACCGCCGCCACTATGACGCCAGCACTCTGCACGCTCTCAACCTTGGACGAAGCCACACCTGCTTCAAGACCGCCCCGAAATGCACACACGGCCCCTTCACCTGCCGGAACTGCAGCAACACCAGCCTCAGAGCTGACTAACCACCCGCCAAGAAAGACCCCAACCACCTCCTATGCATACTACTGAACACCAGCTCCGCACGCAAGCATGCCGTCGAGCTCTGGGACCTGCGCGACACAACAGCCCCGGACGTCCACTTCCTGCCAGAGACCTGGTTTAACGTCCATCACCACCCCCTTTTGTACCGCTTTTGGCCGCCATAAGTGTGGCAGGGTATGCTCAGACGTGAGTCCCTTGCTCACTTTGCCACTGGATTCAAGCAAGCCGGGCTGAAGACGGCTGTAATGCCAGAAACCGGTCCTCGGAAGCTTGTTTCTCGTCCAGGGAAGGCATGGCTTGGCAGTTCGGGCTAGACTGTTCCCATGAGGCACAGGGTCAGACTAATTTGCATATAGCCATGTCTGAACTGGGGTGGCAGAGTGGGCTAAAGAACGGTGATGGATCAAACCCAGATCTTTTGACTGGGTGTGAGTGTTTGATTGGTTCAGATGCTCCGTCCATCACCACCCCCTTTTGTACCACTTTTGGCCGCCATAAGTGTGGCAGGGTATGCTCAGACGTGAGTCCCTTGCTCACTTTGCCACTGGATTCAAGCAAGCCGGGCTGAAGACGGCTGAAATGCCAGAAACCGGTCCTCGGAAGCTTGTTTCCGGTCCAGGGAAGGCATGGCTTGGCAGTTCGGGCTGGACTGTTCCCATGAAGCACAGGGTCAGACTGATTTGTATATAGCCATGTCTGAACTGGGGTGGCAGAGTGGGCTAAAGAACGGTGATGGATCAAATCCAGATCTTTTGACTGGGTGTGAGTGTTTGATTGGCTCAGATGCTCCATCCATCACCACCCCCTTTTGTACCGCTTTTGGCCGCCATAAGTGTGGCAGGGTATGCTCAGACATGAGTCCCTTGCTCACTTTGCCACTGGATTCAAGCAAGCCGGGCTGAAGATGGCTGTAATGCCATGAGGCATGATAGTTTGTTGATAGTTTGTAGGAGCTGAGGTTGTTAGGTTAATTTTTGTTCCCTATTTGGGTGAGTTTATACGTAATTATTTATTTATGTATACTTATTTTCTTAAATCATTTTTGCATGTGTGTGATAGTTGATATTTTTTGGTAGTTTTAAAGTTGTAGTTTTTCTTTTCATGAAGTCTGTGCAAAAAGATAAAAGTTGGAGAGTGTATTAATATTTATTTGCTGTTTTACATTTATAAGTTTCAGGACAGTTGTGTTTTAGTTTAAATATAAATATTACTTACTTGGTTATGTGGTTATTCATATGTATATTTTTCTTCTTTAATGGTTTGTTGAGAGAATCCGGCAGAATTTCCTCATCTTGTAGCATTTGTCACTTTTGAAGTACTTGTTGTTTAAATTTGTGTGCCTTTTATTGTTTATTTAATTGTTTTGTTTGATTTTATTGGTTAAAGTTGAGTACTTCTATGGCAAACGTAGTAACGTAATTTAGATTTTACTTTTTAAGTGAAATATATAGTTTGATATTTTATATATATATATATATATATATATATATATATATATATATATATATATATATATATATATATATATATATATATATATATATATATATATATATATATATATATATGTATATTTCGGTTGCTGTTTCAATGTTAGATATATCATTTTTGGGGGGGTGAATGGTAAATATTTTGTTGCGGGAATATATTTTCATTTAATTTAAACGTGTATAACAAGTTTTGGGTTTGTTTAAAGTAATTTTTTCATGTGAAAAGTGTTTTAAAAAAATCTTTTTATTAATGAATATTCAATAATTTTGGTGATAATATTGTACCTGATATTGGGTGAGTCAATATTTTTGACATAGTATATGTTTATTTAAAGGCAACAATATTTTAGTTTCTCATATTTATATTTCGATATATGTAAAAATCGACATTTCAGACAATGATATTAGTGTTCTCGATATTTTTGTTTTTTATAGTTAAGCATACAGAGTCATTATTGATCTATTTTTTTCAGGAGTTTTTCACTTCTTGTAGGCTTATTTTTGTTTACAGAGAGCAAAGAACAGTCCTTTAATTCCTCTCATTCCCTTTATAGTGTTAGCTTTTTGTTGTACCTTTTCTTTTTATGTATGATAACTGCGTAATGATCCTCCTGCTGCTGTCCAACTGTCCTATATCTTTTCTTTGGGTTAGTGTTAGTTGTAGTAGGTTGTGCTGCTGCTGCCCATATTGTACCTTTGTTGTGACACTTGGTGTAAAACTTTCCACTGCACAAAAAAGACAAAATAATTGTTATTGCCAGTAGTTATTTTAATGCATGATATGAAGGGAACTGGTAACTCTGACAGAGTATGTGTGCAACATTAACTTTCAGAATCTTTAAAATGGACTAGACAACCTATACTATTTTAAAATATTGTTGACAAGTGGTGCCATGTCATGGACAATTCTGGCATTTATTAAACAGCACTTAGCATGATCGGGTTTTATGTACTATTTACAGTGTTAAATGCAAAACTACACGTCCCGCTATGCTGAAAAGTCAGGTGTAGTGGACGATATGTCGTAGTGCCACTTGCAGACTTATGAATTGCAAAATAAAATCTAGCTCCTCATTTTCAGCCATTTTTTCTCATAATCAATCAAATGTTAAATGGCTCAGTGGGGGAGGGGGCAGAGATCACCTTCCAAATGCAGATACCAGCATTTCACTGCTAAAGGAATAACGTACCACACCTTCGAAAAAGAAACCATGCTAAAAAGGTGTTTTTTTCACAATGATGTGAGCAGCAGCAGCTGAACAGGTCTAAAGAGATACTGAGCACCTCCTTTCCTGAGCCTCTCCTCAGCCTAGAGGTTGCTTTGATTTAGAGGGAGTTCCTGCAACACACCTGTATGAGGCCCTGCTTCGAAAAGGAGCTACACGTGTGCTCCAGGTGCTTCCCGCGAGGGCCTGCAGTGTCCGGAGATCACCGTACGGCTATTGTGTCCAATTCTTTTTTTTGTTGTTGCAGATTTATATAGCGCAAATTCGACCCGAAGGTATTGCAGCACTTCACATGAGCGCCAGTTACGTTACAGACAGACACATTCATTTTTGGGTAGGCACAAGGAAGATTTAGTGATTTGCCCAGAATCACAGAAAGCTGAGCTGACGCTGAAGCTCGAATATTGTTCCCCAGCTCCATAGTCGGCAGCTCTAGCGGTAAGGCCACAACCTCACCTCTTAACTGGTAGACAATTGCGTATAGTTCTGGATACCACATCTGAGTGTTATACCCAATTGTGGAGGCCTCATGTGAAGAGTTATTTATAGCTCCTGAGACATCAGCTGCTGCACCAGTATAGTGTAGTAACTAGAGAGTGATGAGAGAGGTATGTTGAAACTCCAACACATGATGCACACTCTTCCATCCAAAGCGCTCCTACGGAGTAGACTGCTACTGATCTGCTAATGTGCTTCTACACCGCCGCCGAGCTCAGCGCCCTACTGAAGAAACCAACAGCGGACCCCACCGACCTCAAGAACTTCCGCCCCATCTCGCTCCTCCCTTTTCCTGCTAAAGTCATCGAGAAGATCGTCAACAGACAGCTTGCCGCCTTCCTCGAGACGAACGGATCCCTCGACCCCTCGCAGTCCGGTTTCAGAGCCAACCACAGCACCGAGACCGCCTTCATCGCAGCCACCGACGACATCCGAGCCGTGCTTGACAACGGGGAAACAGCGGCACTCATCCTCCTGGACCTCTCGGCAGCGTTCGACACTGTCTGCCACCGCACCCTAGTTCAACGCCTCAGCAACACCGGCATCCAAGAGAAGGCACTGGAGTGGATCATCTCGTTCCTCGCCGGAAGAACACAGAGAGTCCGCCTCCCCCCGTTTCGATCCGAGGCCACCGAAGTCATCTGCGGCGTACCGCAAGGATCATCACTCAGCCCCACCCTCTTCAACGTCTACATGAGACCTCTTGCAGCCATCGCACGCCAACACAACCTCAACATCATCTCCTACGTCGACGACACCCAGCTGATCCTCTCCCTCACCAGAGACCCCAACACCGCCAGAACCAGCCTACACGAAGGGATGAAAGACGTCGCCGAGTGGATGAAGAACAGCCGCCTGAAACTGAACTCAGACAAGACGGAAGTCCTCATCCTGGGATCATCACCCTCCGCCTGGGATGACTCCTGGTGGCCCCCCGCCCTGGGCACCACTCCCAAGCCAACAGACCACGCACGCAACCTGGGCTTCATCCTGGACTCCTCCCTCTCGAGGACCAGACAAGTCAACGCCGTCTCCTCATCATGCTTTCACACCCTACGCATGCTCCGCAAGATCTTCCGATGGATCCCGACCGAAACCAGGAAGACGGTCACCCAGGCACTCGTCACCAGCCGACTGGACTACGGAAACACCCTCTACGCCGGCACCACAGCCAAGCTACAGAAAAGACTCCAACGCATCCAGAACGCCTCCGCCCGACTCATCCTGGACATCCCCCGACGCAGCCACATCTCCGGCCACCTGAGGGACCTGCACTGGCTCCCCGTCAACAAGAGGATCACGTTCAGGCTCCTCACCCACGCACACAAGTCTCTCCACGACCTGGGCCCCAAGTACCTCAACGACCACCTGACCTTCTACACGCCCACCCGCCAGCTACGATCCACTAGCCTCGCCGCCGTACCACGCATCCGAAGAGCCACCGCCGGAGGAAGATCCTTCTCCTACCTGGCGGCCAAGACATGGAACTCTCTCCCCATCCACCTTCGGCTGACCCAGGACCATCTCGCCTTCAGGAGACAACTCAAGACCTGGCTGTTCGAGCAGTAGCTGACCCCTTCCCCCAAGCGCCTTGAGACCCTTCCGGGTGAGTAGTGCGCTATACAAATGCTATGATTGATTGATTGATTGATTGATTGATTGATAAATGTAGCTACAATACAACAATTAAGGGGTTGTTTACTAAGGATTTGTGCGAATATTTACTTCGCTTTATAAAAGCCTTCAGGTGCAGCGCAGAATAACAAGGCACTACCCTTAGTACGTAACCCTCAGATTCTTAATGGACATACTACTAAAAAGCATTGGCAAAGTCAGTAGATCGCATAAGT
This sequence comes from Lissotriton helveticus, assembly GCF_964261635.1. Lineage (NCBI taxonomy): Eukaryota > Metazoa > Chordata > Amphibia > Caudata > Salamandridae > Lissotriton > Lissotriton helveticus. The sequence continues at coordinate 1,470,294,993 of NC_136057.1, read as the reverse complement.
GAAACCGATTGGTTTTGCCAATGCTTTTGGGTTTTATCCTCAATAGCTGCTGTGAAAGTGGCAGCCGTCTTCCACCAGGGAATGTGAAAATAAAATGGATTAAAAGATGGCCACTGCAGATAAAAACATAGCCAATGAATGAACTCCATTGTACATTGATGCACACGTGGGGTGGCCGTCTTAAATGGTCAAAAACATTTCAAAATGGCCGCCCATTGATGGCGTGGAGGGTGGCAAGAAATTAGCAGGAACAGTGTGGTTAGGGAAGGAGAGGGGGTTTAAAAAAAAGGTAGCTGGAGTGAAAAGACAGTCCGAAGAAGGATAAGTGGAAGAAAAATGTTTTTCACATGCACACCAATGCAAGGTCAGTAATGGAAGGATACGTCAGCTAATCAAACACTGTGAAAATTAAATTCTCCTGGGTGGAACAAACACAAGAAAAGAGGAAAGGAGGAAAGCTGATGATTCAGGAGCAGAAAAGATAGATAAACAACAAAAACAATCATTAATGAGCAATTGGAGACTTAAAGTTCTTTCCATGTGAAAAAATGTTTGTACTGAAAACAGTGGTTTTTGTCAACATCCAGCTAAAGCACTCTGCAACCAAGACCTAAATATGACTCTAATAACAAGTTGGAAGATTGGACTAGTTCATGTTTGTGTGTGAGTGAAAGAGAGAGGACGAGAGAGAAAGTGAGAAAGAAAGAAAGAAATGCATTTTGTGATCACCTGAATTGTGGGCTTTTTGGAGAAAGGTTGGGAACCCATAGACTATTTCCTCACCCTTGTCCTATTCATGACTAGTGCTTTCACAGAGCTTTTGAGATTCATTGCATGCTCCGACTTAGGCACGCAGAAGGTAGATTTTAAAGCAGTGTTCAAAATCACCAGGCCACTATGGCGGAGGACCGTCGCCCCCCTGTCAGTTGCCACAAATAGGTAAAATATAAAACGATAATAAAACGTATTTATTATCCTATTATGTTTGCTCTCGGAGCCAAGGCTTGTGGGCGGAGCCATTGCAGGGTGGACAGTCACAGGGGGAGTGGTGGGCACTGTTGTCAGTGCGCATGACGATTTAGCCGGTCGTCTCAGGCCGGCCAAATCGTTATGTGCACTAAAGCTATCTCCAACCTGAGCTGCTTTGCCGGGTTGGAGACAGCAGGCACAGGCTCCCATTTCGCTAGAAGTGCAAATCGAGGGTGCTCAGGCCAATCCTGACACTGCTTTCATGACATGAGAGCAAAGTCAGGATTGGCTGCAGGGGAGTTTGGGAGCCTGTGCTGCCTGCAGTTGAGCCTGAAGATCGGAAGAGCGGTGATGCAGCAGGTCATTCTTATTTTTATTTTTTTAGTTTTATTTTTGTCGTCTTCAGTTGTCCATCGTTCCCCTCCTCCCCCGCCCCATTTTTCTACCCCGACACCAGCCGCCACTGAACGCTAGCCAAAGTTCGCTAGGCGAGGGAACTCTATGCTTTCTCCAGACCACAGAAATCCCTCCTATAGCTGCAGTGTTAATCCGGGACAAGCAATGGCTTGGATTGACATGATGACTGATGTCAGTGCTGCTATTGTCTGCCATTACACATACCCACACAGTGCTCATTTGCTTTTGAATGCTCAGGCTCTCAGTGGGGAAGTAAGGATGTCATGGGTTCTAATATAAGTAATGAAAGTGCCCCAACTCCTGGCTAGAGACTAAAATACTGCCACAATTGAGACGCAGCAGGATTTCAAGACACCCTGTACCTAGTGCCACTACACTGTTGATAGCTATGCCCCTGTAGGCACTTCTAGGCCTAGCCCTATGATGAAGGGAGCAATCTAGGTGTAGGAGAAGGTGTAGAAGTGAAACTTTGTCCACTAAAATGCTCACGTCATCTCCTAATTGTTCATTTTGACTGGTAGTGCACAACAGTATCTCGTGGGTTGTGGAATCAACAATGTCCCCAAAATACACATTAAAACATCACCGGAAAATCTATGCTTTTGAAAGCTATAATTGCAAAATTGTGTGAAAAGTATTTGAGTTGGTTTTGGATTAGCTCTTGGACCCATTTAGGCTAGAAAGTGTTGGCTCAAACTTTCATGTTACCATATCCCTGATTTCCAGCAGTGATGTTTTTGTGTTTTGCAAATTGTAAATCACAAGTGTTTAGTTATGAAGATGCAAAATAAAGGAATACTGAAAAATGTTTTTTAAGTGGGTGTTAGACTACTATGGTGATAAAGCACTTGGGTACTTTTAGGTTAGTGTTTGGTCCAATTGGGCTACACATTTTAAAGAAAAAAGAAACATTTCTGGCAATACTCGTCCTGATTGTCCGTTGCTAGAGTCTCGGTGAAGAGATGCCCTCTCTCAAAGTATCTATAATGCTATTGCTGTATCTGTGTGCTACCTCGGGTGATGATGCCACCTATTTCTAATTGTCATTGATTTCATTTTCAAAATCGCTGTGCTATCTTCTTACTAAGGTACAATGTGAGGAGTGAGAGTTGTGCAGACTCTTGGGTATATTTACAGGGAGTTTGTGCCACCGGAACGTTACTTTTAGAGATGTTTTGGTGGCGCTATGCCCTTCTCCATATTTACAAAGTGGCTTTAAGCCACTTTATGTGGCTTATCGCCACCTTCTAAATATGGCACCTTTACATGCATCACTTAGTGTGAAAAGGGGCGTGCAATGGGTGTTGTTGTGGGTGTTCCACCGCAGCACCCATTGCTTTTTTACACTGCCCCAGATTTACAAGGAGGTGTAAATCTGAAGCAGCGCCAAAAACTAACCCCGTGCAAGAGCAGGCGTTAGAATTTCTCCTTGTTTTTGCTTTTTCTATGCGTGCTGCATTCTGCACACACAAAACGAGCAAAACCCCCTAAGTGATGGTTCATGTGCAGGAAGGTGTCCCTTAACACTCATTAAATAATGACAATTTGATACTTCTATGTGTGCTGCTATTCTGTAGCACATCTAGAAGTAACAAATCGCCATTATGTATTGTTCATGTGTAGGAAGGGACACCTTCATGCACATAAACAGTAATTCCCTGAAACGCAGGCACGCTTGCACTGTGGTCTGAGGGTGCCTATGTTGGCGATAGGCAGCTCATTATAGCACCAGCGCTAGGGAAACTACAGGGGTGTGCCATATTGTTGTAAATACGGCGCATCCCTGCATTTTGGAAGTGTTGGAGCTTAACACTGCCAAATGTGGCACAGCTCCGCACTCTGAAATTTTGTTGTAAATATGCCCCTCTCTTTTTGGATACATTTGGTGTAGGAAATATGCTTTTTCTGCAAGGTCACCCTCGATTTTACGCCTTTTGCTGGACTGTATATTTTTGCTGGCTCTGTGCACTTTACCGCTGCTTGCTAGTTGCAAAGTGCCTGTGATTGCCCTTTAAACATTGTTGAAATAACATACTCCTAATTGGTATAGTTAGCTTACTCATAAGTTCCCAGTTCATGGTATAAAGTGTACCCAGAACCGGGAAGTTAAATGGCACTAGTGTACTGCAGCACTTATTGTGCCATCCACTACAGTGGTAGTGCCAACATGGATGCAGGCCAACCATTGTAGCCTGACTGTAGCAGTATAAAATACGCAATTTGACCTGTCAAATGACACCCGCTTAACTGGTCAAAACCTTCCTTTTAAATATTAATAAGTCACCATTATGTAGGTCTATAGCCCACAAAGCAAGGTGCATGGTATTGAAATGTAGGACATATAGAAATTTGAAGTTAACATGTCCTTACAGTGAGTAGCCCCCAAAAGCTATTTTTACAAAGAGAAACACTGGGAAGCAGGTTTATATGTTAATACTGTATCCTGGGAAAGGGACCAGCTAGAAAGATAATGAAACCACTATTTTTAAAAGACATTACAAATATTAAAAATCCAATCTAATGGTGAAGTTAGATTTTTAATAGTAAGAAAAAGTAGCTTGTAGAAAGTTACCTTTTCCCTGCCTGACATTCTTGGAGGTTAATTTGCATTGACTCCCCAGCTTCTCCCAGGCAGTGATTATTAGACTTGAATAAGTGTGAAAAAGGTGTGACATGCCTCCCAGGAGCAAACAATTGGCTGACTTAAATGGGCAAAGAAAACTCATCCGAACTCCACAGTATACGTTGGGTGGGGGCATGTTGGTCTTCTTTTGTTGGACCCTATAATTTGTATGACTTTAGATCTCTGTGCATGTTACCCCTGCTAACTAATATTAATGTGCCTATTATCTTTAGGCATTGTTCAATTGACATACTCCTAGTTAGCATATATGTAACCATGGGGACCCTCTTGAAAGGGAGAGAACAGGATGCCAAGACAATTCTTGTGGCTACCCTGTCTGGTTGGCGAAGAACTCTGCTTTTATCCTATCAAACTCCTGTCTCTGGTTTCACATGAAACACATAGGATATATTTGAAAGGGAGAGAACAGGAAGGCAAGACAGTTTGTGTGCATTTACTGTCTGGTTGCTGAAGGACCCTGCTTTTGTCCTGCCAGACTTTTTTATCTGGGTTTGTTGTAGGTACAGTACCTGCGCCAAACTGGATTTTAGAGGTAGACGAAGTAGATAGGATTACCATAGTACACTGCCCACAAACTCCCAGCCCCCAGAACCCAAGTTGAGTGCGGCTGAAGACTTTCGCCAACTTGTACATGCCCAAAGTGGGTAGGATTGGTCCCTGAAACTTTTTACTCCATTGATTAGGGCATGCCCATGAGTCATTCCCACCCACTAGTTAGTGCCAGGCATAAATAATGCACTGCCAGGCACCTTCTTCAGCCTGCTGTCCATGACATAAGAGGAGCCCTTAAAGACTGGACCTCCTCCCTCTTGTACCCAATACAAAGAAGTGAACTCCATGGGTCAGTTGGCTGACCTCCTCTGTAGTTACAGGGAGAAAAAAAGCTACAAGAGGTATTTTTCTAGGAATACCCAGATAGACTTTGACTGGACCCTGTCGTCGAAATTTGCCTGACACCATACAAGTCTTGAAGAGCCTCTCCTGAGGTATTGGGGGCTCTGGGACTGTACTCTAATGACCTGATTTAGAGTTTAGGGGACAGGTTATTCAGTCACAAATGTGACAGATATCTCGTCCGCCTAATTACAAGTGCATTATATTCTAATGCACTTGTAATTAGAAGGACAAGATATCCATTACATTTATGACAGGATAATCTGTCTGACAAAATCTAAATCTGGCCCTAAATCAGAAAGTAAAATCTGTGACCAGGTTTTGTTTATCCGACCCACGCTCCATCTTGGTCAGCCTTAAATTGCACCTAAGTCCCGGTCTGCTGCAATAATGAACTAACATTGGCGCTATTTACACTCAACATTAAAATTCATAATACTGGTTTCCCTTATTAACGTTTTGTCATGTTGATGTCATTTAATTTATTGAATTTTATCCTATTTTTTACATTAGTTTTGGAACTTTTTATGTTTTGCATTTCGACTTTATTACTGTTTTGGTACTGCATAAATACATTACACAGTGTCCTAAGTTAAGCCTGTCTGCCCTGTGCCATATCTACCAGTTGGGTTGAACTCAGGTTAATCTAGTGACTTAGAGGGTTCACCCTCCCAAAGGTTGTGATTATTTCTTGAAGTGTGTAGTCACCCCAGCCCCCAAATAATAATCCAATTTCTTACATTGGTGTTCAACTATGGTACCCAGGTTTTGTGTTTCGCAGTACCACTCTCTATCTAAATTGGAATTAAGAATCCCTTTTTAGAGTCACATCTTAAATAGACTTTGAGGTTTTCAAATTGGCTTTTGATTTTTAATTGGTCTTTTTTGATTTTTCCTAAATTCATTCCTATCCTCTATTTTTGCATCTGTGGTTTTTGCAAGTAAGGAGGTAGACCTTAGAAACATGGTGATCCTAAGCATGGTAGAGCTAAGGAAGATGTGCAAGAAGAGGGGGCTTAAACGGAGTGGAGATCCAAGAAAGAGTACTACCACATTGCCCTCAAAGCTTGGGAGGAAATACGCCTGCTTCAATCCACCTCACATGAGCATGAAACTGAAAAGGAGATGGAGGTGGGAGATAAGAATGACAGTGCAGAGGCTCCAGTGCCAGAAGAGTGTGTTTCCCCTTGGAGAGCATTCCCTGCCTTGTCCAGAGCAGGGGACAGTGTGTCCTCACACCGTTGTCCTCATTATAGCTGGAGGACAGACAGGCGGAGAGGGACTTGAAGCTGCAACTAGCCACTATGGCCCAGATGGAAAGAAGTTGACCATCGCCCTAGAGGAGTAAAAGGTCATTCTGGCCCATGAGAGGATCCTGCAAGAGCTGGACTTGAGAACCACAAAGCCCTCTGAGCCCAGTGAAGATTGTGGCAGCGACAGAAAAGTACGGAGGAGAGGGAAAAGAGTCCACATCCCCAAAGACCTCGTGCCTAGCTATGTGGTGGGGGGTGATATGGATAAGTGGCTTGCAGCATGTCAGGTTGCCCTGGGTATGCACAAAGTCCTAGAAAGGTATTGGGACCCAGACTGTGGAGCCGACCAGATGACAAATGACCCAAGGAAGGAAGCCCTTATCACAAAGTTTGGTCATGCCCCTGAGAAATATTGCCTTAAGTTCTGGGATAGCCAGAAGCAGTCACACCAGTCGTGGGCGGATTGTGTGGATTCTTCTTATAAGGCACTAGATGGTTGGGTGAAGGGCAGCAAAGTAAATAGTTATGAGGGCTGTACAATTTGATTATGAAGGAGCACATTTAATGTAATTGATTTACAGAGTTGTGCCAGCATCTGATAGACACCAAGCTCATTGTTCTCTAAGAGCTTAGGAAGGAAGCTGACCTCTGGATCAGCACCAGATTGTCTATGAAGGTACCTGAGAGTGACCAACCACAGGATGGGTGGTTCAGGTTCCCCTCAGCAGAGTGAGTGTAAAAGCCAGGACAAAGGTGAGCAGTTACTAAAGGGCCCACAAAAAGCTTGAAGAGAAAGAATTCCAATATCCCTTCAGAGGAGAGATGTTTAGAAGGGCGAAAGCCCAGGGTGCACCTTTACCCTCCCCAGTGTTCTGTCTTCAGTCAGGGCAAAAGAAAGTGGACTCTGTTTGCTCCAAGAAGCCACCCATGTGTGCCACCTCCACAGGGGTGGGCAATGCAGCCCTGGGAGATGGTTATGCCCAGGAGCAGAAGGTAGAGCATGCACTAGTATAACTTAGTTGGGAGGTGAACCCAGAAGATAAGCTTGTAATACCGGAAGGTAGTAGTCGTCACGTCCAAGAGGTCACAGTGAATGGGCTCCCAGTTACTGGTCTGCGGGTTACCAATGCCAGCCCCATCATGGTGGTAGCAAAGTCTTTTTCACCAGAACGGTATCTTGCAGGACAGGTCTATAGGGTGACCCAGGCCCAGAGTCAGGACTTTTTCCACCCTATGGCCATAGCATTCTTAGAATGGGAGGGGGTACATGCCCAGAGGAGTGTCATTGTCAGTTCTTAGATGCCCATTGACTGCATCCTTGGCAATGAGCTCCCACAAGTGAGAAAAAGAGCAAGGAAGGACAGCTGCCCAGGGCACTCAAAAAGCACAGATTTCTGGGGTTACCATCCTTAAACTGTGGGTATGGAAGCCCAGATGAAGAATAAGGTGTAGTAGGCTGCTGTCCTCCACAATGGGAAGATCAGAGGGTCAGGGGGTACCTGCCCTGAGAGGAGAGTACCCTAAGTCTGACCCTGGTGAAGCCACTTCTGACCTGGAGGTGCTGCATGCCCTGCCTCAAGGGCATGAGACCGGAGTCCTGTGCCAGGCACACACCTACATGACATCACCAGAGTAAGTCACTCCTGAGGGGGATGACTGTGTGTGCTTAGGAACTCCTGGACTGCCGGGCACTAGTGCAGTCTCAGGGTACAGACCTTTTGTCGATGAGCCATTTGCAGGTCATCACCCCTGTGATGGTAGAGGAATGTGGAAGTAGGATGTCTGATTACTGAAGTTATAGCCCCCACTTTTAAAAACTTGAGAGGTCAAAGGGATCTCAGCAACAAGTGGGGGAACTCCTTCCCAGTCCCTCTACTAGCAGTGAGGCCTAATCATGGCCCTAGATTGGAGCCTTCATGTGACAGTGGATGTCCAGGGTACAGAAAAGGGGGTGGTGATGAACAGAGTGTCTGAATTAAGCAGACCACTCTTACCCAGTCCAAAGATCAGGGCTTGATCCATCACCGTTATTTATCTCACTGCCCCATCCCAGCTCAGAACCTGGCTATATGCAAATTAGTCTGTCCCTGGCCCAGTGCATCATGGGAACAGGGCAGACCAAACTACCAAGCCAATTCTTCACCAGAAAGGAGACAAGCTACCGGGGACCGGTTTCTGGCATTTCAGCCTCTTCGGCCCGGCTTGCTTGAATCCTGATGGAGCAGTGAGAAAGGGACTCATGTCTGAGTATACCCTGCCACACCTATAGTGGCCAAAAACGATACAGAAAAGGGGGTGGTGATGAACAGAGTGTCTGAATTAAGCAGACCACTCTTACCCAGTCCAAAGATCAGGGCTTGATCCATCACCGTTATTTATCTCACTGCCCCATCCCAGCTCAGAACCTGGCTATATGCAAATTAGTCTGTCCCTGGCCCAGTGCATCATGGGAACAGGGCAGACCAAACTACCAAGCCAATTCTTCACCAGAAAGGAGACAAGCTACCGGGGACCGGTTTCTGGCATTTCAGCCTCTTCGGCCCGGCTTGCTTGAATCCTGATGGAGCAGTGAGAAAGGGACTCATGTCTGAGTATACCCTGCCACACCTATAGTGGCCAAAAACGATACAGAAAAGGGGGTGGTGATGAACAGAGTGTCTGAATTAAGCAGACCACTCTTACCCAGTCCAAAGATCAGGGCTTGATCCATCACCGTTATTTATCTCACTGCCCCATCCCAGCTCAGAACCTGGCTATATGCAAATTAGTCTGTCCCTGGCCCAGTGCATCATGGGAACAGGGCAGACCAAACTACCAAGCCAATTCTTCACCAGAAAGGAGACAAGCTACCGGGGACCGGTTTCTGGCATTTCAGCCTCTTCGGCCCGGCTTGCTTGAATCCTGATGGAGCAGTGAGAAAGGGACTCATGTCTGAGTATACCCTGCCACACCTATAGTGGCCAAAAACGATACAGAAAAGGGGGTGGTGATGAACAGAGTGTCTGAATTAAGCAGACCACTCTTACCCAGTCCAAAGATCAGGGCTTGATCCATCACTGTTATTTATCTCACTGCCCCATCCCAGCTCAGAACCTGGCTATATGCAAATTAGTCTGTCCCTGGCCCAGTGCATCATGGGAACAGGGCAGACCAAACTACCAAGCCAATTCTTCACCAGAAAGGAGACAAGCTACCGGGGACCGGTTTCTGGCATTTCAGCCTCTTCGGCCCGGCTTGCTTGAATCCTGATGGAGCAGTGAGAAAGGGACTCATGTCTGAGTATACCCTGCCACACCTATAGTGGCCAAAAACGATACAGAAAAGGGGGTGGTGATGAACAGAGTGTCTGAATTAAGCAGACCACTCTTACCCAGTCCAAAGATCAGGGCTTGATCCATCACCGTTATTTATCTCACTGCCCCATCCCAGCTCAGAACCTGGCTATATGCAAATTAGTCTGTCCCTGGCCCAGTGCATCATGGGAACAGGGCAGACCAAACTACCAAGCCAATTCTTCACCAGAAAGGAGACAAGCTACCGGGGACCGGTTTCTGGCATTTCAGCCTCTTCGGCCCGGCTTGCTTGAATCCTGATGGAGCAGTGAGAAAGGGACTCATGTCTGAGTATACCCTGCCACACCTATAGTGGCCAAAAACGATACAGAAAAGGGGGTGGTGATGAACAGAGTGTCTGAATTAAGCAGACCACTCTTACCCAGTCCAAAGATCAGGGCTTGATCCATCACCGTTATTTATCTCACTGCCCCATCCCAGCTCAGAACCTGGCTATATGCAAATTAGTCTGTCCCTGGCCCAGTGCATCATGGGAACAGGGCAGACCAAACTACCAAGCCAATTCTTCACCAGAAAGGAGACAAGCTACCGGGGACCGGTTTCTGGCATTTCAGCCTCTTCGGCCCGGCTTGCTTGAATCCTGATGGAGCAGTGAGAAAGGGACTCATGTCTGAGTATACCCTGCCACACCTATAGTGGCCAAAAACGATACAGAAAAGGGGGTGGTGATGAACAGAGTGTCTGAATTAAGCAGACCACTCTTACCCAGTCCAAAGATCAGGGCTTGATCCATCACCGTTATTTATCTCACTGCCCCATCCCAGCTCAGAACCTGGCTATATGCAAATTAGTCTGTCCCTGGCCCAGTGCATCATGGGAACAGGGCAGACCAAACTACCAAGCCAATTCTTCACCAGAAAGGAGACAAGCTACCGGGGACCGGTTTCTGGCATTTCAGCCTCTTCGGCCCGGCTTGCTTGAATCCTGATGGAGCAGTGAGAAAGGGACTCATGTCTGAGTATACCCTGCCACACCTATAGTGGCCAAAAACGATACAGAAAAGGGGGTGGTGATGAACAGAGTGTCTGAATTAAGCAGACCACTCTTACCCAGTCCAAAGATCAGGGCTTGATCCATCACCGTTATTTATCTCACTGCCCCATCCCAGCTCAGAACCTGGCTATATGCAAATTAGTCTGTCCCTGGCCCAGTGCATCATGGGAACAGGGCAGACCAAACTACCAAGCCAATTCTTCACCAGAAAGGAGACAAGCTACCGGGGACCGGTTTCTGGCATTTCAGCCTCTTCGGCCCGGCTTGCTTGAATCCTGATGGAGCAGTGAGAAAGGGACTCATGTCTGAGTATACCCTGCCACACCTATAGTGGCCAAAAACGATACAGAAAAGGGGGTGGTGATGAACAGAGTGTCTGAATTAAGCAGACCACTCTTACCCAGTCCAAAGATCAGGGCTTGATCCATCACCGTTATTTATCTCACTGCCCCATCCCAGCTCAGAACCTGGCTATATGCAAATTAGTCTGTCCCTGGCCCAGTGCATCATGGGAACAGGGCAGACCAAACTACCAAGCCAATTCTTCACCAGAAAGGAGACAAGCTACCGGGGACCGGTTTCTGGCATTTCAGCCTCTTCGGCCCGGCTTGCTTGAATCCTGATGGAGCAGTGAGAAAGGGACTCATGTCTGAGTATACCCTGCCACACCTATAGTGGCCAAAAACGATACAGAAAAGGGGGTGGTGATGAACAGAGTGTCTGAATTAAGCAGACCACTCTTACCCAGTCCAAAGATCAGGGCTTGATCCATCACCGTTATTTATCTCACTGCCCCATCCCAGCTCAGAACCTGGCTATATGCAAATTAGTCTGTCCCTGGCCCAGTGCATCATGGGAACAGGGCAGACCAAACTACCAAGCCAATTCTTCACCAGAAAGGAGACAAGCTACCGGGGACCGGTTTCTGGCATTTCAGCCTCTTCGGCCCGGCTTGCTTGAATCCTGATGGAGCAGTGAGAAAGGGACTCATGTCTGAGTATACCCTGCCACACCTATAGTGGCCAAAAACGATACAGAAAAGGGGGTGGTGATGAACAGAGTGTCTGAATTAAGCAGACCACTCTTACCCAGTCCAAAGATCAGGGCTTGATCCATCACCGTTATTTATCTCACTGCCCCATCCCAGCTCAGAACCTGGCTATATGCAAATTAGTCTGTCCCTGGCCCAGTGCATCATGGGAACAGGGCAGACCAAACTACCAAGCCAATTCTTCACCAGAAAGGAGACAAGCTACCGGGGACCGGTTTCTGGCATTTCAGCCTCTTCGGCCCGGCTTGCTTGAATCCTGATGGAGCAGTGAGAAAGGGACTCATGTCTGAGTATACCCTGCCACACCTATAGTGGCCAAAAACGATACAGAAAAGGGGGTGGTGATGAACAGAGTGTCTGAATTAAGCAGACCACTCTTACCCAGTCCAAAGATCAGGGCTTGATCCATCACCGTTATTTATCTCACTGCCCCATCCCAGCTCAGAACCTGGCTATATGCAAATTAGTCTGTCCCTGGCCCAGTGCATCATGGGAACAGGGCAGACCAAACTACCAAGCCAATTCTTCACCAGAAAGGAGACAAGCTACCGGGGACCGGTTTCTGGCATTTCAGCCTCTTCGGCCCGGCTTGCTTGAATCCTGATGGAGCAGTGAGAAAGGGACTCATGTCTGAGTATATCCTGCCACACCTATAGTGGCCAAAAACGATACAGAAAAGGGGGTGGTGATGAACAGAGTGTCTGAATTAAGCAGACCACTCTTACCCAGTCCAAAGATCAGGGCTTGATCCATCACCGTTATTTATCTCACTGCCCCATCCCAGCTCAGAACCTGGCTATATGCAAATTAGTCTGTCCCTGGCCCAGTGCATCATGGGAACAGGGCAGACCAAACTACCAAGCCAATTCTTCACCAGAAAGGAGACAAGCTACCGGGGACCGGTTTCTGGCATTTCAGCCTCTTCGGCCCGGCTTGCTTGAATCCTGATGGAGCAGTGAGAAAGGGACTCATGTCTGAGTATACCCTGCCACACCTATAGTGGCCAAAAACGATACAGAAAAGGGGGTGGTGATGAACAGAGTGTCTGAATTAAGCAGACCACTCTTACCCAGTCCAAAGATCAGGGCTTGATCCATCACCGTTATTTATCTCACTGCCCCATCCCAGCTCAGAACCTGGCTATATGCAAATTAGTCTGTCCCTGGCCCAGTGCATCATGGGAACAGGGCAGACCAAACTACCAAGCCAATTCTTCACCAGAAAGGAGACAAGCTACCGGGGACCGGTTTCTGGCATTTCAGCCTCTTCGGCCCGGCTTGCTTGAATCCTGATGGAGCAGTGAGAAAGGGACTCATGTCTGAGTATACCCTGCCACACCTATAGTGGCCAAAAACGATACAGAAAAGGGGGTGGTGATGAACAGAGTGTCTGAATTAAGCAGACCACTCTTACCCAGTCCAAAGATCAGGGCTTGATCCATCACCGTTATTTATCTCACTGCCCCATCCCAGCTCAGAACCTGGCTATATGCAAATTAGTCTGTCCCTGGCCCAGTGCATCATGGGAACAGGGCAGACCAAACTACCAAGCCAATTCTTCACCAGAAAGGAGACAAGCTACCGGGGACCGGTTTCTGGCATTTCAGCCTCTTCGGCCCGGCTTGCTTGAATCCTGATGGAGCAGTGAGAAAGGGACTCATGTCTGAGTATACCCTGCCACACCTATAGTGGCCAAAAACGATACAGAAAAGGGGGTGGTGATGAACAGAGTGTCTGAATTAAGCAGACCACTCTTACCCAGTCCAAAGATCAGGGCTTGATCCATCACCGTTATTTATCTCACTGCCCCATCCCAGCTCAGAACCTGGCTATATGCAAATTAGTCTGTCCCTGGCCCAGTGCATCATGGGAACAGGGCAGACCAAACTACCAAGCCAATTCTTCACCAGAAAGGAGACAAGCTACCGGGGACCGGTTTCTGGCATTTCAGCCTCTTCGGCCCGGCTTGCTTGAATCCTGATGGAGCAGTGAGAAAGGGACTCATGTCTGAGTATACCCTGCCACACCTATAGTGGCCAAAAACGATACAGAAAAGGGGGTGGTGATGAACAGAGTGTCTGAATTAAGCAGACCACTCTTACCCAGTCCAAAGATCAGGGCTTGATCCATCACCGTTATTTATCTCACTGCCCCATCCCAGCTCAGAACCTGGCTATATGCAAATTAGTCTGTCCCTGGCCCAGTGCATCATGGGAACAGGGCAGACCAAACTACCAAGCCAATTCTTCACCAGAAAGGAGACAAGCTACCGGGGACCGGTTTCTGGCATTTCAGCCTCTTCGGCCCGGCTTGCTTGAATCCTGATGGAGCAGTGAGAAAGGGACTCATGTCTGAGTATACCCTGCCACACCTATAGTGGCCAAAAACGATACAGAAAAGGGGGTGGTGATGAACAGAGTGTCTGAATTAAGCAGACCACTCTTACCCAGTCCAAAGATCAGGGCTTGATCCATCACCGTTATTTATCTCACTGCCCCATCCCAGCTCAGAACCTGGCTATATGCAAATTAGTCTGTCCCTGGCCCAGTGCATCATGGGAACAGGGCAGACCAAACTACCAAGCCAATTCTTCACCAGAAAGGAGACAAGCTACCGGGGACCGGTTTCTGGCATTTCAGCCTCTTCGGCCCGGCTTGCTTGAATCCTGATGGAGCAGTGAGAAAGGGACTCATGTCTGAGTATACCCTGCCACACCTATAGTGGCCAAAAACGATACAGAAAAGGGGGTGGTGATGAACAGAGTGTCTGAATTAAGCAGACCACTCTTACCCAGTCCAAAGATCAGGGCTTGATCCATCACCGTTATTTATCTCACTGCCCCATCCCAGCTCAGAACCTGGCTATATGCAAATTAGTCTGTCCCTGGCCCAGTGCATCATGGGAACAGGGCAGACCAAACTACCAAGCCAATTCTTCACCAGAAAGGAGACAAGCTACCGGGGACCGGTTTCTGGCATTTCAGCCTCTTCGGCCCGGCTTGCTTGAATCCTGATGGAGCAGTGAGAAAGGGACTCATGTCTGAGTATACCCTGCCACACCTATAGTGGCCAAAAACGATACAGAAAAGGGGGTGGTGATGAACAGAGTGTCTGAATTAAGCAGACCACTCTTACCCAGTCCAAAGATCAGGGCTTGATCCATCACCGTTATTTATCTCACTGCCCCATCCCAGCTCAGAACCTGGCTATATGCAAATTAGTCTGTCCCTGGCCCAGTGCATCATGGGAACAGGGCAGACCAAACTACCAAGCCAATTCTTCACCAGAAAGGAGACAAGCTACCGGGGACCGGTTTCTGGCATTTCAGCCTCTTCGGCCCGGCTTGCTTGAATCCTGATGGAGCAGTGAGAAAGGGACTCATGTCTGAGTATACCCTGCCACACCTATAGTGGCCAAAAACGATACAGAAAAGGGGGTGGTGATGAACAGAGTGTCTGAATTAAGCAGACCACTCTTACCCAGTCCAAAGATCAGGGCTTGATCCATCACCGTTATTTATCTCACTGCCCCATCCCAGCTCAGAACCTGGCTATATGCAAATTAGTCTGTCCCTGGCCCAGTGCATCATGGGAACAGGGCAGACCAAACTACCAAGCCAATTCTTCACCAGAAAGGAGACAAGCTACCGGGGACCGGTTTCTGGCATTTCAGCCTCTTCGGCCCGGCTTGCTTGAATCCTGATGGAGCAGTGAGAAAGGGACTCATGTCTGAGTATATCCTGCCACACCTATAGTGGCCAAAAACGATACAGAAAAGGGGGTGGTGATGAACAGAGTGTCTGAATTAAGCAGACCACTCTTACCCAGTCCAAAGATCAGGGCTTGATCCATCACCGTTATTTATCTCACTGCCCCATCCCAGCTCAGAACCTGGCTATATGCAAATTAGTCTGTCCCTGGCCCAGTGCATCATGGGAACAGGGCAGACCAAACTACCAAGCCAATTCTTCACCAGAAAGGAGACAAGCTACCGGGGACCGGTTTCTGGCATTTCAGCCTCTTCGGCCCGGCTTGCTTGAATCCTGATGGAGCAGTGAGAAAGGGACTCATGTCTGAGTATACCCTGCCACACCTATAGTGGCCAAAAACGATACAGAAAAGGGGGTGGTGATGAACAGAGTGTCTGAATTAAGCAGACCACTCTTACCCAGTCCAAAGATCAGGGCTTGATCCATCACCGTTATTTATCTCACTGCCCCATCCCAGCTCAGAACCTGGCTATATGCAAATTAGTCTGTCCCTGGCCCAGTGCATCATGGGAACAGGGCAGACCAAACTACCAAGCCAATTCTTCACCAGAAAGGAGACAAGCTACCGGGGACCGGTTTCTGGCATTTCAGCCTCTTCGGCCCGGCTTGCTTGAATCCTGATGGAGCAGTGAGAAAGGGACTCATGTCTGAGTATACCCTGCCACACCTATAGTGGCCAAAAACGATACAGAAAAGGGGGTGGTGATGAACAGAGTGTCTGAATTAAGCAGACCACTCTTACCCAGTCCAAAGATCAGGGCTTGATCCATCACCGTTATTTATCTCACTGCCCCATCCCAGCTCAGAACCTGGCTATATGCAAATTAGTCTGTCCCTGGCCCAGTGCATCATGGGAACAGGGCAGACCAAACTACCAAGCCAATTCTTCACCAGAAAGGAGACAAGCTACCGGGGACCGGTTTCTGGCATTTCAGCCTCTTCGGCCCGGCTTGCTTGAATCCTGATGGAGCAGTGAGAAAGGGACTCATGTCTGAGTATACCCTGCCACACCTATAGTGGCCAAAAACGATACAGAAAAGGGGGTGGTGATGAACAGAGTGTCTGAATTAAGCAGACCACTCTTACCCAGTCCAAAGATCAGGGCTTGATCCATCACCGTTATTTATCTCACTGCCCCATCCCAGCTCAGAACCTGGCTATATGCAAATTAGTCTGTCCCTGGCCCAGTGCATCATGGGAACAGGGCAGACCAAACTACCAAGCCAATTCTTCACCAGAAAGGAGACAAGCTACCGGGGACCGGTTTCTGGCATTTCAGCCTCTTCGGCCCGGCTTGCTTGAATCCTGATGGAGCAGTGAGAAAGGGACTCATGTCTGAGTATACCCTGCCACACCTATAGTGGCCAAAAACGATACAGAAAAGGGGGTGGTGATGAACAGAGTGTCTGAATTAAGCAGACCACTCTTACCCAGTCCAAAGATCAGGGCTTGATCCATCACCGTTATTTATCTCACTGCCCCATCCCAGCTCAGAACCTGGCTATATGCAAATTAGTCTGTCCCTGGCCCAGTGCATCATGGGAACAGGGCAGACCAAACTACCAAGCCAATTCTTCACCAGAAAGGAGACAAGCTACCGGGGACCGGTTTCTGGCATTTCAGCCTCTTCGGCCCGGCTTGCTTGAATCCTGATGGAGCAGTGAGAAAGGGACTCATGTCTGAGTATACCCTGCCACACCTATAGTGGCCAAAAACGATACAGAAAAGGGGGTGGTGATGAACAGAGTGTCTGAATTAAGCAGACCACTCTTACCCAGTCCAAAGATCAGGGCTTGATCCATCACCGTTATTTATCTCACTGCCCCATCCCAGCTCAGAACCTGGCTATATGCAAATTAGTCTGTCCCTGGCCCAGTGCATCATGGGAACAGGGCAGACCAAACTACCAAGCCAATTCTTCACCAGAAAGGAGACAAGCTACCGGGGACCGGTTTCTGGCATTTCAGCCTCTTCGGCCCGGCTTGCTTGAATCCTGATGGAGCAGTGAGAAAGGGACTCATGTCTGAGTATACCCTGCCACACCTATAGTGGCCAAAAACGATACAGAAAAGGGGGTGGTGATGAACAGAGTGTCTGAATTAAGCAGACCACTCTTACCCAGTCCAAAGATCAGGGCTTGATCCATCACCGTTATTTATCTCACTGCCCCATCCCAGCTCAGAACCTGGCTATATGCAAATTAGTCTGTCCCTGGCCCAGTGCATCATGGGAACAGGGCAGACCAAACTACCAAGCCAATTCTTCACCAGAAAGGAGACAAGCTACCGGGGACCGGTTTCTGGCATTTCAGCCTCTTCGGCCCGGCTTGCTTGAATCCTGATGGAGCAGTGAGATGTCCAGGGGCCTGACTCCTGACACTGATAGCTGTCAGTGGTCTCTGTTGGCTGTTAGCCTTTCAAGCAGATCTTACCTTGGGCTGGGGACAGGAGTCTGACCTAGGCGAGAATGGATCACATCATCTTGAATGGTCATGTTGGTACTGATTGCCTACTGGGATGCTTCAGTGAGTAAGCTATTGTTAGCCGCCTCACTGGTAGGGTCTACAGGTGAAGAGGCGTCCCCATGGACAAGGTTAGTGGCTGAGACAGATGTTGATAGAGGAGTACCGATAGGTTTAGAGCGGCTTGGACAGACAAGTGCCACCGCAGAGGTGATGTATTGTCCTTGCTCTATCGCTCGAGCAAGGGAGCTCATTAAGGGATTGATTAGTCCACCTTATTTCTTAGCTGGGGGAAACCTGTGTTGGAAATTTGCTTTTTCTGCATGTCACCCTAGATGTTTCACCTTTATGCCGAACCTTATTTCTTCTTGCTGTACACCTCTGTGCCCTTTACCCCTGCTAACCAGTAGTAAAGTGCTTGTGCTCCCCATTTTAACATTGTTGAATTGGTGTATTTTTGATTAGCATATTAAACGTGCCAATACAGCCACAAAATATGGTAGAAACTGTACCCAAGATCTGGAAGTAAATTGTCATTATTAGGCTGCAGCACCAATTGTTCCATCCAATGCAGTGGCAGTGTGAACATGGCTTCAGATCTACCATCATACTCCAATTGTAGCAGTATAAAAACTGCCATTCGACCTTCCAAAATGAACCCTTTTGACATATATAATAAGTCACTGCTATGTAGACCTTAAAGCCCATAGTGCTGGGTGCATGGTACTTAAAAGTGAGACATGTGGAAATTGAATGATAACATGTCCCGACAGTGGCTAGCACCCAAAAGCTATTTTCACTGTAGGAAGGCTGGCTGACCCATATGGAAGCACTGGATAGCAATATTAAATATTAAGTCTGCAAACTTAGGGAGGCCTCCAAACTACATGAAATACAGGACATGTCGAGAGAAGCACCAGATACACGTGACCCTCAATACCATATAATCAACTGGAATGTGCATGATATGGCCTCCTCATCTAAACTATATCGCGTTTACGCCTCTCCTATATGGAACGCAAACCATATAGCCATGCTTCAAGAAACGCAACTTAATGCTGTTGAATTACAAAGAATCTGTGCGAACTGGAGGGGGACAGGTATATGACACCTCAGAATCCTCCTTTGCCTGAGGAGTCTTAATTTGGGTAGCACCTGGGTACCCTACACAGTAGACACTTAGAGAGTGGATATGGGTGGCAGATATGAGATCCGAGAAGGTCATCTAGATGGTGAACCCCTCACGCTAATCGCAATCTATGCCCTCAACACACAACAGGGTGAATTTTTTAAGTGCCCTAACACCAGCGCTTCTCAGAGACCCATCCTCTCCTGGACTCTGGGCCAGGGATTTTATTTGTGTCCCGAATGTGCTGCTTGATCGCTCCAGCGCTCCCCCAGAGCAGCTGCCACACGCTGGTCCATGCAACATTTTGGCCAGTGGGTGTCATGCATGCACCTTCTGGATGCATGGCGACGTCTGCACCCCCTAAATCTGGGGTACTCCTTCTACTCACAGGTCCATGACGTCCACACTTAAATTTACTTAGCTCTATGTATGACCCAGCTAGGAGCACAATTATTGGGGGTGGAGTATCTTGCCTTGCAGGTACCCTGTCGTACCACTGTCCCCTGTGTCTAACCTTGCAGTGGGGACGACAAAGCCCAATCATTCCCACATGGCGGCTTCAATCAGAGGCTTTATCTGACCCCCTTCCATGCTGATCTTGCCCACTGTATTTATCAATATTCCACCCTTAATGTGGGTAGAACCATGTCCCGAGCTGCAGAGTGTGACGCTCACAAGGTGGTGGGGCTGGTTCACTGTTTGGCAGTCTCCTGGGGGATACGTAAGAGGATGGTGACCAACCTCTCAGATATAGAACATGAGCTCCGCTCCCTAGAGAACAAGGTGGCTGATCGGGCAGCCACAATTGAACAGCTTCCCTTATTTCGGAAGCAGCATAACAAGGCTAAGGTCACACTTGGTAAGCATGACTATAGATGCTGCTTAGCCTCAGAACAGCGCGGGGCACTTGCCTGCCTGGCTGGTACAGGAAGATCAGCAACCTCCCCACCATAGGCGCGAAATGTACAGGCTCGGGTAGGATGCGCACCACGCAGGTGGATATAAACGGGGCTTTCTGTGATTATTCCCGTGAATGATATGCACCTCCTGCCTCACCCTCTCCCTCCCGTGCCAGTGATTTCTTTGGTCCCCTTCAACTGACACGCTTGAACGCACTACAGAGGGCTGAACTGGAGGATCAGTTGGAATTAGAGGAAATCCATTGGCTGTGGCCCAGATTACATGTCGGAAGACCCCGGTTACTGACGGTCTCACGATCGAATACTATGCCACCTTTATTACTTAGATCTCGCAATGCCTTATGAACGTGATTGTGGAGGCCAGAGAACGGGAATGCCTCCCTG
Source organism: Lissotriton helveticus (assembly GCF_964261635.1). Classification (NCBI taxonomy): domain Eukaryota; kingdom Metazoa; phylum Chordata; class Amphibia; order Caudata; family Salamandridae; genus Lissotriton; species Lissotriton helveticus. The sequence continues at coordinate 1,470,274,758 of NC_136057.1, read as the reverse complement.
AGTCCATGATAGAGGCATTGATTGTGGTTTTACCCAAACCTGGAAGGGACCCAATGGACGTTAACTCCTATCGCTCCCTTTCTTTACTTAACTTGGACCGTAAGATCCTGGACAGAGTGCTAGCGAATCGCCTCATTTCCCATACCCACCAGTTGATCCATATAGACAAATCTGTGTTTATACCAAGCATCCCCTTATTTAACATCTGCAGGCTGTTACGCCTGATGCATGGCACGCCACCTGAAGCACTTTGACAGGTGACTGTCTCTTTGGATGTGGAAACTGCATTTTATACCCTGGGTGGGAGTATCTTCTGCTGGTCCTCACCGAGATGGAGTTTGGACCGGGATTTCTCGGGTGGTTCCGCAAGCTGTATCCCAAGCCCACAGCGTGAGTGAAGACATCTGCGGGGGGACGAGACAGGAGTGCAGGAGTGTCCGTTGTCACCCCTCTTGTTTGCATTGGCCATAGGACCTCTCGCATGCCAAGTACGTCAGCGAGCGGAGGAGTGGGGCATCCAAGTACGAGATATGTACCACATTATATCGCTCTAAGCTGATGATGCCATAATCTTTCTGCTGGAGGTGACTACATCACTTCCAGGACTCATGGAACTATTGGATATTTTTGGTGTGATTTTTGGGCTACGCGGAAATTGGGATAAGTCATGTGTATTCCCTCTGGTACACAGACCGGTTGAGGAAAGAGAGGCATAACTGGGGACCCATCTAAAATGATGCTTTGACACCTTTAAATATTTAGGTATACAAATATATCACACTGAGAAAGATCTTAAGGAGGGGAATCTGGATAGGACTGTGGGTTCCATACGGCGCTCCCTGCCTTTTTGGTGTTCACTCCCATTATCTCATCAGGGTCAGGTGGCTATATGCAAAATGCTGGTTCTCCCTTGAATACTGTGGTACTTTCTGGCCCTTCCACTCTTGCTGCCTAGGGGCTTCTTTCGGGAGCTGAATGGGTTATTGCTCGAATCGTGCCTATTGGGACTGCGCCCCCGCACGAAGGGCAAAAAAACATGCATACCGATTTATAGATTTGGGTTTTGTATTATTTAAAGGCAACATAGCCATGGTATGGACATCTCCTGCATACATGCTCTGACTGCTCGGTAGGAGCGGTGACTCCCGAGCAGGAGGCTAGAGCCGGGAAAACCTTCTTACTAGTGGTAGAGCTAAAGCAGACGAGCAAACTCCCTGAACGACGACCACTCCCTTTTCGTACCAAATCTAGCCTGACAGGCGTTACACTGACTGCTTAACCGACACAGGTAGACATGCAATGCTTCGCACACAAATGATTTTTCCATATCCCGGCTTGTATGACTGCCCTGCAATGTATCCTCCTGACTATTACCACGTTTGGACACAGACTACTAATGCTTATAAGACACCCACATTTCTCTCCGCTGTCTATAACGTATGGACGATGCATTGCCATTACGCACCCATACCAACAGGCTACACTACTTACCACCAGAAACACATCTGCTATGGTGTAGCAATGGCGTAAATGCCTACATATCATGATTAGCTGCTTAAGAACTACTGAGATCTTGTAATGTTTTATTGTTTATAGTTTATTATCTATTGCTTTTTTTTATCTGTTATCCCTTACACAATGATGTAACCCTAGCAAGGGCATTGATATATTTATTACAACCTGTGGCTAATAGAAGGTGATGCATGATCCTGTTGTTTCCCTACTGATTGATGTGGTAGCACTGGAATTCTAAATCAGGAGCACCACTGACGAACACTGTAATACAACACAAAAGCTGCTAATAAAAAACATTTGAAAAAAGTCTGCTGTCTTAGGGTAGGGACTAGCTAGAAAAATAAATTAACAACTCTTTTTCATATTTATCAAAAGCCCAATTTAATTGTGAAGTCATTTTTTATTACTATTGAGGAAACATAACTTTTAGAAAGTTACCTTTTCCCTGACTAAAACCTCTGGAGGCTAATATGCTTTAGCTTCCAGCAGTGGACCTCTGAGTGCTCAAGCCCTGATGAGATTAGCATTTGATCTATTCTGGATTATCTATTGTTTCTTTCTGGGTTTATTTTAATATTTCTAGAACTCTATCTGCTTGGTTCTGGTTGTCTTCTATTGTAATTCTAGCTCTACTCTGTTTCACATCCTGATGTTAGTTTTTAACTGTCAGTTGGACAAATTCTCTAACTTTAATTACATAAGGACTTGCACTACTTCACTGATTGCATATGGAGTCCTTTCACTCTACCAGTTTCATGGGCTTTGGGTCTATAAATGTATTATTGTTGGTGGAAAACGCAATTCAAAGTGCCTCACAAAGGGTTTAGAAGTGAGTCTGAAATTATTTCCAATGGAGGAAGAAAGTAACGGCCTTTCTACGAGTTTGTCGGTCCAATGGACCGGTGAACCCATGGTGGAGGTCTGCAGACTGCCAGACTGACTGTCCACCAGCAGCATTAGGACTGCCAAGGACCGCTGCTGGCGCCAGGGAACCAAGTTCCCTGATGGTCTGAGGTCCTTATTATGGTGGTGGTGCCGCTATAGGGCCACCACGCATATTTGGAGTTTCCTCACCACCGTACTTTTCATGGTGCTGTGACTGCCATGAAAAGTTGTGGAGGTGAGGAAGCAGAGGGGCTGTAGGGCCTCCTTCTGCCTCTGCGCCATGAGGTGCATGCATGGGGGCACGTGTGGTGTGCCCCCTATCTGCATGCAGCCCCATGTTCCTGCATGGAACGAAATGCACAACAATGTGTAGGAACATGCTTTGACGTTCCCATTGTTATGCCTATTTTAAAGGCACCGCTGTGGGAAAGCCAAAGAACTGCCCACCAGCGACTTAAAAAGTTGTAATCTGGCGGGCGGTATGTTTTGGCTTTGGCTGTTTGGGAGCGGGCGGCAGAGTGGCAGCCCCACTCCCACACCACCAAAGTCATAATAAGGCCCTACGTCTCTTTCTTGATGGAGTATTTTTAAAAGAGTAACGCATCAAAAGTGTGTTAATTGACTTTAAACCATAGGTAATATTTTATGCAGCCTGTGTTTTCTCTGTAGATGGAAACTGACTTAAAGTAAACCACGTTTTTCCACTTAAAAGCCAGATGAAAGTAAGGGAGCAACAATTGAAGAACAGCTTCTTGTGACTTGTGTGTGTGGGTGTGTAGTACTATTGTTGCTTTCATATATAGCGCTTGATATTCATGATGCAGCCCTCAAGAACTTTGTGGACAGGCAGGTAGCACGCTGCTCTGTTGGCTCGTACTGATTGGACATATTACTAAAGTTCTCCATATGTTACTCTCTACTTTCTTTCTCTTTGGAACATTTGCCTTTTTATATGGAGCATAACAGTTCAGGGCATTGCTTATCTGGTGGATTCCTAGTGCATAAGGGGTGTCTCCGAAAAGCAATCAGACATATCTGAACTGTTTATCAAAAGAGTAAAGGACAGTCTGTTGTGCTTTATGTCAGGGAAAGTATCTGATTGCAAGCCAGCACCATGGTGAGATGTCTGTACAGCTCTTAAGATTTAACAAATTACCAGGAGTATAGGACAGCTACAATATCTACTTTACCTCAACTAATCATCTGTGGTGCTTCCAAAAAATGAATACAAATCAGCATATTAATTTCAAAATAAATAATGCATAAATGGTTCGCTTCCTTATTGTGGTGTGTTCCAGCGCCGTGTTTTCGTTTGTGCCCACAAGCCTGGGAGTCTGGGAGCGAGGTTGCGAGGCGGCGTGAGCGGCACGGAGCTACAATGTGGTGTGGCGTGGTGTGAGCCCGTAAGGAAGAGCCACAACGAGCACTACCGAGCTACGAACCGCAGCTACGAACTTGTGCTTGCGCATACTGTAGTATCGCGGTCTAGTGTTGCACGTCACGTGAGCTACGTGACGTGCCGGCGGCCATGTTAGGCTGCGCGCGCAGGAGGCGCACATTGGCGACGAAGAGCCGGTACGGGCAGCAGAGGCTCGGCGCTCTATTAGGGAGTTTATATTAGAATAAACACAGTTGATATACACCGTGGTTGCAGAGTCATTATTGGGGGCAGCGAAGGATACTACAGTGGCGACGAGGGTGGGATGAGCGACCCCCCAGCCCCCCACAGAAAAAGATACGAAAAAAAAAAAACAACAACAAGGACAACTGCACACCGGTGGCCAGAAGAAGACCTACAGGCAACACACTGCCACACAGGTACCCTATAGAGCGCGGCAGGGCCCAAGGCAGTCACCCCAGGTGGGGTCAGAGCGGGCAGGCACGAGAATTGCGCCAGAATCAGCCACTGACCACAACTGGAGGGCACAGATCTGGATAGCGCACAAAATAGCGAGGGGGCTGACGCTGATAGTCCCCAGACCCACAGAAGCGAGGAAGCGCAAGACAGCACGCCGGGGAGCCCCAGGGGTCTTGGAAGCACAGTGACCAAGGTCTAGAGCGAGAAGATGAGCTCACAGGCGGGGTATGCGACAGCGCCTGTGCAATTTCTTCCCAGGCCCGGCGAACCACTGATGAAGTGGGAAGACTGGCGAGAGTACATCGATAACTTCATAGGGGTGTTAGAAGATGAGAACGAGGAAGAGTTCAAACCCCAGCGGAAGAAACGCATCTTGTTACTAAACTTGGGACCTGAGGGGTTGAGAGTGTACAAGAGCTTGGTACCAAAACAGAGGACGATCACCGACGGTGACGTGTACGCTCAGGCCATTGAGGACCTCAATGAACATTTCAGGCCGGCGGTATGTGTGTCAGTGGATAGATTCAACTTCCAGCAAAGGAAACAGCACCCAGGAGAAACGGTAGAGGAATATGTGGCGGCGCTGAAAAGACTAGCGGCTACCTGCAAATACGACAACTGGGAGGAAGAATTCATAAAGGACCAGGTAGTAATGCACACCACGTGCACGTCTGTGCAAGATAAACTATGGGCCAGCGGAGACACCACCCTGAAAGAAGTCATGGTCATTGTCAAAAGGGCAGAGTTGGCAAGGAGGTGCGCAGAAGCGACGAAGAAAGAGACAGCGTCCAGCTCAATGGTGAACAGAGTGGACGAAGAAGGCCCCCGCAAGGATGACCTGAACAGGAAGCATGCAGAAAAGGGACAATCCAAATGGCGCAGCTACGGCGGCCCTCAAGGTAAACCGGCGGGAAACAACAAGAAGTCGTGTTACAGGTGTGGAAGCTGGACGCATGAGGCCCACGACAGAAAATGCCCGGCGTTTCGCGCCAAATGCTTATACTGCGGTATAACAGGTCATTACGAGAAGGTGTGTAGGAAGAAGGCCTCAAAGAGTGAAGTGAGATACGTAGGCCAAGACAACGATGACCAAGAAGAAACGACAGAACTGGAGGAAGTCACGTTTCTGTGCATATACGACCAGTTACTGGGCATCGAAGGGCAAGTGCTCAGTGTCGATGGCAAGAGAACAATGAAGCCCATCCTGGAGATGAAGATCGGAGGCGTCCTGATCAGCGTAGTGGCGGACACAGGCTCCCCATACACCATTGTCCAGCGAACGGTATGGGAGGAGAAATTTGCACCGCACTTGGGTTCGGCGCTGGAGAAACTAGACATCCGACCGGTCTCATACAACGGAGACCGAATTCCAATGGCAGGGTTCAGGCCGCTGCTCTTCGAGTTCCGCGGCCGGTCGGCCAACTGCAAACTCTACGTGTCGGAGAAAGGCCCCTCGGTCCTGGGATGGCTAGACCAGGGTGACCTTGGCATCAAGCTAGATCCAGGAGGCAAGGAGCAAATACTACTGACGGAACCAGAGAACTGGCCAGACTTGGAGAGGTGGAAAAGCGAATTTCCCAAAGTATTTGGGGGGACAGTAGGGAAGTTAGAAAAATTTGCACACAAGATAGTCCTAAAGGAGAATGCGGTCCCTGTGGCCCACAAGGCCAGGAACATCCCCTTGGCAGTACGAGACGCAGTGCGGGACGAACTCCAGGACTTGGAGAGGAAGGGGATCATCGAGCCGATAACGTGCGCTGAGTGGCTGGCGCCCTTGGTGGTGGTCAAGAAACCCAGTGGAAAGGTCAGGTTATGCATTGACTTACGCGAACTGAACAAGAACATTGTGGTCGAGAAGTTTCCCTTACCCCGAATAGAGGAGATGTTGGCCAACACCAGGGGGATTAAATGATATTCCACCATCGACCTGACCTCGGCCTACCACCAAATAGCTCTACACCCGGAGAGCCGCCACCTCACATCATTTATCACCCCATTCGAATGCTACCAGTTCCGCCGAATGCCATTCAGGCTGGCCTCGGCGGCAGCTGTGTGCCAGAAGCTAATGCACCAGCTGTTTCAGAAAACAACAGGAGTGCAATATTTCCAGGATGACATCCTAGTGATGGGCCAAGACAAACCCGACCATGACTCGAAACTAGGAAAGGTGTTGCGGATTCTGGAATCGAAAGGCCTCACATCTGAGTGGTCCAAATGCCGGATAGGAATGGAGTCAGTGACGTACCTGGGGCACGAGATTGGAGTAAGTGGAGTGACCCCAAAGGCAGACAACGTGAGAGCCATATGTGAAGCACCATCGCCGACCAACAAGGATGAAATCAGGTCGTTTCTCGGCATGGCTGAATATTACAGCAAGTTCATGCAGCACTTCGCATCCAAGACACACCACATGAGGCAACTCACTCGAGAAAACACGGAATTCAAATGGTTGGAGGAAGCCCAAAGTGAGTTCGAGGTGGTCAAGAAAGAAATTGCAGGAGCCGTCCCACTCCAAGGGTACGACCCCCAAGGAAAGACGGTGTTGACCACAGATGCCAGCGACAAAGGGCTGGGCGCAGTCCTCATGCAGGACCGAGGACAGGGACAACTGGAAACAATAAGCTTCGCCTCCCACACCCTAAGTGACAGGGAAAAGAAGTACAGTGTGATCGAGAAGGAGATGCTGGCGGTGGTATGGGCCACCACAAGATTCAGGCAGTTCCTGTGGGGCACACGATTCAAATTGAGAACGGACCACAAGCCTTTGCTAAAGGTGCTAACGTCGTGTGGACATGCTGATGCAACACCCCGGATCTCCAAGATGTCACTGAAGTTACTGGAGTTCAGATATGACGTAGAGCACATCCCTGGGAGCAAGAACAGGGTAGCAGACTACCTGAGTAAGGCAGCAGCTATGGAACTGTGCGGGGAGGATAAGGCAGGAACAGAAGAGTGGGTAGCGATGACAGAAGACTTGGAGAGTACCATCAGTCTCCAGGAGTGGAGACAGGCATATGAGGAGGATCAAATCCTAGTGGCAGTGAAAACACATGTTATCCAAGGATGGCCGGAAAAGAGGTTTATCAGCGGAGAACTGAAACCATACTTTGAAGTCAGGGAAGAACTATCGATCGAAGACCGAGGTGTGTTTTTGCACAGAGGGGAGAAAGTGATTCCTCCGGCTAACCTCATCAACAAGCTGTTGGACATGCTCCACGATGGGCACCTTGGAATAAGCAAATTGAGATTGAGAACGAGACAGGATTACTGGTGGCCAGGAATGGACATTAGGGCAGAAAGACATGTGAGGAACTGCACCAGATGCCAAGGAGCAGACAAGGCACTCAAGCCTCTACGACCAGCCTTGGGACAGTTTGAACAACCACATAACCCATGGGAGGAGTTGTCGGTGGACATTCTGGGTCCGGTGCTGGACACATGGGGCACACAGAAGTACGTATTTGTCATGGTGGACAGGTATTCGAAGTGGCCTGAACTCAAGATAGAAGAAACAATGGATACAGAAACTATAATAAAATTCATGGCAGACACATTCGTGAGGGAAGGCATTCCTAAAGTGATCCTCAGCGACAATGGGCCACAATTCAGATCGGAGAATTGGAACAGCTTCATGCAGCGGAATGGCATCATATCCAGACACACCTCCATTTACCACCCGGCGGGGAATGGCCTAGTGGAACGTTTTAATCGAGTAGTGATGGGGTCGATCCAAGCTGCCATATCGGACAACAAAGACTGGGAAGTGGAGATATGGCACATGATCTGGGCTTATAGGATCACCCCCACAAGCACAGGATATAGTCCATTCACAATATTGAGGGGACGCGAGCCATTCACCCACGACAACAGAGTGTGGAAAGAAAAGACGGTCAAAAGTGAGTGGTCCCCAGCAGTGGTGCGAGCAAATATGGAGAAGGCCCAGGCGGTTTACACCAAGCACTACGACAACAGGAGAAGAGTGAAGGACACTGGATTGGAAAAAGGAGAATGGGTACGTGTAAAGTTGGCCACGATGCAGAAGAAAGGAGAGAGTAAATATAGCAAGCCGATGCAAGTAAAGGAAGTCCTGGGCAGGGCGGCGCGGCTGAGTGATGGAAACGTATGGTCGCAGGACCGCATGGCGAGATGCAACAAGATTTTGTGCTGGGACCAAGGAGTGATGGACTCTGATGAGGAGAACCAAGAACCAACTATGCAGGACCAACCAGAGACAGTAGTAGAAGGGAATGGAGAAGAACCACAAAGACCAAAGACTGAGACGAGTGACCGAGAGCAGAGGGCTGGAGGAGGTATGAGCAGAGGCGATGGAAGTGCGTCCGCACCAGTAGGGAGAGGAAGAAGCAATGGAGATGACCCCAGCGCCCCGGTAAGACTGACCCGCAGGGGTAGAATGGTGGTCCAGCCAGCCAGGTTCAGAGACTATGAGATGAGTAGTGGACTTTAATCACAATGTATATACTGTTGGGAAAAAAGGGAGATATGTAGTAGCGCGGTCTAGTGTTGCACGTCACGTGAGCTACGTGACGTGCCGGCGGCCATGTTAGGCTGCGCTCGCAGGAGGCGCACATTGGCGCGAAGAGCCGGTACGGGCAGCAGAGGCTCGGCGCTCTATTAGGGAGTTTATATTAGAATAAACACAGTTGATATACACCGTGGTTGCAGAGTCATTATTGGGGGCAGCGAAGGATACTACACATACCTGCGCCACGAATCCTGAGCTGCGGCGGCCTGAGACAACGGAGCAGAGCTGAGTGCCGGTCTCCGAGGTGGGGGGGAGACCGGAGGAGTGAGCGTACTCAGAGTTGGTGTGTTGGTGGGCTGGTGACAGAGCCAGCGTAGCAGAACAGAGCAGAGTAAAGCGAGGTGGCGCTCCCTTACGCTTCCACCCCCACCCTCTCCCCTTAACCACCTGTTTTGCTGCAACAGAGGATTGTGCAGGTCCAGTCCGGTGATACACGCAGCAGAGGAGCCCTCACCCCCAAAACGGCCATTTTGCTGCAATAGAGGACACACGTAGCAGAGGGGCCCTCATCCCTAAAACAGCCGTTTTGCTTAGGGTGACCAGAATTTTAAAGCCAAAAACCGGAACATTTCACCAAAATAGAAGAAATACTACAATGTTACTTCAAGCGACGAGAGCGCTCCTCAGCAGAGAATTACAGAACAGGCAGTAAGAACATGCATAAGATGCAATTTTTAGGTCTCGCCTGTCGATGCGCATGCGCATCGAGCAAGCGAGAGTATTGCGACTTATCCACTCTTTATCCACACTGCAAGGAATCGTGGCGATTCCTTGCAGTGCCCGTGACTTTTAAGGTCAATGCGCATGCGCATTGAGCTTATGCGCATGCGCATTGACCTTAAAAGCGCGTGCACGTCCGTCTTTGTTTACCCGCTCCGCCCCCTCCCCTTCCCGCCGTGTCGCATTTCTCCTCCCCCTCCCCTCTCTTCCCTCCGTCTTGTTTTAGCACTTGTGCCCTGGGTGTAATTTCAAGACTTTATGTTATAAATACATAAATTCCCACTGTCTAAACATTAAACTCGGTCACCACTGACGCGAGAACAGAATGGCTGTGGCTACCACACGCATGTAAGTTTCTTTTTCTTTTTTCGAGTCTTGCGCAGTGTGTGTGTTCTTGCGAAAGGGCTGACCGTGTGCAGAAAAGAACGTAAACTTCTGCAAACCCTTTTAAAGTTGCATCTGACGCATTGGCTGTGTTTTGCTGCTCCTCGTGCAGTGTTTGGTGGCGGGTCCACTCTGAACGACTTCTTCTCATCCCTGGTATGCCTGTGTTTAGCGACCATTTGTTCTGCCACTTACCCGTATTGACACGGTTACATTTCCTTTAATCACAGAGTGTAACTTTGCCCTGTTTTCACGAAGAATGTCGTTGTTTTGTGTTGTTACCCGTTCATGTGCCTGTCATCAACGGGTATTTTGCCATAGCCAAATATAGTGAGCGGACAACAGACTGATATAGATTGTAGTATGCTCAATAGTCATTTTGTTGTTCTGAAATATCAGTGGGTGTTTTTTTTCGGTCAGTCTTTTGCTTAAACCTCAGACTAGTAAATTTGGCAAATGTTGAGCAGCCCGTTCTAAAGATAGAAGCTGTTTGCAAACAGTTTCAATGTGCGGCTGAAAAGAAAATTGCCGTGAATTGTGTAGACAGGATAATGGGCAGTCGGCAGGGTTTTTCTTGTAACCCAGTTCCCACCTCCTAGGCTCCCTGCCGCCAGCAAGCAGAAGCACACCAATTAGAGGGCACGCTTCATAAACTGCCTTTGTGTTCTTCTGTATAATCAAAACCGTGCAGCTCAGCCACATAGATTTTCATCGAGTAGACGTTTTTTCAAAAATATGAAATACTTTCAGAAGAAATATCCGAACTTAATATACATGAATATGTAAAGATTGCTTACTTAAAACTTCTCAAAATTATAATGAACAAGGAAGAGATTAAGGACCCAACCATACGGTGAGCATCTCAGCCATTGTATCATTAGCCCTGAGAGCACAAGAAAAATGTGACAATGCTCTAGGAGACCTCCATTGAATAACAAGGAGTGACGTACCACGCCACGCAGTATAACATAACATAACACAACCTTCTCAAACTAACCTATCATTCTCTGTTTCGACGATCCAGTAGAATGCTCGAGTAGAAGCTAACACTATTTTACTCACCGCTCACTCTCTCTACATGGAGAACTAATCCCGTTAATTTAGATTGCACCGTTTTGTCAGTATTTGGTTGTAGCTTTTTTCATCCTTCTATTGTCATTTAATATTAAAAGTGCATATACATTGTGCAGCTCTACAAGTCCACGTAAAACTGCCCACACATAGTAAAATACACATTTTAACATTCACCATGTAAGGAGTTACATCAAGACCATGCTGTCAGAGCTTACTGAAGACTCTGCGACCTATGGGCATACTGTGTCTTTTAGTGTATATTCAGGACTAAGGCAGGAGTGGGTAACCCTCTTACTTGCAGAAACATCTTTGTGAATCAAGCTTTAAATAGCACCTTGTGCAGAATAAAGATGAAGAAGTGGATGTCTTGGCAGTAATATCTTTGATGCCACCAATGTCAACATCGCCGATGTCCTATACAGGCGGTACCGCCACAGAAGGATTCACTGAATTTGTCTCTTTTGATAAAGCTTAACCAATTGTAATCTCTGGTTTCTTGGTTAATCTGCCTGTAATGCTGTAAAAACTTTGACAAAGAGAGATAGATCCTAAAAATCTGGATATCTCAGGGACGCAGCATGCAGGCATACTTTGGCAGAATCCAGACCATTTAATTTACTAACAAGTTGTTTTTGCATAATTGTGAAAGTACTCCTAGGTATTAACCCCGAGTGCCCATAGCAGCGTTTTAAGTGTACCCTCACCCTCACTCACCCTCACCCACCCTCACTCACCCTCACTCTCACTCACCCTCAACCCCTCACCCTCACTCACCCTCAACCCCTCACCCTCACCCACCCTCAACCCCTCACCCACCCTCAACCCCTCACCCTAACTCACACTCACCCTCACTCACCCTCACTCTCACTCACTCACCCTCACTCTCACTCACCCTCACTCACCCTCACTCTCACTCACCCTCACCCTCACCCACCCTCCCTCACCCTCACTCTCACTCACCCTCACTCTCACTCACCCTCTCTCACCCTCAACCCCTCACCCTCACACAGTGCAATAGGTCTCGGAGCATTTGAGTTAGAGCTTTTAGAATTGTTTATGGCTTTTTTTATTTGTAATTCTTTAGCATTGGCTACAGGAAACAAAAATGCTAAAGATTTACAAAAAAAAACCATAAACAATTCTAAAAGCACTAACTCTAATGCTGCGAGACCTATTGCATTTCCAATGCTTGTTAAAGCCAGAAGCTTGCCTGGTAAATAAATTGCTTTCTTGAAACAACTGCTAACTATCCCTGCTTTGTAAAACATAACAAAACACCTCCCACGTTTTCAGTCGACCCTCTTTAAAAACAGGGACATGAGCTACATTTCTTGAAATTTGCTGGGACAGGTGGGTAAAAACTGGGACTGTCCTGGCAAAACGGGGACGCCTGGTCACCCTAGTTTTGCTGCAACAGAGGACTGTGGAGGCCAGGTGACACACGCAGCTTAAGAGCATCAGAGGAGCGGAGCGCTGGTGGTGCACCAGTGAGGGGGGCCGCTGTGAGAGAGGCCCTGTGACACCAACCCGGGTTGGTCCAGTCTTGGTTTTGCGCTTGACCGCCGCCGCCACCACCATTCGGAGAGGAAACGGGGAGAGGAGAGGCAAGGCTTTACGAGGGCCCTGAGGCTCGACCTGGCATTTGGACTAATAGCCACCCGGGGCACTTGGCCGGTTGGAGCACCCGACGGCAGCCTCTGCAGCCTCACAGTCTCATAGCCCGTGACCCGAATGACAGGCAGTTTTACAGCGGGATTATAGCAGAGGCCCGCAGCAGTTCCAGGGGGTTTCCAGAGAGTGAAGCTGACTTAACAGCGAACTTGCACTACTGAAAACTAATAACCGGGCTGAGGGGAAACTATGGGGGAAGCCTCTGCTGATTGGAACCCCTAGAGTCCAAAGAACAGACACACAAAGACACGGCACGCAGGTCGGTAGTGTTGCCGGCAGCATAACTAGCAAACTAATAAACTGACCACTGCAGGACACAGTTGCAGTTTCTGGTGAAGTTGCCTTCCACCCCTGCAGACCTCCAGCAGACCTCCAACAGACCTCCACTAACCTCTACCAACCTCCACCAGCTCTCCACCAGCTTTCACCAGCCTGAGACAGATTGAGGCTGGACTAAGGACTAAGGAACAAGGAACAAGATTAGACTTGAAACACAAGACAGACTCCTCACTAGAGCCCATACATCTGGGGGAATGAGATCAGGGAGGGTCCGCAGGGTGCTAATCTGCAACCAAAGCTGGAAACGTCAGCAGCAACTTGAGTAATACAGCCAAACGGAAAAGGAAGCAGAAATCTCTAGAATCCATAGAGGGAGAGCCTCAGGTCAAGACCAGACTGGCAATGCAGGCAACGAGGCCAGAAGGCACCATAATTGAAATAACAGCAGACACAAGGGGGCTCTGGAACGCGACGCCAGATTCTAAAACCCCCAAAAAACGCCTCTTCCAGCCTAAAATCGACACCAAATTTAGCTTTTTAAAAAACGCAGGTGACACCCTGCTGTCACACCCCGCTGCACCCGCGGGACTTCAAACACCACTCCTCCCCTGCCCTGATGATAAAGAGAAGGTAGAAAGGATTAAAGGACCTACAGCCCAAATAGGAAGGGGGGACAAAATCTCTCCAGGTTGGGGTTTCAATGACTCTTTGGGACAGCATCGGAGCAAGAAAGGACACCGCTAGTGCCAAGTGGGACCATGCAACAGGATATCTTTTCACCAGAAATCATTATAGCATCACAAATATGCCTAATCGAGCAGAAAGCAAGAAATCAGTGCTCCAGAGCACGCACACGAGGACGCACACGAGACTGCAGGAGTTGACCCTCTCCAATTGAGTCTGGTGGGAAATCCCGCCGTAAACCACGCTCAATCAAGGACAGTCGGAGAAAAAGGGACTACAATAAGAACCTCTGAGAACTTTCAGGATCCCAGACGCCGCAACATCCCTGGGGTCTCAACCACAATGGGAAATGTCACCGCTAGGTGGAACATAAAACAGGGGAATCATGACATTCCTCCCAGCAAGCACTTAGCTAAAAGGGATGTAGAGCTAACACAAAATAATCAGCCCTCGCCCCTAGGCATTTTGACCTCACAAATAACTAATAGGAAAACTATGACAACTCAAGCACAAAACCAACCAAGTCCCGGCCCAAAACGACAAGGAAGACTAGGCCACACAGCAGCAATTCAAACAGAACTGAGAGGCTCACAAAACGAGCCTACCCGGCCATCCCCAGAAAATCACAACGATATCCACAACCGGGTAGGGGTGAGCAGAACAAACCTAATATGTTTCAAACCCGAACACAGCTCTAAAGGAAGGCACGATATATTGAACCGAGGCAACATACTGCGGCTACTATCTCACATACCCTCACTGGCAGAAATAACGACGAGTGATCTGGAGTTCATTGAGTTCATAAATTGCGGGGACCCAAAGGCAGGTGAAAAAAACAAGAGCTACATGGGTCACTCCGATAACAGTACACAAAATACTCAAAGAAAGCGACATCCTAAAATCCTGTGGGATAACTATCACCGTACTTCAAGCCAGGATATCCCGATCTGCTAATTCCTGAACCCCAGAGGGTGCAAGACACGGCCGCTGGCAGACCAACCATATCAGTGCTGTGAGGAGCCATAGGTCACTGTAACAGCAACAAAATGAACCAACCTCGGGAAGAAGACACACAATGGTTCGCGAGAACCATAAACAACATAAGAGACTGACAAAGAGCTAGCCCACAAAACACAGCTAACACATTAGGGACAGTGTGTCTCTGCTCCTGGAATGTAAATGGGCTTGCCAACAATTTAGCCGACTTGGATTTTGTCACCTATGTCAGGGCCTTTGACATAGTGGCACTACAAGAAACATGGATGACCAACCCGCCTCATCTTCAAGGATTTCTGCGCTTCTTCACAAATGCTATCAGGGGAGCAAAATATGGGCATCTCAAAGGAGGTTTGGTTACATATGTTGCAAATGCAGTTGCCCACTCTGCACGCATTTTTGATTCCACAACACAATCAACCTTAGCAGTTACTATTTTCTTCTCAACGCCTACACTAAACAAAAGGGACTCTGATATTATGTTGTTAAATGCGTATATCCAACCGAAAAATAAAATCAAACAAGCTAAGGAAATGTGCAACTTTGTGGAAACATGCATAAGTGAGGGACCCACAACTGATCTTATCTTAACTGGGGACTTAAACCACAATTTGATGGGATCCTCCGTGGACGAAGAAGTGCTCACCCAAAATGAAGTCTGGAACATCCCGCAGCAAGGAAAACATCATGCGGGCAAACAAACTAAAACTGGGCAAATGATCTTAGAGGTCCTGGAACATCTCAATTTAAGGGCACTAAATGGAAGATCACCGAAAGACAACCCTCCCATGAAGACATATAGTTCAACAAAAACAAGCTCAATATTGGACTATAGTTTTTCCTCCCTAAGTCTTTATCACCAAATTGCATCATTCCAGCTGGGCAACAAAGGAGACAGTGATCATCGGCTGCAAGAAATAGAATTGAGAACAGTTACTCCAACATTTGAATGCTGCCAGGAACCTCAAGGAATATTTACCACCATAAACCTAAGAAGAATCAAATTTAAGATAGCCGCAGGAAACTAGATGCTTGAAATTGCAAAACAACATCATGCCACAAGGACTGGAGAAGGTGAAGTGGAGAAATGGAGAAACTTCTTATCAGCAATGGAGGAATATGCGACCAATATCAAACCAACTAACCTCCAGAGTTTCAGCGGCATCATACCAATATCGCGTACAGCAAAGCAAGATATTAAGCTTGCAAAAAAAAGGATCCAAAAATGAATGAGATACCTGCGACACAAGCCCAGCAACTTACACCAACTACGGAAACAAAGGGCAGCCCTCAAAAAATTTAAAAGGGATGCGAATAGAGCGATAGAGGAGGATTTGTGGGTCAAATTACATGCCAATGTTAAACATAGGAACAGCACCAGATTCTGGGGTACCATAAACCAATTCATTTACCACAATCATGATGCTGTTTCCACAAACATCAAAGAGGAAGCCTGGGCACAATACCTCAGGTCCCACTTTCAACAAGGCACCGAATATAGCAAGAAGCGCAAAGCCTGCAAAAACGAACTCGATCTTCAATCGAATCTCAAGGCCTGTGTTGAAACTGATCCTGCCGATTTTGGGAAAAGAGAACAAGATTGACCAAATAAAGAGCATCAAATGGCTCAAATTGATGCCATCAAAAGACAGATAAGAAAGGGGAGGAAAGAAGGTGCTCCCGGCCCAAATGGAATCCCGCCAGCACTTTATAAGCAGGAGGTAACATTCTGGGCAGAAGCACTGGACCCAATCTTCAGAGAAATCAGATCACTGAATATCATGCCCAGCTCATGGAAAGGCTCAATTATTCCCCCAATCCATAAATCAGGCAACAAGATGAAACCTCAAAACTACAGTTTAGTGGCTCTTCTGGACATCGAAGCAAAATGTTTCGCAGGCTTGATATTGGAGGACCTGCAGGCCTGGGTGAAAGAAAAATCAGCAATTCCTCTCCAACAGACAGACAGGTTTCACAAAATCAGTTGGGACAACAACTAACATATTAAGCATGGCAATGCTCATGGACAAGGCAGCAGCGACAAGATCATCATTATACCTCTGCTTTATTTACTACAAAGCTGCATTTGATCATGTCAATCGCATAAGACTGTGGTCCAAATTACATCATTGGGGACTTCCTCAGCCCCTACTCAACTTGATCATAAACCTGCACACGGACATTTGGCTACAGGTTAATTTGGGAAACGGGGCTTTCCTGTCAAAACGCATCCCCACGGAAAATGGTCTGAAACAGGGCTGTGTTTTGGCACCCACTCTCTTCAATCTGTATACAGCCGATCTAGTTAAGCTGCTAACCACTTGCAACTCACGCGCCCCGAACTTAGGAGACACGGCCCTTCCCTGTCTTCTTTACGCTGACGACCTAGGCCTGATTAGCAAAACTAAAGTAGGCCTGCAACATCTCCTAAATACAACCGGGATTTCTCACAAGCAAATGATCTCACGATCAATATTGGAGAAAATGAGAACGATGATAATCGGTTAAAAAAAGGCGACGAACCGCAACCTGGCTTTGGGGGGAGACCAGAATAGAAGGAACAACAGAATACAAATACCTTGGTGTGAAGCTGGACTCTGGGGGACAATTCCTGGCAAAGAGGAATAGCATAAGGCAAAAAGGCTTAATAATAGCAAAGTCCCTAAAAATCCTAAACTCCACATCATCTCGCCCTTCTATCCTGCCACTCGCAGAGGTGGTTCGTTCAAAACTTTTACCATCAATCACCTATGGCAGCGAGGCACAGAAAGGCAAGGATGCGGAAATACTCGACACCTCTGTAACTACTGCATACAGGGTTATCTTTGGGCTCCCGAAATACACCTCACCTGCTCAAATCAGACTTGAGTTTGGCGTCTCGAAGGAAACAATTGCCAGACAAGGGGCCTTCGTCATCGCATGGGATAAAGTGAGAAAAACTCCTTGGGGAACGGGAAACGATCAGATGTGGAGAGAGCTACAAACGCACACCACATTACCAGCTGCGAAATATCTTCATAGCAGCCTATCAAAGTCAAAAGTTCTTTATTCGCTGGTTAAAAACCACCATAAAAGCACAAGTATATACACATTTTAAAAAACAATTAAATCATTGTAGAACCCAGCTCGAAATATAATTCATTAGAAAAACAATAATCACAGCAATTTTTACTCGTCACCTCGAGACATCCTTAATCTCACAGCAATTTTAATAAAATTAACAACACAATGCAAAACCAGGGGGTCGTTAGCCTGTTGCAGAAACAGTAGGGCAGTTTTTGCGTGTTTTAATTTAGCACGTTTGATAATTCCAACTAAAAATTTTCGCCTCGGCATAGAATAAATAGAACATAAAAGTACAAAATTAAGGGAGTCTCGCGGAGACCTATTGTCGCAGCCGCAGGCTCCCTTCTGCTAAATCGATGTGTTAAAACCCAGAGGGGATGCTAATAGATATGGTAAAAGATTGAGCCTAAAACGACATATAAAAAATCTCTCCTGAACGTTATGCATAAGACGCAAGTAAGGCTCCATACCCTCTGTTGTTACAGTTAGATTGTGAGCACTCACAGTAACTTTAGCGGCTTCCGCCTCTGCTCTAAGCTTTAATCTAAAATCTAAAAAGGCCCTCTTAACATGCAACTTGTCAATAGGGACAATTTTATCCGGCTCGCTAAAAAGCGAGCTGTACCCAAGGGAATCTAAATTTTCTTTGACATAGCTGAGCCATGGAATTTTCATACCTTTATCTTTCTTAAGACAATCGGTTAAAATTTCTCTACTCAGGGCGGCATCAGGGTTACTCCATATTTTAATCCAAGCCAATATGGGTCTGCTTTTAATCAGGTCTTCCAAATATTGCCTTCCCAATTCTTTGTGAGCTATTACTGCAGGAATACTCTGGGGAATTTTCAGGATAGACCTTAGGTATTTGTTTTCTTCAGTCTGTAATTTACTTACGTTAACAAAACCCCACACCTCAGCCCCGTACGTGAGTTTTGAGCAGCACATTGAACTATACAAGTTCATTACTTGTTCCGGGCACCGTCTAACCAGCCTCCTGCCATATCCTGCTATAGCTCCATTAGTGCATAACATTTTTGAACAACGGTCTTCCACCAAGCTGTTAAACTTTAAGGATTCATCGAACAGTAAGCCCAAGTATAAAAATGACTTCACCCTTTTGATTTTGTGACTGCCAATCTTAAATGTAGATTTTGCACATGGTTTATACCCAGCCAACATAACATAGGATTTGCCCAAATTTGTTGTCAAGTCCAGATCTCCCATAAACTTAGCAAATCCCTTCTATTAGAGTCTGGAGACTCTTTGGGGTACGGGCGAGTAAAACCGTGTCGTCCGCGTATAACAAGACAGGGACGAAACGTGCACCGACTCTAGGGCAGTCTGTTTTCAAGTTTAACAAATACTGTTCTAACCCATTGATATAGAGTGAGAATAGGAAGGGAGCAAGAATGCATCCCTGCCTTACCCCACTCTTGCAAGGGAAGGATTCAGTCAAGCCCCCCTCCATGTTATACCGTACTTTTGCCGAGGTGTCTGTGTGCAGGTCTCTTAAGATGTTAATCAGGCCCACTTCCACACCCATACTCAGCATCATAGCCCATAATTTCTCCCGGTTCACATGGTCAAAGGCAGCTGCCAGGTCCATGAACCCCAAATACATGGCCTCGTTGCTAGCTTTAGTATATTTAGCTGTTAACACATATAGATTTAGGCATTGGTCACTAGTGGACCTTCCTGACCTGAACCCATACTGGGTATCGGAGATGATGTTGTTTGTCTCCGTCCACTCAACCAGATGGTTAAGAATTCCCCTCCCTAATAATTTAGCTGACACATCTATCAGGGAAATGGGCCGATAACATTGTGGGTTATCCCTGTTTTCCTTTTTGAAGATAGGGACTATAATGGCTGTTGACCACGACCGCGGTAGACCAAACTTAACAGCAGCATTGATGACCCTTGTCATTATTGGGGCCCAAAGGTCCGTACAGCTCAAAAATAGATCTGGCGGGAGCCCATCTGGGCCTGGTGCTTTGTTTTTTGACAAGCTCTCGATGCCTGCTTTAATCTCCTTGGAAAATTCTACTGGCGCACACTGTTGTGTCCTTCCTGTAACAGTCCCATCGGTGTCAGCCTCGTGGTTATACAGACCCTTAAAATGTGTGGTCTATTGCTCCGGTAGGATATTGGACCCTATGTCCTTAACACTATCTTCATTAAAACATGGGTTATAATTACCCGCCAGAACTCTGACATATCCCTGCTCTCAGCGGCCTCTCTAAGATCAGCCCATGCCTTCCCCTTCAAGGCCTCTTTCCTTCTCCGTACTTCCTTCTTATAGGCCTGTCTGCTTTGTAATATTTTCAGGTTATCTCTCGGTCGACTTTTGAGGTTAGATTTAAGTTCCCTTAGCGCTCGAGAGCAGTTACTGTCAAACCATCTGGGTGATGAATTATCCCTTACAGGTGCCTTGGTTCTGAGTAGCCCATCCACTAAACTAGTGAGTTGCCCAAATGTGTTCAACAGAAGGTGTCCCTCTATTTCCATATCTAGGCAATCCTCTATGCAGGCTTTTCCTACATCCATCAAGGTGTTATAAAAACTTTCCCCATCCAGATTCGCCCACCTAAGCCTACGTCCCTGGTCAGTTACTTTCTCAATGGTCCCATTACATTTTCTGTGCCCCCTAAATGCTTCCTCATACTGCAATTCTAATTCTAAGGGGTTATGGTCACTGAATATAGTCCATATTATTCCCACAGTGATGATTCTGTTTTTTAGTGCCCGTGACACCAGAATATAGTCGATGTAAGACTGGCATCCTCTTCCCTTAAATGTAGGTGGTAAGGTACCATTTTCTCCCCTAATCATCATACTAATGGTGTGTTCTAAATCATGCTTGGCCATGATACTGCTAAGGGTCAGACCTGCTTCGGAGTGTTCGAAGTGAGGACCGTTTTTAACCGGACAAGCTGACCATGTTTCATCAGTGTCGGTCAAGGCTGGACAAAGATAACAATTAAAATTGCCTGCTATAATGATGCTAGGTATGACCCCTTTTTTCCTATTTTTACCTCACACAACCTTTTACCAAGTTCCAAGAGTACTGATTGATTATCTCTGCCCAACACGCTATTGTAAACATTAAAAATTATCAGAATTAATCCTCTACCCCTGAACTGTACTGCCTGTAGATCACGTGCAGACCAGTCCATTTTTGACCAGCTTCCCTCCAAACTCAGGTCAACGTAGGTCATTAATCCGCCCTTGGCTCTCCCCAATCTAGATGATTGTGCAGGCTCGAAAAAGCACTTATATCCTTGTATATGGAATGAGCTATTATCCTGGACCCACGTCTCCTGTAGATTAATGACCTGGAATTGGCAAATATATGTACGCCATTCGTGATTATTAAATTTAGCTGCCAACCCCGCTACGTTCCATGAGATGATTTTTACCGAACCCCCCTTCTTGCTCAACACACCCGTGCTGGTCACTTCCTGCATACTACCCCCCTCAAATACTGCTGACCTATCCTCCGCTATCTGACCACTTGTGACGACACCAGGAGCCACTCCCATAAGAGGATTGTCGTCATTCCTAGTTGAAGTGGGTACAGAGTATTCTGCCTGCAATGTTTCCTTCCCATACCCATTCAGTTGATCATTTACTTTAACAACCCCTCTATCATCATCATACCCTCTAAAAAAACTGGTGGCCAGTCAATCATTGCAATCTAGTGAGCTGAGGGCCTGATATCTGTTACTCAGCCTAATTCCACTAAGTAGCGAAGGTATCTTGGGACTGGCTTGTCTTGCCCCCCCTATCCCTATATTTTGCGGGGGATAAAAAAACCCCAATGGGAGAACATTCACGAAGTCGTGGTGAATTCTGCCCGAGCCTGCCTGCTTCAGAATGTCAGCAACCAACCTGCGGCAGCCAAAATTCACCACAACACAGTCCCCATCAATAGATTTACTCGATGGGCCCACCCATGGCACTCTGCGTACCATTTTAATATGTTTGTACAAGTGTTCCCCCAACACCGTTTTGGCAGAGAGAAAATGCAGTGCCTTATTTTTAAGGGTACTCCAATCTTCTACTTGGGCCTCAGTGGTCTTAGGTACATTTGCCAGTATCACTGTATAGGCACAAGCCTCTGGTGGAAGATTAAGAGAGGGCTCCCTTCTGACATGCTTTATCTGTGTACTTAGTTTCCTGGCATGAACCCCAGGGCCAACATGTGTGTCCTGCCTAGGTGCTATAATTATCGGGTGCTTGACCATGGCTGTATTATTTACATTACTTAGAATCTTGGGCGTGATCATTGTGTCTGCTAGCTCGTTTATACTCGAAGTAATAGTGTCCAACATATGGATCGAATGGTCACCTTGTACTTTTTCCTGCCCCTTTCCATCCAGCATTTGCTTTTCCATTGAATTTAACCTTGCTTCTATTTGTTGTAGCCTTACCATAACAGGTGTAATGTAGTGTGCAAGTCTCTCATCCAGAAGTGTAATAAGCTGCAATATATTAGGGCCCCCTCCCTCTTGCGTGTGCTTATCCAAATCTATTACCTTACAATTGTCCGGTCTGTTTTGTATGGCGTCCACTACCTGATCTGACAACTCCGGTGTGGATTTTGAATTCCTAGGTAGTTTCGCGTTTTGCCTACTGCTTTTTGGGGCGTTACTGGCCTTTCTTTTCCCTAACGTGTGTCTAGTACCACCGTTAGGGACTGACTTCACGGCCTTAGTGGGCGGTACTACCCTTTGCCTCCTATTTCGTGTGACTGGCGGTGAGAAAAGCTGACTATCAGATGGTGAGGGAGGGGCCAAGATAGAGGGAGAATTTCCTTCTAATAGTGAACCATTCGTATTTGTGTCTGAATGTACGAGCGCTGTTGTGACTACTTGCTTCCCTCCTTTCTCTGCCGGTACAAAAGGTGTGGCAGAGCAGTTTAGGGGTTCTATAGTCGGCGTCATTTCAGCTACATTATTCTCCCTACTTCCAATTAATTCTGCTCTCGTAAAATACACATCTATTGTCCCCGCTCCCCCCCCCTGTGGCTGAGGCTATTTTGGTGTTAGTTTTAGCCCTTCCAAATTGAGTGAAAAAGGGAGAGATAAATTAACTTAACTTCTCCAAACTCAGACCCCCAACCCCCACAGAACAAAGTCTCGCACCTGTCTTTTCCACAGAGTCCCCAGAAAATCTGGACCACGATGAAAGGGGGGTGGCCCGGTCCGGTCTCCTCCGTCCCCGGATGGCCACAGACGGCCCGCCCTTTGCCCGGGCTTGTCCCGCGAGGCGGGAGGGGCTGCTGACAGTTATGGGCGAGCAGGCGGGAAGTGGGAGGTGGCAATCAGAGTCCCCGGTGTCCAGGGGGCGCTGGGAGATGTAGTTTTCCAGGGATCCTTCCCCGCTCTGCGGCCGCGTAGATGGAGCTGCGGCGGCGGGGGAAGGAGGAGGGTGCCGGCGGGTGTGCTGGTGAGTCCAATCCTTTCTCCCAAAAGACAACGTTTCCCGCTCAGCCGGAGGGGCTGCTGACAGTTATGGGCGAGCAGGCGGGAAGTGGGAGGTGTCAATCAGAGTCCCCGGTGTCCAGGGGGCGCTGGAAGATGTAGTTTTCCAGGGATCCTTCCCCGCTCTGCGGCCGCGTAGATGGAGCTGCGGCGGCGGGGGAAAGAGGAGGGTGCAGGCGGGTGTGCTGGTGAGTCCTGTCCTTTCTCCCAAAAGACAACGTTTCCCGCCTATCTAAATTAGGGCTAAATCATCTTTGGGAAACATCGACAAAAAGCAGTGTGAAAGACGGTGAAATTACTGTCATGGTTGGAGGACAAGGCCGCACTTTCACAGAGAGCTCATGGAAGGATGTCTCTGAATACATACTCTAAGATAGGAATGCAAGCCTACTTTAATCTTGGATACAACAAAAAAATTTAAATTGCATTTATGAAAAACAGATTTGTCCTGCTTCCTTGTATCCAACACCTTCCACCATGGCTACGGAAAAAACAGGTCTTGTGTGCTGATTATGCGGAACAGCTCAGGAAGATCTGCTGCATCTACTATGCTCTTGTAAAGAACTTCTCAAAGAAAGAAAGGACTTGTTGAAACAACTATTTAATCAACGAGGAATTCGAACAAGGAGGCAAGCCCTGATTGCATGCTTTGCACCAAGCGATCCGCAACTGAACTGCAGAGCAGTAACATTTTTGAGACTGTCCGAAAGCAAAATGCCAGAAATAGAAACATCAGGAACTCCGTCAGAAATTACAAGCTAACATTAAGACGGCCCTGGTTTGACATTTTTAATTTTTATTTCTGAAGACAAAAGAAACCGGAAAAAAAAATGATGCTGCTAAAGGCCAAAACCAGCAAATTCATTAAACACGGTTTTAAGATTTTTAAAGTATTCTGAAGGAACAAGTTTTATGCATGTGTGTGACCGTTTTATTAAATATATATATATATATATATATAAATATATATATATATATATATATATATATATATATATATATTTGCAACGGTTCAATTCAATTCAATTCAATTGATTTATATAGCGCACTACATACCCAGAGGGTCTCAAGGCGCTTGTAGAAGGGTGGAGAATTACTTGTCGAATATCCAGGTTTTAAGCTGTTTTCTGAAGGCTAGGTGGTTTTGGGTAAGGCGGAGGTGAATGGGAATGGAGTTCCAGGTCTTAGCCGCTAGGAAGGAGAAGGATCTTCCTCCCATGGTGGTTTTGTTGATGCGTGGGACAGCAGCGAGGGCTTGGTTGGAAGAACGTAGCTGGCGAGAGGGGGTGTAGAAGGATAGTCGCGTTTTGAGGCATTCGGGTCCAAGTTCGTAGAGGGCCTTGTGTGCGTGGGTGAGGAGGCGGAACGTTATCCTCTTGTTGACGGGGAGCCAGTGGAGGTCTTTCAGGTGACCGGAAATTTGGTCTTTGCGCGGGATGTCTAGTATGAGTCTGGCTGAAGCGTTTTGGATGCGTTGGAGTTTTTTCTGAAGTTTTGCGATGGTACCGGCGTACAGGGTGTTTCCGTAGTCCAGGCGGCTTGTAACCAGTGCGTGGGTGACCGTTTTTCTAGTTTCGGTGGGGATCCAGCGAAATGTTTTTTTGAGCATGCGAAGAATGTTGAAGCATGATGATGAAACGGTGTTGACTTGTCTGGTCATCGAGAGTGAGGAGTCCAGGATGACGCCCAGGTTCCGTGCGTGGTCCGTTGGGATGGGTGCTTTTCCTAGGGCCGCTGGCCACCAAGAGTCGTCCCAGGCGGAAGGGGAAGTACCTAAGATGAGGACTTCAGTCTTGTCCGAGTTCAGTTTTAGACGGCTTTGCTTCATCCATTCGGCTACTTCTTGCATCCCTTCATGTAGGTTAGTTTTGGCGGTGTTTGGGTCTTTGGTGAGTGAGAGGATCATTTGAGTGTCATCAGCGTAGGAGATGATGTTGAGGTTGTGTTGGCGTGCAATGGCCGCGAGGGGGCTCATGTATACGTTGAAGAGGGTAGGACTGAGTGATGATCCTTGTGGCACACCGCAGATGACTTCGGTGGCCTCTGACTTAAACGGTGGGATGCGGACTCTCTGAGTTCTTCCGGCAAGGAACGAGGTGATCCAGTCCAGAGCTTTTCCTTGAATTCCGATGTTGTTGAGGCGTTGTATAAGGGTGCTATGACAGACTGTGTCGAAGGCTGCGGAGAGGTCAAGGAGGATGAGGGCGACTGTGTCTCCGTTGTCCAGTAGTGTTCGAATGTCGTCTATAGCTGCGATGAGGGCGGTTTCGGTGCTGTGTTTGGCTCGGAAGCCGGACTGTGAGGGGTCGAGGGATTTATTGGTTTCGAGGAAGGCGGCGAGCTGGTTGTTGACGGCTTTCTCAATGACTTTGGCCGGGAATGGTAGGAGCGAGATGGGGCGGTAGTTTTTGAGTTCGGTGGGGTCTGCTGTGGGTTTTTTCAGAAGGGCGCTGAGTTCGGCGTGTTTCCAACTTTCCGGGAAGGTGGCGGAGTTGAGGGAGCAGTTGATGACGTCTCGGAGGTGGGGTGCGATGATGGAGTCTGCTTTGTTGAAGATGTGGTGGGGACATGGGTCTGTGGGGGATCCTGAGTGGATGGAGTTCATCAGGCGGATGGTGTCCTCAGTGGAGATTGGGTTCCAGTCATAAAGGATGTTCAGGGGGGGTTTAGGTTCGGAGGTAGGTTGTGTGGGATGGTCTCTGGGTTGGTTGTCGAAGCTGTTATGGATGTCGGCGATTTGTCGTGGACGAATGAGGCTAGGGAGTCGCAAAGGGTTTGAGAGGGAGTGATGTCGTTGAAGTTGGCAGTGGGGTTGGTAAACTCTTTGACGATGTTGAATAGTTCCTTGCTGTTGTGGGCGTTGTTGTCTAGTAGGTCTTTGAATGCGGATTTCTTGGCTGACCGAATAAGTTGGTGGTGTTTACGGGTGGCGTTTTTGAAGGCGTCTTTGGTGCTGGTGTTTGGATCTTTTTTCCAGGCTTTCTCAAGGGAACGACAGAGTTTCTTTGATTTCTTAAGGTCATCGTTGAACCAGGGGGCGTTTATGCTGCCTAGCTTGATGTGACGTTTTTTCAGGGGTGCTAGGTTGTCGGCGCTGTGGGTTAGCCATTGTGTGAGGTTGATGGCTGCTTGGTTAGGGTTCGAAGAATAGGCAGGGGGGTTTTGAAGAAGCGATGTGGAGATCTGGTCGATGGTGATTTTGTTCCAGTGTCTTCGCAGAGTCGGTTGAGGGTGGTTGTGGATTGTGGTCTTTTTGTAGTCAAAGTGAACGCAGCTGTGGTCCGTCCAATAAAGTGCTGTGGTGTGATTGAAGGAGATGTGCTTGCTGGAGGTGAAGATAGGGTCGAGTGTGTGTCCTGCGTAGTGGGTGGGGGTGTTTACAAGTTGTTTGAGTCCGAGGTTGGCGAGATTGTCCAGAAGGGTGGTGGTGTTGCTGTCGTTGCTCTTTTCCAGGTGGAAATTGAGGTCTCCCAGTAGAATGTATTCCTCGGAAGGGAGGGCGTGTGGGGTGATGAAGTCAGTGATGTCTTCACTGAATTGTGTACGGGGTCCTGGTGGCCTGTAGAGGAGGGTGCCTCTGAGTGTGGTCTTGGGGTCGGTGTGGATTTGGAAGTGAAGATGTTCGGCGATAGTAAGGTTGTCGTCTGAGCTGGTTGAGAGGCGGATGGTGTTCTTATGGACGATAGCGATGCCTCCTCCTATTTGGTTGGTGCGGTCTTTTTGGATGATCTTGTAGCCGTCCGGGATGGCTATGGTGATGTCTGGAGCTGAAGAGGCGTTCATCCATGTTTCTGTTAGAAAGGCGACGTCCGGAGAAATGGTGTCCAGTAGATTCCAAAGGTCGATGGCGTGTCTGTGGACCGAGCGGGTGTTGAGCAGGATGCACTTCAGGTGGGTAGTGTCGGATGTCTGTTTGGTGTTTGTGGATTTGGTGTGGGTCTTGGTGCAGTCGAACTTGCAGGAGAGGCAAGTGAAGGGTCCATGGATGTGTCCCGGTGCAGCTTGGTAGCAGTTTGGTAGACGGCCGGGGTTGAGGGCAGTGAGGGTTGCGGCGTCGTATGTAATGCGGGTGGGCTGGGATTTGCGGGGGCCAGGGGGTCTAGCGCTGGGCGCGGTCCAGGAGCGGACGGGCGTAGACGGGCTTACCTTTGGCGCACCTTCGGCGCGCATCCGCTGCGCGTGGACGCTGCACGTGGGACCATCTGTCATAAATGGAGGTAGGAGGGGGCGGAGCATGGGAGGGGCAGCTCGGAGGCGGTAGCGGGGAGGAGAAGGCGGGCCAGGGGAAATCCCAACAACAAAAAGGAGGTCAGAGGGAAAGCGAAACCGGGGCACAGGCAGCAAATGTCTAGTAACACCGAGAGATCTGCAAATGTATCTGCACGCTGAATCAGAGGCTCAGGAATGTCGCGCTGTTAGGCAAAGCGGAAAGTGTGGCTCTGTGTTGCAAGGCGCTAAATGCGGGTGAAAGCGCTGATCAAATAAAGCTACGATAACAGGCACAGCGATGCCACACACAGCAAGTACAGTTAAATTACAATACCAGTTCCAGCAACGATATTAGCAGTGCGCTTCAGCTGAGGGCGAAAGGTGTAGCAGCACGATCGTAATCTGGAGTCAGGGAGCGTGGGGGAGCGACCGCTTTGGCGCAGGTCCAGAGGGTCACGGTTTTAATTAACTATGCAAATAAAGATGTACTTACTTATTTAAAATAAAGTCGTTTTGTACCCAGTGGAATAAAACTTTTATTTGAACCTAAATTTCAAATGCAACTTGTTTAAATAAAATTCTTAAAATTGAAAAAACGACCTTTATTAGTTGTAGTCAAGTCAAGTTTATTCATGGTTCGAAACGCCGAAAAGATCCACACAAAAGAAATGCATACAAATAAATGCAACGTATACTATTTCTACTAAACATTAGCATTCATTAAGGCATACGCAAAGTCGAATCGCTAGCCAAGGTTCACAACAAGATATCTAGCATAAAAGTTACCATTTAAAAAAGTTATAAGTTGTACCTTGTAAGTGGAAGAGAAACCTAGTGGCCGAGCACCACCCTGGAGAAAAGAAACCTCCACTTACAGTAGGGGAACATTCTTCCAACGCCACCCAAAAAATGCTGTAAAACTAGAAAGATTAAAGAAATCACTTTACATAAATTTGAGAAGTGCAATAATTTCTCCATCAAGCCAGGGCATATTAGACGCAGAAAAAAATCTGCCTTCTTTTACCTACATTTAATAGGTACAAAAAAAACTTGTGTCTGGGCACCACCCTTCAAAAACAAAAGTTCCACTTCCCGTGGGTGAACATTCTTCTGGCGCCACCAAAAAAATGTTGTAAAACTTGAAAGAGTGAAAAAAACATCACTTTACAAAGAATTGAAAAGCTTAAACGTTTCTCAATCAGGGCAAAGTTTAGTGCCGGCTGGTGTGCGCGTCTGATTGGCTACGACGCGCCAGAACCCGGCCAATCGGAGGCAGCGCGGACAGTTCCCGTGAATGAAGCGTGTGTGGAAGAGATCGGACTTCAGTCTACCGCGGGTGCCCGGGGAGCAGGGACAGCGCTCTGTGACATTTGATCTTTTTCTCTTCCTCCCGCTGTCCTACATTGCATTGTTTTCACCACAGTCGGTGTTTTCTTATTTTTCTCTTGCTTTTCAATATTTCACTTTTCATAAAAACACAATTTTCTCAACTTTCCGAGAGCAGAAAGGTGGAGGCAAAGGACTTTATTCGGCTGGGTGTTTCTTTTTTTGCACGCTTACTTTGGACCCTTTTCCAGGATTTCATCGCGTGGTCTTCTATTTAAACGCATTTGACGCGTCGGAATATATATATTTTGCACAGGACTCCAGGCTGGTTTTTCCCGGGCATGCACTGGTTCTAGCCCGGCCTGGAAGGATGAAGCTGCGGGTGGGCCCCGTGGCTCTCTGGTGCGGCTTGCTACTGCTGCCCTGGCTGGACCAGGCAACCTCTCAGGCCGGTAAGGGACGTCCCTCCCCTCGCTTGCTCACGTTTATTGCAGAATTGTGTATTTATGGGAGGGAGCTTTGTGTGTGTGTGTGGAGGGGGGAGAGTGGGGAGCGGGGGCATTATGTAGCGGAAAACAGATACGGGGAATTCCGTAAATGAAATGCTTACGTTTCCTATGCACGTTTCCTATGCACGTGCACAGGTGCTCAGGTGAGCACCTGCGTTTGTAGTTGAGTTTCAGAGCACTGCCCCAGGTGCAGTTGGCCGCCTGAGATTGGCTCTAATTGGTTAATTTTCAGAAGGAGGTGGAATCACCGGGACAGGGCAAACTGCGATTTGCAAAAGAAATGAAGCTGCAAATTGAAGATGAGAGAAGTGTGACTGCGAGGTAGCCTGTCAGTCCCGTGTGCCTGTCTACCTGTCTATCTCTGTGTCTATTCGTCCATCCATCGGTCTGACGTCCCCTGTCGGTTTATGGTCTGCCTCCCTATCTGTGACGTTATCTATCTGTAACTTAAACAGTAAAAGTGCAAATCATCATTTCGTAAACATGGACGCGAGGAGGACCTGCCGGTTTCCACGGCTGCTGCACACTCTACGCGTTCTCCGTGTTTTTCGCTCCGCAGGTGCCTTTGCTGTGCGTTGCCTGTGTGGCATCTCATCCCTGGGACCTGCCTCGAGGCGCTTTGTGAGGGGACCCTGAATGCTGCTGCTCATCTAGTTAAAGGCAGGCGTGGGTGCAAACCTCCGTCCAGGATGGGGCGTTGTTCACGTGTGCCTTTGACAGCTGTCAGTCACTGGGGGCGGGAGATGAAAGGCCCGTCAGGCCAGCGCCTCGAGAAGCCGCTGACGGAGCCGCGGAACCAGTTTGGAGGCGTTTCCGCACTTAAGTGACTGTTTTCGCATTTGGTACAGGGTTTAACGGCCGCTGATGTCAGCTCATTGTGTGCGTGTGTTGTGCAGTTTCTGGAAGGTGTGTCCTGAGAGCTGCAGTTTGTGCTCGGGGCACAGAGCTGGCACTTCCTGCTCCGCCTGGCACGGCATCGCGGGATTAGAGATGTTACTATTTTATTAAAACCACTCGCGGACCACTCGTGTGTGCCTACTAGCGGGCAGGGGCATTGCGACACTCCGTGCCAGAGCCGAGTTTAGGAAAAGCCTCTCCCGAGTTAAGGGACATTCAGTGGCTGGAAGGTGTGCCATGGGCCCTAGTGCAAGAAGGAAACAAGCACTGACAAAGCCTATAGGTCTTGGCAGTGACCGAGCTTTTAGCGTTGAAAATGAGGGCTAAAAAACAGTCTCATTTTCAGAGTGCCGGTACTCAGTACCGGTGAGTACACACTCGTGTGTGCCTGCGTTCAAATGTGTTTGAGGGAGTGCCTGTGTGCAGTGCTTTAAATGGGCCGGTACTCACCGGTACTGAGTACCGGCACTTCTTAAATGTACCGATCCGAGTACCGGCACTTCTCCACTGTCAAGGAGAGTTCCGGTACTCAGGGTCGGATTAATAAGGTGGGCACTGGACTGGTGCCCGAGGGGCAGCTGCTTGCTGTTTGTTTGGCAGCATATTGGACGTTGCCGTATGTATTATTCGGCTGTGGCAAGCAGCCCAATGGGGCCTGAACAGCCTATTGGAGGCCTGCGCAGGGGCAAGAGGGGTCTCTACTCCCTCCCTACCCTGATGGAGCCTCTCCTTGTCCTCACCCCCCCCCTGCCAGGCATCGATGCTGGCTTCGTGGAGACACGCAGGCACAAAGGGCCATTTTCACACCTTGGCCTCCCGCCGGAGTCTGACTGTCATTCGCACCGCCTGCTGGGACATTAAGTCCATGATGGGCAGGGATGAGGTGGTGAAGATGGCTTAAATGTAAATGTACATATATAGCGCAAATCACCGACCCGGTATCTAAGCGCTTGCTTAGGGAACCCGTCCTGGTATTCCCCTGTGAGATAACCCCGGCAGGGTATCCACAAGGTGAAAGCCAGGCATCCCGCCGCGAGGGGCCGTAGTGGAGATTAAGCAAGCTATTGCCCAGAGTCGCAGAGTGTGACCCCGTGAGTTGAGTAGGCACCGGAGCGAGAATTGTCGAGTCTGTGGAATTTTTTGAGCTCGAGACCCGCAGAGGCAGGGAATCGAACCCTGGTCCACGGCCGATCTCAGCTTCCGGGTCTGCCACCTCTAACCACTGAGCCACGCTTCTCCACCTCCTGGGGCCCAGGTGAGGTGGGGGAGGTCAACTGACCTTCCCTTTGAAGGCCAGGATTGTTCTTCCGCTGCCCTGCTGGACTCTGCATGTACTCGGGAGCCTTCAGTGCTCACTGCCTGCCACTGCAGGGTCTGCAGCCGCGGGGCCTTCTGCCGAGGGGAGAGGAGGGGAAATGGGGGTGAATGAAGGTAAAGAGTGAGGGGGAAGGAGCAGAGTTTCAAGTAGGCAAAGGTAGAGAGGCAGAAGAAGTAAGCAGACAGAGATATGGAAGACATCCAGAAGGTTATGAAAAAAGGAGTTAGAGAGGCGCGAAGAGGGCAGATTAGACATAGAAAGAGTGATGAGAGAGAGTGATAGCCTAGGATACCATCGGGGTAATGAGAGTGGGACAGAATTAGCTACAGACTGGTGAGAGGTGAGTGCGGGAGGGTTCTGGAGCTTAGAGATGTGAAAACAGAGGGTGTGTTTGAGAGGAACCGAATCAGGAGGTATTTGAAAAGAAATGTGTGGAATGCTTGTTTGTGTGTGTGCACTCTTGTATATATGAGGATTGCACCAGATGCAAGCAAGTAGGAACATTAGAAACATTATGATATTAAGAAGCTGCAAATATTACAAAACAAGAAAACATGAACATTTGGTAGTTCACCTTCATTTTGTATATCAAGTTAACACATTTTGTTTGCATTGAAACATTTCTCACATGATTTGTTCTGTCCTGCAACAGGTGTAAGTGCCATAGTCTCTCTCGCCCTAGAGCACATTGATTATTAGCCTGAAAGTGCTAAAAGTACTCTTGATGGCTTGGCTCATTCAGGGTTTTAGTTGTTAATCTGCACAATGGAAAGTTTGAGACCACTATCTAGGGCAATGCAAGGACAACAGGAATACTCAATAGAAGTGTTTTTGTATCATGTCTAACCCCGCCTCTAACCCCGCCCACTAGCCACGCCCTAGCTCAATTTAATGAGTACCTGCACTTATTTTTTTCCCATTTAAAGCACTGCCTGTGTGTTATGTGTGCAATTGCCATGCTCAATATATTGACACACTGTATTCGCTAAGCATGTAAAATACCACTGCACACAACCCTGGGGCCTGTTTACAATTAAATGGGGCAGCATGGCGCTGCAAGTTATTTAGCAGAGCAACGCTGTGTCCTTTCAAAAACACAGGGATGCGCAGTATTTACTAGAATACAGTGCATCCCTGTTTTTTTCCTTGCGCTATAGAAGCTGCTTAGTGCCAGCCCAGGCATCCTTGTACCATGGGGCAGGGGTGCTTGCATTGTAGAGATGATTGTGTTCCCTTCCTGCACAAAAACAATCAGTAATGGCATTTTGCTCCTTCTATGTGTGCTGCAGAATGCAGCACACATAGAAAGAGCAAAATACGTGGAGAAATAAAAGTATTTTTCCTTGTTATGCCACTCTAACGCCTCCTTTTGAAAGGCGTTAGTTTTTGTCGCAGCCTCAGATGTACATATCCCGGGGCATAAAACACAAGATCTCGGAGCACACAGAAAATTAAATGCAATTGCCACTTATAAGTCCAAAATTCCAATCCAAAGTAACGGTGTTTACAACAGAATTCTTTTTATTCCACAAAATCCACTCCTTGTGCCAACGCGTTTCGCCTAGGTTCAAGACACCTACGGCTTCGTTAAGGCTGGAAATAATACAAAGAACGTATATTTGTAATAATTTCTTACATGTGGTCATAAAAACCATCCACCATATACATGCAGACCGTGTCAGCACTGTAAAAACATAAGTGCATTTCAGCCGTATACGTAATGTTGACAGATTAATTACACAAATATGACTCTTTACAACAAATGCGCTGTCCACGTGGTCGTTATAACGACTGCGTTGTTTCAACGCGAACCATAACATCGCAAGCCGTTTCAAAGACTTGCTTTACAGAGCGCGCTGGATTTAGGAATGGTATTATTTACTATTCCTACTCCAGTTTGTGCAACAGCAGGGAAGATGTTTAATTGTAAATCCAACACCAGCGCGCCCCCTACAGCAAGTCGTTCAAACGACTTGCGATGTAATGCTACGTGTGGTAAAAACGCGGTCATTGTAACAGCCGTGTTGTAAAGGAACCGCGTTGTGGAGACAGCGTTGTAAATGCTATTTCCCTAATTACCCACATTAATAAAAAGCCAGAAAATTGACGGTCTATAACATACATCCCGAATACCAATTAAGTGTATATGTTTAAGTATTGCCCATTAAAAGCAAGTGTGTGTTTTCACAATACAATTGGTGGTTTGTTGTCATTTGGTATCTGATTTCGAATTTAGCATTAACATCATTAAAGATCTAAAGAAGAACAACAAATTAAGGCTTCAAGCTGTGAGAGCACAGCATGTGGCTGTCGGTGATGCTGTCACTTGCCTGGCCATGTATGTGTCAACTCTTGCTCCTGAGAACCATGTCCAGCCATTATAACTTTATAAAGACACACAACAGCAAAGGGGGCTGGCAGTGCACCCCTGGGCTCAACACACAGCTGCCACAGACAATTGGAGGTGCGGGTAGCACAGAAAATGCAAATCTGATGAGCGAGGCAGTGCAGGGCGCCAACGATGGTTGTGTTGGGGGCATGAGAGGTAAACAAGAGCCACCCAGCGGCATGTGACTGGGAGGCACTACTCCAGGTGGCTGTGAAGAGGAGTCATCCCTACTTGGGGGCAAGAGGTCTACCACATCAGGTAAAGAAGGGGGCACAGAAGACAGGTGTCCATGGGAGGCACCCCTGAATGTAGTATAAAGTGCAGGATGGAGCTCCATCCTTGGCAGTGCCAGCTGGACTACCATTCTGGTGGGTCACAAATAGTAAGGGGGTGCTGAAGAGCTAATACCGGTAGGTGGAAGGACTGTGGCGAAGTGCAGGGCAGCAGCCCATGGCAGGAGATTGAAAACATGGTTTGGATCAGAGGGGCATACCTGGTAGAGAGTATAAGCGAAGGCAGTGTACTTATCCCTGTCATTCAGTGAAAAATTCCCCAAAATCAAAGGTCAATATGCCTACACCTGCCAGGAAGTAGAAAGTAAAGCAAAACCCAGCATGTGGCATGGGTAAGACCTCTGATACACCTAGGATATTAAAGCTACCCACTGTAGAGGCAGGAAGGTCACATCTTCCAGGGTAGAGGGAAGCAAAACCTTTCTTGAGTCGAGAGGGAGGTGCGAAAATGCCACTGCTTGCAAGGGGCAGGAATGAGGTACGACAGAGTCACCCCTGAGAACAGAAGGGCAATCCTTGCCACAGATGGGACATGGTAGACACCTATAGAAGAGACAGGAAACTCACAGCTGGTGGGGAGGAGAAGGGAAAGCGACCTCTGGCAGGGCGCATATATGTCACGTATACCACGGGGCTGATAGCTGTGGGACCAGGGAGAACTTGACTTCTCAAAGTGAGTGGACATTTAAAGCAACGGGGCTGGCAGGGGTGCAAGTAGTAGGCAGTGCTCACTCCGTGCGGGGCTGACTTGTGCAATAGTTTCCTAGGTGCGTCTCCTACGCAGGTTTCTGTCTTGTACCTGCACCCTGCACGGTTAGCGCTTAGTCCCTGTGTGGAATTTACCTTGACTGACGAGTAGGAAACAGAGGGATCTAGGGACTGGATCTGGAAGGTTCAGCTCGTTCCTCGACGGCGGGGGCCTTTGGTCATATTTGTCAATAAGCCATGTTATTGAAGGAGAACCTGGATGCAACTGCGTCTGCACTGTTTACACTACACAATGCTAACAAAATAAAATAATGTGTATCCTGGGTTGGTTCTTCAGCTAAAGTGGATTAATTATGCCTGGCTTGATGTCAAGTAGTGTCTGAAGTCCTGCATGGAAATGCTTGTTTAGGGAACTTTGAGAGTTCTTTAGTGACCTCTCATTTCCCCCTGCCTTGCAGTTTCTCCTCCCGCTTTGTGGGTGGCGCTGTTACAACCTACAACTGACACCTCTAACCAGTGCAGCCTGTGTCCTCAACTGTTCGAGTAGTTTCCGAGAAGGACCGGAGTCCTGGAGTTATCAATCCCATGGCAAGTGAGTGCTCTGTGGCAGAGTAAGGGATTGATGCAGAGGGTGCCGAGTGGCGTACACGGAGGGATCTCTCCCACTGGGCTTGCAAGAGCTGCTCAAGGTGGGGTCCATTGCAGAAGAAGATTTCAAGCATTCTGAAACGAATTTAGCATTGAAGGTGTGCTTTGATTCATGCTGCTGTCAGTAGGTGGGCTGTTAATGAGCAACAGGATATTGGAACAAAAAAGAGAAAGATTTTTAAAACATGGCGAGAAACTGTAAATGAGAGAGAAACTAAAGCAAAAGAGCAGGTGAAAGTCGGGCAAAGAGTTCCAGGTTAGGGCACAGGGGGAGGGCAGAGTTCAGGGGAGGAGAGGAAAGGTGTGGTTTGGAAGTGATGATGGCGGGTAACGGGCTGTATGACTTTGCTCATGAAACAAGTCACAAAACGAAGGATGGGGAGAAACGCGAAAGAAACTAGGCTGCATGCAGGGGCTGAGCGGGGGCATCATGCTGAAATAAAAAAATAGTCCTGAAACAATGCAATCAAATGGCCGCTGCGTATGTTTAGCAGTACTTGTTCGCTGAGCTCGGAGAGGGCTAAAGTCGAAAAGAGACATGAAAGATGCATGCCATGGACCAACTGGGAGAAGGAATAACTGAGTGATGTGGGAGGCAGCAAATGGCAAGCCTATGGGCGGGCTGAAGCCCACTACAGTAGATACAGCAGGTCTCTCTTCAAGACATGGGTGCCATCTAGAGCAGAGACCTAAAAACGGGCCCCTGACAATGGGTCATGTAGTAAAATACAGTAAAACTCAAAGTGAGGCCCCTGGGCACGGGAGCCGCTGCACTTGCAGCACCATTATTAGCTATGGCCCTGGGGCAGGTAAGACTGTTTACCCCGGTGTCTCTTCTAAAGATCTGTCACCGGGCATGGTCACCATGCCCTCACCAAATAATGTGAACTTTATTCAAGGCATCTGCATGAGCTCTGCGACCGGAAGCACACATACCCAAAAGATGCCCGAACTTTTAAAGTTCAGCTCCAGTCTTCTCAAGGCACTCATTCCTGTTTTGTTTTGGTAAAGCCTTGTCCCAGCACTACGCTACTTCAGGCAGAAGTGTATTAACAATCCCCCCATCCAATCTTCTCTTCCTCCCCCCTAAATTACAATGCGGTCTTCCTCCTACCACTGGCTTTACTCTGGTGTTCTCTGGAGCACTTCCTTCTTCATGCGATCCCCCACTTACAGTACAGTACATTATAAACATTTTCTGCATAAAAGTTGCCACTGCCATGCCCCTTGCGCACTAGTCCTTAATTTGCTGTGCCTCCTGAATGTCCCCTCGCCTTGTTTCCTCCCTTCCATCCGTGTCTTTGTCGTTCTCTCCGTTATCTCTAGTCATACTGCTCATGAACGCTACCCACTCGATTACGTCCTCCTCCAATTTATAAGCCCAAGGGATCTTCTTCATGTATATTTCCTCTGCTCGTGCCCATTCTAATACGTCCTTACGCCACAATTCTATGGAGGGTGCCCTTTCTCATCCATCCTATGGCCACCCTCCTTTTTGCCAATGCCAACTCTAGAAAGTTCTAGCCTATTTTGTCCTTCCTGGGTTTCTTAACCACGCCCAACAAGCATTCCCTTGGAAGTGCCACCCGTATTAATCCGGTAACGTCCCTCATTTGTTCCGCCACTTCCTGCCAGTATTGTAGAACTGTCTGGCATTCCCATGCTAAATGGAAGAACGAGGCCCCATCCATCCCACTTGTGGGGTAGGCTGCCCCCCTTCCCGCATATATTCTGCTAAGTTTAATCGGTGTCATATATGTTCGGTGCAGATAATTAAAGTGCGTCAGCCTGAAGCGTGCATTGCCTGATACTGTCTGAACCAATTTGCTTGTCGAACTCCATTCAGTATCCCCAAAGGGACCTCCTAAATCCTCCTCCGATGCTCTTCATGCCCCCGTGGTCGGCAGGAGCTGTAAAGTGCTGCACTCCCTCTGGGTTAATTTAACATATTGGAGGAACTGTCCCCTCGTCACCCCAAATGCCTCCTGCGCTTCTTCAAAAGTCAGACATGTCTCTCCCGGGTATAGGTCCCTCAATCTCATGCATCCCCCCTCTCTCCAGCTTACCATTGACATATCCTGGTCTGTACAATGAAACAGCAGGGGCGTCCAGATATCTAAGTCCCTGGCAAATGGCGGTTTCATAAACACTCTCTTAATCACTCGTTCCCAGATCTCTGCTGTTTGACTTATAAGATGTGGAGTTCCCTCAGGTACCCTATTTCCTAGCATGAGCAGCTTTATCAATATGAGCATACCATGTGTTCCCTTTAGCATTCACTTCTCAGCGTTGTCCTCATCTGACGCCCATTGTGCCACATACTGCAATTTAGATGCTTAATAATACAACCCCAAATCAGGGAGGCTCAGCCCCCTTCTTGTGTGTCACGTTTCAATTGCGGCAATGCTACCCTGCTCCTTCTTCCTGCCCATACCAGCTGGATCAAGAGGCTACCAATTTTCACAACACACTATAGGGGAGCTTGTACATCCCATTCTGGACCGTATACAGACACCTTGGGAGGAACACCATCTTGCTCACCGCCACCCTTCCCATAGTGGAGAACGGTAGCGTGTTCCATAGCAGGATGGATTGGGTTAGTTCCGATATCATCAGGCCCACCACCAGGCTCCTGGTCCTCAAGATCGCGGCCTACTGTAACCCCCAAGTATCTCAAGGACGACACCTCCCTTCACAAACCCACCTTTGGTAGCTGTGTTATCTCCTTTCCCTCCTGTCCTCCCAGGGGGAATAACAGTGTTTTCTGTTTGTTTACCCGCAAACCTGTGACTTTGCCAAACTTGTCCATCTGTTGCAGGAGCTGTGGTATTTTGGCCTCTGACTCCCTTAGATATAACATCATGTCGTCTGCATATAGCGAAATCAAGTGAGTCCTCTCTACCACTCTTATGCCCATCGTCCCAGCCTCCTTCTGTAACACTGCCGCCAGGGGCTCCATTGCCATTGCAAACAACAATGGGGAGAGTGGACAACCCTGCCTCGTACCCCTCCTCACCTCCCAGCCCTCTGACAGAATGCCTCCACTATGTACCCGTACTCCTGGGAAAGTGTATAGTACCTTTACCCAGTGACAAAATTTCAGGCTGAAGCCCATACGCTGCAGTACCCTCTGGAGATATGTCCATTCAACTGTGTCAAAGGCCTTTGTGATAGCCACAAACAAAAGTACTAGGTTCTCCTTACTGTCTTTCACCCCATGCATTACATGCACCAGCCTATGCAAGTTCAATGCCGTGCTTCGCCCTGGGATGAATCCGCACTGGTCCTCGTGTATTAAGTCCCTCACTACGCCCGTCAATCTCCTTGCCGGTATCTTGCACAAGACATTCAGCATTGTTAAAGGTCGGTATGCTGCTGGGTGCGTTGCGTCCCCCCCGGGTTTGGGCACCATACAAAGCACTCCATCCCTGAGTGTCGGAGGCATTATTCCCTTCTGTCCTGCTTCTCTGTATACCTCTAGCAACGGCCCTGCCACTGTTCCATATATGCCTGGTAGAACTCTACGGGAAATCCATTGCTTCCCGGCATCTTTCCCCTGTTCAGTCCCTTGGTTGCTTCTTTTACCTCTTCCAAAGTAAGGTCTGCTTCGATTTCCTCGTTAACCTGTCGTTCCAGTCTGGGAAGCTCCGCCCCCTCCACGTATTCCTCAAGTTCCCCTTCCGTCGGCTCTGCCCCCCACATATACTTCTTGAAGATGTCCCTTTAGGGCTTCGTTTATCAGTCTCTGTGTAGTGGCTATTGCTCCGTCCTGCCTCCTCAGCATTACTATAGGGTCCCTGGCCTTTTCTCTTTCGAGCAGCCATGCAAGCATTCTGCTAGGCTTATCACCTACTACTTCATTTTTAAAAAATTTATTTATTGATTTTGGAGCATTATTTTAATCTCCATTGTTATTTCAATAGAATCGTTTGGTGCTCTTACTATTGCCTGGAGGAAAAGGATGGATAAAATAGTCGAGGAATTTAGTCGCGGAAAAGCCATGCTTTTAACGCTTTTCGAAAGTTCCTCAGTTGGATGGAATGAATGTCCAAGAGGATTCTAACAGAGTGGAGCCCTGGACCCAGAATGCCCTCCCTCCCCAATTGACAGACCTGGTGGAGGAACAAGCAAGTTAGATTTCTTACCCGACCTGAGCGAGGGGCTGAGTACATGAGGAGCGAAAGGGCATTGTGGGTAACCTCCGATAATTAATGCTGCTCCTGTCTCCGCATACCCTATCAACCTGGGTATGTCCGTGATCATTTGAACTTGTGCTTATTTATTTATAAAGTTTTATATAGCGCGAACTTGATCCCGAATACACCTTAACGATCGTTTTTACTTGCAGAGCTCTCAAGTGTCTGAAGTTCATGCTTGAGTATCTGATCCAGTCTGGGTTTTTCACTTTTTTTTATCCTAAAACTTGTAGACCAGTGTATCGTCTTCATTGAACTACAAGTCCCAGAATGCAATAAAGGACTGGCCTTGGATGAGCTATCCACTCATGGAGACTTGAGGGCTCTGTGAGCGTATTATGAGAATATCTAGTGCTCTTCTGCACGCGCATACCCTCTGTCTCTGGTCTTTATCGAAGAGACTAATATTATCTGTGGTTATATATATATATATATATATATATATATATATATATATATATATATATATATATAAATATATCCACGGCCCTTATCTGGCCCGTGTTAATGGCAATGTTATTAATAACATGAACTTTTATACAGTTGCATGTCCTATCACGTGGACGTCTGTTGATGCTGATAGCGTTAACGCGTGCTTAGATTCCTCTACATAGCCTACTGCCCTGGCCTGTGCTGGTGATTACAGTATTATTACCTTGTGCAGATATATCTCCACATTCTGGTCTTTTGTTGTTGTGGACCGTCATATACCCTATCACTCTGCCCTTTATTAGTGGGTGTCATTGTCCTTAGCTTGAGGTATTAACTCTACTTAATTGCCTGCTGTGTACTTATGGGCCATGGGACCAGCAAAAGCGAGCATTGAAGGAGGGGCCTTAACAGTCAGCGCTTAACATGTTGGCAGCAAGGCTCTTGGCACCAGCCTCCCTCAGCATCACAGGAAAGAAGCCTGCAGTCCCTGTCCCTGGTTCACACTATCACTGGATTTAGAATCTCGGCTAAAAACATCTGTTGGCACCTGCAATCTAAGCCTTTTGATAGGCTAAAAAGGCCTCAGCTTTCAACACGGGGCACTGGTTGTGCTGTTATACCTTCACACACCATGTTGTGGCCTGTCTTTGTGATGACAAGATTAACTTGTTCTTAAATTCCTCGACACATCCTATGGCTCTCGCCTGTTTTGGGGATGTAATTCTAACTCTTACTTACATTTTTTTTACATTCCCTATCACCTTGGCATGTGTTAGTGATGACCATAATTATGAGGGGATATATATTTTTATGAATTCTGATATCATAGCCATTTTTGGTGATAACATTAGCAACTTGCTTTAATGGTGTTCCGCATACCCTGTTCCTCTACCCTGTGTAAGTGATGATAACATTACTTAAGTGTTATTGTCCTCTGCTCAGGGCATTAACAAAGGTCAATCTCCCGGCTGCAGTTTTGGACCAGAGAAGAAAGTAAGGGTCAGTAAAGAGAGGAAAGACAAATAGCGTCTGTTGATGCCCACCAACACGTGGGCAACAAGGCTGTTTGTGCCCGCCCCCCCTAAACTCCCTTACCACAGACAGACAGACAGACAGGCCATCTGTCCTGGCTGCTCTGTCTCCCTGCATCTCACCCTCACTCACCTCGAACGCAGGCAAACAACAATAGAAGGTACCAGCAGTCTGTGCATTCTGATTGGTTGGGCTAATTTCAACAATGTATACAGAGGCCCTTATTTATGAAGGGCTTACACCGTAGTTGCATCACTTTTGGTGATGCTGCAGCGGCGTAAAAAATGGACCATACTGGCCAATAATTACAAAGTGATGCATTTAGGCAGATGCGTCCCTTTGTAAACCCTTGAGCTACATTATACCTGTGTCAGGTATAATGTATGCAGGGTGGACGTTCCGATGCATGCATGGGACTCACCCGTGTGTAATGATGACACATTGCTGGAGTTGCATCTGTTTTGCAACACACTCCAGCAGTAAATCATTACTACGCCACCAGATATGTCAGGATTTATGACATATCTGGTCAGTTCTTGCAACATGGCGCGCCGTACTGTAAATAAAGTGGTACAAAAGGATGCTCCATCCATCACCACCCCCTTTTGTACCGCTTTGGCCGCCATAAGTTGGCAGTGTATGCTCAGACGTGAGTCCCTTGCTCACTTTGCCACTGGATTCAAGCAAGCCGGGCTGAAGACGGCTGAAATGCCAGAAACCGGTCCTCGGAAGCTTGTTTCCGGTCCAGGGAAGGCATGGCTTGGCAGTTTGGGCTGGACTGTTCCCATGAGGCACAGGGTCAGACTGATTTGCATCTGAACTGCGGTGGCAGAGTGGGCTAAAGAACAGTGATGGATTAAACCCAGATCTGTTGACTGGGTGTGAGTGTTTGATTGGTTCAGATGCTCCGTCCATCACCACCCCCTTTTGTAGTACTGTAAATAAGGCGCATCCAAGGTATCGCGAGAAGGGCGCAATGAAAAGTGTTGCATCGCTGTTTCAAACCAGCGATGCAACACTTTTCATAAATGAGGGCCAGGGTGTTTATCATGCGTCTATAGCTCCACATACTTGATCACTCCGGCCTGTATTAGTGGTGTTAATGTTAACATGTGCTTCTATCCCTCTACACACCCTGTTGCTCTGGCCTATGTTTCTGATCGTTATACTAATGTGTGCTTACATATTTCCTACAGATCCTATCTCTCTGACCAATGCTGTTGATAAAAATATTCATAACAAATATCAGTCAGTCAGTCATTTCTTTATTTCGGCTCAACTGCCATAAAAGAGCATGTTAAAAATACAATACAGAAAAATATTTAAAACAATAAAAGCAGCTGTACATCAATTCTCATTTCTTATCAAATGTTCAGCAAATAACCGGTTGCGGGGTAGCACCCTCTTCAGCCAGGCTAACTTGAGGACCTGGTCTGGCAGTTCGTGCTGGACTGCTTCCATGTGGAGCAGGGTCAAGACTGATTTGCATATGGCTGGGTCCAAACTGGGGTGGCATGGGGAGCAATAAACCGATGGATTAGATCTGTGACTCGGGGTGAATGTTTGATTTGTTCAGCATTCCGTCCATCGCCTGTTCTCTTTGCTTTTGTCACCCTAAGTGGAAAGGTTATGCCCAGACGTGGATCACATGCTCACTGTGCCACTGGATTCAAACTAGACTGGCTGATGAGGGGTAATACCCTGAAACCGGTCCCAGAATGCTTGTTTCTGGTCCAGAAAGAACCTGG
The DNA here is from genome assembly GCF_964261635.1 of Lissotriton helveticus. Lineage (NCBI taxonomy): Eukaryota > Metazoa > Chordata > Amphibia > Caudata > Salamandridae > Lissotriton > Lissotriton helveticus. Next base: position 1,470,231,892 of record NC_136057.1, on the reverse strand, counting down.
CCTGACAGTTCGGGCTGGACTGTTCCCATGGGAAGCAGGGTCAAGACTGATTTGCATATGTCTGGCTCCTAATTGGGGTGGCGTTTAGATATGTATATTTGAGGTATGTGGCTTTAGATATTTAAGCACACATTATTTCCATTGTTGCGGTACTTGACATTGTCGTGTTGTGGCACATGGAGAAAAATGACCACAATTATTGCCCTATATGGACAGATGAGATTGGCTCAGCCAATCAGAACACTTAGAATGCTGGCATTTTTAAGCACACATTAGTTCCATTGTCGTGCTGCGTGGCATTGTCGTATTGTGGCACATGGAGATAAATGAGCACAATTATCGCCCTATATGGATGGCTGAGATTTGCTTAGCTAATCAGAACACTTAGAATGCTAGCCCTATTTATACTCTCCCTCACCAACAGCAAACAAAGTCGTCCAACGACCCACTCTAAATACGGCAGACGATCGGATGGCTTGCCTCCAATGACCCATACTCCATCTGGTCCCCAGAGTAAGCCAATAGAGTACATTTGTACTTCGTCTGCATTACCTGCCAGTCCACCCGACTAAAACTTGAGCACGCAGCCTGAGAGTAAGCGGACAGGGTGCTCCATTGCTGTTGTGACAGAGTATCCTCTCTACCAAACTCTAAATCAGGCCCTTTTAGTTTCCTCCAAGTATTGGAGGATCTTCTGTTCCCTCCAAACTCCAAATGAAGCCCTCGGCCTTCGAAAGGTTGTTGTGGCAGCCGTTACCAGGGGGAACACATGCCATACCTTCGAGTGTGGTACTATGGTTTCTACGGCCGAGCTCCACATACGAGAAGCTGGAAACATTGCGGTGCCAGCGAATAAACTGCAGTTTACAAACCAGGAACACGCAGTACCTCAGAGCCTACACGCCTCCGGCTCCCTGTCCCCACAGGCACGCCACAGAGCTCATGCCTCCACTACCCACCTAACTTTTATCTTTTTGCAAAGAGAATTTCAAATTCGTGGTAATCAGGGCGTCTTGTTATCAGGGAACAGAGAACTCTCTGTTACTCTTTAAGAACACACGTCTCTGTGTACCCAGAGACACACTGGCCCATGACTTCATTGGAAGGTTTTCTTCCAACAGTCAGACAGTGCTTTTAGGCGCCCAGCAGGACTCTGGCAGAATATATCTGGGACACGCTGGAAGACGGCCACAGCAGTCCACTCTGGGCCTTGCTTCCTTGAGATTACATTTCCCACAATGCATTGTAATGTCGGTTAAAGCCCAAAAGTATATCTGCTAGGGTCCCTCAAGAACAGACTTGTGTCGCATGAATATTTCCTAAGGGCCCTGCGACTCAAGATTCTTATTTTCCTGGCGACAGTGAAGTTGGCTGGATAACAGAATTTAATAATGGAGTTTAATTTAAATGCTGTAATCAGAGGAGCGGGAGATATCGAAGCAGCAGGCGGGGGCGTTGTTAATTCCCTCGCTTGCAAAAGGGCGCTTGGCATCCTTGCTAGGATTGTGGGTCTCCAAACCTAAACAGGCGTCATCAAGCAAAGGAACATTCTAGAGTGCTTGTTGCTAGTGATTGTCAGTGATTCATGCCGGGTCAACATTTTGGAAGAGGAAAGTGGGAGATTGTTAAAAACTAATGGGGGGGGGGGGGGTGGATTTCCCCTAATGACTTCTATTGAAGGGGAGGCAATTTGAGAAGGGGGGACAGGCGGAAAGCCGCAATAAAGCCATTAAAAAAAAAATCGCGAGTCTCCCGCGGGCAGCGGGTCTAGTACCATGTAGGGTCTCGAGAACTCTTCCTTTCTCGTCACTGGATTAATGCACTTGCTGCAAACATCAGTGTAACCGGTGGTTTATAAAATGCGAATCAAGTTTTTTAATGCAAAACAGTAGAATTCTGTTTCAAATCGTGTATAAACTGTGTACATCGATCCGAAGAATCATATGCGCCGCACAAGAGCATGTATATCTTTTAACGTCATCATTTTCTTTTTTTAATGGTTGGGCTTTTAAAACCTCTCGGCTGAAGTCCCTTCTCGCTCTCTCATGAATACAAGTATGCCGCCTCGCGCGGGCATCGGTAGCATTTCTAAGTATATTCAATGCCAGGGTGATTCACGCGCTGCGGAATGTTGGATAGCCAGCTCGCCGCCCCCCTCCACACATACCAGAGAGATGTCCCTCCCCCGGCATCGCGCCTGGTTCTAAACTCCGTGCCCATGGCGGGAAAGGATGGAAGTCGCCGGCAACCCGATAACTTTACTTCACAATTTAATGATAACATTAGTTCATATTTTTAAAAAGACACCGAATGGAAGTTTAGTTTGCATACACGCAATTAGATATTACTCTCAAATATCGTAAATATACCTAAAGAAATTGTATAACTCGTGAGTGCTAAATTTGAAGGGGGCGCCCTCCACCTTATCTATAAAATAGCCACCACACAGTTTACAGTTTATATATCGAAGCGTTGGTGAAATACACATACTTTAAAGGAGGGCTGGGTGGACAGAGACTTTAGGTGAGAGGGACAGCTCAACCCTCGTCGCATGAAAGTGAGTTTGCTTGAGCTTCATTGCTCACTTGAGTCTGCAAAAAGAAGTTATGCTGTGTGATCTTTGCAGCTGGTGCACAGGATTATACCATATAAAGTACCCCACAGGCAGCAGAGGCGAACCTGTCTGATGACGTGGGGAGGCTTGAAATAATGGAACCCTCTATTTCTATTGCCATGTTTGGTTGCTTGCAATGTGATTAGTTGAGCCCTGCACATCAGTGGCCAGGGCCCATTCGGCCTGTTCATTTCTCTGCCCGATTTGATACTAGGCAACTTTTCTGTTATGCTGGCATAATTTTGCATAAATTGGTGTTATGCTTGCTATGCAAAATTCCATAAATTACTCTATTATGCCTGCGTCAGATAACTATACGCTGTTTGTGGCAAACATTATGCGCAAGCGCATGGGAATACGCACAAGCAGAACGTGAATAGCTGCTGTTTGCGGTGCTTGTGTTTTTTTGCTCAAATGTTACGCATGAAATGTGTGACGGGTGACGCAGTTCATGCTAAATTATAGTAGCAAATTCTAGTTTTGCATTTTGCATAAATATGCATAATTTCATGTAATTTTTCAGAAATATTGTGTACTTATGCATAAGAAAAATTGGACACATTTTGCACACCCTTATTTAATACCAGATGGAATGTAGTCTGCAGCTCTCAATCTGAAAACTGCGATCACGCTCCAGTATCCACAGGAGGTCTAGGTTTTATTAAGTTGTACCTTATCAAGTTCAACTGAGGTCAAAGGGTCCGATCCCTAGCTGTGCTACTTCAACACCCCAAGGGTCCGGTGCGGAGATGGGGTGTGCCTGCTAGAAAGTGCTGCAGGACAAATGGGGTGCCCTGGGGAGAAGCCATGGCTCTGCCTGTGACCTACATCTTCTTTGAACAATGTAGAGGATCTGAGGCAGTGCAGGAACACTGCTAACCAGAGCCTTGGAACTTGTGTAACTGGAGGGGTAGCTGTGCTTTTTGGGAAATACGTAACTTTTGGATAGCTCTGCTGTTTGACGCCTTAGGTATGTTTAAACAAGTGTTCGAACTGTGGCCTGCACTACTTCTCCTCATCTCCGCTACGTCACATCCTCCTATCATCCTTAGTTCTCATGCCTATTTCTCATGCATCATCTTTACTTTTAATCCATATTCCTTATCTATCAACCCCTGCTTCTAATTGCTACTTCTCCTCATCACCCTGACTTCTCATCTTTGCTACTCATCTTTCATCCCTACTTCTCATACCTTTTTCTCATGCATCATCTTTACTTTTAATCCCTATTTCTCATCTATCAACCTTCACCACTGGTGCTTCTCATCTCTACTTCTCATCCATCGTCCCTACTTCTCATCCTTGCTACTCATCTTTCATCCCTACTTCTCATGCCTTTTTCTCATGCATCATCTTTACTTTTAATCCCTATTTCTCATCTATCAACCTTCACCACTGGTTCTCATCCCTACTTTTAATCCACAAGTCTTCACTACTGCTTCGCATCCCTACTTCTAATCCACCAGTCCTCATCACTGCTTCGCATCCCTACTTCTAATCCACTAGTCCTCATCCCTACTTCAAATCCACCAGTCCTCTCCACTGCTTCTCATCCCTACTTCTAATCCACCAGTCCTCATCACTGCTTCGCATCCCTACTTCTAATCCACCAGTCCTCATCCCTACTTCAAATCCACCAGTCCTCTCCACTGCTTCTCATCCCTACTTCTAATCCACCAGTTCTCATCACTGCTTCTCATCCCTACTTCTAATCCACCAGTCCTCATCCCTACTTCAAATCCACCAGTCCTCTCCTTTGCTTCTCATCCCTACTTCTAATCCACCAGTTCTCATCACTGCTTCTCATCCCTACTTCTAATCCACCAGTCCTCACCACTGCTTCTCATCCCTAATTCTAATCCACCAGTCCTCACCACTGCTTCTCATCCCTACTTCGAATCCACCAATCCTCATCACTGTTTCTCATCCCTACTTCTAATCCATCAGTCCTCATCCCTATTTCCAATCCACCAGTCCTCATCCCTACTTCCAATCCACCAGTCCTCTCCACTGGTTCTCATCCCTACTTCTAATCCACCAGTCCTCACCACTGCTTCTCATCCCTACGTCTAATCCACCAGTCCTCACCACTGCTTCTCATCCCTACGTCTAATCCACCAGTCCTCATCACTGCTTCTCATCCCTACTTCTAATCCACCAGTCCTCATCACTGCTTCTCATCCCTACTTCTAATCCACCAGTCCTCATCCCTATTTCCAATCCACCAGTCCTCATCCCTACTTCCAATCCACCAGTCCTCACCACTGCTTCTCATCCATACTTCTAATCCACCAGTCCTCCCCACTGCTTCTAATTCACCAGTCCTCACCACTGCTTCTCATCCCTACTTCTAATCCACCAGTCCTCACCACTGCTTCTCATCCCTAATTCTAATCCACCAGTCCTCACCACTGCTTCTCATCCCTACTTCTAATCCACCTGTCCTAATCACTGCTTCTCATCCCTACTTCTAATCCACCAGTCCTCATCACTGCTTCTCATCCCTACTTGTAATCCACCAGTCCTCACCACTGCTTCTCATCCCCTCTTCTAATCCACCAGTCCTCACCACTGCTTCTCATCCCTACTTCTAATACACCAGTCCTCATCACTGCTTCTCATCCCTACTTGTAATCCACCAGTCCTCACCACTGCTTCTCATCCCTACTTGTAATCCACCAGTCCTCACCACTGGTTCTCATCCCAACTTCTAATCCACCAGTCCTCATCACTGCTTCTCATCCCTACTTGTAATCCACCAGTCCTCACCACTGCTTCTCATCCCCTCTTCTAATCCACCGGTCCTCTTCACTGCTTCTCATCCCTACTTCTAATCCATCAGTCCTCATCACTGCTTCTCATCCCTACTTCTAATCCACCAGTCCTCACCCACTGCTTCTCACCCCTTCTTCTAATCCACCAGTCCTCATCCCTACTTCCAATCCACCAGTCCTCACCACTGCTTCTCATCCCTACTTCTAATTCACCAGTCCTCATCCCTACTTCTAATCCAACAGTTCTCATCACTGCTTCTCATCCCTACTTCTAATCCACCAGTCCTCACCACTGCTTCTCATCCCTACTTCTAATCCACCAGTCCTCATCACTGCTTCTCATCCCTACTTCTAATCCACCAGTCCTCATCACTGCTTCTCATCCCTACTTCGAATCCAACAGTCCTGATCCTTACTTCTAATCCACCAGTCCTCATCACTGCTTCTCATCCCTACTTCTAATCCAACAGTCCTCATCACTGCTTCTCATCCCTACTTCTAATCCACCAGTCCTCATCACTGCTTCTCATTCTTACTACTTGTCCCTCATCCGTCAGCATTTAATTTCTCTCGGTCCAAATCGTGTTCTTCCTTGCAAGTGAAGTTTCTTGGAAAGCTGTAGTTATGGTCAGGACAGGAAAGACAGACAGGCTTGAAATCTGCAAACTGCAAGGAAACAAAACACACAATTCTCACAGGTAAAGGCAACATTCGACCAAACCCTTTCCTCTGTTAGATAAAAAGCTCATATAGCCTCTCTCCAATGGCTGATTTATATCCTACATAATGTAGGCTTATTGCTTTCCCCAAAACCATCAGCACTTTCACCAGAGGCCTGTGTAAACAGAAAATCACTTAAGTAAAGTTAAATCTAAAGCAATGGACTCCCTGGAGGCACACACATGGTTCCATTTCCTCTCCTCTGTCCTCAAGCAGTGCGAGAAGTTGAGAAAACAGTTTTTCAGTGGGTAGATTAACGGAATGCAGCCCATTGTCTTAACTCTGATTGGCTGTTGACAACCAATCAGTAAAAAGGGAGCTTTCAGAACACAGGACGTGTATTGGTATAACTGTGGAATGAGGCCTGACAGGCGAGGGATAAGAAGTAGGGATGAGAAGCAGGGATGATTATTGATGAATGAGAAATAGGGATGAGAAGTAAGGCTAATGGATTAATTACAAGGATGAGAAACAGGGGTGATGGATTAAAAGTGGGGATGAGGGATTAGAAGTAGAGATGAGAAGGTTTGAGAAGTAGTTATGATTGATGAGGAGTAGGGATTATAGATTAGAAGTTTGGATTATGGATGAGAAGTAGAGATGACAACAAGGGATGATGGATCAGAAGTAGGTATGAGATTTAGGAATGGTTGATGAGCAGTGGGATGCTGGATGAGTAGTAGGCCTCAGAAGTAGGAATGATGGAAAAAAGGGCTGAGAATTATTGATGACGGATGAGAAGCAGGGATAACAGATGAAAAGAAGGGATTATGAATGATGTATCTGAAGTAGGGATGATGGAGGAGATGTAGGGATGGTTGATAGGAAATAGAAATGAGAAGTGAGGACGAGAAGTAAGAATGAGAAGTAGGGATCAGAAGTGAGGAAAGTGGATGTCCTAAAAATGAATGGTGTAAGCGTGCGTCCCACCTGCGTGAAGGGCTGATATGCGAGTTGTGTATCTGTTCTGTGTGACTCGTTCCACACCTGGTATACTCCATATAGGTGCTGGCGACACAACGTGCATTCACCCTACTGCATCACTTCCTGTCTGGGCTTCCCATGTCGTTGGGACACAACATGCCATCATATATTGAGTGCGTGACCTTGCTGCCGGCTTGAGGGTAGCAATCAGGTGCCAGGGGCTTGGGCAAGGGGGACGAGCTGTTTCCAAATGCAGAAAAACTGGTTGTAGTGAACAGCTTGCGCCAAGATGGCTATTGTGTGACGGGCCTTTGTGTGTGCGACGGGCTTAGCCTGTGGTTGAAACTTTGCCCTACCCGACCTGGTGCCTACGCACGTAGCTCACCGTCCAGAGTTCACGAGATGAATCATTTCAAATAACCATAGTTGTCGTTGTATAGTACACAATGACTGCTGCGGAGCCTCTTGGAGCCTTCCCAAGTTTGTAACAGTAGTACCTGCCACCCAACACACTTGATGCCAACTAAACCTCCACAGAGGGATTCACTTTAGTAGGGATTACAACTTGAGACTTTCATGTTACTCACCACACCTCTGCTGCAGGTGTAGCAACCTGCTAAACTACTGCACCTAGCAGCTAACACCAGAAGATGAGTGCTTGCCAAGCTAGTGAGTACAATGGTGTCTACGTATGATCATCGCTTGAAGTTTGTCGAGTTTCAGGTCCCTGGATGCCGACAGACGGGAGTTTGTACCCCGCTACTGGCTGTACTGTGTGTAGAGACTGCAGTATGGAGTGAGGAAGAGCCCAGCTTACATTTCTTTCTTTCATAACTGCAGAGACTTGAAGCCTAAGTGGGGCACCAGGGGCAGTATTGTTGACATTTGACGTCACACAGCGTCGGCACAACTGGAACCTGATGGATGGTTGAGCGCACTCCAGGAATCTGACGCCAGACAGTTACGTCATTCAAAGAACCTGACGTCAGACTTTGACATTAGAGTAACCTGATGTCAGACCTTGACAGTACTGTCGCATTCTGACATCGGAATCGTACACTACTCTAGAAACCCACACAGACCATGATTTCACTCCAGAATATGATGCCAGACGGTGACATAGCCTGAGTAACCTGACGTCACACTGACCTTGTTTTTGTAATCTAACGTCACAATGTAATATTGTTGCAGATATCAGTCTCATGATTGTTGTAGTGTGCCAGGGTCTAACTTAAAACTACTACATGACTTCACAAACCTGACGTCAGATCGCACAATGGAACCAGCATCAGACTATGACACTGAGCTAGGAGTGGACGTCAGACTGGGACATCACTCCAGGAAACAGCACAACAGGAATTTGCAAAGCCAAAAGCTTTCACCTTCAGCAGACCTATTGGCGTTGCCAATAATTTTTCCAATGCTGTTCAGAGTCATCAAAAAGACGTGAAAACTCCTTTGTGCTGACGCTGTGAGGCGCCGGAAGGCGGCGGAGCGTCGCCCATTGCTCTTAGAGCAGTTAAAAAGGGAAAAAAAAAAAATAATAACAACGCTATTATCATTTTATTTTTCGTTGCTGCGGGCCTGGGTTAGGGCGGGCTAGTGGCTCAGGGAGGAGGAGTGGCTTGTGCACAGTAAGTGCACATGACTGCTTGCCCGGCCGTCTTGGGCCGTCCAAACAGTCATACGCGCTTTGCATGTTCCCTACCAGGTGGTAATGCACAGCCTGGTTGGGAACATACACATGCACCCTGTCCCCGTCTGAGTGCGGATCCACGGTGCTCAGACCAATCGCAAAACTGCATTGCAACATTGTGATTGGCTTAGGGGAGCCTGTATGCTTTCTGCATCTTCCGGACTGGAGTCAGGAAGAGAAGAGAAGCACAGATAACGAGGAGAGACGGGGGAAAAAGTAAGTGTTTAAAAAAAATATTTTTCAAGCTCCCTGTCGTCCGCCACCCGTTGCCTCCCAGCTGCCACTGGGCGTCAGCAATAAAAAAAAAATGGTCACGATGTGCGCATGTATGCATCCATGCTGCATCACGCATGCACTCATATTTCATGTCTCTACATTAACCCAGCATGGTGACATATAAGTGTGCATGTATCATCACGTGTGAGTGCAAACGGCATGACAGAGCCTCCATTTTTTTTACTTACTGTTACAAGATGGTGGATGCGTAGTAAATAAGAAACAGTTAAATGTAGACGAGCATGCGTACTTTAAAAGGAGTGGCCTGGCAGCCAATTTCAGCTGCAAGGACCTCCCAAAACGTTTTTTAAAGTTTTTTTTTATATGAATGCGATGGGGGGGGGTTAGGTAGCAACATAGGAGACGTATCTCATGTATCTCCTTTGCACACTCTACTTGGGTATGCTAGGACACAGTGCAGAGGAGCTCCAGACCTACTGGCAGCCAGGGCTGGTGCAGGTGTGCCCAGACTGCCCAATGTGGCCTTCAGTCAGTCAGATCAATTATACGGCAGTGGCATGCAAGTATTTGCCCACTGTGCTCTTCTACCAGCCAGTCATGGTGTGGGGATTTACCACAGGGCACTGTATGGTCTAATGCCAGTCGTGCGCGATGCAAAGGTATGCAACACTTTGCCCAATGGGGTCTTCTTCCAGCCAAGCCTGGTGCAGGGCAACCCAAACTCTACCCAATGTGAAGGTCCATGGTCAGGGGCACCTTAGGCTGGCACGGGTGGTGATCAGCCAGCCAGACCTGGTGAAAGGCACCCTACACTCTACTCAGTGTGAAAAAGGCCTCGGACTATGTTGTTATGTTTTGTTATGCAGATTTGTAGAGTGACCTAGTACCCGGGAGGGTATTGTGGTGCTGAGCAGGTGTGAGGCACACCTAGGGCCTAGTGGAACTACTGGAAAAAAAACATTTTCAGCTTCTTGCAGAATTCAAGAAGTGAGGAGGAGGAGCTTATGTGTAGCGACAGGACGTTCCTTACTTTCGGAGCGATGCTTTACCCACCCTTCCGTTGTACAACAGTGGTGAATCCGTAAAGAAGCCATGAGTGTGGTTCATTTAAAATACTGGCTCCAAAACTACAAAACAAAAAAACACTAAAACTTTAGCAGAAAATTATTTTCATTTAACCAAATGCATTAATTGCACTTCATTATCTATTGTCATAAATCCAGTAATCCCGAGGAGTTGTTTTATTCATCGTCATTTCCAGCCATGCTTTAGTCAGTGCTTAAAAGGGTCATTTCCCCCCTAATTCTTTTCTTTTCATAATTGCATATTCTACAACAAGCTTGTGTTACATACCCAAGTCTCAAATTTTTTTTTTCTGTAGAAATATGGAACATTTGGTATTCTAAAAATAACATATTTTCTTTTTGCCGTAATCCCTCCCAGAGTCAGTCATGCTCTAAACCTGATGCAGACCGAAGTCTTTCTGTGAACATCATTGTTGAAACGTGTGTACGATTTTGCATGTGGATGTGCGCGCATACACACTCACTCGAGTGTTGGTTGAAAATTCACATTTTTTAGTGTTAAAATCTATACGGAGCAAGAGGCCAGAGTGCAGAAAAGAGGTGCAGAGTCAGAGCTGGTACAGTCGGAAACAGGAGGCGGAAGCCAGAAGTCCGAAGGGGGTGTGCCAGGAGACCAACAATCTGACTAGCAATGAGACAAACCAAGCGAGCACTGGCAATTGCAAGCAAACCGCACACACAGCCCCGAGCACCGCCGAGTATATCTGCACCCTCCTGGGGAGGTAAAGGAACAACAACACACCACCCTCCGCCCAGACTGCGAGCAAGATACCGGAAGCTCCCATGCAAGCAACAGGGCTGCAGGGGACCAACACCGGAGGCTTGCTAGCAGGTCCCCCTCCCGAGCGGAATCCAACGGTGAGAGAGCGCAACGCAGCTGAAGGCAGCACCGACCAGCGGGTCGGAGGGGGCAGGATCAGAGCGGTGAGACGCGAGAGAGCGAGAGAGCCGGCAACAAAAGTCAGAGAGATACGGAGCGAGCACCTAAGGTATTCCGGGCAGCAGCGGGAAGGCACGCACGCAGCCCCGAGCAGCAGCCGGCCTGGTGACGAGAACTTGCACCACAGCAACAACGCACCAACAACGCACCGCTCTCTGCTCAAGCGGTACGCATGGCCATAAAAGCCCACGACCGCAAGTAAGGCAGCAAGCTAGAGGCCGGCAGGAGACACAGACGCTGCATCACAAGGGCGAGTACTCAAGAAAAGAGCTAGCGCCAAGGCCTACCACAACCTCAACCTCCAACATCTCCTCACGAATGTCTGCGGAATAAAGGAGCAGCGGCCTGTAAAGCCGCGAACGAGACAAAGCACACGCTGGCAGGGCCTAAAGCAAAGACCAGAACAAGGCACATCAGAGAGCCAAGCAGATATAGATCGCAAGGCATCCAATCACCAGCGCCAAAGGCAATAAACCTACCAAAGGTGGTCCGAGCAGGGGGTCGGCTGGTCAACATTCTATCAAGAAGGGGCATCGGAACAATGCCAGGCAACAATGGGAAGATGGTGGGCGAACAGAAAAAGCCCAAAATAGACAACCAAGGATCCCCATCGAAAACAAGGGGCGAAACAGTCACTCTGGAGACCATTTTAAGAAGAGTAAACGAAGGTAATGAAGTGGGGAGAGAGACGAAACTCAAGGTGGAGAACATGCAACTGGAGATGGCGGCTATAAGAGCGGACCTTCACAAAATAAACACAAGAATGGAAGCTGCAGAAAGCCGAATAAGCTCAGTGGAAGACGAAACAAGTAAGAACACCAAGGCCATAACAGAACTGCGAACAGCCACAAAAGCCATACAAAAGCAGCTAGCGGAGAAGGACGACAGGGCAAGAAGAGGCAATGTAAGGATCCTGGGTGTACCGGAAGGGGCAGAGGACAAGGCGGGTTCGTGTGCCGCCATGCTAGAGGAGATGATCCCCCAACTTACAGGCATCACTTTCGAGAGAGGCTTCGAGGTACAAAAGGCCTACAGAGTACCATCAGGAAAACCAACTACAGGCAGGGGGCTGAGAGCAATAATATGCAACCCACTAAGACTAAGCCAGACGGAAGCCATCTTTGCCTTTGCCAGGAAAAACCAGAATCTGACGTGGGCTGGAAACAAGATAGTGCTGACCCAGGACTACTCGAAGCCAACGGTAGAGTTAAGAAAGGGATTTTTGGCCGTAAGAGAAACCCTGCGTAAAAGAGGCGCCACCTTGAGCTTCGTTAGTCCTACCAGGTTCAAAGTAACAGACAAATGGAAGACAATGTTTTTTGAATGAATGCCCAGGAGATCTAAGGCGCTACCTGCAAGGACCACCGGTGGAAGAGATGGAGGAAAACAAAAGCCCCGGAGCAGCGAAAAGAAGCGCCTCACCAGACGTGGGCGAACAATCTGAGTAAGACGCACTACGAACTCCAGCAAACGAAACACAAGACATCGTATCTACCTCAATACACCCATATAAAAGGAAGCTAGAGCAAGAACGTGACAGAACAGCCAGGCAGCAGACCCAAGCAGAGACTCACGCAGAGACAAACAAGGCTCACCAACAGCCAGGCGGAGATCGAGCCCTTTTTCTCTCCAGCCTCAAGGCTACACCAAAGGAAGGAAACAAACTCTACCTCAGGGATGATGCGGGCAGAGGAACTTTGTCGTCGCACACCCACTCAGCAAGTAAGGGAGGGAGGGGGGTGGGAAGGGGGGGAGGAGGGAGGGGGGCAGGGGGAGCGAGGGGGGCCGGGGAGTACATACATGGGCTTACTTACTATCATCTTCTCTTCCACTACTATTTCTCTCTATACACTCATATCTAGAAGGAGCAAGCGCAGGTGTAGAGACATGGATCAACACACAACCCTGAGACCATAAGCACACAGAAAAGGGCCACTTGTGCCGCGAAATACAAAGCAGCATAAATGACACACAGTAGCCAGAGCAGCATCGCGTCTGACATCAAGATAGTGTCCCTAAACGTCAAGGGTCTCAACAGCCCGGTGAAAAGGCGGAAGGTGCTCGAGCACCTTAAGAAACTTAAAAGTGACATATATGTGCTCCAAGAAACAAGACTAGAAGAAGCGGACATTAGACGATTAAGTGCCAACTGGATAGGTGAGGTGGTGGGTTCACCAGCTCAGAATAAGAAAAACGGGGTAGTAACAATAATCAGCAAAAGCTCCAACCTAGCAGTGGTAGACTCTCAAGCTGACACCCAAGGAAGAACACTTGTGACCACTCTTAGAAGAGCGGGAGAGACATATCACGTGGCAAACAAAAATGGTCCTAACAGCGAGGACAAACCATTCTGGGAGGGGGTAGGAGGCCAACTACACACCCTGCCGCTGGACAACCTGCTGATCGTTGCAGGAGATATGAATCAAGTTCTTGACCCAGCCATTGACAAGCACCCTAGCAGACAACGCCAATCAACAAACAACCCCAACATCCTGAAAAACCTATGCCCCAAACTGAGACTGAGAGACCCATGGCACCTAAGCAACCCAGATGCCAGGGAATACACATTCTACTCCAAACCTCACAACTCATACAGCCGAATAGATTACATACTAATGTTAGGAACACACACCCACCTCATAGACCACACGGAGATAGGACCTAGATCAGTATCAGATCACGCGCACATAAGCCTAACCCTATCAGGCAAGCACAACGAAAAGCCAACCCGCAGATGGCGGTTCGATGACAGCCTACTCCAACACACCTCTGCGAAAGCAGAGATAGAGGGGGCGATTAAAGAATACCTGCTAATGAATGATACACCAGAGACAAGCAGGGAAGTGCTATGGGACGCCCTAAAAGCCACTATCCGGGGAACAGTCATGACAGTTAAGGGCAGGATGAACAAAGAAAGGAACAAGAGAATTGCAGATCTAGAGAAAGAGATTAAAACGCTGGAGAACAGCCACATAGCCAGATTGGAAGATAATAACACACTCACGAATCTGACCAAACGAAAGTACAAACTTAATAGAATACTGAGTGAGAGAGCAGGGACCTGGATTAATAAATACAAATCGATTAACCTCTGCACTGCAAACAAAGCGGGCAAAAACCTAGCATCCTATCTAAGGGGGAAATAAAAACAGCACACAATAGGGGCCATCAAAGACAAACACAGCAAGTCCCAGACTGCCAACAAGGATATCCTAGAGGTCTTCAGAGACTTCTATGAGGACCTGTACACCAAGGATGATACGCTAAAGGAGGATGGGGGCGAAGAGCTGCTAAGAAACATCACCACACCCACACTATCAGACCGAGAACGTGACATCCTAGAGCTGACCATAACGGAAGATGAGATAGGGAAAGCCACGGCAAGCCTCAAGGACAATAAGGCACCGGGGCCGGATGGGTTCACAGCTGGCTTCTACAAGCAGTACCTTCACACTCTCAAACTCACTATGAAACAGGTATTCGAGGAATGTGTCCACACGGGACGCATGACACCCTCAATGGCTGAGGCAAACATAATTGTCATACCAAAGGAAGGGAAGGATACAACAGAGGCGAAGAATTTTAGGCCGATCTCCCTCATAAATGTAGACTGTAAGATATACGCGAAAATACTTGCTAATAGACTCAACGCATACCTACCCAAGCTTATACACAACTCCCAGGTAGGTTACCTCAAAAACCGTTTGTCCCACGACAACACGAGACTACTATGCCATATAATTAACCACTCCTCCAGAAGTAGCAACGCAGCAGTCATGATAGCCCTGGACGCTGAGAAAACCTTCGACAGGGTCTCATGGCCATTTTTAGATTGATGCATGGGGAGATTCGGGCTAGGGCCTAACTACAGGAGGATGGTGATGGCTCTATACAACAGCCCAAAAGCGCGGGTGGTAGTCAACGGAGGCGCATCGAACATACTCAACCTGGGCAGGGGAACGAGACAAGGCTGCCCACTCTCACCAGCCCTTTTCCTATTAGCCATAGAACCGCTCCTGACGATGATCAGAACGAACGAAGACATAGCGGGGATACCAATAGGGGGGGGAAACCTTCAGGCTAGCGGCATACGCGGACGACGCACTAATAATCACAGAAGACCCAGAAAGATCCATTAAAGCACTGACGGACACCATTGAAAAATACGCCCAGGTCTCAGGGTACAAACGTAACAAGGATAAATCAGAGTGTAAACCCTTAAACATCCACACAACAAGAACGGTACTAGGGGAGTCAGGCCTTTCATGGCAGCAGAAGCCCGTAAAGTATTTAGGCATCCTCTTTGAGAGAGACCTAAGAACGACACTAGAACACAATGAACAAGTAACAATCCAGAAGATTAAGGATAAAGTAGATGGGTGGTCCCCCAAATTCACAACATGGTGGGGAAGGGTAGAAGCCATAAAAATGATGCTCACACCGATGGTCAACTATATGCTAACCATGCTCCCACTGACTAACACAGAAGACTTCCACAAGAGAGTAGACAAGATACTGAACAACTTCTTGTGGAGAGGGAAGAAGCCCAGAATAAGCCTACACAAGCTGAGACTCTCAAAAGATCAGGGCGGTCTGAACATAACAAACTTCAAACGATTCCAGGTAGCGTGTATAGCCAGACAGGGGCTACACTGGCTGGACCCAAGACAGGAATACACCCCAGCTTGGCTAACACTCGAGAGAGGGCTACTAAAAGGCATGAACCCCATCACCCTCCTCACCGCCACCCGACACCCAGCAGTCAAGGACAACCCCGTCCTGAGGAACACGAAAACAGCTCTCCTGAAGGTAGACAAACTACTGATAACAAGTATCAGGGGAGGTCAATTTGAATCCATCTGGCACAACCCCACTTTAAGATACAGGGATAAGGTTCTAGACATGCACGAATGGTACGGCCATGGTATCTCCATTGCCCAAGACCTTCAGAAACAGGGCGCGGACATAACCTTTGACACCCTAAAGGAAGCACACAACCTACAAAGCATAGAACTCTACAACTTCCTGAAAATCAAAGTAGCAATAAGGAAGGCAAACCTCAACAGCCGGACACCATCGCTCATACAACTCGCAGCCAGTCTCAACACACTAGGACACCAAGTAGCACACCTATACAAAGCCCTCCGCCCCCAAAACACCAAACTCAACGATAAGGTCACAAATTTCTGGGGAGTTTTAGCAGGGAAGGAACTAAGTGAGGACGAGAAAACAGAACTATGGAGATCTACTTCTAGGAAAAAGATAACAGCAACGCTAAACCAGACCAAATTTTGGCTAGTGCACAAGGCATACTGGACACCGGCCCGCCTGGCCTCCATGGGAATCCGAGAGAGTGATGCATGCTGGAATTGCGATAAAGGGAGGGGAGACTTAGAACACCTTCTGCTCAGTTGCCCTAAGATTAGGGATTTCTGGGGAAGAATTGGAACACTCATCAATGAGATCACAGGAGTAGCCAAACAAATAGACTTCCCAAGTCTAGCCCTAGGCTTTGCATCCCCTTCCATCACAACGGCAGAGATCGTGACCTCATTGACCTATTGTTGACGGCCGCAGTCAAAATAGTCCTAAGTAATTGGAAGGACACGTCGAAAGCTGCGCCCCAGGCATGGCTCAACTGGGTCACGTTCCTAAGGGGGGCAGATAACATCACAGCGAAACACTCGCAGAAAACTCACAGGCAGTCAAACATGTGGGGACCCCTAGACCTCTACCTATCATCGCATAAACCACCATAGGCGCAGAACCTAGACAACGACGAGGGGCACACTCTGCGGATCCACGCGCTAACAAAAGGGAACCAGTTTGCAAGGCGCTTCACCTCTTTCATTTCTGACTTCTATCCTTCTCTGTCCCCTCTATGGGGTGGGAGACAGAAAACCAACCTAACATCGAGAAGGGGGGCAGCAGGATACAACGACAAGCAGGACTTGGAAATCTGACTTCCGAACTATTCGAACTCGACCTATCGAACTATCGAACTACCTCAAAGACACGGAAGACGAGCGGCCAAACAAGGCCCCCCCCCCCCCCCCCCCCCCGGGCGCCCCCTTTTTCTTTCCTTTTCCTTTTTCTCTTCCTTCTTCCTTCTTCCTCCACTCATGTATATTCCATGCTCCATGTAAATATATATTTTTTATACACAATAAAGAAATACGGAGAAAAAAAAATCTATACGTTCAAAATCAAAAGGTTAAAACTTTTGACTCAAAATTTTACATTAGGTCAAACATCCAAAAGTTGCTAATTTTACCCTTCTTTTTTATTATTACTTTCAGTCTTTCACACTGTTCGCCCATCAGATAAATTCTCTGACCCACATCCCATTCCCCAGCCATCGCTCCCATCCCATAACCTTAACCCTTAAACTAACGGTAAATGCCGCCCTCTGACTGTAACAATAACCGTGCAGGTTGCTACCCTAACACTCCTCTTTCACCTTCTGCTATTCTGTGGAGTGCTTGTATTGCCGTGCACAAGGAACTATTTTACTTCTTAAAAGTAAACTGAACTATCCACTTTAAATTCTTCAACACAAAGATGCATTGTATACAGGAAACAATTGCCTTGTGTTTTCTTTTTTGTCAGTGCAGGAGGCGCTTTTCATGCTTCAGTGAGGACTCAAAATGCAGGCCAGTCAAATTTGTTTTGCCAATGCTTGATTTTGTGCGTACCGTTACTCTCACACTAATGCTTTCCATTGCCTTTCCACTTTCACCATACCTTTGGCGACCCAATGTAAAAAAAAAAAAAAGTTTTCACATTTTTCCAGACTTTGTTTTGTTTTTTAAATTGTTTTCAAATGTTTGCCATTTCAAACTTGTAGTTTCAGAGTTTTTGGTCTTTTCAAGTTTTGTTGACATGGTGGGGTGGGCACTGTGGACCTTGAGGGGAAGTCACAGTGAAATATTTTCACTTCTTGGTGGGCCTGGGTTCTATGTAGCACAAAAAGCACAGCCCATATTTAATCTGTGACACTTCAAAATGTCGATTTTTTTCATGTCAAAATATGTACACTGTATTCCATTGTATTCCATTGTGTTGCAGTGGCATTGTTGCAGGTAAAACAGAATTTGTGATAGGACAAAACTGTTATAAATAACAGGCTGTGCCCCGCCTCGTCTGCGGTCTTCTTTCTGTCCAGCTGGCCAAGCTGCTCAAATTGACTAGCCATTCTGCATTACTCTGCCTGCCTGTCTGGATCCAGTGTTTTGTGCCTCCTTATTTTATTTACTGGGCTTATTACCACTCCTTCTATCCCTCTTTCTCTTATGGTCCTTTTCAGATGCCTCTGGGCTTTATTAAGGGTTTAACACGCAACTAACTTAGCATAACATAGCATAGTGTAACATGACATGACATAAGAAATCCCTGAGTGGGCAGCCTGCTCACTAATATATTCTCTAGCCATGGATTCACCTGCTCTCACCCTAAGAGCACAGATCAGCCCAGGGTCACACAGTAACATGTTTCTCTTGCTCCTGCATGCTACTGCCTAAAGACGAATGCGCTCTGGGCTACCAGTTGATCTGTGTTATTGATTTGTTCGCGATGAAACTGACCCTGTACGCCATGTTGTTGAATCCATGCATTTATCACCTTCCATCTGTGTCTCTTCCCTTATGTGCACTTCCCATGCATTGTACTCCTTTCTACCTCTGTAGTCCACGGCGTATCTTTTCCTGTAATCTGTCCCCTCTGCTACATGTCCAGCTCTACTGCCTTGGCAGTTCGGGCTGGACTGTTCCCATTAGGCACAGGGTCAGGCTGATTTGCATATGGCCATGTCTGAACTGGGGTGGCAGAGTGGGCTAAAGAACGGTGATGGATTAAACCCAGATCCTTTGACTGGGTGTGAGTGTTTGATTGGTTCAGATGCTCCGTCCATCACCACCCCCTTTTGTACCGCTGTTGCCCAGTATCTCCATCACGCCCACCCGCCACACTTTTTCGGTGTCTGCCTGTTGTCCTCTAACTTACACTACTGGATATTCTGTTAGTCCTACTACCCGTCCAGCTTAACCCAGGCCACTGGAATTATGCGAATCTGTGGGCAGTGATGTTTCCCCCATAATTATGGATTTGGAACACTTGCCACACAATTCACCGCCTTCGGCAGAATATGCAGATTTTAACAAAAAAAGTATTCGACCTCAGGCGGAATAAAAGTTACTAAAAACGCTGCCATACGTGTTGCACGTGTAGCTGCCATACGCCTTTATTCTGCTGATGGTTGCATTTTGGTGGTAAACCGACATTAATGAGGTGCAACCACTGCCCAGCCACTTTAACATTGTAAACATGATAAGATAGTGATGTGATGCTGCCAGAAAAAGAGATTTTGAAATGTTGCCACAAAGTGTGCTGCATTATGCCACATAATTTGCATTTTCTTGATGCATAGTTTAGTTAAACCCACTGCACAATGTGTTCCTCCCCTGACTCGTATTTCCAGCACCCCTAAGGTTAGCGCTTGCATCAGTACCTATTACTCTAAGTCATCTATAGTATTTGATCTCAATTGTATTAAACTTGTGACCTGTGTAGTTGGCAACCATGTGTATCTAGCTACTTGTGTACACATCTCTCATTACCCACGTTCACATTCCATGTATTGTAAGCCACTCTACCGCTGTAATTCATGACTAATGTTGTTCTGTAAACAATCTGGCGGGTTATGGTCCCAGTCAATGCGTGGTGGCATGCTGCCTGGTGTTCGTACACTTTTCTTGTGTACAGCGCTCTGAAACCCAGTTGGATGGAGTTTGTCCTTTGCAAGACAACAAATACATACATAAAACCTTAACATAGGCACCTCTCCAGCATAAAAGTACAAACCCCCACCCGCTGCGGAGGGAGGCCTCACCTGTAGGATTGGTCAGCGGGGGGACCTCAGCATTACAGGTCCATAGACTTATGGAGTTGACTGTAACATTTTTTTTGTGATTTTAATATTAGAGCTTGCAGCACATTGTTTGACTTCACAGCGAGAAAAGGCCTTACCTCATCTTCAGTTTTTTGTATCCATTTGTCAAGAATATAAACAGTGGGGATACTGAGTCATAATCAGGGGAGGCTCCTTCTAAATGGCAGAGGAGCACCGCCCTACCTGCTGCAATCGCATCAGGCAAAGACTAATAAATAAAATGATATAATAATGCCATTTTATTTTACCATCAGCTTGTGCTGTGTAAAGCGGGAGCATGAGCCGGGCGCGGGGCTTTTGCCGGTTTACCGCTGACCCTTTCAGTGTGCATGTTGGGTCGGCTGGCTACCTATGGCAGGCCTGACATGCGCACTGTACACCAGCAATCGTTTGCTGGTACAGGCCCCCAGCCTCAAAATGAGCGCTGGGTTAGGCTGCTCCCATCAATCCTGAAGCTGCTCTCATGCTGAGAGTGCTATTAACTACAAGTGGCTCAGTTGGGTAGACCCAAACAATTTTTTTATAACCGAAATACTTTTGGAAAAAATACAGATGATAACTAAATTAGTCTGAGATGCACACCAAGAATAATTCATGATCAATGAACAATCCTCTTTATCTGTAAAGTCAGAAATGACTCTCTTTTTTATTTTATCTATTACTTTATTCTATATTTCAATAAGGCTGACAGACAAACATAAACATATAAAAATACAATAAACAGTGACTGATGTGACAGATGGTGAAATAAACCACAGTCATATCAAATTCATAAACAACACAAACATAAATATACAAGATCTCTGTCCTCTTTTGAATTTCAACAATAACCAGCAAAGTATATAAATGTACGGTTACAGAGATTAAGGACATGAGAGAACACTACCTCGACATTTCAACCCTGATATCAGTGTGATTTTAGAGTCATCAAGTAGGGTCTTCCTCAGGACAAGATAAAACCTAGTGTCAGCCATAGGATTTCTAACAAAGACAATGGGTCGGCTCCTCCAATTATGGTAGGAGCATGGTAGCGGACAATCGTCAGGATACGGTAGATACTCATACAAATTAAATCATGAGGCAGGTCCGTGCCTCTCTCGGACCTGCGACTAGGTGTGTGGCCCAGCAGGCATGATTCGGGCGTGCCCAGCACTATACACTCGACAAGGGCAGAGGTAATTCCGTGACCTCCCCCCAGGCGCGTCATTCCACTGGGCACTCCCACACTGTGTGAAAGCTTCCAGTGTGCATCCTCTTCAGGTTAATGTGTTGTGTTTGGTATAGTTGAAGGAAGGAAGAGGGCTAGGAGCGGTGCCTGGGATGGCAGTTCGAAGACGAAATCAAGAAAAAACGGTCAAATGGAGGGAATGGTGTACCTACTAGAGGCTCTTGCTTTTTTCTGTTTTTCGTACAGCGGGTTTGTGAGATGATCTGTCTGGATCGTTAGGAGTTCATTGACACTTTCACATGCAACCCCTCCCCCACATTCACACAGTCCAACACACATTCTCCTGTTTTGCACAGACCTATTCAACAAACATCTGCCCAACATTTGGGTACTGCACCTGAGCACTCCTCCATCCGAGAGATGATTTTATGCTCCACTCAGTTTCCATCAACATCTGCATGACTTTGGTACTGCACCTGAGCACTCCTCCATCCGAGAGATGATTTTATGTTCCACTCAGTTTCCATCAACATCTGCATGACTTTGGGTACTGCACCTGAAGACAACTTCATCTGAGACATGATTTGCCAGGTCAGGCAGTCGCCACCAACACCTGCAGGACATCTGGACACTGCACCTGAGCACTCCTCCGTCGGAGACATGATCTTCTGTTCCACACACTCTCCCCCTACATCCGCATGACTTTGGGACACTGAACTTGAAGACACCTCCATCTGAGACATGATTTGCCAGGTCAGGCAGTCTTCACCAACATTTGCATGCCATTTGGACACTGCACCTCAACACTCCTTAGTCCGAGACATGATTTTCTAGGCCAGGCAGTCTCCAGCAACATCTACAGAATATATGGGCACTGCAACTGAGCACTGCTCTGTCTGCGGCATGATGTTATGCTCCACCAACATCTGCTTGCCATTTAGACACTGCACTTGAACACTCCTCAGTCTGAGACATGATCTTTTGGTCCATGCAGTTTCCACAAATATTGCCACGCCAATTAGAGTTTGTACCTGAAAACGGTGCCATGAAGATTCCACAAACCTCTGTACAACATCCCGACACTTGTGCATGCACACAGATTCCAAAATAGACTAGTTGTGTGCACATCCTTAAGATACTGCATCACTTGAGCAGGCCCAACGCACATTCACACAAACACACACATGCACAATGTCAAACACACAAGCCACTGTCCCACACTTGCAGAAGACACTTTTCTGGGACATTCAGCACTTGCCGATGTGCACCCCACCACACATCCATTTTATGTTGAATGAATACACCGATGTATGCACATCCATATGGCACTCACATGCTCATGTGCACCACAAGCATAGAATCCCACACATCCTACACTGCAGAAGACAAACCAAACTCACAGATATATAGAACACACATCAGAATACACCCGTCTCATGCAACCTGACGTACGCCTCATAATTCCAAACTGACCAAATACACACAGGGCAGAACATATGTAAAGTAACTAACCTCCAAGAGATGACAAATGACACCAGTAAACACTGATAAATGACGAAAAGATTCAAATTTAGAACATCCTACTACAGACCTCACATACAACAACGAGCGCACATTGCCTTCACCTGACAAGAATGAGGTAATAGAAGGCAAAGTGCACCTTGAACACAGTCAGTGGCAGCTCCTGCATTGGGGCGTGGGGGCATCGGCCCACTGCTTTCTCGCAGGGCGAGAAGCAGAAACATAAAATGGTAAAACTACCACTTTATGTTTCTGCTTCTCGCACTGCGAGAAAGCAGAAGTGCCTGGTTGGGGGCAGGTGAGTGGCAATCCTGCTCGAGGACAGGGGGTGAGTGGCTTGCCCACTGTCGTGGGCCTTGACTGTTGGTCGGCCTTCTGGGGCCGACCAAACCAGTCATGCGCACTCTCCCTTTTTCTCTATGTAGGCTGCATGCAGTCTACATAGAGAAAATGGCCTCCCTACAGGCACCCGGCTGGGCGTCGTTCGCACCAATCACAACGCAGCCATTGCAGCGTAGTTATTGGCTTAGGGGAGGGGAGGGAGGATGCCTAGCTGAAACAGAGACCCGGCCAGGAGCAGCAGGATCTGAGAGAGCTGCGCATGATTCTGGGGAAGGTAAGTTTAAAAAAATTTAGTGCTCGATATTACGGCGGTCGTAACAAGTCTGGTAAACTTTTGGCTAAATATCTCAAGTCCCGTAAGGAGCGTACTTGTATTGAGTCTATCTTTTCCTCAGACAACTCTCTTCTTCATGAAACTGATAAAATTCTTCAGCAGTTTCAACTCTTTTACGAGAACCTCTATACCCTAGAATCTCCCCCTTCTCCTGCCATGCTACACTCTTACTTTGAGGGACTCCCTAAACCCTCTACCCCAGACGTTAATTTTGCCTCCCTGGACATGGATCTTACGCTTCACGAGCTTTCCACTGCACTTTCTTCCCTAACTAAAGGTAAACTCCTGGTCCAGATGGGTTCCCTGTGGAATTCTATCTACATTTCTCTGATCTCCTTCTCCCCAGACTATTATCACTTTTTCAATCCTTTGCCTCTTTAGGTTCAGCTGCGGGTACCTTTCAAGACGCCACCATCTGTTTAATTGCTAAAGAAGGTAGAGACCCAAAATTTTGCAAAAACTACCGTCCTATCTCGTTGGTTAACGTCGATTATAAACTCTTTGCCAAGCTACTTGCTTTACGACTTGACTCTTTTATGCCGCATCTAATTGGCAAAGAACAATGTGGGTTTATCAAGGGCAGGCTCACTTCAGATAATTCTTGCCTTTTCCTCAACGTTTTGAATAAGGCCCCATCTTTGTCTTTCCCTTTAGCTGCCATCTCAGTCGACGCTGAAAAAGCCTTTGATCGGGTGGAATGGTCTTTCTTATTTGCTTCTCTCACTTGGCATGGCTTTGGTTCTAAGTTCATATCGCTCGTATCTTTATTATACTCTTCCCCCAAAGCTTCTGTTCTGGTTAATGGTCATCTTTCTTCCTCCTTTAACCTATAAAGAGGTGTTCGGCAGGGCTGCCCTCTTTCCCCGCTTCTTTTTGTTTTGGCTCTTGAACCCTTTTTATCCTCCATCCGCCAGAATACTTCCATCTCTGGCTTTCCCTTTGGAACGAACCAGTTGAAACTCTCTGCTTACGCTGACGATATCCTTTTGTTCATTTCGAATCCGGAATCCTCTATTCTCCCTTTATTAGCTGAATTTGATAAGTTTTCCCTTGTTTCTGGTTACAAGATTAATTCTGACAAGACAGAAATTCTTCCTTTGACGAAGTACTGCCTTCCTCATCTTTTCTCTTCTACTGGTTTTGCCTGGAATAGCACCAAGATCAAATATCTTGGGATTTGTTTTTCTAATTCTATCGCTTCTTCTGTTAAACTGAATATGTCTGCTGCCCTTGCGCGTATTGAACAACTGTTTTCCTCTTGGAATCTGCTCTTTCTTTCTTGGTGGGGTAGGTTGGACTCTGTCAAGATGATGGTCGCTCCCATTCTTATCTACATGCTCTCTATGCTTCCCATTCATATTCCCGCTTTCTATTTTAAACGTCTTGACTCCTCTATTTCGAAATTTCTTTGGAGGGGAAAGAGATCCAGGATCTCTCTCTTTTCACTTCGTAAATCCAAATCCAATGGTGGTGTTAACTTCCCTGATTTCCGTGTGTACCATAAATCCTTTGCCCTTCGTCAGGCTTCCCGTTGGCTTTCCTGTACAATCTCTCCCTTCTCTCCTCTTTGGCTTTCAATTGAACATGACTTTATATCACCTTTTTCATTTGATGAGTTACTCCGTTTTTCATCCAAGTCCCCTTATGACTCGCTCCCTTTGTTTAAACACACTTTCTCTCTTTTGCGCCCTTTATCCTCCCTATCATCTATTTCCCGTGAGTCCTTTTTACAACAACCCGTCTGGTATAATTCGCTCCTTCTTATCAACAATAGGCCTATCTGCTGGAACTCTTGGATGCAGAAGGGTATTATTTGGATTCATCAATTCTTTGACGTTACCACCCCTTGTCCATTTCCTCTCTTTCAGCTTCAATTTTCTTGTCCTCGCTCCTTTTTGCATAAATACTCTCTCCTTATGGGAGTGATTCTGGAGCGTTACTACTCTCTATCTCCTACCCTATCACTTGTTCCCCCTTCTGTTCTTCTGCCGTAACTCTCCACTTTCCCCAAAGCATCTCTTATATATAAGTTATTTTCTTCCCCTAATCCGGACCGTCCTAAGTCCAAACTTGAACTCTCTTGGGAAACTGATCTAGATTGTGTATGGCCCGTTTCCCTTTGGGACAAACTTTGGCTCAAATCTTTGAAAGTCTCTCGCTCAGCTTCTCTTACTCAATCTCTCTTTTTTCTGTATCACAGACTTTATCTTTCTCCTCTTTCTCTTTCTCGCTTTTCTTCATCCTCTGACTCTGCCTGTTGGACTTGCCACTCACCTTCTGCGGATCTTTTACACATGTTCTTTTTCTGCCCTAGGGTCTCTGCTCTTTGGAAACAAGTTTGGCTTTGCATCTCTCAAATCTTTTCCCTTTCTACCTCATATTCGCCCTCTATCCTTTTTCTAGGCAGTCTTTCAGATGCACTTACTTTGCCGCCACATTCCCGTGGTCTCTTTGACCTTATGCTTGCACTCACCTTTCAACATATTTCTTCCAATTGGAAATCCCTTGAAAATGTCTCCGTACAACATTGGTGGAACTCTGTATGTCACTTTCATAGACTTGATGTCTCCTTCGCCTCCTCCTGCAAACCCCCTCGTAATGTTGAGCTTTTTTGGCTTCCTCTTACTGCTTATTTAGACCGTTTGGCCATAAAAAAGACCCCTTTATCTACTGAATCTGAAAATTTTAAACCCCCTTAGATGGCTTTGTCCTCTGCCATGCTTCTACTGTTATGCTTATGCTGTTATGCTTATACTCTTATAGTTATATGCGTATATTTACATTCATATTCTTCGTTTTGCACCTGTGTACTGTTGGTCTTATTCTGATGATGTTTATTGCATTTTTTAACTCTCTCAAGGTTTCCTGAGATGTTACACAGTTTTTCCTGACTTCCCTTTTTATCCCTGCCTCTTTCTTTATCTCTTTTACTTTTTCCTTCCTTTTTATTCTACTTTTCTCCCTTTTCCTTTCCTTCCCTTTCCCCTTCTTTTTTCTAACTTTTAAAATTTATAAAATGCTTTGTTTATGCTCTAATGACACTTGGATTGTTATGTTTTACTGCTCTATATATTTTGCATTTTCCTTCCTTTTGTCAGTTGTTGCCCTAAATATTGTTCAAATAAAGCTTTTTCAAACATAAAAAAATGTAATTACCATCCCGGGCCGCTTCCACCCACGAACCCGCGGAACCTCCTCCCCCAACCGCCCGCCATGCCAGCCGCGACTGGCTTTAATGCTTACACAGACACTAGAGAAACCTTCCATCTATTCATCGTCCTCAAGGTGTCATTTTAATTACAGCTACCTCATTACTGCTAATGCTAACGTGCGCCGCCCTAATGTGAAGGCAAAAACAGTGACACAGTTGGCAAGTGAGAAAATATGAGAAAAGTGCATGTGTGATTCAACAAGATTTTACTTACACAACATCTTATCGAGCCACTGCGTGGGCAAATGCAGCCATTGATCCAGCCCTGAATTCCAGTGCGCTGGCCTTACAGGTGCTCTGATATTCGGCACTCAGTGCACGTGTAACATGAAAGTGCGACCTCACTAGAAGAACTGCATGACAATTGGGAAATTGTGCAGTCCGCAGAGTGCACGAGAGTCGTATTTAGATAGTTTAGAGTATGTTTTAGAAGGCGTTAAAATAGTGACAAAATGTTTTCACCTACCAAAATGTAAGGACAGAGTTGGTGCTCCAGTTTTCTTACTCAGTGGGTCAACATTTCAAAGTAGAAATCACTACTTGGCGTTTTTGATAAATATTATGTTGTACTTAATTTTTGTGTAGCTTTAATTGTTTTGTACTGCGTTGGTGCTATGTATGCCCTGTATATATATGTATGTCTACATATGTATATAGTCGTGCATTCATTTATTCGCTCTTCTTCCCCTCGTTCAGGGCTTTCAGCAATGAATTTGGAATATATTAATCCCTGTCGCTCTAAACACTTTTTTTTTTTTTTTTTTTCAGTTCAAAAATTAAGTTTATTAAAAGGAGTGCATGGTAATAGTACAAAATAGGAACAAATACTATGGGGAAAATAATAAGGGGGTAGGAAGGAAGGGGAAATATACGATGATGGAGTAATAAAAAGAAAGAAAAACAATACAATTTGAAATGAACAATTCGAAGTATAAAAATGAATCATGGATAACAAAGTATAAAAAATAAGGGGTACAATAAATATGCAATAGAATAAAATGCAAATATAGCTATGCAGTAAAATGGATTGGTTGAACATGAAGATATCGGATTGCCTGTGGCTTTAAGCGCTATGTACATGCTGTTTCAGGGGTATTGTTCAAGGTCCTTTGTTTTTGAATCCTCACACGTGTGTTGGTGCCCCAGCCTGAAGCATGCACCAAAGCCTGTAACAGTTGTGCCCAGGTGCTCATATCTGAGCGAGAGAGGACGCAGTGTTTATGGCCCTTTCTTTCTTTCCTTTTTTTTTGCAGTTTTATATAGCACAAACTCTCCCTCACACAGCGCCTCTTGGTTTCACTCCCTCACACAACTCCCCTTGGCTCTCTTTCAGAATGTTGTTGTGAAGTCACTGTTGCACTTTTTTTTTTAAATGGCGTTTCTTGCATGAAAACAGAAAATTAATTTAAGGAAATAGTGTCATCATAATGATGTACAGTACAGCACTGCACAGTCAATGAATGTATGTATTGTATCGTTAAAACCATTACCAGTGTATTAGTGTGTTCAAAGGTTAAAATGGGCAAATGAATGATAACATCAGCATACCACAAATTGCCCTCTTTAGCTCATAAAAATTGGCAATTTCTTAAATGATAAATAATTCAATCGGATTGCTTTATTAACCTTCCTGCTTCCTCTGCTTGAAAATGCACCATTTATACACTCTTTTTTCAAAATTCGCTGTGCTTGCTCGCCATAGTGCAGCACGGCAATAATTTTATGGCTCACCACTTTCAAATGTCACCAGCCACCACTGCACACAGTATCTTATCTCCCAAGCAGTGATGTGGAACAGTCCTGTTGTAGTCTCTTATTTTTGGGGGGGGGGGGTTGTGTTTTAGTGCCTCTTAGCTGTGGGAGGAGACTAAAACACTCCTATTGTAATTGTATTGTAGTTTTATTTATATAGCGCTTACTCCCCCTAACAAGGCATTGAAGCTCTTTACAGTGAGTAGCACGCTACTATGGAATCCAGTATGACTGCATTGCGTTTGTGAGCGGATACTGAAACTTAGCACTGTGTTCACTGGTTGCCAGAGAATTTTGCAACAGTTACAGGGCCATTAAGACTAAGTGATTATTATTATTATTAAGTGCAAACATATATTTGTGCCCAACTAGCCAATCAGAGTTAGCAACTGGTATTAATGTACCCAAACAGTATTTATGTCTATTTTGTATGCCCTATTTCCCACATCTCGTGTTTTGGATTCGCAAATACCACCAGCGAAAAGCTGATGGTAAGCAGTAACAGCAAGTGCAAAATGTGCCTGGGGGAATTTGCGATCAGCTTTAAATAGGCACCAAAGCAGAAATGTGATCAATTCCATTTAGATCTGTCTTTATCCGGTTATTGGTGTGTGCCAATGGACAGATCAGAAAAACGCTACATGAAAGAGCCAATTAAATTGCAACATATAGTGTCTGATTTAAAAAGGTAACTAACACTCTTTGAGTAATTTACACTTTGGAGTACGTTTACTACATTTTCATATTCACAAACACCAAATGGAAATTTACAACAAAAGTGTAAGTTAAATGTCGCCCCCCACCGTATAGCAATTGGCTTACTCTTGTGTGGGTGAGTGACGTCCCTTGCTGAACCTACCTCAACCTCTCTGACTCCTCTCTAATCTCATCCCCTTTTGGTGTAAATCTGTCCCCTTTTAAATTCCAATATTACTGTTTGTTTCTTGGTGATAATGCCTATCATTTAATTAATGTGTTTTACTGTCACAGTGCACCACATTGACACCACTTTGGACTGATAAAGTGCACTAGAAAAGTGCAAAAATACACAAACCCTCATTGCAAGTTAAAAGCTACATTTCGATCCTTGTAGCTGAAAGGTGAAGAAATGCATTCGGGGGGGAAAAAGACAATAAAACGAAAAAATGTAGAATTCTGTGTGTTAAATAATGACTTTCCATGTTATGCTTAATTTTAAAGTTCAAACTTTGGAACACAAGTTATTTACAACATGTGGTTAATACCGGTTGTTAGAAATGGGGTCTCTAGTTGGCAGCGGTTTGCACCCTCTACAAGTAGGGACCCTCAGCCTAGTCAGGGTAAGCAAGTTACACCCTCAGAATAACCTATGCTCACCCCCTTGGTAGCTTGGCAAGAGCAGTCAGGCTTATCTTAGAGGCAATGTGTAGAGTATTTGTACACACACACACACACACACAGTAACACAGGGAAAACCCCACAAAAAGGACTCCACACCAATTTAGAAAAATTGCCAATATTTATCTGATTAAAACAAGACCAAAATGACAAACATCCAACATGATAAGTCAAGATATGAATTTTCAAAGATTAAATAAAGTTATAGCTCTTAGAAATCAATGGTTGCACTTGACCAGGACAAAGTACGTTAGATGCGTTAAAAATCAAAGATGATACTTGGCACAGGGGAGGTGAGGTGTCGAAAAAGCACTTGATGCTCCGGTTCCTTACTGCTATGCAGACCGTTGCCACAGTGATACTCAGGGACAGTGTGTTGCACAGAGGAGGTGATGCATTGCTTGTAGAATGGGATGCGTCTGTTCCTTAAGGCAGCACAGAGTTATTGAGCCGTCCATGTCCGGGGACGATGCGTACCCCAAGGGAGGTGATGCATCATTTGCGGGCATGATACTTCGGTTCCTTACTGCGGGGCGGTGTCGATGATGAAATCGGCGCCCAGGGATGATGCGTCGATGATGCATTAAAAGTCAAGTCGTGCTGCGTCGATTCCACAGTGTCGAAGCAGGCCCTGCATCGGAGTTGAAACAGTGCGTAATGGACTTCGGTGATGCGGTGCTTGAGACTCGCACAGCGGCAGATCTTCGGAGGCACTGAGGTGAAAAGTTGGGGCCGGCATTGTAAGCCGCGGTCATTGCATCAAGCTGGGACTATGCTTCGGTGAAGGCAGCAGCAATATATCAAGTTTTGCGATGATGCGCCGGTTTCGAACGACGCTTGGAGGTGGTGCTTTGACTTTTCTTCTTGTTGCACCAGTACTGCCTTCCAAGGGCCCAGGAATTGGATTTGGCATCTAATAGCAAAGAAGGGCTCTCACCTGAGGAGCCCAGGTGCTGGAAGATTAGGTCTTTGATGGTTCTTCTGAGACTTCCAGCAGGAGGCAAACTCAACTCAGGCCCTTGTAGAACCTTAGAAAGCAGGATGTAGAAATCAATGTCCAGTCCTTTCACTCCCAGGAAAACAGCATCAGGTCAGAACAGCAAAGAAAACAGCAAAGTGGAAGTCCCTCCTGCTAGTAACACAGCTCTTCTTCCTGGCAGAATGTCCTTAATCTAGAAGTGTTTTGAGTATAGGGTGTCACAGGTCCAGTACTTATACCCATTTAAGCCTTTGAAGTAGGCAGACTTTCATAGAAAGGTCTTTGTAGTGCACAAGACCCTGCCCTTCCCCACCCTGGCTCCAGACACACTACAGGGGTGGAGGCTTCTTTGTGTGGGCACAGGCACAGCCCTATTCAGGTGTCAGTGTCAACTCTTCCCACCAGTTCAGGAAGGCCCATCAACCTGGTGATGGTCCATTAGGATATGCAGTTCCATTTGTGTTACTGTCTAGAGTGAAGTCACAAATAGCCCAACTATCATTCTGACCCAGATGTGTATCCAAAGACCGGCAGAGGCACGAAATGGTTAAAGTAGGAAAATGCCGTCTTTCTAAAAGTGACATTTTCAGACCTGCAATTTAAAAACCACCTTTACTAAAAGATGTATTTTTAAATTGTGAGTCCAGAGACACCAAACTCCAATTTTCTATCAGCTCCCAATTGAAAGATACATGTGTAAGATGTTACAAGGCAGCTCCAATGCTAACCTATGGGAGAGATAGACCTTGCTCTAGTGAAAGATGAATTTAGCAGTTTTTCACTACCAGGACATGTAAAACACAACAGTACATGTCCTACATTTTAAATACACTGCATCCTGCCCATGGGCCCACCAGTCTTCAGGTGAGGTTCTTACCATGTGTGGTAAATACCCAAATCTATTCCACCCACCTTGTATTGAGGGCCATAAGCTTCATCATAAGACCCAAGTGTTGCTGTGCCCCATACAATTACATGATGCTAGCCCAATGGTGCTCCACTTCATTCTCCTATCTGGCAAGAATGGCAGACTTTGCATTCGTCCAAGCACATCAGCACACAAGCTTCTGTTAGGCCTTGAATCGATTACCAGTGTCATACTAAATGTGACACCAGTGCAAACACGTGTGTAAGTGTTTCACATTTAGGAGTGAGTCAGATCTTTTGACCCATCGGTGTTTGCCCCAGCTAAATATTGTTAGGTTTGCTAGATAAAAAACACTGATAAAAACTGGGACATGCCGATTTTGATGCAGAAATCCCCCAAAATCTGCATGTTATTAAACAAAGCAATATGGAAAACTCGTAATATGTGCTATTTATGGTACCCGTGAAACTCCAAAACCCCATGGTATTGGTATTCAGTGCTTGCGCTAAATAGCACCTGTCCATCTGAGGCACTTGTAATTAAGGCCTTAATATCCATACACATGTACCACCGATACACGGGCATTCTAAAGCCTCTGTTGCACAAAACTGCAGAAGTTGGTTCTGAGTTCTGCGTGTGTTCATCAATTGGACATAACAGCCCACTGAGAGATCCAGAGCACCTATCAAGTGGTGCACAGGGGGTTAGATGTGTGGAAACTTGTTTTTCTTTAAGTTTCCGATTTTTAGACTTTGCGCAGTTTCTAAAACTTTCCAGTTTTCATTCACCCATGCAAAGGTTTTGTTTTACACAGTAAGATCATTTTCAACCAGAGAGATCCCAATCAAGCTAATCATGGCGCATGGAGTGCCATTCACACTACTAACAGGGGTGCAGCTTTGGGGGGGAGGGGGCGGGGGGTTTACACCCCCGCAATATATCATATTCTGGTAGATAGTTGGTTCCAGGTGCTTTCAGTTGGGTGTGGTGTCTATCGGATTTCACCAAGAATTGTTCCATACACACAGACAAAAACGCACCCACTCTTTCCCTCTCTGTTTTAAAAGTCTTCAAAAATGTTAGTAATTTTACAAAATATTGTGTTTTCTCTCACTTCGTACCTCTACCTTTCTACTGCCCCTCTCATGCATACTGCTTGTCGTGTAATGCATTTTAATATTATATACCAGTGTGATTGTAGGAAAATCTGAACCCCCGCCCCCCAATCATACTGACCATGCTACACCCCTGGCTACTAATATAATTGCATCACCCATTCATGCTCGCAAATGTACTGGAACCCTTCTCTGCAGCTTTATGTTTTATTGAGCTGTTCTATGAACAATGGCATGACAGCCAAATACCACACTAAAGGTCTTGGACAAGCCTGGTAAAATCGGCCGTAAAGATACCCCAAGGAAATACAATTACCATATGGAACCAGTATTTCTCCAGATGTTTTTTGGAACCTGGTTTGAACTGCTCCCACTGGATATAGGGAATTTTGGGCCAGATGTATCAAGCGTTTTACAGTTCGCAAACGGGACGATTTGCAAAATTGATCCGTTTGCGAACTGTAAAAAGCCTTTTGGAATGTATCATCCCAAAAGGCATTCACAAAATAGGGAATCACAATTTTTGCGATTACCTATTTTGTGAATGCATTTAGGGAATCGCAATTTGCGATTCCCTAAATGCAATGCAGGAAGCAGCTAAAACTTGTGACCTGGCTTTAAGGAATCGCAAATTACCAGCAACTTCAAATTGGTGGTAATTTGCAAATTGTTAGAAAAATACACATTTTTGCATTTTCCTAAGTGCCATGTGGCACACACACATGCCCTTAGAAAATATCACAACACTCTGGCTCAGAATTTCCTTAGTTCTACTCTGACCACATAGGCGAAACCACCTGCATCCCTGAGGTGTGGTTTCCTATGGCTGTACCACTGGGCAACTGCCAGGGCCCGCCCCCTATAACTCAAGGCCATGAAAAGGGGTCACATAATGCTGTGAGACATGGGGCCACAGCCCATGCCCTGCACTGATGATCTTTGAGCCTATGCCCCAAACTAGTGTGAATTTCCTTACAGAATTAAGATTGCTGTCTGTCACCTCAGTGTTTTCCTAAAAAGTAATTGATGGAGAATATATATGTAAATGAAAATCTTTTGCAGTTGCGTGCCGCAATCCCGGTCTTGCCCTCAGCACAAAGAGGATAGCCGACGATGCACCTGCCTGCGAGAATGAATTTGCGCAGCTGCGTATTGAAGTGACAGCGCTGGATCCAAATCCAGTATGTTGCCACTGTGGTTGCCTAGAGTTGTGGGATACAAGATTGTCTTGCTCTGAATACCTCCCAGCCATTGTGACAACAGGAGCGGATGTGACATGCGGCTCGCACCCTGCAATTCCTGGTTCACGCCCAAGTCTCACAACCTGTGGCGCGTGCCACAGGTCACTCCTCTAACCTGGCCCAAAGAGCCTCGAGAGCAGGGGAAGGCTGGGACCCACAGGGCTCCCAGGACTAACGACACACACCCTGTATGTGGGTGAGTGCTGTGCATAGCGTGAAATAAATGTGTTTGCAAAAACCTCAGATGCAAGCGCATTTTGCACAAAACAGTTGGGCCCAGATTTATCAAGGGCTTGTGTTGCCCTTGGATCATGCAAGGCTACACCAAGGCAACGCAAGCACTTAAGTCAGGTTCAGTAAGCTGCGCAGAGCCAGGGCAGCTTCGTAAATCTGGAGTGACGCAATCTAGCACAAGTCACAACCTTGTGTTACTCTGCGTTGGGAAGGTGGTCTTTGAGTGGAGCGTGGGTACCTGTGTTGGCACTTGGTGGCCACAGGTGCGCCAGTGCAGAGAGAAAGCAGGAATACGCCATGAGTTAGTAAATATGGCAGATTCCTGCTGTCTCCATTTGACGCAGCCCTGCAAGTTGTCTTACTGTGTTGCGCCACTTGTTGATAAATCTGGGCTTTGATTTTAACCCCTTCGCTGCGGCGGCTATTCCGCCGCAGCGCTAAGGGGGAGGCGGGGCCGCGCGGCGGTCCCGTGCTCGTGACGGAACTGCTCCGTCACGGCCCTCGGGTGAGCTGTGCTTGTGACGGAACGGTTCTGTCACGGACCCGCCCGCCCATTAGAACGTCAGCGCAGGCGCGGAATTCACGCCGTGCAGGTGCGGCGAGCGGGCCGTGATGGAACCGTTCCGTCACCAGCACAGCCCACCCGAGGCTCTTGACGGAACGGTTCCGTCACGAGCATGGGAGCGGTTAAATCCGGCGTAAGTGCTGTACGGAATTTGAAAGTTACTTCAGCACTCGTTATGAGCCCATAATCGTTTTCTTCTGTAAAATCTGGGTGTTGTAGTATGTTATTTAGCTTCCATTAACCAACACATCTCATAGCATGTTGGCATTAATATACCTATGTGTGATCCTAGATGATGATTTAAATTCCAAGGTATAAATGGCCTGTGTTCCAAATCACACCCTCACCTGGCTGTTTTATAGTTTCTGTGGTTTGAGTACGTCAGGGGGTTCAAGTATTTCCCGAGTACCGACGTCTGAGGAGTTCGGGTATTTCTGGAGTTCAGATTTATCCTGGCAGAATAAGAC
This sequence comes from Lissotriton helveticus, assembly GCF_964261635.1. Lineage (NCBI taxonomy): Eukaryota > Metazoa > Chordata > Amphibia > Caudata > Salamandridae > Lissotriton > Lissotriton helveticus. The sequence continues at coordinate 1,470,196,781 of NC_136057.1, read as the reverse complement.
TTGATTGGCTGATGACCAGGGATCCGCTTCGGATGATCGAGGGGGTCATCAGCTTCCCAACCTGCCAAACAGCCGAGGGAATGCACACACTTTTCACGTAGACATGCCTATAATTTGCACCCCCCCTTATTCCACTTGGAGAATGTCACGCTCACTTGCTATAATCTCTCTGCACAACATGTCCAATTTTTTTTCCTGGGCTGTTTTTAGGTCCCAGCCTACAGCTGTTTCCAGAGTGCTGAGGTCTGCAGGCCACAAGTGTGTCCGGGGTATCAGTGGAAGTGTCCCTGGCCCAGGTTTGTGACTCCGAACGCGGCCCTGCACCCGCACCGTGCACCCAGGGAAAGAGACAGAGACAGAGCTGCGCTGGGCTGGGCCGCACCTGCCGGGAAGCGTCTGTGGAGGACACCCTGTGTGGGAAAGGTGTGGGCACACACACACTGAGCCAGGGCATGCCAGGGCCTGTCCTGGCTATTAGCACTCATGGATGTAGCACCCCAGCTCGTCAGGACTGGACCCACACAATTCTGCCAATGCACCTCAAACCTGACCTGCAGCACCCCGTGCGGTTCCAGTCCTGACCCTGATCTGTGCCAATGCTTAACCTTGCCCAGAGCACCAACTGCTGCTCCAGTACTGAGAGTGATGGACGTACAGCTCTGCCAATGCACCTCAAACCTGACCTGCAGCACCTCGTGCGGTTCCAGTCCTGACCCTGATCTGTGCCAATGCACCCAACCTTGCCCAAAGCACCAACTGCTGCTCCAGTACTAAGAGTGATGGACGTACAGCTCTGCTAATGCACCTCAAACCTGACCTGCAGCACCTCGTGCGGTTCCAGTCCTGGCCCTGATCTGTGCCAATGCTTAACCTTGCCCAGAGCACCAACTGCTGCTCCAGTACTAAGAGTGATGGACGTACAGCTCTGCTAATGCACCTCAAACCTGACCTGCAGCACCTCGTGCGGTTCCAGTCCTGGCCCTGATCTGTGCCAATGCTTAACCTTGCCCAGAGCACCAACTGCTGCTCCAGTACTAAGAGTGATGGACGTACAGCTCTGCCAATGCACCTGTCCTCACCCGCAGCACTCCCGGCTTTCCCATGACAGAGCTGCAGACGCCTCCATGTTGAGGTGCACCATCTCCCGCTTCCTCACAGCGCGCCGAGGACACCCCGCACCTGGCCCCAGTAGCGCTGCATTAGGTCATGGCTGGAATGCACTCGCAGCGCCCCCCACACCTGCCTTCTGTCCCCTGAACCAGGGTTACGCTTCCCGCTCCCATGATCTCGCTGCCAGCGCCTCTCTCTGACAGTTTGTCTCGGGTTAATCAGTGATAGAGATTGTCCGGGTTCCAGGAAGAAGCAGGCTCTGCTCTCCACGGCACGCCCGGGGCTGCAGCTCTGGGGCTCCAGAAGAGCGCCTAGGCCCGGGACGCCATACAGGCAGGGCACAAGTCCTAAACAAGCATTGGCATAGCCAATAGGCAGTGTCGAATTGGTAACGAGGGCAATCGGGCAGTGCCCGAGGGGCCGGTGTACAGTTCCAGCTGTTGGCTGCTTTTTTTTTAGCAGCCTGGGGGGCAGATTTGGGTGGTTTCTGCATTGTTCAATGCTGCCAGTGGCCCAGTGGGTGCCTGAGTTGTCTTTCTGGAGGCAGATGGGCGTCCATTACCTCCCCCTTATCAATGGCAGAGGTGTCACTCCCTTTCTCTTGCTGGGGCCGGCCCATTAATATATGTATATTGAGCGGGGCAGGGGGCCTGAGCAAGTGGCCTCACTTGTTTTCAGGTGTTTCACAGTGTAAAATGTTTTTAACCCCCCTTTTTTAAATAAAATTTAGCTGAAGCAGTGTTTTGCAAGGCAATATGCAAATGTGGGCCACTTTTTTTTAGCCTGCCCGGGCCGATTTTTAATCCCAATCCAACCCTGCCAATAGGTCTCGCCTTTGGAACCTTATAAGTGTTTAGCCATGCAACACTTGATGTTGTTGCACCAATGATATTGTGCTGCATAACTAAATACTCATAAGGTCCCAAAGGCGAGACCTATTGGCTATGCCAATGCTTGTTCTGTATTTGACATCATTATAGGATTTTGGCTTATCTTCCTTGATAATATGTGTATACTTATGTTAACCCCTCACACATTAAGAACATTGTTGTTTAATTGCGACAATTTAAGATGGCCACCGTGGTTTATCATTAGTCTCATGATGTTTAGTGTGGCAGTTAAATAATTAGCACTCTTAAACTGGCTTTTGACAATTACAGGTCATTCCTTTTTATGCCTTAACCCCTTCGCTGCGGGGGGGGGGGTAATTTCCCCGCTGTGCTGGGGGGGAGGGGGGCGCGCACAGCTCCCGCATGCTCATGACGAGCTCAGCTCGTCATGAGGCACGGCGCTCCTGTGCTCATGACGAGCTGAGCTCGTCACAGGTGCACCGGCTCCCGTGGAACGCTCAGCACAGCAGGGGAATTCTCCCCGCACCTGAATGTTCCACGGCTCATGTCGAGCTGAGCTCGTCATGAGCACCGCAGCACTGTGCCTCATGACGAGCTCAGCTCGTCATGAGCATGGTAAAGGTTAACAGGACATACTAAGGGTTTTCTAGATTCTGCTTTGTCTCCGTGACAAGATTTGTATACTCTTGTTAATCCTGTTACTTTATACACACACTTAACGTGAATACGACATTTAAAAATGGTCGCTGGTGTTTTACCACACATGACATTTAGCAGCTGGTATATAAAAAGCACTTTCAAAATGGTGCCACTTATCCATGTCGTAGATACACATGAGCAAGGAGCGCACTCTGCGATTTATACAAGCTAGTGTGATTCAAGTTTATCTAACACTTATGAGGCATAATATTTCAGTGTGCGCTTTTGCTGCTTTTCTGATACCATTTGTCTTGTTTCTCAATATGGAGAATTACTTTACATGTATGCGATTTACATTGCAAATAAAATGGTGCCACTTATCCACGTCGTAGATACACACGAGCAAGGAGCGCACTCTGCGATTTATACAAGCTAGTCTGATGCAAGTTTATCTAACACTTATGAGGCGTAATATTTCAGTGTGCGCTTTTGCTGCTTTTCCGATACCATCTGTCTTGTTTCTCGATATGGAGAATTACTTTACATGTATACCATTTACATTGGAAATTGTTTTGAGTAAATTATTTTGTACTTTTGTATAATACATATATTATTGTGCACGTTAACATTTTGTTTATACATGGCACATTGTTTCAAATAACGCGTTGCAGTAGCGTGACTAGCTGCGTCAGCTTCCTAAAATGAAGACATTACTTTCATTAACGCGTACAGTTTTGTTTTATACACAATGTGCAAACTGTATAAGTTTTCTTTTTTTCTTTCTAGTCGGCACGTTTTTTTCATACAACGCATTGCGACTAGTTGCAGAAGCTTTTTACAATGTCCAGACGCAGCGATGTATTTAAAGAGTATATCTCTTTATTACAGCAGCATGCTGCAGAACTCTTGCAGGCACAAACAAGCGCGGCGGACCGCTCTTGTGCAACTAATTAAATGAATAAATAAACAAGTGTGGCTGAAGCGGACCGCGCTTGTGCAATTAAGTAAACAACCCTCCTTCATCACGGGAACAAATATGGCGTCGGCCTGTCCAGAGGGGCCGTCCTAAAAGTGGACAAGGCGGTAACCCAAAAGCCCGGTTTTCAATAACCCACCAGCGTTTAACATAAACGATGACGCATGCCAATTGAAAACAAGGGTGGGGCTTAAAGTCCCTTCCGAAACTGTATTGATTACAAAAGACCCTCGCATGGCGAGAGCAGCGTATGCGAGCTGAAAATGCCTGGCAAGACCTAAAAAAGAAGTTGGGCGGTGTCACAGGAAGTGACGTCATGAAAGGTAGTCCCCTCTTAATACAGGGAGTCCTGCTTCACTTGGGGGGCCCACGTTAACCCTCTGTGGAATGTAGCGTCATTTTCTGTGTGTTTTAGGAGCAATACTGTGTTTGTCTCACCCCTACTGAAGTTGGCATTGTACTGCATTTCTTAAGGACCAGCGGTCACACCACTTACAAAAGTGGGCATTAGACCCCGCTTCTAAGCATTACCGCCTATTTTATGTTCCTCCATTTACCGACCTCCGGCATTGAAGGGTTTGCACATAACATTCACAACTAAGTATTTGTCAACAGTGAACGTTCATCTCACTGAGCTGGGTAATGGAACGTGTCCTGTAGGACATTATAGGACACCCTTGATGAATGTGATGCTAACACGCAAACAACCACCAGTCCCAAACTGTATTTTTACAAGTCAATCATTGGAACAAAAAGATTTTTCACCTGGAGCAGGTTTTTGTATTGGGAAGGTTTACTCAGTTTAGAAAAGAAGTGATGGCGCTCTTTGCAGATAGATAGGACCTGCCTCGGCCCAGTTCACACGGTAAACGTAGTTTACAATGCGGTGTTTACACCGCACAACCTTTACCACGCTGCCATTACAACGCAAGTCGTTACTAAGACTTGCGCTGGATGGCGCTGTTGGTTAAGGAATATAGTAATTTTATATTCCAACACCTTCCCTACTGTTACGTGGACTGGTGTTGGAATATAAAATTATAATTTTCCTCAATCCGCCCCCTCCAACGCAAGTCGTTGTAACGACTTGCGTTGTAATAACTGCGTTAAGTACCGCGATCTAAAAGATCGCGTTGTACTGATATACATCCGTTCACACTGCTTTTCTCTTTGAGTAGGTGTTTCTTAATTACAACTTGGGTGCTTAAACCTGAATTTCTAGCAGTCTTCGGCACTTCTGTAAAAAGCTCTGTGGATCGACCCACTCTGGGCGCAGCGCTAGATTCCCCTCCATGGCTCCTTTACTCGTACAGTGGGTGGTTTCTGGAACTTAACCAGGTAGGCGCCTGGCAAGGTTACAAGGCGATGGGGGCAGGTTCAAAGGGCAAAGCAGAATTTTGATAGGTAGCGCATTTGCGCACTACACCAGATTGCCAGCCAGCCCTGTACTTGGGAGATCGACGGAGCGGCCGTGCGGGCAAGTAATGCCATCACTGAAAGTCCAGCTTTTGGGCAGGGGGGACGGTGTACACCCGGTAAAATAAGTGGGGGGACGCCGTCCACCCGCGTGGTACCCCGGCTTGTGCCCTGCATACAGGCACACAGGCGTAAAATGTTGCAGCCCCCACACCCATGCACCCTGCCCGATATTAGAAGCCCCTTCGGGAGTGACCTGTAACAGACAGCATGCCGGACAGCACTACCTGCAGGGGGTGGAGGTCATGCTACAGCCCCTGTAGTTGGTTGGTACCTTCTATAGACTCCTTACAGGCGACGCACTCCTTCCGGGATCACACTTCCGGTGGCACGCTCTGCTGGTGGCCTAGTACTAGCCACACTGCCTGTCAGTGCTGCAGTCTTTGTGGCGCTCTCTCCAGGTGGTCCTGTCGCTGCACGACGCCTCCAGACGGTGAAGAGTCCACAGCAGTCCCTGCAGATGGTGCAGTTTTTGCACGCTCCCTGCTGGAGGTGTAGTCTTCTTGTCACACGCACTCCAGCCGTTGAGGTAATGCCTTCCACACTGCTTTCCGCTGGCGGACCTTGCCGTACTCCCTGCAGACAGCGCAGACTGTGCCACCCTCTCTGCAGGCAGTACACCCACTCCAGTACCCCCTTTAGGCAGTACAGTTTCTCCTGTACCCCCTGCAGCCAGTACACCCTCTCCTGTATCCCTTCAGCCAGTATAGTCTCTCCTGTATCCCTGCAGGCGGTCCAGTCTCTCCTGTGCTACCTTCGGGCAGCACAGTCTCTCCTGTACTCCCTTCAGGCAGTACATCCTCTTTTATACCCCCTGTAGGCAGTACATTATCTCCTGTACCCCCTTCAGGCAGTAGCTCTCCTGTACCCCCTTCAGGCAGTACAGCCTCTCCTGTACTCCCTTCAGGCAGTACAGCCTCTCCTGTACTCCCTTCAGGCAGTACAGTCTCTCCTCTACCCCTTCAGGCAGTAGCTCTCCTGTACCCCCTTCAGGCAGTACAGTCTCTCCTGTACCCCCTTCAGGCAGTACAGCCTCTCCTGTACCCCCTTCAGGCAGTACAGTCTCTCCTGTACCCCCTTCAGGCAGTACAGCCTCTCCTGTACTCCCTTCAGGCAGTACAGTCTCTCCTGTACCCCCTTCAGGCAGTACAGCCTCTCCTGTACCCCCTTCAGGCAGTACAGCCTCTCCTGTACTCCCTTCAGGCAGTACAGCCTCTCCTGTACTCCCTTCAGGCAGTACAGTCTCTCCTGTACCCCCTTCAGGCAGTACAGCCTCTCCTGTACCCCCTTCAGGCAGTACAGCCTCTCCTGTACTCCCTTCAGGCAGTAGCTCTCCTGTACTCCCTTCAGGCAGTAGCTCTCCTGTACCCCCTTCAGGCAGTACAGCCTCTCCTGTACCCCCTTCAGGCAGTACAGTCTCTCCTGTACTCCCTTCAGACAGTACAGTCTCTCCTGTACCCCCTTCAGGCAGTACAGCCTCTCCTGTACCCCCTTCAGGCAGTACAGCCTCTCCTGTACCCCCTTCAGGCAGTACAGTCTCTCCTGTACCCCCTTCAGGCAGTACAGTCTCTCCTGTACTCCCTTCAGGCAGTACAGTCTCTCCTGTACCCCCTTCAGGCAGTACAGCCTCTCCTGTACTCCCTTCAGGCAGTACAGTCTCTCCTGTACCCCCTTCAGGCAGTACAGCCTCTCCTGTACTCCCTTCAGGCAGTAGCTCTCCTGTACCCCCTTCAGGCAGTACAGCCTCTCCTGTACTCCCTTCAGGCAGTACAGTCTCTCCTCTACCCCTTCAGGCAGTACAGCCTCTCCTGTACTCCCTTCAGGCAGTACAGTCTCTCCTCTACCCCTTCAGGCAGTACAGCCTCTCCTGTACTCCCTTCAGGCAGTACAGTCTCTCCTCTACCCCTTCAGGCAGTACAGTCTCTCCTGTACTCCCTTCAGGCAGTACAGTCTCTCCTCTACCCCTTCAGGCAGTACAGTCTCTCCTGTACTCCCTCAAGGCAGAGCAGTCTCTGCCTCCCGTGGTTATATGTCAGAATATCGTCTGACAAAAATCATCCCCTTGAATATAGATTTTCTATTATTAACTTAAATGGGGTGATATGTTTGGCACAATATTTATTATTATTATTATTATGAAATTCAAAAATGTCACCTGATACAAATAATGTGTCCTAAATATTGTCAAATTATAGTTAATCATTGAAAATGTACACCCAATGGAATTCTCTTTTGTAAATAATATTTAGCATATGATATGTTTGTCAGACAATATTCTGGCAACAATAATACAGTACCACACCAGTGTGAATACACAACCCGGAGATGACATGCTGGACACAAAGTCTGCCAACAGTGTCAAAAGACGAACGCTGCACCATACAGAAACCACAATAATAAACACTGCCCAGGGTCCTGGCTCATGCTACATTTCTTGCCCCTAAGACGGAAGTAGGAAGCTGCAGTATTAATTAAAGACAAAACATTTCCTGGTTAATGGCATCACTAATGACCCTGGCAGTGGGAATGCTGGGCATACCAACCTTCCCCTTCCTGCACCTGGCACAAACTGAATGGTGATGAAAGTTTTGGCACCGACTTGGGGTAATTGGGCCTAAACTAGTAGGGGGATCCAGGGGCAATGCCCGTCTGATGAGCAAAAGAACAACACATATCGTAATAAAGAGTCGCATCTTGAGTACTGAGCACAAAAGCCCTGTCATATGTGCTGGGCTAGAGAGGCACTTTCTGCATGTAAGGAAGGACAATGGACCATGCTTGTTTTGTTCTACGTGCAGAGTGTGCAAGACAATGATAGCCTCAGCCTGTGTGCTTAGCAACAGACCCACAGTCTGCAGGATGAGCAAGAAAGGCAATGTCTTGTGCTGAACTGGAGAGTTATGGCTTGTGCCCTGACAGGTAAGCCAAGGCCATGTACTGAGCAAAGGAGCAGTTATGTTATGCAGATTCATAGAGCGCACTATCACCTGGGAAGGTATCATCGTGCTGAGCAGGTGTGTGTCTAGCCACACCTAGGGCCTAGTGGGACTACTCGAAAAGCCAGGTCTTCAACTTATTGTGGAATTCAAGAAGTGAGGAATAGGCTCTTATGTGTAGCTGTAGACTGCTCCATGCTTTAGGAGCGATGTAAGGAGAAGGCTCAAATGCCAAGAACTGAGGATGGGGACAGGGTGGAAGACTGTGTCAAATGCAGCAAGAGGTCCAGGAGGGTGAGGGTCGCCGTGTCCATCAGCCCAGTCATTTGGATGTCATCTTAGGTGGCGTTGAGGGCAGTTTCAATGCTGTGGTTGGGCCTAGATCCAGACTGAGGGGTTTTGAGGAGTTGGTGGTTGTTGAGGTATTCTGCGAGGTGCCTGTTGATGATTTTCTGTAAGACCTTGGTGGGAATGGTAGCAAGGAAATTGGTCTGCAGATTGCAAACTTTGAAGGGTTTGCAGGGGGTTTCTTCAGCAATGGGAGGACAGCTGAATGTTTCCAAACAGCTGGGAAGGTGACGGAAGAGGCATTCAGAATTGGTGTAATCATAGTGCTGATAGCTTGCAGTCCTCGGGAGTAGGCATGGTGGGGGCAAGGGTCCGATGGGACCCTTGAAAGGATGGACTTCACGGTGGCGGTATCTATTGGGGTTATGTGCTTAGCATTGGTTCTTTAGATAAGATTGGGAAGGATTTGGGGAGGTTTGTTGGGTCTGGTTGTGGGTTAAAGTTGCTGTAAATGGTGATGATTTTATTGCTGAAAAATTGAGAAAGATTGTCACAGTGGTCCTGCGAGGGGCTGTTTGAGTTGAAGGAGGCAGATGGTGAGGTGAAATCTTTCACAATGCTGAAGTTTGCTTTGCTTTTGTTGGTGCTGGCACCAATGCTCTACCACAGCTGCACATTTGGTGGTAACGTCTGAGGGTGGATTTGAACGTGCTCCTGTCTGCATTGCCCGGGTTCATTCTCCATTTGTGCTCCAGTTGTTTGTAGTGGCATGTCATCAGTCTGAGTACCTCTGTGTATCAACTGGCCTTGGGACTGTATCTTGTCTTGCTGTGTTTGGGGGGGCCAGGGAGTTGATGAAGGAGGTGAAACAATTGTTGAAAATATTGATGACGTTGGGGAGGTTGTTGTTGTGTTTGGATTGTTGAGGTATAGAGTTATGGTGGTGTACGGAGCTAGAGCCATGACCTGCACACTAAGCAAGAGAGCTTTGGCCTGTGTACTGAGCAAGAGAGCCATGGCATATGCCATAAGCAAGAGAATCATAGCCTGCGTGCTAAGCAAGAAAGCCATGACCTGTATGGTAAGCAAGAAAGCCATGACCTGTATGCTGAGCAAGATAACAATACCCCTTATAGTAAGAAAGGAAGCCATATCTCAAGTGCAGAGCATCAAAACCCTGTCGTGTGCTATACAAGAGAGATACTTTACATTTATTGAGGAAGGTGGGTATAGCCTGTGTGCTTAGTCCTTGAGATCCCCGCCATACGTAGAGCAAGTGAGCGCACTTAGCAGGATTGTCTTAGCCCCTGTACTAAGCAGCAGACCCAAGATCTGTGGCTCTAAAAAGAAAGCCAGGACGTTATGCTGAGCAGAAGAGCCAAGATCTTGTAGTGATCAAGAAAGCTGTAGCCTGAGCACTGACAGAAAAGTCTATGCCCTGTATTAAGCAGGGGAGCAGTAGCATGTGCACTGAGCAAAGGAGCCAATGCTGTGAATCGGGCAAGAGAACTGTGAGCTGCAAGCTGAGCAAGAGAACCATGACCTGCATGCTGAGCAATAGAGCCATCAGATAGATACTTAAAAAGAGAGTTAAACCTTGTACTGAACAAGAGGACAAACACCTGCATGCTGAGCAAGACAGCCATGACCTGCATGCTGAGCAATAGAGCCAGCAGATAGATACTTAGAAAGAGAGTTAGACCTTGTACTGAACAAGAGGACAAACACCTGCATGCTGAGCAAGACAGCCATGACCTGCATGCTGAGCAATAGAGCTAGCAGATAGATACTTAGAAAGAGAGTTAGGACCTTGTACTGAACAAGAGGACAAACACCTGCATGCTGAGCAAGACAGCCATGACCTGCATGCTGCACAAAAAAAACAATAACCCATATATGTATAAAGAAATCTGCATCTTGAGTGCTGCGAACAGCAGCATGTCTCATTTGCTGTACAAGAGAGTCACTGCTTGCATGTAGGGGAAGATAGCAGTATATGTTGTGCAAAGTTCTAAAATGTCCTTCTATGTACAGAGCGAGCAAGGCATGTCATGCGCACAGAGTAAGTCTGCCATAACCTACTTAGCAGTAGGCCCACGGTCTAAAGGCTGAGTAAGAAAGCCATGGCTTTGTGCTGAGCAAGAGAGCCATGCCCTTGTGCTGACCATGAGAGTGCTGGCCTATGCGCTGACTAGAAAGCCTAGGCCATGTACTGAGCAAGGGAGCAGTGCCAGTAAGGTAGGCAGGGAGCTAGAAAGTCAAGGTGGTGTACTGAGTAGGAGAGCTGTGACCTAAACGCTGATCAAGACAGCCTTGACATGCATGCTGAGCAAGAAAACCAAGGCCTTGCACTGAGCAAGAGAACCATGACCTCCGTTTGGAGCAAGAGAGCTACTTTCTGAGCACTGATCAAAAGAGCCAGGACCTTGAAGTGAGCAATTGCTTGCATGGAAGCAAGAATACCACAGGAGTTTGATGAGCAAGAAAGCCAATGCTTCTACGCTGAAAAGTATACCTGTACTGAGTATGAGCGTCTCAAGTTGTGTCGCACAAGAGAGTTGTGGTTTGTGAACTTAGAAAGAAAGTCTCCGCAGATGGACTGAGAAAGCGAGTGGTGACTGGAATAAAGCAAAAGAGAGCCTAGGGTCACATTCTGACGGGGAGAACCATTCTCAAATGTCACAATAATCAGCAGGAGATCCTTCGCAAATACACTGAGAATAATGGTCTCCACCTGTGCTCTCAGCAAGAGAGCCAAGACTGTGAAATGAACAATAGAGCTGCAGCCTGTGCGCTTAGTAAAAGAACCACAGCCTGTCTGATGACAAAATCTCAAGGCTCACACGCTGACCGGAGAGGTAGGGTCTTTAAGAGTAAGAGAGTTACAGGCCATGCTGCGCAAGAGAGTCGTAGTCTGAAATAGCAGGTCTCAGGCAGCAGGCTGAACAAGAAAACCCTAGCCTGAATGCAGCAGAAGGAGGCCATGTTGATGAAGAAAGCCACTACCTATGTGCTGGACAAGAAAGTCTACTTTGCCAGTAAACATCAAGAGAGTCATAGTGAGCAAACGCCGCAAAATAGCCTCAGTCTGAATGCTGAGCAAGAGAATGAATTTTGCATGATGAGCAACAGACCCAAGGTCTTTGAGCTGAGTGAGGCCGCCTATGCCAGCCTGTGGAGCATAAGATGGGAGAATCGGATGCTGACCAAGAGTGACATGGACGGCTGCTGCTGCTGAGGAAACGAGGCACAGGCCTGCGTGCCTCTGAGCAAGAGTCTCAATGCAAGCGCAGTGAGCCAGATAGCAAGGTCCCACATGCTGCATGAGCAGGGCCACTGGAATTATGCGATTGTGCGTCTGCTGCAATATTCACATAATTGTAGATTTGCTGCCTCTGCCACATAATCCATCATCTGCAGATTTTAACAAAAAACTGATTTCTCGCTCAAAAGGATAAAAAGTTACTGAAAAGCAGCAACACATATTGTCATGCAGTGGAACACCCTTTGCAAAGTTTGACTGGTCCCCATTCTATAGCTTATTGCTATATTTGGGTGTTTAACCTGTACTAATAAGGTGCAACTAATGCCCAGGCAGTGTTGTCTGCGTTTAGAAAGGAACAGGAACCCGACTGATCACCCTTCAGTCCGTTTGCTGCATCGCTTTGGACTTGAATGCCGTACACGGCTTATCCCTGTTACTATTTACGTCTCCTATACGGGAGGGAGTATCTGATTTCTACACAATTTTAAAACAGAATGACCGCTATTGGTCTCATCATTCTTTGGCTCCTATCTGAACCGACTTATTCAGCCTTAAGACTACAATATCTCGAGTGGAACAAACATTCTGAAGTGACACCTCGCACCCCACGAACCGTGTGGTGGTGTTCATATTGCCCTGATAAAGCCCTGTTTAGTGAGAAACGCGTTGGCTGCATATGCACTGGGTTGAAGTCAATAAAGAAGAATTCCTTTTAGCATCTGAAGACTCAAGAACATTTCTTTGGCCACTTAATTGCCTTTTTCTGTTGCCTCTCTTTTCCATATGTTGTGCATAACCTAATTGTATGGTCTAGAAGCAGCATACCTTAGAGGTGGGCTACAGTAATACATGGAATTCATTCACTTCTACGCAAATGTAAGCGGCTTTTATCATCCCTGGCTGCTTGTTTCTATAATTTGGCCCTCCCCTGCAGCATAATTCGGGTGGCCCTGAGTATGAGGCGACCAAGAGTGTGTACTGAGAAGGAGCGTCAATAACAGAGGGCTGAATAAGAGAGCCAATGCGTATAAGGAAATCAAAAGAGCCGCAGCCTGAGACGGTCACAGAGCCAGGAAGCACACTAAGAGTGCCGCAACAACACACACAGCACTAGAGCCGTGGACTTATGCACATATGTAAGGTTGGAAATCTTTATGTCTGTATTATCTCTCCATGTTTTAACATGTTTCTATTTCCTTACATATTTTCCGATATCTTCTTCTCTTTTAACTTCTTTTTTCTTTCTCGTTTGTGCTCACACTTTCCCTTTCGCTATCAATGTTCTTTCCCTCTCCATATGACTCTTGAACTTTTACGTTCTCATTAGATTGTCTTTTCTCTCCGAGTGTTCCCCAACATTTAACTTCTCCCCCGTGTGTGTGGCTGCCCCTCTTCCTCGTCCCTGGACCTGTCTTCCCTCTTGCAGTGTCTCACTCTTCCCCCACCTCTAGTGGTCTGTCTGTGGTTGTTTGGCCCCCAGTGGTGTCCTCCTCGCAGCTCCACCTCTAGTGATATCTCCGTGCTCCGTTCAGTGTCTCCCGGTGCTCTCCTCTCCTCTCCCCTCCCTCTCCGGCATCCACCATCCTTCATTGCTACTCTCCCTCTACGGTCTTTCTCCTCCTCAGTCACCCCTTCCTCCCCTCCCTCCACACCCCTTCTTTGTGTCTGAATAATAGGTGTATTCTCCACCACTTCCCATCAGCCCATTCATGGCGCGTGCCCGGCTGCGGTCCCTGCTGTTCTAGGCTGGGAAGTGACTCCGGCTGACTGGTTCAGGGGGCGGCGGGCCGGGGGTCTTACGTCGCCTTCATCATCACTAGTAATAAACAATGAAAACAATAGCTGCGCGGGGGAGGGGCCAGGGCTACAGACAGTGAGGAGAGTGAGTCTGGTGTACTCGCCACGAGCCCGGTGTCCCCCCCCCCTTTGCATACGTGCACCGTCCCTTATCAGCGGCCTGTGCTGTGGCCCGCCCAAACGCTTCCTCAGCGGAGGGGCCGCCGGCGCCATTTTGAAGGGGTTGGGAGTTGGGCTGGAAACGTGCTGCGCAGCTGCCAGGCCGGGGAACCTATTGGCTGGAGAATGTTCAGCTTAATCAAAAGGGAAGGTTGAATCCAGGCCTTCCTGTTTAGAGAACCATCGTTGACTGCAGTCCTATCAATTTATCAGGGTCAAAACAGCAACATACTAAAATATTGCATCCACTGTATCGACTGTACCTTAATGTTGCAAGGTACGTTTAGGTAAGTGGATGTGGAGTTAAGAATAGTAAATATATCCTACCTTGATGGTGTAGTGATAGATGAAGTCCTGATTGCTGTATTTTTATAGGTCAATATTTCGACATCCACCTAGTGATTTAAAATCGCAGTAGAGGAGCCCTGTTCTGCAGCTGCCTGTATATCTCTCTGTACCTGAAGACGAGCTGTCAGATCTCTCCCATGCTGGTGGGACCAGGTGCCAGTCTACCTACCCTCTGAATGTCCCTGGCCCATGGAGAGGCTGCCACTAATAAGGTGGTGCTTGGTATCAGGGACGTAACACAGGACACTCCAGTGCACGGGCCCCTAACTCTTCAGGGGGCCGAAAAACTTTCAGGGTGGGCCTCATTTAGCCCAAGACCAATTAATATCTGTGAGATATGGAAACTAAAGAGCCCTTCTTCACATTCTGCATAATGGGGGGGCATTATTTTGCGTTTCATCGCTGCTCGGAGCACCGTCCTGAAGCTCCCTTTTCTGAGCGATGCCCTCCCTTGATGCAGCACATCAAGGCCACCTGTACGTATACTGGCATGAATGATGCCTGTAGTGCCAGGTTGCAGGGTGTGAAATGCATGGATAAAAGTGATCCCATTTAGAACCTTGGATCCCGATCTTCTGCCTTTATCTACTGTACTTTATCGGGGTCGTATCTCCCCTGTTATATTTTTTTCATTTTTTTTTTAATTTGGGCCTTTTGTAACAATTCTTAGTTATTTCTTCGATACCGCTGGTTTGACCTTTGTTGATATTGGGCATCACATTGTGTCGTACTTAATACCTTCTTTTTTCCTGCCCATTGGCCTGTTGTTTGGCCACTTCAATTAAGTGCCAGCTAAGAACATGTTGTAGATCTGTTTTGCGTGAAACACTGACAGCCAATGAATTACTGGGGTACCAGGGAGATCTAGCACTGCCCAGCTCGCCCTTGTCACTATAAACCAGTACGCGCCTGACTATGGTCCAAGATGGCGAACCTGAGATCGAGGCCACGGTTGGAAGGGTGCAGAAAGGACACATGGAACATTGGAAGCTACAGTTAAGTTCAATAGCACCTTCTCTAAATTAAGTTGCATTTATAACCCACATGAGTGTGTAGGAAGAAGAGAAGGTTTGGGCTCTCAGAAGTAAAGCAACAGTGGAAATGTCACAAAACTGCACGCCATAATGACAGCTGTTTTTATAAAGTGCCTCGTACTATGTTTTTGCCAATTCAAAACACAGTAAATAACAGGTGTCGTTACTACACAATTTAGCTGTTGTTGTAGTTTTATATAGCACGAACTTGACCCAAGGTCATGAGAGTTCTTTACATGACCACCAGATCACATTACACAAGGTCCGAGTCGCACTTTATTTAGGCACAGGGAGATCAAATGATTTGCGCTCAATCACAGGATGTTGAACTGAAGCCAGGACTCGAACCTGCTTCTCTAGTTCTAAAGTAGGCAGCTTTAGCCGTAAAGTCACATCGTATGCAACATATGGACACTCCGTTTATTAACCCTGGAAGGATGTAAGGCCATGCCAGGATTCAACTTGGTCCACAAGGCCACAGATGTCAGTATCATTCAAGCTTCAGCTCCCTGACTCAGAGTGCTAATTTAAATCACTACGTGGGTGTTGCTCCGTTAGATCGTATTACATACACATACATTTAAGAAATGTTGCTTTCGCTTTAAAAAGCACAATAAAAGTTTTTTAGAAAGTGTGTGGGATCTCAGGAAACTCACGTTACAAATGAAAGTAAAACCGAGCACATTGCCTGAAGCACGCGTTAAAGATAACCTTGAGCATGTGGCTGTCTTGACAGGCCGACGTCTCTACTAAGAGTGTTATGCGGCCACAATGGGGTCAAGCGTTGGCCAGTAGGGCTCAGCCCACCCAGGACAGATTTTCCAGCTAACACCCAAATAAGTAAAAGATTTCCATTTAGATGCATTGCATGTTACAGATCATGGAAATCGGGCATAGATCCAGACGGATGGACCAGCTTTGGACTCCCATGAAATGATGTCACACAAGGGGCTTACCTAAAGGCACAAAGCCTGACAATATCAGCTTGTTGAGGCCCTCACAGGTGGATATAGTGAGAGCTTGAATGCTTAACTTAATCCCAGCTACTAGCAGTTACTCTGGGCTGAAATCTGTTCCATTGTCTTTATCGTGTCTGTGCTGCTACAGAGAGGGTCCCAGATAATACATCTCAGTCATGCTTCCTCCTGAAAAGACTGCCCAGCCAGACCTTCATGGCCACATCCCCTCTGAATGGGTACACAAGCATTTATATAGAGCGTACTACTCCTACGTAGGGCATTGAAGCGCTTAACCACACAGAGGGCCAGCCTTTAGCAGTTTCTAGCTATGTCCGTGCCCAGTGTGCCAACCTTTGGAAGGGTGCTGGAGCATCTGCAGCAGTCTCTCTGTGACGTGGCTCTAAAGAAAAGTGTGTTAACCACTGTTTCTGCAGGCTGCTGGAACACTTATCTACATTTTGTGTTTTTCTTCTCCTGGCCCTCCTCACCTTGCCGCTACCCCCTCCTATTTTTCCAACACCCCAACAATTAAAAGACTGGTGGGAGGTGGTGCCAAATTTGGCGTCATCTTGTGCAAAGGCTAGCTCTGCCCACACTGTATGTCTAGACGTGGGTCCCAGGCTCACTGTGCCACTAGATTCAAACTAGCCTGGCTGATGAGGGGTGATACCCTGAAACCGGTCCCAGGATGCTTGTTTCCGGTCCAGGAAGGACCTGGCCTGGCAGTTCGGGCTGGACTGTTCCCATGAGGAGCAGGGCCAAGACTGATTTGCATATGGCTGGGTCTAAACTGGGGTGGCATGGTGAGCAAAATACCGATGATTGGTTCAACCCAGATTTCTTGACTGGAAGTGAATGTATAATTTTTTCAGCATTCCGTCCATCATTTGTTTGAGTAGCACTGCCCACACCGGCAGCAGGCTGGACTGTGTGGTTGGAAGTGTATTGTATCTCACACAATGGGTTGGGGAAGTATACACTACTAAATTAGACCACAGGTCCTATACTACTTCCAAGAATATTATGCTCACACAGAGTATAGAGTAGCGAAATGTAGGAGGAACGAATGAAAGAATTGGGAGTAACCGGTAGGGGGCTCTACAAGTGTTTGGACAAGAACCTTCACTCACCTGAGGGTGACACGCTTCATCATTGGGTCCCTCCACACACTGGGACCGCAAGGTACCCAGTGTGGGCTATAACTTTCCACAGGAAAGTAGCAGGAGTGTTTTGATAGCACATCTATGTGTTAATCCCTCTAGGGTAAGGGTGAGGGGCAGAGTGCAACTGAAAAAGTGGAAGTGTGTTGCCTTTGATTTCAGCCTCTTTGTGAATGATTTTCGTGTCCTATGATTGACCAGTGAGACACTCTTTTCTTAGGGTGCTGCGCTTAATGGTGTCAGGGATGAAGAGGCGAGGGCGACAAACCAGCAGTTTATGATTTGTAGTCTGTTTGCATCTACGCCTAGCTCTGCAGGTCCTGGTATTATGTTCATGATTTCTTTACGTTCTGGGCTCAAATTTATAGGGTGACTGCAGCTGATGGAAGTTCTCTCCAGCACAGCACCTTCTCGGCGGGACACGCAGCACTGGATATCCTACTTTTGCTATGTGCCTCCTGGTGACCCATCACACCCGTTGCTCTGCCCCTCAAGAATCTGGATATTGAGACAGAGAAAGATGCTTTACTGGACCTGTGGCCTGTCGAGCGTTGGACAAGAACTGGTGGTGCCTGGGTCTCGCCAGAATGCCCGAGCATAAGAAACACTGTGCTCGTGAGAAGTACAGTACGGGTGAGGTAGACAGCAGTGCTTAATTTGTAAGGAAACTTAGTGCCTGGCCCCCGACAGGAGGACACTAGAGCTTGCACCATCCGTTGCCTCTGGCAGCACTGCCAATGACAGCACCAACACTCTTCTAATCATCACACTCAAAAGTTTGACAATTCATACTGTTACAGGGCCCCAAAGCTATAAGAATGGCTTTCGAGGCAAATACTAATAATTGGAAATTGACATTGAAATAATAAACAGAAGTTGTTGTGCTCGTACCTAAATTGGCAGACACCACTACCATGTGGCAGACAGTCATAAGCCTGGGTGCTGGCAATAAAGTGCTGGTGCTGAGCACTGGAAAGCAGCAGCACAAATTAAGCACTGGTAGAGAGGCCTGTCCGTGATGTGACACGTGCGTGCGCCGAGGAATCTGCAAAACTAGAGCGAGAACCTAAAGCAGCACCCAGACCACCGGAAGTGAGTACAAGCCCAACTCAGCCCGTGCCTCCTGTCACTGGCTATCCAGAGTGTCATGGGCTCTAGTGCAAGGAAGGAAATGGGCCCACTGGTCATGTTCGAAATGTGACATCAAATACAGCTATAATCGGGATTCAGTGAGCCCCTCAGGCCTCTGGGCCCTAGTGCCACTGCATCTGCTGCCCCCTGTTACCACCTAGTTAAATACTTGTTAGGGAGTGACATGCTTGACTTACAAGCTACCTTAGAGCTAGCTTGCAGTGTGCAGGCAGTGAGTGCACACACAGGCTGTGCTGAGCTGCGCCGTAGAATGTCACAGTACATTTAAACGTTTCTAAACAGTGGCTATACTTGCATGAAAACGCCTCTTGTGCTTAGGTTTTGGAAAGCGGTACAAAAGGGGGTGGGATGGACGGAGCATCTGAACCAATCAAACACTCACACCCAGTCAAAAGATCTGGGTTTGATCCATCACCCTTCTTTAGCCCACTCTGCCACCCCAGTTCAGACATGGCCATATGCAAATCAGTCTGACCCTGTGCCTCATGGGAACAGTCCAGCCGAACTGCCAAGCCATGTCTTTCCTGGACCGGAATCAAGCTTCCCAGGACCGGTTTCTGGCATTACAGCCGTCTTCAGCCCGGCCTGCTTGAATCCAGTGGCAAAGTGAGCAAGGGACTCATGTCTGAGCATACCCTGCCAATTTATGGCGAACAAAGCGGTACAAAAGGGGGTGGTGATGGACGGAGCATCTGAACCAATCAAACACTCACACCCAGTCAGCAGATCTGGGTTTAATCCATGAGGCACAGGGTCAGACTGATTTGCATACTGCCATGTCTGAACTGGGGTGGCGGAGTGTGCTAAAGAACGGTGATGGATTAAACCCAGATCTGTTGACTGGGTGTGAGTGTTTGATTGGTTCAGATGCTCCGTCCATCACCACCCCCTTTTGTACCACTAGGTTTTGGAAAGTGGCTGCGTACAACCTCGGGAGTTTAGAATGGTATTTATTTTAATTTCTAAATAATTTCTTAGGTGCCATGCAACACTACTTACTAACTGCTTCTGGGCACTACGAAAAAGTAGAGTGTGTCGTGAGAAACCTGGTTGCACTCGGCTGCCTGGAGCTGTCTGCCTTCAGCCACGCTCCAAGTGTCGCGTCAGCTGCGCCCGGCGCACCCTGACCAGAGCTCTCACTCGGTTCCTGCTCACATGTTGTTGGTTGCTTACCAGGTAAAGGCGCTGTGGTTGGTGAACCTCCCAGGCTTCAACGAGACCAGCCTGCCCCGTGGTTGGTTGGTGCAGAGATATCACCCTGCCCTGCGGCTGCTGTTATTTGCTCACCCACTCCTATTTTCTGTGCATTCCGGCACTTTGAGTGACAGAGAATGCGAACCCACAAGAGGCGGCATGTAAAGCAAAGCACAGGGTTGAGTGAGTATCTTAGGCCTGACGAGAGGCATGTTGAGGCCTCGGGCTTGTGGGCAGCAAAGCGCTGCGAGGCGTTCTCCGTGTAACTAAGTCACCCCAGTCTCCAGAGCGCCCCCGTACCCTTCCTCCTCCCAGTTGTTCCCGGACATTTTCGGTGTTTCTTGTCCCCCGGGGTGGGGCAGTTAGCCTGAAAAGTGCGCCCTAATAGACCGCAGACAAACCCCTATGTATTTCGAAGACGAGTCGCGAACGCGGACTCACCGGAGCGAGGGTAAATACATCGGGCTGTTTTTTGGAGGCGAGTCGCTGCTTCAAGCACTTTTAGTACAAATATGACTCGGCCTCCGCCCTGCAGCAGGGCGAGACTCGGGCGGGGGTGGCAGGGTGCCAGTCCGTGCCCTTCGAGGCTGCCCTGAGCTGTGCCCGGAGCCCCCGGTTCAGTCAGTGGATGGACACGAGACCCCCACAGCAGCCTGTTTGGTAGTGAAAAGTAACTATCATTGGGGGGGGGAGGGTGTTGGCACTCTAGGCCCTGGTGCCACTGCACCTGCTGCACTATTAATAGCTGCGCCCCTGGCAGTAGGGAGTGTGTGAGTGTGTAGAGCTTAGACGGGTCGAGGGGGACTCTGGGTGGAGGTTTGTATGTCTGCTTAGCAGCTTAGGGCTGTTTTCCGAACAGGTGCCTCTGGGTTCCTGGGCTGGGCGTGACCCCTGGAAACTATTTCTCACCAGCTCTGACTCAAGGTGCCTGGTGCGGCCCGCCATAGCCTCCTCCCCCAGCCCCCAAGACTAGCGCGCGGCCGGGGAGGGAGAGTACAACAGGGCCCTTCCTGCGGGCTGTGCCGCAGCGTGCACTTCCACGCTACAGTGCGAGGCGCTATATCTTATGTTCTGCTAGCTTAGAGGGCACAGTGTGATGACGCCACTCGCTGCTGTACTATTGTGTTGTAATTCAATTCATATCCTGCTTACAACCCCCGACGAGGCGCCGAAGCTCTCTAGGGCGGGTTACAAGACGCTCCGGTACCCAAGGTCGTGGTCAATCCTTGTTATTGGTTATTACTGGTTAGTGTTTAATGTTGACTAATGGGATAACTAATCTTGTGCTGTCAAGAAAACCATCCCATCTATTTCCTCCAGTTTCTGTGTGATAGATTAAACAGGAGTAGATATGATCGTTGCCGTAGGAGGGTGTATGTTGAGAAGTATTGGGTGAGGCTGTGGTACAGGCACCGTCCTTTGCCACAGCGTGGGATACTGTGGCTCTCCGTGTGATGCTAGCGCGTGCTCTGGTATCTACTGTATGCTGGGTGATGGGAAGGGGCTCGCTATAGAGTGTTTTCTTAGGCTGTACAATGACACACTGCTGGATGGTATGGGTTGGCATGGTGATTGTGTCTTTGAAGAGCTAGCTATTTCTCCAGCCTTATTGGCCTGAAAGCCAAGTTGACCCCTGCAGTCTGATTTTTAGGTCTCGTCGGAGACAGTGAAGATGCTGCACTTGCAACGATCTACTGTTTCCATACATGCCAACATTTCAGAAGAGCAAAGTGGGAGATTTTTTTAAATAAAATCGGGAGATTGGGGCCTTGAATTGGGTTACTGTCATGTGTGCGCTTTGGAAGTGTGCTTCTGCAGGATCGGACATTTGAAACGCAAATGCACGTTTTTTTTCTTACCTTTGAGAAGCATGGATCGCAATGGCAGGCTGAGAGTGGGTGATGCAAGTGTTGTGCACTGGCCTGGCAGGTTGCTGGCAGTGCATACACCACCACCGCCCCCCCAACCCCCCCTGTGTGGCTGCCCAAGGCGATACAGCTTCAGGGCACACACAGCCGCACCCAAGTACTTCACAGGTCTTTAAAAGACCATCCGCTTGTTAAGGAGGCTTTGTTGGTTTTTCACTCCTTCTAGAGCCCCTGCATCGCCACTCTGACTATTGCTGTAAGAATTAGCACGTAACACAATACCAAGCCCTGTCAGCTGAAACCCCGAGGAATCGGGTTTTAGCTTGCAGGAATTGGGAGGCGGGAGACTAGCCTTGAAATCGGTAGTCTCCCGACTGAATTGGGAGGGTTGGCATGTCTGTGTTTCTAAAAAGAAAAAGAAACACTCTAGAAAGGGTCTTTTACCCCACCCATGACTTACCATTGGTTGGCTACATTGGCAATCTTATTTTCCTTCTTTTCATTGGTGGACACTTGTAGCACGTGTGGGCATCACTTTGCATGTGTTTCTTTTCTGTCCTGGAGAATGGACCAAGTACTGATTGATTCCTTGATTAGTGTTCTTCCGCACTGCTTGCGCTCAGATTGTAGTACTTTTTTTTTGCAGGACAGCTTGAAACCATCAAAGAGGAAGCTTGCACTTCCCGGTATTTCCAAGTAGTGAACACAACCAACTAGCAATAACAAAACTTTGCAGCATGTCACCAATTTCTGAAACATAAATGTTTGCCTCCTGGCTCCCTGCCCCACATGGCCTTTTTCGCCCTGTCTTCATGTGGGCCAACAAAGAGAATATCAGCTTGGGTGTAAGATAATTAAACTTGTTTGTGAAGGTAGAGAATAATCCATATTAAGAAAACAGATCACTTTCCCCCATGGTCAGCGCTGGCCAATTCATAGCCCACGCCTGGGAATACCCTGCCAATTTAGGGCGAACAAATTAAACATAAGGAGATGATGGACGGAGCGCTGAGACTTTTCAGACACTCACCCACAGTCACAGATCTGGGTTGAATCCATCCTCATTCTTTAGCTCAGTTCACCACCCCAGTTCAGACCCAGCCATACGCAAATCAGTCTTGACCCTGTTCCTTATGGAAACAGTCCATCCCGAACTGCCAAGCCAGATCTCCGTGTATTTGCTTTGTTCGCCCTAAGTTGGCAGGGTATTCCCAGACGTGGGTCCCTTGCTCACTTTGCCACTGGATTCAAGCTAGCCTGGCTGATGAGGGGTGTTACCCCGAAACCAGTCCCAGGATGCTTGTTTCCTGTTCAGGGAAGACCTGGCTTGGCAGTTCGGGCTGAACTGTTCCCATGAGGAACAGGGTCAAGACTGATTTGAATATGGCAGGGTCTAATCTGAGGTGGCGAAGTGAGCTAAAGAACGATGATGGATTCAACCCAGATCTGTGACTGGGGGGGTGTCTGGAAAGTTTCAGCGCTCCATCCATCATCCCCTGGTGTTTGCTTTTTAAATAATGCATTTTTTTTTAATGCAGCTTGTTTCCCTTAGAGAAAAAAATGAGATGCATTTCAAACATAAAAATGAAAAGATTTCTTTTAATTTTTTACAGTGCACTACCTGCTCTGAAAAAATGTTGGCGCCCACATTCCCAAAGAGGAAGGGGTCCCATTGGGACCCCTTCCCACTTGTGAATGGCATTCACGGTTGCAAAATATTCCTACATACCAGTGAGATTCGCTATTAGGAAGGGACGCCCTTTACACGCTCCTCCTTAAATAGCGACTCACAAACCCTATTTTGCAAGTCTAATAGGTTACCGACTCGCAAAATAGGGTTGGTACACAGGAAAATGCATTTTACCAGTCGTAAACGGGCCGTCTCATAAAATGCGTCGTACATCTGGCCCTTAGTATCGTATTGTGTTCGCATTTTCTGTAGCGCCTAATATAGCACTAAGATGTGGCTGCATCGCTGCTGGAAACAGCACAATGATGCAACTGACCTCACTACAGTATCACAGATCTGAGACATTCATTCAGCTGCCCATACCTTGCAAAAAATCCAGAGCATGCCTTTACAAGCTCAAAACTGTCCCGATGTGCACATGTGGGTCACTTTTTATCTATAGGGTTCGCCAAACGGGCTCACTTTTATTTTGGAAGGCCCCAGTCTTGTTTTTTGTCCATGTCTGACCCCGGCTCTCTGCTGTATTACAGCTCACCCATGTGACTGCAGCACGGCCTCGATAGCAGAAACACGACTGTATCCCATCTGCTGTATAACCGGTTGCCCCGAGTCCAGAGTGCACGGCATCCCCGGTAGTGCAGCACAGAGGGCCTGCCCGTGGCCGTGGGGGTGTCTGGGCATTCCACAGTGTCCCCGTCAGCCTTCCGTCTCTGCCAGCTCTGTGCGTAGGGGGGGGGGGGGTGCTCTTATCTGCTCACATAAAGAACCTATTTACCTTTCTTTTGAGCCCAAACTTGAGTCATGTCTGGGTGGTTGTCCCCCAAATCCCCCGCCAAGGTTTCAAGGCTGGAGGTGAGGTCATGCTTGCTGTGTGGGTGAGGTAATGCTTGATGTGTGTGTGTTATTTATTCTTTCATTTATTTTAGTCATAGTTTTTTTCTTATAGCACAGACAATGACTTGTCAACAGGGTCGGATTGGTAACGCGGGCACCCGGGAAATGGTCGAAGGGCCGGTAGCAGAGTTCTAGCTTTGGGCTTCTTTTTTTGGCAGCCTGGGGGGTGTCTGTGCTGTTAGGATGCCACCAGTGGTCCAGTGGGTGCCTGAGTGGCCTTTCTAGAAGTAGATGGGCGGAAGTATCACTCCCTTTCTCTCGCAAGGCTGGCCCATTAATCTATGCTGATTGAGCAGGGCAGGGGGCCTGAGCAGAAGTGGTCTCACTTGCATTCATGTGTGGCTCAGCAGTGTGAACTACTCTGTGCAATTTTTTTTATCTAACTGAAGTTAATAAAACATCCCCCCACCCTTTCTTTTCATACAACTTCGCTGAAGCAGTGTTTGGTGGAAAGGCAATCCGCAAAAGTGGGCCAATTTTTGACCCCAATGCAACCCTGCTTGTGAAGCGTCAGCATGCTTCACATGTTCAATACTTCATTGTACACATCCAATACAAATTTGTGTATCGCAATTTCCACATCCACCGCGTTGTACGTTTGCCATTGTCATAGTGCACATCTATGATAGGTGCTGTATAATGTCCTTCACATACTGCTTCTTGCACACACAAGCTGGTGCCACTCTCCTGCCTGGAGGCCGCTTCCACCCTCCTGCCTCTGACTGCAGGCCGGGCCACCCTCCTGCCCTCTGCCTGCAGACCGGGCCACCCTCCTGCCCTCTGCCTGCAGACCGGGCCACCCTCCTGCCCTCTGCCTGCAGACCGGGCCACCCTCCTGCCCTCTGCCTGCAGACCGGGCCACCCTCCTGCCCTCTGCCTGCAGACCGGTGCCACTCTCTTGCCCCGCCTGCAGACCGGTGCCACCCTCCTGCCCTCCGCCTGCAGACCGGTGCCACCCTCCTGCCCTCCGCCTGCAGACCGGTGCCACTCTCTTGCCCCGCCTGCAGGCCGGTTCCACCTTCCTGCCCTCCGCCTGCAGACCGGTGCCACCCTCCCGCCCCCACCTGCAGACGGGTGCCACTCTCTTGCCCCGCCTGCAGGCCGGTTCCACCTTCCTGCCCTCCGCCTGCAGACTGGTGCCACCCTCCTGCCCTCCGCCTGCAGACCAGTGCCACCCTCCCGCCCCACCTG
The DNA here is from genome assembly GCF_964261635.1 of Lissotriton helveticus. Lineage (NCBI taxonomy): Eukaryota > Metazoa > Chordata > Amphibia > Caudata > Salamandridae > Lissotriton > Lissotriton helveticus. Next base: position 1,470,171,794 of record NC_136057.1, on the reverse strand, counting down.
CAGACCGGTGCCACTCTCTTGCCCCGCCTGCAGACCGGTGCCACCCTCCTGCCCTCCGCCTGCAGACCGGTGCCACCCTCCTGCCCTCCGCCTGCAGACCGGTGCCACCCTCCTGCCCCCACCTGCAGACCGGTGCCACTCTCCTGCCCTCCGCCTGCAGACCAGTGCCACCCTCCTGCCCTCCGCCTGCAGACCAGTGCCACCCTCCCGCCCCCACCTGCAGACCGGTGCCACTCTCCTGCCCCCGCCTGCAGTCCGTTGCCACTCTCCTGCCCCCGCCTGCAGTCCGGTGCCACTCTCCTGCCCCCGCCTGCAGTCCGGTGCCACCCCCCTGCCCCCGCCTGCAGGCCGGTGCCACCCCCCTGCCCCCGCCTGCAGGCCGGTGCCACCCTCCTGCCCCCACCTGCAGGCCGGTGCCACCCACCTGCCCCCGCCTGCAGGCCAGTGCCACTCTCCTGCCCCTGCCTGCAGACCGGTGCCACTCTCCTGCCCCCGCCTGCAGACCAGTGCCACCTTCCTGCCACCGCCTGCAGTCCAGTGCCACCTTGCTGCCCCCGCCTGCAGTCCAGTGCCACCTTGCTGCCCCCGCCTGCAGGCCGGTGCCACCCTCCTGCCCCCGCCTGCAGGCCGGTGCCACCCTCCTGCCCCGCCTGCAGGCCGGTGCCACCCTCCTGCCCCCGCCTGCAGACCGGTGCCACCCTCCTGCCCTCCGCCTGCAGGCCGGTGCCACCTTGCTGCCCCCGCCTGCAGGCCGGTGCCACCCTCCTGCCCCCGCCTGCAGGCCGGTGCCACCCTCCTGCCCCCGCCTGCAGGCCGGTGCCACCCTCCTGCCCCCGCCTGCAGGCCGGAGCCACCCTCCTGCCCCCGCCTGCAGTCCGGTGCCACCCTCCTGCCCCCGCCTGCAGTCCGGTGCCACTCTCCTGCCCCCGCCTGCAGACCAGTGCCACCCTCCTGCCCCCGCCTGCAGGCCGGTGCCACCCTCCTGCCCCCGCCTGCAGGCCGGTGCCACCCTCCTGCCCCCACCTGCAGACCGGTGCCACTCTCCTGCCCCTGCCTGCAGACCGGTGCCACCTTCCTGCCCCCGCCTGCAGGCCGGTGCCACCCTCATGCCCCCACCTGCAGGCCAGTGCCACCCTCCTGCCCCCGCCTGCAGGCCAGTGCCACTCTCCTGCCCCCGCCTGCAGTCCGGTGCCACCACCCTGCAGGCCGGTGCCACCCTCCTGCCCCCGCCTGCAGGCCAGTGCCACTCTCCTGCCCCTGCCTGCAGACCGGTGCCACTCTCCTGCCCCCGCCTGCAGACCAGTGCCACCTTCCTGCCACCGCCTGCAGTCCAGTGCCACCTTGCTGCCCCCGCCTGCAGGCCGGTGCCACCCTCCTGCCCCCGCCTGCAGGCCGGTGCCACTCTCCTGCCCCCACCTGCAGTCCAGTGCCACCTTGCTGCCCCCACCTGCAGGCCGGTGCCACTCTCCTGCCCCTGCCTGCAGACCGGTGCCACTCTCCTGCCCCCGCCTGCAGACCAGTGCCACCTTCCTGCCACTGCCTGCAGTCCAGTGCCACCTTGCTGCCCCCGCCTGCAGGCCGGTGCCACCCTCCTGCCCCCGCCTGCAGGCCGGTGCCACCCTCCTGCCCCCGCCTGCAGTCCGGTGCCACTCTCCTGCCCCCGCCTGCAGGCCGGTGCCACCCTCCTGCCCCCGCCTGCAGGCCGGTGCCACCCTCCTGCCCCCGCCTGCAGGCCGGTGCCACCCTCCTGCCCCCGCCTGCAGGCCGGTGCCACCCTCCTGCCCCCGCCTGCAGACCGGTGCCACTCTCCTGCCCCTGCCTGCAGACCGGTGCCACCCTCCTGCCCCCGCCTGCCTGCCTCTCGGCCTCTGCTGCGGGGCGGGTCCCCTCCATTACTCCAGCTGTCCTCGCTCCGGTCAACTTATCACTAGAATAAGGTCCAGGGAGGGGGAGGGGCTGGTGCGCAGCGTTCTATTTTTAGGTCTCGCCTGTCGATGCGCATGCGCATCGAGCAAGCGAGACTATAGGGGCTCATCCAGACTTTATCTAACTTTCAAGGAATCGTGGCGATTCCTTGCAGTGCCCGTGACTTTTAAGCTCAATGCGCATGTGCATTGAGCTTAAAAGCGCGTGCACAGCCGCCCGCATTCCTCCGACACCTTTGAAGTGAAACTTAGCTTCACTTCAAAGGCCCGGCTTGTTCACACCCACATGCCGCTCTGCCCCGCTCCGCCCCCTCCCCTGAGTCATCCTGCCTGCCCCTTCCCGCCGTGTCGCATTTCTCCTCCCCCCTCCCCTCTCCCCTCTCCCCTCTCTTCCCTCCGTCTTGTTTTCTTTGATGCTGGTATTGCTGGCAGCGGCATTGCGCTTGGAGGGACAGCAACAACATAAAACTGACCATGAAGTTAATCACAGGACCCTGCAGCCGAAGGCTTCGTGCACTGAGCCCTCCCGGCATACACATAATTTTATCGCTCTCTTTCTCTCGCGCTCTCCCTACATCTATAGCTCCCCCTCCCTCTCTCCTGTCTTCCTCTGTCTCACTCTAACTGTGTTCCTCCCTCTGTCTCACTCCCCCTCTCTTTTTCCTCCTCTCTCCCTCCCTCTCCGTCTCGCAGCTTAGATTCACGTTTCTGCCTGTTTCACTCTCTCTTCCAACTCTCACCCCCCTCTCCATTTACTTACACAAATCTCGCAGATACCCCAAGCAGCGGTGCACGCAGTACCAATCCTTCTGTTATGCCACATCTCGCAGCTTAGATTCTTTCGCTCTTTCTTTTAACTCTCCACGTTTCTGCCTGTTTCACTCTCTCTTTTAACTCTCACCCCCCTCTCCATTTACTTACACAAATCTCGCAGATACCCCAAGCAGCGGTGCACGCAGTACCAATCCTTCTGTTATGCCACATCTCGCAGCTTAGATTCATTCGCTCTTTCTTTTAACTCTCCACGTTTCTTCCTGTTTCACTCTCTCTTTTAACTCTCACCCCCCTCTCCATTTACTTACACATATCTCGCAGATACCCCAAGCAGCGGTGCACGCAGTACCAATCCTTCTGTTATGCCACATCTCGCAGCTTAGATTCATTCCCTCTTTCTTTTAACTCCCCATGTTTCTGCCTGTTTCACTCTCTCTTCCAACTCTCACCCCCCTCTCCATTTACTTACACAAATCTCGCAGATACCCCAAGCAGCGGTGCACGCAGTACCAATCCTTCTGTTATGCCACATCTCGCAGCTTAGATTCATTTGCTTTTTTTTTTAACTCTTCACGTTTCTGCCTGTTTCACTCTCTCTTTTAACTCTCACCCCCCTCTCCATTTACGTTTCTGCCTGTTTCACTCAGCCACGCAACGCCACTCAGGCACGCAACGCCACTCACGCACGCAACGCCACTCAGCCACGCAACGCCACTCAGCCACGCAACGCCACTCACCCACGCAACGCCACTCAGCCACGCAACGCCACTCACCCACGCAACGCCACTCACCCACGCAACGCCACTCATGCACGCCACTCACACACGCAACGCCACGCACACATGCAACGCCACTCAGCCACTCACTGCCACTCTGCCACGCAACGCCACTCAGCCACGCAACGCCACTCAGCCACGCAACGCCACTCAGCCACGCAACGCCACTCAGCCACGCAACGCCACTCACCCACGCAACGCCACTCAGCCACGCAACGCCACTCACCCACGCAACGCCACTCACCCACGCAACGCCACTCACCCACGCAACGCCACTCACCCACGCAACGCCACTCACCCACGCAACGCCACTCACCCACGCAACGCCACTCACCCACGCAATGCCACTCACCCACGCAACGCCACTCACCCACGCAACGCCACTCACCCACGCAACGCCACTCACCCACGCAACGCCACTCAGCCACGCAACGCCACTCAGCCACGCAACGCCACTCAGCCACGCAACGCCACTCAGCCACGCAACGCCACTCACCCACGCAACGCCACTCACCCACGCAACGCCACTCACCCACGCAACGCCACTCTGGCACGCAACGCCACTCTGGCACGCAACGCCACTCTGGCACGCAACGCCACTCAGCCACGCAACGCCACTCAGCCACGCAACGCCACTCACCCACGCAACGCCACTCACCCACGCAACGCCACTCACCCACGCAACGCCACTCACCCACGCAACGCCACTCACCCACGCAACGCCACTCAGCCACGCAACGCCACTCACCCACGCAACGCCACTCACCCACGCAACGCCACTCACCCACGCAACGCCACTCAGCCACGCAACGCCACTCAGCCACGCAACGCCACTCAGCCACGCAACGCCACTCAGCCACGCAACGCCACTCACCCACGCAACGCCACTCACACACGCAACGCCACTCACACGCAACGCCACTCACCCATGCAACGCCACTCAGCCACGCAACGCCACTCAACCACGCAACGCCACTCAACCACGCAACGCCACTCAGCCACGCAACGCCACTCACCCACGCAACGCCACTCACCCACGCAACGCCACTCACCCACGCAACGCCACTCACCCACGCAACGCCACTCACCCACGCAACGCCACTCACCCACGCAACGCCACTCACCCACGCAACGCCACTCAGCCACGCAACGCCACTCAGCCACGCAACGCCACTCACCCACGCAACGCCACTCACCCACGCAACGCCACTCACCCACGCAACGCCACTCACCCACGCAATGCCACTCACCCACGCAACGCCACTCAGCCACGCAACGCCACTCACACACGCCACTCACACACGCAACGACGCAGCAACAAACACGGAGGAATAACACACCTTTACCGCACGAACATTCACATCAATTTGGAAAAAGCCCCGTTGACGCATGTCAAATGCAACGCTACGTCACACAACGTAGAGCTGCGATTGGCTAAAAATTACGTAACGCTCATAATTACATCACCATCAATTAAAAAATAGAACGCTAACATCCCTTACGTAACAAACGTAAAGGGAATACATTGCGTAATACCCTTTACTAGAACAGAAAAAAAAAAACTTTTAATTACATACACTAAATAATTTTAGAAACGTATACACAAGCCAAGTGCGACCAAAAAACACGTACGGCAAAACGGAACACAATCCATGGCAACAAATACACCGAAATAGCAGCCATTGATAAAATAAAAATCAAATGCAAGAAGCCAGGCAGAAAGTACATGCGAGCAGAGAGACCTAATAAAATAATTACATTAGCTTTACAATAAGCAAATCAATAAACAAAAGTATAAAAGTCACAAAGACACGCTTCAATATTATGCTAATTAATTTGTCATTACCTGTCCATCGTAGCAGCTCATTCCCTGAAATAAAGAAAATATAAAAAAGAAAACACACAAAGAGAACATACACAGTGCATACATAAAACTTTTCACTACAACAATAAACAAACAAAAAAAAAAACTGTGCACGCACTACCAATCCTTCCGTTATGCCAGATCTCACAATCTTCCATCACACACGGAGCTGCTCCAGCACAGGCAACGGCAATGCAAGCTTCACTCAAACACGGAGCAGGTACAGCACAGGCAACAGCATTCCCTTACACATGGAACAGGTACAGCACCGAGAGCTGCAGTGCAATCTTCCCTCACACATACATCAGGTACAGCACAGCCGGCAGCAGTGCAAGCTTCCCTCACACACAGAGCAGGTACAGCACAGGCAGCAGCAGTGCAAGCTTCCCTCACACATAGATCAGGTACAGCACAGGCGGCAGCAGTGCAAGCTTCTCTTACACATGCAACAGGTACAGCACCGACAGCAGCAGTGCAAGCTTCCATCACACACGGAGCAGGTATAGCACAGGCAACGGCAATGCAAGCTTCACTCAAACACGGAGCAGGTACAGCACAGCCAACAGCAGTGCAAGCTTCCCTTACACATGGAACAGGTACAGCACCGACAGCAGCAGTGCAAGCTTCCCTCACACATACATCAGGTACAGCACAGGCAGCTGCAGTGCAAGCTTCCATCACACACGGAGCAGGTACTGCACAGGCAACGGCAATGCAAGCTTCACTCAAACACGGAGCAGGTACAGCACAGCCAACAGCAGTGCAAGCTTCCCTTACACATGGAACAGGTACAGCACCGACAGCAGCAGTGCAAGCTTTCATCACACATACATCAGGTACAGCACAGGCGGCAACAGTGCAAGCTTCCCTCACACACGGAGCAGGTACAGCACAGCATACCCTCAGACCCTCACCCTCAACACCTCACCCTCACTAACTTCACCCTTATCACCTCACCCACAATTCCACACCCTCACTCACCCTCACCATCACTCACCCTCACTCACACTCAACACATCACCCTCATCTACACTCAACATCACCATCACTCACCCTCAACATCTCATCCTTAACACCTCACTCTTAACACCTCACTCACCCTCACTCATCCTCAACAAGTCACACTCACTCACCCTTAACACCTCACCCTCACCCTCAATACCATTCAACACCTCACCCTCACCTTCACTCAACATCACCCTCACTCACCCTCAACGACTCACCCTCAGTTACACACACTAACACTCAAAAACGCAACAGCACTCTGCCTCTCCATCATTCACACTCTATCCATCATTCACACACTATCCATCTTTCAGAAACTCTGCATCATTCACCCACTCACCATCATTCACCCAATCTCCATCATTCACCCAATCTCCATCATTCACCCAATCTCCATCATTCACCCAATCTACAGCATTCACCCAATCTACAGCATTCACCCAATAGACAGCATTCACCCAATCTGCAGCATTCACCCAATCTGCAGCATTCACCCAATCTGCAGCATTCACCCAATCTGCAGCATTCACCCAATCTGCAGCATTCACCCAATCTGCAGCATTCACCCACTCTGCAGCATTCACCCACTCTGCAGCATTCACCCACTCTGCAGCATTCACCCACTCTGCAGCATTCACCCACTCTGCAGCATTCACCCACTCTGCAGCATTCACCCACTCTGCAGCATTCACCCACTCTGCAGCATTCACCCACTCTGCAGCATTCACCCACTCTGCAGCATTCACCCACTCTGCAGCATTCACCCACTCTGCAGCATACACCCACTCTGCAGCATTCACCCACTCTGCAGCATTCACCCACTCTGCAGCATTCACCCACTCTGCAGCATTTACCCACTCTGCAATTTGAGGAATGTTAGGCCATTTTCTTACACATAAAGAAATTTCAGGACGGAAAACAAGGGGGTCGACGGAGTATAGCATCAGATACGTTAGACACAAAAAAAACTTAACATCATTGACCTAAAAGGATGCAAGGATGTTAATCAGTCTTCGGGCCAAAAAGTAAATTTAATTCGTACGATATTACAACAATATTACACAAAGGAAACAAATACAAATATGTGGCAGGAAGCGAGGACGAGGAGATACAAAGACACAAGTGAAACAGGCAACTTTTTCGCCGGGCAATAAACAAGCACTATTCATCCGGAGAATGGGACGGTTTAAAGACAGTAGTCAACAGTTACACAAAAAACCGGACGCATACAACAATAGCACTTCTTCTCACGGAATTCCGTCTAATATAAAGCAAATATGACGAAATAAACAAAAATTCAGAAACAATCAAATTTTTCAGAGGGAAATAAACAAGAACGATTCATCCGGAAAATGGGACGCATTGAATACAATAGTCGAGATTTACACAAAAAAAGAAACGCTTAACACAATAGCATTTATCCAGACGGAATTAGTTCAAATACAATAAAACATATTACGAACATAGAAAGAGTCAGTCACAAAAATCTAACGAAAAATACATTAGTTCACTGTACATGTCGTTCATACATTGCTAAAAATACTACAGTCAGCAAAGACACAAAGTTTCATTTCATACTTCAAGTACGTCAATAACAAATTATCCGACTACTTCAGCATCACACAAAAAAATAATAAAAAAACAACTTACATCAATATATTACAACACATTTACCACTTCGAAATGAAACAAACCCCTTTTGTATGTCAAATTACCAAAAAAAGGACATTAATACATTACATTACAGTTTAACAAAACATATGCATTACACATCGGCAATAAAAAACACTACTTTATGTTACATTACAAACATTTACAAATATTACGAGTGAATTAAATAAATTTAGCAAGTATTTAAATTTTACATAGTATATATACTACATTACATTACATTAAAATAAACTTAGGAATACATTCTTACCTGTCAAACGACGCAGCAACACCACCGGGACAAGAACACGCCTTCCGCGCACCAACATTCTCGATCAATGGGGAATTCAACGGTTGACGTATGCAAATCGGAACGCTACGTCAAAAACGTCGCGCTCCGATTGGCTAGAAAAATACGTAAACAAAAAACACACACAACTCAAAAATAAACTAGACCGCTAAACATAGCAGACGTCGACGTGACGCTATACGTCGGCCATTTTAAAAAAAAAATAAAAACGAGACTACACAAACATGTTACAAAACATACACATAGTTAGTACAATACATACACATTTAAAATTACATACTAATATACACATAAGACTGAAGTAATACAAAGGGGACACCTTTAGTTACAAACAACACATTACTTAATTATTATTAACATATACACACACTCTTAACATCACCCTCACACAACAAAACTATCACACTCTTTCACACACGCTCAGTAACGCTAAAACAACCACGCAACGCCACTCAGGCACGCAACGCCACTCACGCACGCAACGCCACTCAGCCACGCAACGCCACTCAGCCACGCAACGCCACTCACCCACGCAACGCCACTCAGCCACGCAACGCCACTCACCCACGCAACGCCACTCACCCACGCAACGCCACTCATGCACGCCACTCACACACGCAACGCCACGCACACATGCAACGCCACTCAGCCACTCACTGCCACTCTGCCACGCAACGCCACTCAGCCACGCAACGCCACTCAGCCACGCAACGCCACTCAGCCACGCAACGCCACTCACCCACGCAACGCCACTCAGCCATGCAACGCCACTCACCCACGCAACGCCACTCACCCACGCAATGCCACTCACCCACGCAACGCCACTCACCCACGCAACGCCACTCACCCACGCAACGCCACTCAGCCACGCAACGCCACTCAGCCACGCAACGCCACTCAGCCACGCAACGCCACTCACCCATGCAACGCCACTCACCCACCCTCAACCCCTCATCCTAACTCGCAATAACCCTCCCTCACCCTCACCCTCACTCACTCTCACTCTCACTCACCCTCAACACCTCACTCACCCTCAACACCTCACTCACACTCAACTCCTCACTCATCCCCACCCTCACTCACCCTCAACACCTCACCCTCACACAGTGCAATAGGTCTCGTAGGATTTTTAGTTACAGCTTTTACAATTGTTTATTGCTTTTTTGATTTGTAATTCTTTAGCATTGGCAAAAAAAAATAAAAATGCAAAAGATTTACAACAAAAAACCCATAAACAATTCTAAATGCACTAACTCTAATGCTGCGAGACCTATTGCATTTCCAATGCTTGTTACTAAGGCTCCCTGGGAGGGACATTTCGGGATGTGGTGGGGGAGGTCGAATCTCCCCGGGAAGGGCATTGCGAAGGGGTGCCTTCAGAGGGACATTCCGGGATTGAAGTCCTCCCTCGGACCTTCGAGGTGTGGTGGGCTCCGAGGGATAGGTCCAGTTAGGGAGGGTGGTCAGAGAAGGGCGGGGGGGCCGAGAGAGGGGGGATGTGTTTCCCTGACAGGTACATTTGAATTAGGTGGGGGTTCCTTGGGAGGGACATTTGAGAGCCCTACTGGAGGGTGGGGAGTCCCTGGAGGGACGTTTCAAAACTTAGTTGTGGAAGGAAAGGCCTCCTCTCATCAGTTGCATCAGCAACAGGGGTCGAGTGTAAGTGCTGGGGGGAGGGGGCGAGGGGGGTTGGGGGGGGAGGTTACACTCGTACGCTCCTAAATTAGGCATTGTTCCACTGGGGGAGGCTGCCTGGTCGCAGGCACAGCACCCTGCTGGTCCCTACCAGTCTCTGCAACCCCTCCCACCCTTTAATGTCCCCCCCCCCCTGGGGGGTTACAAGCCCTAGGGCTCTGGAGAGCCAAGCTCTGGGTTTGGTGGGGGCGCCATCCTGCCCGGACAATGGGCGCTGTGTCCGACCCTCCCACCCTCATTTTCAACCCCTCCAGAAAGAACGCATTGTCCCTGGGGTGGGGGGGGGGGCAGCCCCCGCGGTGGCCTTTACAGCAAGAGTGGAAAAGTCACATTAGGGCTCTGAAATTATCAACAAAAAGACGATTCATCGACTGGACGTCTGGGGCTGGACTGGTCTCAGCTCCCGCCTGCTGCCCAGGAATGGCACTGTCCAGTTCTTTCACGAAGCGCTGAATACTTAATGACCTGTTTCTAAGCGCTTCCTATGCACACTAGGAAACCGATGCACAGGGAGATCAAATGACCTGCACAAGACCACACAATCTATGTACCAAGCGGGGAAGTCGGGATTACATCCCAGGACCCCAGCTCCAAACAGGAAAGTAGAGCCAGGTAACTGAGTGGGCATCTGGGTGATGGGTGGTATTTCATCCTTGCAGAGTGAGAAAAACAGACATGCTGGCTTGGGTGGAAAGACATGCTTCTAAACCAACAGCCAAATAAGTTCCTGTCATCTATGACATCTGTCTCCATCTAGCTCCCAGGATCTGGTCACCATCCCCGTATCCATCAGGACCACCCCAAAGCCGCTCCTACTCCAAGACTCCGCTCTTAGAAGAACACAACATTCGGCCAACCAGCGACCTCTCCTGACACTCCCTGAATCTATGATTCTCCATCGAAACCCTGTTCACAGCAAAGTTGAAAACGTATGTATGTCAGTACAATGCGATCATTTTGATCGCGGTACTTGATAACGCAGTTTTCACAACGCAAGTCGTTACAACGACTTGCGTTGGAGGACGCTGGATTGTGGAATAATTTAATTTTCTATTCCAACTCCAGCCCACGTAACAGTAGGGAAGGTGTTGGAATAGAAAATTAAACTATTCCTTGAGCAAGAGCGCCATCCAGCGCAAGTCGTAGTAATGACTTGCGTTGTAATGGCAGCGTCGTAAAGGACACGCGGTGTAAACACCGCGTTGTAAAGGATGTTTCCCTTGAAAACAGTGCTGTTTGGCGAGCTAGACATTTCGGTCCTACCTGGCTTACGCAAGTGCGGGAACGCTGCTTCTGAAACAGACGTTGCGCTCTACAAATATCTCTTCATTCTTTCATGCATCTGGTTGTCTTTGACATTGTACAGAGCTGTACTGCCTTCTGGCTAGGTTGGAGCTATAGAAATATCAGATGAAGATATACGTACAAATGATGACTTCTGGCACTCTGTAGGTTTTGTAGAAGTTCATTAGCGAAGATCAGAAGAATAGTAGATGAACGTGGGAACCCATCCCGCCTTACCATGAGCTTAGAACACTCCATCTGCTACCTCATAAGATTCCGTCACAGGATCTCCCACTCAACCAATCTTGTCCCAGTTTACATGATGCCTGGATACCACAGAATCCCCTTTCGCAGTAATGAAAACCAAATAAGCAAATAAAAAAACACCCCATAAAACACAAGAAACAATAAAGAAATGCACAAATAACACATAGAACTTGTTATACACAGTAAACACCGGTGCAAAGAATGTTTCAGTTCTAACATTACTTGAGACTCGTGGCTCACTAGTAGAGACTTCTAGTCGCCAGTTTGGACATATTTATGAAGGTTTTGCGTCGGCCTTGCAAGGGGGCGCAAGTTCAAGTCAGGTTTATCCTACCACACACGGCCACCTTGCGTGGCTCTGCATGGCTTGATTAACCCAGAGGAACGCAGTGCAAATCACTGCGTTGCATTACTCTGCCTCAAGGAGCAGGGGCGGCTCCTCCATGTGGGTAGAGGAGCGTCGCCCCACTGCTTTCTCGCAGTGCGAGAATCAGCAACATAAAATAGTATTATAAATACCATTTAATGTTTCTACTTCCTGCACCGTGACAAAGCAGAAGGGTTTGGTTGGGGGGTGGTGGGTGGGCAGGTCTGCTCGAGGGCAGGGGAGAAGGAGGATGCTCTATGTTGCAGGCCCTGACTGTTTAGTCGGCCCTCTGGGGCTGACCAAACCAGTCATACACACTCTCCCTTTTCTCCATGTCGGCTGCATGCTGCCTACATGGAGAAAATGGCCTCCCCATAGAAGGATCGTGGGCACATTGTGGGAGACATAACTCCAGGCAAAGAGTGCCCCCACCGCCACTATTCACCCCAATTTCAAAGACTGCAGAACATAAAGTGATATGATAGTTGTCAAATAAAAGTCCAAATTACGGACAGGCGGTAGATCATTGTGGTGCCAACATTACAATATTATTAGATTCAAGAGTTGTTTTGCATTTGAATAGAGGTTCCTTGCCTGCTCCCTCAAAGGGACGTTTTGGGATCAGGAATTGATACAGCACTACATCCTGGGAGGCCCAGCCTGCGAAATGTACACCTCATACAGTGTACGCTGAGAACAGAATCTCCTCGAGGAGCTTTATCCAGTGCAGTGTGTGAGATATGATGCCAGGAACCTTCACTGCCGCGTGGACAGTGCACAGAGTGGATCAGGTGGCTCAAGAATCAATATCGGCTAAAGGACTGTGGCACATCCTTCCGCGGGTGCCATTTTGGATTGCTCATGCTCCCTGCTAGTCCCAGCACTTCATTCGACCATGGGTAAACTCAAGTCTCTAAGAAGAAAAGGGGTCAAAGAGCAAGGGCGAGAAGGACAGCACCCAAGTGGGTGCTGGGGTTTCTTACTGAAACGAAGGTGTCTTGCCCAAAGAGCTCAGTCTGACAGAGCAGATGGTTGAGGCTGGATTACCACCAGAATGCTCTCTGGTATTTATTTTATCTCTCAAGTGACACAAAAGGGACTGTGGCAGCTGAATATATTCACCAGTATATCGGCTGACGCAATAGTTGTGTCCTAAATATTTGTAACAAAAGTAATACTCCATGGGGTTAATAACGGAAAATCTGCACCTGATGAGAAGATATTTCTGTTAACGATATTTAGAATGCAATAGATATATCAGATGATATTTCTGTCTATGGTAGCTTGACATGCAGCGCATAAGATGCTTTAAGTGTGGCGTAGGCAGTGCCTGAAATGGGAAAATAGAAGTGCCGGTACTCCTTATAAGAGTATCTGCTTGTTTTGGAAAAGTGCAGGTACTCCGTATCAGAGTACCTGCTTGTTTCTGACAAGTGCAGGTACTCTGTATCAGAGGACCTGCTTGTTTCTGAGAAGTGCTGGTACTCCGTATCAGAGTGTCTGCTTGTTTCTGAGACGTGCCGGTACTCCGTATCATAGGACCTGCTTGTTTCTGAGAAGTGCAGATACTCCGTATCTGAGGCCCTGTTTGTTTCTGACAGGTGCAGGTACTCCGTATCAGAGGACCTGCTTGTTTCTGAGAAGTGCCGGAACTCCGTATCAGAGGACCTGCTTGTTTCTGACCGGTGCAGGTACTCCGTATCAGAGGACCTGCTTGTTTCTGAGAAGTGCTGGTACTCTGTATCAGAGTGTCTGCTTGTTTCTGAGAAGTGCCAGTACTCCGTATCATAGGACCTGCTTGTTTCTGAGAAGTGCAGATACTCCGTATCAGAGGACCTGCTGGTTTCTGAGAAGTGCTGGTACTCCATATCAGAGTGTCTGCTTGTTTCTGAGAAGTGCTGGTACTCCGTATCAGAGTGTCTGCTTGTTTCTGAGAAGTGCCAGTACTCCGTATCATAGGACCTGCTTGTTTCTGACAGGTGCAGGTACTCCATATCAGAGGACCTGCTTGTTTCTGAGAAGTGCCGGTACTCCGTATCAGAGGACCTGCTTGTTTCTGACAGGTGCAGGTACTCCGTATCAGAGGACCTGCTTGTTTCTGAGAAGTGCCGGTACTCCGTATCAGAGGACCTGCTTGTTTCTGACTAGTGCAGGTACTCCGTATCAGAGTACCTACTTGTTTCTGACAAGTGCAGGTACTCTCCTATTAAAAATATTATGTCTGCCTTGAGAAGTGCTGGTACTCTCCCTCTCAAAATAAAAAAGTGCTGGTACTCTGTACCGGACAGCGCTGGCCCATTTAAAGCACTGGATGTAGGTAAGATATCTAGATCAGTTAGAACATGGACAGACTTTCTGTCAAGGAGCTAGGCCTAGGCAGTGTCAAGGACCCATGACTGACAACAGCTTCCCCCTATCCACGTCTGTGACCGTCCATGTGGAAGGGATCTCTTGATTCTGATTCGCCCATCTGTCCAACCCTACCCTATGTGCTTGCAATCGTCAGAGTAGATGCAAAGCGACTTGGACTGTGAGGTCCAACAGAACCAGTAACATCCACTACTTACATTTGGCAATGGCGAGTGGAGCAGCAGAGCGGACAGTCAAAGGTGCTCTTTTAAAACGCTCAGCTAAGAAACAAGTCCCGGACCTATTTTATGCAGGCCATCAGGTATTAAATGGCTTCGTAGCTACGGGCACAACATGGTCAACTTGCCCCCAAGAAGTATACCAGCAAAAATAAGCTGATGGTGAAACAGGGTCAGACACAGATGATGATCATAGGGGACAAAAGGGCCTGGATTGGCTGGTACCTGAGCTAAGATCAGTTAGAATATCTCGAATTATGTTTTCCTGGGTCTCCTAGTTTGTAGTTCATGAGCACGGGACTTGCATACAAGGGAGTAGCAGTGGTAGCCACAACTTGCGAGAACAGATTAACAGGAAATTCAGGGGAATTTGGGGAATACTGATGAAAAAAGCCAATAAGCCGCACAAAGTCCAAACATTGCCTGAAGAGGCAGCAGCATGACTATTATTGGCTAAGTTAGAATAGATATAACGGGGACAATGTTGTGAAGGGAGATCGACCTCCTTGTATTCGAAGTAGTGTCTCAATCGATAAACAGAATGTTGAACAATGTCAAACATTCTCCCCAGTACAAAGATCTGGGCCTAAATCCATCGTTTTTTTTGCTCACCATGCCATTCCTGTTTAGACCCAGCCATGTGCAAATCAGTCTTGACCCTGTGCCTCATTGGAGCAGTCCAGCCCGAACTGCCAGGCCAGGTCTTCCCTGGAGTGGAAACAAGCATCCTGGGACTGGTTTCGGGGGCACAGGGTCATGCCTGATTTACGCATGGCTGGGTCTAACCTAGAATGACATCGGAAGCAAAAAAACTATGGTTTTAGGCCCAGATCTCTGTAGTGTCTGAAAAGTTCCAGCTCTCTCTCCGTCCATCATCTCCTTGTGTTTGCTATTTAAAGACGAGAGCCGTTTGTCATGTTTTGGACAGAAGCTAGGGGCTGTGGGTGCTGGGGTTGGGTGGGGGTGGCGCTGCATGGCTTTTCTTCTATCCGATGGTTAAAGTGGGCGTCGAGTGATTGGGTCTCACCGACGGGCTATGGCTGGGCCTGTCCCATAAATAGATGAATCCGTTGTCCCGGGCGGGGGGGGGGGGGCGCGAGGCCCAGGGTTGGTATCACACTCAAGTTTGGCTCACCCCTCTGCAGGGGGCTGGGGGGAGGGGAGGTGATTCAGATACGAAAGCAGCTGACGATTGATGCCCCAAGAGATGGCATTCCGAGGGAAGGAAGGGACTCGGCAGCATGAATCACACACACATTTATAACTGCTGCATTGTTGGGTGGGGGGGCTGCTCTGTGACTCCAGTAGCTGTCTGTGGTTCGGTTCTGCTGCCTGCCGGTGACTGTCCCCTCTCTCTCCGGCCCCCGGGCGTCCCTCTCCTCTCCCCACTTCTAGCCTCAGACACTGCGCCTGTTCAGTGCTTATCTCTGAGGTCCGTCTCTCTCACGCGCCAGTGGCTCGTCTCTGAGGGCCACAGGCTCAGACACGAGCTGCGGGACCCGCGGGCCAGCCGGGGGGCGAGTGGCTGTCAGGGGGAGGCCGGGACGCCTGCCAGGGACGCCGAGGAAGTGCGAGTGCAGAGAAAGGACAGGAGCAGGAATAGAGAACGAAACGACGGGCAGGAAGAGGGAGTGAGGGGACAGAGCGAGGCAATGAGCCACTCCACAGAGGGCCCGATTAATTGTCATATTGGAATTAACTCCCGTTACTGCGTATATTACAATAACGAGTTGTGTGATAAACTCCACACCTCCGCGTTTTTACCCAGGAAACTTTCAGCAGATCAAAACTGTCGAAATGTACGAGGCGGGAAACGCCCTCTAGGTCACGCGGATTTTGCTGCCGTAGAAATGAAGATCTGCACGTTATGGCCATTTGGATGGCAGAAATCATAAGTGGGTGTTATTTGTCGCACCTGTTAAATTCGGATCCCTGTGGATATTCATAGATCAGGTGCGATAAACATCTCACTCTTTTCCGGACCGAGAAACGGAGGCCAAAGCCGCTTCTGTGAGGAGATGTGATGAACGCAAGACTTATATGGGACTTGCTCCTGGCTTTAGAACAGAAGAAAACTTTGTAGATCTTACCCAGTGATAGAGAGAATCCGACAGAGAGTGAGAGAGGGAAAGCAGTCTGAGGGAATGAGAAGCGGACGGCAAGAGAGGGAAAATACAAAAAAGATCACCGGATAAACCTTTACTTGAGATCTGTAGTTTTTATTTGGGCGAATCCAAGGTGATTCGGCCTGTTCTCTCTACAGGCCCAAGAATCCAGATATGAAATGGGCTCATTTAGAGGTGGGCGGCAAAGCGAAAGCGGGCAAAAATTGGCGACTGTGGTGCATTCCAGAGGCAATGGTGGAGCCAGCTCTGTCACACAAGAGTCTGCCATGGACATCCTGTCAGCTCTGCACGGGGAAAACACAGAAATGTCCACTCTGCTGAGAGAAAACTCCTGGCAAATCAAGAATGTTGCAAAGGAATAACCCTGCTTTCCCAGCATGTCCTAAGGAACAGCTTCAGTTTAAAACAAGCATTTACAATGCAGTGGTCTCGGCATTATTAAAGGTAGAGCTATTAGCATTGCTCATGACATTTTTTTCCATTTTTTAAAAAAACATAAATAAATGGTATTGTCATTTACAATGCAATAGATGAGCATTAGAGAGTAGTAGAGAGTTTTTGCGGACACAGAGCCACACACACACACACAGAGACAGAGCCACGCACACACACACAGACAGAGCCACGCACACACACAGACAGAGCCACGCACACACACAGACAGAGCCACGCACATACACAGACAGAGGCACACACACAGACAGAGGCACACACACAGACAGAGCCACACACACACACACAGAGCCACGCACACACATAGACAGAGCCACGCACACACGCAGACAGAGCCACGCGCACACACAGACAGAGCCACACACACAGACAGAGCCACGCACACACACAGACAGAGCCACGCGCACACAGGCACAGAAAAACCGGGATGACAAGCAGGGAACAGACACCCATACACACACACATCCATCCGTTTCTGAATACACACACCCCATGGTAAGCATGCATTCACACAGACACCCATGCACACACACATACAGCTGCACGCTGGTAAACAAGGCGCAGACATGGCTGCTCCCTCTGACTCACGCTGTGAATGAAAGCAAAGGGGAGGTTTGGCAGCTCGAGGCCGGGCTTCTGGGCACTTCTGATCTCCGTGTATTTCCTGTAAGTAAATGGCACGCAGGCATGCACACTCTTACACACACACGTCCATCCGTTTCTGAATACACACACACCATGGTGTATGCAGAAACGAAGGAACCCCACCCCTTCCTTAACTGGGCCTCTCCACAGATTGCAAATTTCAATATTCCCTTTCCTCCACTTTTTCCACATGTCAAAACTCTACAAAACAATGAGACATGGTTGGCATGCAGTTCTCAAAACACCTCCTGACAAATAAACCTGGGTCTAAGTTTTTCCCCTTTCCTCGTAAACATAATTATTTAGTGGTGTATTGGCCAAAGTCTCTATTTTCATTTGATATACGTTTACTGACTGTGGTACAGGTACAGGAATGAAGGCAGGCCTCTCTCCAAGCGAACCAATACTCCTAAGTAGCAGTCAGAAATCCGGTATAAATAGTAATTCTTCTGCAGCAGCAGGTTTGCTTTCCTCACTTAGCTAACTGCATAAAAATCACACAGTGTATTAACAGTTCCATCAACTCTGACTCCGGCTCCCAACCTTGCCAACCCTCCGAACAAGCTCTTTCAAATTGCGCACGCACACCTTTTAGCACTCACTCACTCATACAAGCATATATGCATGAACACACACACACACACACACACACACACACACACACACACACACACACACACACACACACACACACACACACACACACACACACTCACACTCACACTCACACTCACACTCACACTCACACTCACACTCACACTCACACTCACTTTCACACACATTCACACTCACTTTCACACACATTCACACACACATTCACACACATTCACACACACATTCACACACATTCACACACATGCACTCCAGTCCTGGCAGAGACAAATGAACAACATTTGGAGGCTGAGAAACAAAACGTACCTGCTCCTTAATCTGACGGGCAGGTCAGTCCCACGGTTCTGGACAACAGACGAGCTTTCACCGAATCAGAAGCCGGAACAGAGTGTGAGGTACACCTTATTTCTCTGTTCCGATTTCTGATAGGATAAGAGGGCACATGAATTGGCAAGCCCTGAATCTCCATTATTTATCGGGCACGCTGTCCTGCCTTAGCCAGTGCAAGCATTCCACATATGTATTGTGCCAGTGTAAGGCTGGGCCGTATCAGCCCCCGCCTGACACATGCGCAATCCATTCATTGGAGCCCTCACCTGCTGCTGGCAATGGGATAAGTCCGCTTTTACATGCAAATAAACGACCTATGAGAGCATTTGTTTCTATGTAAAAGCTGTACATTTTGGGTCGACGCCCTAGCGCCCCATATGTAGCAGTCGCTGCTGGCGCCATGACGCAGTATTTGTATGTGGGGAACAGGGGCTGGAACGGAGGAAAGGGCCCCGGAGGCACTTTGGCAGGAGGCTGGCAGCACTTTTCTACCTGTTGCTTGCAACGGTGTTGTGTTACTTTCTGCAAGAGAGAAAGTCTAGTTCGGGGTCGAGAGTAGGACAGGGAGGGGACAGAGGGGCAGGCATTTTATTTCAGACTGTCACTCAGTTATACAGAATTTCCAAACCTTGCCTCTTTGGAAGGGACTAATTGAATGTAAGAATCTGGGAGATGGAGGAGGAGCCTAGCCCGTAACCATGATGGCCGCCTGAACCCTCGGCTCCGCCGACCCTCTCGCTTTCCTCCCGTGTCGCCGCTCATCCTGCAAGCTATCCTGCTCCTTACCCGAATTTTCGGATCCGGGAGGTGACTCTGCTCTCAACGCTGTGCTTCCCGGTGTGTTCCCAGCGGGGGAAGCGAAGAAGCACCCTTGCTCCCTCCTTGGCGTTCAATGGCGGCGACCGGGTCTCTCTTCCTCGGAGACGGCCGACCCTGATTGCATCACCAGCGGCCATTGCAACTGAGTCGGAGCCGCCCGGTGGGTAGGGGCTGTTGCCCTGTGCTTCTCGCCGCAGAGATCCCATCTGCTCCGCAACGCTTCGCGCTCCGAGGTCAGGGCGGCTGTGAGTGATACACAGTATCCTTTCCCCAGCTCGTAAGAGAATTTTCTAGCCTTCTCGATGCCCAGCGCTTTGGTGGGTGCCATTTTGTATCTATCTCCCGACACTTGCAATTGACGACCCCGGGCTGCGCCCGAGTATACGAGCGTGCCCCGTCACTAACTGGACTTGTGGGGGTGTCTGAATGGAGTGTGCTGCCCCTGTGCCCCCGGCCCGGCTCTACTGTGCGGAGTGGCGGCGAGATGATCGGCTGTCCGCAGGGGAGGTCGGCGGCCGGTCTCGAGGTCTCCTCCATGTCTGTGTGCCTGGCGTGCAGGGAGCTGCTGAATCCCCTTTTTCTGGGGAACCATTGCGGATTGGCGATATTTTTGGGGCGCTGGGTGAATTGCGAGCTGTCTTACGAGATAATGCACGAGAGCTGGGGGACCGATTGGACGCCCTTTTGTCCACTATGCCCTCGACTGGCCACGTTTGCTCTCGAGTGCGGAGCACTGTGCCACATCCTGTATCTGACTGCCGTGGATTGCCTATCCAGATGTACACGGAGGCACTGAAGCTACAAGATCCTGATTCTGTCGCGGAATTGACTATTGTTGCTGGGGAGAGCCCTGATGTTCGTGGACTTCTGCGTTGGTTGGGGGATCGTCTCCGGACGTTGTGTCCGGCAGCTTCTCTGTGGTCCGTTGGCGTGTCTCACTACCTTCTCCTGGGACTGCTATCACTGCTTTGTCCGGCCTCTCTCGGTGGATTGTTGCTATGTGTTGTCTCCTTTTGTGATAACGTGGCACACTTGGTTTCGAGTTGTACGGACTTTGGTGGACGGTCTCCTATTCTGCTGTGGTCATCCCGTCTGCTCGCTCTATTCATGATGGCCACTGTCCAGCTGGACCTTGTCGACACATCGGACCGTAAGGGGCAAGGTTGAAGAAGTTTTCTCCTTTTGATTGCTGACGCTCGTATCGCTGGGACTATACTGTACACACGGGGTAGCTACATGTTGATTCTATGTCGGTCTGGGGGTCCGGGGATGGCGGCCGTGATTGCATATGTTGAGTATTCTAAGTATATACGTTTGGCCCTCCTCCGCTTCGATATTATTCCTCTTTTTCTTCTTTCTTTACTTTTTCTTCTATATTTCGGGTGCTCTTTTTGGGGCGACAGACACACTGTTAGGGGGGGGGTAGGCCATAGCCTCTGCATGTGTGTAGGGTGGGGGGTGGGGGGAGGGTTTTATTTTGTCCGTTTTTGTTTCTATGGGCCTTATTTCTCTTTATGTTCTTATCCTTTTCTTTCTTGCTTTTTTCTGGGTCAGTGGGATCGGTTGGGATTAGATGGGTAGCGCTTGGCGTGCTACGTGTTTTTTGTGCCTGTTTATCCTTTTGTTCTGTTCTTATGCCGCCATTTTGATTATTTCTCACTGCTTGATCGGAATGCTTCTGATACACGTTGCCCATCCGTGTCTTCGGTGAACTATATGTGCTCTGATCCTTCTCGGTTCGTATGCTTTCTTATAAATTGAATTATATAAATCTTAAAAATGAACCTTAAATTCTCCTGTTTTCTCGGTAGCACCTGTTTCTTCGATGTAAATTAGGTTGTTTGTTCTTTTGTACTCTGTGCTACTGAGTCGAGATATCACTTGCTACAATGCCCATAAATATGTCTAGGCCGGCCGGATGGTTGTAGGCCCGTATTTGTTTTATGATACTGCGCAATAAAGGTTTAAAAAAAAAAAAAAAGAATCTGGGAGATTTCGGAATTGCTTGGAGCCTCTGCAGGCTAGCATGACAGACCGAGGGAGTCACGATTGTAGTCAGGGCAGCCCAGCAGGACCCCGGGCAGAGCCTCACACGAGAACTGATTAAAACAACGCCGGTGCATGGGCGCCTCTGGGAGCCGGCAGAGTGAGGTAAAGAGAACGGAAACCCCCGGGCCCTCGCTTACCTCAAGAGCTCTAAAATCATGTACCTGGGCTACGCTGGGCACTTCCTGCATCGAGGGTCGGCCTCAAGCAACCTGACTCGGACCCCGCTCGCAGCATTGAACAAAGCCGGCCGCCGTGGGGGGGGGGGGCATGAGGTCGCGGCTCAGCTACATAGCTGCTGCACAGTCAGGAAAGTTTTCTGGGCACTGCAAACCACTCCGGTTCCTGGTGCAATCATGAGCCTAAATGTTTGCCGCCAGCTCAGAAAACGCGAGATGCAGCAGAGTGTGTGGGAATCAGAGATTCAGCCCAAGCCTCTTTAAAAAGAAGGGTTGAAGCATCCCTGTAAAGGTAGCATAGCACGGGGTCTTACGGAGGCTGAAGGAAGAGGGTTCCACATGCATGCACTGTCGGGCAGAAATGGCTGCCGCAAAGCTCCGATATTTTCGGAATCGGGGGCGTGTTTTTAGGTTTGAGTGACGGATGATGTCACAGATAGAAAGAACCTAAAAAACACGCCCCCGAATCCGAAAAAGACGGGGCTTAAGGGGAGTGACGCCCCACTCCTCCAATGGCTGGCCAGCATTTACTAGGCCAGCCAATGGAGAAGAGGGGCGGGTTCCAAGCCCCCTCTAAGAAACATTAAATCTCGGGCTCCGCCCACTGCTACGCAGTGCGACGGTCCTCGACCTAAAAAGAACCCAGATGGTAGTAAATGCTGAATATTGTGCCATAGGTATGGTGGGTCAGTCCACCATATACTAAAAAAATCGCTAAGTCTTCAGTGGTCAGAGAGAACTCCATAGATTCCTTCAGTCTCCAGTGGTAGGTGTGGTTAAGCAGTACAGCCTTACTCGGAGGCAGTTTGAAGGCTGGCACCAGGTAAGGTGTAACACATCTGTCACAATTAATACTGCTCAATGTCCACCCAGAGGAACAGTTTTTCAACATAATTGTTACAAGTTCTCTTTAATCCCTTTTATATTAACAGAATGGTAACATGATTTACTCCTCAGGAAATAAAGGGCTCTACTGCACGTTTTCAAGTTATGACTGAACACTTTTACCATACCAAAGAGTAACATATAAAAAAAGATGGCCGTCAGCATCTATGAATGACTGGGCAATGTCACCTAGGGGCAGGCTTTGTGTGAAGCTTCGGAGAGTCTCAGGTCGCCAGTCTACGCAAGGCTGACAGCCCCAAGCATTGAAAGCAGTTTATAGGCCAGAAATTCCATAATAGATACAATGTAATGGTACACAGTTAGTTTGATTGCAGCTAGGAGTGATCTGAAAATCTCTATATTTCAGTTTCTATCAGTTGCAGTAGAGTGTTTTCTGGTGCCACGGGATGGAGCAGAACTTTGGCACTACGTAACAGACTTCAGGGCGGTGCTTAATTTGAAAACAAATATAAGTGCCAGGGCTCTTGTCATCGGGCCACTGCAGCTTGTGCCACACACTGCCCCTGCCATGATACCATTGACAGTAACTACTAACCACCACTACCAGTGTGACAATTCAGACTATTTCAGGCCACCAAAGCTATAAGTATGGCTTGGGCAGCCGGCAATAGTAATTTTTAATGTACATTGAATTAATAATAAACTGCTGTTGTGGTCATCTTTAAATTAGGCAGACAGCGCCACCTTGTTGCAGACTGTCACAAGTGCAGGTGTTGATAATTAAGTGCCGAGCATCGGAAACCTCCAGCTCAAATTAAGCACTGCTTCAGGGCCCCCAGACTCTGTGGTCTGTATCTCATACCCTGTAATTACCATCATGTAGATGCTCACTTGTTCTCAGAGACTGAATCCATGGGAAAGCAGTGTCTCAGCTTAAGTATCTCACCTATTGCTTTTGTCTCACTCTTGGGAGTTTCTTTACCCTCTTTGACATCACAGCATACCCAAGGGGCTCCTGGGGGGCTGATGGGAGGAGGTGGGGATCTAGGGGACTATGACAGGATTTGTAGCATGAGCTTTTTGAAGGCATTGGAAGGCTTCCTCACATGTGCCATGGAAGATCCCCTTTGCCTCCTGTAAAAGTTTATTAGCACAGCCCCCAAAATTTACTTGTACTCAACAGTGGAAAGACCTTCACTGAAATGAACCATATTCTTGCTTGTGGTAACTCAAATTAAGGACTGGGTGAAATTAAATTACAGGGCGTAGTTCGTATGATTTCGGTAATTACTCATTACTCTTGTTACTCAAAATTCTTGAAATGATGCCATTATTACTTTGCGTAGTTGCGCACCATATGTGGTAAAAATTTACCGTGAATGCGCAATTTACAGTAAACATGTACTGCAAACGCACAGGAACAACAGAACGCCAGCAGCCGTTGTTCACGGTCCTTTTGTTTCAATGCATCCCAGCACCAGAAATTGATGCGAGGATGCATTTCCTGCTAAAATATAGCACGAAATGACGGATTTGTTTTCATATAAATATGTGTAATTTTGTCTAATTACATGAATTTCACACACCAAGGAATAATAAGGTGGGGAGGGTATCTCTCCTACTGCTCACCCTCCTCCTGCATGAAGATACACCGCATGACATTTTGGAATGCTCGTTTAGGCAGTTGATTTGGGAATGATAGCTACTGCCAGTGGCGGCCAGTGTTTGGGATGAGTGGCTGGGCGGGCAGGCAGGTGGGGGGGTGAGTGGGAGGTGAGGGAGGCATAGGGGCACGAAGTAGGGGGCAAACAATCCTTACCGTCAGCTGACCGCTTACCGCTCTTATGCTTCAATCACAGGCTCCCAGAATGCCCTGCGGCCAATCCTGAAGCTGCTTTCACATGATAGCAGCTTCGGGATTGACCTGAGTGCCCTAGATCAGCATTCCAGGACAGACTGGGAGTCTATGCCTGCACTCTCCAACCCCAGCAAAGCAGCTGGGGTTGGAGAGACTACCTATGATGGTTTGGCCGGCCTAAGACAGCCGGACAAACCATCATGTGGAGTGAAGGGGGTGCACTACCATTCCCCTTAGTGCTGTCACCCCCCAGACCCCGCCACCCAGACTCAGCAGGAAAGGAGAAATAAAACAAGTGTCTTTTTTTACTCCTTTCCTGTCGTTTTTGGTAGGGCAAAGCTCCTCTGCCATTGCGGAGGAGCCGCCGCTGACTACTGCTGGGAAAATTAACGTCCTGTGGGAATGGCTTCTGCTACAGTTGAAGAACAGTTCCCTACCTTCTGCTGTCAGCAGAAAAGCCATTTGCATGAAGACCTCTGCCAGGTTAATAGCCACACAAAAATCAGTAAAGGGCCACAGGCTCACTTCTTCCCTATACCTAGTAGCATAGTCAACTATTACCAAGACAGGGACTTTTCCAGACATGGACAATGCAGAAGACTGAGTAGAACCATAATATTGTCCTAGAAGAGTTTGGTACTATTTGGAGAAAAGACAAGAGACCCTGAGTTTTTACTCCTAACTTTCCAGTTTGGTGATGCAAACACTTGTGACAGTAGATCTGCAGGTCCTTGCAGTGGTAGGGTCTGTGAGGTAGGTGTAGTAGCTACATCATGGTCCATCTACACATGAGTACTCTTTTACTCTTTTAGTGCTTTTCTGTGGTCCACCCTTCACAGCTCCACTCTGTATAGCATGGGAACTCCCACTACTTTACCTCACCCTTCCCACAGTGCTTTGCATGAGAAGGATTTACATGAACTGCAAAGTATGAAAAAAATCCTTTCGCTGTGGTGTCACACACCACATCTCTAGTCTTATCTCTAGTCCAGCCTTTCGCAAGTGCTCTGAGACCGAACGGTGATTTATGCGCTATATAAAAATAAATACATAAACATAAACATAAACATGCAGGTTTGTGTCAGTGATGTAATACAGAAGATGGATGCAGATGCATGTTTTAGTAAGCCTGGGATTTTGTTCCCCCCCCCCCCCCCCCCAAATGCACCACGAGCTGCCTTTTCTCACATTTTTGCATAACTGCAAAAAAACAGGGACATTTCTAGGGGTTCGGGATAGCTGGCGTATTTCTCTTGAGTGTAATTACAGCAAAATTACTCGGAATTATGTCAGAAGCATAATCTAGTATCTAGCGCTATTTCTTCGTGCAAAATGCACTCTTGAGTCCAAAATGGGCTGGAGGATTAAAAAACAGTACTAAATGCGACAGGACACGATCAGCCGTAGGCAGCAGCCGCTTGCTCTCTCTTAGATCGTTGTTCCTGTGCTCCTGCAGTAGAATTTTTGACCTCTAATTGCTCTTAATTACTCAAGCTGGCATAATTGCATAATTTTGGTAGTTTTGCATCACAAGTGTAATGCATAATTACTAATATTACTCCGATTACTCCGGCGTAATTAAAATTTCGCCCACGCCTAGAAATTTCACTGGTTCATCGTGGATCCTGTAACTGCTCCTGGGGTACGGTAAGGCGAAATCTCCAAGAATACTGATAACACAAAATTCAGTACATTTTGCAAATTCATTCTGTGTGGAAAATGTCTTTGTTGGCAAATTTCACTTGTTTCTCCATGGGTATGTTTGAGCTGTAATATGACAGGACCTATTCAGATTCACGAGAGGCCCTTTGTCTGTCTGTACCAGGAATGGATTCAGTTTTGAAAATATAGGGCAGCAAT
Source organism: Lissotriton helveticus (assembly GCF_964261635.1). Classification (NCBI taxonomy): domain Eukaryota; kingdom Metazoa; phylum Chordata; class Amphibia; order Caudata; family Salamandridae; genus Lissotriton; species Lissotriton helveticus. The sequence continues at coordinate 1,470,145,515 of NC_136057.1, read as the reverse complement.
ACGCACTCTGAAGAGCGACCTAAACAGATTTTCTAGGCAAATGAAGGCTGCGAAATGCAAACATAAGCAGCCCTACCTCCTGGGCGTGCTTCTGGTAGTCAAAGCAAGAATTATTGTCTCCTCTGTTGTAAATATCACACTCTATGTAACCGGGCAACTTGTTGCTTCAGATCTTGGCTCGGGCACTGCGTACTGTGTGATTTTGGACAGAACTGGTCTCACTGAACTGCAAATGGGCCATGCTTGTAATTAGGGCTCCTGGTTTTATGGTATTTAATTTTTTGACATTTCCGTCTGTATGTATCCATATTTATTTTTTGCTCATTTTATCTGTATTTATCTATATTTATCATACATTTTGTGAAAAAATTAAGCTGAAATATGTATATTTCTACATGTATTTAACTAGTTAATTTACACTTGGACCTGAAAGCCTAACAGGTTTCAAAGATATAAACACACTCAGATTATAAAATATGCACTTTTAAGAAAACATGCACATTTTACACTTAAACTGCTGTTTAAGCTCTTTACTGAAATTCCTTTATTTTTTTAACCCCCCTTGCCTGCCAATCCACACAGCTATTGGCCTGACATTTATGATTGACAGCATTTAGAATCACTCAAAAGCAACCCATTTTCCGGTTTTATTGCATTTTAAAATAAATACAGGCAGGAAAGTAAATGGTATTCTGTCTATTTGTATCTTTAAAAAATCAGTAAAAACGGAAAACGGGGAGCCTTACAGACAAAAAAATACACGTAACACAAATACTGGAAATGTAAATTTGAAATACTTTAAAGTTAGTGTTAGGTTAGGGTTAAGGGTTACGAGTTAGCGTTAGTCTAATAGTGTAGTCACAGAGCAAGAGCTGGCTTCAGGGTTAGTGTCAGGCATGGGATCCTGGCTAAGGTGAAACATAGGTCTGAGACTAGGGGCAGCCTGGGTTCAAGGACTGCAGGTAGGATCAGCCATAGGGGAGGTTTAACTTATGATCAGTAGTAAATGCAGTGTCGGGCCAGGGTTAAACCCTAGGGTTAGCGTCCAGGTTCAACTGAAGGCGAGGTTTAGACTTAGCCAAAACACCGATTTTCACAGGCTTGTGAGGTCCTACTTCAAATTAAAGATTTACCATATCCCCAGAGCCACTGGAATTATGCGACATGAGCGGACCAAATTCTATGACAAGTTTGACTAAATTATGCAGCAAGGATAAACAAATTATGCAGCATAATGCAGCACACTTTGTGATAGGATTACCTGATTATTTTGTAACACTATCTGGGCAAACTTTAACCTCATTAGTACCAGTTTGACACCCAAATACAATCATTGTTTGAAAAGGGACTTCAACTGCGTAGCAACAAACGTTGCCGCATTTTTCCTAACTTTTCATCTGTTTGAGCTGGAAACAACAGTTTTTGTTAAAATCGATAGATTATGCAGGAAATGATGGATTATGTGCCAAATGTGGCAAATCCATAATTATGAGGAAAATGTCACAACCGCAAAATTGCATTTTTCCAATGGCCCTGTATATCCCTCATGGAATACATTTACGTAGCACAAGTTATTCATAGGCATAACTCAAATCCAACCATGGCATCACATGGCAACACACTTTCAGACACAGCCTTGCCTCCCCCGGTGGGCCACATTAAGAGGGCTGTAATGTTAAAGGTTACGGAAGGGTCTACTAGCAGCCTGGCACAAGATACGCCTGGGGCCGGTTTTCAGCCTGACCGGGCTTGTACCGGTGGCAAGGGTAAGACAAGGATTACTAGCATGGCTCCTCTAGACTGTCCATACAAAGCGTATAGCAATGTGGTTATTAACGTGCCACCAGAAGCATGCCCACACGTTGTTGTGTTGGTAAGCGTATCCCATTTGGCAATAGCTGCTACTGAGACCACTGAACAGCTCAAAAATAAGGTATCTTGTTGTCCAATCACGAAGTAGTTCGCAGTTAGATGTCATTTCCAGTTCCTGCCTTGTCTGAGTCAGGTGAGACTATGGTTTATGCAGGGGGAGGTGCAGTATTGTATTGTATTGTAATTGCATTTATATAGCGCTTACTATCCCTGACGAGGCGTCGAAGCGCTTTAGTAGTGTTATTGCTTATGGCAGGTCAAGAACCTGTTTTCATTGATCACGTGGCTCTGCGACCCCTTCCCTCCATGCTCTGAGACTGAACTCTTGACATCTAATGCCAAGCTAAGGACTACCCGTCCCTGGCTCTGTAGTGTGGGCTCTTCATACACCCTAGCAGTCCTGGAATCACCCGATTAGTTCAACCTCCTGAGTCCTGCATTCTCTGAAAAGCATTTTGCATGCAGCTGTCAGGGGTCTCCAGCAGGAAAGAGACTTCTTTTTAAGGATCCCGCTTAGGAAACTTTGTATCAACCTTGTCATGAAGGGTCACAAGCTGCTTGAAACGTTGCAATTAGCCAGCTGATTCATAGAGTTTATGAAAATGGTTTATATTCTGCATAATACTTATCAAGTAACAACCACCTACCTTGATAACTTCATTTACTATATAAGAGGGCAGGAGAGAGCCTCATTTTAAGACAGAAACATATAATTATTTTGCACTTCTTTTAAACTGAAATAAATATTTGATGTACAGTTATCTTTTTGCTTGTTTCGATTGGACAGTGCTGATATTGCTAAGAACTTTACTTAATGAACAGTCCATTATTCATTCTCGCCCAACACTCTGCAGTCTGCGTTTTGACCTACTTCAACCACTGCCTTCCTACTTCAGGTCTCAGCCTCTAAGAGGCTAGTAGGGCCAGGAACAGTAAGTTGCAAGCTATGCCTGGGCCTCTAGAAGGATGGCAAAAATGGGTGATATGAGGTGGGCCATACCAATTGCTGGCCCGCTGAGGGAGGGAGTAAGTGAGCGCGAGAGAGATTGCTCTGTAGTTCCGGCAGCCCAAAGCTCCGGGCCCATCTATCCTCCGACCCCTGAGCTATTCTGGTCATAGATCTAACCCACCAGCCTTTGTGCCCTCCCCAGCCCTACTGTCTCCGCTCCCCTCCCCCTCCAGTCTCCCCCTTTGGTCCCAGCTGTCTCCTGCTAACCCCCTTTGCAGTCTGCACCGTGGATTCGCTGCAGTTGTCAGGGCGGGTATTGGTGGACAGGTGAGAGCGTGACGCAGGGCGGAGGGGGTGAAATCACACCCTTCCTTAAATTAAATTAGTAAAGGGGGTGGGGGGGGGGGTATTGATTCATCTCCTGAATTTTAGGGATCTCGTGAGACAGCAGTACCCTCATAACCTGATTATTAATTTCACGTTATGATAAATCTCGAGATACTACCAAAAATCGAGTCCCCTAGTGAGTTGCTATATGTAGTGTCCCAAATAATCTGTGTTGAATGGATCACCTTTGAGTTGCTGGCTCTGATTGTCTAATCTGTGGAGTGCCAGACTGCACATGGGTGTGCCCTCAATACATTTTCCCATCATTTAAAAAAACTTCCCGTCGGTTTTCCCAGCATTTAAAGACAGCGTTTTGTTTACATGTTGGGTGGGTTTCCACAAAGGGCGAGGGCCCTCTGAAAATGCTAGCCTGGCTAAATAGTGCCTTTGTGCACACTGGATTACAAAGGACGCCGCGACTTCTGCGCCTAAATCGAATCCTAGTTTCATCCTAGGAACTGCAGAGTGCAAAAACGTAACATTTAAAAAAAAAACATGAAATTTGACGAAATTACCTGGAAATGTTGTGACATTACACTTTTAAAGCAAAATTACGTTTGCAGGTATCATGCAATGTCTCACATTAGAAAAGTTGGAGTTATTGGTCTTGTAAATGACATATTTTATTTATTTGTTGGTTTTTAAAATTGCTAAATTGATGGCTTTGTCATTTACAATGCCAATAGTTATAACTTTCGCGAATGTGACACCTATAGCATTTGGAATGCAACATGTTTTGTATTTACGTGACTTAGATGGCAGCTCTGGTCGTTAGGCCACATCTCTAGAGAGCAGGAGAGTGCAGCAGGGGAGAGAAGCACAGCAATGCAATAGGTCTCGCATTAGGAAAGTTTGAGCTATTGGTATTGTAAAGGACACATTTTTTATTTATGTGCTTGTTTTGAAAATAGCGAAATTAATAGCTTTGTTATTTACAATGCCAATAGTTTTATCTTTCGCAAATGTGACACCTATTGTAACACAATATGTGTTGTGAGGGTGAGTGAGGGTGAGGGTGAGGGGTTGAGGGTGAGTGAGGGTGAGGGGTTGAGGGTGAGTGAGGGGTTGAGGGTGAGTGAGGGTGAGGGTGAGTGAGGGTGAGGGGTTGAGGGTGAAGGGTTGAGGGTGAGTGAGGGTGAGGGTGAGTGAGGGTGAGGGTGAGGGGTTGAGGGTGAGTGAGGGTGAGGGGTTGAGGGTGAGTGAGGGTGAGGGTGAGGGGTTGAGGGTGAGTGAGGGTGAGGGTGAGGGTGAGGGTGAGGGTTGAGGGTGAGTGAGGGTGAGTGAGGGTGAGGGTGAGTGAGGGTGAGGGGTTGAGGGTGAGTGAGGGTGAGTGAGAGTGAGGGTGAGGGTGAGGGGTTGAGGGTGAGTGAGGGTGAGTGAGAGTGAGGGTGAGTGAGGGGTTGAGGGTGAGTGAGGGTGAGGGTGAGGGGTTGAGGGTGAGTGAGGGTGAGGGGTTGAGGGTGAGTGAGGGTGGGTGAGGGTGAGTGAGGGGTTGAGGGTGAGTGAGGGTGAGGGTGAGTGAGGGTGAGGGTGAGTGAGGGTGAGTGAGGGTGAGGGTGAGTGAGGGTGAGTGAGGGTGAGGGTGAGTGAGGGTGAGGGTGAGTGAGGGTGAGGGTGAGGGTGAGTGAGGGTGAGGGTGAGTGAGGGTGAGTGAGGGTGAGTGAGGGTGAGGGTGAGTGAGGGTGAGTGAGGGTGAGGGTGAGTGAGGGTGAGTGAGGGTGAGTGAGGGTGAGGGGTTGAGGGTGAGTGAGGGTGAGGGGTTCAGGGTGAGTGAGGGTGAGGGTGAGTGAGGGTGAGGGGTTGAGGGTGAGTGAGGGTGAGGGGTTGAGGGTGAGTGAGGGTGAGGGTGAGTGAGGGTGAGGGGTTGAGTGTGAGTGAGGGTGAGGGGTTGAGGGTGAGTGAGGGTGAGGGTGAGTGAGGGGTTGAGGGTGAGTGAGAGTGAGGGTGAGTGAGGGGTTGAGGGTGAGGGGTTGAGGGTGAGTGAGGGTGAGGGGTTGAGGGTGAGTGAGGGTGAGGGTGGGTGAGGGTGAGTGAGGGTGAGGGGTTGAGGGTGAGTGAGGGTGAGTGAGGGTGAGGGGTTGAGGGTGAGTGAGGGTGAGGGTGAGTGAGGGTGAGGGTGAGGGTGAGTGAGGGTGAGGGTGAGTGAGGGTGAGGGTGAGTGAGGGTGAGGGTGAGTGAGGGTGAGGGTGAGGGTGAGTGAGGGTGAGGGTGAGGGGTTGAGGGTGAGTGAGGGTGAGTGAGGGTGAGGGTGAGGGGTTGAGGGGTGAGTGAGGGGTTGAGGGTGAGGGGTTCAGGGTGAGTGAGGGTGAGGGTGAGTGAGGGTGAGGGGTTGAGGGTGAGTGAGGGTGAGGGGTTGAGGGTGAGTGAGGGTGAGGGTGAGTGAGGGTGAGGGGTTGAGTGTGAGTGAGGGTGAGGGGTTGAGGGTGAGTGAGGGTGAGGGTGAGTGAGGGGTTGAGGGTGAGTGAGAGTGAGGGTGAGTGAGGGGTTGAGGGTGAGGGGTTGAGGGTGAGTGAGGGTGAGGGGTTGAGGGTGAGTGAGGGTGAGGGTGGGTGAGGGTGAGTGAGGGTGAGGGGTTGAGGGTGAGTGAGGGTGAGTGAGGGTGAGGGGTTGAGGGTGAGTGAGGGTGAGGGTGAGTGAGGGTGAGGGTGAGGGTGAGTGAGGGTGAGGGTGAGTGAGGGTGAGGGTGAGTGAGGGTGAGGGTGAGTGAGGGTGAGGGTGAGGGTGAGTGAGGGTGAGGGTGAGGGGTTGAGGGTGAGTGAGGGTGAGTGAGGGTGAGGGTGAGGGGTTGAGGGTGAGTGAGGGTGAGGGTGAGGGTGAGTGAGGGTGAGGGGTTGAGGGTGAGTGAGGGTGAGGGTGAGTGAGGGTGAGGGTGAGTGAGGGTGAGGGTGAGGGGTTGAGGGTGAGTGAGGGTGAGGGTGAGTGAGGGTGAGGGTGAGTGAGGGTGAGGGTGAGGGGTTGAGGGTGAGTGAGGGTGAGTGAGGGTGAGTGAGGGGTTGAGGGTGAGGGGTTGAGGGTGAGGTTGGATGTGGTGGTGGATGTGGTGGTGGATGCGGTGGTGGTGGATGTGGAGGTGGTGGTGGATGTGGTGGTGGATGTGGTGGATGTGGGGTGATTGCGGCTTGCAAGCTTTTTCCGCTCACGTTAGGCAGTTTCAAACATGATTGCCACTATTACTCTCAAATTCACTTGGCAGCAAACTGGTGAATTAATTAAAAGAAAGTTGTATTCAGCGTTATGGCCGGTACTTTATTCCAGCAAAGTGGCAAGCCAGTACACACCAATGAGCTAGTAAAGCTAAAAACACACCACATGGCACAATTGCTGGCTGAGCGAGCAGAAGTAAGCCAAACAGCTTTCCCGTAGCTAAGGAGAGCTGAGCTCTTTTTGTAGCAGCACGCATAAGAAAAGTCCCGTATTTTCACCAAAACACTCTCTGATAATGATCAGCCGAATTCAGAAGGCTTCCTGCCCTCATATATTCCCAAGAGAGCAGTAATCTTATAAGGAAATGCTGTCATCACACCTAAAGCTACGGATGAGGAGAGCTTGCTGGAAGACATTCAATTAATGAAAATGAAAAAAAGAAAAGGAGACACGGACGGCCGGCCGGCCGTGAACTGAAAGCACGGCCGGCCGGCCGTGAAAAAGCCTTTGATGCCGCAGGGGGTAATTAGGGGAGGAGAATGGCTGGGCTGAGGCACAGCGCCAAGCCTTTGATGCAGCAGGGGGCGGAGCGGGAAGAGCTGCTGGCGGCACTAAGCTGACGATTTGATGCTGTGCACGCGCATTTTAACTAATTGCGCTTGCGCATTGAGTTAAAAGTGCACATGCACTTCATCAAATCGCCAGTGAATCGCCAGTGTAGGTAAGCTTTGTTTAAGCCCCCATAGTCTCGCTCTGCTCAATGCGCATGCGCATTGACAGGCGAGACCTAAAAATTGAGAATTACTCTTGGCAAGACATTTTCTGGGTGAACAAGGTCACCCACGCGCAAAACAATATACAAAAGTTGCGTAAAGTGACATTTTGCAATTGTTCACAAATATAATGCAACATTTGGGAATTGCGCACATTTCGCTGCTGTAATTTAAATGTCACAGACCAAGATCTTATGTGGTAAATTTGCCATATGTCTCCAGGGCCCCATAGTCACCTGCCTCCAGTCCCAGGCTTTCATTTAACCAACCGAATCAGGAAATTGAAAGCCCAGTGAGAAGTATGTTAACCATAGCACTATGAAAAGCGGTGTTTATAGTATACTATCAAATAGACAATCGATATGGAGTCATCCGGTGCCTCTAAACTAAAGGTCAATTACACAACTCACGCTGCGCCACCGTGTGTCACACGATTTCGGGCCCTTTCACACGGTCACCAGGAGAGGAGCCGAGATCACACGGTGGCAGAAACAATGAGCTGAAAACCACTATAAACAGTGGATTTGCTGCTCTTTTTCGGAGGCTGCAAGCAGCCGATGTCCATAAAAGGTGTGAAAACACCCCATGACAAGGGTGACAGCCTCGATTAACCTTTGTCTTTTGGGAGGGGGTGGGGAGAGGTTGGAGGTGCAGAGTGCCTCTTAGTTAGATCTAGGCAGAAAGCCCCGCCCCTCTAAGGCCACGTCCCCTCCTGAAAATAGTTTGTAAATTCGCAGGTGTGCAATTTGTTCCTCGTGCGTTGCATAAAACCCCAGTGACTGTTCTCTTCTGCAACCAATGTGGGCGTGTGCTGACATCTTGTGTAGTGTTTCGTAAGCTGACAGCCACACTAGTTTTGTGAAACCCGTTGGGCGGGATAAACCAACCATGGGCTCTTCGGTCACCAGCAAGGAGTGTAGGCCCTAATCCTGAGGATTAGGCCTTTATGCGGGGGAGGGCGCGAGAACAGGTAAAACATTGTCTTCCAGCGGTTGCTAGCATCACTTTGGGTTTGCAGGCTGCCTCCCTGGGAGGGCATGTGGTGGTTTTCAAAATGCAGCGAGCTTTCAGGACCAAGCCTCCTATGACGCTCACAACAAAATAAATATGATTTAGATACTTGGCAGGTGTTCCTGCTACCCAGCTCAATGGTGTTCATTACATCAGAAGGATAACATGCTGAGACACATTGGCTTTGATATGAACCCGAGGCTGCTTAAAGAGACATCTCTGCAGCAGGTGCATGAACCTGCTGAACTGTTTGAAGGAGCAAGTGATGCTCCTTGAGTTGGAAACTGTGGGACATAGAACAGGCTTCTGCCTTTGGCACAGTCCTTTCTGGAAGGCTTTGGGCGCGTATGGGGTTTCCATTGTTGCAGTTATCCTTGGAGGAGGTTTTCCTTTCCCCAGGGATGGTCTTGGAGGTTGTGCCAAGATTCCCAGGCCCATGCGTCACTAGCTTCTCCAGTACAGTCTTTTTGTTTGCATTCTTAGACTTGTGGTCTTGTTGAGCCCATTATAAAATCAGGACTACAGGTCCCAGAATGCAAAGTAAATCCCTTGACTGATAATGCCGATCACTGGAGTGAGGGCTTTCCAGCTCGCAGGTGGAGGCCCTAATTCCTTTGACTCTGCTGCATCCAGAGCATCCCTTCAAAAGCTTCAGCCTACCTTTAAAGCTGTTTTTCCAGATTTTTTTACATTTCTCTCTGGCTGTAGACAACCCAAGACAGCTGACTTTCCCTCACATCGCTAGAGAGGATACTAAAAATGTTTCCGTCAGTTAAGGAAAGAAAGTTGGTACACTTTGTAGGGAGGGCCCCCACCTGTGGGTGAAGCCTGGGAAGTGGTAGACTGCCACAATCAAATGATGCCTAATACCTGTAAGAGCTTTAAAGACAGGTCTTCCTCCTTTGGGTGACACTAGGTGAAGAAGGCAAGAGTAGGGTGCGATACTTGGAGATCGCTAATTGTTGAGTGGATCTTTGAAGAACTGGATGTCATATAGAGAGCCCCCCACCATTAAGTGAAGCTAGGAACAATCAGACTATCATAGAGAAGTCTTTTGCCATTGAGTAACGCCTCAAAAAGATGAGTGGATTGAATACAAGTTCTCCACAGAAAGAGTTGCCTGTAATACAAGGCAGTCAACCACTTATGGGTGAAACATGGCAGGGTTGTGTGCACTGTAGAGCGGTCCACCACCGCTATGTGAAGCCCGAAGAATTGAGTGCATCGCCCATCAGTGGATGAATCTTTGAACAGGAGGATGCACTCTAGGCGTTATTTCCCATAGGGTGAAACATGTTGTAGTTGAGGGTGTTGTAAGGAGTTCACGCACCAATGGATGACATCTCAAAAGGTTGACTGCATCAGTGGGAGGTCCTAAACCAGTTAGGGAAGCCTTGACGTGTTAAATGCATCAATGTAAGATCTTTTCGCTGTTAGGTGAAGCCCCAAAGTTAAAGGTGAAACATCGAAGGATTCTCCAATGTTGGCTGAACACTGAAAAACAGAGTGCATTCTAAGGAGCTCTGCTATGAGGGATACAGCCTTGAGGAGTTGCGTACATAGTTGGGAGGTTTCTTATCACTTGGTGGAAGAAAAAAGAATTGGCGGCATCATAGGGAGCTCCTTTAGTCCATCCACAACTCTGTGAAACCCAACGAAATGAGTTCATTGTAGACACTATCCTCATAATTGAGTGTAAATGGAAAGAGTTGGCTGTGTGACAAGAAGTGTCAATATCTATGGGGAAGACAGACGCTTTATATTGGTAGGCTCAGTCCACTTCCAACGTGATTCTATCAAATCAACAGGGATCTGAGGGATACAGACACCAGTGATGCGCAGTAACCTTGATAATCATAACATACTCTGAGCTAGTTTCAGGAGTGGACTACCTCTCTGTTGGTTTGATGCATGAAGAGGAGATCAACCACTCTTGGGTGAAATATGGCAGGGTCGAGTGCACTGTAGAGTGGTCGACTACCACTGGATGAAGCCTTAACAGTTGTATGTATCACAGTAGGGTTCCAGTCAAAGAATGAATCTTTCAAGGATTGAATGCTCGCAGTTGCAACCAAAATATAAAGCAATTTTACTGGCTGGTTTATCCGACTTGTAAAATTGGATGAAGTGTTCCTCCACTCAGGAAAACTGGGTGCAAAAACAGCAGGCCATTCTCGATTAGTCAGAGTGGAATTCCACACGACCGACTCGTTATGTGTGTATACGCATTCTCTCCTGATAGGGTGAAGCCTGTTATCATTGGGTAAAAAGTTGGGAGTTTGGCCATCAATTGGATGGTATTTCGAAGATTTGAAGATGTGAAGGCCTTCATCACTGGGGTAGACAAGATTTCCTCTGTCATTCTCATTTGCCTGCTTCTTATTCGTGTCCCAGTTTGTTTGTCCCTCCCATTGAGCATAGCCTTTTTACAATCTCTTTGAGTGATTGGAATTGCCACTTCCACTGCTTGCTTTTCAAGCATTTCTTTTTTTTTTTTGTGTGAAGCACTCCATTACCTTTGTTTCCCTCGTGTACATCTCTCACGCTGCACTCCATGCTGTTTTCTGTTGCACAACTGCTTCTCCCCACCACTTCCCCGTTGCTGCCCCCCAACCGCACCTTCTGTGTTGCTTTCCAACAACTCTGTGCTGCTTGTGCTCATGCCCCCTGTTACTTTTGCATCTTCTCCAGCCTCCCTCTGTTTCTTCTGTATCACCTCCTATGTTGCTTTGGCATTCGTACCTATCTGCCGCCTTGTTACTACGCCATTCGACTCCCCCACCTTTGCTGTTCCTGCCATTGTCCCTGTGTCGCTTTGACTTCCCTCACGTGCCCGCTTAAAAAAATCACTTTTACGGATTAATTTTCTTTTTAGTTACTGGTCTAACGTGGATCGTTCCCTGAAAAGTAATAAAAAAAGGCCCACATCATTTTGTAGGTGTGTGTGGTGCGCACAGACAGAATTATTAAGGCAGCTTTATCAAAGGCCTTTGTTTTCTTTTTTTCTAACTTTAGTCAGGCTGCACAACATTGCGTTTTTGGTGGTGATTTCCTTGACATTACGACAAACATTGCTTGTAGTAAGCTAAAATCCATGCAGTCTTCTTTAATTTGTAGAACAAATGCAGTGTGTCCTTACAAGTTTGAAACTGCCCCACTTTACAAACATGCGTCACTTGTCTATAGGGTGACCAGGTGTCCTGGATTTGCCAGGACTGCCCCGATTTTTCACTAGCTATCCCGACTGATTTCAAGAAATTTAGCTCATGTCCCAGTTTTTAAAGAGGGTAGACTGCAAACGGCGGGAGGTGCTTTTTTAAGTTTTACAAAGCAGGGAGAGTTATCAGTTGTTTCAAGAAAGCAATTCAATTAACAGGCAAGCTACTGAGTTTAAAAATTGCATTTTATGTATGTTCTTACTGCCTGTTCTGGCATTCGCTGTTGAGAAGCGCTGTCATTTTGTGCAATCGATGAAAGTAACATTGTAGTCCTTCTTCTATTTTAGTGAAATGTCCCGTTTTTCAGCTTTAAAATTCTGGTCACCCTACCTGTTTAGCTAATTCACCTATCTGGCCAACTTTTGTTTTGGCTGGGGCCTACAGTCTGTCCCAGTCCAACCCTGGATATATCTACCAACCTGGCTTAAAAACATATATGTACTAGAGCAGGGCATATATTACCAAAAGTAAATATCAGGATACTTGCCGCTGGGCCTGTAGGACCTTTACGTTAATCCACCCGTGGGTGTAGGCTCGGCGTGAGCCACTTGCAGGGCGGAGACCTGTTTTGTTTGTTTGGGCGTTTCCAGAAGGAAGTGTTTTTATGAAATACCCATGGCACACTTGTTTGTTTGTCCTCTTGTGTTTTTCCTCCTCCCAATTAATTGACATTGGCGTGATGAACCTCAACTCCTCGCGCTCATCCTTTTCCTTCTTCCTTGGCTGTTATGCCTCTCTTCTCTCTCACCTGTTGTCTTTAATTCCAGCTTTACCCTGTCTCTGTTTTCCAAACCGGGCCACCACCTTCTACCTCATGAGATTTCAAATTAGTACTTTTTTTAGAATTTGTAAATGCTCCTTATGCAAAACTCTTGTACTTCAAAGAGCTACCATGGGCGAGGGTGTAATTGTCATTCACACGGCTTCGCCTACCACAGCATAGGGGCAGCGGGCCCGCCCAATCTTTCTATTACCCCCTTTCCTCTGAGTGACTGCACATAGCCTGATACATTGTTCACATCAACCCAAAATAGTTATTTTCTCTTTAGTGACAAAGCTGGTTCAAAGTGTGCTGTTTATTCTATATTAATTTTAACATGCAGCTGTTTATTTTGCCCCCAATTCGGGTTACATTTATATTCTGTCTCTTATTTTACGTTGGTGTAAATTACTTAAGTGATAAAACAACATTGTAGCTGCCTGAAAATCTGGGAATTGATTGAATCTGAATTGCCTCCTTCACAAATAATAATAATAATAACACAATGTATGGTACAAAGGAAAGGATTACTATTTAAAAACAACGCTAGTTAAATATCCTCATCAGTGATTTTTTTTAAATTTACACTTTTCCTTGCAAGCATACTGAAGCCACATTTAGGAGGCAGTATGGTTTCTTTTGGGAAAAAAAAAGCTTGCAATAAAAAAGTAACCACTACACAAGCTTGTCAAGGCTAGACCTACAGACCTATCAGCATTTTTTTTTGTGCAGTTTTATATAGCGCCAACTGGACTTGAAGGTATTGGAGCATTTTACATACGCCCCAGGTACATTACACATTCATAGTTTGTAGGTGTGGGGAGTGGGGAGATTAAGTGATTTGCCCAGAATCACAGGAAGTTGAGCCGACGCTGAGACTCGAACCATGTTCCCCAGCTCCAAAGTCGGCACAGAAGTCAACCAAGAGCCATGGAGTGTTAGATGTGTCTCAGATCTTCAGAATACCAACACAAAAGAAATGTACATGCTGTGACCATAATTGTGAAACTGTTACATAGCCAGTGGATACCTTTCAAACCGAGCACCGGTTCCACCTCGCTGGGTCTACGTTTGATACCCTGATGCCTTAACATACTTACTGACCCTGGTACTTGGGAGGCTCCTAAAACTTTAAGATTCTGGGTGCCCTTTTCATTTTGATGGGGCTGGTAATGGAGTAAAAGGCTCCACCAGAATTATGTGTATCAACAAAACTAGGGCACTTGTTCCTGTCTGGAGAAGATGAAAGAGAATGGTTGGAAACAGAAAAATGTCAATCAGAATTATGATCTAGGCAGTAACTCCATGGTTCGTTTCATTCATCCAGAGACTCCTTCAAGAATCAAATGGAGTCTGCCTGTGAATTACCAGGAAGAATAAACAGGGGACGCAGGACTGGAATTACTGAGTCTTCTGATGATGTCTCATTTCTCGGGCGAGCTTAGTGGCCCCAAGTGTAATCAGCTAGTAACTCTCTCCTCCCTCTGAGTTACCGGCTCCTCCCTGTATCATTCAGACCACGGGGGGGAATTACTGGCTGCATACCAGGACTCTCGTAAAGAGCTCAGCTGTGTCAGTTGTCTAGAAGATTTGAGAAGCTATAACACACTATCAGGTAGATGCATCAAGCATTTTTGCGAGCGCAAACGGTGCGAATCGCAAAATTCGGTTGTTTGCGCTCGCAAAAATGGCAATTGAGATGCATCAAGGGTTCATGCACTCGCAATTTAAGAATTCGCAAATAATTGCGAGTTCTCAAATTGCGATTGCATTTAAGGAATCTCAATTTGCGATTCCTTAAATGCAATGCATGAACCATTCCAAGATTGCAAATTCACAATCTGGGGCTGCAATTTACCGCGAAGTCTAACTACGTGGTAAATAGCAAAAACTTGGAAATATGCACTTTAGTGCATTTTTCTAAGTTGTATGTTACACACACACATGTCCTTGGGACATGTGTGTGCGCAACACCAGTGAACATTACCATTTCAGGGGTGGAACAGGGTGTCCTTTGGACACCCTGGCACCCTTGAAATTGCTTCCTTATTTGTGATTCACTAATTGCTAATCGCAAATAAGGAATCAGTAGAAATTGCAAAAAATATATGCGATTCCTACATGCATCCCGTTTTGCGAGTCTTTAATAGCGAATCCTTAAAATTCGCTATTAAGGACTCGCAAAACATGACTTTGATGAATCTGAGGGTATGTCTTATCTTTAGTTGTTTCTCGAGCTATAGCTTACTGTGTCAACGTTAGAAGGTTCTAACTGCTTTAATATATTATCTACGACACACCCAAAGCTATAACATATTGTATCAGGCATTTGGAACCTAAATATAAGATCCCGTCCTGAAAACTATGACATATTTCTTGAGTCACTGGGAGGTCCTAGAAGGTAAAAAGCGCTAATAAGTTTGTACAAGTTATAACACAGTGTCAGAACTCTGAACGTCCTGGGAGCCATGATATAGTGCGTCAAAGCTGTGGGAGGTTCTTGCAGCTGGCTATAATATTCTATGCTTGCGTATGGATAGTTTTGGAAGCTGTTGCGTTGCCAGATTTCCAGGAGGTACTAAAAGCTGCAGCGTCGCTCGTCATGTCTTTGAGAAGTTATCAACGCTCTAGAAACCTTTTTAAGGTACCTAGAAAGTTCTAAAAACTAGAATATACAATGTCTGTTATTTGGAATTTATTTTGATGTAGTCTTGATGCTTTTTTCCACAGTCTGTGCCGGAACCATCAATGACATGAGTATTTCCGGCGGCTCCACAGAACAGTTTCTTGCCATGGTGCAGATGTACAACAATTGTGAGATAGTCTTGGGCAACTTGGAGATCAGCATGCTGGACCCGGAGCGCAACTTGTCCTTTCTGCGGGTGAGTGGACCCACCATATGAGGGTAGGAGGGTTGGTACAGTACAATCGTGCAAGGCTAGAAGAAGATGCGGGCGGCAGCTAAAAAGATGGATGTGGGATGGAATCAAAAAATGCCAAAATATAAAGATAAATTAGAAGAAGCAGAGTACAGTCCCCTAACATTAGATCCCTCACATACAATGTCTCCAATGTTATACCTTGGCATGCACAATATTTCCAAGGTGAGGACTCAGCTGCAAGATGAGACCCCGGTGGGTGGAATATGCCCAAGCTGAGATTCTGATGTGGCTAATATGTTTAGGGTTCAGACTCGGGCAAGTACAATGTCTCCAAGTTTAGACCACCCAAGGTACATGATTTCTACAAATTGAGACCTCTGTTTATTCTAAATGACCAAGTGAAACTACTGAGTGCACAATATCTCTTGCGTAGGACCCCCGATGTGCCTATTATGATGAAAGTAAGAACCTAATTTGACCAATACGGCCAAGGTGAGGCCCTGACATTTACAATATTGTCAATATGAGACCCGTACGTGGCTAAAATGGCCAAAGTGAGACCACAGTGTTTCCAAATACAGACCTGCACATCACATGAATTACAATTCCGAGTCCATATTTTTAAATCAAGAGTTGTTGAATTCAAAAATAGAAATATTCCCCTGCTAGTTTCAAGCACAGTGTCCCTTCAAAATGGTCCAAAGTGAGAACCCAGTTTTATCAATATGATCAATCTGAGAACGCCAGCACCCCCAATACCCTTCAGATGAGACCCAAAGTGCCAGAAAAAGGCAAGATGAGAAACCAATGTGGCCAATAAAACAAAGGTGAGACACCAACATGCACAATAACTCCAAGAGGAGACTCTGCATGCACAGTATCTCAAAGGTGGGACCCTGTCTTGCACAATATTTCCAAGGTGAGACCGCGGTGTACCCGATATGGCCAACATAAGACTCAAATGTAACCTATATGACCAAATGTGCGTATTTGCTGTGCACAAAATCTCCAATATGAAATCCCAGCATACAGAATACCTTTCAAGGTGAGAGTCCGTAGTCTAGATATGGGCATGGTCAGACACAAGTGTGACCAACGTGACCAAGGTGAGAGCTCGGTGTATCCAACATCTTTCAGGAGAGAACTTTGTGTGCAGTATATCTCAAGTAAGAGGCCTTAATGTGACAAATATGACCAGAGTGAGCCTCTGGCATGCCCAATATCACTAGGTTGAGACCCAGTACGCATAGTATCTCAAACATGAGGCTCAACATGCCCAATATGGCCAGATTAATGGCCCAATGCGAGCAATGCGACCAAGACCACTTTGAAACTCAATATGCAAAATACCTTCAATGCGAGACCCCCAATGTGATTTATTTGCCAACGAGAGGCCATGATTTGGTTATCATGTCCAAAGTAAGGCACAGAAGTGTTCAATGTCATACAGGTGACTCCAGCTAGTTGTTTGATTTGGTGCTTTCTAAGTGAGACACTCACAAAACAAGTAAATGCCTAAAACTCAATCGTAGCCCGAAAACGGATCAATCAGAATGACGAACCATCTAAAAATAAGCTCAGGTACTTCCTATGAGAGCAGACAAGTCCCACCTTCTCCGCAGGCATCAGTGGCTTCAATAACACATTTCACTTTCTTCTCCTTCCTCATGGTTGCTTGCCAAAGAATATCAAGAACAGGCTCTAGATTTACCAGCAATCCAGATCTTGGTGCATTGGAGAAACTACAGCTTTACTTACGCGTACAATTCATTCAGCCAGACATGGGAGTTCAATACTTTGTTCACACAGCATCAGGATTCAGAAATCCTCTACTAGTATGTGTAGAAAAGAGTACATGTGCTTTAAATAACATACATAAACAAGCATTGGCAAAGGCGTACGTAGAAGCCTTACCATCATGGTTGAATAGGCAATTACATATAACTTACTGCAAGGATATATGCCACAAAAATAAAAGCAAGACAGAGAATAAACAAAAAAAAACTTTTACCGCCAAAACGTGATGGCCATACACATGCAGTAGAACATTTAATTTTAAAAAAAATGGCATTTACTTTTAATGCAACAGAATGGGTGCTTCCTAGAAGGCAGGTGTACTTAGAACCGATCTAGAAAGGCCTTTTCACTTTCATCTCACAAAAAAATGATTTTTATTGGTGCAAACAAAAGTTACACCTGGCTTTGAATTACTGTAATCCACAGAGAGAGTTTAGACATACAAGAATGCAAGCTAAGCCTTAACAAGGAGTATACCTTTTTTGGTGCATCATCCATGGTACTGAGAAATATGCTAAATGGAATTTGGGGGAGGTTGGACTGAGTTTTCCAAGAAAGTTTGTTACACATATTAAACAACATTGCATGTAAGAAATGGGACTGAAAAGAGCACAGACTTTCACAGAGGTATCACCTACCACATTAGGAAGTTTGTGGAAAATATTACATTTCAAAGCAGTTTAATTCAGTTCCATTGATGAAAGCTGGAATAAGTTAAATACATTTTTTATAATAGAGGACATATGGGTCTGCCTCAAATAATATTTGGGAGGATTAATAGGGCGTGATGCATTTTGTGGCAGGAACATTAGTCAAAGCATACAATAATTTACAAATGGTAGTGGTGGTCTTAATGGTAGCACATCACTCTTTGTATATAGCAAAAATTAGAATACAGTATTGGTGCCCCTCAAGGTTAAGAACATACACCCCTCTACCTCAGGTGTCAAAGCATGATAGGCTTTACTCACAACTTTATTGTTCACTTCCCAAGGATGCTTGAAGCAAAGTTTACCAAAATAGCGTAGATAACTGCCCTATATTTCAATCAGTTCTGGAAAGTAAAATAATGAATCTGTGAAATCGCATTTGAGAGGTGCGCAGTTTACAGAATTCCTGGTATTACGCAGCGGTTTGACTGCGTGAGTGAAACTCAGACCAGGAACCGATCTTGGGACCACCATATCGGTAAGCGTGCATTCAACGGTTCTATCGTATCTATAAATGGAAGGATCAGCGCGTTTTATTAGTACTGCTATACCCCTCATGAACAATACCTCCGCTCCTCAGAAGGGCTGCCTTACCTTTACTGAAGAATATCATTTTATATTTTGCAGGTCTGTTACTCTTTAAAATGCAGGATTAGCACATCATAAAATGGCTGCTCTGTCCTTTTTGTGACAGTGCAGTTGCTCCTCAGAAGGCCTGCCATACAGTTATTGAGCATATATAATACTGGTCAGCATGACTACTACTCTCTGTATGCGGGACGGTGACGTATAGGTGGACAACACCAACGCTTCTCAGTTAAGCTGCTATGCTCTTCGAGGTACAGGGCCGAAACTTCACAGAAGGGCTCCTACACCTTCCATAGACCGTATCAACACTTCCCAGCAGGGGTGTCATACTTTGCACGAACAGTACCAGTACTTTCCAACCCAATGTCCATACGGCTGTTGGACTATGACAGCACTCATCAGCAGAGATGCCATAATGCTATAGGATGGTGCCAGTTTCTGTTTCTGATGGCTGAGTGGACAAGTGCCTTCAATGCAAGGATATGTTTTGATCCAGGGGCCACAGGTTTACATCCCTGAATGTCCACTCGGTCTTTCATCCTCCTCTGTTCAATAAAATGAGTACTAGTCAGTTGATCAACAACAAAAATCTGTCAACAGTATCGATAGGCCCTCAAGGGCCCCGAGGGTTTGTAGGAACATTGCAAAGGCAAAAGATTTAATTTTTTCTCAGAAGAACTGAATATTCTCATTACCGAACAACTCTGTGAGGGAATGGACAGAGCTTCCGACTGACTCGTGTTATTAGGGTCACCCTCTGCTGATCAAGGCGTTGATTGCGAACACTTTGAATTCGGGGCAGTCACTTTTCCCATCAGTAGCACTGGTTGAAAATCCAACCTTTTGCAGTGGCTGAAGTTGGCTGCATGGCATGATTCTGGTTGGCCATGGTAGGTAGATACTCCTGGAAAAAGGTGCTGATTTATTTCCCACACAGCAGCATCCATGCTGCAATATTGACCAATAATGCCCTCCTGCTGTGCAGGATGTGCATAGTCTGAGTTGAGCACAGTAACCCAAACCTCCCATCCTATATGGCTGGGACATTTATTAGAAATGACTTTTATTAATGCCACTTTGTCTAATGAGGTTGCTTACATTTAGTACAGTACAGACATGTGCATGGATAATGAGGGAGAGCCAGGCTGGGCGCACAGGGCTAGGCGATGAGAATGAGCCAACCATCAGGTCTTTACACAAAAGATCATTTCAATTTTCAATCCTTTAAGAAATAAAGGGTTTGTTTTGGAACGTGCTTTATAGCATGGATACAGAATTTTAGTGCTATTGTAGGGTTTTGGCTTTTTAGTTTGAACCACAGCCTTTGTTATGCTGTTTTTCCATAACCCCGCCCTCATTGTCTGGTAATGACAGTGACTGCCTTTACAGCCAGGTCTTATGCTCCATGTCAATGTCCCTACTTCTGAATCCTATTGGCATTCTGTGTTTAATTTTGGGTTTAACCCAGTCGTTGTCCTCACGTCCCTTTGTCCCCACGCTCCAGTATCAGTCCATAAACTAATGTCATTGTCCCCATGAATAGGTCTGTTTTGCTGTGCCCTGTGCTTGTTTTACTGTGTTGTCTTGCCGGTGTTCTAATGCCCGTGTCCCTCTGACATTGCCGCCTTGGCAGTGGGAGTGTCCCTATTCCAGTGCATTGTGTTCATTGCACCAGGTCACGTCAGTGTCTCCTAGGCAATGCCAACGTCACAGCCTCAGCATCCCTATGACGGTGACACCATGCACATGCTGCCATATCAGTGCTCCTGTGCCCATGTCTGCATGTATATGTCACCTAGTCAGTCACTTTTCCATACTCATTGACCTGTCTTACCTCCCCATGCTAAGTCCCCCCTGCCAGCTTCTCTGTGTCAGTCTGTCCACGTCAGTGGCCATTGCCAGTCTCCACGTGTCTGTGCCCCTCAGTCAGTTTCCAAGGTCAGTTTATCAGTGACTGTCCGCGTGCCAGTGTCTCAGGATACTAGGCAGGACAGAATGTAACACGTCGCCACCCACAACTTGATCTGGCAGCTGTGAGAGACTCTGCAGCAACCCGTGACGAGCAGGGAGGGAGGGGCCTAAAGTTGGGGACACTGCAACGAGATGCTTCTATACTGTACTGTGCGCTCACACACACTCGCTCGCTCTCTCTAAATGCGACATTTCATACCTGAGGAGACTTTGCATTGAACCAGAGGAGATGTTTGCGTTGAACAGCAGTAACCAATTGATGGAAATGAACTCACCCAGCTATTTGGATTGAGGGATAACATCAAGGTTAATCATTCATTAGAGGCCCACCAAACAAGTATCCTAGGAACACATGTTATTCACACATTCACCTTCCTTAAGTTTTATCGATCCATTAGTCTTCATTGATCAGCCAATACTCAATAGTAATTCTTCTTCAAGTTTTAATTTTCTTCCACTCTAGAAAAAGTCAAAAAATTGCATTAGTGGTATGATCAGTTGTTTCTCCGAACTGAATAGATGATTGTTCAGAATGCCGACGTAACTGTTCACCGTTTTTTCAAATCACACCCTACAGTTGTTCGTCACAATACAATATCTTTGAGCAAACCTTCTGGATTTCATTCATTCAAGACTAAAAATGCAAGGATTCATGCATTCAAGACTAGAAGCTCTTTCTGTGCACCTTTGTCGTAGGTACCTCTGCAGTCAGGTGTGTCCTACTTCGGATTCCTCTCTCACTTGCTCCTACTTTTGCGAATTTTCAAATTACCAGTCTTCTTGTCGAGATATGCGCTAGTCAATTTTAACCACCACTAGCTAAATGGTTGTACATAATCCATGTTCTTTCCCAAGGTACCACATTTACCGTGTGGTGTCCTCTTTGGGTGATATTCAGAGTAATTGCCTTTATTTCTCCTTCCCTGCCTGTGAACCACATCAAACCACATTGACTAGGGGGATGCTGGGCATGACTCCTTCTGTTAGGTGAGCTGAATCCCTTTGGAAACCAAATCTCGCAAGATCCAAGATGGCGGTCGCCATGCCTTATCACCGCAGTGTGTTTTGGTTACCTCGCTGTAAGCTGCGGGGAACCCAACTGTTAACAAAAGGTTCATAATCAGGGCCACTGGATTTATGTGGCAGGAGAGGGCCAAATTCTGCGGCAGGGTTGAGTAAATGATGTGGTACGAAAAGGCAAATTATGTGGCATAATGCAGCACATTTTGTAACAGTATTACTACATTATTTCATCATTTTTAAACTTAGTAACACTTTCCGGGCCTTGTTTGCATTACATTAGTACAAATTTAACATACAAATATATTAATAGGCAACCCTTTGCAAAGGTCCTTCCGCTGCGCTGCAACACGTGTTGTCGCATTTTGAGTAACTGTGGAACCGTTTGAGCTGGAAACAAAAATATTGTTTGTTGAAGATTATGTGGCAAAGCGGCAAATCTATAATCATGCGAAAATCGCAGAGGCCGCACCATCACATAATTCCAGTGGCCCTGTTCATAGTGTCGTTGGCCACAGGCTGTAGAACACCTCCCCACCCTGCTGCCGGAATTAACCCGGTGCAAGTTCAAGCTTCCTTCATTGCTTTGTACTTGACGAATGGGCTTGACATCACAGAAGTAGCTGGTGGGTTTCAGATTCTTAATGGCATCGGATAGTTTTCCAGTGGTAAGCAGGGTGAAGGATCCCCATGTTTGTATACACATATGAGCCGGAAGTGGGGAAAGGAAAGTTAGCTTGAAACTGAGCCTGATCAAGTTAAGATTTTCCCAGAAAAAGTGATTGAGGAGATCCTCTCATCTCTCTCTGGAGCAGACTGGCAAACTGCTGTCGGCAGCGGTTAAACGCTTTCTGAGGTGCCATCAGAGGGATCTTGTGGCATTAGGTTGAATTAAGCTCTTCACTTTTCTTGTGGGTGCACATTTATGTACTGACTGCTCTGAGATGGCGGATGTGGTTCAAAGGAAGCCTTTTCTCTCTATTTTAATGGCCGTTTCATTTTTTTTAGGATGGGCAATATTAGAACGAGAAGTTGGCCTGAATATCAATAGATTGCTTAAGAAATTGTAATGCCACTGATATTATGGAAACCTCGCTCTGCTTTATGCGAACAAGGGAAATGTACGCGCCCCCCACAGGTTGGCGAGCAAAAACGTTCACGATGGAGGTGCAGTGGGCACCCCACTCTCCTGGGCCACAGTGCTACTGTACGCGCCGCACTAGTGATAGCTACACCCCTGAGTGGGAGCCTCGAAGCCCTGAGTTTTAGTCCCACCCTTACTTAAAGGAATGGACATGTTTTGCTTTGGAAAACTTTGCTTTATAATGCAGGGGAAATCTCTCACTTTAACTTGCCTGCTTTAATTGGAGGTGTTTGATGTTTGAAATTCGCTATTTAATTAAATTTAATAGCAGGTCACTTGACCTTCCCGCCCTGACTGCGTGTTTTGGAATGGTGAGGCCAGACATCAACACAGGATGGTCAAGCCCTCGTGGGTACCCCAAGGCTACGGCCGTGGAAGGAGGGCTGAGAAAATATCAAAAGGATAAAGAAGGGATAGGAAACTGTACAGGCAGAGAAGAGGATGGGCCCACCTTCCATGGCACTGAAGCGCGCCACCTTTTAAACATATGTGCAATGTATGCGTGCGTGATCAGGTAAAATGTGAGTGACAGCTGAAAAAGCCAATGAATGAAGAGGGCCCACAGTACTTCTATGTATGTATACATGTATGCGCTTTTTATTTTTTTGTTTTTTTGTCATTGCAGGACGCTCACAAGATAGTCTGTCTGAAAGGGGTTCTTTGTTTCGGGCTGCAAACATAAATGGGTAGAGGTAACTTGGAATAGGAGTGATCAGAATTAGTTTACAAGGTGGGGGAAAGTGACAGGATTGATTCTGCCCAAGCTCAGCCTATCCGTCAGAGGCAGCCCCGGGGTGTCCAAGTGGGTCCAGAACA
Source organism: Lissotriton helveticus (assembly GCF_964261635.1). NCBI lineage: Eukaryota > Metazoa > Chordata > Amphibia > Caudata > Salamandridae > Lissotriton > Lissotriton helveticus. The sequence continues at coordinate 1,470,122,473 of NC_136057.1, read as the reverse complement.
ACCACAGCCATGTAATATTTTTCGCACACTTGACCATTATATTAGTGCAGTCCAGTTGTATTCATTGGGCCAGAGTCACAAAACGCCACCATTCCTGAAAATCAAGAGCAGTGGAGTACAGATTTATGATCTCATACCCAGTATAGGAAATGGGAATCTACGCATCGACACATATAAGCCCTATGGGCTCATACAAGGCACTGCGTATCGTAAGCATGAATGCGGGAGCCTATTCATGGGAGTAGTCTCAGTTACCATAGTTGCGTGGATCATGGGGGGCAATGCATAATGCAGAAGCATTCACGTGCCCGCTGATGTGGCATGCATCGAAGGATGGGTTGAAAATGTGAGCTGGCCTTCTGTCCACACTGCCCATCCCACCCACAGCCTGCAGGTCCTGTTCGTGACTCAGAATCTGGGGTGCAGAATTTGGGGCTGGGTAATTGCGGTGTGCACTTTGCACCCCGGAGATGTGCGAGCATACTTATTGATGGGGTCACTGTAAGTAAATTCCTTTCGTGTCAATACTCTAAAAATCTTGTGTGGATGCTGCCCTCGTGGACCTGCGTTGGACACCTTTGCACTAGCTACCTGAGTACCTCTCTGCTTCTCTACTAACACAAACACCTTTCTGGATGACACAAGGCCTTGAATTTGTAGTCCTTAATACCAGTGGCATAACTTAAAATGTTAGCCCCCTTGCAGAATGTGACCAGGGGCCCCTGGAACTCTCGTATCTCAAAAATATTAATTGGCCTTGGGCAGATTGAGGGCTCCCCTGTGTTACGCCCCCGCTTGATACCATGAAAAGTTCCTGTCATTCTGCACTGACCCTTTGGCCATGCATGCGTCATGCACGCGCCCCGATGCACGTCAAACAGAGGACGCTGCCTATCGTTGTGTAAAGCAACATAATGGGGCATTCTTAAATTGAATGGCGCCCATCAAACGCAGTGGGTAGATGTGCCCTACGCTTGAGACCAGCACAGAGGCCGAGGGAGGCGCGACTGGCACAGCTATGTCTTATTCACCGAGAAAGCACCATTTATGCTGGGGAGCAGTAGGACGGGGGTCTGAAAGTTACAATAAGTATGTGTAAACGCAGCCATAGAGAAAATATAATGTACGGAGGAGACGGCGACTAGGGCATCTCTGTATGACATCAATCCCTGATGGACGCGTAAAATATCCCCTTGACTCTCTCAGGAGAAGGGACAGACATTAATTCAACAGCGCCATGTAATATAGGGCGTATGACACTAAATCACAGCCCTTAATATGGACATACAAAAACATGCCATCCACTGCATTGCAACAGGGAGTGTATATTTGCGATTCTTACCTCCATATCTGCTTACACTGTGCTTACCTTGTGATGCAGTGGCTAGGTCGATGTAGCGGATGAATTATATTGCATGTGGTACATGACCATGTATTGAGATATTTGAGTGTTCCAAAGGGAAAGGGTTGGAGATATCGTGAAACATAAATAAATGTACTTTTTGATGCCCGCAAAAGGTTAGGCCGATGTAGTGGCGCAGCGTATTGTATGTGTCATATGACCATACCGAGGCGTGTGAGTAGTCCAAATTGAAAGAGCTAGGGATAGTGGGAAACATAAATAAATGCATTCTTTGATGCCCGCCGAAGAAGCCAGCATGGTACTCCACCACTAACAACCTTGCGTAGTCCACCACAAAAGAGCTCCGTGTGGTATTGGACTCAAATTGAATCCCGACTGCAAAATCACTGCATGTTGTCGCATAGCCAGGTATTTCCTATTTTATTTTTAATACACCGCACAGGAAAACATGATTCTTAATGGCACAAACAAAAGGTAATGTAGGTTTTGAATTAATGTAACCTGAATACATTGTTCAACATGCAAGGATGACTAAATAAAACATTTTTTTTTTAAAGAATGGAAAGAAAAAATGCCCTGGCCAATACAGCCTAGCACTGATGTACAATTTAGTTTGGTGTATATGCACACGTGGTCAAGCAAAAATGCCGGCACTCATAGTGAAAGTGTGTGAGTAGATGAAGCGGACTGACACATTGCCCTATGCTACATGCTTCGATGGGCGGAATTAAAATGTGAATGGCAGTTGAATAGACCAATGGATGAAAAGGGCTTACCCAGAGCCCTTCTTAAGAATGTATATATGTGTGTATTTTATATTTATACTGTCTCTGGACCAGACTAAGGATCGGATAGAAAGTAAGAAAAAGCGTGAGAGAAGCTAGGGATCTGAGATCATCAATTTATTTGTCAAGCAAGATCTATAGCATTTCAAATAGAAATGTGCAACATAGAAGCACTATGAGACCGTAGGGTAGTCGTGCAATTGACTAATATGGCACACAATATAACATAACCATAGACAGTTTCATTGGTGACATAACCTAAAGGAATGACGTTCCTGTATGAATCGTGGATTCTGTTGTGTGGCAGAACCATAAACTTTTTATTATAGATTACAGAAGGGATAACGTATGTGTGCCTCGTCCTTACTCTCAGTGCACCCTCAAATGATTACATGTTCAGTTTAGTGCCAGAAGTGAGAGGGATACGGGCCTCATAAGGGGCCCGATTCACGAAGGTAAACTCAGATCTGAAGTCTAAGTTTAAACTTCATGTCTAAACTTGGACTTCAGGTTTAAACTTAGACTTCAGGTTTAAACTTAGACTTCGGGTCTAAACATAAACTTCATGTTTAAACTTAGACTTCAGGTTTAAACTTAGACTTCAGGTTTAAACTTAGACTTCGGGTCTAAACTTAGACTTCAGGTCTAAGTTTACCTTTGTTAATTGGGCCCCTTAATGTTTGGATGAAAATGAAAACTCACCACTTTCTGAAACATGAATTTGCACCACCATAGGGATATTACTATGCAAGAAATTCAGATGGCGGATTGTACTCCATATTTAGGACTCCTTCAAACACGTAGAATTATTAGTTCCCTCTAAACTCTAAATGAGCCCCAAAGTGTGCTTTAGGCAAAAAGGCGAGTATTTTTGCAGAGAAGAATTTAAGGCAATCTGTTATCTTCATATTTTTAAACATGGAGGTCCATTCGGCAATCTCTAAAAACATTCTGCCACGTTACAAGTCAGGCAGAGCTGTATCCCTAGGGGTCTACTTGCTGTTGTGATTACACATTTGAAGGGGTACGGAAGCACACCTGGTAAAACGTACTAAATTTCTGCACATCCTTTTGAGATGCAGAAAGTAGGAAGGAAAGAAGCATGGCGCACGCTTGGGAGGCGGAGAAGAAAGCTGAATTGAACCAGTCTATTTTGGGTCTTGCGTGATTACCCTGATTCAGTATTTCCGCATCTAATTACCGCACACCTCGTAATGAGGCTAATTGACTCAATTCAACTTGTTGCCTTAATCTGTTTATCTATCATTAACTCATTCATTCATTCATTTCAGACCATTCGAGAGGTAACGGGGTATGTGCTGATCGTGATGAACACATTCCAGTACCTGCCGCTTGAGAACCTACGAGTGATCAGGGGGACCCACGTGTACGATGGCAAGTTTGCCCTCTTCATCGCCATCAACGCCCAGGTCAACGGCAATCATGGTCTTCGCCAACTGGGTTTCACCCACCTGACAGGTGAGGGGTAGCGCACATGGATGCTCCTCAGTGCTGCCCAGTGAACGTCAATGCTCCTTAATGTACCTCACTCCTGACCTGAGGCATCCCTTTGTATTGCAGCTCTGAGGCACCACTCTTCTGATGCTACTGAATTCTGCAACACTGTTGTCCTGTTGTTGCAACACTGAGAGCTGCATAGAGCTGCACCACTCCTGCTAGTCCAGTCCCTTTGTCTGGGCACTCCTACACACAAATACACTTCCAGTGGTATTTTTACTGTCCAGCTACAGGCAGCACTTAAGCCATCCGCTAACTACACAGGGCACTGGCATATCGCGGGTGACATTTCATTACTTTGTCGTGATATAAACTAGTGCCTACAATTTAATAGGCATGATCTAATTGTGCCACTGTGTAAGCTCCCACCGTCAATTGAGAATGTAAGTAAAATGTGCTGCTTTTGCTAATGCTTTTTTTGGTTTTGCCTTAGTTAGATGCGGTGTGCTTGTGCAGTGTTCGCCCTTTTGAAAACACATTGCCAAGAACCCCGGGATTACCCGAGTTGACTCCCTTCGACATAAAAAAATGAGAAAGAACATGCCATCTTATTCGAGTTTTATATTTTACTTTTTTTTTATTTCAAACGATTTTATTAGAATTTTTTTTTTTTACATTATCAGTACAGAGAGAATGAAGGCAATACTGGTCATGTTATAACGCCGTTGGGGTTACAGTTAATGATAGTTATTTCATATAGCTCCGACATAACCCAAGCGGCTTTGAGAGGGCTTTAAAGTGTAAGGGACTGCTTAAGACAAATATGTTTAAGTATAAAGCTGAAACCATTAGTGACCACAGTGCATAAACAAGTATAGTGTATAACATTTGGGAAACAAAAACACATTTCACTGATTCACTTTGTGGGTCACATATTGTGGTGCAGCATCTAGACATAGAAGGTATGCACACGTCAGATATCTTTGTGCATACATTGATTAATAGAATACATAGAATAAATTGATACATCGAATGTAGTGTATTTAACGGTGCAATCACAAGCGGTATCTTATTGAGTAAGGGGAAGCTAGAGACAGCCCTTAAGTGACAAACAATGGTTCAGAAGTACAATCCTTACCAAAAGTACAGTCCTCTATACAAACATAGAAGAAACATAAAACACATACAATTCATGTTTTCTTGCACACAAAAAATTGTGAGATGTAGGGTTCTGTTGGCTGTGCACAGCCCTCAGAGGTCAATGTCTTTAAGTAATGTGGTTTATTTTCTGTCTGACTAAAGAAAAGAAGCAAACACCCACTGGCCTGATGTGTTAAAGGGTTTTACCCATTCTGTGTCTATGGTGAAATGCATTGATACATGAGGGCCCACATGGAGGGAAAGAGGTTCCGGGTAACTTTGTTACCTTGTTCTGGCGGAGTTTGCAGACACGACAACATAGGTGGGAACTGAAAGAAGGTGAACAGTGCTCCGATTGCTGTTGTTTTGAATCAAGCACTCAGAAGCTATCCAGAAGGGGGCTGCAGCCACACCTCCCAACTTCCATCCTCTTCAAAGGGATACCCCTGCAGCAAAGAAAGGTAAATCATTCAAATGTGGCCAGGAGCCTACCACTAGCTCAAGAAACACCTGAAAGCCAAAGGCTTTAAAGGGTTCTGGACCATCAAACGCTATTGCTTGGAGCCCAGATAGAGGTCAAGGACTTTCAGTGGGCGGGAGCACCCTTTAGCATGTTACCAACAATCCTCCCAGTGTAATATGGTACATGCAGTTTACAAAAGCATTTGTACTGACAGATGTTAGGTTTACACCACCAAAGTTAAACTTAGCATGGTAGGGTATATTTTTTTAAGTTCGAAAAGAATTTTATTAGTCAGAAAACAAGGTATCATTCATTTCATAGACTTTTATTCGGTTACCACTTATTATTGCAACCATAAAAAGTACAATAACATTAAAAATAAGCATTTATAAAAACTTTTACAAACAAATCAATCATGTTATACACGAAAAAAGAAAACACATTTACTTGTAAACGTTAGCTAAAATATAAATTACTCATAATTACGTCGATATTTGGTACAAGATTTTAAAAAGTTAGCTGTATACTTCGCTATAAAACTTGACTCAAGAGATTGCAGGGACAAAAATGCTGGGCGACAGGATCTTAAACCCATTAATCGCAGTAAAGGCAGGATCCAGACCTTCCTAGGAAAAGTATAATATTTACAAAAGAAAACAATATGTAATGTTGATTGAGGGGAAAGACCATCGCAGGGACAAGGAATGATTGTAGGAGACCAGTCTTGGGAATTTGGAAAGGTTACAAGACGGAAAAAAGAATTAAAACGAAACCTTGTCAAAAGGTACTTTTCATAATTGTTCAGATGGAAGGTCAAATAAGGTTGAATACCCAGATAGTTCTCAACAGCAACGATTTGTGTGTTTGCGGGTTTCACCGATTCCATCGAACATCGAAGAGCTCTTAAGTGGCACAAGCACAGCTTTTTTAGTTCTTTCCTCGAGATGTCGCCCATACTGGGTGGATCCTGGAAAAAACTGCTACGGCCCATGCCGATTCCGTTCTGGGAAGGACATGGCTTTTGTAGTTCGGACTGGACTGTTCCCATGGGGCAACAGGGTCAGAGCTGATTTGCATATCGCCATTGTCTAACCCAGGGTGGTGTGGAGTGCAAAAAAACGATGGATTTGGGCCCAGATCTTTTGACTGGGGGAGTGTGTGACATTGATCCACATTCAGTCCATCACTTGTTGTTTTTGCAACGGCCCATGTCCCGACAAAAGTTCCTTATATATACAAGCCAGGGTATTTTTTCCCAGTTATCAAGGTCTATACAATCCAAAATTAATGAACGTGTTAAGTGGCACTCCTCTTTAGTCCATATGCGGTGCCACAAAAGCATGGGTTGGCAGCGAATGATGTCCGTGATGTAATCCATACCCAATTCGGCTAGCGAGGCATAGGTTGGGGCACTTTGTGGTAGGGCCAGCAAATACTTAACAAACCCATTCTCAACAGTTTGAAGTGGGTTTATTGGACCATAGCCCCAGACCCCTGCTCCGTACGTTGCCACGCTGTGACACTTTGCATAATAAATAGTAAGAAGTTCAGGAGGAGCCGGTTTCCCCAGTTTCCTTGAAAAGGTAACCAGGGCTGCCGTTGCTCTCTGGAAGAGCAACTTTTTGCTTGCCACAGCCTGCCGCCAGCTCAATGAATCGTCCACCAAGATGCCCAAGTAGGGATAGACGTGGGTTCGTTCAAGCTTGATTTTTTCAACAAAGATAGATTTAGGGCTCTTAATTTTTGGGCCGAGGTGCATTACAAATGTCTTTTTTATATTGACCTTAAGGTCTAAGGATCCCATGTAGGAACAGTACTTGTTGAGCTGTACTTGCAGTTGGGTCAACGTCCTAGCAAAGATGACAGAGTCGTCCGCGTATAGCAGCGTTGGTATGGGGCGATGTTTAATTTGTGGAAGGTCCTGGCTCCCTTCTAGCATAGCTGACTCCAGACCATTAGTATATAAATTGAACAGGAAGGGAGCCAGTACACAGCCCTGCCTAACCCCTTTGGTAATTGAGAAAGGGGGGGAAAGTTCTCCATTGATCCCGAACCTAACTCTTGCCGTTGCATCCGAATAAAGTTCGCGCAAGAATGCAATGAGAGCGGGGTCGACCCCTATTTCCCCGAGCAAAGCCCATAGTTTGGGGTGCAGGACACAGTCAAAGGCTGCGCTGAGGTCAACGTATACAAGAAATAGGTGACCCCTTTTGGCACCCACGTACTTCCCAATCAGAAGGGCGAGATTCAGGGCCTGCTCCACAGTCCCAAGACCCGCCTGGAACCCATATTGAAGGTCGGTCATGACGTTGTTAGTTGCTGCCCACTCCTGAAGACGTTCCAGCAGCAGTCGCCCCGCTACCTTTCCCAAGGAGTCCAGGAGGGAAATGGGCCTGTAACAGACCGGATCATTCCGGTCGCCCTTCTTGAAAATGGGGAGAAGAATAGATGTGGACCATGAGTCGATAAGACCTGTCGTTACCGCAGCCAGTACCTGGGTAAGAAGTGGGGACCAGAGCTCGATGTTATGAGTGAAAATGTCCACCGGCACCCCATCTGGGCCAGGGGCCTTGCCTGGTTTTGACGCTTTTAAGGCTCTGACCACCTCTCCATGCTCAAATCGGATGTTTATTGGAAAGATCTTTGGGTCCGATGAGGTGGCTGCAATAAAACCCCCCTCTACGGGCTCTGTTTGGCATCCGCCAAAGATTCTCGAGAAATGGGCAACCCACTCTTCTGCTGTCACTACGACATCAAGATGTTGGACTGTCGATGGGTCTGACAGGAATGGAGATTTTACAACTCGCCAGAAGAGGCCACTATCTTTTCTTCGGCAGCTGTCATGTAGTTGTGACCACAAGTTTGCCTTTATTTCTTTACTGCGTTCTGCCCTTGCGGCCTTATAGAGCTTTCTTAGTTTAGTTATCTCATGGATGTTCCTCGGAATGTTCCGGAGAGCTGCCTTGAGGTTAGAGAGAGCTTTCCGACACCCGGAGTTAAACCAACCCTCGGCCGATGGTTTGCGTACATGCGTACGAGATAATTCCTCCTTTATTATTCCCAGAATCCTGCCAAAGCTGTCCAAGACTGTTTGGGGCGAGGAATCAGGATTTAAACAGTCATTTACACAGAGGCTGGCTTTTTTGAGAACTTTCTCCGTTACTACATCAGGATCTATTTTTGCCCACTTTACTGAAAAGCCGTTCACTTTATCCATTTTTAGCGATTGTTGTGTTAACAGGCTTATAACATTTGTATGTAGTGAAACAGATTTTGGTTGTATTGAAATGCTATTAGGGAAGTGGTCACTACTAATATCAGATTCTGTGCAAAATTTTGCTATTTGGCCCTTCATACTCTGTGAGCAAAGGATAAAATCAATTGTACTTGACAGACCCCTACCATGAAATGTCGGAGAGAAGTCAACTTGTGGGTGTACCAACTCGTTTGCGTAGTCCATCTCCAATGAGAAGAGGCTCTCGTTCAGGCAATTCCCATTAATAGTGTGTGCAAAATGGGCCAGGGGGCTATCAGTCTCATCTAACAATCCACAGTTCCCATTTCTGTGATTGGAGCATAGTGAAATATTGAAATCGCCCCCCCAAATAACGTATACAGGGAGAGACGATGGCTTATTCAACTGTAATGTTAAAAAAGTGGTAATTTCATTTAGTATCTTCACACATTCAAGTGGTTGAAGATTATTATATAAATTTACCAAGAGGTAAGTAAAACTGTTGTTCAGGTGGATTTTTAGAATTTGGTAGCAAACCTCTTCTTTTAAGCTAGTTGTTATTGTAGAGGAAAGGTTGTTTATTACATAAACTGCTAGACCACCCTTGGGTCTTCCGAACAAGCCCTGCTTTGCTGGAATGAAAAAAGTTTTAAAGCCCACCAAATGAACAGGGACAGTTAACCAAGTCTCCTGAAGACATACTAAGTGGTTCTCGTTGATTGTGTCTGCCCATGATTTTAAATTAATCTTGGAACGAAGACCAGCAATGTTCCAGAATAAAACAGATAAGGTCGTCCCCTTAGATGGGGAGGAGTTACATTTTTGGCCGTACGGGATAGCTGTGCTAACATTTTCAGTTGTGGTCATTGGCGAAGAGCTATTCCGAGTCACAATCGGGGAAGGTAATTTAAGACCCTCGGTCAGTGGAGACGACAAGTCAGGAGGATTTACAGGTTCCTCCAGATCACGTCCTGTGAGGCCATGGGGAGGAGTGAGGGATGTGAGGGATTGGGCACAGGTGGTGAGTAGTGCGGACAGGACTTTAGTATTATCAGAATGAATCACTAAAGCTCTCTCTGGCATCTCTGGAAGCCCAGGGGCCCTCTGGAACTGATTGCTGCTGTGTGGAATGGCTAACGGTCAATAGACCATTTCCAGGCAGTCGTATCTATTTCTAATGGGAATACCTTGCCATCCCACCAAAGAAGCCTGTTCCCTACAAGGATTCCAGGGCCGAGGTTCCCACTCCCTACTACTATTCCTCTGAGTAAACCAGGGACCCACATAGTTCCAGGGACACTCTGATGACTGGTCCCAATTTGGAACCATTGGATACTGATTGCTATGTATTGGGGGGTAAAAGAAGGAGAGACGATGTGCGTCAATCCCCCCTTTCTTGGCCAAAGCTGGCCATGAGCAAATGTAGTCAACAGTGGCTGGATCATCGCAATTTACTATGATACAGTCTCCCTGTATACTTTTAAGTTCGGTCCCTATCCACGGAACTCTACGTACGGTAGAGATTCTGCTAGTGTGTGGAGATTGTATTGGCCTATTTACATTAAGCCACTGTAGGACCTTATTCTGGAGAGACCAAGACGGTTCCTTTATGGTTACCGGGAGCTCCGGGACCCCCGTGAGGATGACAGTATAGGGAGACACTTCTGGGGGAAGATGGATCGGGCGTCTGGGCCTAATCCCCCTTTTCCCTTCGCCCAATACATTTGATGAAGAATGCCGAGACATTAAAGGTGGAATAGGTCTCTTATTTAATAACTGAGCTGGACCCTTATCAGAGATGGGCTGAGACGAAATGGGCTGAGACGAAGTGGGCTGCGATGGAACTGGCTGGGTAGGAATGGAACTCGGGGTCTTAGCCGTGGGCCCACTTCCAGGGATGGAGAGGGAGGGGGTTTGTGGCCCTTTAGGCTTTGTTAGATTGGTTTGGGCTTTTGTCGTCTTGGACGACTTAGGTTCGCAATCCTTTTGGCCCCCTTGAGCACCTATACTGAGAGGAATGTCTTTACCCACCCCTGAATTCGATTGACCCACACTGTGCTGATTAGATGGTTTCAGGACAAGTTTCGCAAGTTGTTTTTCGATAATCATTATACTGCGTTCTAAGGGTTGAAGATGATGTTTTAAAATTTCCCTGAAACTTGCCAAAAGCTGGGTGTTTGTACTACACAAGCTACAGATCTCCCCCACAGTGCCCGTGGTCGTTGGATTAACAGATGGATCTAATAAATTGATAGATTGAGTATTAGAGTCGTTTGAAAAGGCCTGCAGTGGCTGGACATTTGGCCTCTTTTTATTAGTTTTAGCAACTTGTTTTTTTTTTAAATTACCTTTTTTCTTATCTTTACCCTGCTTAGGGACAGCACCCTCCTTCGCCCCCATATGCTGAATCTCAGGACCTGGATCTTGAGTTTGGAGTAACTGAAGGTCTGGAGTGTTTTCAAGATTACCTATAGAATCAGAGTCTAAGGAGAGATTCGTGACTGATAAATCAACTGATTTCGGGATGGAATGGATCTCCACTAGGACGCTTGGCTGTAATAACAACGGAATATTTAAAGCCGATTGTAGCGGGGATAGCGCTGAGGCTAGGGGGCCCATTGATGACCTTCTGGCAATTGCAAGGTCTTGTGACACCCTTCGCTCAAGCAGAGAAATACACTTATCAATGCCTTCATTTGTTCTTGAGATAAATTGATCAATAGGGCCGGTGATCAGGGCGTTGGTCAAGGCCGTCTTACTTCTGCTCCCCCGTGTCATGGTAAATAAACCTGGAACTGTTCACGGTAGGTTGTGGTGGAACTACTAGCTATGACAGGTAAGAACGAATAGGTGTACCTGATGATCGAAGAGTATTTTACCAGGCACGATAGCCAAGGGGGGGTGGCCCAGCCCAGCCTGGATCAGTCTAGAACGGGCTAAAACGGGCCCGCCCGGCATCCCGCTTGCGTCCCGCGAGGCGGGGCTGGTGTTGCTTATGAGCGCCTCCTGACGCTGTCCGGGTGACGCGGCGGACCTCAAGGGCTGATGGACTGTGTAGTCCGCCCCTCGCCATGCTCCTCTCAGCGGCCCCGCTCTGATGTTTGTGGAAGCGGCGGGGCGGCGGGAGACGGCAGAAGGTCCGCAGCGGCAGGCAGTGGAGAGAACAGTCAGATTTGCGCTCTAGCAGGACGTGCACAGGTACGGAAACAATCCCCCACTCAATGGGGCTGGTGTTGCTTATGAGCGCCTCCTGGCGCTGTCCGGGTGACGCGGTGGACCTCAAGGGCTGATGGACTGTGTAGTCCGCCCCTCGCCACGCTCCTCCCAGCGGCCCCACTCTGATGTTTGTGGAAGCGGCGGGGCGGCGGGAGACGGCGGAAGGTCCGCAGCTGCAGGCAGTGGAGAGAACAGTCAGATTTGCGCTCTAGCAGGACGTGCACAGGTACGGAAAGAATCCCCCGCTCAATGGGGCTGGTGTTGCTTATGAGCGCCTCCTGGCGCTGTCCGGGTGACGCGGCGGACCTCAAGGGCTGATGGACTGTGTAGTCCGCCCCTCGCCACGCTCCTCTCAGCGGCCCCGCTCTGATGTTTGTGGAAGCGGCGGGGCGGCGGGAGATGGCGGAAGGTCCGCAGCTGCAGGCAGTGGAGTGAACAGTCAGATTTGCGCTCTAGCAGGACGTGCACAGGTACGGAAAGAAACAAGGTACCAATAAACAATACATGAAAAATTGAAGGGTAACCAAAGAAAGGGGAAAAGAAAACAAAAGCAATCAGGAAAAATGATAAAGCAAAGTTAATGACATGAGCTAATCATGGGCATTAAAGTGAAACTGAGGTAGTACAATGGTTATACACGCGTTCAGGTAAGAGTATTCAAATAACAAGTAATAATGAAGAAAAGAGGAAATGCAAAGGGTATTCAAGGTGGTTTGGAGACTTCTTGTTGGATAGGCTGTGGACGGAATGAACGAAGAGCACAGTTATCTAGATACAATGTAATAGGAAGCCATAATTCTGCACGTTTCGCAGCCATGTGGATAGGGAAGACAAAAGCAGTGTCCAGCCTATGATTGTGACAAACATTGTACCACCATGCCTTGAGGGAGATGTTAGATGAAGCCTTCCAATTAACAGTAATCTGCTGAAACGCAACAGCTAACAATAAATCAACAATACGGACATCGAGTTCAGTGTCTTCCCAACAGGGCGAGAGTCTTCCCAGGAAGATGTGAGCATGAGAGAAGGGAATGCGAGTATGAAAAATTACATTGATTTGAGTCCACACCTGTAGCCAAAATTCGTGTACGGATTTGCAAAGGAACAGCATATGAAATAAGGTAGCATGTGGGGAAGAGCAAGACCAGCACACATCCGGAGTGGTAGGAAACCTCTTATTAATGGTAGAAGGTGTATGGAGCAACCTATTGTAAATGAAAAACAGAGATTGCGTTAGGGTCGCCGCTCTGGACGATTTGCGAATCTTAGTCCATAACTTGTCCCACAGGAATATTGGCCAAGTAGTGACAAAGTCGTATTCCCACTGTTCCTCCACCTTGGACTTGGGCCTAATAGACTTGTGAACATGGAGATATTTGTAGAGAGTAGAGGCCTTGGGGGTAATACGAAGGAGAGAGTGAAGTCGTGCAGCGGAGGTGGGAGAAGAGGGAGGTGTCTGTGCTTGCAATACCCGGGTATATGTAGTCATCACCGCTGTTTTAAGTAAAATGTATTTGGGTGGTATGGTATTTTTTGACATTCGTTTCACCCTAGTTGGCATTCGCCAGAAGACTGCACTTTAAGTTTGGGGTCTTTAACCTACTGCGTTCAGGTTTCTTAAGTAAAAAACTGAAGCTCAACTACATCCCATGTCTCATCAACCATTTATACCTTACATGCAGAAACTAATAATCCTCAGTTTGAGAAAAATATCAAAGACTTGGCTATTTTAATGCCCCAATCACTATCTTATTTACAACTGGTGTTTTTTAAATGAAACAAACTAAGTGGATGGGGTCACACTGCTGGCATGTTAGCATGCAGTTTTTAAAGGTCTGCACTCCGACCCCAGAATATCTATGGGAAACAGTATAGTGGACAGTAGCGGTTGGTAGGAAACGGTGGCAGGTGGTCGGTAGAAAATAAAAAATAAAGAAAATGTACTTGCTGGTCACGTCGCCAGCCGTCGCCTCTCGTCCAATTCTGTCACAGGAAGCACCTGGGCTCTCATAAGCCACTCACAACACTGCAATGCAGCATTGTGATTGGTTCCCCAACCAGGCTGTAATGCAGCCTGGGTGGAGAACATGCAAAGTGAACATGACTGTTTGGCCGGGTCAAGACAGCCGGCCAAACATTCATGCGCACGTAGAGTGTGCTTAACACTCCTCCCCATGGCCCCTGCTCTGGCCAGCCCTGCCCCTCCCTGCACCTAGGAACGGAAAAATAAAATGATAATAACAGCATTCTGTTATTATTGTATTTTTCCTCTTCACTGCTCTTAAAGCGGTGGTGTGACGCTCCTCTGCCGTCCCTGATAGTAGATCAAATATATTAAAAAATGCTGACAGGTAAGTAAGTCTAGATTTTATTTACCCATCTCCACACGTATGTACCTACGTGGTGCATACATCTTCAAAGAACATAGTGGAGTTAGGAATAGTAAACCAATACTTCCCTGTATGCATGTACATTTTGATAAATCGCCCCTTTATATTCTATCGTTCATATTCTTGTACCACAATATTCTGGGGGTTGACATTAAATTGTGCAATCTTACAAAAGTATTGGTACTAACAGTTCTTGGGATTTTGGCATAACGTATAAAGATATCGAGGTAGGATAACCTGGGAAGTGTTTCTTGCTAGCTGGCATTCACCAAAAGACAGCAAAACGTTTTTGGGGGAGCTTAACACGCTGTTTTTAAGTTTATTTGGTAAAGTACCCCCACCCCATCTACTGTCCACACTAGGGAAAGGGAAGGACCCCATGCCTCAGAAAGAGCGCACTGTAAATATACACATGGGACGGGATCCCACAAAGGCCCAATGGAGAACCATAAACATATTTTTTTTAAAGGTCAGGTGCTCTGTACTTTACAATTTTGTGGTTTGTTGGATTTGTGATGTGACTGGAATTGCTCTCTTTCAGTGAGGCTTCGGCATGTCAACTACAAAACATGTTGTTCTTGCTCATTTCAAGTTTATCCACTTGAGAGATTTCCTCTGCAAGAATGCAGTCAGGGTTGGACTTTTACACCTGTTTACTTTAGCAATCTTTTATCGCCTAGTTCTCTGTTTTCGAGCAGGGCAAAGGTTGGCCCTGTTGAGATTTGCTTTTGGGCCCCACCCATCTAACCCAGTTCCAAGAATCGGTTATTGTCTGTTTTATCGCCAGAGAGAGGCGATAGCGGCCCTGCATTCCGATTGGCCAATAAGATGTGACTCCTCAAGAACACCTCATGCTGTCGCGCCGTTCGAGTCAGACTCTGATTGGTTGACCAACCTACCTTTCTGATGCCAGAGACATTGAGGGGAGGGTAAAGCAGGTTACCATGGGACCCCAGATATCTCCTGTGGGGGGCCTTGGATCTTGGGTTTAGAATGAGGGAGCCATATTTCTGGAATATATTTGTGAGTAAACTGCCTCACTCAGAGATTTCTTGAAGAGAAGCTTAACACACGTAAACAGACTGTCTCACTTAGGGACTGAAAATTGTGCAGGTGCCCCACACAAGGATGCATCTTCACTTTACTTGTTGATCACACAACATCCCCATATGTCTTCCTGTCCACTTTTCCCTCACGCCCTAACAGTTTGTTTTTCAATTTCCTGTTATGGTTCAATCTGTTTCATCCCCAAAGGGTTGTATGTTAACTCAGTATGACTCATAACAGAAGAGGGCGGATCACCACTGCCAAGGTGAGAGCTGTACTGTGTCAGGTTGGAGTAGTTCATCCAGTTGTCCTTTTTAGGTCGAGGACTGCGTCGCACTGCGTAAGCAGTGGGGGGAGCTCTGAGATTTTATGTTTCTTAGTAAGGGAGCTTGTTTACATTCTGGTAGCTGCGGTTTTGCTTTCCTTTGTTTGTGGTCACGCTACAGATTATGGAGCTATTTGTTGCAGACAGCATTGTAACCAGTACATAAACACTTACTTAGATGTGGCTTTGAGGGCTACCCCCTGCTCATTATTGTATGCATGACTTTCTTGCTAGCTTACAATCCCTGCTTTTGTTTTTTTGGCTTCCTTCTCTGTGCTTTTATTTGTTGCTCCTTGCTTTTTGCTGCCGCACCACCACTATTCTAGCCCAGGTTGAGTACACCATTCCACTGCTGACATCAGGAAACTATTTTTAGTTTTTCAAGTTTCACAGGCATTTCATTTTTTGCACTTATTGTTTGTCCTGCTCCTTCCTCTTTTCCACTCACCAACCTTCCCATTTTCCAGTTATCCTCAGATTTCTCCTGCACTGCCTCTGCATTGCTCGTTCTCTTTCCCTCCCTCTGCCAACACTGCTGCCGTTCAGTACCTCTTTCGCTGTTCTCCGTGTCTCTCTACTTCCTTCCCATCTGCCTCCCTTCACCTCCTGAAATTCCCATACCTTTGCTCACCACTGCAGATATTGACTTTGCCAATGCTTGTAAAATTGTGTTGCATGCATTGACAAAGCCATCATCGATGAGTGGCCATTCTGGAATGTTACTTCCTGTACTGCTTTGGAAACAACATACAGCACCCCCTTCAACAGTACATACATCAGCAGTACAGATAGAATGGTTATGTCCCTTGGCTATGATAGCTATCCACAGTCCAAACAACAGAAGCTCAACTTAGTGCACAGGAGGACTCAACAATACAAATCATATGCAATGGAGCTTGGTATATCGTTCTTTACATTGAACATTTTTGACATGCTACCTTACTATGTATAAAGATGGAGGAAAAACTAAGGGCCAGATGTGCGACCATTGAATTTTGCGACTCGCAAATAGCGACAAATTGCGAGTCGCAAAATTCAATGTACAATAGTGTCTCAGACATTGTTTGCGATTCCCAGTGGTGTCGCAAATTGCATGCCTCATGAATCTTAATGAGGCTGACACAATTTGCGAACCCATTGGGAATGGCTACCAGCAGGCCACCATGTCTGGGACTGCTTTGTACAAAAAGCATTTTTTTTTTTTGCATCCCGTTTTCCTTAAAGGAAAACGGGATGCATTTAAAAATGAAAAATTAAACTTTTCAGTGCCCCAAATGCTTTATTGTGTCTGTCCCAAAGTGCTGTAACATTTCTTGTCTTGATAAAGACGAGTTTGGTCAGATTACGTGGACATTCTGTCATGCCTTTACTTTAACGTTTTAACTGTACCTCATGGAGTGCAGCTGTCACCTTTTGTGGTCAAAGGCTGCTTTGGAGGTGTAGCGGTTTTCATGGCCTGGCACCTGGTTCTTGACAAATTATGCAACAGTATTACTGCATTATTTTCTCTGTTTAGGCTTGTTAACACTGCCTGAGCAAAGCTTCCACCTCATTAGTAACGTTTTAACACCTAAATATAGCAATAGGCAATTAAAAGGTGACCAGTTGACTTTTGCAAAGGGGCTTCCATTGCATGGCAACACATGCTGCCACGTTTATAGTAACTTTTGATCTGTTTAAATACATTTTTTATGGGTAAAATATTCAAATAATGCAGCATATGATCAATTATGTGGCATCTGCAGCAAGTGCATAATTCTACAGAAAACACGGCAGCAGCTCTTAACTCCCGTGACCCTGTGTCTATAGGTAATAAACTTGCTAATGAGGTGAAACCTTTGCCCCGACAGTGTTAACGTGTAAAAATGATAACCTAATGAAGTAATACTATCACAAAATGTGCTGCATTATACCACATAACTTGCCTTTTCTTGCTACATCACTTTGTTATCCTTGCCGCATAAATTGTTGTGTGCCTGCTGCACAGTTCCAGTGGCCCAGCCAAGCATGAGAGCAGACAGTACTCTCATCGCTCAGTGGGAGACAGTTTTGCTGATCTCGGGGTTTCTCTGGCCTACTTGCCTGCTCGGATGGGGTGAGGATAACCCTGGGAGGGTCTCCCACAAGGCTGCCAATGGATGACCCCCATTCACTGTTTGTCCCACAGAGATCCTGGCTGGCGGCGTCAGCATCAAGAAGAATGCCATGCTGTGTCACGTGGACTCCGTGGACTGGAAGGACATCGTCCGCGACGAGAAGGCCGAGGTCCTCATCACAGAAAACGGGAAGAACTGTGAGTACCCGCGGCGACCACAAGCCTAACACAGTCATTACTCTGTTCAAATCACAGCTTTTTATTCCTTTTCCGGGCTCCCCTCTTCCTGCAGCCTCTTTACAAAGAGGGACTGTACAGTCTCAACTCCGACCTTAGTCTGTCTGTCCCCTACCTGCATTTTCTGCGACATCATTCTTCCCATATTATGACCCTGAAGTGACTAAAAAGTGGCATTTAGCACTAAAGGTGCCAGCACTCCTGCATGTGTGTGCTGCGCACCACACATTGATATTTGCTGTAAAGCCGAAATAAAGTATTTTGACTGACTGACTGATTGATACTTGCAGTTTTATATTACGCGAACTCGGCCCAAGGGCATGAGTGCGCTTTTTATAAGACTCACGCGTTTTACTTGGGAGCCGGAAGTTACAACTGTTTTTTAGTCACGGCTATGGTAAAATATTTGTTCAGAGTCAAAGAAAGTTGAGTTGAGGCCGGATTCGAACTTCTAGCTTCATGACTAATCTCCTCTCCGCAAAACATTCCACATAGACATTGCGCACACACACACACACGTACCACACACACAAGTGTACGGTGCAAAAGATCAGCTAGCCCCTCCTATCCGGCGATGACACAAGCACGCAACCCTCGGCCGGCGCGTGGATATAAACAGGTGTAAGCTCACAGAGGGCTTCCGCTGAGCTTCTTGGTCTCACAGCTGCAGCGGATACACTTGATGCCGCCCCCATATGCCTGTTGGGGTTTAAGGCCTTTGACAGACCATAGGGCGACACCCCCACCCAGTGCCTGGACAGGGGTCGTAACCAGCCACGGCTCGTGCAGGGCGTTACACCGGGCGGGGACGTCAGGCAGAGGAGGGGCAGGGTGGGGGGTTGTAAAATGCGGGATATGGACGATGTCAGGTAAGTACTGAAAAAAATAAATAAAACTAATTTCGTTACCCGCGCTGCATCGCCAAATGTGATGCAGCGGACGCAACAAAATTTGTTTTTTTTTGTTCGGTACTTACCTGGCATCGTCTTTATCCCGCATTTTACAACCCCCCACCCTGCCCCTCCTCTGCCTGACGTCACCGCCCGGTGTAGCGCCCTGCACGAGCCGAGGCTGGTCGTTACATACACCATACTTACAGACACTCGTTCACCAGAACACATGCACACCACGCCTGTTATCACAGGCATGTACATCTTGCGCACAGTGAGGGAAATGTGTAGAGCGGCTCACATATACTTGCACACGACACGCTTAAGGCACACCACATATCACATTCAGAATGCACGCACTCTTAAAATGTTGGACTTTGGGAATTTTGTGTCCAATGAGAGAAATGTGAGGTGCGCAGCATTGTGACATAGCGATGAGGAGTGTTTCAAAGAAAGGAACAGACCCCCACCCCCCTAGCTGTCAAACTGATGGAAGGAATGCAGACACCAGCCCTGCCTCCTCCTTGCCAGTGGTTGCCATGAAGCAGTCTCTCCTGAGCAGCTCCTGGACCACTCGTACAAAGCATAGGAAGTGGGTGCAAGCCAACACAATCAGGTTAGGTTGAGAGGCTGCTGCTGGCCTCCAGCTTTTTTACAAGTCCTTGCCTCCTTCGTCTTACTCCTTTTGATACCACCACCAGATCTGCCAACGTATCAATATATTTCACCGTATGAGGAGGGGGTGGGAATTTGGAGGGGCAGGGCCCTGTGCCAAGAGCAACCTAGGCAACACTTTGCCTTCCATCAATCCCTCCACCCCCTCCCAAATAAAACAAGCATTTCCAATGCAATAGGTCTCACATTTACGAGAGTTTGAGCTATTGGCATTGTAAATGAAAATAGCTTAAATTCTCGCAAATGCAAGACCTATTGCATTGCAAATATTTGCTGTTGTTTACAAGCGCCCCATGCTGCGCTTTCACTTTAATAGAGGCCGCACCCCATTTTTTAGACGAGCCACGTCTAAAAAAGGAGCGCAGCCGCCATTAAAGTGAAAGCACGGTATGGGGCGCTTTTACAAAAAAAAGCATTTGTTTGTCAAGTTGACAAACAAATGCATTTTTTTGTAAAAGCACCCCTTGCTGCGGTTTTACTTTAATGGCGGCTGCACCCCTTTTTTAGACGCGGCTCATCTAAAGGTGTTGCGGTCTCTATTAACTTGAAGCACGTCATGGTGCACTTGTAAAGAACAACAAAAAAAAGTGAATAAATAGTTTTAAAAAACTGCATTCAGTGCCGCAAATAAACCAAAGGCGTGCCCGCCACTCTGGCGTGCCGTGCTATGAGAAATAATAATAAAGCGTTAGGAGAGAGCGTGTCTTGCCGGCAACAGCAGGCAGGTGAAAACAATTTAAGGAAATAGTGCCCAGAGGCCGTATTTAAAGCCTACCTAGTAACAACACATGCAAGAGGGCCAGTCCTAATGAGAGGCTACAAGATGAGACAATGCGGAACTAAGGAGGGACTACTAATCCTATTGACCAATGAAAAGCTACAGTTTACAAAGGACAATGACACAAGCCAATAAAAAATAATGTCGGAGAGTGGGCGGAACTTCAAGTCCCTACCGGAATACAGCATGCCTCACAGATCAGCGCATGCGCTGCCCAGGCTTGACCTAAAAATAAAATCAGGGTCCCTGAGGGAGTCACCAATGTCCTGGGGTGTTTTTACACCCCTTAAAAGACATCAGCTGCTTACAGCCTCCCAAGACAAGCTGGAAAGACACTTTGTGCAGTGATTTACAGCTTTTCTTCCCTGCCACTGAGTGATTGCGGCTCTTCACCTGGTGACCGGTTGAAGGGAGCCAGACTCGTGTATTTACTGTGGCATCGTGTGAATTGGCAGGTCTACCCACAACTCTCATGCCTCCTCCTGTGCCCTTCCTGTGAGGTTCTGTGCTGCAGCATTTGAGACTTTGCCTATTTTCCTTTCTAAGTTTGCCGTTGACCTTTACGCTGGGCTTTAAGTGGGCCGGGTCTCACTGGCAGTTTTTAAAGAGAGCCTCGAAATGGGTCTCTTTCGGGCTCTGTTTTGTGCCCTGCCACAGGTGCCTTTTTTCCAGACTGCGGTGACAGCAGGCACATTGATGTGCGCTGCTCACACTTCTCACTTCTCACTGGTGGAAAAGTTACGTCATGACGTCATGAAGGGTGAGCCTTGTAGAGGAAGAGGAATCCTTTAAAGTGAGTCATTTTCTCTTTGGATTTCCCTTCTCTTTTTGAAACTCAGGAGCAGCAACATTGTCATGGTGTCACCAGGGCTTTAAGTGGAAGTGCTTTCAATGTTATATACAAGCCATAGTTTCTGCTTATTTATCTTATGCAACTAACAACCATTGACAAATTCAATAGTCCTGACTTGTTGTAGGTATGATGTTACATTTATGTATCGTATATCTGGATGCAACAACAGAAACAGCAAAATACAAGTTGGGCAGCACAATATGCTAAGCACAGATTTGTAGCTTACGCGTTTTTAAGCCACACCCTTATTTACATTGACCAGGCCCCTTTGATAGACCTTCCCAGTTTTTTCATCCCACTTAAAGCCCTGCCTTTACGCAAACACCGCAGTATGTGAGGACTGCCATTGAAATTAACTCGTTGTCCAATCGTAGTATCGGCTGATGCCATCTTTGTAGGGATTCATCACTTATCAAAGTTTTATGGAAGAAAGATAAAATAGGCAAAAAATATAACTTATTATGTTTTAATGTTTGAAAAAATGAAAACTAATACATATTTATTATAAATTAAATATTTTAAACTTTTTTGAATTTATAAATCAATGTAACATTATTTTTTAATTAAAACGTAATGAAATTACTATTATTTAATGCAATACATTACTTTTTTATAATGATTATCACATCGTAAAAAATATTTTTACATTTTATTTGGGAATTCATTTTTTTATTTAAACATCAGCAATATCATTTTAATAGAATATAATTGAATTAGTTACAGATTTATTTCAAAATTAAATTAATAGTGCTGTAGCATTCTTTTATTTTGTTCTACATTTAAAATAAATATGTAAAATTATTTTGCATCAACATTTGACATAAACATGTTTTGCCACATTATTATATAGTTTAATTAATGAGTTTTCATTTTCTCTGAACTTTATCATAGGGAGATCTCCACCCCAACTTTAACAATTGCAAATCATTTGATTTTATTTAACCATATATCTTGTGAGGTTTTATTTTAAGTCCCTACCTCCATTATTTTCTGTGGTAGTGTATTTCTGTATAAGTGGGTGGCCATGTGCGGTGCTGGACTTACTCCGGTTCTGAGCTGGAGTAATTTATTGGTGTACAATGTGATCTATTTTACTGATTATTTGTGTCTTTTACGTAATAAAAGGCCCATATCTCTCTGCTTTGTTTATTGCAAAGTATGACCTTATTTCTTGTTAACTTGTAAACTTCCTGTTCACCAGGTTCTAAATGTCACCCATCGTGTACAAAGGGATGCTGGGGGCCTGGAGAGGACAACTGTCAGAAACGTAAGTAGCCTACCTCTCCATTAATCCATTGCATTTGATGCTTATGTAATTACGTTTGCACTGACCTCTCAGAGCCTGTTGGCCTCCTTGTGAACCTCATGTCCAATGGCCTTTAGGGCTTTCATCCCTTGCTATTTTACTGCCCCCAAGTTAAGATTGCGGGCTTCAGCTCAACCCACACACTGCAGCCCACAGCAGGGCACGTGTTCTCCTACTCAAACAGATGTGAATGCTGACCTGGTCAAAACATAGGGGCTTGCACCACCAGCACATCACTTTTAATATAGGAAAAAGTGACGTACGATTCATGGGACTTGTAAATCAGCCCCATAGTGCCCTGGGAGAGGTGTTCCTTCTG
This sequence comes from Lissotriton helveticus, assembly GCF_964261635.1. Taxonomy (NCBI): domain Eukaryota; kingdom Metazoa; phylum Chordata; class Amphibia; order Caudata; family Salamandridae; genus Lissotriton; species Lissotriton helveticus. The sequence goes on along the minus strand of NC_136057.1, from coordinate 1,470,099,898 downwards.
ACTAAGAGATCTAATAACTCCCGAACAGTTCAGATCAAACCTGTACAAAAGGCAAACCCAGGTAAATGCTGCAGGCTATGAGCACATTGCCAATAAGAAGACTGGTCCATCCAAGATCTCGATCAGTGTCATACTGTGACTGGCGGCTGTGCCAGGGTCTTATCGCGTGTCCTGCTGTAACTGGATGGTGAATACCACAGCTGCTATCTGTTTAAAACTAACTCATATTGGGCAACCCTGTCACTTCTTAAGTGTATTGGTAAGTCAGCCAACCCAGCTATATTACTCCAAGAGGAGTTACCCCATAGCATTCGAAAGATTTTATGTGAATGTGGCAGCTATCCGGTCTCCACTGGGTGTAATATTGTGGCGTTGGTAGCACCAGTGTCTGTGCCAAGCTTCTGTCAGAAGCGTGTAACTAGTGACAGAACAAGAATGAATATTGGTCAGAGAAAGCTGGCCAAGGTCACACAGGGATTCAGAGTAGAAGAGAAAGAGCCAGTGAAGAAGCTCTGCAAAAACTAACAAAGAAACTCAAAGCTCATGAAGAACCGGCAACAAGAAGCAATTGAGGATTATGAATAGCATTCAGCTCTCAAAGTTAACCCCAATGTAGATGTGGGTAAAAGTATCCAGCAGCTCCTCGCATTAGGAGTGAGCTGAATAAATGTCTAACTCACAATTGCTGTTATAGATACTGTGCACAAAATATCCACATATGGTTCATGACTACAAGTGCAAGGTCTTTGGAACTGATAACTCCAGGGTGTTGTAAAAGGCAACAAGGTGGATGAAAAACCCCACACAGGTTGGCAGCTGAACCAGTGAATCCTGACAATCAGAGGACATACCAGACAGGGATAGCAAGTGTGGAGAACTTAATGCACATTACACAAACTATAGATCCCAGCTCGGTTGGATGGATCTAAGAACCCTCCCATCGGCCTAAGGGGTTAAGAATCCTTTTGCTTTAAAGAACTCTCACCCACCAGGGGTTCCTTCCTGTTCCGCTGCGGAGCGGGGAGTGCTACAACCTATGAGATGCACAAGAGCACTTTGTTAGAACTGGAAACTTGATGCTTGTCATTGGCGGTGTTTTTTAAAGTACTGAAGTCAGTGTTTCATTTGAGCCTGTGGTTTCCGGTGCTCAGCACCGGTACTTAATTGTTAACACCAGCACTAATGACATCCTCCACATAGTGGTTCTGTTTGTCTAATTTACAGACAAGCACAACAACAGTTGTTTAATAATTCTATATACATTAAAATGACCAATGCCTGCAACCAAGCCTTTCTTGAAGCTTTGGGGACCTGGAATAGTCTGAATTGTCACACTAGTATGAGTGTGATGGCCAGTAGTTATGTTGATACTACCATTGGCAACGCAGGCAGGGGCAATGTGTGGTGCAAGTTGCAGTGGCCTCCTGACGAGGGCCCTGCCACTTATTTTGTTACAAATTAGGTATTGTGAAGGCGGAGGCTCTGAACATGTTTACGCAGTTTTGCACCGTGCATGCTATATTCTATGGTGTCTGAGCGCTTTACATAGTAGTACAAAAGGGAGTGGGGATGGACGGAGCACCTGAACCAATCAAACACTCACACCCAGTCAAAAGATCTGGGTTTGATCCATCACCGTTCTTTAGCCCACTTTGCCACCCCAGTTCAGACATGGCTATATGCAAATCAGTCTGACCCTGTGCCTCATGGGAACAGTCCAGCCCGAACTGCCAAGCCATGCCTTACCTGGACCGGAAACAATCTTCCGAGGACCGGTTTCTGGCATTCCAGCCGTCTTCAGCCCGGCTTGCTTGAATCCAGTGGCAAAGTGAGCAAGGGACTCACGTCTGAGCATACCCTGCCACACTTATGGCGGCCAAAGCAGTACAAAAGGGGGTGGTGATGGACGGAGCACCTGAACCAATCAAACACTCACACCCAGTCAAAAGATCTGGGTTTGATCCATCACCGTTCTTTAGCCCACTCTGCCACCCCAGTTCAGACATGGCTATATTCAAATCAGTCTGACCCTGTGCCTCATGGGAACAGTCCAGCCCAAACTGCCAAGCCATGACTTCCCTGGACCGGAAACAAGCTTCTGAGGACCGGTTTCTGGCAATACAGCCGTCTTCAGCCCGGCTTGCTTGAATCCAGTGGCAAAGTGAGCAAGGGGCTCACGTCTGAGCATACCCTGCCACACTTATGGCGGCCAAAGCAGTACAAAAGGGGGTGGTGATGGACGGAGCACTTGAACCAATCAAACACTCACACATAGTAACCGTTATCAATGTTTACAGTTATGTACTTTTCAAAAATGGATTGAGTGCACTCAAAAATGTAGCACAGTTATTAGTAGATACAGTAAGGTGTCCTTAATGGCAGGTTATGAATTAGTTGGAGGAGTGCTCTCACAACATGCACTTTGACAATCACGTTGTCTGGGCCTACTGAAGAGAGGTTTGTGTGTTCCTGGTGGAATGTGTGACAAGCAACTGCTGACAGCAGTGTCCAGAATGTCATCTATGCAGTCAGTCGTTTACAACTTGTGTCAGTTGTTCCCCTGGCTTGTTTTTTATACAGACGAAAATGACGCTGAAAAGTAGTCATTCCGATTCTTTCATAAATGTTTTTTTCTGAAGGATTTGCTCTGATATTACCCGTACACAATTTCAGCCTGTGGGAGCCCTTCCTCAGAAGTTCTTTGTATTAGATTTCTTGACAATAGGAGTTTCAAGAAGGGTGACGTACCTCTCAACTAGAGTTTTTGCATGCGATATTTCGAGTTGTCTTCGTGATTTGCTTTGTGGATGATTCATGTAGGTTTGAACATACTCCTTGTCTCTATTGAAAACCACTTCAATTAAATCAGAATGGGCGAAATGTTGTCAAATCGCATCAAGCCTGTGGTCAGCTGAGTCGCTGATTTACGCTGGCTCCTAGTGGCTCCAGGTGTCTTTTTGGATCTCCCAACAAAAGAAAGTTACCAAAATTAAACTTTGATTGTACTTGCGATTATACTAATTGTGTGAATTTGGGGTCCAGGAAGTACTATTCATTAGGTGTTCATGGTCCTAGTTGGAAATAAACACCTTTGGCTAGCGTGGTGTTATGTGATTGCAAGTGCAAGTGTCTGTCCAGTGTGAAACCTAGGGATTTAGCACAATCTGCAATTGAGGTACTTTGTTAAGTGTTGTTGTTTTAGCACCGGCCCTGTACTGTTGGGACGGGGATTAGTAAGAAATCTGTTTCAGCGGGTTCAGTTTCAGTTGGTGCAGTCAGCAAGACAAGACCTCGTCCACGTCATGGGATACTTCTTCAGTATCTTGTGGAGAAGGGTAGTCACATATAACTTGGTGTAGTCCTCATAGAAATAGCAAGAAATGCTCAAGAGGTTTAGAGTGGAGGCTAGTGGCTCAACGTAAAGGTTTAGTAGTGCAGGCGAGAGTAGCGAGCCCTAAGGCATGACTTGATGTACAGTTGTTTTGTTGAAAAGAGAGTGCGCTGATTTGATACATTGACAGTAATTTTCCAGGAATGAAGAAAACTAGTTGAGACTTGTGTCATTATAACGTCATTATAACGTATTCCTTCTCTAAATATCTCTAGGAGAGACAAGTGATTAACCATGTGTGTTGAGGCCGCAAAAAGGTCGAGGAGGATGAGAAGGCAGGATTCAGCTTTTTGTAAAATGTGGTTGACTATATTGACTGATTTTAAGGGTGCTGTTTCAGCTCTGTGACTGAAGATGATCTAATATTTAATTTTCAGCTGAGAACCCAAAAGTTCTAAAGTTATCAGCATTCTAGGTTATGGCATGTCCCATGAGAACTATCAAATTACAGTTATCTATATCTATCGAGCATGACTTATTCGTCCGTTACACAGATAGTGCGTGGTAGAAAAGCAAACCCTAGGTTTAACGATGCAATGAGCCCTGATCCTCACAGGTGTTCTCTCTTTACCTACGAGGAGGTCTCATGTGAATCCTTTCTTGTGTGAGGAAGTCGTACAGAGTTGACTGAGATTGTAATTGTCTATATATGTGGTTACGAGAGGTATAGTATAGTCATTCAGGTGTCCCCAGTGCTAGCTAAAGTCCATTGGGAAGATATGGCTGTAGGAACGGATCATGTTGTCAATGATCATTTCAGGTAGTTGTTCTGAAAAGATCAGGTTGTCTACGGGGGATGGTATACAATGTGAAGGAATGCAGGAGTTGGAGCTGTTACTTTGATCTCCGTGAATAGACATTGAAAGGTAAAGAATGGATATAGGAAATATCTTTGTGGGTGAGTGCCACTCGACCACATGTTCTTTGAGTTCTGTCCAGTCTAATACCGGAGTACCTGTGGGGTCAGCAGGTCTAAAGTACACTGAGATATTTTAGCCACATTTACATCAGAAAAAGCAGGCCCAGAATATTCATAGTCATAGCATCGTCCATCTAAAGGCTATGGTTTGGGACAATCTATTGTTCGGAAGAAGGTGTTTGAGGAAAGTTTTCGCAGTCTTTAATGGATTAGGTGTGACTGTTTTTCTGTAAGTGAGTTGTTATGATTGATGCCTTTGTCACGGGCGCTCAATTTTGTCCCGTTTTTGGTCTGAATGATAGGGATGGGTGAACCTTCTTGAGTGTCCATTCTGCTACTATACAATTGCAATCTCTTTGTAGGTCTTCAAAGTCTTCTTCGAGATTTTTAGCCGTTGTACTGGTGCGATGTTATTGGTTGCTTTGTGGTCTGGACTTAAAGAAGCGTTGCTGCAGTGTCTAGTATAGTTGCATGTGGGGTATTGTTTCAGTGGATTTATTTTTTGTTGTCAAAATTATTTTTATTGAGCGTCATAAGTCAAAAATTGGACAACATGAATACAATGGGGCGTGAGTTAGAAAAAAAATCACTTAATGAGAGCCCAGCATCATACGTCCCAGAGTACATGAAACCCTCTGTTGAAAATAAAGAGGAAACCATTTTCCGAGCAACAGGCCTTGAGGGGAGTCCCTACGGCACCAACATAAATTCAACAAACAACCCAAGAATAAAAATTTCCCCTCCATGTCCTCCCCCCACCCCCATTCCCCTCCCTGGTGGTGGTGAAGGCACACAATGAAGTAGTAGATAGCAACAGTGCTGCTATAAGGCAGAGTGGCAGACACGGGGCTAAAGAACGCGTTAGCCTCATGAAGGGTGCCCTTATAGAAACAATGGTCCTGTTATTGGGGATATATTTGGCTTCATAAAACGTAGAGAGTTTCTATGGGAAGTATCGCCTTTAGGGAAGAAGGGAGAAAGGGATTATATATTGGAAGTGTGTTTGGATGTGGTGGTGCTCAGTCAGGAGTGTTTGTGACCTGTGGAGTCATGATGCTGAATACTAAGTGATAATGACGAGTCACAGACAGTGGTGGAGGAATAAACGCAGTGGTGGCTGTGGGAATTCTGTGTTGGTGATGATGTTGATGTTGACTGGTGAGTAGAAGGGGGGTTGTGCTGGTGCTGTTGGTGCTGCTATAGCTGGGCGTCAGGGGTCTGATTGGGCAACAGTGATATAATGTAGAATCCACAAGGGGGAGGATTCTGCTAACTTTTTGAATGAATGAATTAAAAATGTTATTGCATAATTACCTAAAATCATTGCAATTACACATGTATACAGACAAGTTAAAACAGGTGATATTAAGAACACGTACATCAATTATTTTGTAATGATTTTTCCAAAGTAATGCGGGCCGCCAGTGTTTTCTGTGTTTCCTATCTATCTGTAAACTGCCGCCCAGGAGTAAAAACAAATCTAGCTTACAAAACCTCCTTGTACGTTCAGATAGTCATATGATTATATATAAAGTGCTTTGACTTTACCGTGGTGAATCCACCCCTCCCCGCTAAAAACAACCTCAATGGTAGATCCAAACCCTGGACCTCACACTGCCGCTGGCCATAGCCCAGAAGGTTCACTTGTAGATGGCTACTCACTTAATAGGTCCTAAGAGCTCAATATTTCCTGTAACCAAGACTCCTTGGAGTCGAAACGCGTTATCCTTGTTTGCCAATAATATATATATTTTTTTATGTTTTTTAGGTGATCCCACTAAGTTCTGTGTTTCACTTCTGTACTGATTCCTAGCACCTGTCAGGGCCCATTGTCTTATTCAGTTAGATTCGGACCTCTTTCCTGTACTTTCCGATTTTGCCCAGGTCCGCGGGCACTGTGCATGTGAAAATCCATTATATCGCCTCTAAACAGGTCCTAACCTCTTGCCATAGGAACATTGGCTTAAAGAGTGTCTTACATTGTTGTAGTAAAACAGGGCAGCAACATACATGGTGTGACAGGGACTCAGCTCTACATTTGCACAGCTAGCATTTGATTATCTGCTGTATGCATTTCCATCCTGGGTTGAGTTTGGAAATTGAACTATCCTGGCCCATTGAATGCCTTTCAGGCATCATTTCTTGCCCAGTGTACTATTCAAATATGGCTGCACAATGTTTGATTCGTAGGAGGAAGTTAGGCCTGGTAATTCTCCCTTTTCCTTCTGTCTGGCTATGTCTTCCGCTCTCGAGAGCTGAAAAACATGTTTATTTCGAGCTTTCTTTATTGCCAAGTAACTCACTTCTTCCAGCGACCAATTGGCTATTGCTAAGTTCAGTTTGGACACTGCCATTTGCATGTAACTGTTCCAGGGGTTCGGTCCCCCTTCAAAAATTGCTTCAAGATTTTCTTTTAGAGATCCTGTGCGCGCTTTGAGTATCTTAGAGTAATATTTTGCGAGGGTGCTCATGTATTCATACATTTGTTGAACCAGTCCGAATTACACCCAGGTCCAACGGTTGCTTGTGTACATTGGTAACTTAAAGACAACTTTTGTAGCCCTGGCACTGTGCTTTTTCTAGTGCAAAGTCCATCTGCCTTGGGAAAGCTTGCTGAGCGTATCCAGCAACCACTAAAAACTTAGATTTGATTACTCTCGTGATTGGGATCGTCGTGGAGCTGTATAGTTTCTCCTGTAATTTGCATAGCGTGTAAGTGATGCTCGTGTTTTGGCTTTCATCTTGGCCTGGTGTGCCTTTGCTTTCCCTGTGTTGCATAACAATGCGATTCAATAATTGTAGGTTCTTACTTCTGCTACCATACGGTTTCCGAGCCTCCATCTAAGAAGAATCTTTCTTAAGTATTGCCTAAAGACTACCACTTTGACCTTAATTATTTTAGCTGCTAGCCTATTGGCCTCATTATATGAATTCCGGGCATCCAGACCTCTTTGTAAGCCTATACATTTTTGAAGCACACGCAATCATATAACACAATGAGTACAGAAATGTAAAAGAACAAGCAAGAACGAGCATTGTTTTGAATAGTCCCTAAGCACAAGGTTTGGTCAATTGGGCTTACACCAAGTACAGTTTTCATTGAAATTGGAATTTTTGTGCTACAAACCTTGATGTTTGTATTACTTCCAGCCCTGAGGAAGTCGTAAGGCTATACCCTGTAACGACGAAAAGCGTTGGCTTAAGGGGGGTGGAAGACCCAGTTACATTAAAGAAGAAACAAAAAAGCTCAGCATACCACTTGCTTGTTCTTTTACAATTCTGTACTCCTTGTGTTACATGATTGTGTGTGCTTCAAAAATGTATAAACAATTTGTCCAATCTTTGATTGAGTTTGGGGAAGTTGGGTGTTTTTTCCCCTTTTTGGATGCACCGCAGGGAATTGGAAACTACCTGTTTTTATACTAAGGTGAGAAAGCTATAGGAGCTCTCTTCGGGTTCACGCCGGAACTTCAATTTTGAACGAAGCACCATTAATCAAATAGACTTCGAGATTTTGAACTTGTGAATATATCTGTAGCAGCCGCTTGGTATTCTCCAGGATACACAGTCCCCGGATGAAGGGTCCCCGACCCGAAATGCCTTGGAATGCTTGATACAAAGTGTTAAACATATGAAGATATTGACATGATGCACAGTCATATATGAGAATTATCATTGTGATGTTACAATATGCAATAAAAAAGATATTCTTTCAAACAAAGTAAAGATGAACTTTTGTGGACCTCATTTTTAATTGGAGCAAAGTTACTCTAACCTATTCGGAATGCAACAGGGGGACACTAAGAAAGTCAAACTTAGTACTTTATTTTGTGTTATCAAAACTGTAGGAGCACCTGATTACCCGCTACACCCAATTGAGTGAATTCTCTTTGTAAGCCTACTCTGGTATGAGCAATGATTACCAGGTCGTCCGCATACTGAGTAGATGCAATCTATAAGCTCCTATTTTTGGGGTAACCAATGTAGATCCTTGAAGGGCTTTGCCTAGCTCTGCAGTGTAAAGATTAGAAAGTGTCGGGGCTAGGACGCAGCCCTGTTTCAGGCCCTGATCCGTGTACAGCCTTTTGGAGGCTGCGTCCACAGTCAGTTTTATCCTCACCCAGGTGTTACTATATGGTGTGATAATGGACTTCAGGAGCTTATCTTGGATATTCCAGCTCTTCATTTATTTCCACAGCTTATTTCTGGTGGCACCATGAAATGCCGCTGAATAGTCCACAAAGCAGGCTAACACTGGCAGGGTGTTTTTGGTATTCGCCTGCTGGGTCCAAGTATGATAATGTTACTATGTTATCAATTGTTGAGCCACCCTTTCGAAACCCTGTTTGGTAGAATGTCATTTTCCTTGATCCAGTCATTTAACTCATTAAAAAGAGTGCTGCTGTGAGCTTTACCTTCTATGTCCAACACGGTGTATAGCCTGTAGTTCTTTGAATCCATTTTGTCACTTTGTTTGTATATCCGTTGCAACATGGAGCCTCTCCTGGAATCCGATTCATCGGTTTTTGCCCTGCCTTCCATATATAGAGTCGATAATGTCTCTGCCCAGTATGCCGGGGCCGTCTTTGAACCTTCCACCTGGGAGTCTGCTAACTGGGTGAGTTGTAACTAAGGCGTATTCTTCAGGCTGTCCTTACAATTTTGTTTGGTTGAGGGCACAGTCATCTGTTGGGTTTGCCATTTGGACCCTTTGATCGCTTAAGTTTTGGGGCTATGGCATCGTTGAAATCCGATTCCGCCTCTTATATAGAAGACCTGGCGCTATTATCCTTTAATGGAAAAATCCGGGCGGACAAAGAGGGTTTCTGCATTTAGTAAGATTTGGTTTCGTTCAATAAGTTAAAAGGCAATTATGTCATCGCGGTATTATTGTATATGTGGGTGAAGTCAATTCACGTGTCCGGTGTTGTTTTATTACATTTCTGCCGTTCCCAATCATCCGTGCTTACTTTGTGCGGATATTTACAACAAGGGGATGGCTGCTGGTAAAGAGCATCGACTTTCATTTTTGTGCACAGGGACAATTTGACCCAGAGCTGGGGAGAGAGAGAGAGGCCTAAAAGGGAGATCGAAGGAGAAACACTGAAAACGTTAACAAAAGTCGAAAGCAGACATGAACACGAACCTGCAAGGAGGCAAGAAACGCAGGGTGGCGGAAGAAGGAGGCGAGAGGCGAAATCAAAACTAGACAGACAGTATTTCGCAACCCATGGCATTTAGCAGTCCCGCGGTTCGTATTCTTATTAACAGATCAAGCACCGCCTGGGCTCAACTCACAATAATAATGTAATTGGGTGGTAAACACCTTTGCATTTTTTTTTTTTGGGATTTGTGTTCCTAGTCTGTAAACAAACATCTCAGGCCAAAGACAGGGGGGGGGGGGGGGACTTCTGTCTCTTAAAGTGTGGATGTGATGTGATTGTCCGCTAGGCAAGTGCGCCCTCTTGTGGTGAAGGAAAGAATGCATTTCTACTCCAGCCTTCAGACAGAAACTTTCTTCGTGGTGTATCCGAAGCAAACTGTAAGACATCCACAGAGTTCACGCACAGACCTTCCCGCACATTTCGGCGAAGGTTCGCCTGTTCCTCACATCATGGTTTCCCTACGTTCAGCAGTTCCGCTTTCCTCTACGTCACTGAGAGAACACGTGTGAATAGTGCTTCGCTTAGTCTCATCACTGCCGTGCACACCTCATTTATTAAGAGTCTCAGCTTTCCCAATATTGCTGCTTTGTTTACTTCAGTTGGATCTTACTTACTCGTCCGGCCCACTGCCTCCTGCACTGCTACAGAGGCTCATTTCCATTTCTATCGCTTCTTCCAACTCACTTATTTAATCATTACTGCCTTCCACACTGCAGAGGAGCCTCACTTGTCCCCTCACACGCTTTAATGGTAGCCCTTGCACTCCTCACTGCTTGCCTCACGCATTTCGCTGGAGACTCACGATGTAATGCCCCAGTTACTTACCTGTAATCTTCATTACTCCGAGTATAGTCTTCCTCGCCACATGAGTAACGAAGTGAGTTTCAGCTCCATACCAGAACCCTCCAAAGTGTGGTGTGCGAGGTCAGGGCCTCGCACGTGGCAATGTCGGGCTAGTAATGGACACACACACACTTGCTGGAGGGTATGCCGGAAAGACAAAGTCTCGCAGCCTTTGACTGGGGCCGGGATTGGGCCGTAGGTGATATCGGTGATTGTGGCGGACAGGAGATCCAGCAACCCCAGCCGGGGTTGCTTCACCGTCGCAGGCTGAGGGGGTATGCTCAGATGCTTCACTTCGTGGACAGACGGGTGGACGTCTGTCTTCGCCTGACCTGTCATGGTTCGGGTGGGACACCGAGTCTTGGTCCCCCGGTCCGGCATCGTCCTGACGGCCTGCGTCTGCCTCGGTTGTTTCATCAGTGTCTCTGGGATTACCATCCGGTCTCCCTATTCTTTTGAAGCAGGACACGTTGCGGGTGACAGTCTGTTGGCCGAGACGGGCGGTTACCATCGTTCCTCGAATCTTCTCAATGGTCCATCTTTCCGGTTCAAATGGGGTTCTGAATTTCCATCCTGGGTGGCGATCTTGCACCACCACGGTGTCTCCTTCCTGTAGTCCAGGTCGTCTGGCATGTCTCCCCTCGCTTGCCTTTTGATTTGTGACGGTTCTCCTAGACTGGATTGCATCACTGTCTCTCATTTCCGGTGTCCAGGTGGAGGACGTGGGGATGTTTCCCCTTGGGGCCCTTTTGAACAGGACGTGTGCAGGTGCACATTGCGTGGTGCTATGTGGAGTCTGCCGGTATGCACTTAGAAATTGGTCTAGGGCGGCCTCTGGGTCTTTGCCGTCGTTGACGGCGATGCGGAGGGCCCTATTGAGGGTCCGCATGAATCTTTCCACTTCGCCGTTCGCTTGCGGCCACAGAGGTGTGATTCTCCGGTGTTTAATCCGTAGTCCTTCCAGATAAGCTTGGAATTCTCTCCCTTGAAAAGGCGGCCCATTGTCCGATTTCACTTCATCTGGGAGCCCCATAGTGGCAAAGATGTGGTCCAACGCCTTTTTGACTTGCCCGAACGCTGTGGAGGAGAGCAATTCCACGACCGGGAATTTTGAAAACGAGTCTATCACCACCAACGTGTGTCGACCATCCGGGAAGCTCCCGAAGTCGATGCTCAACTGAGTCCAGGGGGTCGTCGCCTCCTCTTCCGTGATGACTGGGGCCGGAGCTGGATCCGGACCAGTAATGGTGCATGCGTGACAGGATCGCACCATATCGTCCACCATGCGATCCATGGCCGGAAACCACACTTTGTTACGCAGTCGGGCTTTTGTTTTGGCCATCCCCTGGTGGCCCACGTGGGCTATCGTGAGTATGTGTTGCTGGAGGCTCGCGGGCACAACGATGAGGTGTCCTCGTAGTACGATTCCTTCGTCTCCGATGCTTAGCTCATGGCGGATCTGCCATAGCTGTTGTCGGGCGTGGCTCACCTCCGGTCGCAGTCCTTGTGCTCCATCCAGAAACCGAGTCCAGCTTCCGTTTTCAAGGGCTTTCTTGACTCGGGTCAGAGTCTCGTCGTCTGCGGTGGCCTCCCCTATCTCCGGCAGGGTGAGAGTGTCTGGGCAGGCAGCCATGGACACCATGTGGACAAACTCTTCCACTACTTGCCCATCTGCCAGCGCGATCGCTTTTCTGGTCACATCTGGGTGTCTGGATAGATAGTCTGCCGGATTGTGGGCGCCCGGCCGAAAGACCAGGGTAAAGTTGTAGCCTTGTAGCTGGACTGCCCATCGCTCGATTCGCGGGGGAGCGAGTCTGGAGGATCCTGTGAACAGTGGCAGGAGCGGTTTGTGGTCGGTTACAATTGTGAAGTGCTGGCCGCAGAGGTATAAGTGAAAATGGTGGCAGGCCCACTTGATGGCTAGTGCCTCTCGCTCGATTTGAGCGTACCGAGTTTCAGTGTCTGTGAGGGCCTTGCTCGCGTACGCCACAGGCCTCCATTCGTCCCGGCCATATTCTTGTAGCAGGACTGCACCGAGGCCTACTGGGCTGGCGTCTACGATTAGTTCGGTTTTCCTGCGCGGTTGGAAGTAAGCCATCGTGGCCTTATCTAGAAGGCTCGCCTTGATTTCCTGGAAGGCCTGGTTTGCCGCGCATGTCCATTCCCACTCCTGATCCTGTTTTGTGAGTGTTCGGAGGGGCTCGGCCAGATCTGCTAAATTGGGTATGAACCGGCCACAGTACGTGGCCATCCCAAGGAAACTTCTTACTTCAGATGGGTTCCTGGGCGTGCTTGCATTCTGGATAGCTTCAGCCTTCTTCGGGTCAATCCGGAGCCCTTCGCGCGTGAACCTGTAGCCAAAGAAGTCCACGGCTTCCTGATAGAATGAGCATTTCGCTCGGTGGAGGGTTAACCCGTGGTCTTGGAGTCTCTGTAGGGTGGCCCTTAGATGGGCGTGGTGTTCCTCCAGCGTGTTCGAGTAGATGAGGATGTCATCGCTCAGATTGATGACTCCACTCAGCCCAGACAGAACTTCCTTAATCGCGTTTTGAAATACCTCGGCCGCTGATGACACTCCGAAGCTTAGCCTCTTGTACCGTCGGAGTCCGACATGAGTAGAGAAAGTTGTGATATATCGGCTGCTTTGTTCAAGTTCCAACTGGTGGTACCCCGCATTCAGGTCAAGTTTGGAGAACCACTTCGCCCCATTGAGGTCGGCGACAATGTCATCCATGGTGGGCGTGATGTGACGCTCCCTTTTCACAGCGGCGTTTGGCAGTCTCATGTCGACACACAGCCTGATGGCGCCGGGCTGCTTGGGCTTGGGGGCCACCACCAGCGGGGATACCCAGGGAGTCGGTCCCGACACCTTCTCGATGACGTCTAGATCCTCAAGCCTCTTCAGCTCCTCTTCCACCTGAGGGCGGAGGTTGAACGGCACCCTTCGGTGTCGCAGCGCGACAGGACGTATTGAGGTGTCTATGTGCAGTTTGACTTTCTTGCCTTTGAGTTTTCCAAGGCCAGTAAATAAAGCTGGGAATTCTTTTAGCATGTTGTCGGCGTGTGATTGATGGACCTGGTTGGCGAAGAAAACCAGTCCCAGATCTTCGGCTGTGTTACAGCTGAGCAATGTTCCTTTCTTCCCTTCGGTAATGTGGAATCGGGCTTCTGTAGTGTATTCTCCATTGCTGATGGTGGTGCTAATGACGCCGCGCAGCGGTAGGGGTTCTGTGCCCCCATAGGTGTATATTCGGGCGTTCGACGGGGCAAGTTGAGGTCTGGGCGACATTTGATCATACTAGTCAGAGTCCATGACATTCACTGAAGCTCCAGTGTCAATGAGTGCTCTGATTTCTGAGCCCTCCACGGATATCGTGCACATGGGGGGTGGTCTTTTCCGGGTGGAGATCCGGCTGACATACGATATCACATACACTTCGTCGTCATCCTCATCCTCATAATGTGGCCTTCGGTCTTGGGCATGCGTGTCGGGAGGTGGGTGTTCTGGTTCGAGCGATAGTTGTCTCACCCTTGAGGACATCGACCGAGGCCCATATCCGCCTCTTGACCTCGGGGCATTATGCCTGTATCTCCCTCCTTGGCACACGGCGGCAAAGTGATTGAGCCTGCCACACTTCGAGCAGATCTTTCCTTTCGCGTTGCATACAGCGGTCGCTGCGTGGTCTCCACCGCAGTATGCACATTGAGTATCCCGGGGTTGCCACTGTCGTGCTCGTCCACCCGCTGGTCTTCTTTGTATCGCGTCAACTGTTTCTTCTTTGATGGGCGCCATTTTGGGCGCGGCTGTTGGGGCTATGGGGGACCGGAGCGCCAGCTCCATTTTGTCCGCTCTTGGGTCTGACAGTTCATGAGAGCGAGCGAGGACAAGGATGGCGTCCAACGTGATGCCTGGTTGTCTGAGGATGAGCTTTCTGAGCAATTTCGACTTACACCCCACAATGATTTGGTCCCTTATTTCCTCGCGCGGGTCGTTTAATGGGCAGCTGCTGGCCAGCCGGCGCAGCCTGGCGTAGTACATGTCCACAGATTCGGTATCAGTTTGCCACGCCCGCTTAAATTTAAATTTCTCATAGTCGGTGTTCACTTGGGGGTCAAAGTGGGTATTCAGCGCGGCCACCGCCGCGTCGTAGTCATCATCCTCTCCGGTGTTCGGGAGGGACTCGAAGAGGTCGTATATTTCCGGGCCTCCATAGAGGATCAAGAGCGATCTCTTCACGGTGTCATCTGTTTCTCGGGTCCCTCTGAAATAGAGATTCAGACGCCCCAGCCACGCCTTCCACCGCGGTGCCGCAGTTGCGGGGTCTGCTGTTTCACTGAAAGGTGGAATGGGGGCCACCCCGGTGTGGGCATGACTGATCACGTGCGTGTCGGCGTCGCGGCGTTGAGGTGGGCCCGCGGGCCCTGGTTGTGCTGCATTGGTGGCAGGCGCTGTGGCCGCGCCTCCTGTGGCGTTGTCTGTCATGCTTGAAACCCCTCTCAGGATTCACTCCTCCCTTGCGCTGGCCGTGTTGCTTGGTCTGGGGCGGGGTAAGCGCCTGCGCAGGCGTCCAATGCACTGTGCGATCAGTTGACCTCCCTATAATGTCCCCAGGTGCAGTTGGCGTAGCCAGTGGTTGATTGATGGCCTTGAAATGGCTTCCAAAACAGAGCCGGGGTTTGGCTTTGCCAGGGTTTGTTTGTGTGCTTGGACCAGGCTTCCAAAGCGGAGCAGGAGACAGCGTGGGAGGGCGCAGGGCGGGCGTCGGAGGCTCCGCGTGGCTGGAGCCTCGGGGCTGACGTGCGGCGTCTCCCCTCTTCACCCCTCCCCCACCGGGGCAGCACGCCTGACGAAGCGCGCTCGCGCTACACGCCGGGGCGGAGGGCGAGCCCCCAGGCGGTGACGCTCGTAGCGCGGGGGGGCCTAGGCAGGGCCGCAGGGCAGCGCACTCACCCAGCACCAGGAACAGATGCAGGCACAGCTCCCGCCGGCTGAACACGCTCCGCGACAGGAGGCGCGTGGGCGGGAGCCGGTAGTGAGCAGAGGTAGCAGGCCGGCGGACGAGCTCCGCGGCCAGGGACAGCACCAGGCAGCCACAGCAAGCAGGAGGCAGCAGGTAAGGAGCGAACAGCTCAGACGGGCGGCAGGGCACGCGCGGGGGCGGTACCGGCCTCGTCGCCAATGTGGTGTGCGAGGTCAGGGCCTCGTACGTGGCAATGTCGGGCTAGTAATGGACACACACACACACACTTGCTGGAGGGTATGCCGGAAAGACCCCGAGCGGTCTTCCGCGCTTTTATTATATACCTCGGGGCGTACCCGTCCCGAGGGTGAAGGCATGCGTGTGTGTGTGTTCGATACATTGTTGTTTAGAGGCCGGGTGGCTCTCTACACAAAGCAAAAGTTAGCCTCCCATCATCTACCAACATGTCCGACCCCCATCACCCCTGACCTCTATAAGAGGAGAGCTGGCCCAACCCTCAGCCTGAGAACTACCAAGCAGAAACATGAAGCCAACAGCAACCCAGGGAGGGAGGAATGGGAACTCATGTGGCGAGGAAGACTATACTTGGAGTAATGAAGATTAACGGTAAGTAACTGGGGCATTACCTCCTCGTAAGTCTTCCTCGCCACATGAGTAATGAAGTGATACCAAAACCAAACGGCTTCATGGAAAACTCACAAAAAACCAACGGACCAGAAGGGGATGCCAACGAAGCAGGCAAACCCAAAAGCCCAGATGAGTGGAAGGACCACCCAAGAGAGAGGCAACCAGGAGCAGGAAGAACCAGCCCGGGACAGAGAGACACCGGAAGGGCCGAAAACCCGGACCCCCGAGACTCCTAGGATCGCCAGAAAATCCGCCCAAACCAACGACCGAAGGAGGACAGAGAAGGCACAAAACCAGACCGGACGGAGCCAAAAGCAACAACAAACAGGCCCCAGACCAGAAAGCAGCAAGCTGGCCCAAACACACCAAGACCGCCCAACGGACAGCCAAAAGCGAGAGGGGAGCAACACCCCAGACCCCAGAACCGAAGAAACAGAGGGCATCCCAACCACAGGGACTAAAAAAAAAGCCACAGCAGGAAAGAGACGCAGTCCGACCGAAACACAGCAACACCCCACGGTGGACCACCAGCAGCGAGGGAGCCGGATCCACCCGAGGAGCGAAGTAGCGGAACCAGACGCAATCAAAACCGACTGGCAGGAGCCGCAAGAATGGATTGAGGTGCAGAAAGGAACCCAGCACCCCAACCGAACACAAAAAAATGAAGGTCACCAAAACCCCACCAGCAAGGAGACAAGAAGTTGCACAAAGGACCCCCTGGAAGGGAGCATAACACCAATGAGGGAATCCACAGGTATACGCCAAAACAGACCCAGGAGGCTGCAGGAAAGGACACCGAAGCGACCCGGCCACCAAGGGAACCCAACCGGACCACAGCAGAAAGCCCACAAGGCTGCCCACGGAGCTCGAAGAGCAGAAGGGACCAGGCCCAAAGCCAAGCCACCAGAAAGGAAGCGAATGCCCACCAGGGGACACCACACACAAGAAAGCATATAGAACCCGGAAGGGAGGGGAACGCAGCACGGAAGAGCGAGACCGCCCCGCCCAGGGGCCAAGCAGACAGGCCCATCAACGTTCCACATGCAGTAAGTGAGCCGCTGAAGCGAGCACCCAGGTGGCCGGACAGCCAGCCCAGAACCAGACCCGATCAGGCCAAACAATGACGAGCCGACAGGAAGACAAGCGCACAGGGAGGGAAGGCCACCTGCAGAAACACACCAAAGGTGAGAAGGACAGAAGAGCTGGGCGAAATGAGCCCGAGCAACAGCAACTCCGCCAGGAAGCAAACCCGAGCCAGCCGGCCCCAGCACACCAAAACCAGGGACAAAGAAGAAGAGGATGCAACCTCCGCACAGGAAGCGCAGGGCCCCGCCAGGGGAAGGAGAACCGGGAAATCCCAGCACCACGGACAAATAAAAACACAGTACGAAAACAAACCCCCAGGGATAATGTGAAAGCAGTGTCAGGATACAAACCCTTGCTCTGTGCAAGCCAGTACCCACAGAAGCACAACACATACCAACGAGCCAAAGCCCCATGGCCCAACACTCGCAGCATCAGAAACCAAGGGAAAAGCACCCAGGTGAGCACCGCCCACAGGGCAAATGCCCCGCCCAGGCCAGACAAGCCTAGACCCTCGGAAACAAAGGGACCTAAGGAAAGCGCAAAGCCGGGAGCCCGGACGAGAAGGCAGAGAGGGACCCTGCTCAACTACTGAGATGAGACGAGATCAGGTGCATCCAGGGTGGAATGGCCGTAGCCCCAAAACAGGAACAAAGTGACCCAGACAGGAACAGCACAACTGTGCCAAAAAGCCAAAGGGGCCCACCCAGTAACCCCCCGGAGAATGAGGCAGGTGTCAAACCACCCAGAACAGAAACAAGAAGCCCCTGCGGGGCAGGGGGGCAAACCCCAGACAAGCCAAGGAATGGCCAACAGAAGCCAGACGAGAAACCCACCAGCATGGGGATTAATCTACCCTGTACCGACTGTGAACCCAAGTACGCTCCCCAGGCCGGCCGAGGCCGCAATCACCCGGCAGGGGAGCACACAAATCCCCACCAGCCCAAAAGGAAGACCGCAGGCCGCACCTGCAGACAGGGTGGAAAGGGAGCCGTGTACCCGACCTGTGAGCAAAAGAAAGAGGAAGAGAGCGGACACCACCAACCCAGACCAAACCGAACCAGTGGAGACATAATCACCGGCAGAACGGAACCGAGAGCGGGACAAGAGAAAGTACACTCGTGGGAACAGGTGAAGACGAGGTATGAACCAGAACCCAGGACGACCCAGTAGCACCTGAGAACCACCGGAAGGCACGAGCCTCCAAGAGAAGGCCGCCCGCCAACAAGGCACAAGTACACCCGACACACACCCCAAGGAGGGCCCCGACCCCAACCCAAAGCCAGGAGGCCAGAGGAAACCAAGGTGGACCACCAGGAACAGGAAGAGCTCTACGACCCCACCGGAACAGACCCCACCGGAGAAGAACCAGGAAGACCGCCAAGACCAACAACGGGGAGGCGCAGCAGCAGGCGAGATCTACAGAACCGCCACAGAGGCCACCCAGGACGTAAGGAGAGGCCACAAGTGGCCCCCAACAGAGCCCCAAAGGCCAGGAGCTGAGGAGAAGCACAACATGGACAAGAGGTGAAGCAGCCGCTCGCAGAGCCAAGAAGCAGGATGAGAAAGGGGTGCCACAGACATGGTCCCGGACAGGAGAGGGCAAGCCCAAGGTAGCAGAAGCCGGAGCAAAGGCCACTCTGAGACCACAGAAGCAGCCAAGAGATGGACGGACAGGTGCCAACAGCAGCCCGCCCCCAGCAGACACGCAGACACTAATAGCCCCCGGAACCCCCAGGTGGACGCCCAACCAGGGACCAACCAGGCCAGACTCTGCACCCCAACGGAGAGCAGGCGAGAACAGGAACACACAGGACTGAAGGAGCACAGGCCCAAAGCCTGGAAGGGAAGAAGGAGCCAGGGAGAAACACTGCAAACCAAATGAGGCTACGGCCCGCGATACATCCCCCAAATGCCCAGAAACCACCAGGACAGGAACACACAACCCATAGGGAAAAAGGGCAAAGTGAACGTGTCCACCAGTGCACGTGACAGCGCACACACGGCCCCTGGATGCAACTGCAAAAAGCAAAACACTGCACCACAAAAATAAATGCAGAAATGACCAGCAGGCAAAACATAGGAAGAAAGTCATGCCAGAAACATAGTACGTGGATAGGGATTTGTCCAGCATCACAGGAAGCCGAGCGTCTGTGCCGAGACCCGAACCGGGTACCCCCAGCCACCAGGATGACTGCACCAGCCCAAAGTCCACATCCCCAACACCCCACCTACACACAGTGATGAGGAGCAGGACCGGAAACATAAGCGACAATGGAGAAAATCGAGATTGGAAAAAGTTACCATAAACCACCCATGATAGCAGTTAGGCAAACACCGACCAACCGGCAACCGCAGGATCAGTGGTCGTCAGGTTGAATGCAGAGGCCGAGACTTGAACTCCAAACACCGGGTCCCAAAGTCTGCAACTCCGCTCCCAGATGACATCAACCTCCCAGAACAACATGCCTTGCACAATTGAACCAGGGACCACATATGTATGAAGGAACCTCGCAGATGTACCAGCTGTTCCAGAAAAAACATATTAGTACAGAAACAACACATTCACCCAGAGGACGATAAGCCCACATAACAGATTTGCCCCCGCAGTCGCAAGAGAAATGAAACAGCAGAAGTTCCTGCCCACCGATAGCCAGGAACACAGAATTGCTGTGGGAGAAGAACGTAAAGCGATGGGAAGGAAGAACAGAGAAACACAATCACCACCTCACCCACTAAGGACCGGAGCCAAGCAAAGGACCCCAGCAAACTACAAGCCGCACGCCCTCGTCCCGAGGGACAGGTAAGGAATCTGGACCCAGCCCCACTTTAGGGAACGTCCGAGGCCACGGCCACAGCGTGCGGCCCCAGGCGGAATGCAACAGCGTGCGGCCCCAGGTGACTCGCGTGCCCACTCCTGGAGGAAGCTGCTGGGAACCAACTCGTCCTAAAGAAGTAAGAGGACTAACGTAGCAAGCCCAGAGTAAATGCAAGATGGGCCAAAACCACCCAACCAAGGCCGACAGAGGAAGCAAAGCCCCCCGCAGCAGACCGGGCCATGCCAGGCCCACAGGACAGCAAAGATTGCAGCGAGGCCCCTTGGGGACCCCGAAAAACCAACAACCACGAGGCGGAGGTGCGCTTGGGGAACGCATAACGGGCTGCCGGGCACCCCCACCCCAACTCACACACAAGCCCCAAGCAGCTCCAGCAATGGGAGACCGGGGGCGTCAGAGCGCCAACAGTAGGAGCACCCCGGAGGGAGGGGAGGACGTCCGGGCACAAGCATAAACCAAAACACCTGTCCACACGGACAAGGGGAGAGGAAAAACAAGGCTGCTAGGAAGAGCCCCAGACCTCCCCGTTCGTCCTCCTGTACACCCTGGGCTCGCTAAAGCAGAGCCTAACAGGCCTAGACCTGACACCTGGGGAAGGAGGAGGATGTTCCTAGAGTCCTAGGGCCTGCTAGAGCAGGGCCACCAGACAGGGACCGTAGTTCCAGCTACAGCGGGAACCATTTACCTAAACATGCTCTGGAGAATCTGCAGCGCAGAACTAAAAAAACAGGCTGAGGGTTGGGCCGGCCCTCCTCTTATAGAGGTCAGGGGTGATAGGGGTTGGCCATGTTGGGAGGGGATGGGAGGCTAACTTTTGCTTTGGAGGGTTCTGGTGGGGAGCTGAAGCTCACTTCGTTAATCGTGTGGCGAGGAAGACTTACGAGGAGGTAATAACAAGTTTACAGATATCGCTGTTGTTTCTTCATGGAATCTCCCTGCATGCAGTCCACACTGTGACTGCTATATTTATCCACATTCATGTTGTGTGGGCCCTTTAATTGCGGCTTTGTTGATTTGATATGTTTAGTGTTTGCTTTTGCTTCTTTGTCCCTTATTTAGACAAAATGTCATCCTTTTATGAAGACCTAAAAATACTCTATCTTACACGAGAAAAAAAGAAAGCTTTTCAAATATTTTCCAAACCTCTTAATATATGACATAAGCTTTTTCTTGTAAAGAATATTCTCACAGAAAATGCGATACAAATGTATCAAAAATTGATAACATATTTCTATCCTGAGTTCGCTCTTTGCTGTGTTTTCTTCAAGACTACTTGTTGCCTGTGTCTTTTTACATTGATTAAATTAATGTTATAAGAATTTCCTTATTTGTTTGACGTATTTAAATTATCAAATTGCGATTTCAACTGAATAAATCAATTATTCTTATTGATTCATATTAACTGATTGTGAGGGAAGCCAACAGCACAACAGAATTTTCTATTTTTCCATTTCTAAATGTATCTTTTGTTCCTTATTTCTTTGGTTGTATTTACCTTATTTTTGTTTCTTCCATCCTCTCTTACCAGTGACAAAAACCATCTGTGCTGAGCAGTGTAATGGCCGATGTTTTGGTACGAACCCCAACGAATGCTGCCATGACGAGTGCGCAGGGGGCTGTACTGGACCTCGCGAGACCAATTGCTTTGTACGTACCAAGCGCGCGCCTGGATGAGAGGTGTGAAGGAGAGTTTGTCCGTCCACAGGGGTGGCATTATGTCTTCCCCAAAGAACCCTACTAGGGTAGGCAAAAGCTTTTCACAAAACGCTAAAGACCAAAACATGACCGGCTGCTGTTTAAGGCACTTGTGTGTTTTGCTCTCTTTTTTTTAGGGTGAAATGTGTCTTTGCCTCACAAATTGAGGTGAGAATGCGTTTCATACTAACATATAGCACCAAATTGCTTTTTGCATAATTCCTCCGAAATTTAGCATAATTACGCAAATGTAAATTATGCAGATTTCGCACACCCCTAATTTACACCAGGAGGTGAAGTCAAACCGGTCTAGACAACCAAATATAGGCAAAAGTCACAAACATAAATTCCTAGGTCATAGGATAGAACAAAGAGACACGGAAGGCAAGGCATTTTTGTAAAATAAATGTTTGCTATGAACAGGCTTTAATAAATTATGATCACGCGCAGTGATCAAACAGTCCGCTAAAGTCTGATGGCAGCTGTCTTTTCCAATACTGACAGACAGTGGCTCCCAGGGAAATAGTGGGGCATATTATCAAGGGGGTTTATCTCCGCTTTTTTGGCTTTAAAACCCAAGAAAGCGGAGATAAAATTATCTCCCTATTACCTAGCTGTCGCTAACACCAGTTAGCGACAGCTAGTAGGAGCTGGCGACCATCTTGGGCCCCGCTTTGCATGTCAGTGAAATTTATCACTAATGACATGCAAAGTGGGCGTGCCAAGATGTTAGCGACTGGAAACAGTCGCTAACATCGCTATCTCCTATTACCAACTTTTGGAGATATTCGCGCTAAGCGCGATTATCTCCAAAAGCTAAAACCTACCCCTGAGCAGTTCTTAGCCATGTTATCCAATGGTAGGTGGATAACATGGCTAAGAGCATTAGCTCGGTAATGCATGAATATCGCTGACTTTTCAGCGATATTCATGCATTTCGGCCGATTTTTATCGCTTAGGAGATAAACCTTGATAATAGCAAGGTTCCTAAGCGATAAAAATCGCCGCAGCTCGGCGATAGAAATATTGCCGCTAAGCCAACATAGCGATAATTATCGCTAGTTGTTGGTAATATGCCCCAGTGTTTTTTGTGCACCAGGAGTGCTATGGGCTGTTGAATAGTTGAGTTAATGCCTTGGCAATTGTCTTAACCAGGTAGGTTTATGGGCACTGGGTCCTGAGACGCTCCAGTATTACAGTCCTAAACGAGATCTGAGGATTGGTTTGGTTAGCTCAGTTGAGATCAGAGTATGGGCCTTACAGTCGGGTGCGAGGTAGTGGGTCACAGGTCCCCAGTGGTTAATTTGTTAAAAAATAAGAAATGGGCTCTTGTCAAGCAGCAGCTTGCACCAGCCCATTTCTTCTGTTAGTGCCGCCTAAAACAGAACCAACTACTAACCATGAAAGTGGAGAGATGGATGTGATGTAATGGCCAGAGTTGCCGACTTCGGAGCTGGGGAACTAGATTCGAGTCTCGGCGTTTGCTCAACATCCTGTGATTCTGTGCAAATCACTTAATATCCCTGTAAATTAATGTGTCCTTAACTGGTGCTCATGAAAAAGCGCAGGTGTTGATGATTAAGTGCGGTGCTAAGCACTGGAAACCAGTGGCTCAAATTAAGCACTGCATGCCCCTTCCCTAAGGGTAGACATGAGATGCGAGGTGGATTGCCCCTGACAGTTAGTTACCCTGGGCACCTCCTACCTTGGCCAAAGCATCTATTTTTCCCTTCTTCCTGGTGGCAAAAACCAACGCGAAGAAGAAGTTAAGGCACCATTACCTGATTAAACAAATGTGTTCTTTTTCAAAAGTTTAAAGGCAAAATGAATACCAGCCCATGATAACAGCCACTCAGAAGGACCCAACATTCTTGAGTTGAAAGGGTAACTAACACCTTATTTAGGGATTGGCAAAATTATAATTCCATCAGTGTAAATGGGCAAACGTTGATTGTTTTGCAATAATCCATAAGAAGAGTGGGAAGCCCAAAGGTCTTCTAAAGGCAACTCTTTACTTGTGAGGTCTGCTTAATGTTGGGATTAGGGCCATTTCAGGACGGTCTTGGTGTTGTAGCTGGAGTTAGGGTTGTGGTATGTCATAAATGAAGTGGAAGTGTGGTTGGGGTCGTTTCTAGAGTGTCCACCTGGGACATCCCTTTTCTACTGCTTCTCTTTACCAACATTTTCTGCCTCTGTCTTCTCTTTGCAGGCCTGCCGGCACTTCAACGACAGCGGGGCCTGCGTGCCCATCTGCCCCCGGCCACTCATCTACAACAAGTTGACCTTTCAGCTGGAGCCCAACCCTGACACCAAGTACCAGTACGGAAGCTTCTGTGTCAAAAAATGCCCTCGTAAGTATGTGTGATAGGCACATGAGAAGGCAAGCGGTGGGAGGGCAGAAGGACTTACGAAGGACAGGAGGAAGCTGGTGAATTGGGTGGTGATGTCAACTTTTGGAAAACTTTTTTGAAACCCTTTTTGCTCAAGGCTTGGGAGGCATAAAGGCACAAAATATTCTGAAGGGGCACACTGGTGTAGAGAGTTCAAATTCTCTTGGCTTTGTCCCACTAAAAAAGTTGGTAACCCTTTCTACAACGCTCCTTTGTCGGAGGTGTTGACAGACATTGTACAACAGGCCTTTGTTTTATTGTGGCTATCTGGTGGCAGCATAGCAAGGTGAAAATAACAGTAAATGGAAACTTCCATTTTGTGAAATGTCCGATTCTCCTTTTTCAAAGATTTTCATTTGTGGCAGATTAGAGCTCCGTACCGAACCTGTGCTCATGGACATGAAGGGAGTTGTCTGGGTTTGCTCTTTGTTGGTCACGCCTGTTTTAGGAAGGGCTCCTAGTCTGCAGTCAATGGCATACAGGGAGAGGGAAATCAATTAGAGGGAATGTACTCCATCCCAAGTGTGAAACCAATGACCTGCAATATTGCCAGTGAGTGTTGCTTCATGAGGGCTATTTGTAAAATTCAAAGGATTTGACATTAACACTGTGAGCTGAAAAAACTATCCTCATACGTAATTTTGTGAATTTTTTGAAATTTCACTTTACATTAGTTAAGCAAATGCCCAAGATCATGCTATGATACAACTTCTCATAATTACTTGAGGTTGGCAGCAGAAATTTAGCACGAGCACAGGTGTTTTTTGCCCTGTTTTTTACCAGCAAAATGCGTTCTTGCACATTTTACGCTAAAATGTATCAACAAATGCTGATTTTGTGTAAATAAGTGTAATTTCATATGTTTACAAAATTTCCCATAATTACGTTAAAGTAAGTTACACAAATTCGGCACACCTCGAACATAGAGTAATTGGCGGGTGCAGAGCCATATGTAGTGGGCGGTCCTTCATGAAAGTACTGCAGGTGGCTGCACCTCCAACCGTGCCGCCCCCTGCCAAAACCACAAAGGCTTCTGATGCAGCCTCTCCTGTCCTGGGAGGTAGCAACTATTGAGAACCTCCACATTTGTATTGGAAATCCGCTCTTTGACAGGGTTTCCAGCTCACCCTGTGCCCACCGTCTGATAATGTTTTTTACGTATGCCCATATGGAGAATTCTGGTATTGTGTAACACACAGTAAGTTGGCAAATCTGATTCATATTCATTTCACATCAACATTTACGTAGTTTGTTACAGAGGGTGCATCATCGAGCATTGCTGGCCAGATTCATGGGGAAGGAATGGGTGCCCTCAGTGAAAGTGAGAATCAGGAGGCAGCTTTCCCTCCAGAGCCATGAGCCACTCGTGTTTAGGCCCTGCCTGCCTGGCCTGCCAAGTCTGAATGTGCCTCTTTTCACAGATAACTTTGTGGTGGACCAGAGTTCATGTGTGCGCGCCTGTCCCAACAACAAGATGGAGAGGGAGAAGAATGGGGTCAAGATGTGCCAGCTCTGCTCTGGACTGTGTCCCAAAGGTGAGTATGGAGCCTCTCAGGGGGTTGATACGAATGGAGGCCGCGGCCTTGATGATCCATCCTTCGAGCCTAGCCTCCACTCCTGGACCTAAGGAACCTGACGTCATAGGAAGCTCCTGAGATATCTCAGTTCAATTCTCAGGCATATAACTGGGATAGTGGTAAAGATGGGTTCACAAGACCTTAGCCTGGGGTCCATCAAGGGCTTGACTAAGGTCCCGATCACACTCCCCGGCTGCGGAAGCTCACTGTTGGGCTTCATGCTCAGGAATGTGGGATTCATGGATCCGCATGTGAAGTGGATCCGTCGCATTTGTTTGCACCCACGGCTTGTGCTTCTCATCAACACTGCTGTGCCCAGGGTGCCTCACTGCTGCGTTCCTCATTTCTCCTCATAGCATCATCCCTCTGCACAGCACTTCTGTTCCCAACAGGCAACGGCAAAATCATTTTATACTGATATGTATTAAACCAGTATTTCAAGAAAGTGAGATAATGCGGAGATTAGCACAGCTCCGAGTGGAGTATCCCATTTGCTTCCATGTGTAGAAGCATATTGCCTGGATCTTTTTCTCTTTTCTAATGTTCTCTGTTAGTTCATCACGACTGATGCTCCAGAGCAGCTTCCTTTCCCCTCCGTTCTCCTGTCTGTACCCCTTTTTTCCTTGATAAAGAACCACCAGCACCACCATTTCTTTGCTCCTTCTCTCCTCATCTTCTCTACGACATCTCTCGTAGATCCATGCTGCAATGAAGTACCTCTGTGTGAAGAAACGTAGTGTTTTAAAGCCAGGTCTGGTGGCTCAGTGGACTAATGTGTCCACTGTAGGAGCCTGGGTTTAACCGCAATGTCACAGGTTCAAATCCCAGTGGGTCCACTCAGCCTTTCATCCTTCTGAGTTCGATAAAATGAGTGCCATTGAGTTACAATAAACATCTATTATCCAGCGCCAAGATGCCCACAGATGAAAATGTGCATTACAAATATATGTTATGAAGAATTCTGACAATTCAAAACTTCAATTAACATTAAATGTAATACAATAATGCCATTTCGACAACAGATCCCATTATGAAGAAATGTGTTTCAACCAGGCCCACCCATAGTAAAGATAACCTCAGTCCCAAACCTAAACTCAAAACTAACTTAAATTCTTAACCTCAACTTTATGGTATTACCTTAACATTAACTCTTGCTGTCACCCCTACCCCAACCATATTCCTACTAGTAACCCATACTCTCTAAACACTGTGTCTCCTTTGTCGTTATATCAGATTGTTTTTTCTTTACTATTAATGAAAACAGAATGTAAATTGTATAAGAAATGTCATTATCATGGCCTTGGAAACATTTGTTATAACTACTTTTCAACATAGGGACTCAGTGCTTAATTTGTAAAAAAATAAGTGCCTGGGTCCTTGTCAAGAATCTACTACAGCTTGCACCATCCATTGGCCCAGGTAATGCTGCCAGTGATAGTGCAAACACACCTACCAGTGTGACACTTCAATCTGTTCCAGGCCCTCAAATGTATAAGAATGGCTTGGGTTTTAGGTATTAGTTATTTTTAACATGTATTTAATTAATAAACAACTACTGTTTTGCTAATTTCTGAATAAAACAAACAGTGCCACCATGTGGCAGACTGTAATAAGTGCAGGTGTTAGCAATTCAATGTTGTTGCCGAGCACCAAAAACCACTGGCTCAAATTAAGCACTGTAGGGTCTTTCTTTATAAAGGGTAATTAATCATTATTATCCCATACTATATTCTTGCATCCTGTCACCACTCTCTTCGCCCATATACAATGCTCTCGTTATTTTTGGTTGATTTTAAGGTCAGGAAACCAAAAACCTTAAAAACAAATAGTGTCACTGAAGCCATCTCTCATCTGAAACCACTCTCTAATTAGGACTGCGAGTCATTTTTAAGCAGTGAGTTTCAAAACTTTATGAAGTAGCACAAATTGTGAATTTTGCACAACTTTGTAGCAGGCAAAGTTTACTGGAAAAAAACGATTCTGTGGGTGACTTTTCATGGCAAAACTATTTTTTTACTAGAGAATTGTTTGAAAAAATGTGTTTTTTCAGGAGAATTCCCCTGTTAAAGTATGTTTTACTTGGGTTTCCTTCAGCGACGCCTCAGTATTGCAGGAATTTTTGCATGCAATTAATTTGAATTTTTGCCAACATTGTGAAATTTGCATGTTGATGAACTTTTAAAAATAACTTCAGGAAAGGGGCAGAAGCGAATTTCAATTATTACACTCTTGCTACTCTTGATTTTGAGCTATCAACGTAACTTTATAGGCGCTAACAGCAGGTATTTTAGCCCCTTTTTTCTCTTTTATGCAGCCTGCGATGGCACTGGCCCTGGTAGCAAATACGCTATTGTGGATTCAAGCAATATTGACCGATTCATTAACTGTACAAAAATTAAAGGCAACCTGGACTTTCTCCGAACAAGCTTTGATGGGTAAATGGCCATCCCACCCTCATACTTTCATGAAGTTTGTTGTCCTACTGTGTGGCCTGAACCCCCTTACCGTACTGACCATTGTTCTCTGTGTCCCGCAGCGACGACCATTACAACATCTTGCCTCTGGACCCCGAAAAACTCAATGTTTTCAGGAGTGTGCAGGAGATCACAGGTAGGTGGGTGGATCATCAAAGACGTTGAAGACAGAGAGGCTTTGGGGAGACGCGGGGTATAAAGAGAGGGAGACGAGGCCTGAGGGAGAGATTCAAGCAGAGAAAATGTTGGGGTGAGACAGACGGAGAAAACTAAAGTGAGCACGACTGAGAAAAGACAACAGGGACCATCTGGCTGCACTATTTCCCAGTCCTGCTATTTCATTTAAAGAAGTGATATTTAATGGGAGATTTAATAATTCCTATCTGTAAAGCGCAAACAAATCACCTCTTTAGGGTTTCAAGGCGCTGAGGGCCGTTGGGGAGATTAAGTGAGCTATTGCCCAGAGTCACATGAGGCTGAGTTGAGCTGCTGCCGGTGATCCAACCGTGAGCCCCACGCTCTGGAGTTAGCCGCTCTGGCCGCTGCACCACACCTCTCCCATTGACTTAGCCTTGATTCATTTCATGTCAACCAGGCGGATTAAAGTATCAGACAGTGGTTTATGAAATTAAAACCCTGGACCGGGAGGATAGTGTTCTGGTGACACAAAGCCTTGTGGAGACCCATGATGAAGAGAAAGCAAGAGATAGTGAAAGTGAAAGTAAATCATGTTGGAGACTGAAGGAGGATAGATGTGGGAAGGATTACGATCAGAGAATTATGGTGTTTACAAGTGTGTAGGTTTTGCACCCCTCTGGGTGGCAATGAAGGAGCCTGAAGGGGTGGGTCTACCTGTTGTTCGTCCCTGAGACGCTCTTACTTCTTTTTCAGGATACCTGAACATTCAGGCATGGCCAAAGAATATGACGGACCTGGGTGTTTTCGCCAACCTGACCATCATTGGGGGGCGCAGCCTTTACAAGTGAGTGACCCCTTCACTCAGCAGTCCACCATCTTGTTTGCTACTATTAGACTTCAACGCACCATACATTGGTCTCCATTCCAATACAACCCTTTGGCCCAACAGTATACCACACACACCCGACCCGCTAATATGGGCCGGATTATGAGTGTAGGGGCTAGTTATTGCACCTGATTAATAACGATACCACAGGTTAGGTTAATCATTGGGTGCGATAAATAGCACCTATTACGAGTTTGATGGGAATAACATGCAGATATTTGGTGTTTAATGCACCAAAATACGCATTATACAGTAAATATGTTGTGCTTTTCCCCATTAGATTTCGTTATGTTTCACTTGTCAAAATTTAAAGAAGGTTGAGGTATTTAACGCATCTGATAATTATGGGTTAGTAACACTTAACTCATAATTCCAAGCCCTGCACCAACAGGGGTTTATGCAGGGGGTGGAAAATAATTACCCACCTGTAATCAGGCCCTATGTGTGTGTGTTATTTTACAATCTGATGTATATGCTTCATTCATTGTAATATTCGAAGAGACTGTTATGACTGCAGAGTCATTCATCCACACTAACACAGACTCCTTTCCACCTGTACCAACAGTGGATATTGCAGATGTTTGCCACCACAAGAAAATGCAGTGAATGTTTTCTGTGAAGGTGGCTCTTGCCAAGGTGGCAAATGTTTGGGTGGCAACTGAGGAGAAATGTTTCTCATGCCTGTTTACAGCTGCAGGGAGGGCAGAACTCCATCAAACAAGTTATAAAGCTAACACTATAGGCATCCGGGGGAAACTTCCTTTACAACGCAACTTTTACCACGCAGAGCCTTTACGACGCAACTATTACAACGCATGTCATTACAACGCATTGCGCTGGGGGGCGCTCTAGGATAGGGAATAGATTTAATTTACTATCCAACACCTTCCCTACTATCCACAGGGACTGGAGTTGGAATAGTAAATTAAACTATTCACTATCCAGCACCCCTAAGCGCTATGCGTTGTAACAGCATGCGTTGTAAAAAGTGCGTTGTAAAAGCATGCGTGGTAAAAGCATGCGTTGTAATGTCATACGTCCGGCATCCAGAGCAGACAAATGCCATTACTTCTCAGAAGTCAGAAGAAAAGCATAAACATGCCTAGCCTCTCACACAGCTATCACAAAGCCGCCTGTGTCTCTCTGGCTGCCGGGCACCCTGGAGGTTCATTGTCAATGCCAGTTCCATTCCAAATCTTTATTCGGCTATAAAAGAAAAGCCATAAAATGACAAGCAAAATAGCACATCTAAAAGCAATTAAAACATTTGATGTAGCTTAGTTATAATTATAAAATTCATTGTATTTGTTGCGCTATAGCATATCACGTTTTCTCACATTAATCGTTTTCGAAATAAATAAAACAACATTATAACATATAAAGGGATCATCTGATGTCGCCAGATATTTAATTGCTACTATATGTGGCCTAATGTTCTGTGCAACAAACAAATGTTTAAGATAAAAACACCTAAAATTCTGATAAAACTTACAAAACAATAGAAAGTGCAATGTGCTTTCTTTGCTTCGGTTGTCACAGGGGCATAAAACCATATCAGGTGGGCGGAGCTTCATGGTTGGGACGCCAACTAGATGGTGCACAATACCGCATCTCATTCTTGTTAACACAAGACTATGCTGCGCCTTAGTCATATATGATAGTTAAATGTTTCCTCCAAATTCAGGGATTTATACAAGGTGACCATTGATTTATTCTGCTCATCCATCGATCGACAGTCCAGTCAATGCTGGAGAAAAGTTTCTTTAATACTTTTCTTTGTAAGTGACAATACTTTTGTGGGATCTGACCAGATACATGTCCTATACAGCCTTACGAGGGAGAAATTAATGTACAGTAGCCAGGGAATGCTTAATACATCATTCAGGGTTAGGCAATCTAAAATAATTGATCTTGTAAAAGCAGTTTCTTCCTTGCCCCATAGTGAAGCACACAATAACAACGGTCTAACAAATAAAAGATCCTATAAAATCTTTAGTCCCACCTCATGGTGTACAATAGTGTTTGAAGCAGGAGGAAGGTAAATATAATAGACGGTTTAAAAAGCAGTTTTCTTCTATTTGTAAGGCCATGCTACCATTTCATTAATTGGTTGGTTCCCTAATTTTGAAGAAAATTTAGAAATCCCTTGGGATGCACTACTCATTTTAGCTCTGGTGTTAAAAACATGTTGTGACCATGAGCCGCTACCCTTAAATAAAATACCCACATAGAAAAAGAGGTCACTGGACTAATTGGGATATTATCAATAAAGAACGAATTGCAGGGTTTATGTTTTGGCCCACAGACCATGGTAAATGTTTTAGATTTGTTAATTACCATTTTCTTTTGCGTCATGAACCCAGCAAAAGCATTCATCAATCTCTGAAGGCCCACTGCGGTCTGCACCAATAATACTGCGACGTCCGCATATAACAATACAGGTATTAGGTGGCCAGCCACCGAGGGGCATCAGCCTGAATCATCTGTAAGCGGTTATCTACCCCATTAATAAAAAGAGAAAATAATATTGGCACTAACACACAATCCTGTTGTATACCTCGCCAATTTTAAATTTAGTTGAACATTTCCCCTGAGGGCCAAAACGGACTTGGTTGGTTAAGTTCTCGTACAGACGAGAGAGAAATCCAACAATCAGCCTAGGTGCTCCCATGAAAATCAGGGTCGGCCAGAGTAGATTATGCTCGACCAGATCGAATTCGCTACTTAGATCGGCAAAGCATAGATATAGTGCACCTGCCTTAGCCCTAGCATATTTGCCAATAAGTAGCTTTAAATTAATACATTGCTTGATAGTCCCGAGCCCTTTTCTGAACCCAAATTGCACCGGGGATAAGATAGAATGCTCTTGCGCCCATTCCCCCAGCCATAGTAGCAAGAACCTACTCTTTACTTTCAAGGAGGTGTCTAGGAGAGACATAGGGCGATAGTTTTTTTTAATCTGTTTTATCACCTTTTTTATATATGGGTACAATGATGGATTCCCCCCTAGAGGGTGGAATTGTATCTGTTACAGCTGAATTAAATGCCCTGGTCAGAATAGGTCCCCATAATTCAAGGGCAGATTTGACCCCTTGGGCGCGGCCGCGATTCTGCTCCTGTGCAGCGCTTTTAATGAGTGGGCGGGTTCATGACGGGCCCCAGCCATCATCAGCACCCGCCCACCATAGTGCATGACGGCCGGGGGCCGTCATCAGCATGGAAGGGGTTAAAAACATCGACTGGGACCCCATCAGGGCCTGGGGCTCGGCCTCTGGCACTATCCTGTATAGCCCAATGGACTTCTTCATTAGTGATGTTCAGGGCGAGACGTACCCCCTCACACAATGGCTCCCAGTAAGGCCCTGTCAGCATCTCACCACTATTACTAAACATTCCGGAGAAATGAGTCACCCATCTATCACAGGGAACAAAAGAGCAGAACTCAGGGATATATCATCGTTCTTTAAAAAGGGAGCAATTACTGTATCCCAAAAAAGTTTGGTATTCCTGGTTTTTACAGAAATGGCCAGGTTTACCCAAGCTTCCACCTGAAGTATCTTTTTCCTAGCTGCTATAGCTAATTTATACTTGCTCCGAAGGGATTTGATAATGAAAATATCCAGTAGGCAATTAGACAGGGCATATTTGAGTGACTGTAGTGCTTTGGTAGAAGCACTATCAAACCATCCCCTTCTATTGTTCCCTGATGTATTTGGGTACTTAGTTAAAAATTATTTAATGGAGATTACAATATGACTAACATGTTCAATCATTATATTTTTGTCAATTTCGTCCTGAAGACAGAAAGTTATTTCCTTATAATTAGACCTTACTATTTTCTCCACAATTGTGCGGGGATCAACACCTGTCCATTTGATTCTTATGCCGTTTTTCCTAATAGGCTTGATACTAATTTATCATTTCGAATGAGGCCTGTCTTTGGCCCCAAAAGAAGAACGGTAGTGTAACTAGGTTGTGGTCACTTAGAATTGAGGGTACTACACTAAGATTACCACACATATCAATGGCGGAAACAGATAACGGCACGTGATCTATAGTAGAAAATACATTTCTCTGAGTGAAGGTTGGGACTGTTTCCCCACTGGGGAAGCAGCAACCTCGAAGTAATTGGAGATCATATTTGATCAGGTTTAGTGATTGCCCATACTTGTTGTGGCCAAAATGGTCAATTCCCTCCCCATCCTGGTAAATATGGCCACATGCCTGGGTGGTGGATACTGCACATGTCTGACTGTTAAAGTCTCCTGTCCACACTAGTACATAGTCCATATTAATAGGAGCTAGAAAGGTTTCAAGGCTGTGGTCAAGGGCTGAAGCCACCCTCCAGTCAGCATTCCCTATCTTATTCAATATCCCATTCACGTTCCATGTTGCAAGCGTAAACCCTCCCTCAAAGGGCTGGCATACAGGGGCCGTACTTGGTGCATGAATGGGTATATTACAGGTACTAGAATTATCATTGCCAGTCGCCATGGCGGGCTTGGCTACCGCCAGCCTACAAACTGGGTGTGTCTCAGGGTTAGATTTATGATCTTTAACCCGTTGTCCGCGGCGCAAATTCTGCCGCGGTGCAGGTGATTTAATGAGTGGGCGGTTTCGGACGGCGCCTGGCCGTCCTCCGCACATGCCCACTGTGACGTTGGATGGCCGGGGGCCGTCCGACGCACCGAACGGGTTAAGGGATAGTTGACTTGCCTGAACAGTTATAAGGTCTCTTCCCCAATAGGTTCTGGAGTCCCTGGCATGGCTTTGATCAGGACTGAGTCATTTGTTACCATCCAAAGTACTTAGTGCCTGGCATCTATTTGGCACTGTGAACTTGGAGCAATATGGCAGATATGGTCTTGGGGTCACCCTTAGTGCTTGCAGGTCCGATGTATCATTAAGACATTGACCTGTACTTGGTAGATGTCGATAAAATAAACCCAATGGGAATATGCCTATATCTTGGGTAACCAGGGTACGTTCCCTCACCTTTGTGTGAATACCTCTAGCAACTCTAGGATTCCTGAAATTAATAACTGCACAGTCCCCATCAAAGTTTGTTTTCCAGCGGCCCAATCCACCCTACTGTCCTTGTAAACAGGATTCCTTGTGCTCTAACAGGCAAAAATAAGTGCTTAGCGCTAAGGCAGTGGACAACCTTGTTCTTTAAAAATTCTGTGGTTTCCCTAGCTCCTGGCTTCAGCAGGGGGACATTAATAAGCCATTGAAGACAGTTGTTAGCTTCTCCCAAAATGGGGTCCATGCTGATTTGTCCATGGGGTTACTGTTATTATCAGTTACTCCTTGTAGCAAAGGTATATTTGGGGAGCTCAAAATGACAAGAATTTCATTCATTGTCTTTCTTTTACTTTTAGCTGCTGGTAGGCGAACAGTAGTTTGAACAATAATTGCAGCTTTAGCTGTGCCTGTTAAGTCCTGGGGTGGGAAAATCAGAGCTAACACAGTAGGCAGTTGGCAAGCTGTAGAGTTCACGGACCCATTAGTGCATCCTGAGCTATGGGGATCTTGATATTTACCTGGGCCAGACTTCTCTTTGATAAATGTTATGCATTCAGTTCCCCCATTTTGGCTAGTTGTACTAAGGGACATGCGCCACTCAGCTAGGTCGATTTCTTTGGATAGGTCTCCCACGGCTCGGGCAAGAAAGTTATTTATGGTGGTCCTCTTAAGTGTAATAGATGTCTCTGTAGAAGGCTTTGCCCGGGCTTGGCCCTGGCCTACCCGCACACGTCCTGTGTCCTGTGTCCAGTGTTTATGGCTTCGGGAGGACTGGCCACGCCTCCCACGCCATTGCCACTAAAATCGCTGGGCGACCGAGTTCCACCCCAGCAGCCAGGAACAGGTGTGGAGGAAAGTACAGGCTGGCTCCCCCATCCCGTAACAATAAGCGTCCTGCGCTGCGGGAGTACCCAGAAGTGTTTATGGAGCCGGGAGGACTGGCCACGCCTTCCGCGCCATTGCCGCAAACAAAGCTGGGGGATCGAGTCCCACCTCATCAGCCAGGAACAGGTGTAGAGGAAAGTGCAGATAGGCTCCACCACCCCGTAACGATAAGGTTCATTGTCATTGCTGCTTGCCCCTTGTGGAGCTTTTCAGCCCTTCATTCTGTAATAGTGCTATCTCACCTTCCCATGGCTGACAAGACTTTCAGATTGAAATATAATCTTTAGGATGTCTGTCAGGCATCTTAGCTCTGCATAATGTTTTCAAACCACCGAACGTCTACTCTATTCACTGATAAATAAAAGTAACTCAAACAATATCCATTAGGCTTTTGTATCTAGAGTATGAAAATAGGCAGTCTGTAGTAACTAGCTCATACATTGTGTTCAGTTGTTTAAAAATAACAGTAGTTTCCCTAAAAAAACCTTTTCAGACTTACCATTCCAATGGCACAGAAAAATGTTTCTGCATACATTTAAATATGTTGTTGCTTACGATTTTGAGAAAGAAGTGTTTGTTTATGTATTTGTGCAAAATAGAATTCTAGTCCCCTCTACTAGGTCAGGTCCTTCTACAGAGGCGACGCCCCTTTAAGGGATGTCTAGTTATGTTTCATGGCTGTGCCCCTTTTGAGACCCCACCTTTTCCATCCCACTTACAGCACTGTGGCCTGCCCTGTCATCTCTCCAGAAATGTGACGCTTGCTTTGCATGCAACAAAACAGTAACATATTTGTAATGCTTTCATAAAAAGGCATAAGGATTGTGCTGCGTGTCAAGCTTGCGGAGAGTGAGGAAGAGCAGCAGCTAACCTTATAAATTAAATTATGAATTAACCTGTCAGAGTGACACCTGATGTCCCACCTCGCTTCATACGAGAAAGAGTCCTTTGAAGAAGTAAGCATCGGCAATATTTTATTTGTAGTGGTCACGGCAGTCACATGAATCTCCCTACAATTCCACAACATGCATTTTATCAGGATGTATGACGTTACAACGCATGCTTTTACAACGCATGCCATTACGACGCAGGTTTTACAACGCAAATCGTTACAACGACTTGCGTTGGGGGCGCTGGATAGTGAATAGTTTAATTTACTATTCCAACTCCAGTCCCCGTGGATAGTAGGGAAGTTGTTGGATAGTAATTAAAGTATTCCCTATCCTAGAGCGCCCTCCAGCGCAATTCGTTGTAATGACTTGCATTGTAAAAGTTGCGTCGTAATGGTAGTGCGTTGTAAAAGTTGCATTGTAAAGGATGTTTTTGATATAATTGTGGTCAGGGTGTTGGGAAACTGGGACGGACAGTAAAAAACAGCGACTGTCGGGGGGAAATCTGGGACGTCTGGTCATCCTAGATCTGGGGGAGTGATGTCGCATTTGTAGGCCAAGGGTAACCTCCACCATTGCATTGCAGCCGCGGTTTTTCCCTGCTGGTGATGAAGAACAAGAACATGACATCACTCGGCTTCCGGTCCTTGCGGGAAATCAGTGCAGGCAAGGTGTACATCACAGACAACGGGCAGTTGTGTTTCTACCACACCGTGAGATGGAGCGCCATCTTCCGTGACCGAAAACAAGGCACTGACATCAAGAACAATCGGCCTGAGAAGGAGTGCGGTGAGGAGTCTCAGCCTGCCTCAGCTGGACCCTAGGCCTCGCTGTGTGTCTGTCTCTTCTCTGTCCCCTTCTCTGGTCATGTCATGCTACCCTTCCTTTAGAATGTATTATTTTATTTTATTCTGTGGGCTCTATGGATTTGCAAGCCTCCAGCTTAATCTTCACTGGGTCATCAGGGCACCTTCTGTTTAGGTGTCTTTCTACGTGGCCTGTCAAGTGGCATCTCTTCAATTTCTCTGTCTCCCTCCACCTAGTGTTGCTGTGGGTCTCAATCTGTCCTCAGTGTCTGTTTTCTATGTCTGACAAGCATCTCTAGGGTGCCTCTTTATTGTATCTCTGTATAGTGTCTTTTTGTCCATAACTTCATTCAAAGCCTCTTCCTTTCGGTCCCAGAAGGTCAGGTTGTCAGGATATCCACATGAGATACATTTACATACAGTGAAACGAATTGGAATGTAGTGGTGATTTAAAAAAATCTAGCACAGATCCAGCCCTCCTGGACCTACATATTCCCAGTCTTTTCTCTGTACTTAATCTCATACTTCTTGCATGTTACGATTTTCTCTAGTTGCAGTTCTGACCTTTGAACCCTGTTTCTTTGACCCCCACAGTGGCTGCAGGTCATATCTGTCACCCTTTGTGCTCTACTGAGGGCTGCTGGGGCCCTGACCAAGATCAGTGTGTGTCCTGCAGGAACTACAGTCGTGAAGGAACCTGCGTGGCTACCTGCAACCTATACGAGGGGTAAGAGCTCTCAGCGGAATCCCTTCTGGGCGAAGTCTGCAAATAACAGCATGTGTTCAAACCTTTCTGTCTCCTGTCGAAGCCAGCTTCCTGCGAATTAGACAGAATGGCATAAATCTAGTTACAATCACAGTAAACAAGGACTTTGAAAGCCAATAATTCTGGTTTGAATATGTTAGCGCGTAATAATTTTGATGTGAATCAATCAGTGAGTACTTGTATCGTGTGGCTATTCACCCTGGATGGTATCCACATGTTTAGCTCTCACTGATCTCAATCGAAGAGCTAGGTATTGAGTCGCTTTTTGAAGTTCATGAGTGAGGGTGACGTTTGCAGGTGGAGGGATAGGACGTTCCAGGACCTGGCGGCAAGGTAGGAAAATGAATAACCTCCACTTTAGCTTGGCAAATGTGGGGGACACGTTAACAGTGGCTTTGGAAAATAAAGCAAAATTAAATATATCTCTTGTACAAATATTGAATACTTTTTCACTTAAGATGTATGAGGGAATATGCCTGTTGACTGCATTTGGATGTTCTACAGAAACACTGCCTAAGTAGAGGCTGTTTCCAAGAGCATCATAGATTTCCTAATCACAAGGTTCCCACTTCAGTTCATGCCATTTGGCACACTGTTTTCTTCATGTTTTTCTATCAAATAAACCAGGGTTCTCTAATGTTGATCCTGAAGGGCCGGATCCACAACAGATTTTGTGCATTTACACATTTAGAAAAATGTAGTTATCTTAAAAATCTGGCATAGATCAGGCCCTCCAGGACCGACATTGGAGAACCCTGAAATAAAAAATGGCATACCTAATGTTGTCTCTAGCCAGACCTAAACAATGATGTCCAGAAAACACTTCCCCTCGTAGTATTCTTACAGTGTTCATATTACCGTTTGAACTTTAGTCCTACACTATCTTCTAATTCTATTACCTCCTCGATTCTTCCGCGATCTTCTTCTAATTCTATCACCTCCTCGAGTCTTCCTTGATCTTCTTCTAATTATTTATCTTTAAAATTCTAAGTCTGCTTCTTCAGGTATTCGAACAGCACTCGGACAGCATCTCGGTCTCTCAACGTTCTTGCTGTGACTGCGGAACTGCTCTAACTAAACTACCTCAATTATACTTTCCTAATGGCATGTACCAGCCCCTAAATGTTTCAACTTTAGGAAACCCCTACTTCTGATTGGAAATGCTAAGGGGATGATCATCACACCATGCTAAGTTTTGATAATTTTTCTTTATGCTTTATTTCCCACCTGTATTTTTTCAAACTTTATCAACAACAACGTATACATTTTACAGTTGTTCATTGAATCTTCAGGATGTTCAGCTGGTTCCCAGGACATGTACTAAGACCGTCCTTGGACGAGTTTCAAGACTTGTCAACACTGTTTCGGACTTGTCATCTTTGCGGATGTGGGAGGAACCACGTGGGTGGCAGACTTTAGCATTGTTCAGAGGCCCAAATACGAACTAATAGAGAGGTCAAAAGAAAGGATATTCATTTCATTTTAAAATGATTTCACTGTATACCACCTATTTCTACTCTAATCTCATTTACTTATAAAGACTCTTCATGCATTAGCATTTAGTATACAACTCACTTTAGTTCCAGCAAAGCAGATTCTTAGCACGTGAGTTTCTGAGCAGCCATTTTAGATGCTATTGCGCAGAAGCAGAAATTTCCCTCCAAGCGTAAAGACGTCATTCTGCGTAGATGCAGTTGATGCATGTGCAATACAGTTTCTCACGTTAGCAGACATTTTAAGTCTCACTCATGTTACTTGTTAGTAAAACACATAGGAAAGCTTCCTCTATCTAGAAATATATGAAATGTGGTGCATATTAGTAACAAAATACATTGTTAATACTTCGTTACGGGGTTATATGAGAGGATTGCGTCCAAGCAAGTCTCTTTTATACGAGTCCTTGCTCCATCACCTGAACACTGTGGCAATGTCTGAACAATATAATTATCAATACACTCATACCCGTACAAGTACAGATCAAAGAAGAGAAGGAAAGCGCTATAACTTCATATTTTACAGCAAAAACAATATCTAATAAGAGATGCAAACAGAACAGCCCTGCACACCTCGGCATGAGATGACAGAACTCGGATCAAATAAAACTCAAGAAATTCACTTTTTACATCACAAATTTGCAATTACCAGGAAGACTAATCTCACTGAAAACACCACTAGGTCCCCCTGAAAGTAGGTATCCTTAAAACAACTTGTCTATCTTCTTCACGTTGAGATGAAACTCCAGGAAGAGCCGAATAATTCTCTTCAAACTAAAATAGTGCCTGCCTCCACTTAAAAAAAAACCCGGTTGTGAAGCACTTTGTTAAAAAAATATTCACTCTTATCAAAGGATATGTCCAGTTACTGGCCCATTTCAAAGTTATCCATCAGTCTCTGTTGCCTGTCTGTGGGGTGAGTGAGCAGATACAGCCATTCCAGGGATAGCGCTATGTTTTATTATTATAACTTATAGAGCGCACGATGTGTCAAAGCGCTAACGGAAAGCCACCCAATTCCTAACAGAAATCAGAGAAGTCCCAGTGACTAAGGCAGATGGCCATGCTTTCAGCAGTTGTTTTGAACACGGCCAGAGAGTTAGCTTCTAAGATATCCACAGTTTGACAAGTGGGCCATGCCCCCCAACAAATAATTCCAAACAAAGTCTCCAGCATCGGGGGCACCAACCCTGCAGGGCGGCCGTGCCAAACGGGGACAGAGGATTCCGTGGTACAATTCGACGAGACAAAAGGTGCTAAAGCCCAGAACTGAAATCCAACAGCATTTAATCACTGATAAACACACAGGCTGCTGCAAAATAATATCCATTTTAACCTGACGAGTTTCAGCAGTAACGCCTTGTTCACAGGAAATGAGTTCTCACAGCCCACACTGCCCAGGTGTTTTTAAGCTCCAATGTCATGTGCCAACAAGTAGTGAAATACTACAAGTCACTGTTTATGGTCACACTCTCTGTCCATCCATCTTATCAGTCACCTATTCAGTCATTTGCTCATTCATCAATCCCTACCCCTATCCACCTCAACCAAAAAAAATAGAAACCTCAAGATGCCCAAGTTAATTGAAAACCTATGTTATTAAAAATCTTTGTGGCAAATTATTTGAGAGAAGAGAAATGAGAAAGATAATATTTTGGAAAACCAAAAGCAAGATAAGCAGCAAGCTAGAGATTTTCAACTGTCCTACAGTATTATTGTGTTCAGTTAAAAATATCACTCAGTTCCATCCGGTGCTCCATGTCCTTTGACACTGCACTGATATCTCTTCTGAAGTTGGTCAAAATTACATCACATGGCTGCCAGCTGCATAATGTGCCAGAAAACTGTAAAACTCATAGTGCTGAAATTACAGACAAACGCTGCCCGTGGTCAGATGAATAATGGACAACAGACCTCAGGCTAAAATGACGGACAGGCTGGGTAATTTAGAGACCGGTGGTCAGACTGGTACCACAGCTCCTCTCATCTCAGGTTAGCCAGGTACGAGGAAGACTCTTCGCCGTACAGGAATCAGTGCTGCTAAATCATTCCCCCATGCTTGGGTGAGGAAAGCAGTAAACGGTGTGGGAGGTATGATTCCACGCACTATAAAGTTCCTCTGGTAAGCCCTCAGTGCTCCCAATACCAGTCTTCTAGACCCAGACAACAAACTATGGCTGCTGCTGACCAGAGACACGATTCTGCCCTCCTGCTGCTGAGCCAAGCTCGAGCAGAGGAAGGCAAAACAATAGGAATCCTGTCACGGGGAGGTGGGACCACCTCTGAGACAGGACTTAGTGTATTGGGACAGGGCAGGACGCTTGCCACCGCCACTCAGACTGCTTGAAGGGCACATTTGATGCCCTCCTTGCATACTCCAGTCCAAACCAGTTGAGGGAACTGTTGGCTCCCGCTCAGGTGCAAAACTGGACAAAGGGCATGTGAGTATCCTCCCACTGTCCAGCACCTCTTCTGGAAGGGACCCCTGAATTGTTCCAACCCTCTCCTTGGGGTACTTAGGAGCTTACCTGTGTGTGGTTCCTTAGATTCGTC
The DNA here is from genome assembly GCF_964261635.1 of Lissotriton helveticus. Taxonomy (NCBI): domain Eukaryota; kingdom Metazoa; phylum Chordata; class Amphibia; order Caudata; family Salamandridae; genus Lissotriton; species Lissotriton helveticus. The sequence continues at coordinate 1,470,058,473 of NC_136057.1, read as the reverse complement.
GTGGGACAAGATCCAGATCCAACACCACTTCAACTTTGACCATCCGGGTACTCTGGAAATCGCTGGACTTCGCTTTGGGGAACCGAGACTGCAATGGAGAAGACTGCTGCTGCTCCTGGTCTCGTCGACCTGCAAGTCTCCTGCAACATTTGTGCCTGTGCTCCATAGAGGTTCTTCACAAGGCCTGTGTACATCCAAGACACCCAAAAAAATCTCCCTTGGAGTGAAGGAGTCACTTCCCTGCATCTGCAGGCACCACAACGAAGCTGACCGGTCTGCTGTTCAAGAGTTCCTACAGACTCCGAAAGGTCCAGCAATACAGGTGGTGGTTCTGCAACTCCCACGAGGCCTGTACTGTCTTCCTAGCAAGTTGGAAGCCAATATCCCTTGTCGGAACCGCTGGAGCAGTACCCCTGTGCACCGCTTTGACTTGCCGTTGCCAAGTGTTGTTGACTCTCCTCTCCTGAAATCTTCGGCCTCCAAGAAGCTCCAGCCGCAAGCAACACCTGCAGCCAAGATCTTTGCCTGCACTGCATCCCTTGCACCGTGGGCCTTCATCCTTTGGTGAGCTGCTCAAGGTCGTCATGTGACTCCTTTGCCTATGGCCTGTGGGTCCGCTTGAAGGTCTTCTTTGATTCCAGTGGGTTCCCCTGCTTGCTTGGGCCTGCTCTGACTTACCTGCTTGTGGTGAGTCACTTGGACCGTGCTGGTCCCGACACTGCACCTTTTTCAACAACTACGTGTCTTGACGCTGCCAAGACTTGTTGGTACCCCTGCCAGACACTGACCCCTTGGGTCTCAGCACCCGACATGGGACAACTCGTGAAAGGCTCCTGGTCTTCCTCGGTGTCCCCTGGTCCATACAGCTGCAACTACAAGGGCACCGTCAACTCTCCTGCATTCCTAACATCGGTGGGCCTTCGTATTCCGTGCCTTCTGGTCACTCCTGAGTGGGAGGATGCCTGAACGGATGGTTGCACAGATTTGAATGGATGAATAGATGGATCTTGGTGAGTGGATGGGTAGATGAATGAATGAATGCACTTGCTTGCGTGGATGGATGGACAGACGGAGGGATGGATGGACGGAGACACAGGTGCTTGGGTGGATACAGGAAAGGATATATGTAAATGAATGGATCATGGTTGGTGGAAGGATTAATAGATGGATGGATGGACTGATGGGTGGGTGCATAGGCAAACGGATGGATTTTGGCAGATCCAAAGATGGATTGGTCGGTGGATGCTTGGATTATGGATAGATTAGGGTGTTGTAGTCATTCATTTTTTTTTTTTTTTCAAAAACAAACAAACTCCTGATTTGGGAGTTTGATTTTGTAAAATAAAATTAGGTAAATGGTCATCAAACCCAGCGGCGCTTTTATGCCACAAAAAAAGGAACCACCATGACACCAGTTCCCTTCAATGCGCTCTGATGACCACTGGGCTGGCAGTCATCCCTAAATTTTGCAGGCGGTAGTCCATCAGGGTGGAGGAGGTAATTTGGTGTGCCACCCTGATGGACTGAACTCCGCCCACCAAACTCTAAATCAGGCCCTTAATTCTTTATCTTAACCATGCACACTATAATCAAAGTAATCTTATTTGAATTGCTTTGCACTGCAGCAGACTTTGTATTGCTTTGTTGTTGATCCAAGTGTGGACATCAAACCTGTGAGCTTTTCCAGTGCTTATACAAGATCTCGAAGCTACCACTGAGACTAAGTCTAGGCTGACGTATGCAGAAGTAGAGCCAGAACATTGAGGGGAGGTTGGGTGAAACCCTACACTAGTTTTGTCAGAAACAACTCTTATCTACCTTTTATTTGATCTAACTACTTACTCAACATTTTGCTCCCTATGCCTTTAGTAGCAGCAGTACTATCAGAAGGACACTGTTACAGAGGCTATCATTCATGGTAAAGGCCAGAATTGTGTGAAAACTGCCCTGTACGTTGGCTGCCGAATCTTGCTTTATTTACCTATGTTTGATAGATTTTTCATCTTTAAATAAACCCAGTTACATGTGACTGTTTTCTCAATACTGCTATTATACATATGTATTATATACACCAATGAACATAAACCTACATTGACTTGTACTTGTATTAAATGTATATTTACTTACTTTTCTATTATTGCTTGACCTACTCTAATATGTCCATAAAATTGACTTTTTTTTAATCTGAATTTTGCACCTTTGTCCTGAATGTTTATAGACACTGGCCAGAATTTGCCTCCATGCCAGATGCTTACTCTAGTGGTAACAGGAGAGCAGAGGTTGGGGAACCGGATGTCCATTTGCTACAGCTTTATGTTTCTGGGGTCTGAAGTGACCTCACTGCTCCATCCTCATTTTGTGTATATTTGGGCGATGTTGAAGCTGCCACCATGCCAATACTTGTGCATGCCATGCGCCTCCCTCTGATCCGCCTATAATGAGCGCGCTCAACAAATGATGTGCAAGGGCTGACCAGTCTATTTTTGCACCCTCTTGTTTTTCTCGGCAGGGAGTTTCGGGAGTACACCCACGAAAACCGGTGCCTCCCGTGCCATCCGCAGTGCCAGGCAATGGATGGTGGCCTGACTTGCAATGGCTCGGTATGTATGAAGTTTTAAAAATATGCCACCCATATTTTCCCTTGTAGTGTGAAGAGCTTTATTTATTTATTTTATATTCTTATAAAGCGCCAGACTAGACCCCCGAAGGGGTATGCATCATAGGACATAGTGTGAGGACATGGTACTGGCGAACAGTGTGAGAAGATAGCACCATTGGGCAGTGAGAGAAAATGGCACTGGTGCACAGTGTGAGGCGCTAGCACAGGTGGGCAGTGTGAAGAGATAGCACTGGGCACAATGTCAGGAGGCAGAGTGCGAAGCTGGCACTGACGGTCAATGTGAGAAGTTGCCACTGGTGGGCCATGCTTTCACTGGTGAGGATTGTGAACAGTTGGCACTGGTGGGCAGAATGAAAAGCTGGCCCTGAGGCATGGTGTAAGTAGTCGGCACTTGAAGGGCAGTCGGCAGTGCCCGATGCTGGCAGTGGATGGTAGTGGAAGACTACGGCCGTGGTGGTGTGGGCAGCTGGCAGTATAGGATACTGGCACTGGTAGGCAGTGTACAGTGTTAGAACTGGTAGCAGTGTGAGACTGGCCTTGGTGCATAGTGTGGTAAGCTAGCATTGATGGGCAGTGGGCGAAGGTGATAGGCCGTGTGTAGAGCTTGCACAGTGCATGGAGCTGTACTGCTAAGGGCGGCTTCGGACTCCAGTGCGCACGGATCCAATGTTACTCCATACAAGGGCCCAGGCGCGAGACACCCATTGGGCTCACGGGGCTTCAGCCCCCCCGTCGTGTGTGTCAGCCCGGGCGGAGACAGCTTCGGGGGGGGGCTGGTGAGCATTTAATTGCAGCCGCACCCGAGTACTTAACAGGTCTTTAACCCCTTTGATGCTGATGACGGCCCCCAGCCGTCATGCATCACGGGGCTTGTGTGCTGATGACGGCTGGGGGCCGTCATAAACCCGCCCACTCGTGATTCTGCCGCACAGGTGCAGAATCGCGGCCGCGCCCAAGGGGTTAAAAGACCATTACATTTAAATGAGGCTTTTGTTGTGTGTTCACCCCTTCTTACAGCCACTCTGTCTATGGTTGGAAGAATTAGCCCCCCACGAAATATTTTTCAGCCCCCCACGAAATTTGGCTCTAGTTGCCCGCCTGCAAGGGCCTCCCTGCAGGCCAAAGCAGAGCTCTCGTTGGTCCAAATGCACAGCATGGCTCGTCGCATGACAAACCGACCTCTATCAGGTGTGGCGACTGCGGCTTGATGCACCGTCTGCACAGCGCCCAAGTGTTTGGAGTGACCTCGTGTGCGCGCTCAACCAAACTCTGCAATCAACCGCTGCGTAGATGCTGAGGCGCTCTCTTCTCTCCCCAGAAGGCGGACAGGTGCGTGAAATGCGCCAACTTCCGGGACGGGCCGCGCTGCGTGGCGGCGTGCCTGAACGGCATCATGGGAGAGAGGGGGCCCATCTTTAAGTACCCGGACGCCAACAATGAATGCCACCCCTGCCACGAGAACTGCACCCAAGGGTAAGGAAGAAGGGGGCGCCTCGCTCTGGGTGTAATATTTGTCTCAGCCTCCTGTGTCTTTTTCCCCATTCTGTGCCCCTCTTCTTTCTATTCTTTTATCTCCGCCAAATCTTTCCGTACCCCTCTCTCTCTCCTTCTCTGACCTCTAGCCTTTGCTGTTATTATTGAATATGGTCCAATGACATACCCCTCCCTCTCTGCATCTCTGCCCTCTCCGCACCACTGTACTGGCTTCTTTTCTCACCTGTATGTTTTCCTCCCCAGGTGCAAGGGTCCGGCTCTTGACGACTGCTTAGAACTGGGCCCCAGGGCGTCAGACAGGTTCGTGGAATGAGTCCCCAACCAAAAGTTTCAACCTCCTTCTTGCGTTCTGCTCGTGCTGTGGGGCAGAGAGAGCAGGACCTATAGGGACATACCCACACCACATGACTTTAGTAAACACAAGCACTGGAGATTGTATTTTCCATCCCTGAATATTATTCGGCCCAATGCACCTACATGTAGTGGTGAAACCCGTTTTCAGAGTCCTTGAGTGACGTCACAGTCTGACTTCGAGTTCCTAGAGTGACGTCACCCTCTGACTCTGCGGTCCTGCAGGGATGTCACGTTCTGACTTCAGGGTCCTTTAGTAAGACCACAGCCTGGCACTAGGTTGCTTGGCTGAATTCACAGTCTGTTGCCAAGTTTCTACAATGATGTTACAGTCTGATCCCACGTCCCTGGAGTATAGTTACAGACTGACTTAGGTTCCTGGTTGATATAAAAGTTTTAAGTCAAGTTCAAGGAGTGATGTCACAGTCGGACATGCGGCTGTTAGAGTGATATCTCTCTCTCTGACCCCAGGTTCCTAGAGTGGTGTTCATGTAGTGATATCACATTCCTAAGACAGGCTCCAGGAGTGATGTCACAGTCTGATGCCATAGTTCCAAAGGGATGTCGCAGTCTGAATCCAGGTTCCTAGAGTGGTGTTCATGTAGTGATATCACATTCCTATGACGGGCTCCAGGAGTGATGTCACAGTCTGATGCCTGTGGCCCACATGCATCAATATCGGCTTTTGCGAATTCTAAATTGCGAAAAATAACGATTCGCAATTTAGAATTCGCAAAAGTCTATGCATGAATATTTTAGCTTTTTTTTTTGCAATTCGGTAAAAATCGCTATTTTTACCGAATTGCAAAAAAAATGCTAATTTTCAATTGCGAATTCACAATTCCCATTCATTCCTATGGGCCAAAATGCCCATAGGAATGAATGGGAATTGCGAATTCGCTATTTGAAATCGCAATTCATCAATGCATTTCAAGGGTGGAGAGGGGGGTCCAAATGACCCCCCCTGCACCCATGAAATGTACTTTTCAGTATAAGTTACATACACACATGTCCTAAGGACATGTGTGTCTGTAACTTAACAGTTTAAAAAATGCATTTTTGTGCATTTTTAAACAATTTCGCAAATTACCACGAGGTTGAACTTCGTGGTAATTTGCACTTCCTATTTGAAAAATCACACTTTTTTTTTTAAATGATGCATAGCATTTAAGAAATCGCACAATTGCGATTTCTTATATGTTATCGCAATTTTGGAAATCGTAAAAAAGTTGCAACTTGTAAAATAACATGATGCATCCCAAACAGCACTTTAAGAATCGCAAACGGCCGATGCTTGATGCATGTGGGCCATAGTTCCAAAGGGATGTCGCAGTCTGAATCCAGGTTCCTAGAGTGATGTTACAGTTTGATGTCATAGTTCAAAATTGATGTCCCAAACTAATACTAGGTTCCTAGAGTGATGTCACAGCCTGACAGCAGGGACCTAAACAGATGCCATAATCTGCAACCAGTTCCATAGAGTGATGGGAGAGTCTGAAGTGGTGTTCATCGGGTTTCTACTGATGCCACAGTCTGATTCCATAGTGCTAAAATGATGTCACAGTCTGAAACCAACCCCCAGATTCATCAAGAACACATTTTGCTAATCCTTAATAGCGAAAAATATCGAATCGCTATTAAGGAATAGCAAAATGCTATGCATCAAGAAATCACTAAAAAAATAGCGATTTCTAATAATTTCTTAATTGCGACTCGCAAATTGCGAGTCGCAATTAAGGAATATCTCTCCATTCATTCCTATGGGCCTAGAGGCCCATAGGAATGAATGGGAAGACCATCTCAATTTGCTAATGGCAATTAGCGATTCGCAAATTGAGATTGCGATTTCAAGGGTGCAGGGGTGTCCAAAGGACACCCTGTTGCACCCCTGAAATGATGTGTGCACATATGTTGTGCACACACATGCCCTTAGGGCATGTGTGTGCGCAACATGAAACTTTGAAAAATGCACTTTAGTGCATTTTTCTAAGTTTTTGCAAATTACCATGAAATTACCATGAAGTTGTACTTCATGGTAATTTGCGTGCCCTAATAGCGAATTTGCGAATTTTTTCACTTTCATGCATTGCATTTAAGGAATCTCAATTTGAAATTCCTTAAATGCAAAGAATCGCAATTTAGCGAATTCTTAATTAGCGATTTTTGCATTTGGGATGATGCATCCCAAATGCAAAAATACCGCTCGCAAAGGGCCAGATTCTCAGAATCTGGCCCTTTGCGAGCTGATTTTTGTTTGATGAATCTGGCTGCAAGTTCCTAGAGGGATGTTACAGTTTGATGCCATAGTTCTAAAGTGATGTCCCAAACTGACACCAGGGATATAAACAAATGCCATCATCTGAAACCAGGTTCCTAGAGTGATACGTCAGTCTGAAGTAGTGTTCAAGAAATGATATCACAGTTTTATGTCAGGTTCCAGAAGTCATGTCACAATCTGACACCAGGTTCTTAGAGTATTATTAGAGCCTGACGACAGGGTTCTAAACAGATGCCACAGTCCAAAACCAGGTTCCTTGAGTAATATGGCGTCAGGCCCAGAAAGCAACTTCAGTAAAAAGGGGACCCTGTGGTTATCACAGTTCCTCATGCGTTGAAACACTATTCCATAGAACCTTGCACCCCGCTCTGGGATAATTCACTTAATAGCATTTTAAGTTCTAGGCTGCAAGTCATGGAATACAGAATAGTGTCAGGAGTGTTTGCATTGTCCGCTGTGGAGATGAGAGAGCGCCTACGGATTCTCCCCCTTGACTCACTATGCATTACAGTTTAAAAGGGGCATGCTATGTTACTTGTGACTAATTTGAAATGTGTATTCCCTTTTTCAAGCGTCATACAAAAGTAAGTTTTGTTAAGAACGTGAAAATAAACTAGTATTGTTCTAGGACTGGCACCTACAGACATGGAACAAACTAGTGGAGTAGTTAGAAAAAAGAACTACACAGAAACTAAGCATCACACTGCAAGTATTTAATAAATCAAAGATATTTATAAATAATAGCATGGGATGGACAAAGTCACAGTTTCTTTAGGATGTTTACCAAGTCTTTTGAGTCGTAAAATGTCTTTGTCTGCTGGTAAATAAGACAGAAAGTTTGCAATAAGCACACATAGAGGCTGCCTTTAAATACACCGCCATTCACACCCACTCCTGATGGGAAGCTCTACACTAAGAGCGGAGGGTCCCATCAGCTCATCGAGTTCACATTGCTTCTTTGTTGGCCTGAGCTATGACTTGTCCACATGTATGTCTTGCTGACGCGGACTGGACGTGATTGATGTAACCGTAGAACATTCTGTCTCCAATATAACAGGACCTCCTTCGCTATGTAGGTGGATGGATGTTATGCTTGCACCTTGAAGAAACTGAGGTTTGCAGAGTGTGTGAAACAAGTAAAAGTAACACAAACACTACCAACTGACTGTTCAAAAAGAGAAGACTACCCTTCAAACAAAGCTGTCGAAGCAACACACAGCAAACTTCCTCCACCTCCACCAGATCTCCATCACTGTCAGCTGTCACTCTGGCAGCTTAGCTGCTGCCTTTTCTCACTTTCAGCGAGCTTGAGATCAGCAGTCGACATGCCAAAGCAAAAGCCCTTTGCTGCCTCATCAGGGGTACCAAGCACTATATAAATGCAAACCCCTCCCTCTTCTATCCCTCCACTATCCTTTTCAACCCAAATAACAGACTCATATGTCCACTGCTCAAATTAATTTCATACCTCCCTATACTAATTCACATGAATCGTCTTTGGGTTCCGGAGTAGCGTGCTACTCGATGAAAAGCGCTTCAACGCCTGGTCAGAGGTAGTAAACGCTATATAAATGCAATTACAATAAAACTATTGCACCCAATGCCTTTTTATGGAAGCCTTACAAATATGTTATTGTTTTGTTGCATGCAAAGCAAGTGTCACATTTCAAGAGAAATTACGGGGCAGGCCAAAGTGCTTTAAGTAGGATAGAAAAGGTGGTGGTCTCAAAAGGGGCATGGCCATGAAACATAACTAGGCATTCCTCAAAGAGGTGTGGCCTCTGTAAATGTAAAAAGGGAAGTACAGAGAAGCAGGCCGTATGTCACTGAAACATGTAAATTGGTTTCAGACGATAATTTGCCTCTTGGAAAGGAAAACGGAGAGAAGACAACTTTTTCCTTTCCACTTGGAGTTTCTGAGGAGAAGCAGCAGCCCCCTGCACCACACACACCTTTCAGACACACCCTTCTCACCGTATAAATTGCAGATCCTGACTTGAATGAGCCAGAGGGGGTGGTGAAAAGGGGTTTGGAGCATGTGCACTGCCAGCTGAGTTGTCCATGGGTAAGGTGTCTCAGAAGATCTTTTATCATGGTCGTAAATCAACTTGCTGAACCAAAATTGAGCTTGAGCTGCCAAGGAGTATTTGGGGCTTGTGCACAGCTCAGAGCTGAAATGAGTGTCACAGCTTTGGCTCCACTGCTAGGGCCCATATTGCTTAGTCTGGCCTTAACCTGATACTAAACTGTGACTCACCTCATGCTTTGCCTCCTCTTTTCTAGTAGTAAATTGATTACAATTGTTGCGGTGTCCGTGGTTTGCAGCCTCTTCGTGCTCTGCTCAACAGTCCTTCTGGCGCTGCTGTACTGGCGTGGCCTGAAAATCCAAAAGAAGAGGGCCATGAGGAGGTACCTGGAGAAGGGCGAGGTAAGGCACACTGGGGAAACGACGAGCCAGTGGCGGGTGCGGGAAAGGGTGAGGTAAGGCCAGAGTTAGTTTTGGAAAAGATGAGATAAGGTCTGCCCGGAAAAGGTGTGCTGTAATACCTGTCTGAAGAAATGTAAGAACAGGCAATATTGGATACAGAGTGAGGTAAGGCCTTAATACTAAAGTATCACTGTGTTGGGTAAGGCCAACATGAGGGAAGAATTCCTGAATGCAGCCCTGTCCTGTGTGGCCAAAATGTGATCCTATAGAAAGTTCACCAGCAGATGTTTCACCTCAGATTTCCACCAAGTGTGTTGATTTTAAGCCTGACTTTAAAGTTATATTTGCTGATTTTCAGTCACCGCTTTATTAGCTAGGATCAAGTCCTGAAGCAAAAACAGAAAATATCACCGGTCAATTGAGAAGAATTAGCTATACAGAGTCATTAAATAAGAGAACCCTCTCTATCCCTACATGACATACCTGCCACCTCCCCAGCTATAGACAGAGTGGGTGGAGTGGATGTTGAAAGCCACAGAGATGTCAACAAAATTAGAAGTGATGCTGCATCATCCCTAATCCATGCATGATGTCAAAGACTTTAAAGCAGCCACCATGAAGGGCTGCCTCAGCACCTCGTTAGGTCTGTAACCGAACTGCCAATCTTGCAAGTGTTTTAATGTTATATGTTTGAGGAGTTCTCACAGTTGGGTTCCAGCCGCCATGTTAATTATTCGCAAAAGCAAAGGTATATTAGCAATACGAGGTAGCTGCAACAATTTACTGGGTCCAGCAAAGCTTGTTTTAGCTGGAGGGGGGGGCTAGGATTTGAGGTAATGCAGGTATTGAGAAGTAAAGCTGGACAGTGCACTGGATTAGGTAGTGGCGAGCCAATGCAGAGGTGAGATAAGATGGGCCTTGGAAGAGTTGAGTTGCAGCGTTATTGGTTAGGTGTGAGGCAACAGAGGGTTGAGGAAGAGCAGATTGATGCGCGTCAGCAGAGTGGAAGGGCCAGGGCTCATTATCACTGGGGCTAAGAGCCACTGATGCTCTCAGCCCCATGCAATCTACTGCCTCTACCCCCACTGTGAAGTTTACGCACTCCCTCTGCACATCATTATGAATGAGCACCATTGTCTTTCGGCCCATGATGCATGATCCCCCATACCTGCAGCAAACGGTGCATGTGATCACATTTCTCTGCTCCTCTCTGACTGTGAATGTAAACCTATGCTTCTGTTACACACCGTGAGTGTCACCATCATGTCTTTGTCCCCAGTCTCTTGAACCCCTGGATCCAAGTGAGAAGGCCAACAAAGTACACGCACGGATCTTCAAGGAGACTGAACTGAAGAAGATGAAGGTTCTGGGTTCCGGAGTCTTTGGCACCGTCCATAAGGTAGGTGATGGAGTCTGTGCCTCTCCAATGAGTGCAGCCACAGAGTGTGCCACAGGACTCTGTGTTTCCTAGTCTTCTTCCTTCTCCAAGTTCTCTAATAATCACCCTTTATCTATTTGCTTTATGTCCTTTCTTACTAGCTTTATGGCCATATTTATGAAGATGTTATGCATCGCAGTAGTCACAGTGCTGCTTGACAGGGAAAGGCCAAGAAAGCGCCGTATTTGACATTATATGGCGCATTCCTGCCTTTTCCCTGCACTGACGCACCAAGGTGCAAGGGTGCCTGCGTTGCAAGCAGAATTGTTTTTGTGCAGGAAGGGGCACCTTCCTGCCAAAAAACAATCCCCTGAAGTATTTTCCTCTTTCTATGTGTGCTGCATTCTGCAGCACACATACAAAGAGCAAGTAACGAGGAGAAATAAAGATATTTCTCCTCGTTACACCTCACTTGGGAAGGTGAGGAACTTTTGGCACATTCCCAGGTCTATCAGTAATGGTAAATCTGGGAATGCGTCAAAATCCTTGGTTTTTGCATGGGAACACCGACGCTTTACCCATGGAATGCCTCCCTCGGGCAGAGTAACGTAACACAGCTATTTGCGCTGCATTGCGTTACTCTGGATTTATCAACCCACTCAGGGCTCTGCAAGGGAGCCTTGCTTGGCATGGTAAATTACATCTTGAGGGTTGCATCGCATTTGCACTCTGTTGCCTGGTGCAAAAGTGACACCCCCCCTTGATAAATGTGGCCCTTATTTTCAATCCTTCCTAGCTTGCTTTTTAGGTTTTGCTTTCTCTTTCTTTCTTTTTGCTTTCTCTCTATACCATACTCCCTTCTCTATGCATCTCCTTTTCTTTTTATTTAATTCTTCTCTTCTTTCTTCCTCTATCTTCTCAAACCGGTCTCCTTGCTTTCTTTCTATCCTTGGTTTTATTTCTTTGTTTGTTTTTCTTTCCTGCTTTCATTCCTTCTTTCCTTTTTTATTTATTTTCTTCTTTTCTATTTCGTCCATCCTTCCTCTCCTTCTTGCCACCTTCCACTCCTTCCCTCTTTGCTTCTTTTCTTCTTCTGTCCCTCCCTCTTTCTTCCTTATTATCTCTTTGCTCTATTTCCCACAGGGTGTTTGGATTCCAGAAGGAGATTCAGTTAAGATCCCTGTGAGCATTAAAGTGATTCAGGACAGGACGGGCCACCAGACCTTCCATGCAGTTACTGATGTGAGTACCATCTGCACTCCAGCAACTTTTCACAGGGTGTTGGAAGAGGTTTTGATTGGATAATAGGAAGCTCTATCTTCACTCCCATCCACTCTTCAGCCTCTCATAATGTGGGTTTATAGTGTCATTCTATACAACTTGTATACCCTGTTTACAAATGCATCACATAAGATTTACATTGGCTCTTCTTTCTAGTACACATCACTTGCAGTGTACCATGCATTTTTTCCAAAGTAATAATCATTTTGAGATTAATATTGGGAGGTTATCTTGGGGTTATAAACCTTGTGGTCCTAACGCAGCTCTAATCATTTTTTAGTAATAATTTTGAACCTTTCATTTTGGTAAATTCAATGACTATGTCAGATTAATTGTTTTCCTTAAACATCTCCATTACCTTTCAGGTTACTTTTTACCTAACCCGAAACGTTACAAAGTCAAACCCTTAATGTTACTTTGGCTGTACTTCCAAATCTCTTTATGGAAGCCTTCCACCAGCCGTAACCCATTCCCCTACCCGTACACTAAGTTTTGTTAACAGATTGTCTACACTGCAGGACATTGCACATACTAGTGAGAATAACTTGTGTTGTGTATGGCTCTCTTAGAGATCCTCTATCATTTATTTCAGTTTCTGAAAGTCATAACTTCTTGCTATCACATTGCAACAGTTGATAACAGTTAGACTTGGTACCATTGGCGTGAGTCTCCCTTCCACTTTTTGCTCTTGCCTCATCTGTTTTTTCTGGTCTAGATGCTTTGGGCACTTTGCCACTGCTGTTCAGTGCCAAAGTGCAAGTGTTTCCTATTGTAAATTGTTGTACGGATTAGTGATTCCATGATTGGATATTTGATTTACTTGTCAGTCCCTATTACAGTGCACCATGTGTGCCCAGGGCCTGTAAATCAAATGCTGCTGGTGGGCTTGCAGCACTGATTGTGCCACCCACAGAAGCAGCTTGTAAAATGTGGCTCAGGCCTGTCATTGCAGATCCTGTGTGCAGTCTGTTACTGCCATGTTGACTTGGCAAGTGCACACAATTGCCAGTCCCTACACCTTCCCTTTTCTGCATGTTAGTCACCCCTAAGGTAGGCCCAAGGTACCCCTGTGGGCAGGGTGCATTGTATGTGAAAGGTAGGACATGCCCTGATTTGTGTGACATGTCCTGATAGTGAAATACTGCCAATTTCGTTGTTCACTATTGCAAGGCTATCTGTTCCCATAGGCCAGATTGGGCAGTATGATTATAACATCTTATAAACATAACTGACCCAGGGTACAAGATCGGAAAATAAAGTTTAGTATGCCTGAACTCAGAATGTTAAAGTGCATCTTTTAGTGTGGGTGATTTCAACATGCTGTGTTTGAAAATACCACTTTTAGAAAGTAGGTATTTTCTTGCCTTACTATCTAGTGTGCCTCTGCTAGGTTTGTGTATTGCATGTCTGGCTTGTGAGTGACAGGAGCTGGGAGAAGGCTACGGCTCCAGCAGTCTGATGAGTCAGGGCTGGGTTGAATGGGACCTGTGTTGAATTTAGAGTAGGGGTAGGGGATTTCCTTTCACCTGCCTGGGCCAGGTCTGCTTTCAACAATGCTGTCTACACCTCCTGCCAGGAAACTGAACCAGTTAGGACTGAACTGGTTTTGGCTGGGTACAGACACTCTCTGCCTTCAGAGACAAAGGATTTATTTGTATAAAAAGGGGGACCCAGACCCAAGAACTTTAGATAATTTCTGGGAAATCAAGAGGAACCTTTGCCAAGGAGAAGAACCGGAGAAGCTGAAGGAGGATTAATGCCCCAGTGCTGTTTGTTGTTTGGGGTTGTCCTGCAGTGGTTGCTTGCTGCCAAGAATAGGAGAAAAAGGACTCTGCTGGTTGCTTTGTCACCTGCTTGAAGAAAAAGATCTCCAAGGCTTGAAATTGAGCTTGCCTCCTGTCTGAAGTCTCAGGGTCTACAAAGACTTCACCCCAGCTCCCCTGAATTCCCTTGCTGGGAATTCCAACCTGCAAAGAGGTGCCTGCTGCTGTTTAGGACCTCTAGAGACTGTTTTTTGTTAGGAGTTGGAAGATCGATGCAACGAGGAAGAAGCGTGTCGCATCCGCACCGATTCCCGATGCATTGCCGAGTCATGGAGAAGACGCGTGCCGCATCCACACCTGTTCCCTATGCATCGCCGAACCACGGAGAGGAAGCGAGCCCCACCCACACTGGGTCCCAAAGCATCGCTGAGAAAACCGTCGCAGCGCCTGCTGTGCGGCTGTAGACATTCACGCATAGACCGGATCGTCGCATCACATCAAGCTGCCATTTTGTCGCATCGCACCGGATCGTCGCCTTGCATCAAGGCGCCATCTTGTTGCATCGTAACTGGAATGCAGTAAAAAACTGATGCATCCTCTCCTCTCCGGAAAGGAACAGACGCATCGCCTCCCCTGCAGTAAGGTATAGGTGCGCCGCCTCCCCCTAAGTGAGGAACTGACACATCGCATTCCCTGCGACCCTTTTGTTTGTTTTGCGTGACGCATTGTCGCAACTAGGGATCGGTGCCAGGGCGCAGGTAGCCAAAAATGAAATTTCGGGAGAGATGATAGTGGGTCAGGATATTTTATTTGCGCATAACAGAATGAAAAGCAGGGCAAACGTCTATTGACTTCCAGGGCAGGCTTCCTGGTTGGGATGGTCCCGTCTTCACCAGGGCTTCTCCTGGACTTGGGGTTGGGCACGCAGTGCTCCACTTCCCAGGAGTTGGTTATACCGGCGTAGGTGGGAAGGCAGAAAAAAAAAACACCGGAATGAGTCGTGGGAGAAGTGGGTACTTCCAATATCAAGGGACGAGGAGTGAAGGCAGAAGTCACCACTAACTGGTGGCAAGTGAGCCCCGATGTGACCTCCCTCTAAACAACGCCCTTCCCCCTCTCGTGTCTCGTGAACCCCAGTAGTTTCACCCGTACCTTGGTGAGCGGCGAGACGTGGTCCCGTTGACCTCCCGGCTTGACGTCTTCGTCTGCGGCAGCAGCCCTCGCCTTGGTGTCCTCTGCTGTAACCGCTCGGCTCATCCCACACGATATTCCGTCTCTACCTTACTCCGCCGTCCATGCCACGAACTCTCCTCCTGCTCCGGGGAATCCAGCTTCCGCGCCTCGAGAGAAGTTCGGCCCTCTTGTGTCGGCCTCCTGCTCCTCTGATAGGCCGGTTTCCGATTGCGTCATGGGCCACACCCCCTGGGATTCCTCTTGAGGGTTGTTCTTAAAGGGCTCCAGCCCTTCCTGTACAAAAGGCGAGATGATGTTTGTGAGAGACTTGTCGGTGTCGAAGGACAACAAAGTCCGCAGTTCGACATCACACTCGTGACAAGCATCTAAGGTACTTTGTAGGAAACGTGTTGCATTTACATTTTGCATTGAACTGAACAATTTCTACCATTGAAGAGCCTATTTTTGATACTGTATTGTGGATTTTTGCTGATTGGTCTTGTTTAGATATGAAATACTTATTTTTCTAAACTGGTGTGGTGTCCATTTGTTGTGTTCTCACTGTGTTACTGTAAGTGTTCAGAAATGCTTTACACACTGCCTCTGAGATAAGCCTGTCTACTCATGCCAATCTACCAAGGGGGTGAGCTGGGGTTATTTTAGGAGTGTATCCCCCTTACCCTGACTAAAAGCAAGGGCCCCTATTTGGACAATGGTACCTACCTCTGCCAACTAACAACCTCCATTTCTAACAATAACAAAACTAGTTATCAAATTTTGTGATGTGATAAAGGCCTTCCAGGCCAGGTGACAGGGCTCTCTGCTTGTCTGCTTTGACAGAAAGCACAGCTGCAGAAAGGGGAAGGAATGTGGGGAAAATGTAGTGGGTTTTGGTTAAAGATAGCAGGTAAGGTATTAATTTTTCACATTTACATCAGGGATGAGAGTAGTAGTTGAAGGCAGGGCCAGGGGATTTTGGAGGCCAAATATAACATAAAATTGTAGATGGGTAAAAAGTGAATTACAGGAATGTTTTTCACCTCAGAGTTCTGAGTGACATCATAAACTTCGCTCTCGTTGTCTATTTGACGTCACTCAGAACCCTTCAGTAAAAAACATTCCCCTAATTTACAATTGCCCATCTATAATTCTATATATGAACAATGTTGCAATGTAATTGATGAATGTATGCACTTATTAAATCTGTAATCGTAAAAAATCATGTGCATCCTGAATGTCAAATCCAAAATATTGATGGCACAGAATATCGAGAACAAAATATTGTTCAGAAATATTGACAGGAGTGTATAGATTTTCTATACTGAACTCCACATATATGTACTAAGGCGATATATATCTTTAATGTACATAGATGTATAGTTAGGAATAGTAAATCTTCACTTCTCTTTATGCACTTTATTTCCTTAATATTCTTATACCACAAAACATTAGGTTGTCTATATTTAGGAGTACAACCAATAAAAATATATTAGAAGACTCTTTCTTTTATCTTACCCCTAACCTAACCCTTAAACTATATTATCATTTACTCTACCCTAACTCTCTCTTGTGTGTGCAGTGCACCAAAGAGTTTGACTCCTGGGATTTTAACCTGTTATGCAGACATGTCCCACACATGAAGAGTCAACAGGTGATCCGAGTCCTAGTGTTGTTGCAGAGCACTTTGAAGGGTTGTCATCTCAACTGATTTGCTGGAGAGCCATCCTGGAACGCGCTCTGGAAGGATCCTATAGCGAGTCCCAGGCGGCAAAAGGTATCCAACTCTTTCAGAGAGAGCAGTGTTCTCTAGGCTGACTACATTAGGAGGAGGCGTTCACTAAAGCACCCTTATCGTCAGACCTAAGGACTTAACAAAATTCTGTACAGAAAAGCAAGTGGCAAATCTGACCCCAACCCAGTGCTTAATTTGAAGGCAAAAAAAGAGCCAGGGCCCTCGTCACGAGTCCACTACAGCTCGTACCACCACCCACTGCGAGTGCTGCCAAGGACAATACAAACATAACTACCAACCATCACACTCCTACAAATGTGACAATATAGACTATTCCAGCTCTCCACAGCTGAGTGACTGGGTTGGTCAGCTGGTATTAGTCACTTTTAATGTATATTGAATTTATGAATAACTGCTGTTGTGTTCACCTCTAAATAAGATAAACATGCCACCAGGTGGCAGACTGCCAAAAGTGCCGGTGTTGACAATTAAGTGTTGGTGTTGAGCCCCGAAAACCACAGGTTCAAATTAAGCACTGCCCAACCCTTAGGTGCCATAATTGTGAACAGTACATGAATGTACAACATAACAAGCTTCACACTGATGGTTACAGGTAAATAACTTGTCCCATGCCGAAGCACTTTGGTTGACACTAATACATTACAAATATATATGTTACAGGCTTTGTCTGATTCTGTGTTTTCGATAATCATATGTACACGTCCATGTTCCTGTTAGGTTAACTTCCGTTGCCATTCTCTGTCGGAAACTGAAAAATACATCTGCATGGGTTACATATATTTGGATTCTATGCCAGTTTTGCTCTGACATCCAATTTAGCAATGTGTCTTCTTCTTCCAGCAAATGTTGGCCATGGGGAGCCTAGATCATTCGTACATCGTGCGCATGCTAGGCATCTGCCCGGGCACCAAGCTGCAGCTGGTCACGCAGCTCCTGCCCATGGGTTCACTGTTGGAGTACGTCCGAAAGAACAAGGACAACAACCTGATTTCGCCACAGTTGCTACTCAACTGGTGTGTTCAGATTGCCAAGGTGAGGAGGACCGCGCGCACCAGGGAGTGAGACCCTGGAGGTGCAGAGAAGGAAGGGTTTTAGGACCACACTGCAGCTCCCAGAGTGAACTAGGATACAATCTTTTGCAGCCTTTAAAGGTTTTCATGACTAAAGCGGGAGTTTGGATCCCATGAGGCTTTGGCTTGTGGAAGATGGAAGACCAGGCCCATGATAAACGTATATAAGCTTTATAAAATGACTGCAGGCCTGTGAAGCATGCAGTTTTGCCCTCTTACTCTAGCCCAAATCTTCAGGAGAACCCTGCACCCAATGTTCGTTTTTTTCCTGGAACCTGCATTTCTACACTGTTCTAGGCCTTTTAAAACAAAATGTCATTGGTTTATGTACGTGGTTGCACAGTTCACATTAACGAATATATATATATATATCCATCTGGGATTCAACATGCCTCTAAAATTATCATCTCTTTTTGAACCTTTTTTGTTAACCCCAGCGAGCGCATAAACTATTAAGGATTCGAAAGAACATTCGATTTTAATAGCTTCTAAAAAGAGGTATTCTTCCACACACTGCTCCCTAACAAAGCCAGGAGGAAGCTAGGCTTCACGGCGAAAAGTGCCTTTCAGCTGCCTCTCAGCGCTGCTATGCCAAGATTTAATGGTGAATCATTTTGTATAAGAATGAAAGGCATATTTTTGGGAGCAGCTGTGTGTTGCTGTCCCGACTGTGGTTTGTGTAGTCATGCTTGTTTTTGGTTTCGCCGTGACTCGAAACGCTGACAGTGAATTTATTAACTGCTTTTATAGTTGACGATTAGTGTCTTAATCGTCTGATTGACCTGAAGTCACCCTCCTCCTGAATAAAGTTGGCACTAGAGTCATTGATGATAGGGCCATGAGCTCATAAACCTGCTCCAAGTGGCCATGCCTACTGGTGATGTGCACAGTGCACAGCTTGCTTACCACTGCCAACTGCCCTGAGTCTGAACAGCAATGCACCGTGAAACAAATGAGAGATGCAAGAAATCACGGCTTTCAAGGATGGCAGACTAGGAGCAGGAAAATGAGAATATTCACTAAAACAGAGTGTTTTATATCTTCGTTCACCTGAACTGGAAATGTCCTCGTTTATGATAGGTCAGAAGGTCACAGGTCTCGATGGCGGCCAAAGTAGACTCTTTTTTAGGGGCAGAGTTTGTCATAATGTTCCTTCAGGATACACTAATGGAACACCTGTTGGAACAAAAGCGAGCAATCTTGCCATTCACTTAAAGCTAGTTTCTCCTTCAGTATGCTAAAAAAAAGTACACAGCAGAGCTACCCCTGGGGTAACACAGAAAGGATTGAGACAGGGGAGTTTCTGTTCAGTGCGCTAGCACTTTTAGGCTCAAGCATTAGACAGCCAAACTATCCCTTATGACATGGGTCTAACATTATAGCAGAGTTTACGTCCTTTTACATACATCTCATCTCTTGTTCTTGTCTCTCATCCCTTTATGGATTTCCTCATCTCTTTCTTTCTTTCTTTCTTCCTTTTCTTTCCCTTCTCTCTCTCTCTCTCTCTGTATCTCTTTCCTCCTCTCTATCAACTTTCTTGTCTGTCTCACTTTTCTTTCTTTCTTTCTTTCTTTCTTTCTTTTTTCTTACTCTTTCTTCTAAATCTCTTGCTCTGCTTCTTCCTCTTTTCTTTCTTTATTTCTTTCTTATTTCCTCTATCTTCTTTCTCTTTTTTACTACCATTTTCCATTCTTTCACTGTTTCCTTCTCTTTCCCCTCTATCTTCTCTCACCACCGTCTGCCCCTCATTTATTCTGTTGCCTATTTCTTTCTTTCTTTTGTTTTTTCCCTTACTTTCTCTCTCTCTCATCTCCCCCTCTCTCTTTCCTTTGATCTCTCTTTTCTTCATTCTTTCTCTACCTCGCTTCTTCTTCCCCTTGCTCCTCTGCTCACCCTGCCTTCTACCTCCCACCCGTGCTCACACTCTCTTAATGCCATTTGCTCTTGTTCAGGGGATGTACTACCTGGAGGAGCACCGCATGATCCACCGGAATCTGGCAGCCCGAAACGTTCTGATGAAGAACAACAACATTGTGCAGGTCGCCGACTTCGGCATTGCAGACCTGTTGTACCCCGACGATAAGAAGTACTTCTACAATGAGGTGAAGGTGCGTACCGGCGTACGGTGTGTGCACCCCGAACAGACTTCATGGATCAGAAATGCAGCCTATTAAAGCCATACGAGTTAGATCCTCGAACCAGTTCCTGCTGGTGGAAATCAAGTGCAGATATTCCCTCCTAATGCCAAGTGTGCCATGCAGCTCACACTGTTTCCACCGGTTTTGTTGATTGACTTAACAGTTGGCAAACTTATGTAAGCAGTTTCTTTTAAACTTGACTGTATTGTATTGTATATTTCTGCTCACCCTTCCGTTCCAACGTCATACTGGTTTTGTTGATACAAGGAGATGTGGCCTAAGGGCCAGAGCTGCCAACTTTGGAACTGGGTAACCAGGCTCGAACCTCGGCATTGGCTCAACGTCCTGTGATCTTGGATAAATCACTTAATCTCCCTGTGCCCAAAAAATATATATCTGACCTTGTGTAATGCAACTGATGCTCATGTAAAGCGCTCCAATGGCCATGGATTGAGTTGGCACTATATAAAACTGCAAAACAATTGAGACGGCATGCTACATATATACCACTCCTACATAAATCGAGTCATCTCTCAGAGCAGACACGAGAAGGGAGAGAGTCTGCTGCAAGTGTACCCTTCCTCAAAAACAAGGGTAACATGCAGAGTAGTAACACGTATAAGGACAGGTTTTTGTTGTTGTTGGGGGGTACATTTTGCCTCTACAAAAGCCCCTCTTTAGTCTGCAAAGTTTCCCCACGTTTTATTAAAGAGGAGTCAGCAACCTTTAATTAATTGTATGTCAATTTGGAAAAATATATATTTTTCTTTCTTATGACAGACTCCCATCAAATGGATGGCCCTAGAGAGTATTCACTTTGGGAAGTACACGCACCAGAGCGACGTCTGGAGCTACGGTGAGTGACCACCCCAGCCTCAAGCACGATTCTTCTGTTCCTGTTCTTGCAGCCACAGATACTACACCCCCTCCATGTCTCCGGTTTTACCCCGCACACCACATCCAGCAGTCTTATTCCTGCCCCTATGTTCAGAGCCTAAGCTCTTAAGTCTTCCCTCAACAGCTTTGACATTCCTCCCACAGCCAGAGAGAGCAACCACGTGTAAAAATGCTATTCCCGGCCTTGCCAAGTTTCCCAGTTCCATGCATGATGTTTGCTCTAGTTCCGTTTTTTTCTTTGAATTATGGGACTTGTAGTCTTGTTTATTCCATTTTCAAATAGGACTACAAGCCCCAGAATTCAAATAAAAAACCCTCGACTGGACCAGAAGAACATCACACCTGGACCTGGGAAACTCAGTGTTACGTATTCCCTGCAGTGAGCTGGCACGACAGAAAGTCATCTGGGGCCGGGTCACAACATTGTGTTTACACAGCATCTACAGTTTGACCTCGCTGATCACTAAAGGACAAAGGGGCTCTTCGCAGGCACTCACAATTAAGCGTCATTAATATCTGGGAGTGGGAAGAGAGCTAATATGCTCTGCAAATGTTTGTGGATGACTGTGAATGCAAAGATGTAGGTTTACAAGCGAGAGCAGACTTTGATCTCTGCATTCTCATTCTCAGTGAGCCCAGACTGTGACTACTGTCTCTTAAAGAGATAGGTGCCACTACTAAAAACAAGCACTGGCAAAGTTAATAGGTGTGGCAAAGACGTCTAGCCTTTTGGCTTTGCCACTCATTGTTTTGTTTTGTCATGCATGCTTTTTTGGAAATCTTGATATTTGGGGTAGCTGCCGGGCACTCATTAATCTAGTAAGAAACAAACCTTGGCTAAAAGCAAAAATATTTTGTTGGTCTCAAAACGCACTGTTGTATTGTTGTTATGTGCAACATATGCTTTTCTGGCATTTTGTACTTTTTTCATTAACGTCACATCACGCACATATTGCTATAGCAGTTACTTTCATTAAAGGGAACTACTTTGGGTGTTGACGTGCTACTTGTGAAAGGGTAGGATGCCATCGGTTACAGTAAAGTTAGCCTATGGCTGAATCTGGCTGACCCACTACCCTGTTCTGTGTGCTGTAGTGGTTAGAAGAAAAATGTGAATGAAAAAATAACTGACCAGTGGATGAAGGCTGGTGGCTAAAGGCCACTACAAGGACATACATTATACATATTATTTTAGGACAATCGAGGTCTTAGCTATGGCCAGATCTAAAAAAGTGGCACACTGAGAAAGGCCGTTCGAGGTGACCGGATATTCAAAAGCCATGGCAACTCACACAGTGCAAGTTAGTCCTATGGAGAGGTCAACTTTGAGACTTTTGACCAACTGACATGTTTAGTCTATAAACTTTCCACCTCAAGACTGGTTTAGATTTTGCAAGAAAAATTGTTATTTTCCTTTACCTCCTTCTTTTGCTTCTGATTTACAAGGAACAACTATGCTAACATTGAGTCACAATGATATTTATGAATCACAATTTTACTTTGTTACATTGTGTTTCTGTTTCCCATCCTCTCACAGCGCCCAGCGCGGACCTTGTGAGGATGAAAAACATTTTACTAGTCAGAACTCTGATGAGAATTAAGGTTATTTGTATAGCACCCAACATATCCCTAAGCCATCTAGTCATCCAAACAAGGAGTTACTTTGAAGTTTCCTCCAAGGTGCTGCCTCTCACGCTCACTCTTCTTCCTGCAGGTGTGACGGTCTGGGAGATGATGATGTTTGGGGCAGAGCCTTATTCTGGTGTACGCCTGTCCGAGGTCCCTGACCTCCTTGAAAAGGGCGAGCGCCTTTCTCAGCCACAGATCTGCACCATCGAGGTCTACATGGTTATGGTGAAATGTGAGTACCCTATAATTTTGTTTCATCCAGCACACACAACCATACATAGAATGCATCACAGATCTAAAACAGGATGTAGCTGGCTAAAATCTAATATGATAGTAGCCAGTAGTTCTGCCCTAATTAGCCACTGTCCAATATGAATCACAACTAAACAATACTAAACACAATTACAAACAATGTCTGCGGCTATCTTGACTTCGGTGGATGAAAATCCTAGAACCGTAATGGGTGTACGTACACAGAAAGAGATATGGGATCACATAAATTTCAGAAATGTGCTAAATAAATGCTCTTAAAGCAATATACCTTCTAAGGGGTGAACAGAAACGCAACTTTACTAAATGGTGTTGTGTGCATTATTGGCCAGTGTATCTCACAATCTCGCCAAATTGCAGGTTGGATGATTGATGAGAACATAAGGCCAACGTTCAAGGAGTTGGCCAATGAATTTACCCGCATGGCTCGGGATCCCCCGCGATACCTAGTGGTGAAGGTGAGTCTGGCCAAACATGATTTGGTTTTGCTGCATTAGTATCCTCCCACCGTGGGAGACAGGTGTAGAGGTGGAAGGAGGCAAGGCAGGAGTGGAATGTGGGCTTGGGGGAGGTAATAAGACTGTGTTTAGGAGCTTTGGACATAAGGTTTGAAAGGTGTCAAGGCTGCATTTAGAACACTTTCAAATAGTAAAGAGGAGTCGAGAAGGCCTCACCTAGAAGCTTTGGAGATGATACCTAGGATGTAGTAAGAGTACATTAAGGCGCTAATGTTATGGAGTTGGTATGATTGCATTTAGGAGCTTTTGAAATGAAGCTTGGTTGTGATAATGCTGCTTTTATTAATTAATCAGATGCCACTTTGGAGGAGGCAGGGATGTGTGGAAATTGTTGTGTTTCCCTTTGAGATGGAAAAGTTACCCCTGTGATGTTTAGATGGAATTCTGGGACCTACCAATGTTCTCGCAGTCCACTCGCTGGGAAATGGGAACCTGATAGTGCTGCCACCGGTGTGGGTTGTGAAGCATCACTCTCCAGTGTCTCCTAAATAGTTACCTATGTTTGTCTTCTTTCTTCCCAGAGAGAGACCCGATCCCACAGTACTACCCCAAATGCGGAGACCCCAGGATCTATAGCAGATATGGAGCTGGACGACATGGACATGGACATGGTGGAACCAGATTCTGAGCTGGAGGAAGAGGAAGGCAATTCCCTCTTCAACATGTCCATGAACCACCTGACCTCCCGCCAGCACATCAACACCTCCAGGGTAAGGGGAAGACTATGTATGCGTGTGTCTATCTTTATTTAACTAGAACACTTGTGTCTAAGCGCAAGCTCCAAAGCAACGCAGAGGAAGATGAGTGGCTGGCAAACAGTGACTGAAAGTACAGGAGGGCTCACATACATTCCACTGGAACTCGTCTGGAGAAAATATATTTTGTCCAGAAGCATAAACCTTAGCTCTAAAGACCGCTTTTTGGCTCTTGTTACAGACACAAAAGTCGGCGCATAATCTGGCAATACAAGAGTAAATAGATCCTGCTATAGTTTCAAACTTTAGGCCGTCCTGGAATACAATCAGAGACTTTCCCATTGCGCTAGTCATTTGCAGCAATGAGAAGAGACAGGGCATGGTACAGATGTACTTCATGCACTAGCAAACAGAAAGCGGTCATGGAAGAAACTGTTCTAACTTTAGGTTTTCTCTCCAATTGAATTCTGAGTGGCGGGAGCATTGTTCTTGAGAAGGCAACTTTATTCAGGGTCCACCTCCCTCAATGACAATGCATCTAGATTTTGTTATTTATTGTACTGAGTTTTAAAATGTACACAATAATAAAGTAAGGCTACTACTACTACCTCCCTCAATGGCAATGTCATTTCCCATCGCGACTCTGTTGGTAGAGGAAAACAAAAGGATGTTTGTGAGAGCAGTAGAGATCAGTGGAATGACATTGTGGCACACTTTAGAAGGGATGATTGGATGGGCTTAGAGAATGAACGGACATTGATTGTCTTCACGTAGGCAACAGTTTATATTTTAGGTGGAGATTCCAAGTTTACTGGTTGCCCCAGCAGATGGTATTACTGTACTGAAGATAGCATGTGATAGGCAGAAGCCCCATATTTCTATATGTGCATAGGTGCACCTAAAAAACCCAGGCTTATCTGTAAAAAGAGCGAGAAGGGTCACTCACTCTTTTAGTGAACTTGAAGTCCCTTTACACAATATTCTTCTCCTCGGCGATAGGAAGCCACCTGTTCATAAACTCCTGTGACCCTCATTTACAAAATATATAGAAGGCCTCTGGACCTCTTTTAAAGATGCAAGGTACCCGACCCCCAGGGATAACAAGCATTTGCAAGGCAATAGGTCTGACAATTGCAAGATTTTCAGCTATTGGCATTGTAAATGGCAATGCTTTTCATTTATGTGTTTAAAAAATCTGGAATAATAAAAGGCATTGTCATTTAAAATACCAATATGTCAAAGTTTGGAAAATGCAAGACCTATTGCGTTACAGAGAGCACTGTGTCTCTGAAGTTGGTGCTGCGCTCAGCATTAAAGTAAATTGATGAAACAGAGCCCGGTGTCCCTGAAGTGGGCACTGCGCTCAGCATTAAAGTTAATTTTAAAAAAAGGTGAAAGGAAGCACGGTGTCCCTGATGCGGGCGCCGCACTCAGCTTCAAAATTTGAAAATCAAGAAGCGGACACCATTGTCCCGCCGGTGCTGTGTGTGTGGTGGGGCGGGGGCAGGCACTTTTAAAGTGAAGGCGCGCATAGCACTTCAGACGAAAAGCAGCCGCCATTGTCCCTTGAGTGCTGTGTGGGCACGCTGCAAATACAAGAAGCAGCCACCATTGTCCCCATTGTTCCTTAAACAAAATAGTGCTCACCGACTTAAAAGCAGACCGTGTAACAAGACAAAGTAACAGGTCCAGTCGTTATGGGAGGTTACAAATGGAGACAAGGCAGTACCAAGGAGGGACTAACAAGCCTAATCACAAATGAAAAGCAACAGTTTAGCAAAGACAGTAACAGGAGCCAATTGAAAAGATGGGCAGGAAATGGTCGGAGCTTGTATGCCATACCTCAATACAGCATGCCTCGCAACAGCGCATGCGTTGCCCAGGCTCGACCTAAAAATGGACAAAACTGTCAAAGATAGTTAAAAGTCAAATGGAGATTTTCAGTGATTCTGTGATGGTTTGACTATACATCCTTGTTTAGTGTGTGACTGCATGTATCTGTTTTTTATATATCTGCATTGTGACCTGACTGGTGTAATGTGTGGTGCGAAGGTCTGTTTAGTGCTTGCTGTGTACGCCTGCCTGTTTCAGATAATTTGTGGCGTTGCCTGCCTTTTATGTCTCTCTGGTCTGTGTATGAGTGTGTGCTCATGTGTGCATATGTGTGTCTCCTGTCGATTTGTGTGTGTGTGTATATATTTTTGCAGCGTGAATCTTTCTGGATTCACTATGCTGTGCATATTCCGCAATCTGGTGGTTGGGTCCGGAATCGTAGTCTTTTTCTCTTTTTTTTTTTTTTTTGTCGTAGCCCAGGTGGGCGTCGACGTCCCACCATTTGGTGTACCTTCGGTGACGTCGGCGTGCTTCCGGCGGAAGCTACCACCCCTGGGCGCCATCTTCAAATTATTTTTTCCGCCGTTGGGTCTGGATCGTCGCGTGAAGCTCCAGAAGTTTTTGGAGGAGAAAAGGAGAAAATACAGCAAATCTTCAACGGTGAAGACCTGAGAACATCGAGAGAAGAGGACCTTTAGAAAAGAGACGACGAAGAAAGGAGAGAACTTCGAAATCTTCGACGTCCTTGGAGGAATGCGCACACAGGGTGCCCCCTGAGCGCAGGGATGTACAAGACACCCTTTAAATTCTGCAAGAACTGCCACCACAAGTTCGCACAGAAGGACCAGCAACCGGTCTGCAACCTCTGCCTGCCAATCGACCACGAGAGCAGAGACTGCAACTCCTGCTCCGTCTTCAAGCCGAAGACACTCCGAGTTCGAGAAAGACAGAGGACGGCTCACCACCCGATGCAGGGCAAGGGCCAAGCCCCGACGCTTTATGAACTTGGCCTCTCCACCGACGACGAGGACAACATCGCCGAAGGCCCAGATGACTTCACGGTCGCAGAGACCGATAAGAAAACGCCTGACCAGGTAGGAGAGTCTACGACCCCGAAAACACCCACAGGGTCTCGAAAACCAGAAGCAGACTCCCGAAAGTCTGAGCCCAGAGCCTCGAAAGGAGCACCGGCGCCGAACAAATCGACGACCGAAGCTGCATCCTCTGAAAAAGAGCCCAGCGGATCCTCCGAGAAGGACTCCCGGAGGCCGAAGACCAGCGAAAAGCAAAGGTCATCGAAGCAAGCCCCCGAAAAAGGGTCTTCGACTTCGACGTCGAAAGAAAAAGAGCCGAAGAAAGCTTCGACGTCGACGGCGCCGCTGAAAAGAGCAGCCGAAACGCTCGATGACGAACAGGCCGCAGAAATGCAGAGAAAGAGGAGGAGGCTCGAGGCCGAAATGGAGAACATCCTTCAGAGAAAGAAGGACTTCGATGAAAAAATGAGCAGTTACAAGATCCCCTCGAAGCCGGCACCGACCGTCGCTGAGGTACAGGAGCTCGAGGAGTTCGACGTCGAAGAGCCGCCGAAAACTCCGGAACCTTCGGAGCACGAAGAGGAGGAAGACCTCTACTACACAGAAGGGGATTACGGGGAACAGCAGTCAAGCTACGGCTCAGGCTCCTCGACGGTCCAAGACCAGGAATGGCAGGACATCGAGGCCGAAAACCCAGAGGAGGCGGTGGAAACATACCCCTCGAGGCCTTCGCCACCGGATGACATTGGGGCATACAATGAGGTGGTAATAAAGGCGGCAGCAGCTTATGGAGTTAAGCTGGAAGAGGAGAAGCCAAAAGCAGACTTCCTGCTCGAGACATTGCTCCCCATACAGACAAGAAGCCAGTTCCTGCCCATGCTCAAGAGTATCACAGACCAGGGGAAGGAGGCCTTCAAGGACCCGGCTACATGCAGATCTGTAACGCCGAGGACAGAGAAGAAATACAAATTCTCCTCCCAAGACCCAGCTTACATCAAGGGATCCGTCACAGCAGATTCTATAATCGCTGCAACGGCCAGGAAAAGGGCAAACGTCCCAACAACGTCTGGACCCCCACCTGACCAAGAAAGCAGGAGGATGGATCTAACGGGCAGGAAGATTGAGAGGAACGCCGCAACGCACTGGCGGATGGCGAATTCCAACGCCCTCCTGAATAGGCATCAATACCAGCACTGGGATGAGATGGGGCAGTTGCTCAAGCACCTCCCGGAACAATACCGTGAGAGGGCATCACACCTTGTGGAAGAGGGGAAGAGCATCGCCAATTCGTGCCTGAAGACAGCCTTGGATGGGGCAGAAACATCCAGCAGACTGATGGCTATAGGCAGAGGAATGAGAAGGGGCACTCCTACACGGAGGCCGAACGGCAGAGGTGGAAGTCAGCGAGGAGATTCTCACCAGAGTTTCCACCAGGGGCAACAGAGTGACAACCAAGGCCACCAGGGCCAGCAGAGGCAAAGCTGGAACTACCAAAGCAGGGGCCAGTCCTTTCGGTCAAGAGGAAATGGACGGGGCCAGAGAAGGAGAGGCGGTGAACAACCCCCCTGTAAGTGACTTCACACGGGAGAAGGTGCTCCACCACCCAAACCCTCCGGGGGAGGAGCACGGAAAAACAAAGAGGAGAGGGCTACACGGACAAGACACAAAGGAACATGTAACGCCGGTAGGAGGGAGATTGAGATTTTTTCTCCAGGAGTGGAGAAAAATAACAACAGACAAGTGGATACTCAATATTATGCAGTTCGGATACTGCATAGAGTTGGAAAAGAGGCCGCCAAACAGAAAACCAAAGAAAAGACAGCACTCGGGAAGAGAGCTGCAACTACTGCAAGAGCAAGCCCAAGAACTCCTCCTCAAAGCGGCCATCGAACGAGTTCCTTTCAAAGAACGGAACAAGGGAGTGTACTCAAACTACTTCCTAGGGCCAAAAGTGGACGAAAGTCTAAGACCCATCCTGGACCTACGGTTCCTAAACAAATACGTCAAAACTCAAAAATTCAAAATGACGTCCCTACAAGAGGTCATCCCACAGATAAAAGCCAGGGACTTCTTGTCCACCTTAGACCTCAAAGATGCGTACCTGCACATCCCCATGAACAGGCAGCACAAGCACATGCTAAGGTTCACAGTAAACAAGGATCACTACCAATTCACGACCCTGGCTTTCGGCCTAAAGTCCGCACCAAGGGTGTTCACCAAATGCCTCGCGGCAGTGGCCGCACACCTAAGAAGAAAGGGGATACACGTGTACCCCTACCTCGACGACTGGCTGGTAAAGGCAAGCTCTTACAGGACATGCAAAGAGCATGCAGAACAGGTGACAAGAACGCTAGCAAGCCTGGGTTTCTCCATACAATGGGGCAAATGCTCGATGAAACCAGAGCAAGTGAAGATCTTCCTGGGAGCCCAGATTGACACCGTCCAATGCAGAGTCTTACCGAGCGAAAAGAGAACGCTCAGCCTACTGAGGGAGAAACGTCACTACCAGAAGGGGCGAGCTCTGACAGTGAGGACTGTGAGCAAGATCCTGGGGATGATGGCATCATGCATACACCTGGTCCCCAATGTACACCTACAAATGAGACCACTCCAAGAGTGGCTGCAACAACAATGGTCACAAGCTACAGGAAGTTGGGAGGATCTAGTGGTTGTAACGCACAGGGTGCAGGAAGAGATACGGTGGTGGACCAAGGAGAGAATAACAGAAGGGAAACCTCTAACACCACCGGACCCAACAGTGACCATCACCACAGACGCATCCCAGAAGGGGTGGGGAGCACACATGAACAGGCTCAGAGTGAGGGGTCTGTGGAGCCCTACAGATGCAGTCAGGGACATCAACTACCTGGAACTGAAAACTGTGTTGCTAGCCCTCAAGGCTTTTCAGAAACACCTGTACAACCAGAAGGTGCTAATACAAACAGACAACACCACAACGATGTTTTACATAAACAAACAGGGGGGAACTCAATCGTTCCCTCTGTCAAACTTGGCACAGGAGATCTGGAAATGGGCTATACCATTAAAAATAGACCTGCTAGCCATACACCTGCCAGGGAAGGACAATGTAGAAGCGGATTGGCTCAGCAGGCAGACTTCAGCATCCCACGAGTGGGAACTCAACAGTCATGAAACAGAGAAACTATTCAGGAAATGGGGCACCCCAACAATAGACCTATTTGCAACACACCGGAATGCAAAATGCCAATACTTTGCATCCAGGCAACCAGAGGCACTGTCCCAGGGGAATGCCCTATGGATAAGCTGGTCAAAAACATTTGCCTACGCTTTTCCCCCGATACCACTGATCCCCAGGGTTCTCAACAAATGCATGAAGAGCAACATGACGCTCATCCTTGTGGCACCACAATGGGCCAGACAGACCTGGTATTATCAGATAATGGAGATGGCGCAGGGCCCCCCCCCACAAGTTCTCAAAAAGAAGAGACCTACTCTCCATGGAAAACGGAGAAATTCTACACCCAGAGCCAGAGAGCCTCAACCTCTCAGTCTGGCTCCTGAGGACTTAGAATTCGCACACCTAAAACTACCAGAGAGCACCCTGCGGGTGCTGCGAGAGGCAAGAAGGCCCAGCACACGCAAGTGCTATGGGGAAAAATGGAAAAGATTCACTCAATGGTGTTGCAAGAAACAGCTCCAAAGGAAACTGACCAAGGAATCCACGGTGCTAAGGTACCTCACGCACCTAATTAAGGCTAAGCTAAGCTCATCCTCGCTGAGGGTGCACTTGGCAGCGATTGTGGCATACACAAGAGGAGCAACAGGGAGAAGCTTCTTCACATCCCAAGTCGTAAAAAGATTCCTGGAAGGAGCTAAAAGAATAGCGCCGCCAAAGAGAATGCCGCCACCGGCCTGGAACTTAAATGTGGTACTGACGGAGCTCATGAAAGCACCTTTCGAACCCATCCACAAAGCATCACTGCAAATGTTAACAATGAAGACGGCTTTTCTGGTAGCAATCACCTCGCTACGAAGGGTGAGCGAACTGCAGGCACTCACACTGCAGGAACCCTACATCCAGATACACAGTGACAGGGTCGTGATGAGAACTGACCCACACTTCATGCCAAAGGTGGTGTCAAGGTTCCACATGAATCAGAATATTCAGATCCCTAGCTTCTTCCAAAACCCCACCACAAGCGCTGAGAGGTCGCTCCACACCCTAGACGCAAGAAGGGCTGTGATGCACTACATTGAAAGAACGAAGGAACACAGGAAAACAAAACAGTTCTCCGTGTCCTTCGCAAAGAGTTACATGGGCAAACCAGTGACTAAAAACACCATAGCTCGATGGATCGCACAGACAATTCAATTCTGCCACAAACAAGCTGGCCAGGAGCTAACAGGAGGGGCACAGGCCCACTCCACTAGGAAGAAAGGAGCAACAATTGCCTTTCTGGCCAACACACCAATTCAGGACATATGCCTGGCGGCAACATGGGCTTCAGTGCACACTTTCACTAAGCACTATTGCGTGGATGTATAGATGAACAAAGAAGCACAAGTAGGACAAAAAGTGCTTCAACATATTTTCAACAACCAACGCTCATCTTCCACCCAACCGCCACAAAAGTAACGAAAACCGCTACAAAATCTATGCACAGCATAGTGAATCCAGAAAGATTCACGCTGCAAAACGAATAGTTTCTTACCTGTCGGTGTAGTTTTGCAGCTTGAAGATCTTTCTGGATTCACTAGCGAACCCGCCTGCCTCCGCCAGAAAGATGAGGCTGGAGAAGGGGGTGGAAACACATAGAAAAGAAAGCAAGTTGGAACGATTACAAGATACGTGGAAAGAATAAAGTTGAAAAACGAATAACAAACACAGCCATGGATTCACTACAAAGACAAAAAAGAAAAAGAGACACAAAAAAAAAAGAATCCGAAGATGGCGCCCAGGGGTGGTAGCTTCCGCCGGAAGCACGCCGACGTCACCGAAGGTACACCAAATGGTGGGACGTCGACGCCCACCTGGGCTACGACAAAACATTTTTTAAAAAAAGAGAAAAAGACTACGATTCCGGACCCAACCACCAGATTGCGGAATATGCACAGCATAGTGAATCCAGAAAGATCTTCAAGCTGCAAACCTACACCGACAGGTAAGAAACTATTCGATATATGTATATACGTATATATATATAGAGAGAGAGAGATAGTGATAGTGTCTTTGTGTTGTATGCATTTGTTGTGCAATTGTGAATCTCCCTTGTTGTCAGGTCTGTGTTTCACAGCTGTCTTTCCTCTTTGCAGAGTCAAACCCAGCTTAGCCTTGGTGCTGGGTACATCCCTATGAACCAGACCCCTATCAGTGTTTCTCGCCAGGTATGTAAATTCTTCATATATTTGTAGACCATTGTTCGCTTCTGTAGCACCAAGAGGATACGGAGTTAGGGTGGTGGAATAACTGAGACCCGCACCTCTCTAGACAGTGCAGAGACTACCCTTCATGCATATGGGTTGATGATGCATTTATGCAAAAACAGAATGTGCTCTGCCTGTAAGCAAGTTTGTGATGGGTCTGTGTAAAGGCCTCAGCGTGAACATGGTAATTGGAAAAATGGATGTAAGGAATGCACAGCAGGATATGGGTGGACTGTGGTTGGAATCCTGGGGTCACCTGGTGGGTCGAGCATCTTATTGTGAGAAAGTTGATGCCCCTAGAAGAAAACAGTTATTTCAATATGGGATCTTTTAGATGCAGATCTCTACTCTCTAAAGCTAATATTAATAATAATGGGAATTTTTACTATTAAGGTGGTATATAAATTATTATTCACAATCATTAGGGGATCTACTTCCACTCATGAGAGCTCTTAACATTTATAGATCATTTTATGTTCCCACTCCATTTTCTGTGACCACATAGAACTCCTCACGACCAAGCGATCTGGGATCTCGGCAAACACTGCGCATCCGAAAGGAATCCACAGGCCGGACGCTATCTGAATCCTCTGAGGGTTGTGGTCCCATCTCTGAGAGGGAAATGAATGAGGACATGTCTGTGTGTGACAGTCTGAGCAGTCGCCATCGCTCGCGGCAAGACAGCGCCTATCACTCACAGCGGGATAGCCTCCTCACTGTACCTACTACACCTGATACAGAAGAAGACATCAACGGCTACGTCCTAGCCAAACAAGGCAACCCAGGTAGGAATGGTGGGATCAGGGGATGTGCAATACAAAGCTGAGGGCAGGGTTACAGACCTCCAATCTAAAACCAAACTAGTCATCTAGCCTAGGTTAGTCTCTCTGAGCTTCCTGCTAATTTCACCTCCCACCGCTGAGATATTTCCTTCTATCTCAGACATTCAAATGCAGTTAACCTGTATTAAGCTGAGCAGACTCAGTCACGTAAGGCATACCTCACGTTAGATTGGCTTTTCACAGGCTAAATCTAATGAATTAACCCAATTTTGCATAAGCACCCCTTAGTTTCTGCATAAGAACCCAAGCCCCCTGTGGAAAATCTACATTATGAACTGATTGCTAAATGCATGTTTTCCCTTTCAGAACCAACAGAAGCCATCCCTGATGCCTCTGGAGAGGGAACTTCGAAGGAGCAGCAGAGACGGCCTGCTTTCAGTGTGGGCATGGAGGAGGACGATGTTGAAGCCGATGGCGAGTACAAGTACATGAACAAAGTGGCCACACAAGATCCCACCCCACAGCCTATCCTGCCCCCAGAGCATGTGGAATATGAATATATGGATATAAGATCCAGTCGACGCACCTCCGACGGCAGCAGGTACAGCTCTCGACCACAGAGCCTCCTTGCAGAGCCAACCAGGGGTCAGCCAGAGGACAACGGCGAAGAGGAGTACGAGTACATGAACAAACGTCCAATGAGGAGCGGCTCCCGTGGCACCATAGGGAGCCAAGGGGCAGAGCAGGAGGACTACACATACATGAATGGCAATAGTTCTCAGCGGGACTCCAACCTGCGGTCTGTGACTCCAGCGCTCCGTGAATCTCTCCTGGAGCAGGGCTATGAGGAGATGGATTCCAGGGTGGGCCCAACTGTCCCAAACTATGCTGTTTTACCATCAAAAATCCTTAGCCCATGCCACAAAGAGGCCTTCCCCAGTGGGTACATGAAGTCCCTCAGGACGCTCGAAGCTAACAATGGTGCCTTTGACAACCCAGACTACTGGCACAGCAACCTCTTCCAAAAGACTGACGCAGTGCGAACATAACTAAAAACACACAAGGACCATAAGAATGGTGAAGTTGGATCCTAAGGCAGCTTTTCTCTTCTCAACATTTTTGTAAAGGCCCTATGTGCAAGCTCAAAGCACAGGACCAGACTGCATGTTGGGAGCTACTCAACGAATGAAGAAGAGGGCTGGCAGAGACAGCTCAGCATCAATAGGCCCACACCTAGGCTTGGCAACTGTCCTGATTGTTGACCAGACAGTGAGGTTTAGCACTGTTGTGTTTAAACACCAGGTCCATAATGTTTTGTTTTCATAATGGAAAAAAGAGCTGGTCGAAAATCGTATTGTGAGCTGGTCTGAATGAAAGATGGCAGTTTCCATGACACAGGAGAATGAGGCCAGTAGCCACAATGATGGTAGCAAGTGTCAACTAGGTCTGTTGTATCTGCCTTAAACATAACTTATGTGATGAGTTAAAGCATGTGAGGAATCATGTTGAGCCTCTATAAAAACAATGATGGAAGTGGGTGGGGTGAGAAAAATTAGAAAGCTCTTTGCAGAAAGGAAATTTACAAAAAGAAAAGGAAAAAGAAAGACTACACTAACAATTCTGGTCTTAATTGTCAACAAATATAGGAGCCATTTTGGATTTCCAATATTTTTAGGACTGTTTTTTGTGGGTTTGTCCAGAATAGGAAAGTTAAAATTAGACCTTACATTGAATGATAAGGAAATACTTTTCATCTGCTGAAACTGTTAAACAAACAATCTTTGCCCTGAGCCGGAAAACATACTTATTTAAGATATGACCACCAGGTTAACTTACAGCTCGTTAAAAAGCAGGGTTTCACAAAAAGGAAGTCCATTAAGTATTTCTTCTATTTCTAGGAGAGAATAAAAGTGGATATTGTTTTAGGTGAGGCACGTGTAGGCCTTTGGACTTTTACAGAAAGAGCCTTCATAAAATCTAAAGATTTTAATGTTAAAACCTTAAATGAGGGACATTGTTAGGTTGAAGTGTTTTACATATTTTGGACACAATGGATTTTAGAGGGATGGCATGGAAATATGGTTATTTTCAGATCTCAAATAATGGATTTTCTCCCAGGTTTATAACCGGTGGTCAGTAAAACATGCCTCTTGCTCCTGAATCTATATTAAAAAATCATTACGCCTCATAGAATGACAGGACTAAATGGTGAATTGTAGCGTGAGGTTGTTACGGTTTTCAATGCAATTTAAAGAATCACTGGGGTCCAGGGATTTTGACTAAGGTAGTGAGGATGATGAATTTAAAAATTCCTCACAATTCGAAACAGAACTTTTCAAAAGGAGATTATTTTTTCTCCAAAGTCACCATTTGCCTTTACCTAGTCTGACTCGCTGCTGGGCAGAATAAGCACCAAATCCAGGAGCGGCACACAAGCTGTCTGGGCACGGCTTTCTTGGTATATGGCACTGGCTTTTTAAAATGGGGCGTCTGTGCTTATAAAATGGAATATTATTCCTTATGAAAATTTTCTCGGGGACTACATAGACATTTCACACTGAAGTAGTCTAGTAGTAATCCAGAGTTTTCTCCACAGTCCTACAGAACGATACAAACCTCTGTAAACCTCTTCATCTTTCTATACAAAATGTGTGGAATTCTCAAATGTTTTTTGCAGGGAATAGATAAAATTCTTTAGAGACTCCATAAGAGATGTAGATAGAGCACAGAAATGTCATAGATGGTGTGCTACATGGAAATGCGATGTTGACCCACAGAAGATATCTAAAAGTCCCTTCTTGGCATAGTAATAGAAGAATTGGTACTGCCCTCTGACAACGATGTAGTTGAATCTCTTCCCCCGCCCCGTGAGCTCCAACAATCTCCCCTCCAGAAGCTCAACAGAAAATCCTCCTTGATGTGCTCCCACTAATTTGGTATTTTCATTGTTCCCAACAGTTATAGGTAGGAGGAAATTAAACTACATACCTGCCGCCGGCCACCCTCTGTCAGAAAAGGAAGTTGATAGCCCCGGGTTGGGAAAAGGAAAATGGGTGAGCGGAGATTAAGTGTACTGAATAAGGAAAAAAAGGCTCACGGGGAAGAGAGAGAAACACAGGAAGGGAAATGAGAGGGGCATGAAATGCTCATTGAATATCCTAGATATCAATGGCGGGAGTGACCAATAACAGTAACATACAAGTTATCTAGAGCTAGAGCGGGAGTTTACCTTCCTCCAAGGTATACAAAATTAAACGGATTTTATATGAGATTGAAACATTGCCAAAAAATTGTATATTTGCAGAGCTTTTTTATTTTACTAGTCCCTGTTCTGACCGGAATATTTTTGACAATCGGGATAATATTTGTATTTTTCTAGTGATGTGAAGTTCTGAGCCATCTTGCTTTTAAGAAAGCTAAAAAAAAAACGGTGACACAGTAGGTATGCTACCCTTCTGCATCTGGTTCAGCAGGGTTTACAATTAGGATAGGATAAGTTTAGTATCTAAGTATGGCCTAGTAATGTTTTACGCAGTGAATGCTTGCTAGATCCCAGCACACTATACGTAACTTGCCGGCCGTAAAAGAGCTCCATCTCATACCAGTAGGCCATTCTTTGCTTGTTTTTGGCACACAAGCACTATATGGCTTTTGCTTTTACTCTTGTTCAGTTTGGAAACAAAAGCCAGCACATGTAACTTTGTATCGGTGCAAACTTGTTTTGTAAAATGTATATTAATTTTTAGGTTAAACAGCGGTTGCTTTTTTAATCCCAAAACACTGTGAGGTATCATTTTTCAAAACTGCTTAGGGGCCTTATTTCTTGCTGAAAAGAAAGTAAACGCAAAAATTATTTTAAGACCTCCACCTCACGTGTAGGATTTGAAGGGATGTGAATAGTTTACAGTCATTAATCAATTAGCATTAATCACTAGATAATATGGCAAGAAGGGCCATCATTTAACTATGCCATAAGACACAAGACAGAGTACCCAAAGTAAGAGATTGCCTGGAGCAGCTGAGTATAGTTGTTGATATCTATGGCAATACTTTCATTCCCACTCATGCCATGAGTCGCACACTCCCCTTCGCCATGGGTACCCACTCACATACAGGCTCCGGCATCCGGGCATCACGCCGAAGGAGTGACAGATGAACCCAATGGATAGAATGAAGTGAAAAAGAATGAGATTGAACTTTAGATACACTGAAATTTATCATTTTTTGTTGCACTGTACTTTTTGTATTTTTATAAACTGCCAAAGGAGCTCGAACAAACAGCGTGTTAGCTGCACAGCCTGGTCTGCGTGAGCATTTAGAGCACCACTTGTCCTCTCGAAGGAGGCAGCACTGAGCTACCCCAAAACCGTTCCCCTTTTTCCTCCCCTGTACATGTTTGCTACTTATTGTTTGTTTGTTAGTTCTCCCATGTGATTAGCTTAATCAATATTGTATAAAAAAAAGCAGATAAAAGGTAAATATGCATATTTTTTAATTTGTTTTTACACCAATGATTATTGTGGCATTCGCTTATGTTATTTTTTTATAAGAATGAAATGATTTATATAAATCAAGTGAACATTTTGGAAAAAGCTCCGGAGGGAGGGGGCTTGAAATATTTCCTACAGGTGAAGCCGGACTGTGTACCCTGCAACCCAGCTTCCAGAAACTTTTGTTGGTGCCACTGTTCGTATGGAAATAATTTTATATCTAGAGTCCCGGGGCCTTTCTGATTTTGCACACACAAACCATGGAATGGTGTCTATTTTGTAGCAGTACACTGAGCACTATTTAGTTGTGTGGACAATGCATAGAGTGTAAAAGACATTGAAATAACTCTCTAGAGCGTACGCAACTGGAAGGATCTGTTGGCTCACAGCAGTTATAGAGTTCCATAGCCAATGTTTGTGGGGTTGAGGTTGGAGGCTTTGGAGGGGTATGTGGGCCAAATACGATTTTAGACTGTAATGCTCTCTTATACTGGAATAAGCTTGAGGGAGTTTTTGTCAATCATGCATCCCACGGACACATTCTCAATATACGTTTTCACTTTATCTGTCTTTCTTAGTTACTTTTTGTCCTCTCTTTTATTCTCTCCTCCTCTCTTTTTTCTTCCCTTCTTTTCTCTTCTCTTCCTTTTCCTTCCACCAACATTAAGAGCTCAGTCTCTGTGGTAATTGGGCCTTTAACTGGACAATGGATTGCTGACTGCTAGTCGTGTCTACCTTATGCTTCGATTAGATAAATCTCCCTAAGGGCACTTTTATAAACGAAATACATTCAGGTGCCCCTTAAGCCTTAGCATAAGGGAGCCAATTTGGGTTGGATGAAGCACCTGGAATGCAGTACCACATATGTTTTAGTCAAACTATTTCTAATATTCAGAACTTGGTACCAATATTGATTGATAAAGGTGAGCAGGATTATGGGTCCGATTCATAATTCACAAATGTAAAGTTAGACAAAAGTCTAACTTTACGACTTTCGGTATTCACAAAGGGCATTTCCTACTCGCAAATGCCCTTTGTGAATACTGAAAGTCATAAAGTTCGACTTTCGGTTTTCCTAAAGGACATTTACAAGTAGTAAATGCCCTTTGTGAATACCGAAAGTCGTAAAATTAGACTTTTGTTTAACTTTACCTTTGTAAATCAGGCCCTATGTATTTAAACCGTTTCACACATGTTGTATCTTCTGCCACATTCAGTCGATACAGGTTTCCAATTTTTTTAGGTCAGCCGTTAGCCAAGACCTTTTGATTTTACTAACATTAAATATATAATATATTTACCTGTGGGGTCTTTAGTCAGCACTCTTCATCCACTGCTCTGTTGTTGTCATTCCCATTTTCTTCTGCCCTTTACAGCATAGAGCAGTGGGACAGACCACTTAAGCCATTGGCTAACTTCAGTTAGTGACTGCATTCTACTCTTTCACAAGAGCACATCCGCACACAACTTGGTTTCCTTCAGTGCTAGAAATTGCCATGGCAATATATACTTTTGGAGATCCAAAATAATATTTCTGCTTTTAGCCAATGCTTTTTGTATATATTGGCAAAATGACAAAATAGGATGTGCATTGACAATGCCAAAAGGTTGGCAGCCAATCCCAGACCTTTTGGCTTTTCCAATGCTTGGTTTATGTTTATCTTTAGGTTGGAATTCTGTAGCTAGCATCCATTTCCTTTGTTGTGTATTAATTACTGACACACTTTAAGCTCGTCCTGGACATTAGCTCATGTCATACTGATTCTAACTGTCACACCCCATCGATCTTTTCTGTGCGGGACCTCAACCAAAACCATTGGGTGTCACTGCTATACCCGTGTCTATCTGCTTCAGTCATAATTCTAGTCAGTTTTATACCATTCAGTGTCACACTTGTACTGGTGTCTGACTGCCCACTACCTCTAGAGGCAACAAAGACTTCAGCAGACAGTAAATCGACTCATACGGACAGCGGTTTCTAATGAACTGTACACTCCATCCGATGATTTGAGCAGTGTCCTTTGGTGATCTTATATCTTCTCATGAGCCTCTATAGTTTAAACTTAGTTATTATTGCTCTAAATATGTCAAACACTGTCTCGGGGCAATTGGACTAAAAGCAGTCAGTGATCAAGATGCAGTAGACATATAAGAAGGACTTTCTCCACCTCCACCCCACAAAATTTCTCAATCCAAAGTTTATGGGAAGAAGAATTGAAACTGTTGTATGATTCTATTTTTATATGAAAATAAAGGTTTTTTGGTAAATAGCAAGTGTCATTTTATATTGTGATTTCAATAAGGTGGCTTTTGTGGAAGTAGAAGGAGTGCGCCTGGATGTATAATGTTTCTGTCTGTGCTAGTCTGCTGGTTAGATCTTCAGACAATCAAAGGCCCAGATTTACACATTTTTCATTTAAATTAAATTCATTTATAACTTTATTTCGATTTGTAAAATCACAAAAGTTAAAACATATACAAAATACATATTAAAACCAATGACAGGGCGGCTCGTGGCAAATACATTAGTTAATACAATATCTTGTGTCCAGCACGTTATTTTAAACATATAAGATATTATAGTTAATTAATTTAAAAAAGCAATAAACATTAAAAAAAAATATTATCATGATTGAGTACCTATATTAGGATCTCTGCTTTTACAAGGGTACAGTCCATCAAGCTGAGTAAAACAGGATGGTAAATCAAAGTCTACGAGGCTTCGCTAGAAATGAGCCTTTACCTCTGCCTCTTCTTCTTACAGCGAAGCACCCATACCCATCCTAGGTATTTAGCTACTGCCACCACAACCGGAACAGCCACAGAGGTTTTAAGAATTCGAAGAGCCACCGAACTAGATCTAATGCCCAGATTAGCACAGGTTGGTTTTAGCCACCTCATTCTTGGTTTACTATAAGCTGGACAAGCAAAATAAATATGGCCTACTGTCTCTGGAATGTCCATACAAAACGGACAGTGGCTGGATTGTGTGTTAGTCCACTTACATGTAAACCTGTTAGTAGGGAGGCTACCCACTCTAAACTGGTGGAACAGCTTACTGTCACGGGTCAATGAAATGGTATCCCAATACAATTCCAATTTAGGCTCTAGCTTTAAATCTAAGAAGACACTAGAA
Source organism: Lissotriton helveticus (assembly GCF_964261635.1). Classification (NCBI taxonomy): domain Eukaryota; kingdom Metazoa; phylum Chordata; class Amphibia; order Caudata; family Salamandridae; genus Lissotriton; species Lissotriton helveticus. The sequence continues at coordinate 1,470,018,056 of NC_136057.1, read as the reverse complement.
AGTGAAAAGCCAAGGGTGGTCAGGATACGTTTTGTGTTAACCATAGCCCAATAGATAGCTTTAAACTCAGATTTTGATGGAAAAGTGCTGTCAGCTGGGAATGACCACAAATGAACCAGACCCATATCTGATAATATATTATGTACGGTCCTAAACCACCCCAATTTCTCGTTGACATCCAGGTCCCTGACTTCCAGAGGAGCTTGGGCATAATGGATAAGCTTTGGGGTTACCCACAATCTTCTCCAATAGGCAACCATCCTATAAAGTGCCACATCTCTAAAGGTGTTGCACCCTAAATCCAAGAACAAGGGAACTAAAGGGTTCGACTGTGGGAGACCAATTATAGAGCGTAAAAACATATTCTGCCCCATAACTAAGGTGTCAGCATTTGCATAGCCCCACAGCTCTACTTCATACATTATCGAGGCACTAATCTTAGTTTTGTAGAAGTGAAGGACAGGTGCTATGGGTTTGGTGTGGGAGAGTCTGTGTTCCTTCAATAAGGCTCCCACTAGCTGGGCGTGTCTAACTGCTTGTTGAATAACCTGTGGCTTCCAGGTGACCTTATCTATTAAAATACCCAGATATGAGATTGTCTCAGTTTGTTCAAGGATTCCTTCGTTCATCCGAACAACACCGACTGCCTTAGAGGAGTTTGTCAGTACCATGTACTTGGTCTTGTCAACATTGACAACAAGATCAATCTCCAGACAAAACTCCTCAAATCTAGACAGGGCCCGCTGGAGGCCCTGTCTGGTCTTAGAAAGTATGAGGGAGTCGTCTTCGAACATAAGTAGCGGAATCTTAGACCCCGCCAATGTTGGAGCATCTGTGGGGAAATCCTTGAAATATTGTACCGCCCCGTTTATATATATATATATATGGAAAAGAGGTTGGGATCAAGGACGCACCCTTGCCTCACCCCCCTATCGACCGGAAATTTGTCTGTGGTGTTACCCTTATCATCCCATCTAACCTGGGCATAGTTGTTAGTATATAGTTTCACCACAAAAGCCATCAGGTCAGCCGGCATGCCCAGTTTTTCAAGTATGCTCCACATTTTATTGCGTGGCACCAAGTCGAACGCGGATTTAAGGTCCACGAATGCTGCATAGATGGTACCCCTCCCTATGGTCACTGTACGCCAATATAACAAGATAAACCTCATGACCTGGTCCACGGTGCTTGTGCATTGCCGGAACCCTGCCTGTAGATTCGACAGAATGGCAGATTCCTCGAGCCAGGCCTCAATTCTACACAGCACGACCCTTGCGATTACCTTCTGGATACAATCTATTAGGCTGATGGGCCTATAATTGGCCGGTAACAACCGGTCCCCTTTTTTGAAAATGGGCAAAATCACTGCTCCTGCCCATGTACAGGGTAAGCGAGCACCTTTGGCGATGGCATTCGCCAGGAGCTGAATGTATTAGGCCCATAATCCTATATTTTGAAGAAACAGATCCGCGGGGATGCAGTCAAGCCCCGGTGCTCTTCCCTTTGGGACCCGATGCAATGTGTTTTCAACTTCCTTCCTAGTTAACTGGAGGACTGGGCTTTCAATTTGAATTCCCGTGGGGGCACATGTTACAGTGTCACAAGTAAATTGACCTCCAAAATAGGAGACCCACTGCTGCGGCTCCACATGGTTAAATGGGACGCTGGACGGAATGCCTTTGCCCCACTTCACCAGGTGCCAAAACATGGTCATATCTCTCCTGTCGCTTGCTTCCAGGAGGGCAACCCAATGCTCCTCGTCCCAGGCCCTTTTTGCTGCTACCTGCGCCGCCTTATAGGAGAGCCTACTTTTGTTAATTATTGCCCTATCTTTAGTCCTTATAGCAGCTGCTAACGATCTGTAGGCTGTACGACATGATGAATTGTACCACTCTACTGCTTAGATCGTTCTGGTTGATTGGATATTTTATTTCTAGTAATAAAATACATCTTAAGATCATTAAAAAGATGCTCGTGGACATCAACTGCTCTGTCCCTCTGCACTTCTTGAGCTGCCTCTGCCTGGAGTGTTGCTACCGCATTAGATACCAACATATTCATGTGGGTCACACTCGTGGCATTAGACGCCACCTTGGACCATTTAAGGCGACGAGAATCGTTAGTCACGTGTGCTTCCACGTGATCAAGGCTACAAGTCTTGCCTTCAGATTGTAAGGATTTATTGATGCACCAAAAAAGAAGCAAGGGATTGTGATCGCTTTTGGTACGGACAATTACCTCCATATCTAATGGGGACGACCAAAGTTCTTTGCCTAGCAAAAAAAAATCTATGCGACTCGCACGTAGCCCACTCGTGAAAGTTGCCATCCCTGTTTTGTCCGATTTGGTGCGCCCATTTGCTGCTCTCACCCCATGTTCCATGCAGAAAATATAAATTTGTCATGCTGCACTGGACCATTTTTTGATAACAGGGAGGTCCAGTATGGGAACCGACCACAGCTCATCCTCTTCTGCACTAAAGTAGTTATCGTAAATGTCTAGAGGTTCAAATGTGCAACTGAAGTCTCCAGCTATAAGGACCAGATCTTCCCCCTGGTTCACGGTCAAAAAAGAATCTAAAATAGCAACCATTTCCGTAGCTTTACCACCCTGATTTCCCCTGGAATAGACATTAATGAGTAAAATGCCTGGAAGACTTCCGTTGTACAATCTAATTATAAGGATATCCCTAGAATCGATTGAAATCTCCTCCAACTTAAGTTGGAGGCACTGCCTGACCCATGTAGTCAAGTCCCCTTTTGGCCGACCACGCGCTCCCTGTTCGGCTGATTTTGAAAAATTTTAATAGCCAGGTCTAAATATTTTTCCTGTGGCCCAGGTCTCCTGCATGAAAATAATATCATGCGCTTCTATAAATGTTGACCATTCACTAAAAACTGTTTTACTCAATAAGCCCGCTACATTCCAGGAAATCAGTTTGAGGGATGAATTTTCAATATCTCCAGAGGAAAGACTTGGACCACACCCTAATGGAGGATAGTTTTTCTGATTGCCATGGGTAAGCTCCACTCGGTGACTAGGACCGATCGGGGATCGGGAGATGGTAGTTGAATGTCAGTGATAGACATATCCTGAAATAGCAAAGAAGAAACAACTCCTTGTGTAGTATCTTGCATTGCCACCCCCTTTCCCAAGTCAAACTGTATTGAGGGGTTATGTGGAACTGTGGATGAGCCACTCAGTCAGTCTATATCCTCCAATGTGGTAAATGGGTCAAATCTATTATGAACGGGCACATTATATTCAAAGCAAGTCTGGGTCTGCTGTCCACTCCTTTGGCTGCCTACTTTCGGGATAGGCGCTACAATGTTTCGATAGAAAAACCCAAGAAGCAATATAGATATACCATCTCAGTTCAGATGCCTAGCCCCTGCTCTTTCTAGGATCGTCTGTACAAGGTAGGGAGACCCAAAATTCACGACCACACAATCACCACTACACGCTTTGGGTGACATACCTACCCACGGGGTTCTACGTACCATTTTATCTCTTGAAAGAGATGCATACCAAGACCAGTTCTCTGATGTAGTAGATGGAGGGCCTTATTTTTAAGAGAGGACCAGTGTTCCACAGAGTTAGTATTAGGTGAAGGGACATTGGTGAGTATGACCGTATACGGTGTGGATTCTGGTGGTAAGTTTAAAGAATCCCTCCTAGGTGACAATCCCATCCCCGTGTTTGCTGGGTCACTACCCTTTGTATGCTCTGTCGAAGTCCCTACCCTTACTACTAGGAGTTGTGAATTTACCGTGTTAACTGTGGATGTACACACTGCTTTGGTAGTGCTTACTCTGATACCTGAAGTGGAGGAAGGTTTGAGACGCACTGATGATGGTCTAGTCTCCTTGGGGACATTTGCATCCTCTAGTCTAGGTGGGTGTTTGGGGGTAGTGGTATGTTGCTCTATGAGCTTGAGCCTTGCATCTATATCTAATAATTTAGTTAATACAGGCTCAAGCAGAGTCACAATCCTCTCCTCCAATTTACCTAGGATAAGTACCACTTGTTCTTCCACTGTTTGGCTTGGGGGAGCCTGGGTGTGATTACCCGAGAAACTAGAGATGTTACCCAAAATCGGCTATATGGAATTGTTTTTCTTCGCCTTAGATGCCCCTCTCGTTTTAGCTATTTTTTTGGGCTTGTATAGTTGCTGTGAGTAGGGTGGCTGCTTACCTTTTTAGGTTTCGACCTGGCGAGAGCACTAGTGCTCCGCCCAGGGCGAAATCTCATGTCTTACACTGTGTGCCTAAGTTCAGCCTCTCTCTTCCATTGGCTAGCTCCATAAATGGAGGCTAGCCATTGGAAGAGAGAACTGTCCGTCATTTCCCGAGGCGATTGGTGGGCGTTCCCGCCGATTCTTTCCCTCTCCACAACGTCATGAAGACGTGGGCACTGTGGGCGTGTACCTTTTTTTTTTTTTTACCACCGATGTTTGTGTTCATTGTCCGTCTTGTCCCTGTCCCGCTGGCTGTTTCCTGATCACCCTCCCGCTGTCCGTGAGCCTGCCCGCCCCCCTCCCGCTGTCCGTGTGCCTGCCCGCCCCCCTCCCGCTGTCCGTGTGCCTGCCCGCCCCCTCCCGCTGTCCGTGAGCCTGCCCGCCCCCTCCCGCTGTCCGTGTTCCTGCCCGCCCCCCTCCCGCTGTCCGTGTGCCTGCGTGACATTATTCCCTGTCGCCTGCATGACTGAAGGACAATGACTGTTTCTATAGGAAGATGAGAGAATAGCGGAAAACGAACTCTTTAAGAATGAAAGAGAAATGAGAATCTAAAATCACTAATGCGGTCTTGCATAAAATGTTTCCCTTAAAATAAAAACATGCGTAACCAAGGAAAAAGTGAAATGGTGAGCTCTAATTTTCTTTTAATTTTCCAGAGGAGAAATTGCACAATTTTAACAATTTCTCTTCCAAGACCTGCAGCCATGCGGGCCGTCAAACCAGTGTGTTGCTTCACATTTGAGCCCCTACTGTAACTGCGACAAAAACGCATAGCCTGGCCCCTGGCTCGTCCCCCGAGGAAGTCCAGCACGTCCTCTGCGTGCACGTCTCCAGGCCTGCAAGCACCATGAACGCGCCTTGGGTCAGCATCAACCCCAGCTTACATTTAGCCATTTGACGTTTTGTGTTTAATATTTTTAATGACCCATATTGCAAATATGTCAAGTAAACGTTTACGTAAGTTTTCTACAATTCTGATTCTTCTGTTTATATGAAGTTTTCACGTAGTTTTGCTGGATACCGCTGTCCGTGTACCTGCTGGCGGGAATGGCCTTGCCTTCTCGTGGCAGGGTCACGCGCGTTCAGAGCTGGCAGTGAAATGAGATCCCACATCCCCTGGTACAAGCCTCCTAACTATTCAATACTTTAGACAGACTTTTACATACATTTTTCTAAGGAAAAGCTGTGAGCACTACATATACGATGTTACATATTTTACTGTACATTGTCACTCTGCCTGTATTCTCGGCCCCTGATAGAAAGAAGTTTCTCTATCATTGTTCATTTATTTATTTAATTAGTGCATTTTTATATAGCGCGGACCCAAAGGTGTCAGAGCGCTTCACAATAGAACCAAGTACATTACCTGAGGAGAATTGTACATATTTACACGTTACAGATACAAACGAGAAAGAAGAAAAAGTAAAATAAAAAAATCGATGGCAGTCACACAAAAAACACATTTGGATGAAGGTTGTAGATTGTAGAGGTAAACGCGCATCAAAACCTCCCTGCCCGCTTGTTGGAGATACTCGGGTGAGGATGTGGTTAATTCCATGTCACACTCCGAAACATCCACTTTTCATTAGCTTATATTAGATTCGCACATTGCCTCAATTCTTTGGTTGATACATTTCTACCTGCACCCATTCTAGGACACTGGTGCATACTAATGATGGTTTTGTATTGCGGTGTACATAAAAAGCCCCTAAGCTTTTTCTATGGACACTTGAGTATCTATTCAGATTATTCATGGTTGGGTGTGAGTTTATTGTGTAGCAAAGTGTGCAATGTTGGTTGCCGCACTGGGGTTCTTAGGTGCCCTCCAGTGTCTCGAACTTGGCTTGTATCATCTCTCGTGCATGAAAGTGATGCACGAAAAGATTTGGAGAAGGTTGCAACCTGTGGGGAAAAAGAACTCCCCCGATGCATATTATGAATGAAGAAGTTTGAAAGAGCTAAGGGTATTTTTGATCAGTGATTTCTCCTGTGCGGGTAGATTCAGATCGAAGGAAGAACAGACTTGAGCTATAGTGACACTCACATAGCGCAACACACAAACACTTATGTACAGCTCTGTGCACTAGTTGCTCTAGCTACATAGTCATCGTGGTTTGCCTCTAAAGTAAATTGAAAAGAAGATGGAAGTAAATAGTTAGTCATTTCATAAGGGAGTAATTACACATAATTTGAAGAGAAAAACTAAAGTAGCTACCACATTGGAACAACTGATAAAAAACCGATTTTTAATGTGTTTTTTTGGAGTGCTTTCTAGCTGGTCACAAAAAGCATATGCTTGAGTTGAAGTCTTTTGATGTGGGATTTAAATAATATAATGCTTTATTCATTTGATCTGATCACAATATGCATTGGAGAGTAAATAGTCCATAAATTGGCACACAGCAAATGTTGCTTCAGAGATGGCTTTAGATAAATAAATGTATGTGGTCTCTGAAAACTAGAAACTTGATTCACTGAAAGAAAGCTGAATTTCATGTCATTGATTTTATCCGCCACACAAAACATTCTGCTTTTTGCAGGAAGAAAAGTTCATATTTATATTTTTGGGCTGTTTTTTCCACCAGTGGCTGCATAGTCAGCGCCATGATACTCCGAGGGTTGGCAGTGCCCTTTATAAATTTCAATAATATTATTGAGCCGGACCTCATTTGACTTCAAGCTTTTTCTGGTGAACGTATGCGATAAAAGCTTTTTCTGGTGAACGTATGCGATAAAAGCTTTTTCTGGTGAACGTATGCTACTTATCAACACCACCCATTTTCCCATTTCTCTCCTTACAGCTGAACACTATCTACTCTTTTTAGACCCTTTAAGGTCTTCTGAAACTTATGTTTACTTGTAAATTGAGGCATGAATATTCATCTGTTGTGTGCTTTAAGCTTATAATTCTTATTGATGTCACTGCAAACACGCAATAAATAATGGGGTTCGGGAAGTTTTATGGAGCTCATAAAGTGTGATCCTGCAGCCTCTGTTTACAAAAGAGATCACATTGAGAGCGCTATGAAAGTGGAGGTCCAGCACATATAAAAAAAGTAATATTCATTGATATTTTCAGTTAAAGCTTCAATGCAGGATTGCCTGAACTATATCTGCTATTACACCATTAATCTCCAATTTTCGGATGGCTAACTCTTCCTCCAGGTTCCTCTCCTCATGAAACTTATGTCAGACGGAATCCAGAAAAGTTGAAATAGTTCTCCTGCACTTGTATGTGATGCCATGGCCCCAACTCGGCCCCAGTGCCTTCACATATGTGACTTGAGGAGGACACATATATGACGTTACCCCAGAGCTCTCATGCCATTTCCTTTTTTTCATGCTGTTTGACATGGCTCCGCTGTTGATCCTTGTTGAAATTAGTTCACAAAACGTGCTTTGCACTGCTTTCAGGGCAGTGTCCCTAATAAGGAGGCCAGGCAGTAAAATATGTTGGTCTGTCCTCTCTTGAACGTCCTCTCTGGGCCTTCTACTGCTCTTGGGGTTTTGATTGTGCATACATCTTCAGGTCTGCTTCCAACCATGGCCCGGAGAGATGTTCCTTCACTTCTAGAGACTGCAATAACAGATTCTGCAGTTCATCTTGTCCTGATATGAGAGAGGTTCAATCATAGGACAGGTTCGTTGGTGAATGGGTAAATTCCCCTTCATCTGACCTAAAAGTCCTCAGAAATGTCTGCTGCTTGGTTCCCCTTCGGCTCTCTGCCCTGTGGTGCTGGATCAGCTGCAAACTTTTCTGGCCCCATGGGCTGACATAATCTGCCCCGCCCCCAGCTCCTTAAAACCCGAGAATGCATTCTGGACCTTTGACAATGCCTACGTCGGAGGCCTTTACTCCAGGGTTGGTGAACTCTGGTGAGACTACCAACACTGTCCTGACTTCAACAGCCTCTGGTTTGCCACTGAAGGCCTTGCTTTTTGTTTCAACGCTTATGCCCTGTCATCTACAATGTCCATTCCATTTATGTCTTACACTGTGTGCTTTAGTTCAGCCTCTCTCTTCCATTGGCTAGCTCCATAAATGTAGGCTAGCCATTGGAAGAGAGAACTGTCCGTCATTTCCCGAGGCGATTGGTGGGCGTTCCCGCCGATTCTTTCCCTCTCCACAACGCCATGAAGACGTGGCCACTGTGGGCGTGTACTTTTACCACCGATGTTTGTGTTCATTGTCCGTTTTGTCCCTGTCCCGCTGGCTGTTTCCTGATCACCCTCCCGCTGTCCGTGTGCCTGCCCGCCCCCTCCCGCTGTCCGTGTGCCTGCCCGCCCCCCTCCCGCTGTCCGTGTGCCTGCCCGCCCCCTCCCGCTGTCCGTGTGCCTGCCTGCCCCCCTCCCGCTGTCCGTGAGCCTGCCCGCCCCCCTCCCGCTGTCCGTGTGCCTGCCCGCCCCCCTCCCGCTGTCCGTGAGCCTGCCCACCCCCCTCCCGCTATCCGTGAGCCTGCCCGCTCCCCTCCCGCTGTCCGTGAGCCTGCCCGCCCCCCTCCCGCTGTCCGTGTGCCTGCCTGCCCCCCTCCCACTGTACCGTGGCGCTGTGGGGTCACCATCATTTATTGTGGGTCTAGAGAATCACTTTGGAGTAACTCACATTTTTTACTTTGTATGACTGTGACAGTATGAGTTTGTCAGCCCTTGTCTCGTGGGTCGCAAAGGTTGGGGTAGTAGTAATTTGTTATACTCTTCGCTTGCGGCAGCACCCTGCCGTAGCTTTGTGTATTTTGTCTTTATTCCTCATTTTTGATTCAATTTCTTTTGATGTTGTCACTTGAGTAGCATAGAAACAGGAACATATTATGTGCTTTTTTCGAGTGTTTAGGGCAGAATGCGCTGAGAGTCTGTTTTCCACCTTCCCGAGTTCCCGGAGATTTGAATACTTTGTGAAGGGCAGAGACTAGTCGCTGGCTGTTTCCTGATCACCCTCCCGCTGACCGTGTGCCTGCCCGCCCCCCTCCCGCTGTCCGTGTGCCTGCCCGCCCCCCTCCCGCTGTCCGTGAGCCTGCCCGCCCCCTCCCGCTGTCCGTGAGCCTGCCCGCCCCCCTCCCGCTGTCCGTGTGCCTGCCTGAAATTAGATGTATTTCAATTAGGAAACACCATCACCCATGAGATAGATACCCACCACCACAGCCCTCTCTCTGCAAGGCCGGTCTCCTTGTTAAGCCAGTAACAGGGGTTATTGGGAATATAAGGAAAGCGGGAATACCGCACCTCTACTGTTTCCCATTAGGACACTTCCTCCATTAAAAGTAAGTGAAGGTCACGGGCAGGAAAGCGGTGGAAAACACAAAATGATTACAGCATTCATGTGATAACTCTCATTTGGCACGATCCACTCAGAGTCTCTTTCGAAGTGCAGTGGTACTCCCACATCTGGAAATGACACTGGTATCCACAGTAACAATAATTCTAGGTGCAGGAATACTGCATCCGTGTTTCTGCCACTCTCTAAGTGAGGGCCAAAGTCTGGACACTGCATGTGTCTGTGTCAGTTACTGCACAAGGCGATCTTTTAATGGCATTGTGTCTCTTAATGCGTGTATTTGTGTCAACGACTTTGTGTGCGCTCTTTAGCTGGTCATTTTTTAATTCAAAAGCTTTCTTTACAGTGTGCAGCTGCCTGCAAATGTGTACTCATTACAGAGCGTTGGTGCACAGTCCTCAACTTATTTTCTGCTCTTTGTGTGTTGGGGCTCTGTGTGTGTTGGGGCTCTGTGTGTGTTGGGGCTCTGTCTGCGTGGCTAGCTTTTTTTGTAGGTGGCTCTATGTGTGGGTGGCTCTGTGTGTGTGGCTCTCTGTGTGTGTGCGTGTGGATGCAAATGCAATAGGTCTCGCATTTGCGAGAGATTAAGCTATTGGCATTGTAAATGACAATGCCATTTATTTATAGGTTTTCAAAACCAACACATAAATAAAAAAAATTGTCATTTACAATGCCAGTAGCTCTAACTTTTACAAAGGCGAAACTGTTGCATTGTAAATGCTTGTTTTTTCTTGGAATGACACAATCCCTTTCCTTTTCCTTTTCCTTTTCCTGGGCTAAAAGTTGCTTATGATTGCAAACCTGTCTAGGTGGTGATGGGGTGGGGATTGGAGGGTTTGGGACTTGGTGTACTACCACATCAGCTTCAATTGGTAGGGGCCTCTCATCATCCTGGAAACTACCGTCTAATGTTGGATCAATAAATAACGGGAGATTAGCTATGGGATCAGTGGTCAGGGCAAAACAGGGTTCCATTGAAAGTCTCCTTTGAGTTAACTCTATTTCATGGTTTAGGACAGACTCTGCCCGCAATAGAAATGCATCCAATGTGCCAACGACCCCTGGACCCCCAACCCCCCTACGGGTACCACTACTCATGTTGACACGAATAGTCCAACAATCCTATAGAGTTACAATTTAAAAACGAGTATTTGTAACTGTTTTAACTATGTAAAAAGTTGTACTGACCAAGTCCAATAAATCAAGTCCAGCGTTGAAAGGGGGATGGCCCAGCCCAGCCTCTGCCTGCCATGGACGGCCATGACGCTGGAGTCCGCAGGCAATTAAGTACCCACAGATGGCAATGGGAGGGGCTGCCGGTTCACTCGCGGCGCTGGTGCTCTCTGGGGCTTTGAGTCCTGCCCCTAGTGCTGCTCGTGTCCCTCTGCCAAAACGAAGTGTCTTACACATTTTTTATACCATGCTGTCCAGGTTCTAAATTTGCTGTGTTGCACTGCATAAGGGAGAAAAAATAGCACAGCATTATAGATAAAAAAAGATTGGCTTGCTGCTGGTGTCATCCACTGCGCTAGTGCTCAACAGTACAAATTACTATGCACAGACAATCTCAGAAGGTTCCCACGTATTAGATGTGTGCTTTGCAATGCAACCCATATCCAATGTATCTTTTTTTGATAAACGTATACATTTGCCCTTTTTTGTTCATGTCTTAATTAGGCATTAGTGTTTGACGCAAAGCCCAATCTTCCCATCTTATTAGATCAGATTTTGTATCCAACTGTATTGGAGTTTCTGCCTATTCACCTCAGTAAATCTAACCTTGACCCAAAGTGTCACAAAATATTTTTTGCGCTGTGAAAAATGCATCTTTTGCACTCAAATAGTAAATAGCATGATTCACTTTTTGCCAAATTTTGTAATGCGAGAAGTGGCACAAAGCCTTGGTAAATCTGGGCCTGAATATATCAAAATATTTTATTTGACTGTTTATTTGAGGAAACTATCAGTAGCACCAGATTACTTCAGGCCACTGTCCCATGTAGTTTCAGACACATGACTAACATGACGGTTGGGAATAGGAAACGCAAGCGATGGGATGCTAGAGTACAAAAGTGAAAGGATTTTAGGCATGCATAGTAGGACTGTAGAGATGAGAAAAGTTTACACGGTAGGAAGTGCGGAGCCCAAGGATAGCACTCTAAGACGGATCAGATGGAGACCTAACATATGATATGTCTAGAGTAGGTCCTTTGAGGGCCGATGTTAGGTCAGAAACTGGCATGAATAGTTTACTATAGGTTAGCTTGACTCCTTGCGATGGATTAAGTTCATCCCATGGTTTCCACAAGGTCCTGCCGCCATGCCCTAGTTGCTTAAAGTTGTTATTGGGAAATGATCTTCACCATTGATAGTCTGAGGCTTCTGACTGGGGATAAAGGATGGCTTTGGACAAGAGAAATATTACATGGAGATGGTGATAAAGGCCAGGTCACCTGTCACTCTTTTTCCAAGTGAAACAATCCATTGCCCGTTCTAGGGGTGGGCATAACTAGCGTAATTTTGTGTAGTGTAATCATGTGGAAAGGCAGAAAAATTGCGACAGAATAAGCAGAATTACACAAGAAGAGTTATTTTGAATTTAATGCTATTTTCTTAGCTACAAATTCCTGTATTGATTGAGGACCATCCTACAATCAATCTGCAGTTGACCAGTGAGGCTGTGTGCCAAGACTACACCATCAACTGATCACTCATCAGGGTTCTGTGAGAAGAGGTCAGGGAGTGGGTCACTCTCTTCCTCCTGTCCCTCATCAGTTGCCATGAGCAAGTCCATGTCAGCCCTGTCAATGCATGGGTTGACATATACATGGATACTACTGGTCTATTAGAATGTGGCTAAAAATGGAGCGGTGCAACGTATGTCAACAGAAGTGAAAGTGTTGTTTCGCAAAAGGAAAGAAAACCCATCAGCTCACCCAATGGCGGAGCATCATCATCTGGGATTTTGTATGACAAACTGGTATCTACTAGGTATCTCACTTGATGTTATTGTGAGAGAAAACCTACTTCTAGATCCACCAGTGATGAGAAGCTATGAAACGTAGTATGGTGGTGCTGTGAAATATATTTGCAGTGCTTAAGTGGTGATGTTAAATCATAAATGTGAAGCTAAAATTGGCTATTATGATGCCAAAAACAAAATTTATTATGGGAGGGTCATCATAATGTCAAGACTAAAAAGCAACGTGTAGATAGTATGGAAAATATTAACTATCATCTGATGGAAAAAATGGTCGACATGTTTCAGCCATGCGTGGTCAAAAACTATACCTATGGCTTTCTTCAGGACCGAATAGATAACACTACTGCAAAGTACGTGAAAAAGCATACCAATTGCAACAGTGAGAAGGTAATTTATTTGATTAAATGCCCGTGCTCCCTGAAGTACGTGGGTATGACGACCAGGAAAGTCAAGCTAAGAATCTACGAGCACAAGAGTACCATCAGGTGCAATAAACAAGCGACACATCTTACCAGTCACTTTTTAACCAAAAAACATAAAGCCGAAGACATGAGATGGGTGGTTCTTGAACAACCATTTATCCCCCACCATGTCAGCGACGTCACACGCCATCTGTTCATCAAAGAGCAAAAATTGATTTTTAAGCTTAAATGTGACACAGAAGGCTTAAATGATGATATTCCATGGTTAACGATCTGACTGGCGCAATATGAATGCACATTCACTTGACAGTTAGATCCATCACTACATGAGTCTTAATACATATTCAATTTTGATATGTCCCTTCTCATGTCATCAGTCTAGGTTACTCCCAATTCTTTGATATGTAACATGCATTATAGACAAACAGCTTCATGATGCTAACCTGTGTGTTGTTGCAAATTTCATGCCACAAGCATAGACATACCAGTAACTTTGACACAATATGGACTGTTCAATATCCCTCCCCCACCCTCGTGTCTACCTCAGTGTTAGGGGCTACACAATTGCCACTTAATGTATTTATCTTCTGCCACTGAGCGGACACACGCGTAGGAGGAACACCTACGAAATTCCTAATACACGCGTAGGAGGAACACCCACGAAATCCGATGCAACTCCAGCATTTCGTGTGCGCGTCCACTCTAATTACATCTTTTTCGTAAACTGAACGTCAGTATGTCTAGGCAATGTGAGCCGTATAATATGGTCATGGTCTCACTGTAGTAATTTCCATGGGTCCGGACGATTTCACGTTTGGCTTGGCGATTCACCACCATTATCGAATATGGTGGAAATAATCTTTTGGGATTGGCTAACGGAGGCGTAACTTAATCAATCATAAAGGACCACAGTCAGTCCTGCGGACCGGCACTTTGACGCGCATACAGAAAATTCTTTCTGACGCGGAAACTCTTTCCAACTTATGGAGCGTCTGATTGGCCAGTCAATTAGGTATACGGGTGTTTCGTTCTGGTCCGTTGCTTCATTGAGCCTATCATGAGAGGTATTGAAAGGAATCACCCGGAGAAGTACGGCATCATTTACCTTTCACCACGGAATCAATTACGTGGTGCGCTCAGTGGAAACTCTGTTAGTTTCCGGTTTTGCCGATGGTTCCCTCTCTGGTCCGCATGCTCTCGTTGAGTGGCGCGCACACATCTTTCACCATTTAGAAAACCACGTGGTGAGCTGAGCGGAAACTCTTCTGTCTTCCGGTTGTAGGCCGGTAGCTCTCTTTCTGGTCCGCATTCCCTCAAACTTTGGCGCGAACACCGGATATAAAAGTAAGCCTTCCTGTCTCGTCCGGTACCTCCCCCTCAGCTTAGGATTAAGCCTGAGGTACCGACGGACAGGTAGGGCCATGCTACACAACAATGGACTCTGCTGGCTGCTTTTTGCTTGCTGAACATTACCCCATTCTGTTCACGCTGGTCCACACCTTTGGGGCGCTCTGGGGCGCTTACTCGATCTCCATAAAGGGGTTTCTGGCATGCCGGGTTCACCATTGATAGCTTTTCATTCTTGGCGACCAATTCTCTTTTAAATTATGAAGGCATTTCCACCATATGTCTTGTCTAGATACTTATGTTTGCCATTCATGCAAATACATACGTTCCCTTTATAAAATATCACTATGGCACTCTAAGTAAAATCGAGCCTTGTACTAAACTGTTTTGCTCAATTGAATGGACATTTATATGAGTGCGGTGTTTACATCAGACGTGATTGGGTCTGCTTTAAGCTGCTTTCTTTTTACACAAAACACAGCACCAAGGCAATAAGTAGAGATGATAAGAGATGGAGGAATAACATGTGCTCCATACCATTTATTTTCATCTCTATAGAGCGGGGCCTCTTCACCTGAGCGAGTGCCAGGAGAGGTGAGGCCATTCCCCAAGCAATTTTGGGTGAGTCGAACTGATGAAAAAATCTAAAATTTATAGTGCATTTACTGTGGCAATTATATGTATTTGTAATGTTCCTAAACGTATTGTCTGTGTTTATATATATATATATATATATGTCCAGCTCCAAGTTCCTGCCGTTTTATGAGCTGTCCTCGAAAGAACTTTATGCAAAAAGCATACAGCAATATGATGAATTGATTTATTCCTGGTACCGCAGAGATATGCTAGGGAAAGAGGAATATCTATTCCTACGAAGCAATAATCCAACCGTCCCAACATTTTATCACATTCCTAAAATCCATAAAAACTGCATAAATCCCCCTGGCAGACCTATTATTTCATCCCAAAACAGTCTAACTGAACATTTATCTAATTTTGTTGATCACTTCCTTAATCCGTTGGTTCAACAGTTGAATTCCCACATAAAGGACACAAAAGACTTCTTGTCCAAAATTGAACAAACGGAATGGGATTCGAGTTATACAATGCTAGTATTAGATATAACAAGCTTGTATACCTGTATCAATCATACTAAAGGCATCAAGGCAGTGGAACACTACCTTAAGAAAAGACAACTGCGATTTTTGGAACACAATCAGATGATAGTAAGTTTTGTGGAATTCTGTCTGGAACACAATATTTTTTTGTTTGAGGACGTCTATTATAGACAAACATCTGGTACGGCGATGGGTACCTGCTTTGCCCCCAGCTATGCGAATTTATTCGTAGGCTGGTGGGAGGAGCAGGTGCCCAGGTCGCTGGAGGTGGATGGTGAACAAGGCAGAGTAATCAAGTGGTGTCGATATATAGACGACTTGTTCATAATTTGGCAGGGATCAGAACACACAGCCAAGGCCTATATTGACGTCCTCAATATGAATGAGCTGAACCTGCATTTCAGTGGAACAATAAGCAATGTCAGTGTGGAATATCTGGACTTGAAGGTATTTATAGTTAACAATGAGATAGAAACAGCTCTTTTCCGCAAAAGTACAGCGGGAAACTCGGTACTATATGCCACAAGTAACCATCCAACAGCACTGATCCAGAGTATTCCCTATGGAGAGCTACTAAGGCTCAAACGGAATAGTTCAAGGGACTCAGATTTTCAACTTGCAGCTTCAGCCTGTATTAGTCGTTTCCAGAAAAGAGGCTACGCGATGTCCACACTACAGAATGCACTGTATAAAGTGAATGCTTTACAGAGGTCTAACTTACTAACTGACAAGAGCTGTAGTTCCACTAAGGCTGACAATGAAGAGGGTAAATTCCGGCTGGTAACTCCCTATTCGGCGGAAGCTAACCATTTGAAAAAGATGCTAAAAAAGAATTGGCACATATTGAAAACCGACAGTTGCATCAAGGATGATATTCCAGATCACCCATTAGTAACATTCAAGAAATCAAGGTCTCTTAAGGACATGTTGGTCCAAAGCCATTTGAAGAGAATTGAGAAGAAGTCTAACACACTGGCAGACCTAAAAGGCTTCCATCCGTGCCATCATTGCAAAGCTTGTGCATACAGCAGAAGAGTGAAAACCTATGAGATCCCCAACACAGGCATAGTGAAAACAATCAATAAATATCTAACCTGTGGAACCCCCTACGCAGTGTACTGCCTCAAGTGTCCGTGTGGACTGATGTATATCGGGAGTACGATCAAACCGCTGAAATTACGGATCCTCGAACACATGAGGGCGATTGACAAAAATGATCAATCCTATCCTGTTGCGAGACATTTTCAGGAAAAACACTCCAGCAGCAGGCATCATTTACAATACTTTGGTATTGATTACATACCGGAGAATCCGAGAGGAGGAGACAGGCTACATGGACTTAGAAGGCTTGAGTCTCGATACATCATCGACTTAATGACTAAACAACCGAATGGGCTGAATGCGGGGGAAGAATTGGCTTCTCATATAGGTTTCTGAATTTAGTTTAAGAAATGCCCCTAGTGTGTATGTGTATTCTATTGCATGAGATTGTAGGGTAATGTAACTATATTTGCCAATGACTCCTTGATTCTTTATTAATTGATCCTTATGAGAATATTGCTTATTAGGAGACTCTGAGATTTAATTTCTATTGAAAGGTCATATATGTAGAATGTTGAATATTTGTGCTATGACTACTCATGTATTCCTTCCTTAGTGTTACAATTTGAATTTTGAATCTAATTTATTAATTGAAATTAGTATTTTGTGTTTGGGCATAGCAAGTGAAAATCAAGGGATAATTGCCGATCCACGGCGGTATCAGTCTTTTATTCATCGCGAGTTTTTGAATTAACACTTTTACCTATGAGAAAGCTGCTGTGATTCTAAAGCCGATACACGGCCAGATTTGGCATGCATATATAGGTTTAGTTACATGAATAGGCGAGAGAAAGAGACGAAAGAGGTATTAATAACTCTCTCTTTTTTTCTGTCAGTAATGAAACTGCATTATTTCTTTTCATGTATTTTTGTAAATATTGCAATGCGCGCGTAAGATCTGTGGGGGAATTATATACCCTAGCGCTATGTGATTGTTTAAAAAGTCGCGATGACACCTATGAACAACATCCAATATGGAGTCAAAAAATCTTTGGTCCCTTGTTTGTGTTGCCCAGGATCACGTGTACGCTGTTTAAAAACATGGCTCCAACCATCAATGTTTGTAACATTGACAAAGGCGGAGCGCCGAAACGCGTCTGTTGCGAGATTAAAACTTAAACGAGCTACCCCGGAGTGCGTGGTTTCTTTGACCCAGACTGTCTCTTTTTTGGAAACGGTGAGCTGAATATATATATATGTATATACATGTTTCTCTTTTCAGGAAAGAAATCTATTTCTAGAGATTACTCTCTTACCTTCTGGAATTCAATACATGGTAGGATTGATTTTTTGTTTAAAAAAAATATATATATCACGTACTTTGCAGTATTTTTATCTATTCGGTCCTGAAGAAAGCCATGGGTATCGTTTTTGACCACGCATGGCTGAAACATGTCGACCATTTTTTCCATCAGATGATAGTTAATATTTTCCATACTATCTACACGTTGCTTTTTAGTCTTGACATTATGATGACCCCCCATAATAAATTTTGTTTTTGGCATCATAATAGCCAATTTTAGCTTCACATTTATGATTTAACATCACCACTTAAGCACTGCAAATATATTCACAGCACCACCATACTACGCTTCATGGCTTCTCATCACTGGTGGATCTAGAACTAGGTTTTCTCTCACAATAACATCAAGTGAGATACCTAGTAGATACCAGTTTGTCATACAAAATCCCAGATGATGATGCTCCGCCATTGGGTGGGCTGATGGGTTTTCTTTCCTTTTGCGAAACAACACTTTCACTTCTGTTGACATACGTTGCACCTCTCCATTTTTAGCCACATACTAATAGACCAGTAGTATCCATGTATATGTTGATATAGTTGGACTGGGGGATAGGATACAACTAGGTCTCTAAATATTTTCTCCCCTTCTGACCCTCTGTTAAGTTTAGTTTTTTGTATAATGTATGGGTTAAGCCTGTTCACATGGAACACCCTGTGGGGGCTCTTGAGAGTACCAAGCTCCACCAGATAGGTGACCTCTCTCTTTTGCTCAAGTATGGTATGGGGTCCACTCCATTTGACTTGGAGAGCTGCTGGGGCCACAGGCTCTAACACCCAAACCTTCTGTCCTGGCTGATAAACAGTTAAGACAGCCTTTTGGTCATGCCAAGCTTTTTGCAATTCTTGACTTGCCTCAAGGTTTTTATTGGCCTTCTTCTTGTACTCAGCCATCCTGGAGCAGAGACCAAGTACATAGTCCACTATGTCTTGTTTAGGAAGTTTGAGAGGTAACTCCCATCACTCCTTCACCAAACACAAGGGACCCCTAACTGGATGCCCAAACCAGGACCTCTTTCCTTATAGGCAAAGAGAAGGCAGGGCAATAGGACATCCCATTTTTGCCTAAGCTTTTCTAGGAGGTCCATGATCATGCCCTTGAGGGTTTTGTTGAACCTTTCAACTAACCCATTGCATTGTGGGTGATAGGGTGAATTGAACTTGTAGTTCACGCCACACTCCTCCCACATTGCAGTAATGTAACTTGACATGAAGTTGGTACCTCTGTCAGTTAAGACCTCGTTAGGGAAACCCACTCTGGAAAAAAATCCAAGGAGTGCCCAGGCCACCACAGGAGCTGTGGTGGTTCTAAGGGGTATGGCCTCTGGATACCTATTGGCATGGTCCACCACCACTAGAATGTAACTGTATCTAGATACTGTTGGAGGGTTCATGGGACCAATGATATCAATCCCAACCCTCTCAAAGGGAACCTTCACCACAGGTAGTGGTATGAGGAGGACCTTTGTGGTACTGCCTGACTTACCACTGGCTTGATGGGTGGTACAGGAGCGACAAAACTTCTTTGGGTCTTCTTACATGGGAGTCCAGTGAAAGTGAGGGACAAGCCTTTTACAAGAAACTCATATTTCCTCTATAAAGTTATCTAATTTCTCTATGTTTAAGGCATGGGCCTCTTATCGGGGTTTCTCCAGTACCTCTGCGTCCCATAGAGGGACAGCTATCTTTATAAATAAAAATATTCATGCAGAGGTTATAAATTCTGAAAAGGATCAGCTGGGGCGTTGGTGTTGGGCTACATGTACAGTTAAACATAGACAGAGGCCTATAACCTTTGTTAGTTATTATGAACCTATTGAGGATAACTGTAAGATCTATGAAGAGCTGTTTCAATCTTTGCTGACTGTTATAGGGGATGTGGTAATTGGGGGAGATTTTAATATACTCATTAATCCGATAATAGACTCCTCTACTAAGACAAGGAGACAACTAAAACCTAAATCATTGAAAATTCTGCAGAATTATGGGGCTACGCTTGATGTGCACGATCCATGGCGTAGGACTTTTCCACCTAAAGCAGAATTTACGTGCTGGTCAGGCAGATTTAAGTCTTTATCTCGCATAGATTTTTTTTTTTGGGTCTCTAGAAAGCTTTGTTTCAGTCAGCAGAGATTTCTACACAATGGATTTTCAGATCATGCCATGGTAGTTTTAGAGATTGCTTTAGAAAACTCAGTAAAAATTCCCAAGCGATGGGTCTTTAATAGACAATATTTAAATGATGAGCTTTGGGTCAATTCTACAAAGGTAGAGATTAAAGAATTTCTTACTCGAAATTATGAATCTGCCCCACTAAATATTATCTGGAACTTGCTTAAGGCTTTTATCCGTGGAATAATCATTGGAAAGGATGCGGCTAACTTAAAGGATTTTAGAACTAAGAAGGAAAACTTAGAGCAGAAAGTTCAAGTACTTAGCGCTATAAGCCTCCACAATCCGTCCAGAGCTAACCAATATCAGCTTGACCAGGCAAAACGTGATCTTAGTACTAATTACTATATTCAGAGTGAAGCTGTCTTTCGGCAACAGCATCAAAAGATATACGAAGAAAGCAACTTCACGGCCAGGTTTCTGGCTTGGCAGGCTAAGGAACATGCTTCTGCCAACCTAATTAAAACTCTAAAATGTCCTCTTACTGATTCAGAGACAGATGATCCGGCTAAAATAGGGGATATAATGCTTAAACACTATGAATCCATCTATGGTCAATACCAGAGGGTAGACCCGTCTCTACTAGAAGCTGTTTTTAAGCTCTCAGAAGTTGATCAACAGTCTATGGCTACATTATTTTCTAAGGAGGACTTAGAGAGAGTTATACAAGATCTCCCTAATGTTAAAGCTTGTGGCCCAGATGGGTTTCCATCAGAATTTTTAAAGATCTTTTTTTCTGCTTTTGCCGATTTTTTTCTCATATTAATAAATTCTATGTTAGAGTGAGGTACAATACCAGAGTCCTTTAGACAAGGCAATGTAGTGAGTTTTTTTAAAAAGGGGAAGGACAGCAAGGACCCAAATTCTTATCGTCCGATAACATTACTAAATTCGGATTACAAAATAGTAACAAAACTTCTATCTTTGCGCTTTAATAATATCATGGCAGAATTGATTCATCCGGATCAGAATGGCTTTATTGCAGATAGACAGCTAGCAACTAACACACATTATTTAATTGAGGCTCTAGATTATTTTGAGACATGAGGGATCTCTGCTTTAGTTTTATTATTAGACGCTGAAAAGGCTTTCGATTTGGTGGTTTGGGAGACACTGTTTATTATTTTAGGAGACTTTGGGGTTTCGGTTAAAATCATTTCTTTGATTCGCAATCTTTATTCCAATGCTAAAGCTAATGTTATTGTTAACACCACAGTGGCAGGGTCAGTCCTTGTAAAAAGAGGTACAAGACAAGGATGTCCCGTATCGCCAGTCCTTTTTGCTTTTTTCATCGAGCCTTTGGCAATAGCATTGAGGAACTGTGCAGAAGTCCCCCCCCAATTTCATCTATGGCAAAATTGAAATTATATGCAGATTACATCATGCTTATTATAAAACCAGAACTTAGAGTTCAAGCCAAAGTATTTCAGCTTTTTGAGGATTTTGAAATTCTGGGAAGATACCGTATAAATAAAAAGAAAACGGAAATTCTACAATGTGGGGGTGAATCTGTGGAGTTACATCCGGACATTCTTTCCTGTACCAACACTAGACCTAAGAGATATCTGGGAGTCTTTTTTTCAGCATCAGTAAGGGATTTATATGATCTGAATTTTAATCCCCTTCTCCGAAGAGTCCAAACGATGTTCTCACGTTGGAACTCTCTACCATTATCCATTTTAGGTCGGGTGGCTTTAATCAAAATGTCTGTTCTTCCCCTTTTCAGTTTTGTTTTCAACCATTTCATGTTTTTTGTCTGGTTCCTTTTTTACTTGAGTAGAATCAATGTTTACAGCCTTTATTTGGGCAAAGAAAACACCTCGCATTGCACTTAGCACTTTATATGAAGATCTTGATCAAGGAGGGCTTGCTCTGCCAAATCTTAGAGATTACTATAATGCCTATTTCGCCCAGGACCTAGCCAGATTTAAATCTCAACTTCATACAAAAAAGTTATTTATAAATACATTTTTTGATCTATTCTGCAAAGAAAATCAGATACATGCTCCTCTCCACATGTTTAAATCTCCCAAATTTGTTCGCTATAAGTCCCTTCAGTGGTTTTTTAAAAAACGTCAGGCTCTGTTTAAGAGATATTCTATTCCCATTATCAACTTAACATCTTTATTATCTAGCATTCTCCCGCTGACGGGTGTTACACAATGCTTAAATCTCGCTGTTAATTGGGCGGCGGCAGGGTTTTTTGATAGTTTCAGACTTTTTGAGAAATGGGAAATGGATTACCTTGACAGAAATGTCTCAAATAGTTACCCGAAATGTCATCCTATTAGGGTCATATAATTCGGTTTACAAATTTCTGGTTCAATTGGATATAACTCAGCTAGGTCAGCAAAGTCAGCTAATAAAGGAATTATTGGTTGACGTCCCCGATAGAAAACCAGGGGTTTGGAAACACCATCTTGCTCAAAATAGGAAGCTGGATCTTAATCAAAAGTTGATTAAAAAATGGTTGGAACAGGAAAATCATGTAATGCCTATGAATGCTTGGTCTGTCATTAATAGATCTAATTTTACTACATTAAGAGGAGCGAATTGGCGGAGAATTTTATTTTTTAGTAAGTGGTTACTTTATCGTAAACCTTCTATTTCCAAAATGTATCCTTATCACTCTGCACATTGTTTTCGATGTATTTATCATTCTTCAGCTAATTGGTCACATGTTATGTTTTATTGTGATAAGATTGCAAAATTTTGGGAGGAGACTTTTAGCCATTTCCAGCACAAATGTGGTATCGAAATTGTAGTGAACGAGAAATTAATTTTGTATGGTTATGATCCTGATTTCTCTTTTCCCGACCAGGTGGCTAAATTGCTATATATTGCTATGGCAGTGGCTAGATCTATTTTATTAGAACTATGGCGTACAGAGCAGATCCCATCTTTTTATGAATGGCTACATAAGATGAAACAGGTTAAATCTAGTGAGAGGATTTTCGCGCAACGAGCAGGGGGTATTAGAAGATTTGAGAAGATTTGGGGGACTTTCTTTGATTAAAAAATTTGAGAGGGGGGGGTGTGGCCAAGATGGCGTCGGAGTAGGACGCTTCTGAGAGCCTCTCCGACGCCGACTCTGCATAGCACCGTTTAGCGGGGTCCACAGCGCCACTGCAGGCGTGCGGGGAGCGGCGGAGATCGCTGGCAACCGGGGGTACCGCCCGGTGCAATCGGCGGTCTGACGGAGTGCCTGTAGCGGATACCGGAGCAGTGTAGAGCGGGGGCCTGTGAAGCCCCGGCCCCGCGTGATCAGCAGGCCGACCACAGTTGAGGAGGCGACGGCGCGGCGGTGGAGTGTCCCGCGCGAACACACAGGCTCCGTCCTCACAACCCACTGCTGGGCGGGAATCGAGCCCGGCTGCTGAGGTCTGGCGGAGGGGTCGAGCGGAGGAGTAGAGCCGGCGGTGCGGGGCTGGAGCCACGGAGAAGGTCTGGTAGGCGGAGCACCGAGCCCGGAGGAGACGCCTGCAGCGGGGACATCTGGTGAGGCTGGGACACTAGTGGACGGCGGTCCCCGCTCCCCGGGCCTGGGGGGGCAGTACGGCTGCTGGAATCGCCGCGGCTGCTGGGACTCCGGCACGGGGTCCTGCCCGGATATTTGCGGACCCAGGATTGGCCTTGCCACAGCAGCGGACCCCCCTGGCTTTAACCCCACGGCCTAGCAGACATCGGACCCTGAGTCTTGGCTGGGGGGTCCTAACACTGCGCTGACGGGCATTGACGGGACCGGCCGAGAACTTGCCGGAGGGCCCCCGGAGTGCGGTGATCGGCGGGGGAGGCCGCAGCGCCATTTTGTTTGAGCCTTGACTGGTGACGCTGGCCCGGCCTGGCTTAGCTGCTGGACCTGTGACCTGGGGCCCTCGTGCGTTGCCGCCACGCCTGACTGTCGCCCAGGGGACGAGTCCTGGTGTAGGGGCCCGCCCTTCCCTGCCTTGGGAGGCCACACTGGGCGCCGCGCCGGCGACACTCTCTTACCAACAACCTCCACTGGAGAGAGGGTGCTTGTGGCCCGGCACTGACTGCTTAGGAGGGTGGCCATTATTGATTGCGGGTCCTGTCTGCGGCTTCGGCAGCTCCTGCCGGGGAGTTTCTAGGAAGGTGGGCACGACAGGCCGCGTGCTGTGGTCAGGCCGTCGAGATGTCCAACATGCAGCGCAAAGGGAGACCCGGGAAGGATGGGGCCCCCAAGAACTCCCAGCAGCCGGCCTCACCGGGGGCTAGTGGGTCTTCGAGGCATTCGGACGATGAGGCGCCCGCTATTAAGGCCTTCATGACGGAGCTTTTTGCCTCCATTAAAGAGGACATCTCGGAACTTAGATCCCAATTAGCGTCAGACCTACGAGAGGTAAGAAGAGACGTGGATGGGATCGGCGAACGTGTGGCAGCGCTGGAGGATCGCGATTTGAGTTTGGCGAATGATGTTCACCAGCTGCAACAAGACGTTATCCGCCTCACGGAACAGAATTTGGATTTGCAAACGCACGCGGAGGACTTGGAGAACCGCTCCAGGCGGAACAACATCCGCATCAAAGCGGTGCCGAGAGGCGGGGGACATCCGTGAATATGTTCAGGCCCTGTTCGTGCAGATCCTGGATGATGAGGGCGTGCAGGAAGTGAGGATGGACCGAGTGCACAGAGTGGGGCTGCCCAGGCGAGGGGGGGGACCACCTCCGGATATCCTCGCTTGTGTGCACGACTATCAACTGAAGGAACGTATCTTGCGGCAGGCTAGGACCATCTCTTCCCTGCAGTTTAGAGACCACCGTCCGCTCCTCTACCAGGACCTGGCTGCGTCGACCCTTCGGAAGCGGAGGGAGTTCCGTCCTGTGACCACCTTCCTGCGTGAGAACAACATCTCTTATTCTTGGGGACATCCATTCCGGATCATCTTCCGGTGGCAGAATCGACTGGCGCAGATAAGCTCCTTACAGGTGGCGGCCGATCTTTTGGGACTGGAGGATGTGTCGCCTACTCAGGAGAATCGCTCCTCGCCGTCCAGGAGGAGGCGTCGCTCTTCCTCCTGGCATAGAGTTGGTCCCTCCCCGGAGCGGGGGCGGCCGGATCGCACGGCCAGTGTGCAGGAAAGGGATGCTGCTGTGGCATCGGTGGCCTCCGTCACCTTGGCAGATTCTCAGGAGAGCTCTGGTGCGGCATGACCCCTTTATCGCTGATGGCGTCGGAGGGGCTCTGACCATTAGGTTCCGGGGTTCATTGTACTTTGGAAAAGACACCCTGGACCGTGGCCCTGGGAGATCGTCTTGAGGTCTCTCACCCCCCTCCCAGTGACTTCATGGTGCGCTGCACTATTCTGGGACGCTTCGTTCAAGTCACGATGAGTATCGTTCTTATTGTTAATGTTATTGTTGTGGGTCTCCTTCCTCAATGTTTTTTCTTTCTGGGTGGGGTGGGGACGGGGTTGGGTGGGATGGTGGTGGTGTGTGACTGCTGGGTGTGTGAAGTGTTGTCTCCTCTAGAGGTGTTACTCCTTGGCCCCTGCTGCGGGTGCCCCTCTTCAGGCATAGCCGCTGTTTTTTGGTCTGGTCATGACATCTGCGCTTGCTATGGGCCACTATGACATGGGTCTCTTGGGGATGGAGGGGGGGCTGTGTGATGGTTCCCGGGGGGGGAGGTCGATCTGGCAGTTGCTGTTGCCGCTCCCGCTACGTTGTTTTTCTTTTGACATGTTTAGTCCCCAGGTACGGGTTGGCTTTGGGCCTCTGATTGGGGGGGGTCTGTGTGCGGGTGGGGGTCCAGGAGAGGTGGTTGAAGAGGGTTCGGGGGTTCTTTTCTGTCATGCCTGTTAGTATAGGGTCTTGGAACGTTAAAGGCCTTAACTCGCCTCAGAAGCGGCAGAGGGTGTGGAAGTATGTGATGGATCATCAGCTGGATGTTGTGGGGCTTCAGGAGACGCATTTGGCGCGCAGGGTCGAGCTACGGCTCAAGCATAAGGCATATCCCCTTATATATAGGTCTTCGGCATCAACGAAACATAGAGGGGTGGCCCTCCTCTTTCGCGCGGCATTGCACTTCCAACCCGTAGAGGTGCGCAATGATAAGGATGGCCGCTGGTTGATGGTGAAAGGGCTTGTTCAGGGACGGCTGTGTTCCTTTGTGGTGGTATATCTTCCTAATGCAGGTCAGAATAAATTTCTCCAAGACTTATTGCAGAAGGTGGGAGACTTTGCTGATGGTCACTTGTTCCTCCTGGGGGACTTCAACTTGGTATGGGACAAGTCGGTGGATAGCTCTGGGATCCATAGGGCGGAGGCGGGGTTTTTTCAGCGTCTACACAGCAGAAAGTGGGGGAGTTGGGATTGGTTGATGGTTGGCGCTTTTATCACCCCAATGCCAGGGATTACACTTACTTCTCTCACGTACACCACTCCTACTCCCGCCTGGATCACATATTTATCAGTCAGGCCCTTAGGGGAGATGTCCTGGATTCCACCATTCTGCCGCTTTCGGTATCGGACCACAGCCTGCTGGTGCTTAGCCTCCGTTGGTCGTCGGCTGGCGGTGGGCAGAGGAAATGGTATTTCCCGGCCTCGGTGGTCAGGGATGATGCCACCAATAAATCCTTACGGGCAGCCATTAGGGAGTTCTTTGAGCTTAATCCTGCTGCTGATACGTCGGTCGCTAACACTTGGGATGCATTTAAGGCTTCCATAAGGGGCACATGCTTGGGCCTTAATGCACATCTTAATAGGGAGCGGCGTAAGGACCGGGAAGCTCTGGAAACAGAGGTGGCCCACCTCGAACAGGCTCAAAAGCTCAATCCCTCGAGAATAACCCTCCGACCATTGACTGCGGTGAGAGGGAAATTGAGGGCTCATTATAACAACAGGGCGGAGCTCACAATGCTGAGGCTGGGGCGACAGTCTTATTCCAGTGGGAATAAGGTGGGACGGCACTTGGCACGTCAATTACGAGATAAGAGGGAACGCGAATATATAGGTGGGATACGGGATGAAGCGGGTGTATTACAACACAGGGACGAAGCGAAGGCGGCCATTTTTGGACGCTTCTATGCGGACCTCTATGAGGGTGACGGCCTCGCCGCGGAGGCCCAGAAGGAGTTCTTGAGACGGCTCCCCCTCCCTCGGATTTCCGCCGAATGGAACGGGTTATTGGATGCGCCCATTACCAGGGAGGAAGTGCTCGAGGCCATCAAGGGTTTGAAGTTACCCAAGGCGCCTGGGCCGGATGGCTTTACGGCGGTTTTCTATAAAACTTACACCTCCGAACTGTGTGACTTCTTAACTTCCCTTTTTAATGACATTGCCGTGTCCGGCTCCTCGGCCGGCTCCCTGGCGGAGGCGGTGATTACGGTTCTGCCGAAACCCGGGAAGGATCTCGCCCATTGTGCGTCGTTCCGCCCCATAGCACTACTTAATGTAGACGCTAAATTATACTCAGCGATTCTGGCACATAGATTGCAGGATCTGATGCCTGCAATCATACACCCGGATCAATCCGGTTTCATCAAGGGACGCCAGACTCACGATAACACTCGCAGGGTGGTTCACATACTTGAGAAGGCCGACAGGTTCCGCATCCCGGCTGTGCTGATGGGATTGGACGCCGAAAAGGCTTTTGACAGAGTGGATTGGGGCTTCCTATTTAACACGCTGTCAGCCTTCGGGTTCTCGGATACCTTCATCACTATGGTGAGGGCCAATTTCAGCTGCCCGCGGTCTAGGGTAACAGTGAACGGGCATATGTCGGAGTTCTTTCGGCACTCCAGGGGCACCAGGCAGGGATGCCCCCTTTCCCCGCTCCTGTTCGCGTTAAGTATTGAACCATTAGCGATGGCGGTGCGAGAGCATGAGGGGATTCGGGGTATTCCGTTCACGGGAGAGCAACACAAAATTACGCTCTTCGCGGATGATATTTTGCTATCGGTAACGGAACCGGAGCGCTCACTGCCGTGCCTCCGGGAGGTCTTGCTGGCCTATGAGGCAGTGGCAGGATTCAAGGTTAATTATGACAAGTCTCATATCTTGAATCTTACTCTCTCTCAAGAGGAAGTGGAGCGGGTGAGGCCTCTGACACCTTTGGCCTGGGCGGATGGATCACTGGTTTACCTGGGGGTTCACCTGACTCCGACGGTTGGCGGGCTCTTTTCGGCCAATTTCCCGCCCTTGTTGGCAAAGACCCGAGCTGAGTTGGATAAGTGGAAACCTAAATTTATATCTTGGCTGGGCAGGATCCATGCTGTTAAGATGGTTCTCCTCCCCAAATATTTATACTTATTTCAAGCTTTACCTATCCCTCTCCATAACGATACTGCGTTTTGTGTGGCAGGGGGGCCGGGCGCGCCTTTCCTTTACGGTGTTGCGGCAGCCGAGATCCGAGGGAGGAGTGGAACTTCCTGACCTACAGCTTTACTATAAGGCGGCGCAATTGAGGGTGCTGGTGGAGTGGTCGCAGCAAATGTCGGAGAAACATTGGCTGCATATGGACCGGAGCGTGGCTGGCAGATCGGTCTGGGATTTGGCGTGGAAACCCAAGAAGGACCGTCCGCTGAACGCCTATATCAGTACTCCTACGGGTACCACACTGAAGGTTTGGGACTCCTTAGCTGCGGATGAGCGGTGGACTACTTTCCCCTCGCCATTTACGCCTATACATTTTAATCCAGCTTTCCCGCCAGCGCTTCGGGAAGGGGCCTTTGATGCTTGGAGGGAAGGAGGCTGCAGGGCGCTGACCCATCTGTTTCATGGGCGGGTGCCCCTCACCTTTGCTAACTGCATGAGGGATTATGGGATCTCCCACGCTGAACGTTTTCATCACTTACAATTGCATCATTGGGCCACTATGCCCGGGATGATGGAGGCGGCGACGAGACCTCCATCGCCTTTCGAGGCCTTCATATTGCGGTCATCTGTCATGAAGGGAGTCATCTCCTTCTTATACCAGCTCTTGCTTAAATCGGCGGTGACGCCTAGGCACCGCTACATGGACCAGTGGGAGGCCGTGTTAGGGAGAGACATCTCCGATACGGAATGGTCGGCCTTGTGGCGGGACATGACGGCGTTTAATCACTCGCTGCATCTGAGGGAAGCTCACCTCAAGACGCTCATGCAGTGGTATATGTGCCCAACTCGGCTTCACCGCATCTATCCGGCTACATCCGACCTATGCTGGAGGGGTTGTGGACTCCTCGGGGACTTCCGCCACATCTGGTGGGACTGTCCCGTGATTAGACCGTATTGGGAGGAGATTCTCTCGCATATCAGGGACATCCTTCACTATCCCATAGAGGACGATATTGCCTCTGTTCTGTTGGGAATGCGTGAACCCGGTCTTGAACATCAAACCCGGGCCGACAAGAAGATTTTATGGTTTTGTCTGGGCGCTGCTAAGCTTACGCTGGCTGCTGCTTGGAAACGGAAGGAGGCACCGGCAATATCTCTGTGGCACGCGCGACTCTGGAAGCTTCTAAGCATGGAAAGGATGGCGGACATCTTCCTAGGTAACTTTAAGAACTTTCAGTTCCAATGGGGCCCGTTGGTTGCTTTCTTGTCCAAAGGTCTACCCTCAGCTGTGTGTCCTGCATCCTTAAGGTCGCTGCATCTCTTTCAGGTTTAGTTAGGAGGACGAATGTGTGAGTGTATGTGTACTGGGGTCACCACCATGGGGGGGAGGGGGTGGGTGGGGGGGGAATTGTTACCTTCTTGTTCTGGTTATTCTGGGTGTTTACTGCTCACTGCTGTGTCCCTAGCCGTTTGGCTTTGATATACGGAACATTGGATTGATGACCCTTCTCCTGGGCGTCCGCCTTGATCGCTACTGCTGTTGGCTTCATTGAACTATTGGCGCACTGGCTGTCACCACATGGCGCGGACTTGTTATGCCATATGTGGGGACACAGCTTCTGACTCGATGTACTTACAGGGCGAAATGTGTAACTCCTGATTGACCTTTTGTGTTTTTTGTTTTATTAAAACTTGCAAAATAAAAATGTTATAAAAAAAAAAATAATAATAATTTGAGAGTAGTCATTGATATTACGGGAAATGGTCGTTTTTATATGTTCTATAGTATTTTATAGCATATTATAGGCAGACATTATGTTCTAATAACTTTTTTTACAATGCAGGGTGTATGCGTGGTGTATGATATTTGATATTTGTTTTCTTTCTCAGATCTGTGTAATTTGTTAAGACTAAATGAGATGAAGTACTGTCGATGAACTGTATATTATTTATAAATTTGTATTGTTTTTAAGGACTTCAATAAAAAAAATTTTTAAAAGCCTGTCCCAAGTCTTACTTTGGCCTAGGTGTCCTGCTAAGGGAATGTAATGTGCCAAGGTGAGTAGGAAGCCCCTAAACTTCAGAGGTATGACCAACCTCCTGATGGCACCAGGCTTGGGGCTCTACCCTCTGATTATAGGAGTCCCCCATCCCAATAGATCCTGTGGGATCCACTGACACTCCCAGAGCATCTGCAGCAGCTTGCTGTCTGAGGGGTTCAATAGAGGGGCAGGTTTGCTGCTACAAACTCAAGTCTGTCCTGGAAAGCCCCCCTGTCCCCAAGAACTCAACCTGATCAGGTTCCAGTTCATCTGAGACAGTTCCTTCACAGAGACTGAGATCATCTCCCTCAAGAGATTGGTCCTCACACTGAGTCTGGGGGGAAGACACAGCCGTACCCCTCCTGCTCCTTCTCTTGAAAGGCCCTTGGTCCATTTTCCAGGATCCAAAGCCTGTTCAGTGTTAGCCAGCTTGGCCTGTGACCTGGTCACAGCAAACACATCTGCAGTGATACCCAGCATTGCTGCATGGGTCCTGAACTCTATTTCAGCCCAGGCTGAAGTTTCCAAATCATTACCCAACAAACACTCTACTGGAAGGTCTGAGCTAACCACAACTTTCTTAGGACCAGTCACCCCACCCCAGCTGAAATTAACAAGTATCAAGAAATGATCAGTCCTGAAATTGTTAGCATTGGTCCATTGGTACATTTCTCCAAGTATGAGTTGGTCAGGGCCCGCAAGATTCTCTGTTACCATAGTGACACTTGCACCTGTGCCACTGTATGCCAGGGCCTCCTTAACATTGATCAAAGGATGCTGTCTGACTTTTGCACAGGTTACTGGGATTGACAAATAAAGTCGCAAGATCCATGCCACCATCACATACAAGCACACCATGAGCTGGAGTTCTGACTAGGCCAGAACCCATCTCAGAGCCCAAGGTTAACCCTACTAATCCATTGTTTCCTGCACCAGCACCTGTACTAGTGCTAGGGGTGCAGTTGCCTCAGGGGCAGTGGTGGAAAGAGGATTGTCCTTGGCTTTTGGACAGTCAGCATCTCTTGTCCAATGCGTCTTCTGTTTACAAAGGTAACACCAAGGTTTCTTTTTGCCTTTACATTTGTTGGATTGTGACCCCCCCGATGCAGGTTTTTGGGGCCCTGATGTAGACTATTGATCTTTACCCTTGTCCCCATTCTTATCTGGAGTTTTAGCATCTTGCTTCTTTTGGTCACTGTAGGAAGGTGGATATCTGACTATGGTTAACCCCAACTTTTTGCCTAGTGTTTTGCTGGTTTCTGACTTAGTTGGCCTGGGATCCTGCTATTCAGGACCCCAGGCTTCCTGCTCTCTCTGTTAAAATGGACTCCATGTACCCTAGGTACATATCTAATTGGATACTGAGTCACCTTATCAGTCCCTGTACAGTATACCTTAGGTATCCAGGGCATAGGTGTACCCAGGGCCTACCAGGGGCTGAAGCATGTATTATGCCACCCCTGGCTGGCCATCCACAACTGACACAACTGGCTGCATGACAGCTGGGGCAAGGTGGTGTAATCACCCTTTGCTTTAGATATAGTTCCCTATATCTAAACCTAAAATGGACACATATATTCCTATCAGTCACTCCTATGGAAGGCCTTATCAATCCTGAAGGCAGAGTGCTTGGAATTATGTGAGATGGTGCTCTGGCATGAGCTGAGCCCGTTTGCAGCTTGCGGAACCAAGTCCTAATAGCTGTTCCATGATAACGCTATACCATATACTCTTAAGTGCATTATAATCCTCGCGGTTAAATGCTAACTTTGGCATAGCATTATCAAAACATGTCGAGTAAGGTGTCATACGAATTGGAATACTAACCCCTCGCCAATTCTGGTGACGGGGTTAGCATTCCACCCTTCTAGAGGGACACGACATGTATGTAACTGTGAACACCGGTTAAAGTTAACTCAAGCCTCAGCATCACAAAATGGATGCTGCCACCACAGACACAAGTCTGACCTCCTGCTGCTGGGAGTCCTTCCAGCGAAGGAGGCCTGGACAAAGGGTTTCCTGTCAGGGGCGGTGCTAGCACCATCCCAGACAGGATTTTGTGTATCCCAGGAGGCAGGGCTGAGAGGAAGGTGACTGCAAGTGGCACCCCGGTGCTCACTGTGCATATGCCGGCTCAAACCAGTTCCAGGGGCACACCAGCCCCTGAGCTGGGGAGAGACCGGACAAAGGAGAGGGGTGTAACCACCCCCCTCCTGGTCCCACCCATGGGCAGGACCTAGTCGCGTGCCAGCCCCTTTTCTTAGAATAAAGGTAGGAGCGGGCACCCTTCCCAAATTAGATCATCTTGAAACTTGAACTACTTTCCACGAAAGGAACTCTTGTCACTCTCTGAAGACTCTCCCTTGTGGCTAAGGAGTAGCCACCCTGCACCAGCAGGCACCATCTAAGCGCTTGCGGTTTGCTGCACGTCCATCCTCCGGATCAAGACTGCCCAGCTCGACGAGACCCGGATTCCGTGCCATCTCTGACCTCTACCTGCATCACCAGCCCAGCTGAGATTCGTGGGTGTGACGAGACCCGAGGGACCGGCTATCTTCAAGACCTGCACGACGCTTAACCAGCATGACCTCCGAGGGACCCTCGAGTGAGTGCACTGGGGTTTGAGAAGCCCCCAACCTAAGCAGCTCCAGCACCGAAGTCCAGTCCCCCAGCATCCACGAGATCTGCGTGGGGCCCTTCTGTTTCTTTGCTGCTTGCCACGTTGTCCGGTCACTTGCCCGTCGGCTAGTGACCCTCCTGACGACGTATCATGACGTTTTCACCGCTGGTCTAGGTCCTCTAGACTGGCCCTTGCTCCTTGTCCAACAAGAAGTGCCCTGGACCCTCCTGGTCCACTCCAGATGCCATTTTGACTCCACCGCGTGGGCTTGCCTTTGCCAAGGTTTGTTGCTCCAATCTTGGATCCAGCATCGCCGACAGCAGACACCACCGTGGGACAGCTCGCACCTCCAGCCTGGACGCCGACAACGCCTCCTGGCCCGTGTGACTGCAGAGTCCAGCGTCGCCCACTCACCTGATCGCGGTGACTTCATCCGGTGCCATCCTGGTGCCCACATAATCACTGGCTAGTGATTAAGAGCTGAGTCCCCTCTGCTTTCAGGTCGTCTCCTTCACTGATCCAGCCTTGGATCACACCGAACATCTTCACTGGTCGCCTGCCAGCAACATCTTCTTTCAGGCTCCATAGACTACAACGAGGATTCCCGACGACATTTAAACCCTATGCAGCCGCAGCCCCTGGGCTAGGTAACACGAGCATTTCGGTGCTCCAGCACAGGTTCACTATCCTAGTGTCCAGATCCTTTTTCGTTTTTAGTCTACCTAGTCGGATTCGTCCGGAAACAGTAACTTTAAGAACTGCTAG
Organism: Lissotriton helveticus; assembly: GCF_964261635.1. Lineage (NCBI taxonomy): Eukaryota > Metazoa > Chordata > Amphibia > Caudata > Salamandridae > Lissotriton > Lissotriton helveticus. The sequence goes on along the minus strand of NC_136057.1, from coordinate 1,469,984,404 downwards.
CATCCATAGACTTTGTCCCGCATCCCGCGTTAGAGTTCCCACTCTGCACCCGGGTTCCCTAGGCCTCCTGCTCCTAACCTAAGGGTTCAGTAAGGTAGTCCTAGCGGTCCTGAAGCCTCTGGATTGTGTTACTTACCTGCTAGTATTTCGCATTCCACTTTTAGAGTATATGGTTTTTCGTGCCCCTCGGGCATTTGTGTAAATTGTGTAACTTGCAGTATTTTCGTAAGAGTTTTGTATTGTGCTTAGCTCCCTGACTCATAAAGAGTTCAGGGTAGACTTGTTATTAATAAATATCCTTTATTTTTATAACAACTTGTGTGGTGTCCTTTCAATTGGTGTTCAAGGGGTATATGTGATGGTAAAACAGCTGGCTTAACACGCCCTCTAGAGTTTAGCCTAAAGACTGCTTTTGTCCACGCTACTAGGATAGCTGGTCTATCAGGTTGACTTACAACCAATCATCAATAAGGGTTGTTTGGAATGATACAGAGTGATCACTAGAATAGTGAGCACTATATATCAGGCCAACTTCTCACAGTCACCACCATTATTCTGGTTTTTCTGTTTCACCCTGGTTCTGACCCCCTTATCTGCCTTTGTTCCCACTTCTTGGGGAGAATTCAGATCAGAGTCAACCAGGTACTAATGCAATAACTAATTTTGGAAATTATTAAGGATGTGCTCCCTCATAATCAAATTGTACAATCCCTTTAAATCATTCACTTTACTGCCTAGCAACCAGCCTCCCAGAGCCTTAATGGCACTATCCACAACGTCTACCCAATCCTGATTCTGTGTCTTCTGGGTTTCTTTTGACTTAATCCTATACTGTTCAGAGGTTAAGCCAAACTCCTCAATGAGAGCACTCTTCAAGATTGAGTAGTTTTCAGCATCCTCTTCTCTAACAGTGAGGAGCTTATCTCTACCTTTGTCAGCAAAGGAGAGCCACACAATAGCTGCCCACTGCTCCCAAGGGACCCTTTGTACTTTACAGGCCCTCTCTAAAGCAGTTCAGTTATCTGTTTATGGATGTCATCCCCAACATGGTAGGAAGGGACAATCTTGCTCAGGTTTCCATTGTCAAAGGAATGTTCCTTAATTCTAGGGACACTGTTGCTGCCACTATGTGACTCTAGTCCCAACTTTTGTCTAGCTCTCTGGACTTCTAGGGACTCTTTATCAAGGACCAATTGCTCTTGCCTGAGCCTAAGCCTAGTTTTCTCAAGTTCAAGCAACTAGTACTCCCTATCATAAGAGTCGTCCCTCTTGCTAGATACAGAGGTCCCTACAGACTGTCCTGAGTGATCTGACTCTGCAGAGGGTGAGCTAGATCTCCTTGGTAAACTCTGTGCCAGGAGGGGTGAAGGGGGGCCATTATGGCCTTCTCCACTGCCTTCTGGAAGACCAGAGTTATCCAGGTGAGCCCCATCTTGGTCCCCCTGGTCAGGGTGAGATACCAGGTCATAAAAGGTGTCACCTCCTGACCAGTCTTCATTCCCTGTCCCACCTACTCTGTCCTGTTCATCTGACCCGTAAGTCTTCCTTAGGTCGTCTAACAGTAACAACTCTATTAGACGTTGAGTGTTGGCACTTCTCTCTGTCTTCAGCTTTGTAGAGGCACACAAAGCTTTAAATTCTTGGAATGAAAGCTCTCTGTATACTAAGTGTGGTGAGGTGTTGCACCTACTTAACCTAGTGGGAACTAAACTCTCTGACGTTGGAGGAAGGGTGTGCTAGACCCTTGACTCACCCAACCCTAAGTTCAGTAGAACTTACTTAATCTAAGCTAGTATTATATGTACTTAGTGGTTTTCAGTTAATAAATACACATATTTATCTGGTAAAACAATGCAGGCTTGAATCCCAACCGCTGCCACCACTGTGAGAAGTTGGCCTGGTATATGCTGTCCACTAATCAAAGTGGGCACCTTGTACCAGTCCAAACAACCCTTATGGTGATTTAGAAGGTCTAAGATAACCATAGAAAGCTATCCAAGTGGTAGCTGTGGACAGCAGCGTTCATGCATAGTCTTCAAGGAATGTTAAGCAGCTTGTTTTACCAGAATGCACCCTTATAGTATTGATTAAATGAAAGGATAACCACAAAGTAGTTATAAAAATATGTATTTATTAATATAACACACCCTAAGTATGACAATATCTTCTACATGAAGATGCTCACAAAGCACACAATACTATAGCACAGAAACAATAGTAAATAGCACTAATACACAGTGGGCTCCAGGGGGAGACCAAGCCATATACTAAAATAATGATATAAGAACCATGACTCGAGTCAAAACAGTGTCTAGAGGATGTAGAATTGCTGGGACACCAAGGAACCACCCATGGTGAGTAAGTAGGAACCCCACAGAGGACGGGTGCAGTGTTGGAACACAACTATGTGCGCTGTACAATTTTACAAGAGAGTCACAGGTGCAGTTTTCAAGTTTAAAGACCCTTCTAAGTAGACTTCGAAGAAACCCCATGGAACTTAGGAGGTTGGAGAGCCACCCCACCCTTGGATACCGTGGTACCAGAGTTACCTATCCCAGGGAAGCCAGGTGCATATGTCTGAAGTGGCGTTGGAAACCGCTGTCGATCTCTATGGAGGACTTCGAAAAAGAGCCACTGCTGGGAAGAAGAAAAGTGGTACACAAGGGGGTGGTGATGGACGGAGCATCTGAATCAATCAAACACTCACACCCAGTCAAAAGATCTTGGTTTAATCCATCACCGTTCTTTAGCCCACTCTGCCACCCCAGTTCAGACATGGCTATATGCAAATCAGTCTGACCCTGTGCCTCATGGGAACAGTCCAGCCCGAACTGCCAAGCCATGTCTTCCCTGGACCGGAAACAAGCTTCCGAGGACCGGTTTCTGGCATTCCAGCCGTCTTCAGCCCGGCTTGCTTGAATCCAGTGGCAAAGTGAGCAAGGGACTCACGTCTGAGCATACCCTGCCACACTTATGGCGGCCAAAAGCGGTACAAAAGGGGGTGGTTATGGACGGAGCATCTGAATCAATCAAACACTCACACCCAGTCAAAAGATCTGGGTTTAATCCATCACCGTTCTTTAGCCCACTCTGCCACCCCAGTTCAGACATGGCTATATGCAAATCAGTCTGACCCTGTGCCTCATGGGAACAGTCCAGCCCGAACTGCTAAGCCATGTCTTCCCTGGACCGGAAACAAGCTTCCGAGGACCGGTTTCTGGCATTCCAGCCGTCTTCAGCCCGACTTGCTTGAATCCAGTGGCAAAGTGAGCAAGGGACTCACGTCTGAGCATACCCTGCCACACTTATGGCGGCCAAAAGCGGTACAAAAGTGGCTGGTGATGGACGGAGCATCTGAATCAATCAAACACTCACACCCAGTCAAAAGATCTGGGTTTAATCCATCACCGTTCTTTAGCCCACTCTGCCACCCCAGTTCAGACATGGTTATATGCAAATCAGTCTGACCCTGTGCCTCATGGGAACAGTCCAGCCCGAACTGCCAAGCCATGTCTTCCCTGGACCGGAAACAAGCTTCCGAGGACCGGTTTCTGGCATTCCAGCCGTCTTCAGCCCGGCTTGCTTGAATCCAGTGGCAAAGTGAGCAAGGGACTCACGTCCGAGCATACCCTGCCACACTTATGGCGGCCAAAAGCGGTACAAAAGGGGGTGGTGATGTCAGAGTGTCAGTCGGAATCCAAAGATGGATTCTTGATGAAGACTATCTGAAAGCAAAGGGGACACAGTATTGGTCACTCAGGAGTGACCGAGGCCCACCGATGTCAGGTGCTTCAGGTGCGTTATTTGGGTTCTTGACTCTGCAGCCACAGGAGACATCGAGGACAACCAGGAGCCGGATGTGAGCTGTCTCATGAAGGATGACGAGTGCTGAGTGGTCGGTGTCTGGCGGGAGCAACAACAACCCTTGGCAGCGGCAACCCATGCAGAAGGTCAAGGAAGGTTACGGTTCCGATCACCAAGGTTCAGGGAGACTCAAAAAACACAAGGGAGTCAGGGCAAGACTGGAGCAACCAGGGAACACCAAGAAAAGCAGTGTTGACCCTCAAGAGGACCCATAGGCTGTAGGCACAGGCGTCGCGAGGGGACCTTGAGCAGTTTCAGAAAACAGCAGCCCACAGAGCACTCGGTGGAAGGAGGCCGGAGTTCTTTGTAGGAAATGGTGCCAGAGGTTGAGGCTACTCGGAGCCCAGTGCAGTTGATCGGGAAACACCAACAAGCATATGTACTTGCAAAAGCATTGAAATTATTACATCAAGCTTTTGCATTTGACTCATGAGGGACATCTAGTAACGACTAGTGGAACTGCAGCGTCATGAAAGGGTTTTAATGCTTTTGCATTTGACTCGTGAGGGACACCAGTAACGACTAGTGGAACTGATGCTTGATGTAATAATAATTTTAATGCTTTTGCATTTGACTTATGAGGGTCACCTAGTAATGACTAGTTGAACTGCAGCTCTTTGTAGAATTATTTTGATATTGGATACTATAATATTCACTGCCCACTGCTAATCTTGTCCCATAATGCTTTGCAGGGCCTTTGGTTGGGATTGTATTTTTGCCCATAACTGTGCTTGGGGTGGTCCTAAGAGGATGGGACCACCACCGAATCATTCAGTAGAATGTGCTCCTTGTTTTTAAGGCATCTGCTTGGTTCTCTCCATGGGTTAGGGAGGATCCCAAAATCATCACCTCTCTCACTGCTTGCTAAATCCTCATTTTCACTTTTGTGAAATGACTATATGCATTTCAGCATGTAAAGACAGAGATACTTGTCACTTTACCAAAAGTAAATGAGGTTACTGTGTTAGTTGGGAGTCAGATTCTGGTACTCTGCCATCTATGTATGGATAACAATACTATCCCCATGTACCCAAAAACCCATACTCACCCTAAAACTAAAAAAATGCCCATTACTTACCTTATAATGCATTGTAATGGCATGCATTGTAATAGAATGTGTTGTAGTGGCAAGCGTTGTAATGGCATGCGATGTAAAGGCAGCAGTGTTGTAATGACTGCGTTGTCAAGGTAGTGCGTTGTAATGACTGCGTTGTAATGGTTGTTTCCCTTGCATTGCAGATGCTTGTTTAAATGCTTAATAAGCTTGGTATAAGGCCGGGAACAATTGCCCAGGAACCCATGATTACAGAGCTGAAGTGGCCAGTTTTTAGGGCTCGGCCTCCGCCCACTGAAAGTGGGAGGAGTTTCGAGATCCTAATGTTAAAGAAGAGAAAAAAAAAGTATCTCCTAGGGCTTTGGCGAGACAAATTCCACACATTCCTTAGTGTGTTTTGTCATCTGGCCAGTGATTCGTCTTCGTTGTGGTGTCGTTTTAATAGCCTTGAAGTGATAGGGTAAATGTAGTTTTCGTCCGCCATGTTGGGCATTTTTCGTTCGTGTGCGCGCAAAGAAGTACATTAATTATAATTAGGAGCTGTCAGGGTGCCTCCGTAAGTGAATCCAGATGGCCGGGCGCGTTCACCATTCAGCAGCGCTCAGCGCGCAGCTGCTCCATGCCAGGCCGGGAAAGGGCTTCATTAGTTCAAGAACAAGAGTCTGACGTTCTGTCATGGGCTGTTCTTTTAATCTCAGTTTCATTTTTTTTTCTGGAATGGTCCAAGGCCGGTGTGAATGGAATTGTTCTATCGAGTTTATAATGTGTTTCTTTGCAGCAGTTTTTTTTTCTCGGAGTTGAGGTAATGAATAGCAAGCTGGCAGGCAGCGCCTTTTAGAACTATTTGCTTTCTGGGCAGAGTCCTGCAGTGGTGTAGAACTTCAGCATAGTCTGACAGGCTGCTGTATACTGAAAGAGCGCATAATTCTGTGAACGGTATTCCTTTATCGTAGGCTTCTCTTCCGTTTATTAAAAATAATTATTTACCTACATGCCATTATTAAGTTAAAAAATGTTTTCCAAATGCAAATAAAAGCCACAGTCTGACTTTTGCAACCACAAGGCGCTGCGGCTAACTGGAGATCTGACCTGCATCCCTCGGAAGCAATTAAAAAGCAGCTCTGTGGGGGCTTACCGAGCTTTAAATCAGCAGGCCGGGAGAAGTTTGACAATGTGCATGCACCCAAAAAAAAGCGCCACTTTACCCCACAAGAGCTCGAGTGCTGCTGTTGACAGATAACAGATGTTTACTGTTATCCGACTCGGTTGTACTCATTTTATCAACCTCAGAAGGATGAAAGGCTGAGTGGAGTCACACGTGCGACAGGCTAGTGAAGCCAATGCATATCTACAGGCTAGTAAAGCCAATGGATATCTACAGGCTAGCGATGACAGTGTATATTTACAGGCTAGCGATGACCGTGCATATGTACAGGCTAGCGATGACAGAGCATATCTACAGGCTAGCGATGACAGTGCATATCTACAGGCTTGTGAAGCCAATGCATATCTACAGGCTAGCGATGACAGAGCACATCTACAGGTTAGCGATGACAGCGCATATCTACAGGCTAGCGATGACAGTGCATATCTACAGGCTAGCGATGATAATGCATATCTACAGGCTAGCAATGACAGCGCATATCTAGCAGTGCAGAGTGGCGGTGCAGAGTGGCGGTGCAGAGTGGCGGTGCAGAGTGGCGGTGCAGAGTGGCTGTGCAGAGTGGCGGTGCAGAGGTGCAGAATGGCGGTGCAGAGTGCAGAGTGGCGGTGTGGCGGTGCAGAGTGGCGGTGTGGCGGTGCAGAGTGGCGGTGCAGAGTGGCGGCGCAGAGTGGCGGTGCAGAGTGGCGGTGCAGAGTGGCAGTGCAGAGTGCAGAGTGGCAGTGCAGAGTGCAGAGTGGCGGTGCAGAGTGGCGGTGCAGAGTGGCAGTGCAGAGTGGCGGTGCAGTGCAGAGTGGCGGTGCAGTGGTGCAGAGTGGCGGTGCAGAGTGCAGAGTGGCGGTGCAGAGTGGCGGTGCAAAGTGGCGGTGCAGAGTGGCGGTGCAGAGTGCAGGGTGGCGGTGCAGAGTGGCGGTGCAGAGTGGCGGTGCAGAGTGGCGGTGCGGCGGTGCAGAGTGGCGGTGCAGAGTGGCGGTGCAGAGTGCAGAGTGGCGGTGCAGAGTGGCGGTGCAGAGTGGCGGTGCAGAGTGGCGGTGCAGAGTGGCGTTGCGGCGGTGCAGAGTGGCGGTGCAGAGTGGCGGTGCAGAGTGCAGAGTGGCGGTGCAGAGTGGCGGTGCAGAGTGCAGAGTGGCGGTGCAGAGTGGCGGTGCAGAGTGCAGAGTGGCGGTGCAGAGTGGCGGTGCAGAGTGCAGAGTGGCGGTGCAGAGTGGCAGTGCAGAGTGGCGGTGCAGAGTGGCGGTGCAAAGTGGCGGTGCAGAGTGGCAGTGCAGAGTGGCGGTGCAGAGTGGCGGTGCAGAGTGGCGGTGCAGAGTGCAGAGTGGCGGTGCAGAGTGCAGAGTGGCGGTGCAGAGTGGCGGTGCAGAGTGCAGAGTGGCAGTGCAGAGTGCAGAGTGGCGGTGCAGAGTGGCGGTGCAGAGTGGCGGTGCAGAGTGGCGGTGAGTGCAGAGTGACAGTGAGTGCAGAGTGACAGTGAGTGCAGAGTGACAGTGAGTGCAGAGTGACAGTGAGTGCAGAGTGACAGTGAGTGCAGAGTGACAGCAGAGTGACAGTGCATATCTACAGGCTAGCGATGATAATGCATATCTACAGGCTAGCGATGACAGCGCATATCTAGCAGTGCAGAGTGGCGGTGCAGAGTGGCGGTGCAGAGTGGCGGTGCAGAGTGGCGGTGCGGTGGTGCAGAGTGGCAGTGCAGAGTGGCAGTGCGGCGGTGCAGAGTTGCGGTGCAGAGTGGCGGTGCAGAGTGCAGAGTGGCGGTGCAGAGTGCAGAGTGGCGGTGCAGTGTGGCGGTGCAGTGTGGCGGTGCAGAGTGGCGGTGCAGAGTGGCGGTGCAGAGTGGCGGTGCGGTGGTGCAGAGTGGCAGTGCAGAGTGGCAGAGTGGCAGTGCAGAGTGGCAGTGCGGCGGTGCAGAGTGGCGGTGCAGAGTGGCGGTGCAGAGTGCAGAGTGGCGGTGCAGAGTGGCGGTGCAGAGTGGCAGTGCAGAGTGGCAGTGCAGAGTGGCGGCCGTGGTGCAGAGTGGCAGTGCAGAGTGGCGGTGCAGTGCAGAGTGGCGGTGCAGTGGTGCAGAGTGGCGGTGCAGAGTGGCGGTCGGAGTGGCGGTGCAGAGTGGCGGTACAGAGTGCAGAGTGGCGGTGCATAGTTGCGGTGCAGAGTGCAGAGTGGCGGTGCAGAGTGGCGGTGCAGAGTGGCGGTGCAGAGTGCAGAGTGGTGGTGCAGAGTGGTGGTGCAGAGTGGCGGTGCAGTGGTGCAGAGTGGCGGTGCAGAGTGGCGGTGCAGGGTGGCGGTGCAGAGTGCAGAGTGGCGGTGCAGAGTGGCGGTGCAGCGTGGCGGCGCAGCGTGGTGGCGCAGAGTGGCGGCGCAGAGTGGCGGCGCAGAGTGGCGGCGCAGAGTGGCGGTGCAGAGTGGCGCAGAGTGGCGGTGCAGAGTGGCGCAGAGTGGCGGTGCAGAGTGGTGGTGCAGAGTGGCGGTGCAGAGTGGCGGTGCAGAGTGGCGGTGCAGAGTGGCAGTGCAGAGTGGTGGTGCGGAGTGGCGGTGCAGAGTGCAGAGTGGCGGTGCAGAGTGGCGGTGCAGAGTGGCGGTGCAGAGTGGCAGCGCAGAGTGCAGAGTGGCGGTGCAGAGTGGCGGTGCAGAGTGGCGGTGCAGAGTGGCGGTGCAGAGTGGCGGTGCAGAGTGGCAGTGCAGAGTGGCAGTGTGGCGGTGCAGAGTGGCGGTGCAGAGTGGCGGTGCAGAGTGGCGGTGCAGAGTGGAGGTGCAGAGTGCAGAGTGGCGGTGCAGAGTGCAGAGTGGCGGTGCAGAGTGGCGGTGCAGAGTGGCGGTGCAGAGTGGCGGTGCAGAGTGGCGGTGCAGAGTGGCAGTGCAGAGTGGCAGTGTGGCGGTGCAGAGTGGCGGTGCAGAGTGGCGGTGCAGAGTGGCGGTGCAGAGTGGAGGTGCAGAGTGCAGAGTGGCGGTGCAGAGTGCAGAGTGGCGGTGCAGAGTGGCAGTGCAGAGTGGCAGTGCAGAGTGGCGGCCGTGGTGCAGAGTGGCAGTGCAGAGTGGCGGTGCAGTGCAGAGTGGCGGTGCAGTGGTGCAGAGTGGCGGTGCAGAGTGGCGGTCGGAGTGGCGGTGCAGAGTGGCGGTACAGAGTGCAGAGTGGCGGTGCATAGTTGCGGTGCAGAGTGCAGAGTGGCGGTGCAGAGTGGCGGTGCAGAGTGGCGGTGCAGAGTGCAGAGTGGTGGTGCAGAGTGGTGGTGCAGAGTGGCGGTGCAGTGGTGCAGAGTGGCGGTGCAGAGTGGCGGTGCAGGGTGGCGGTGCAGAGTGCAGAGTGGCGGTGCAGCGTGGCGGTGCAGCGTGGCGGCGCAGCGTGGCGGCGCAGCGTGGCGGCGCAGAGTGGCGGCGCAGAGTGGTGGCGCAGAGTGGCGGTGCAGAGTGGCGGTGCAGAGTGGCGGTGCAGAGTGGCGGTGCAGAGTGGCGGTGCAAAGTGGCGGTGCAGAGTGGCGGTGCAGAGTGCAGGGTGGCGGTGCAGAGTGGCGGTGCAGAGTGGCGGTGCAGAGTGGCGGTGCGGCGGTGCAGAGTGGCGGTGCAGAGTGCAGAGTGGCGGTGCAGAGTGGCGGTGCAGAGTGGCGGTGCAGAGTGGCGGTGCAGAGTGGCGGTGCAGCGGTGCAGAGTGGCGGTGCAGAGTGGCGGTGCAGAGTGGCGGTGCGGTGGTGCAGAGTGGCGGTGCAGAGTGGCGGTGCAGAGTGGCGGTGCAGAGTGGCGTTGCGGCGGTGCAGAGTGGCGGTGCAGAGTGGCGGTGCAGAGTGCAGAGTGGCGGTGCAGAGTGGCGGTGCAGAGTGGCGGTGCAGAGTGCAGAGTGGCGGTGCAGAGTGGCGGTGCAGAGTGCAGAGTGGCGGTGCAGAGTGGCAGTGCAGAGTGGCGGTGCAGAGTGGCGGTGCAAAGTGGCGGTGCAGAGTGGCGGTGCAGAGTGCAGAGTGGCGGTGCAGAGTGGCGGTGAAGAGTGGCGGTGCAGAGTGGCGGTGCAGAGTGGCGGTGCAGAGTGGCGGTGCAGAGTGGCGGTGCAGAGTGGCGGTGCAGAGTGCAGAGTGGCGGTGCAGAGTGGCGGTGCAGAGTGCAGAGTGGCGGTGCAGAGTGGCAGTGCAGAGTGGCGGTGCAGAGTGGCGGTGCAAAGTGGCGGTGCAGAGTGGCGGTGCAGAGTGGCGGTGCAGAGTGGCGGTGCAGAGTGGCGGTGCAGAGTGGCGGTGCAGAGTGCAGAGTGGTGGTGCAGAGTGCAGAGTGGCGGTGCAGAGTGGCGGTGCAGAGTGCAGAGTGGCAGTGCAGAGTGCAGAGTGGCGGTGCAGAGTGGCGGTGCAGAGTGGCGGTGCAGAGTGGCGGTGCAGAGTGGCGGTGCAGAGTGGCGGTGCAGAGTGGCGGTGAGTGCAGAGTGACAGTGAGTGCAGAGTGACAGTGAGTGCAGAGTGACAGTGAGTGCAGAGTGACAGTGAGTGCAGAGTGACAGTGAGTGCAGAGTGACAGTGAGTGCAGAGTGACAGCAGAGTGACAGTGCATATCTACAGGCTAGCGATGATAATGCATATCTACAGGCTAGCGATGACAGCGCATATCTAGCAGTGCAGAGTGGCGGTGCAGAGTGGCGGTGCAGAGTGGCGGTGCGGTGGTGCAGAGTGGCAGTGCAGAGTGGCAGAGTGGCGGTGCAGAGTGGCGGTGCAGAGTGGCGGTGCAGAGTGGCGGTGCAGAGTGGCGGTGCAGAGTGCAGAGTGGCGGTGCAGAGTGCAGAGTGGCGGTGCAGAGTGGCGGTGCAGAGTGGCAGTGCAGAGTGGCAGTGCAGAGTGGCGGCCGTGGTGCAGAGTGGCAGTGCAGAGTGGCGGTGCAGTGCAGAGTGGCGGTGCAGTGGTGCAGAGTGGCGGTGCAGAGTGGCGGTCGGAGTGGCGGTGCAGAGTGGCGGTACAGAGTGCAGAGTGGCGGTGCATAGTTGCGGTGCAGAGTGCAGAGTGGCGGTGCAGAGTGGCGGTGCAGAGTGGCGGTGCAGAGTGCAGAGTGGTGGTGCAGAGTGGTGGTGCAGATTGGCGGTGCAGTGGTGCAGAGTGGCGGTGCAGAGTGGCGGTGCAGGGTGGCGGTGCAGAGTGGCGGTGCAGAGTGGCGGTGCAGCGTGGCGGCGCAGCATGGTGGCGCAGCGTGGCGGCGCAGCGTGGCGGCGCAGAGTGGCGGCGCAGAGTGGCGGCGCAGAGTGGCGGTGCAGAGTGGCGCAGAGTGGCGGTGCAGGGTGGCGGTGCAGAGTGGCGGTGCAGAGTGGCGGTGCAGAGTGGCAGTGCAGAGTGGTGGTGCGGAGTGGCGGTGCAGAGTGCAGAGTGGCGGTGCAGAGTGGCGGTGCAGAGTGGCGGTGCAGAGTGGCGGTGCAGAGTGCAGAGTGGCGGTGCAGAGTGGCGGTGCAGAGTGGCGGTGCAGAGTGGCGGTGCAGAGTGGCGGTGCAGAGTGGCGGTGCAGAGTGGCGGTGCGGTGGTGCAGAGTGGCAGTGCAGAGTGGCAGTGTGGCGGTGCAGAGTGGCGGTGCAGAGTGGCGGTGCAGAGTGGCGGTGCAGAGTGCAGAGTGGCGGTGCAGAGTGCAGAGTGGCGGTGCAGAGTGGCGGTGCAGAGTGGCAGTGCAGAGTGGCAGTGCAGAGTGGCGGCCGTGGTGCAGAGTGGCAGTGCAGAGTGGCGGTGCAGTGCAGAGTGGCGGTGCAGTGGTGCAGAGTGGCGGTGCAGAGTGGCGGTCGGAGTGGCGGTGCAGAGTGGCGGTACAGAGTGCAGAGTGGCGGTGCATAGTTGCGATGCAGAGTGCAGAGTGGCGGTGCAGAGTGGCGGTGCAGAGTGGCGGTGCAGAGTGCAGAGTGGTGGTGCAGAGTGGTGGTGCAGAGTGGCGGTGCAGTGGTGCAGAGTGGCGGTGCAGAGTGGCGGTGCAGGGTGGCGGTGCAGAGTGGCGGTGCAGAGTGGCGGTGCAGCGTGGCGGCGCAGCGTGGCGGCGCAGCGTGGCGGCGCAGAGTGGCGGCGCAGAGTGGCGGTGCAGAGTGGCGCAGAGTGGCGGTGCAGAGTGGCGGTGCAGAGTGGCGGTGCAGAGTGGCGGTGCAGAGTGGCGGTGCAAAGTGGCGGTGCAGAGTGGCGGTGCAGAGTGCAGGGTGGCGGTGCAGAGTGGCGGTGCAGAGTGGCGGTGCGGCGGTGCAGAGTGGCGGTGCAGAGTGGCGGTGCAGAGTGCAGAGTGGCGGTGCAGAGTGGCGGTGCAGAGTGGCGGTGCAGAGTGGCGGTGCAGCGGTGCAGAGTGGCGGTGCAGAGTGGCGGTGCAGAGTGGCGGTGCGGCGGTGCAGAGTGGCGGTGCAGAGTGGCGGTGCAGAGTGGCGGTGCAGAGTGGCGGTGCAGAGTGGCGTTGCGGCGGTGCAGAGTGGCGGTGCAGAGTGGCGGTGCAGAGTGCAGAGTGGCGGTGCAGAGTGGCGGTGCAGAGTGGCGGTGCAGAGTGCAGAGTGGCGGTGCAGAGTGGCGGTGCAGAGTGGCGGTGCAGAGTGGCAGTGCAGAGTGGCGGTGCAGAGTGGCGGTGCAAAGTGGCGGTGCAGAGTGGCGGTGCAGAGTGCAGAGTGGCGGTGCAGAGTGGCGGTGCAGAGTGGCGGTGCAGAGTGGCGGTGCAGAGTGGCGGTGCAGAGTGCAGAGTGGCGGTGCAGAGTGCAGAGTGGCGGTGCAGAGTGGCGGTGCAGAGTGCAGAGTGCAGAGTGGCGGTGCAGAGTGGCGGTGCAGAGTGCAGAGTGGCGGTGCAGAGTGGCGGTGCAGAGTGGCGGTGAGTGCAGAGTGACAGTGAGTGCAGAGTGACAGTGAGTGCAGAGTGACAGTGAGTGCAGAGTGACAGTGAGTGCAGAGTGACAGCAGAGTGACAGTGAGTGCAGAGTGACAGCAGAGTGACAGTGAGTGCAGAGTGACTGTAGAGTGCAGAGTGACTGTAGAGTGCAGAGTGACTGTAGAGTGCAGAGTGACAGCAGAGTGCAGAGTGACAGTGAGTGCAGAGTGACAGTGAGTGCAGAGTGACAGTGAGTGCAGAGTGACAGTGAGTGCAGAGTGACAGTGAGTGCAGAGTGACAGTAGAGTGCAGAGTGACAGTAGAGTGCAGAGTGACTGTAGAGTGCAGAGTGACTGTAGAGTGCAGAGTGACTGTAGAGTGCAGAGTGACTGTAGAGTGCAGAGTGACTGTAGAGTGCAGAGTGACAGCAGAGTGCAGAGTGACAGTGAGTGCAGAGTGACAGTGAGTGCAGAGTGACAGTGAGTGCAGAGTGACAGTGAGTGCAGAGTGACAGTAGAGTGCAGAGTGACAGTAGAGTGCAGAGTGACAGTAGAGTGCAGAGTGACTGTAGAGTGCAGAGTGACTGTAGAGTGCAGAGTGACTGTAGAGTGCAGAGTGACTGTAGAGTGCAGAGTGACAGTGAGTGCAGAGTGACAGCAGAGTGACAGTGAGTGCAGAGTGACAGCAGAGTGACAGTGAGTGCAGAGTGACAGTGAGTGCAGAGTGACAGTGAGTGACAGTGAGTGCAGAGTGACAGTGAGTGCAGAGTGACAGCAGAGTGACAGTGAGTGCAGAGTGACAGCAGAGTGACAGTGAGTGCAGAGTGACAGCAGAGTGACAGTGAGTGCAGAGTGACTGTAGAGTGCAGAGTGACTGTAGAGTGAGTGCAGAGTGACTGTAGAGTGAGTGCAGAGTGAGTGCAGAGTGACAGTGAGTGCAGAGTGAGTGCAGAGTGACAGTGAGTGCAGAGTGACAGTGAGTGCAGAGTGACAGTGAGTGCAGAGTGACTGTAGAGTGAGTGCAGAGTGACAGTGAGTGCAGAGTGACAGTGAGTGCAGAGTGACAGTGAGTGCAGAGTGACAGTGAGTGCAGAGTGACAGCAGAGTGACAGTGAGTGCAGAGTGACAGTGAGTGCAGAGTGACAGTGAGTGCAGAGTGACAGGGAGTGCAGAGTGACAGTGAGTGCAGAGTGACAGTGAGTGCAGAGTGACAGTGAGTGCAGAGTGACAGTGAGTGCAGAGTGACAGTGAGTGCAGAGTGACTGCAGAGACAGTGTGTCAGGGTGCACATTGTGTGAGTGTGCAGAATGAGTGTGCAGGGTAAACAGTGTGTGACTATGCAGGGTGACATTGGGAGTGTGCGGGTGAGCAGTGTGTGAATGTTACGGGGCAGTGTGTGAGTGTGCAGAAAACACCACACACACATACACCACACACACATAACGCACACACAAACCACACACCTCAGTCTCTCAACACCACACACTTGTCACCACTCAACACAACACACTCACCACCACACTCACTCCCCAGGCTCACCCCCACAGACTCACCACCACACACTCACCAGCACACAGAAAACAACACACACAACAACACACCCCCAGCCGTCAATGAATGCTTTCACCATGCACAAACACCAACAACCATCATCCATCTGTGCACGCTTTTACCAAGCACACACCCACCAGCCGTCAGTGCACCCTTCCACCAGGCACACACACCTCCAGCCGGCAGTGCACTTTTCCACCAAGCAATCGCAGTATGGTACACTTTACTTTTAAACATATTCATATAAAGCACAGCATGCCACCATTGGTAAAATTACAATTCAACCAACATACTTCCACTACACACCACATGCACACACTCCATAACACATGGCAAAAAGACATTGGCATTTACAATGCCATTAGCTCAAACTCAAATAAATCCGAGCCCGATTGCATTTCTAATGCTTGTTATATCCCAGTTTCCCTCTGCAGGGAAAGTGTATGTTGAAATCACATACCTTGACATGGGAGCACTAGGCAACTGCGATCATATAGAGCATTAGCTGTGTGGGGCTTAGAACCAAGATCACACTGGGCATCAATGTAGGGAACATGGAGGGCAAAGCAAAGTCACTGAACACAGATCATAAATGGTGTTGCAGGGTAGAGGTTTAAACCTTGGGTCTTCTGCACCCTAGGGCGGACTCTGTCCCCACTAAGGAGAAAGCCTCCTGCCTTTTGTGCTATGTGGGAGAGCACCACAGAGCCTGGACCAGCAGAATGACTTAAGACTGTGGGGCAGAGAGTAGACATATAGGAAATAAAGGAGCCAGAGGAATGTAACCACAGACAGTGAGAGGCAAGAGAGAATTCAGTAGGACGACCAAATGATGTAGGCAAGGGAAGTAAGTAGAGGATGTAAGGGTAGAGGAAAGGCCAAGGCTGCAAAGAAGATAAAAAGTAACTGGGTAATATAAAGGAGGTACAGGAATATGAGTAGTAGAGATCAAAAAGGTGTGTAGCACGTGAAGAGGTCTGGCAACAGGTTATGAGGTAAAAAGGCTGAGTGGGTGTTAAGGAATGGTGGGATCTGCAGAGTGGGAATGAAAGTTGTCAGGGGTGGAAGAAAGGAGCCCAGGCTGGTGTTCAGGATGAAGGGAAGAATATCAAGCGACACAGAAGGCAAGGAGCAGCATTAGCACTCCATGTGACCTCACACTGGACAATCGGACAGAAACCGCAAGATTTCCAGCCCACAGATTTACATATTCTGAGCACTAATGCACCCATCCCTGGAGAGACTAAATTGCATGCATCCTATGGATTCAATGTGGCAATGCTTCTCATGTCCACACAGTGTCTTGTGTAGCAAGACGGAAAGCAGGGATGGAGATTGGAGATGAGGGCGGGGGTAGGGAGGCAGGGTAGGCATGCTGCTTCTGAACATTGGGTTTTGCTTCCAGGACATGTGAGGAGAAGAACACTATGTTCTTGCTTGGAGATTAGCATCAGAGCGCAGACAGCAATGGGGAGGGGCAAATGGAGCAAAGAGGCGGGAGATATTACCTGTAGCAATGGAGAAGGGGGCACAACTGGGTGCCCTGGGCCATTACCTAGAGCAAAAGGCGAGCGGGGGTGCATCGCCGGCAGCAACGGGGGAAGTGGTGACGTAGCAGGGGCAGATGGAACTGGGAGCATGACGGGGCAGGGACAGCAGGCATCGAGTATTATAGCAGCACAGAGGAGAGAGTGCAAACAGCGATGGCAAGAAAATAGGAGGGGTAGGGGAAGTAGAAAAGAAGGGAAGAGGAGATGAAACGAGCTAAGAAAGGAATGAATGGCAGAGCTCAGAGTAAGTTGAAACAACAGGAGTAGTAGAAAAGTAATGGGGGGGCAGAAGTCATTGACAGCGGTATGGGAAATAGGTGAGTGAGTGTGCGAGGGACACGGATGAAGCGGTGGAGGGGGTTTAGAAAACAGACACAGAAGGTGCACTGAGGATATGGGAGAGTAAAATGAGCACGTAAGAGTAAAAACCGGGGGGAGGGAAACAGATGGTATAGATAAGAAAACAGACGGGGCAAAGTATACAAGGCTGCGGGGACAGAGAAAAGCCAGCATTGGCTAATTCAGCAGGTCAAGCGAGCGCCTGCTAGATTATTAAGAGTGGAGCCCGTGTTGTTGTTAATGCTGAAAGTTCAGCGCAGCACCCGGGGACGGGACAGCGATGAGGAGCAGTCAGCAGGGTGAAAAGGTGGGCGCTATGCTGCAACCTAAAGCGTGGCTTGTGCATTGTTGTTAACGCTGAAAGGTTATCGCGGCGCCGGGTGGGGGTTATGGGACAGCGATGAGGATCAGTCAGCAGAGTGGGAAAGTGGGTGCTGTACTGCAACCTAAAGAGCGGTGCCTGTGTTGTCAATATAAAAGCTGGGATGTTGAAATAGAGTTGGGCGAGCCGTGTGGCAGAACTTGTTTGCTTAGTTTCCCCAGTCAGCCCTGATTACATGCGGCGTTGCTTACTGTTAAAAAAAGTGCAAAGTAATTGACAAAGAAACAATTATAAAAGCAGGCGCCAGTTAAAATATTTACAAACACTTTCCATTGAAATCAATGGAAACTCCATGACGAGTTACCCTTGTCATTAGCATCCAAGTGGTTAAGCGTGGTGCCCCTGATGTTGCTAATTCTGAAAGTTTCGAGCGTGGGCCAGGGGTGGGGCAGGATGGCAATGAGGAGCAGCGAGTGGAAAAGTGGCCCTTGCAGTAAAGCATGTCGTGCCTGCAATGGGAGAAAATCGTTTATGAAAATAGTGTTCAAAGAGTCTAGATAAAACACGTGCCGGTTTATTGCTAGCATCACTGTCTCTTTAGATAGTGGAGTCTCTTCTACATATAACTCCAGGCTCCAGCCAAGGGTGGTCTTTGCCGCCCATAGTGTTATATTGCCTTCCTACAGAGGCATGATATCGGAGGGTACAAATATTTTGTTAGTTGTTCTGATCATGATATTCTGTGAGGGGATGTTTGCAGCTTCGGAACTCTATTGTTATTGCATCCCAGCAAATGTGAACGTGGTACTCATTATGTTGTACGAGATCCCTGTCTGACAAAAAGCTAATTTTATTTCCCCACTTTTTTTTAACAGAATCAAAAAACGTATACCAGGTAAAAAAACTATACAAAATAATTCCAATAAGGACAGCCATTGTTGCAACCATTTGCTTATACATTAACGTTGAATCGGAAGGGCAGACTGAAATCAAAGGAAACTT
Organism: Lissotriton helveticus; assembly: GCF_964261635.1. Lineage (NCBI taxonomy): Eukaryota > Metazoa > Chordata > Amphibia > Caudata > Salamandridae > Lissotriton > Lissotriton helveticus. The sequence continues at coordinate 1,469,966,796 of NC_136057.1, read as the reverse complement.
TTTTTCTCCTTTGGTCTACAGCAGTGTGGGCAATAAACATTTGTTACTCCAGTATTGGAACTTCCATAGATTCCCATGCTTAAATAATTCCCCGTCATCGAGATGGGAGTCCCTGATATACATAAAATAGCAATAGAAACCAGTACAAAAAAGAAAATAGGTCTAGGCCCATACGAGTTTTGTAACATTTCCACCTCTTTTTGTAAAAGAGACCAAATAAAATGAACAACCAATCAGATTAGCCTCACCCTCTAGAACCTTCCTGAGAGAACCTCAGACTCTCAGATTTTCGTAGCCGTTGTGTAACCATATAACTGAAGATGCTAGAGGATGAGCTTTCCCAGGGGAGGAGGGTGGATCGCATGGGAATCTATGAAAGTTTCCAATACTGGAGAACCCCAAAGTGGCAGGTAAGTAACTTGTTTTCTTACTCCAGTATTGGAACTTTCGTAGATTCCCATACTTTAATCAGAGTAGCTAGCAGTTATGAACACATTTTTTGAACCTTGATTCCTTATTTGTGTTATTGGTTATTAAAACCGAAAGCCATGAGACCTTAATAGGAGTAACCTAGAAAAGAGAAGAAGCCAATTCATCAAAATCACAAAGTTTATGGTAAATAAACACATTTGTAAACATAAGGAAAATGAAGAAACAAGCAAATGATTTGAAAAATGTGTAAAGAGCTTAAACATAAAGACGGAAGGAGGTTTGAAAGGGAAAGCTCACCACTTAATAAAGGAGGTTCCTCAGGACTGCCTGGCCCACTGCTGTGTCATTCTGCATTGAAGAATCCAGGCAGTAATGTATTTTAAATGTATGAGTACTGCTCCAAGTTGCTGCTCTGCAGATGTCCCGGATAGGCACTCCGGCAAAGAGGGCTGTCAAAGAAGAAATCGCCCTCGCTGCTTGTGACAATACTGGATAGAGCTGGTAATCCAACGAGCAATCCCCTGCTTGGAAAGGGGAAAACCCTTACGAGGGGCGCTGAAAGCCACAAAGAGCTGAGGTGACTTCCTGAAGTCCTTAGTACGTTGAAGATAGAACTTCAAGCATCGCTGAATGTCCAGTGAGTGGAGTGCTCTCTCCACTGGAGTAGTGGGTTGAGGATTTTTTTTTTTTTTAGTATAACCGGCTCATTCAAATGAAAGTCTGAAGGCACTTTCGGTATGAACTTTGGGTTGGTACGGAGTATCACTGTCCCCTTTTTAAATTGGAGAAAAGGTTCCCAAATAACTGAATAACATATCCACTACTCAAATTACTTCATATTTATACTATACTAATTTTCAACACTAATCCTTCATGGATTCTGGAGTGGTGTGCTACTCGCCAGAAAAGCGCTTCAACACCCATCAGGGGAACAAGTGCTATATGAATGCAAATCTTTCTTCCCCTTTTATCCGTCTGCTATCCTTCTCACTCAAAGTAACTGACTAATATCCACCACTGAAATTACTTCATATTTCACCATATTAATTCACCACTAATCCTTTATAGGTTTCCTGAATAGCGTGCTTCAACAAGCGCTATATAAATACAAACCTTTGTCCTCCTCTATCCTTCTGCTATCATTCCAAATCCAAATAACTGACTAACCTATCCACCACTTAAAATGTACTTGCATATTTCACTATACTAATTCAACACTAATCCTCTATGGGTCCCGGAGTAGCGTGCTACTCGCCGAAAAAGCTCTTCAACGCCTCGTCAGGGGTAGTAAGCGCTATATAAATGCAATTACAATACAATACAATACATGTAAGAGGGCCAGTCCTCATGGGAGATTACCAAAGGAGAAAAGGCGGAACTAAGGAGGGACTTCTAAGCCTATTCATGAATCAAAAGCAACCACTTAGAAAGGACAGTACCAGGAACCAATTGAATAAATGGGCAGAAAATAAATGGAGCTTCAAGTCCATTCCTGAATACAGCATGTCTCAAAGAGACAGCACAAGCGCTGCATAGGCAAGACCTAAAAATGGCTTGGGGGCAGGTGTTAGTCTTTTTGAATGTATATTGAATTAATAAACAACTGGTGTGCTTATCTCTAAATTAGTCAAACAGCGTCATCAAGTGGCAGACTGTCATAAGTGTCTGAGCTGATTATTAATTGCCAGTGCTGAGCACTAGAAATCACGGGCTCAAATTAAACACTGTAGTGGATGCAACCTGCAGGACACGGTGAATGCAACCTGCAGGGCACGGTGTATGCACAGTGTGGCACAGTGTTAGCAGGCCACGACGTGCGTGTGTGCAATCTGCCCATGGTGTACAGGTTATGCACTTTTACAGTACAGCTCACGGTGTTCACTCTCACAGAAGTGCCCAGGTTACCACCTGTTTCGAGTACCACCACCAGCCCCTGTGGTATATAAAGTTGACCCTTACCCTTTAAACTCCCCCATGTCGCATGGAGTATATTTTACTCCTCCATGACTTTCAGGGCAACCTCTGCGCCCTATTTTTGTACTGTGTTGTGCTGTGTGTAGTGACCAGCTGGTCACTGGTCTAGTTGTTGTGGTGCCAGCCACTCCCTGAGGGCTGGCTTACACCCCTCCACACACCCACCCAACACAGGCGTGCAGGACATGTGACTCTGTTAATAAAAGGGGCCGGGCGTGTGTGCCCTGGGCCAGTACTATCCACTAAGTACCAGTGTCTGTGTCATGGTCAGAACTTTAAGTGGGTTAAAAAAACTGGGGATCTCTCAAAGGGGTGAGGTCAATGTAATTAAGGGCGTGGCTTAAAAACACGTACGCTAAACATCTGTGCTAAGCATAGTATGCCGCCCGACATGTATTTTTCTGTTTCTTTCAGTACATCCAGATATATGAGACAACAAGTATCATCATACCTATAACAAGTCAGGACTATTGGCTTTGTCAATGGTTGTTAGTTGCATAAAATAAATAAGCAGCAACTATGGCTTGCATATACTATTGAAAAAGCTTCCACTTATAGCCCCAGTGACACTACGACAATGTTGCTGCTGATGAGTTCCAAAAAGAGAAGGGAAAATCCAGAGAGAAAATTACTCTCTTTAGAGAATTTCCCTTCCCCAACTACGCTCACCTGGCATGACCTCATGCCGTAACTTCTCCACTAGTGAGAAGGGAGCAGTGTGAGCACGTGCACATCGATGTGCTTGCTGTCACTGGAGTCCGGAAATAAACGGACCACCTGGGCTAGGGCACAAAACAGAGCCTAAAGAGACCTGTTTCGAGGCCCCCTTTAAAAAACTGCCGGTGCTCAGCACCGGTGAGACCCGGTACACTTAAAGCCCTGGTCGTGGTCATTACTGCATGGGGGCCAAGGTCCCCACATTATTACATTGGCGAAGAGCTGGTTGGACCCACGTGTGCAGCCGCCTTGATGGTGGTAGAGGGGGAGGGAATAGCCCGTGTTGATGGCACCCTCTGATATCAGTGTAGGAAGAGTATGTTTGCCCGTGGGGCATGTGAGGAGCCTGTGAGGTGAAGGAGGTGACTGGGAGCCCACCCTGCATGTGGAGTGGCCGCAAGGGCGTGGTGGCACCCGACAGCAGTAAGACCAGGGCTTTAAGTGGGCCGGGTCTCAAGGGGTCTGAGCACCAGCAGTTTTTTTCAGGGGGCCTCGAAACGGGTCTCTATCGGGCTCTGTTTTGAGCCCTGGCACAGGCCCGTTTTTTTCCCCGGACTGCAGTGACAGCTGTCACTGCAGTCTGGAAAAAAGTGCCAGGGTGCCAGAGCCCGATAGAGACCCGTTTCTAGTCAGCCTTCACATCAATGTGCGCTGCCCACACTGCTTACTTCTCAACTAGTGGAGAAGTTACGACATGATGCCATGCAAGGTGAGCTGTAGGGGAAGGGAAATCCTTAAAGAGAGTCATTTTCTCTCTGGATTTCCCTTCTCTTTTTTAAACTGCAGGAGCAGCAACATTGTGTTAGGGTCACCAGGGCTATAAGTGGAAGTGTTTTCAATATTATATATAACACGTCATAGTTGCAACTTTGCAACTATGACTATGATATTTATCTTATGCAACTAATAACCATTGACAAAGCCAATAGTCCTGACTTGTTGTAGGTATGATGTTACTTGTTGTATCTTATATCTGGATGCAATGACAGAAACAGCAAAATACATGTTGGGCAGCACACTATGCTAAGCACCGATTTTGAACATAAGTTTTTTAAAGCCTGCCCCTAATTACACTGGCCACGCCCCTTTGAGAGACCCCCCAGTTTTTTCATCCCACTTAAAGCCCTGAGTAAGACCGTGTGGCGAGTAAGGAAGCCAGTGGCGTGACCCCTGCCAGCGGCCTGCAGAGGCCCGAACTGAGTGTGTGTGGAGCTGGGCAGCCAAAATGCTGGTCCGCCGCCACATACAGTGATGCAAGGAGGAGTAAGGCCTGATCAGCTATCGGGCAGAAGGTGAGCCCTAATTGTGGGGAGCGGGGCAGCGAAGAGAGACTGATGAGTGGAGGAAAAGAGCAGAGCAGCTGCTCACTCCTCCCCATACCTGTGAAGAGGAACACTTCCCCATAGTTAAGCACCAGCTCCGGGTGAGGGGACCACCGGAAAGAGGAGGGGGTGTTGGTCTGAATCTCTGACCGTTATCTGAGATGGGGTTGGTCACTGGAGTCTCCGTTCGGCAGCTCCAGCCCCCCCCGCGCAACTCATGAGGCGGGAGAGGCTGCTGCAGAGGGGTGGAGCAAGGAAGAGACAATCAGCCTGATTCATGTACGGGCCGTTTTGCGTGTCCCTAATAGCGATCAATAGCGACTCGCTATTGAGGAAACGCAAAACGGCATTCATGTACTTTTCTGAGAAAAAATAGCGACTCGCATGCGGGCGCTAAAGCCGTTAGCGACCCACAAAAAACGCAGAATAATCGCTATTTCCGGCTACCTGCGATCGGGATTGCGACTCGCAATCCCGATCGCACGAGATTGCGCTCGCAATCCCGATTGCACGGGATTGCGAGTCGCATTCTCGCGGGATCAGGAAAACGGGAAGACGCATTCCGAGCACCGTGATGACATCACAACCAGGAAGCAGCCAAATCCCACCCCCAAACACCACAGTGACGCTAACAGTCGACTGTCCACGACGGAAAGCTGCCACCAACCCGCCGTTTGCGCATCCCGACCCCGCCGAAATAGCGACCGCTATGTCAGACGACCCGCAGCCCGGACCCAGAAACAGCGCTGGCCGAAAGCGCAAATTGAAATTTTCTGAACAGGAGCTGGAGAACCTCATAGAGGGTGTGGTGGCCAACCACGACCAGCTGTTTGGTGCAAACTCCCGGAGGGTCCCGGAGCAGGAGAAGAGGAGGATCTGGGTGGGGATTGCCGCAAGTGTGAACTCTGTGGGAGTTGCGGACAGGTCCCTGGAGGAATTAAAAAAGCGGTGGTACGACCTCCGAGGGCGTGCCAAGGAGAGGGTTGCGGAGCGCCTTGGTGAGGCATCAGGCACCGGAGGAGGTGGCCCGACTGTCCCACCCAACACCCCCCTGGAGGACCGGGTAGAGGACACGTTGGAGAGGGAGGCGTGTGTTGGCGTCACCCCTCTGGACTCCTCCCGCCCCACCCAAGACACCCAAGGTAAGTGGCATGCGACTGCGACCCTGTCCCTATGACCGCCCATGACCAAATAGGCTCACTCATTGGCCCTTAGTCATGCCGTGCATCAGGAAATGCCCTGAAGCATTGTGGGAGACGTAGTATGTCCACAATGTAGTACTACCACAATGCGGCCTGAAAGGTTCCAAAGTGCGCAAATACACAGCCACCCAGGGAATGACACCCAGCATGCATGTAACATCTGCACGTCTGTCAGTCACATGCACCTAATGAGTATCCACTTACCCTCACAGGTGCAGGAGATAGCAGCGACAGTGAGAGGCTGCTGATCGACGAGGAGGCCCAGGAGGAGGAATCCCTACCTTCTACCCAGCCACCAGCCCCTGCGCCAGCGCCAACACCAGCAGCCAGGCCACCCACCTTGCCTGCTGCATCCGCCTCAGGCCCACCGGCTGCCAAGGCCAGGCCACCCACCTTGCCTGCTGCATCCGCCTCACGCCCACCGGCTGCCAAGGCCAGGCCACCCACCTTGCCTGCTGCATCCGCCTCAGGCCCACCGGCTGCCAAGGCCAGGCCACCCACCACACCTGCCGCACCTGCAACACCAGCTGCTGCAAGACCTGCAGCTCGTCCACCACCATCTGGCCCAGCCACATCGGCTACACAGCGGCCGACCACCAGGAGGGGCAATGGCCACTTCCACGCATGCATGAGTGTGGAGCGGCGCATGCTGCGTTTACACCAGCGCCAGTCGCAGCAGCAGGGAGCCATCCAGCTCCAGCTGCAGAAGATCGGCCGCAATGTTGCGGGAGTGGGCGACAGGGTGGACCGCATGACGGCGGCCATTGACCGCATGACGACGGCTATGGAACACAACACTGCTGCGCTGGTGAAGCACCGAAGTGTTGCTAGCAGGCGCCACCACCAGTTGCTGAGCCGGCTGTCCACCTACAGCCGCTCAAATTATGCCTCGGCAAATGCCACCACCCTGCTTGCGCGCCGCTCCTTAACCCAGCAGCACCAACTCGTCCAGTGCTGCGAGGATATTACCCGGGTGCTGGAGCATTTGACAACCGCGGTCACCGCACTGCACGCACCTGTGATTCCGGCAATTGTGGGGGGTGATGATGCTAGTGAGGGTGCCTCTAGTGTCAGCAGCCACTCTGCCACGCAGGCCCCCCCACCTAGGCGCAGCGCAAGGGCTGCCCCACCTCCAGCTGCCCAGGAAGAGGAAGAGGCTCCCAGGCGCCTGGGAATTGTGCGCCGGAGACGCCAATGACATTGTGACAGGGACACAGGCGCAGGCTGAACTTAAGCCTGCAATGGAGCGTCTCATGCAGTATGCATGAATACTGCTTTTTGTATATAGTTGTTACGAAGACCCATTTATTTTTTTGTGATTCAAACAAATACATTTATTTTGGTGCACACATACGCCTTGTGTAATCATTACAGTTTGCATGCAATTGTGATATGTGGGGTGGGGGAAGGGGGTGGGCTAGAAATTGTTAGCTGTGATGTGGTTGCGACGTCTGTGGCCTTCAGCTGGGTTCTCCCCGCGTGCATGGTGCGCATGTGCTGGTGGCCGGTCGTCCCCCTCAGATTCACTGCCTGAGATGTCAACTGGTATCCGGCGCTTGGTTGCAATGTTATGAAGCATTGCACAGACAGCCACAATGCGGCAGCACGCTGCAGGACTGTAATTGTGCAGTATACGGAACCTGCTCTTGAGCAGGCCAAATGTCCTTTCAATACAGTTCCTTGTCCGGATGTGCGCAACATTGTAGCGGCGTTGCTGAGGTGTGGCAGGGTTGAGGTAAGGGGTCAGGAGGTATTCCCGTAGGGTGTAGCCACTGTCACCTGAATGAGAGGAGCAGATGTTGATTGCCTGTGCAGCGCAGTTACTTCATAGCAATGTGACATTGTCGACAAAGTGTACTTACCAAGTAGGTGTCCTTCCCCAAACTCTCCCCTGATCAGTCGTGTGTGGAGTCCGCTGTGCCTGAAGATAAAGGAGTCATGGGTACTCCCTGGGTACTGGGCCACAATGTCAGTGATGATGGTCTTGGCATTGCAGACCATCTGTATGTTGAGGGAGTGGTACGACTTCCTGTTGCGGTACATATACTCCGTGGCAGCTGGTGGGCAGATGGCGACGTGGGTACAGTCTATGCAGCCAAGGACATGGGGAAAATGGGCAACATTATAAAATTGTAGTTTTGTGAGGTCCAAATCCTGTTGGCTCGTGGGAAATGTGATGTGCTGGTGGAGCTGGGTGAGCATGGCGTCAACAAAAGTGTGGAGGCAGCGTGACATGGTGGGCTGGGAAATCCCCCCAGCAGCGGCTACTATGCCCTGGAAACTGCCGGATGCCAGGAGGTGCAGGCTGCACAATACCTGCACATGTGTGGGCACAGAATTGTTTCGCCTTGTTGGGTGCTGCATGATGGGGTCGAGTTCTTGTATCAGCCAGGTGATCATTTCCCCATTCAGCCTGTATTTAGCATAAATCTGTTCTCTGGTTTGCCCCAGCAAGGTGACCCGCTGCCGGTAAATCCGTGCCTGCCTCATGCGTCTCCTCCGTGCTGCTCGCTGTAGCCTTCGCCGCCTCACCACCATGTACATCCCAGGCATTGTGGAACGCCTATTGCTGCTGCTGAATGTCCTTATGTGTGATTGGTCAGGCCTGGACCTGTTGGTGATTGGCTAACAGTTTTTCAAAATTTGGTTAATCATGGCTTTTATGGTTACCACCTGCTTTGAGTTGTCCTTAAATTGCGCCGCGCTAATGTGCGATTTAGCGATTTTTCGCTAATTTATTTCTTTCATGAATGCCGATTGAGACAATATTGCGTTTCGCTATTCAATTCGCAGATTCCGTGGTTGGTCGCTATTTCATTTACGCTAATGCTCGACTTCCCGGAGTCTGCGACTTTTACAGCGTAATCGCTATTCCGCTCGCTATTATTTTTTAGCGATTTCGCTATTTCGTACTTGAATGCCGATTCCGTGTTTTGCACCCGCAATTGCGTTTTCGCAGCCATTGCGGGCGCTATTTCGCTTCATGAATCAGGCTGAATGTGCGGCCCGTGGGCGCTCAGAAGCAAACAGAAAAGGAGGCAAGTGGAAGAAGTACCCACCCCAAGACACTGTTGATGCATGCTGCGCCCTCTCGCACGGCCCAAGAGAAAATAAAATTACTGTGCTGAAGGAGGCCTAGAGGTTCCAGATTTGCGCAGTTATTATTGGGCGTCAGTGGATGGATGTTTGATGACAGAGCCGAACCGGTGTATTGCAGCTGCCAGCGTTCCCCACAGGGGACATCAGCAGGGCAGCCCTCTAGTGCCGCTGGGGCAGCCACTGGACCCGCTATGCCTGGGATTCCTGGAACTGCCATGCTAGCTGCTCCGGCCACAGTATCCGCTGACAACCAGCCTAGTGTTCCTCCCCAGACCGGCGCCACTGGGGTTCTCAGCGGTCACTCACAAGTCACGAGTGCAGGGACCGACGCACCACCGTCCTGCCCGCCCGGTACTTTCCCCCGCCAAGGGGAGACGCACAACAAAGTCGCGGGGGGGGCACCCCGGCCTCTGGTCACGCAGGCGCCACTGGCTTCGGGTCGTTGCTCCCTGGCATAGCAATTGCCATTGGCAGCCAAGGAAGGAATATGGAGGCACGAATATATAGATATCCTGACATTGTTGATGCATGGGGCGGCAGGCATAGATACAAGGAAGATGGGGGGGAAGGAAGATGAGAAAAAGGTGCGTTATCAGCGTTGGCCAGAAAAGACATTAGAGAATTGGACGGCGGCTTTCAACATTCTAGCGGCAGTAGTGATTCAAAAGTTCCCCGAGCAAGGTGAAGCCTTGATGCAATATGCGAGCACCATCCAGCAAGAGGCAAAGTGGTCAGGGGGTATGGGCTGGTTTTATTATGAACAGGATTTCCGCAAGAGGATGGCCATATGCCCGGATCTGGGGTGGGATCTGAAAGAGATACAGCTCTGGGTAGAACACATGTGTAGGTTTACTCACGAAAAGAAGGAGATGCCATACAGGGCGCAGGGTGAGGTAGATAGTAAGAAAGGTGAGCGACAGTTTCCCAAACGGCCATTCCAGCAGCCTTTTCGTGGGGGCCAGGGGAGGAGCCAGAGGGCAGGGTGCAAGCAATTCAATTCAGGAACATGCAGGCTTTTCAATGGGGGTGTTTGCACCTGGGGTAGGTCATGCAAATTCACGCATAACTGCAGTAAGTGTGGCGCCCAGCATTCAGCCGTCTCTTGCATGTCCTGTCATGGCCCCCCCCGCCGTCCCTGCGAGCAGAACACGCCTGCGCTAGAGACAGCAGCACCCAAGGCCTGACCACACCGTTGACGGACAGTAAGGCCCCCTTTCTAAAAGCTAGTTGTGCACCGCCATCTGGGATTAGCAAGGGCCCTTCCCCCATCATTCTGCAGAACATTCTTCCCCTACTTAGGTTATATCCCATTGACAAAGACAGGTCACTGTTAGCAGAAGGTTTCATCGATGGTTTCAGGATACCATACAAAGGTCCTTTGGTATGCAGGGACGCCTTGAATCTGAAATCAGCCAGGGACCTGCCTGGGGTGGTCAGTGAAAAAATCAGAAAGGAGGTGGCCTTGGGTAGGGTGGCGGGCCCCTTTTCTAATCCCCCACTGGATCATTTCCTGGTGTCACCACTAGGAGTTGTGCCAAAGAAGCAGCCAGGTGCATTTCACCTGATTCACCATCTGTCCTACCCCGAGGGCAACTCTGTGAACCACTGGCTGGAGGAAGGGGCTTGCTCTGTATCATACTGTTAACTGGACATGGCCATTGATATGGTTAGAAGGGCTGGTAAGAGGGCGAGGCTGGCCAAGGCGGATATCGAATCAGCCTTCCGCCTCCTGCCGGTTCACCCCTCCAGCCAGCATTTGCTAGGTTTTAAGTGGGGAGGTGATTTCTTTTTTGACCGCTGTATGCCAATGAGGTGTGCAGTATCGTGTGCTTACTTCGAGGCGTCAGTTCATTCCTACAATTGGCTCTTTGTCTTACCCAGGGCGTAACGCAGGTGACACATTACTTAGATGATTTTCTATTCTTTGGACAGGCAGGAACGCAGGAGTGTGCAGAGGGTCTGCAGCCCTTTGAGGCAATGGTTGGGCACCTCGGGGTTCCCCTTGCCACAGGTAAGACCGAGGGTCCTGCGCAGGTCCTGACCTTTTTGGGCATCGAGCTGGACACCATCAAGGGTGAATCTAGCCTCCATGCTGATAAGGTTTTTAATCTGCAGCAGGACATTCAGGCGCTGTTAAGCAAGGATAAAGCGACCTTGGGGGCGATCCAGAGCCTCTTGGGCAAGTTGAACTTTGCTTCCCGAGTCATACCAGCAGGCAGGGTATTTTCACGCAGGTTGGCTAAGGCCACGACCAACATAGGCAAGAAGCATCATTTGGTGAGACTGGGTCCTAGGTTGAAGGCCGACCTGGAGATGTGGGCGGACTTCTTGAAGCAATTTAATGGGACTATCATTTGGAGGGCCCCTTGGGCTGGTAGCCCCGAACTCTGTCTCTTTTCTGATGCATCAGGTAGGGAAGGCTTTGGTGTTAACCTGGGGGAGGAGTGGTGTGCGATGAGGTGGCCCAATGCTTGGCGGAAGAGGAAGATAACCTCGAACATCACAGTGCTAGAGCTCTTCCCCATTATAGTCGCACTCTATTTGTGGCCACAAACATTGGGCAACAGGAAGGTGGTGTTCTGGTCGGATAATATGGCCGTAGTGCAAGCAATAAATGGTTTGACAGCCACATGCTCCCTAGTGTTGAGTTTGTTGAGAGAATTGATCAGGGTGGGCTTGCGCAGCAACATCGAGTTTAGGGCACGGCACATTGAGGGTGTGAGGAATGTGGCGGCTGAAGCTCTCTCTTGCTTTCAGTGGCTCAGTTTCCAAGAGGCCTGGCCACGGGCGAGGGCGGAGATGACGCCATTCCCGGCATCCCTATGGCGACTACTACGGTGGGCGAACGACTGAAGATGATGGGTGAGCGTTCGCTGGCTCCGGCAACCAGGAAGAAATATGGGTCACAGTTCTGAACAATTAGGACAATCATAGAGTCTGTGAAAGCTGAGACAATGGCACTGGAGGAACAGGTGCAGGTCTTTGTGGTTTGGGCCAAGGACATCGGCAAGAGCCATTCATGGGTGTGCAGCCACCTGGCTGCTCTGAGGCATGACGCAAAGCTTAACGGGGGCTACGACCCCACTCGCTCGTTCAAGGTTAGGGCGGCTCTGAAGGGGTGGGCCAGGGACGAGGTGAGGATCCCAGACGCCAGGGCACTGATAGATTTCCCTACCTTGCAGGGCATGATAGAGGTGTTACCACAGGTCACTAACTCCCCCTTTGAGGCCAGGCTTTTCACGACAGCATTCTGCCTAGCATTTTTCGGGGCCTTCAGGGTGAGTGAGCTCGTCGCCAAATCCAAGACAGACACGTCAGGGGCGGCCCTGGCAATCCAGGATGTTTGTGTAACGGAAAGACTGGTACTACGTATTCGTAGGTCAAAAACAGATCAGGCAGGATGGGGTATGACAGTAGTACTACAAGCTTTGGGGGATCCCAGATACTGCCCAGTTACCACGGTAAGGGAGTACTTGATAATAAGGCCAGCGACTACAGGGCACTTCCTCATACATGCAAACAGGGCGCCCCTGACTAGGTTTCAGCTGGACCGCATCATGGCCGCCGCTTTGTCTCAGGCAGGTCTCGCAGGTTCAGGTAGAAAGTTTTCCAGCCACTCGTTTAGGATTGGCGCGGCTACAGCTACATTCAAAGCAGGCATGGGGCCAGATGGCGTTAAGAGGGTGGGGCGCTGGCAATCAAATTGTTTTCAGCGTTACATTCGTCCCTAAAATGTACGGAGCTTATGGAGTGTAAATATGTGTGTCGTGAGTATTAATAATGTGCAATAATTAATGTGTGCAGTGATTTCAAACAATTAAACACGTTGTGACAAGATGGCGTCCCCCTTTTACTCATCAGGTTGTCAGGTGTGGCTGCTGGGACACTCTTACGTTGCCAGGTTGGCACAGTGGGCAACACACAAGAATTGGACCCGGGGTTTCACACGGACGCAGTTTGTATGGATGGGCTTCCCCGGGATGAGATGGAGCAGCGCGAGAAGCAGTCTAGAGCGACACCTCTCATTGGGGGGACCCCCACCCAATGTCTTGATTATCCATTTGGGTGGCAATGACTGGGTGAACAAGGGTAGGAGGGCACTTATACAGGCCATGCAAACAGACCTCGTGGCAATCAGCAATAGAGTGGGGTCATGCGAGCTATGGTGGTCAGAGATTTTTCCACGTAGGGAGTGGCGGGGGGCCAGGTCCTTAGCTGCGGCAGAGCATTCACGCAAGAGGGTCAACAGGGCCATGCAGAAGTTCATGGAACGGAGAGGCTTGGGGTTCATCAGGCATGCCCTGATACAGGCAAGAGTGGAAGGTTATTATGAAAAAGATGGTGTGCACTTGTCCAAAGTTGGGATGGATATGTTTCTCCTTGATGTACAGGATGCATTGGAAGCTGTGGGGTGTAAGTAGGGAACTCGGTGGTGGGGGGTTCTGTCATCGACGGCAGCCTCCTCCAGAGCTGTGGTGGAGTTACAGGGCGATCTGGAGGCAGACGGGTACAGTAAGGGTACCTCTGCGGCAGACTAGTACAGTAAGGGTACCTCTGCCTGGTGCCAGAGCCAAAGACCGGGAGCCGCAGGGAGGTTCCTGGAAAACTGCGACGGCGCCACGTTAGTCCTTCGGGCGGTTGGGGGGCCTGACCAACCAGGGATGTGCCATACCCGCTCTGCCCTGAAAGGGGCGGGAGTATAAGACATGATCATGTGATCCGGAAGGGGATCTACAAAGGTGCTGCACTGTCCGGCCGTCGACCGTGCCGGCTGGCTCATTAGGCGGGCGGGGCAGCGAGGGGCTGCCTGCCCTGAATCGCCCGTAAGATAACCCACAAAAATGGCATCCTTTGTTGTATGAAATAAACCTGCAGCAGTTCCCCATAAACAATGTGTCCGGTGTAATTATTATATGGGCAAATGTAAATGTGGAGGGGGAACGGATGACGGTGTGGGCACTATGCAGCTGCCAGCGTTCCCTGCAGGGGGACATCAGCAGGGCAGCCCTCTAGTGCCAACTAGTCGGAGCCACCCCCCATGTCCCCTAGGAGGGGGAGGCTCGCGGCGGCCTCACCAGCCCCTCCCGTGGGCGGGTGCACCAGTAACGTGCATCCAGAGGAGGGGACACTTGGGGGCGGGCCGTGTACTTAGGTCCCTGCCGCTGCCAGGTCATCCTCTTTTGCCGGTCGTCCTGCTGCCTGCCTGCCTCGCTGCACCCACCGTATCCTCGTACCCAGCAGCTGGGCAGGCGGCGTGCAAATTTGGACGTTCTAATGTTTTCTTTGGTGTTGCAGGCGGAGTTACAGGGCGATCTGGAGGCAGACGGGTACAGTAAGGGTACCTCTGTGGCAGACTAGTACAGTAAGGGTACCTCTGCTTGGCACAGTAAGGGTGCCAGAGCCAAAGACCGGGAGCCGCAGGCAGGTTCCTGGAAAACCGCGATGGCGCCCCGTTAGTCCTTCGGGCGGTTGGGGGGCCTGACCAACCGGGGTGTGCCATACCCGCTCCGCCCTGAAAGGGGCGGGAGTATAAGGCATGATCACGTGATCCGGAAGGGGATCTACAAAGGTGCTGCACTGTCTGGGCGTCGACCCACCGTGCCGGCTGGCTCATTAGGCGGGCGGGGCAGCGAGGGGCTGCCTGCCCTGGATCGCCCGTAGGATAACCCACAAAAATGGCATGCTTTGTTGTATGAAATAAACCTGCAGCAGTTCTTTTCCCATAAACAATGTGTCCGGTGTAATCATTATATGGGCAAATGTAAACGTGGAGGGGGGAGCGGACGACGGTGTGGGCAATAAGAGTTGACAGATAGGCCATGGGCGAGAAGGGACCAAGAGCACTACTATACACCAAGCGCGTAGAGAAAACCCTCCCATGCCACACGAGGACGGTAGTCAAAGTATGGAAAGCTGCGACAAAGTACCTGGGCTGGGAGGGCAGACTCACGGGAATGACACCCTTCTGGGCGGGAGACCGTCTAAAAGAAATAACTCAATTGGTGCGCTTCGTCAAATAAGACCTACTGGGGCTAGAGACGCTGGACGACATATGGACAAGAGGGGCATACATAAAGTTACCTGATTTGCAGGTAGATCATGACCTGGGCAAAGGGGAGTGGTACAAATACCTCCAGCTGGGTCATGCAGTGAGAAATACATGGAAGAGGGCGACGGGCTGGAAGTCTCTTCACCTCTGGAAGACAGGATCTTGACAGAACACATAGAGGTCAAAACAGTTTCCCTCTTTTATAAGAAACTTATAAACAACGCCCTAGACCCATTGGGCACATTATGGGCAGCCTGGGAACAGGATGTGGGCCCACTGGAGGATGAAGAATAGATTGAGGGGCTCCAGGGCCCAAGGGAGGTAGCAATAAAGTCCTGCTTTAATCTTATACAGCTGAAAGTGCTGCACAGAGTGTATTACCCCAGGACAGTCCCACATCCTATGGGGAGATGCTAACATGCATTTTATCATAGAAGATTCCTTTTACCATCTTATATGGGAATGTCCGATCCTGCAAGTATACTGGCGATCAATCCCCACCACTGTGGGGACGGTGGTCGGCACCGAGGTCCCTCTGGAGCCTAAGTGGTTCTTGCTAGAAACCTCCGGAAATGAGGACTTGCCGAGATATACAAGATGTTGGCTATCCCTGGCAGCGGTTGTAGCAAAAAGGAATTTGCCAAGGAAATGGGGGGCGATCACGGTCCCGACACTGGAGGAGTGGACATTAGACCTTGACTGGTACTGGCAAGAAGAATGTGTGATTTACAAAAGCAGGGGGTCTCCCCAAAAGGGGGTGAAAATAGGGGGGGCCTGGCAGGCTTACCGAGTACTGTAATACTGATACTGTGAAATAACAGAGAGTTTTCTCCGTGGGTAAATGTAATGTAAAAGGACATGATTGCAGAATTGTAAAACAAAATATGGTACAGATATACTTTCTCAATGTTTATCTCGTTATCATATATGTATCAACAAAAAAGAGTTTTTAAAAAAATTACTGTGCTTGGGAGGAAGTACCGCTGTCCTGCAGGTGTTGTTGCGAGGTTGCAGCCGTTGGCAATGGTGCCCTCACTGTGTCTGCAGGGTGCGCGTGGCCGGCAGGACTGAGGAGGCAGACCTGGTTGGGCCCTGCTGTCGGGTGGTAATGGATGAGATCGGCAAGGGAAAGAGAGAGCAATGAGGCTCGTAGCAATGTGGAAGCTGCTGAGGCCCAAGACAAAAGCGGCAATGCCACTTAGTCATAGGGGGGGTCATAAACGCTGCATGGGGGCAAACGAACTTACCTACGGACCGGAGGCTGCAACACTCGCCACACCAGACGCTCCTGGGGCCCTAACGCTGCTGGTCTCCCCTGCCGCTGCAGCAAGTACCGCCGCGCGGCCGCAGACGGGGGAGACTACAGCTCCCAGGCTCCTTTGCCCGCACCGCCCACTTCCGCCTGACAGCGCGCCCGGAGGCGCATGAAGAGCAGGAGCTCCCTTCGCGTCGCGGACGCGCGCGGGCGGCGCCGGGCGAAGGGCGGGCTGTCTATGGCCGTCCGGGGCAGGAGGAGGCAGGGCTGGGCCAACCCTCTGACATCGATCGAATCATGGGTAAGCGCAAGAAAGCCCAACATGCCAAGGGGGGGGGAGAATGCGAATGTCCCAAGACACTCTGAGACTATTATATCTTATCTGTCCTCAGCTGAGGGAGCCCTTACTAAAGAAATTGCGAGTGCTGAACATGAGTTGGGTTTGGTTCCCCATACGACAACAAATTGCTCCAATTCCGCTGACATTGCTCATTCACCGCATATTCCTTTAGAACCGCAGGTGATCGTGGTAAATCCCAACTCGCCTGTGGCACAAATGTCCGGTCCCTCTTTTGGTAACATCCCGGGACAGAGCACCCAAGTGACCCGTCCAGAACTGAAGCAGAACTCAAAAAGACGGAAAAAAACTGAAGGCACGCCCACTGTTAAAAATGCGTTAGATGATAATCTGGGCGTCCAGCTTGAAGCTTTATTTGTCAACCGCATTGAGCCCCTGTTAGTGGGCATTGCAAAAGACATTGTGGAAACTTTAAATACCTGTCTCACTGATCTGTTAAAGAAATGTTCACTCATTGATAGAATTGTAAATGACTACACATTAGCCCCGACACTACCTAGAGTGGACATAGATCCACAGGGCACAAACCTTAGTGAGGTTGTTGGCAAACCTGGCCCACCACGGTGTGATAAAGAGGAGGCCACAGTCAATAATGGGCCCTGGGTTTTAAACACAGCCATCTCTAGCACAGAGGCAATACATTCAAATCTATGCTGTCCGGGTAGCTATTTACAGCCCCCCAGTACTGTCCCAAGTAGGTGGGCAAGAGGTTGCCAAGTGAAATTAGATCTGCCCCCTGAGGCAGCACCATTAGTTGCCATATTTCCTGGTGTACCCCCACTTAATGAAGGCCGAGGTGAATCTACACTGGATCTTTTAAATAGGGCCATATCCTGGTGTGATGATTTTACTAGCGGCGGGACAAACATTTCAAATAGGATTATCATGGCTAGAAGGGTGGGTTGGATCGGGAAGCGCCCAAAGATTGTCCAGGGGGACTGTGTGATAGTATACTTTAATTGCCACAACCTGGCCGATAGATTGTTCTGGGATGGCTCGGAGATCTCAGATTTAGGCCACATGAGACCGGTTCCCCTGGGTTTTTTCTACCCGCCCCTAGTAACCCATTTTCGGGCTTATTGCCCTGTAACAGTAAGGAGGAGTCCGAACCGAGTAGTGGGAGGGGTTAGAGCAGTTGGGCACATACATATATATCCCCCAATTGGAGGGCTAGGATCTCGGGCGGTATCTTCTCCTCCGTCAGTACCTATACTTTCAAGAGGTGAGGGCCCAGTTTTGAGTAATTGCTTTGCCCCTCTCTCAGATATTGAGGAAATGGATTGACAGCTAGTCCCGTCTACGTTTGCTACCCCCAGGGCTATCCATCTCGATGCACCAGCAGTTTGCAAAATCATTAGCTGGAATGTAGCCGGAATTAGAGCAAAGAGGGCAGATGCAGTCTGGGTCGATTTTGTTACTAGCCATGAAATTATAGCCCTTTAGGAATCTTGGGACACTTCCCCCAGTTTTTGGTTGGACGGCTTTACTAGTTTTGCTTCTCCCGCTGTCCCAAGTACCATTGGTAGTGATAGAGCAAGCTTCGCATCGCGACTTGCTCGAGTCATGAACCTCGCCCGTGTGTAATCAATTAATAAATTATACGTCTTACTAATATTTTTTTTTATATTCGAACGAAGTAGAGGAAGCTTGCTTGTGTGTATTTCTAATACATTTAATCCGTGTCCCTAAACATGGCCGCCGCTTTGAATTGGCTTCTGCGCATGCGTCAGTCACAATCACGTGACCTGACGTAGTTGAAAGTTTGGTGGGAAAAGGTGCGCATGCGTAATACACAGCTTTTGCAATAACGTGGTACTGCTCGTGCAGTTGCTCTTGTGACAGTGTATAGTTTGCTAATTTCTAATTGCATAGTATATTTTTATAATAATAATAATAAAGTACGAAATTATGACATGTAATACATTCATTCATTTCTATGTATTAATTTGTTCTCGCTTACTTTTCATGTACCGCGGGAAATGGGGGTCTGACTGAGCCGGGAACCATCTTGAAGGTCCCTTCTGCGCAGGTCATGCAGCCTGGGGAAGTTCAGCCTTGAACAGTGGAACTCAGCCAGCTGGCAGAGATGGGCAAGATGCTCCTGAGAAAATGACCTGCGACCCAGCAGGACGGAGTCATGTGTACCCATATTGAAACAATTGTTAACAATTCATTGTATTCCACTGGTCTTTCTCATGAGAACCCCAATCTCGCTAGGCGGTACCCAGAGATGCAAAGTAGGCCTCTAAATAGTCTGTTCTGATTGGTGTGTTACCCAAATCCTACCTTAGGACCAATCCAAATTGAGGGATTCTGACACTTTGCAACATTGGGGGGTGGTACACCGTCCCAAAACAGTATATCTACCCTGGGTTCACCTAGGGAAATTGTCCGACTTGTCTGGTTTAGCTGACCTGTCACTGACCCAACGCACTCAATAGGTGATTGAAGATACAGAGCGCTGCGGAGCACTCTGTCCGAATTTGACCATAGACTAAGGTTTTACTAAACATTAAAAGTGCTGGCGGAGCACTTTGCTGGGAGTTCGCTGACCCAATCGGGGTCCTGATCGATAGCTGCAGAGAGGGTGGAGCGCAGGCGTTGCTTCCGAACTGCGGGTACCGGTCCTGTCCTGAGGGTTTCCTGTCCTGATCCTAATCTGGTCTTCCTGTCCTGTCCTGGGTGTCCATTCTGCACCTGCTGTCCATCGAGGGGTATCCTTCCTTGAGGGTTTTCCTGTCCTTAACTGACCCGTGGCCAGGGTTTGGTTTCCACACCAGTCTAGGTAAATATCACTCTGAAAACTCTGAATCTTGCACCTTTCTGAATTTCTGTCTTTTGCTTTAATAAAGACATACCCTTGCATATGTTAAATTTTCCATGCTTTTCCGCAACCATTGAATCATAAAGTCATTTGCATTTATTTCATAACGTGTTCCTATGTTACCCTACCTGCTAGAAATTATATTTTGCATTGCAGTTTGTCATTTCCTGATATGGTCTAGAACATCCTTACTTAAACTGTCTAAAGAACTTTTGCCTTGATGCATAGCGTGTTTCTCTTCATTGTCTCTCCTATAGATATATATATGTCCCGAAATCCTGTCTCATTTCCTTGAGATAATTCTAGAATACTAGTCATAATCAAAGCCTACCCCATTTCTAGTGATTCATCCTAGATGTTCTAATTTCTGACCCTTCAACTATAGAATGTGCCCTGATTCCTTAGTAGTATAAATGGTTGTGCTGACTTATTTGCTATTCAGCTGTGTAATTTATGTTATTCTGGTTATTGATTGCTTAATTACTGTAAATTTGATACTCTCCGAATTTTACTAGATTAGATAAAGATTTTAAAACTTCCAGTTGTCCGTGGTCTTTTGCTAAAGAATTTTTGAATGTTATTTGTTGGGTTTGTATTTTGCTGCCTTTTCTTTTACAGCTAGCTCCCTGATCCATTGTGGCCATAGGTACCCGCATCGGTGGATGGTAAGTCGGGTACTCTAAAGAATACCGTAAGGGACTCACACAATTATTGGTAGTAGACCGTGAGGTCATCCGATCAATGTATATGGTGATTTGAAATATATGGGCCCGAAGCCGGAAGTGGCGAAATTTTTGGTCGGGTGACCCGCGCGCTCTATCAGTAATTTTCTGGTAGCAGAGTTATGGTTAGGGAATAGTTAAAGGTTAGGTAGGACTAGTTAGGCTAGCCAAGTCGGTAGCTGCTGACATTATTGCTGCTACAAGAGCGGCCGTTTCGAGGAATTGATCACTCTCTTGAAATGTGTTGCTTTTAAATTTATGAAATGTTTTAAAATTGTTATTCTTGTTCTTATATTGTTATATGTATTAATCCAAGCGTATGTAAAGCGGTTTGTTAAGTGTTGTCGGAACTCCCCGGGGAAATTGAATGGCAAGTGGTGAATAGAATCCATTTGCCTTGAGGTCGCAGGCTCAAGGAAAGTTAGGTGCAGGTTAGGCAGAACCGGAAGCACTAACTAGGGTTTTTTTGAATACATGGGTGAATAAATGTTAGCAACGAGGTTCATTGGCAAAATTCCCATAGTGGCGTAACCTAGTAAGGGTCACATCGGAAGAGTAGCAGGTTCATCGAAGCTTGGGTGAAAGCAAAAGGGTCCGCTGGGAAACCTTAGACTCGGATATATCCCGGAAAGAGTGGATGGGTCTAGGGAAGTAACAGGTTCACTGATGCAAGAGTGAAGGGTAGGCGGAAGAGATCTACCCGTAGTATATGAAAAGTAAATGGAAGTAGTTTACTTGCAGTAAAACAAATCTTTCCTGTCTAGACACTTGAGCACTGTGGCGAATGTGTATTCGTTGTAAAATAACTAAGCACTAAGCACTTTAGAAAGAAAGAAAGTTTCCGTTACCTTGTGAAGGGAGGGAGTCAGTCGCGAAGCGTCTCTGACGTCACTCCGTGCCGCGCTGGGATTGGTAGATACAGCGGGCGGGTAGCGGGGCTGGAATTGTAAAGGAGGGGTGAGCGCCGAAAGCGTGAGAACTGTCTCGCGAAAAGGCCGCGCACCCATTGGTCGGAACTATTTGAGCTCGTGCATTTCATTGGCCGCACGAAATTGGAAAACATCCTCCGATTGGAAGTGATTTGTAAACAAAGTCGCTCACAGGAACTTATATGTGGCATACGTATATGCCATATACTCGACCCGATCCAAGACGGTACACAGACAAAATATCGATTTTTAAATATCGATATGCAAAATTATCGAAGTTTAAATATCGATATACAAAAATATCGAAGGTAAGTAATATCGACAGTCTAAATATCGATATTGGCATGATATCAGTAATATCGAAGTTGTAAATATCGATGTTAATAATATCGAAATTAATAACTTTGATGTTACTAATATCAATTTTTAAATAAATTTAGTGTATATTATATTGTATTTATTATGTTTTATTATTTATTTTTAATGTTATTTTATTAAATATTGTCTTTTACTACTGTAGCGGGTTGTGGGTTTATAGGGGAATAGGGTGGGAAGTAATTTAATTATGTTAAATTATTTATTAATTAGTAGGAATTATTAATTAATTAATTGAGAATTAATTTTTAATTATTTTTAATTAATTTATTAATAGATAAATATGTTCTGTAGCGGGTTATGGGTTTATAGGGGAATAGGGTGGGAAGTAATTTAATAATAATTAATTAATTGATATATGTTTGTACATATTTTAATTAATAATTAATTGGTAATTAAATAATATTAATTAATTTTGGGTACAGGGGTATTTTTAGGGTTCAGGGTCAGTTTTCAGTTCATGGGTACAGGGGTATTTTTAGGGTTCAGGGTCAGTTTTCAGTTCATGGGTAAAGGGGTATTTTTAGGGTTCAGGGTCAGTTTTCAGTTTTTGGGTAAAGGGGTATTTTTAGGGTTCAGGGTCAGTTTTCAGTTTTTGGGTAAAGGGGTATTTTTAGGGTTCTGGGTCAGTTTTCAGTTCATGGGTAAAGGGGTATTTTTAGGGTTCAGGGTCAGTTTTCAGTTTTTGGGTAAAGGGGTATTTTTAGGGTTCAGGGTCAGTTTTCAGTTTTTGGGTAAAGGGGTATTTTTAGGGTTATGGGTCAGTTTTCAGTTCATGGGTAAAGGGGTATTTTTAGGGTTCAGGGTCAGTTTTCAGTTTTTGGGTAAAGGGGTATTTTTAGGGTTCAGGGTCAGTTTTCAGTTCATGGGTGAAGGGGTATTTTTAGGGTTCAGGGTCAGTTTTGGGTTTTTGGGTAAAGGGGTATTTTTAGGGTTCAGGGTCAGTTTTGGGGTTTTGGGGTACAGTCGTACAGGGTAAAAATAAAATAAATTTAAATTAAATCAATTAAATGAAATTAAAAAATATAAAATTACATTAAATTATTAAGTTTTTAATTTATTTTAAATGTATATGTATTAGTTTTAATTTTTTAATTATGTTTTAATATTTTTATTTAATATTTGTAACATTATATGTATTTTATAATTATTTTCACATTATTATTAATACATTTAAAAAAACGATATTTTTAATATCGATATTTTTGTACTACGATATTATTTTTTCGATATTTTTGTACTTACCTTGTTAGGGATAGGATTCCTATATTTTTGACTTCGATATTTTTGTTCCGATATTTTTGTATTTCGATATTTTTGATTTCGATATTTTGTCAGACATTCATCCAAGACAGTTGGGCTTTAGGAACGATCAGTGGAAAGGTCGTAACCCTAATATTATGTACGGAACAAAGAGAAAAATGTCCCTTGTAAATAAGGTAAAGAATTACTTCAAAAAGGACAAGCCGATTAAAACTAGAGAGGGCCTTGTTATTCCACCACCAAATACTCCCGCCTCTTTCATGATGTTCGACAGAGGGCACAATACATGTGTGTGGTTAGAAAATTGGGTGAAATACACCAAAGATGACGGAATAATGGCCTTTCCATTAGAAGGTACCTTTAATGGTAGGATCTTATTCAATTTAAGAACCCGAATGAATGAATTACATCCCAGACCGAGACTAACGCAGTATGAGGCATTAGAGGAATGGGAGATTGAGGCTTTCCAAAGAGAAAAGCCCCGAATGGATAAAGGGCTGACAAAGTATTACCCAAAACTGAAACAGGAAACCCAAGACAAAAAGATGAAAGAATGGAGACAGAGCATGATTGTTGAGGGACTGTTTCCCATGATGCCAGCAGAAGATCCTCCTGGGGGGGGGAAAAGGACAGAGAAATCTAAACACTGGGGCCCCCTCGGAGAATCAGATGACGAATTATTAGATGACATATGCATGAGAAGTCCGCCTCCTTATAATGAAAGACACCGACCTGCAAGTGCAGGAGATATTCCCCGGAGACCTCTACAAAGGGAAGAGGTCAGGTCCGCAAGTGTAGGAGGGGGTCGTCTAATTCCTCCTTATACTGAAAGTCTGGGACCCGTAGAAACCAGAAGTATTTACCCCAGGGGACCGGTAGGTGGGGAAATGGGATATTCACGGGAAGGAGATTTTTGCCCTCGTCCCCCCTACGGAGGTGAGGTGAGGTCCTTAGGTTCAGGAATGCCGTTATTACAGCCCCAGGATGAGGAAGATCCGAGAATCCTAGGCACAGGAAGTTTGTTTCAGAAGCCTAACTATGGCGGAGGGCCGAGTGAGACTCATCCCACTGCCCCGAGTTATGCTCCCATTCTGACCCCGCAGGTGTTACATGGAAACTCTTTGGACAGGCTATTAGAAGAGAAAGAGCGGGAAGTGCTGGGAAATCAGAGAGCTGAGATAATACGGAAAATGTCACAGCTAAATGCAAGTCCTGAAGCCTTAACGATCCCAGTAACTATCGGACCCGTGGTTCCGTTGTATGGGGACCATCAAGGGAGTCCGAAACCTCCAGTAATTACTCCTGTCATTGCACCGACCAGACCAGAACCATTAATTGTAGATGACCAGACAAGTGAGTGTGAGTCGGAGGTCTCACTGCTAGATCTGCCCATTAGAAAGACTGGAAAAAGGATACCGAAAGGACAAAATCGTTTTATCGCGAGAGAAATTCAAATGGAATCAACCTCAGGTACAAAGAGTGTCACAATGGTGACTCCTGAAGAAATCGAAAGATGGAGTCGAGAATTTGAAAAACAAGCGTCCCCAACAAAAACTTTAGATCTCTACAATCTGAGGATAGAAATAGAGGAATTGATGGCAGGAAACGTAGGATTAGACAGATTAAATACCTACTCTGAAGACGAAATGCTGTTTATCTGCAAAAGTCTCACCCGAACTACTCGAGTACTTCATGAAAAACTGACAGACACTGCTGCTAGCATGGGAATAGATATTTCAAGATCGAAACCGCTGCGAAAACCATACAGGGCAGATTTTTCAGACAAAGATTTGGAAAACTTGAATGTTTCGGGGAAGAAAGCACAGGTCAAAGAACTATTGACAGTATTGGACAAATGGGGAGATGTGGAAAAATGGAAAGCTAGATGGGCCAAGAAAAAGGATGAGGCCAGGTCTAGGCAGGCAACTCCCGAATTTGTTCTAAGGGAAGCTGAGAAACCAGAACAGTTATGCCCTATGCGCGAAGTACCAGGTGGAAAATATGTGCACGTTCCATGGTCCAGACAGGATATTGTGTCCTTTACTAACGATTTCCCGAAATTGCGCGAAAAGCCAGTTGAATGGTACAGGCAGGTGGAAAGGTTCGTAAAGGTGCAAAAATGCCTGTGGAAAGACCTGGATGGGTTTTTCGACATTGTGGTCCCAGTAGATCTATGGACCGAGTGTAAAATAGCCATAGCTTGGCCTAGTGAAGAATACCAGAGAGACGAAAAAACAGGGGAACCATCGAAAGAGGTGATGAAAAAATATGAACAAGTAATTCAACATCTGAAAGCAAAAGAGCCCGCAAAGGAAACTGATTGGACCAAGATAGATAGAACAACGCAGGAAAGAGACGAGACTGTGCACTCCTTTTATGAAAGGCTGTTGCAGGTGTGCAAAACATACAGTGGTATAGATAACATCGAGATGAAGGATATGACACATTTTATTTACAGGTTTGTAAATGGTTTAAGACCCAAAATTTGTCAATGGATAAAGGATAACAAAATCTGTTGGCATACTAAAAAGATGGATGAGGTCCTACGGTACGCAAAGTACTGTGAGGACGAGATGGCAGAAAAGAAAAAGGCTCTCAAGGAGAAGGTTATGTGGGCTCAAGTGAAGCTCGCAGAACAGCAGGAAAAGCAATTGAATAAAATGGCTAAATCTACTCAGAACCAAGGTCTTGGGGGTGGGGGTGGAGGAAAGCCCCGGCCCAAAATGAGCAGGGAGGAGGCAAAGAAGAAATTTCCCTGCCACCAGTGCGGAGAAATTGGACACTGGCGAGACGAGTGTCCCTATTTGCAGGATGATAACTCCCAAACACCTGATTTAACTCCACAGACGCAGAATGAAAGACCAAGAAAGACCCAACAACAGGTAAAAACGATTCAGTTGCCCCGAGCACCAAAGCCAGTATTTAAGGGAAAATCCACGCAGGGTGATGACGTAGAAGTCTGGGGGTGCAATGAGAACAGAAATGCAGCAACTTCGCAGTATTTACTAAATGATACCTTCTTTTGTGAAGACCAGTACTGACGGGGCCTGAGAGGGGAGGACGAGGAGTGCGTACTTGGCGCCTCCTTGCCGGTAGACCAGTCAGGGCCATACATTGAAGGAAAGGTTGACGGAAATGATGTCACTTTTCTGTTGGACACTGGCGCTACCCGTTCTACTGTGAGAACAGTGGACGTTCCAAACCTACCCCTCTCGGGAGAAGCAATCCAAGTAGTGGGGGTATCTAATCAACTGATTAGTACTCCTGTTACCGAGCCCATGGAGATCTCAATTGGAAATTTTAAAGAAATGCATAGATTTGTCGTTTGTGACACCAGTCCAGTGAACTTACTGGGACGTGATTTGCTGTGCAAAATGAACTGTACCATCTTTTGCACACCAAAGGGTGTTGAAATTCAGACCCCAGATGAAGATGGCATTTATAAGTTAATGTTAATCAGACCCGACTCAGAAATTAAACGAATGACTATGCAGGATTTGCCCAAAGAACTCCAAGAAACAGTGAAGCCAGAGGTATGGGACTTTACCGGAAAAGATGTAGGATTAATGAAAAACGTAGATCCCATACAGATAGCCATAAAGGACAATGCAGTATTCCCGAATACTAAACCCTACAGAATGAATGCAGAAGTGAGAGCAGGTGTTGCCCTGGAAATACAGAAATTGCTAGAAGGAAACATCATACAGGAAGTAATGAGTAGCCCATGCAACTCACCCATTATAGGCATCAAAAAGCCTAGTGGCAAGTACAGAGTAGTGCAGGACCTAAGAAAGGTAAACAAAATAGTGGTTCCTTGTTGTCCTATTGTGCCGAACCCAGCAGTGATTCTGTACCAGATTCCCTGGGATGCTGAGTGGTTCACTGTGATAGACCTATGTCATGCATTCTTTTCCATTCCCTTGCATCCAGACAGCAAATTTCTTTTCTCATTTGCTTTCAACAGTCACGTGTATGTCTGGAATAGGGTCCCCCAGGGGTACACAGAGAGCCCCTCTATCTTTAATCAGATCTTGAAAAAATGCTTGGAAACTTTGGTCTTACCTGGGAATTCTGTTTTGGTGCAATACATTGACGACCTCTTGGTGGCGTCCAAAAGTCATAAAGATTGTGTGATTGACACCATTGCCCTACTGAATCACTTGAGTGAGAAGGGACATAAAGTGGCCCCTGAAAAATTGCAGTTCTGTTCAAAATCGGTGAAATATCTGGGGCACCAAATAGAGAAAGGCATCAGGAAAGTAACGTCAGAGAGAGTCAGAATAATTCAAAAGATGCAGTTACCCCGTACTCAGAAAGAAATACGAATGTTCCTTGGAGTGATAGGATACTGCAGGCAATGGATTGTGGGATTTGCAGTCCTAGCTAGGCCTTTGATAAAAATGACCAAGAGAGGAACACCAGATATCGTAGAATGGGATGATGAAAGCTTAACAGCCTTCACAAAACTGAGAGATTGTCTGTGTACAGCCCCTGCGTTGGGAATGCCAGACTATTCCAAGGAATTTGCCCTGTTCTGTGACACTCGTGATAACTGTGCGTTGTCAGTCCTAACCCAAGAACATGGCACAACCAGAAGGCCTGTGGCATACTTCTCTGCCACCCTGGATCCAGTGGCTGCTGGATTACCAGGATGTCTGAAAGCAGTAGCTGCTACTTGCACAAGTTTAGAGCAGAGTGAATCCATTATCATGGGACATCCTGTAACTGTGTATGTTCCACATGGAGTGGTGATTTTACTAACAAGAATGAAAACTCAGTATCTCACCCCTAGTCGGCTGACTAAATACGAGAGGATTCTCGTGGGTGCTGCAAATATAACAATTGTCCGGTGCAACATTCTGAACCCCGCCACTCTGCTTCCTAACTCAATGGATATGGAAGATGGGGAGGAAGACGAGCATAACTGCATTGATCTAACAGAATTTAGCACAAAACCCCGCCCAGACATTAAAGAAACCCCTTTGCCTATACATGACAAAGAATTGTTTGTGGATGGTTCATGCCTAAGACATGAACAAGGAGGTCTGAATGCTGCCTATGCTGTAGTCTCCTCAAGCAAAATTGAAGAAGCAGGTTATTTATTTGGAGTAAAGTCTGCACAAGTAGCCGAATTGATCGCCATGATAAAAGCTTGCAAATTGGGGAAAAACGAACGCATAACAGTGTATACTGACAGTCAGTACTGTTATGGAGTTGTGCATGACTTTAGCCAATTATGGCTACAGAGGGAGTTCCTGACTTCATCAGGTACCCCTATTCGAAATGGAAAAGTTGTTCAAGACCTTTTAGAGGCAATTCAGTTACCAAAGGAACTGGCAGTGGTCAAGTGTGTTGCTCATAAGAAGGGCATTGACTCTGTATCTTTGGGAAATGATTTCGCTGATCGGGTGGCAAAATTATGCGCCACGGATCGACTGATAATCAATCCAAAACGGGGGGGGCTGGAAACAGCTGCCAACTTCGAGTGTTTGAAGAAGTGCCTACATGGGATGAAGTGAGAGAATGGCAGCAGGCGACACCCTGGCAAGAGAGAGAGAAGTGGAAGGAAGAAGGTTGTAGACCAAGACGTGAGGATGGTGTCATCTTGGGCCCAAATGGTATGCCTGTGTTACCCAGACACTTGCTTGGCACAATGGCTAGACTGATACATGAGGGATCACACATTGGTAGGGACGCCATGATTCTGGTATTTCAACAGACTTGGTACAGCAAGAAGTTCAGGAAGGTAGCAGAGTCCCTCTGCCAGAGGTGCTTGACATGTCAACAGTTCAATGCCGGCAAGAGAACAATGGTGGAACTAGGGAAAATTGGGAGGTCAGGGGGTCCCTTTGTGAGAATACAAGTTAATTTCATCACCATGCCACGTTGTGAGGGGAAGCGATATGTCCTTGTCATTGTCTGCCTGCTTTCAAAGTGGGTGGAGGCTTACCCTACTCCCCAAAGTGACGCACTGACAATAGCAAAATGTTTACTGAAAGAACTGATACCTAGATTCGGGGTTCCAGTCACTATTGAATCAGATAGAGGCCGACATTTTCAGAATGATGTGATCGATCAACTCTGTAAGGCTTTTGGGATCTCGCAAAAACTCCACTGTGCATATCATCCAGAGGCTTCTGGAGTGGTGAAACAAATAAACGGGACTATCAAAACAAGACTAGCGAAATTGTGTGATGCATCTGGCATGACCTGTGTAAAGGCCCTGCCTCTGGTTCTGATGGGACTCCGAAGTATTCCAGACCGGAAGACAGGCCTGAGCCCCCATGAAATCCTGATGGGAAGAGTGATGAGACAAGCGTGGGTACCAGGAAGCAAACTGTTGAGTATTACTGATGATTTGGTGCTTGAATACTGCAAGAGATTAGGTGACCAAGTGCGTTATATCTCTCGCCAGATCGGAGAAGACGCCGTCACCAATCCAACGACTCCTCTCCACAAACTGGTTCCAGGGGACTGGGTCAAAATCAAGAAGCATACTCGGTCGAGCTGCCTGGCGCCAAGGTGGGGACTGAAGCGCCAAGTAATCCTGGTAACGACCACAGCAGTGAAGTGTGCAGGTGTTCCCCATTGGATCCACGCCAGCCACACCCAGAAGGTACTACCAGACGAGGAGCCTGGAGAAGGAGGCCGTCCAGCAGAGGGGCCTGCAGAAGCAAGACCAGAAGTAACTGACGACGTACAGCCTAGTACCAGTCAAGCTGAGGGGTCCGCAGACGTTGGTCCAGCGGTAGTTGATGACGAGCTACCCAGAGTCAAACCTGCTGAGGGGTTCCCAGAAGTTGGTCCAGAAGTAGCTGATGACGAGCTGCCGAGCATATGGCCAGATGAGTGGATACCATTGATTGACCTCACAGAAGACCCAATCAGAACAAGCGAACGAATTTGGGAAGGTAGAGAGTGGAATAGAGAGGAAAAGCAAGGCACAGGCGAAGAACCTCAGACTATTGAGATTCACATCAAAACTGAGGAAGGAGAAGGTCAGACAGGGACTGAGCAAATAATTGATACACCGCCCCAAACTCCAGAAATCGAAAAACAACAGACTAGACCTAGTAAAGAGATTCGAGCGGAAGAAAATCAAGGGATCGAAGTGCTCGAACAGGATCAGATAGGGTTAGAAGAACGTGTTCGGGAAACAGAAACAGAGACAGTTGAAAAGCAAACACAAAACTCTCCTGAACAAGGCCAGATTAGTAACCAGGCAGAAGAAATAGATGCGAGCCCTGGAACTAGTCAGATAGGAAGGGAAGAAGAAGCAGAATTGCCACAAACTAATGAAAATAAAAGGGCAAGAGAAGAAAACGAAATCCAAGTGCCAACTAAAAGACTTAAGAAAAGAAAGCACCTGGAACCTGGCTTCGTAAAGAAATTGAGGCTGAGGATAAAAACGGTGGAAGAAAAACGTGCAGAAGAAAGGAGAAGTGCTCGCATAGCAGAGCAACCAGAAGACACTTCCAAAAGAAGGAGCGATCGAATAAAGAGACAAAACAAGAAGTACAAATCTCCTGAATGGACGCTCGTTTTGGAAGAATTTGAAGATCTTGATATAACTGACGAAAGCGACGGAGAACCAGTTGCTGAGTACTCTGCCGAAGAAGAAGACGAGCCACCGTGAATTTGCACAAAGTAAGCTACTCGTGCAGAGACACAAAGAGGGGTCGAGAAACTTCTTCTGAGCCAAAATGTCTGATTCAAACGTGAGTGGTAGACCTAGTCGCAGTTGTTGCAAAACATGCTGCAAGGTATGTGTATGTAGTATAATTATAGTGATATTAGTTTGGATAGGACTAACAGTTTTCATTCCTTTTGCGGTGAGCAAAAATACTAATATTGACCCTACTGAGATTGTAAATACTGACACTGAAGAACTGACAACACAAAGTGTAGCAAGACATGAGAAAGCACTCAAACAAACAGAACGAGACCTAGAAGCATCAGATGAGGGAGGACTACATTATCATGAAGTTAAGAATAAGACACATTTAAATGTTTTCGCAAACTTGTTAATACATTATGTAGAGACTATGGAAATTGAGGATTGCTATGTCTGCATGAAGCTACCTACCTCTGTGGCTGAAGGCGTGACATACCATCACCTGCCCCTGACATACGGAATATCCTGTAGCATTTTAGCAAGCTTATTTTACAAAAGAGGACCGTTACAGTACTATTACTCTAACAATGACGTGATCTTTTCTGAACTTCCTATACGTGGGAACCTGAATCCTGTACATACCAAAAGTGACGTTACACGCTATATGGGCGAATACTTTCTGACTATAGGTAATATAGACATAGGTGACGCACACAGAGATAACTTGACCTGTTCTTTGCGTGAGCAGGAAAAGATGTTCCTGCACATGGCAGAGAAGAGGAGAATAAAAATACAAAGAAAGGCAGATGACGAAAGACAGAAAACGCCAAAGTGGGCTGAGGACATGGAGGGCACCTCAAATGGTGGGGCGGGACCTGCTCTGTTGCTGGATTTTGAAAGGAAGGGAAAGCTATGTCTTCACCGCGAGAAGACTAGCTACTATAATAACATTTTCATTGGTTCCAGTGAATGTGAACATAATTACAAGGTAATTGGAGGATGGGGTTTCAAAAATGGGTCAGAGCCTGTGTTTCCCGGAATTTATTATATATGTGGAGACAAGGCTTATTTCAAATTGCCGGATCACTGGTATGGAAGCTGCTATTTTGGCATTGTCTTCCCGAAAATATACCATGTGAATGAAGTTGCTGGAAGCAGTGAAAATACTAATGGCTTAGTGCGTAGTAAAAGAGAAAGCGTAGGTGAAATAATGGGTAGTATTTTCAGTGCACTGATACCTGGAGTGGGAGTGGTTCTGAACACTCACAGAATTTGCAAATTGTCCACCATAGTGGATGTGTTGTCTACGGACACAGCTCATGGATTTCTGCTGGTCAATACCGAAATGGTTGCGATCAGATTAATGGTTTTGCAGAACAGACTTGCTCTTGACACCTTATTAGCAAAAGAGGGCGGAGTCTGCCGGATGTTGAAGGCGCAACATTGTTGCACTTATATTCCGGACAAAAGTGTGCAGCTCAAAAGATATGTGAAAAACATTACTAATTTGGAAAAGGAACTCAAACCACTCGAGGTTGACAGTGCCTGGAAGAGACTGGTAGATGGTCTCTCAAATGTAGGTCATTGGCTTGCTAGCTTAGGTAAAAGCTTATTGTTTAAGGTACTGATGCGAATTGGAATTATAGGTCTTATCCTATTTTTCATATTTGTCTGTTGCAAATGCCGTAAGCACACCAGAAAGCATCAAGTGAATGCCAGAGGAGTGAAACGAAGTGTGGATGAGCTTGAATTAGAGGAAATGAATAATCAGATATACAAAAAGGTGAAAAATTCTCACCCTACCAAAAATGAGAAAGAGAAGCTGAATCGCTTGCTGGAAGAGATAGAGTTGTATAAAGTGTGAGAAGTTGGCATCTGGTTCCATTATTTTTGTGATGATAGTAAATATCATCAAAGAGGGGATTGATAGAGCAAGCTTCGCATCGCGACTTGCTCGAGTCATGAACCTCGCCCGTGTGTAATCAATTAATAAATTATACGTCTTACTAATATTTTTTATATATATTCGAACGAAGTAGAGGAAGCTTGCTTGTGTGTATTTCTAATACATTTAATCCGTGTCCCTAAACATGGCCGCCGCTTTGAATTGGCTTCTGCGCATGCGTCAGTCACAATCACGTGACCTGACGTAGTTGAAAGTTTGGTGGGAAAAGGTGCGCATGCGTAATACACAGCTTTTGCAATAACGTGGTACTGCTCGTGCAGTTGCTCTTGTGACAGTGTATAGTTTGCTAATTTCTAATTGCATAGTATATTTTTATAATAATAATAATAAAGTACGAAATTATGACATGTAATACATTCATTCATTTCTATGTATTAATTTGTTCTCGCTTACTTTTCATGTACCGCGGGAAATGGGGGTCTGACTGAGCCGGGAACCATCTTGAAGGTCCCTTCTGCGCAGGTCATGCAGCCTGGGGAAGTTCAGCCTTGAACAGTGGAACTCAGCCAGCTGGCAGAGATGGGCAAGATGCTCCTGAGAAAATGACCTGCGACCCAGCAGGACGGAGTCATGTGTACACATATTGAAACAATTGTTAACAATTCATTGTATTCCACTGGTCTTTCTCATGAGAACCCCAATCTCGCTAGGCGGTACCCAGAGATGCAAAGTAGGCCTCTAAATAGTCTGTTCTGATTGGTGTGTTACCCAAATCCTACCTTAGGACCAATCCAAATTGAGGGATTCTGACACTTTGCAACATTGGGGGGTGGTACACCGTCCCAAAACAGTATATCTACCCTGGGTTCACCTAGGGAAATTGTCCGACTTGTCTGGTTTAGCTGACCTGTCACTGACCCAACGCACTCAATAGGTGATTGAAGATACAGAGCGCTGCGGAGCACTCTGTCCGAATTTGACCATAGACTAAGGTTTTACTAAACCTTAAAAGTGCTGGCGGAGCACTTTGCTGGGAGTTCGCTGACCCAATCGGGGTCCTGATCGATAGCTGCAGAGAGGGTGGAGCGCAGGCGTTGCTTCCGAACTGCGGGTACCGGTCCTGTCCTGAGGGTTTCCTGTCCTGATCCTAATCTGGTCTTCCTGTCCTGTCCTGGGTGTCCATTCTGCACCTGCTGTCCATCGAGGGGTATCCTTCCTTGAGGGTTTTCCTGTCCTTAACTGACCCGTGGCCAGGGTTTGGTTTCCACACCAGTCTAGGTAAATATCACTCTGAAAACTCTGAATCTTGCACCTTTCTGAATTTCTGTCTTTTGCTTTAATAAAGACATACCCTTGCATATGTTACATTTTCCATTCTTTTCCGCAACCATTGAATCATAAAGTCATTTGCATTTATTTCATAACGTGTTCCTATGTTACCCTACCTGCTAGAAATTATATTTTGCATTGCAGTTTGTCATTTCCTGATATGGTCTAGAACATCCTTACTTAAACTGTCTAAAGAACTTTTGCCTTGATGCATAGCGTGTTTCTCTTCATAGTCTCTCCTATAGATATATATATGTCCCGAAATCCTGTCTCATTTCCTTGAGATAATTCTAGAATACTAGCCATAATCAAAGCCTACCCCATTTCTAGTGATTCATCCTAGATGTTCTAATTTCTGACCCTTCAACTATAGAATGTGCCCTGATTCCTTAGTAGTATAAATGGTTGTGCTGACTTATTTGCTATTCAGCTGTGTAATTTATGTTATTCTGGTTATTGATTGCTTAATTACTGTAAATTTGATACTCTCCGAATTTTACTAGATTAGATAAAGATTTTAAAACTTCCAGTTGTCCGTGGTCTTTTGCTAAAGAATTTTTGAATGTTATTTGTTGGGTTTGTATTTTGCTGCCTTTTCTTTTACAGCTAGCTCCCTGATCCATTGTGGCCATAGGTACCCGCATCGGTGGATGGTAAGTCGGGTACTCTAAAGAATAACGTAAGGGACTCACACAATTATTGGTAGTAGACCGTGAGGTCATCCGATCAATGTATATGGTGATTTGAAATATATGGGCCCGAAGCGGCGAAATTTTTGGTCGGGTGACCCGCGCGCTCTATCAGTAGGGCTAAGGGGGGTCTTATTACTCTCTTTTCATTACAACTTAAGGGGACCCTGAATATGGTCAAAGTATGCTCACGGAATCTCTTAATTGTGGAATGGGTAGTTTCCCCTAGCCACAAAATTATTCTAATTCATTTTTATAATTCTTGGGATAGGGACAGCGGAAATGAACACATTGTTGTCTTGGAAAACTTTTTATTTAGGCTAAGTCAAAACACTCACACTACTTTTGAGCTCATTTTAATGGGCGATTTTAACATTCACCCCTGCAAGGACCTGTGCAACACTGGAGAACTTGAGGGTCCAACATGCTCAACGGCCCCCACTTTCAGCATACAAAGGCAGGAGAGGCTCTTGAGGAAATGCTGGCTACCACAGAAAAAAGTGTAAATCTAAATCTTTTATGTGCAAGGGTGATGTGGTCTCCAGGGTTGCTGTGTTCCCCTATTTGGGGGTTCTTTTTGACGAGAGGGGTACGTGGGGCCCCCAGGTGAAGGTCAAGAGCACATCTATGGCCAGATCCACGTCTGCCCTCATGGGGTTTTCAAAAAGGTTAGGGGCTAGGCCCATGGAGGTCCTTTTAAAAGTCTACAACACCAAATGTATCCCAATTGCCATGTATGGCTCACCTTTATGGGGCTATACGTCTAACAAATTGATCCAAAGAGTGGAGAACAGGTTTTTGAGACATCTTTTGTCTGTCCCGCAGTCCACACCAACCTTTTCAATTCATTGCGAGGTTGGTCTGGACTACGTAACCGACAAGCTTAACTTGGCACCTTTAATATTTTGGGCAAAGACTTGGCTCAACCATGAGCTATCTCTTAATCATGCAATCTTGACTGATGTTATGTCACTGGATCACGTAAAGAAAATACCTTGGTTGGAATACTTGAGAAACATCTTCGCCCAGCTAGGACGCCCTGAACTCTTTCTATTACCATCCAGTATTAGGAGGGAGGACGTCAATTGGATTAAAAAACATTTCATGGAGAGGGCAAGACTGGCTCGTGAGGAGCAGGAATTGATAAAACCTTCAGTAAGAGCACATTATATGTTAACAATCTCCCCCTCACTTGAGCCATACCTTATGATTGTAACTAAGCCCTTCCATAGACTCCTATTGATTAAATTTAGGTTTAATTTGATCCATTTTTAGGTCTCGTCCTGCGATTGCAGGCCAAAGGCCTGCTGTCGCAGAGCGAGACTATTGCAATCATTCTCCCTTTCAAGGACTGAAAGGGAGAGGACAAGAGACTGGCACGCGCACGCATGAAGCAGACTGCCGGGATCAGGTCGCGCGCGTCAACACGCGCTCCGATTCCGGCAGGCTCTTCAGTCACCATGGATCACTCTCACGCACGCGCACACATATAGACACACTCCCGACCCCCCTCACCAACTCACCAACTCACCGGGCTCTACACACAGACACATGTACACAGACACATGTACACAGACACACGCACACACACATCTCCCCACTCACCGGTCTCTTTCTCCGTGTTCCGTGTCTCTCTCTCCCGCGCTGGTATCTGCTGGTCTTCACCCGGGCCCCCTCCTGGGACCCGGGACTTCAGCTGCCACTTCGTTTTCGCTCCGGGGCTCGCTCCTAAAAACGAAACTTTGGAATGACGCGCATGCGCAGGCAGCCCCCGCCCTCAGTTACAACCAGTACTGAGCTGCTTTCACTTTCGTAGTCTTCCGTGTTCGCTGCGGTGGCTGCTGTTGTTTGTACTTGTTGGGGCAGCGTTGGACTTTTAAATTTGCATTATATCTGAGTATCCTGCGAAGGGCTGTTAAGTTGAGTTCTGCGGCTTTTGAAACGTTTGGCAGCGTGGTTGGTAAGTTTATTTTTGGTAACTTTGGGCTTTTTAAAATGAAATGGTATGTTGTGGGGTTGATATGAAATTTTAGCGCTAAGGATTTACACATAGATTAGTTGGTATGTTTAGCGCATGATTAATTATTTTTAGTTATTGAAAATGTAATCCAACGTATATTTTTGAGCGGTTGCGAAAGTTTAAATGCGTGTAAAACCATTTTTCGAAGACTTAGGAACACGCTTTCAGCCGCTGCCGATTGTGTGCCTGCTGACGCTTCCTTTTTAAGATGGCAAATATAGTGCCCCAGGGCCATGGGCTCGATGAGAGAGGCAGGCTCGTTCCGTTGTGCCCAGAGACAAGCTCGCCCCGTTGACCCCACAGACAGTCTTGCCGCACAGCACTCTGCTCAAGGGCAGACAATGAAAGAATCGAGGCTCATCAAATGTTCAACAGACAGTGATCCTGCTCACGTACCAAAGATGAAGGGTCCAGGGCCCCGAGAGGGCCGGGGTCTGTCTACAGGCAGCAGGCGCCTACAGGCCACTCAAAACCAAACCCGTGGACACTAGCAGGGTAACCCCAGAATGCACAAAGTGTCACATCTGCAAAAAGACACACAGCTCAGATGCTGTGTGTGCGTCCTCTGCGCCATGCATCAGAGTCAAGGAAATAAACATCTCAAACCTGGCGGGCGGCTTCAAGGCACTGTGGCACTTTCTAGGTCGTGCACCAGCCTGTGATCTTGGGGCTATGTATGGAAAAGCAGGGCTATGGAGAGGAGTACTTGCGCGTTCCTGGCATTTAAACAGGGCCCCCTCCGCCCCCCACTTCACCTGGTAAAGCAGCGTGCAGGAGGGTGTAGCTCGCCGACAACAAACATTACATGTCTACAGAAGCTGCCAGAGTCGGAAGCTGAGATTCACAGCCTGCGCCCCTCGTCCTCAGAAGGACGTGCAAATACCCGTCCCCCTCCGCCTCTAGCGCCTCGAGGCTGGTCACTCGGTCATGCAATACACTAACTCTCTCATCTGATGCCAGCCTGCGCCCCTTAACCCAGGAAATAATGGAACCTTTCACCCCAATGTAGGTGTTTGACGTTCACTTCTCTGTACGTCCACCGTGTTGCCTCCTAGACTTGGATGATGCTTTGTAAAGCGCCTGGAAGTTCCTCCTGTCGATCTAGCTCGCGCTACATCAAGAAACAAGAGGACTAGCAGCGCTGTCACGGGTGAAAGCCTCTCACCAGGACCCCAAAGGAAATAGGACCAGTAATCAGCACAACGCCCAACCCCGGTCAAAGGCCAAGAAACCAGTAGCGATACTCATGGAACCAGGCAGCGCTGTGAGGCTTTATTCTGGCTGGATCTGTGGAGAGTTACTACTTCCAAAGCGCTGTTTGCCAAACCTAGCTAGGATTACTAGGCACTATCCATAGCGCCTACGCTCCTTTACCACTGGTGCCCAGGACAGGTATGGCCCGCCGTCAAGGCACCAGTGGAAATCCCAAAGTGGACCCGGTAAATGTTTAGGGTACCGCCTGGTACCTCAAAGTTATCACACTACAGAATCAGGCAAACATTACAGCCAGTACCTTTATGAGGGTGAATCAGCACACCAGGAATACTGGGGTGGGGGGGGGTGCCCGCCTAGCGTCTAAAGCTCTGTTGTAGTGCTTGCTCACACTCTACTACTCACTCTCTACTACTCACTCTCTACTACACACTCTCTACTACTCACTCTCTACTACTCACTCTACTACTCACTACTACACACTTTACTACACACTCTACTACACACTCTCTACTACACAATCACTACTACACACTCCCTACTCTACTACACACTCACTACTATTCTACTACTTACTCTCTACTACTCACTCTACTACTCACTACTACACTCTCTACTACACTCTCTACTACACACTCTACTACACACTCACTACTACACACTCACTACTCTACTATTCTCTACTACACACTCTCTACAACTCACTCTCTACTACACACTCTACTAAACTCTACTACT
The DNA here is from genome assembly GCF_964261635.1 of Lissotriton helveticus. NCBI lineage: Eukaryota > Metazoa > Chordata > Amphibia > Caudata > Salamandridae > Lissotriton > Lissotriton helveticus. The sequence continues at coordinate 1,469,928,766 of NC_136057.1, read as the reverse complement.
CACTACAACACACTCACTACAACACACTCACTACTCTCTACTACACACTCTAGTACACACTCTCTACTACTCACTAGTATTCTCTACTACTCACTCTATACTACACACTACCACACACTCACCACACTATACTAAACACTCTCTACTACACACTCTACTATTCTCACCTACTCTCTACTACACACTCTACTACACACTCTCTACTACACACTCTCTACTACACACTCTCTACTACACACTCTCTACTACACACTCTCTACTACACACTCTCTACTACACTCTCTACTACACACACTCTACTACACTCTCTACTACACACACTCTACTACACACACTCTACTACACACACTCTACTACACACTCTCTACTACACACTCTCTACTACACACTCTCCACTACACACTCAATAATACACACTCAATACTCTACTACACACCCTCTACTACTCTACTATTTTCTACTACACACTACTAAACATGCACTACTCTACTACACACTCTACTACTCAATCTCTACTACACTCTACTACTCCACTACTCTCTACTACTACTCTCTACTACTACTCTCTTCTACACACTCTACTACACACTCTACTACACACTCTACTACACACTCACTACTAGACACTCTACTACACACTCACTACTAGACACACTGCTCTCTAATACACACTCTCTACTACTCTACTACACACTCTACTACACACTCTACTACTCACTCTACTACTCTCTACTGCACACTCACCACTACACTCACTTCACTCTACTGCACACTCTCTACTGCACACTCTCTACTGCACAATCTCTACTGCACACTCTACTACACACTCTACTACACACTTTCTACTAGACACTCTCTACTACTCTACTACACTCTCAACTACTCACTCTACTAGTCTCTACTATTCTCTACTACTCACTCTATACTACACACTACCACACACTCCCCACACTCTACTACACACTATACTAAACACTCTCTACTACACACTCTACTACACACTCTCAACTACTCTACTACTCACTCTCTACTACTCACTCTACTACTCTGTACTAGACACTCTACTACACGCTCACTACTAGAGTCACTACTCTCTACTACACACTCTCTACTATTCTCTACTATGCACTCCACTGCACACTACTGCACTCTACTGCACACTCTACTACACTCTCTACTACACTCTCTACTACACTCTCTACTACACTCTACTACACACTCTACTACACACTCTACTACACACTCTACTACACACTCTACTACACACACACTACTACACACACTCTACTATTACACACTCTCTACTACACACTCTCTACTACACACTCAATACTCTACTACACACTCTCTACTACTCTACTATTCTCTACTACTCTATACTACACACTACTACACATGCACTACTCTACTACACACTCTCTACTACACACTCCACTACTCAATCTCTACTACACTCTACTACTCTACTACTCTCTACTACTACTCTCCTCTACACACTCTTCTACACACTCTTCTACACACTCTTCTACACACTCTTCTACACACTCTTCTACACACTCTTCTACACACTCTCTACTACACACACTCCAATACACACTCTCTACTACTCTACTACACACTCTACTACACACTCTACTACACACTCACTAATAGACACTCACTACTCTCTACTACACACTCTCTACTACTCTACTACTTACTCTACTACACACTCTCTACTACACACTCCACTACACTCTCTCTACTACACACTCTACTACACTCTACTACACACTCACTACTACACACTCACTACTACACTCTACTACACACTCTCTACTACACACTCTCTACTACACACTCTCTACTACACACTCTCTACTACACACTCACTACTACACACTCACTACTACACACTCACTACTACACTCACTACTACACTCACTACTACACACTCACTACTCTCTACAATTCTCTACTACTCACTCTACTACACACTCTTTACTACTCACTCTCTACTACTCACTCTCTACAACTCACTCTCTACAACACACTCCCCACTACACACTCTCTACTACACACTCTCTACTACACACTCTCTACTACACACTTTCTACTACACTCTCTACTACTCACTCTACTACTCTCTACTGCACACTCACCACTACACACTCACTACTCTCTGCTACACACTCTCTACTGCACACTCTCTACTACACACTCTCTACTATTCACTCTACTACACACTTTCTACTAGACACTCTCTACTACTCTACTACACTCTACTACTCACTCTACTACTCTCTACTATTCTCTACTACTCACTCTATACTACACACTACCACACACTCCCCACTCTCTACTACACACTCTACTAAACACTCTCTACTACACTCTCTACTACACACTCTCAACTACTCTACTACTCACTCTCTACTACTCACTCTACTACTCTGTACTAGACACTCTACTACACGCTCTCTACTAGACAGTCACTACTCTCTACTACACACTCTACTATTCTCTACTATGCACTCTACTGCACACTTTACTGCACACTCTACTACACTCTCTCTACTACACTCTCTCTACTACACTCTCTCTACTATACTCTCTCTACTACACTCTCTCTACTAGACACTCTACTACACACACACTCTAATACACACTCTCTACTACTCTACTACACTCTACTACACACACTCTCTACTACACACTCTCTACTACACACTCTCTACTACACACTCTCTACTACACACTCTCTACTACACACTCTCTACTACACACTCTACTACTCACTCTACTACTCTCTACTGCACACTCACCACTACACACTCACTACTCACTCTACTACTGTCTACTATTCTCTACTACTCTCTCTATACTACACAGTACCACACCCTCACCACTCTCTACTACACACTATACTAAACACTCTCTACTACACACTCTACTACTCTCTACTACACACTACCACACACTCACCACTCTCTACTACACACTACCACACACTCACCACTCTCTACTACACACTCTACTACACACTCACTACTTTCTACTACACACTCTACTATTCACTCTACTACTCACTCTACCACTCTCTACTACACACTCTATACTACGTACTCTCTACTACACACTCTCTATTAGTCTCTACTACACACTCTCTATTAGTCTCTACTACACACTCTCTACTACACACTCTCTACTACTCACTCTCTACTACTCATTCTCTACTACACACTCTCCACTACACACTCTCCACTACACACTCTCCAGTACACACTCTCTACTACACACTCTCTCCTACTCACTCTACTACTCACTCTCTACTACTCACTCTCTACTACTCACTCTCTACTACTCACTCTCTACTACTCACTCTCTACTACTCACTCTCTACTACTCACTCTTTACTACTCACTCTCTACTACTCACTCTCTACAACTCACTCTCTACAACTCACTTTCTACAACTCACTCACTACTGCACACTCACTACTACACACTCACTACTCTCTACTACTCACTCAGGAGAAGCCCGGCAGAGCGGGGGAGACAGTAAATTAACGCCGCCACCGCCGAGAGTCACTTACCTGCAGAGAAGGCTCCCGTTGCTTCAGCCGCCACCGCCAAGAGTCACGAGGGCATTTGACTCCGCGCCGCCGCTCCGGGGGACTACAGCACCCGGCAGGCCTCGCGGCGGCGCGTGCAGGGTGACGTAGACGCGCCAGAGAGCGCCAACGGGGCCAATAAAGGAGTGAGAAGCCCGGCAGAGCGGGGGAGACAGTAAATTAAGCCGCCACCGCCGAGAGTCACTTACCTGCAGAGAAGGCTCCCGTTGCTTCAGCCGCCACCGCCAAGAGTCACGAGGGCATTTGACTCCGCGCCGCCGCTCCGGGGGACTACAGCACCCGGCAGGCCTCGCGGCGGCGCGTGCAGGGTGACGTAGACGCGCCAGAGAGCGCCAACGGAGCCAATAAAGGAGTGAGAAGCCCGGCAGAGCGGGGGAGACAGTAAATTAACGCCGCCACCGCCGAGAGTCACTTACCTGCAGAGAAGGCTCCCGTTGCTTCAGCCGCCACCGCCAAGAGTCACGAGGGCATTTGACTCCGCGCCGCCGCTCCGGGGGACTACAGCACCCGGCAGGCCTCGCGGCGGCGCGTGCAGGGTGACGTAGACGCGCCAGAGAGCGCCAACGGGGCCAATAAAGGAGTGGGAAGCCCCGCGTCGTGGGACGCGAGCGGGACGCCCGGGGCTAAGCCCGGGCAAAGGGCGGGCCCTCTACGGCCCGAAGAGGCCGGGGCGGGGCCAGACACGCTGCTGTACTCATATGCAAGTAAGACACATAGTCAAAAGACTTATTATCATTTATTATTGTAAATCAGGAAAGTAAGGCTGTGAGTTTAACGTCATCATGTCTACAAAATCAAAGGAACCCTCACAGAATACCCTTGATAATTACCTTGTTCAGACCGTGAAGAAAATAAATACGCAAAGGAGAAACTCTCTTGGGTTAAGCCAATCCCCAGACCTTCGTTGTTTGTCCCCGACTGCATCTATCCTGATTGACGATACCATCCTGCAGGAAGCTAATCAGGAGAATATAATTAGTGGCCCTATTCTTGTAGGATTAAGTAGCGTTCTTGATAATGTAGTCCCGGCCATTGAGACTTCCAATATTCAGGCCGAAAGTGCCACTGACATTGACTCTGACCAGGAGAGACATGCACGAGTTTCACCTGATGAGATGACACCTAAAGGGCGTGTCACAAGGCCGAGACGTTTATGTACTAAGAATCCTCCTAAGTTGGGTGGCCCACGCACGGGGACAAGAAGCAAAAGGGTTACTACCCCAAAGACAAAGCAAATAAATGTATCGGAGGATAATCAAGACCATGCTTTTGCGGATGCTTTTTTCGAAAGGATTGCTGACTTTCTCGATCTAAAAATTAATGCTATTGTAAAACCTTTAATATCTAAACTTGACAAATTGCAAGCAGAGATTAAGAGGTTGGGTGGTCTCCATACTACGGTTGCAGGTGGTGTAGAAAACATTACCACGATAGTTACAAACCTGACCAATAATATAGGGGGAAATGTGGTTAGTGATGCTGTCTGTGATAATGTCGGGATTCAGTTGCCTGTTGAAAATGTATTGCCCCAACCATTAACATCATTGGCCACCACTACTGAGGGCTCTCTTTTAGTTAACATCCCAACAGATGATATCCCCTCTGCCAGCCTACCCCCAGTAACTACTCATACTACAGACCCCCTACAATTTTTAGTCGATGCCACATCTGTGGTTCTTGTGTTAGCAAATGTACCCCCCCTAGAAGGGGGAACAGTGGAAAGCACTACCTCCCTTACAAGTAAGGCTCTGCACTGGCTTACCAGTAACATGCGGTTAGCCCCAGGGGGAAAACATCAACTGGCAAATGTTATCAAGTCTACAACCAGGGTCCCCTGGCTGGGAAACCGGCCGAAAAAGTTTAAAGGGGACTGTGTGACAGTGAGCCTTTCGAATCATGATGTCCTCCCTAACATATTAGCCAATTTATTTCCTCCTCAACGCAGACAGGGTACTGTTGTCCCTTTAACCCTGAAGTTTTTTTATGGGGAGCAACAGAAAGTTACTTATCCAAGGACTCCTGCGCCAGGGTGGGACAGATTTTGGGACTCTAACACTATATGGGGGCAAGACATAAGGCATAATGCAGTGGCCCACTATCCTCTTTTACCACAGCAAAATTCCTTTGTAGAACCTCTTCAGTTATTTAATCGCTACGCCCCATTGTCCTTCATGGATCAGAATGACTGACTCCCTCTTACAAAAGACATTAACAATGAGGGTCCTTTGCCTGCTTTGGGACCTTTAGATCCAAAACCCATAGGCTATAGGGTCTGCAGAATTATGAGCTGGAATGTTGCTGGTATCAGATCCAAATTCAACAATAAGAACTGGTTGGAGATGGTCAGATCCAACGACATTCTTGCCTTTCAAGAAACCTGGGAAACGTCAGACAGACTTGTCCTAGACGGCTTTTCTAATTTTTCTGTACCTGCAGTACCTAGTAATTCCGGAAGGGCAAAGGGAGGTCTGGCTATATATATTTCCCTAGATGTTCAAGGAAAGCCAAGACAGATCAAAACTAATTCAACAAACATTTTAGCGGTTGAATTAACTATACAAAACTCACAGCCTATTTTATTAGTTAATTTTTATAATTCTCCTGTCAGTCAAATTTTGAACGAGCATTTGGTAACTCTTGAGGATTTCCTGTCCTCCCACAGTGAGAATAGTGCTCACGGTTATGATGTGATTCTCATGGGAGACTATAATATTCACCCATGTAACATGGATTGCCGTGTGGAATATGAGGATTTTCCCCCCTACCTCTCCACTCCGCACTTTGAACACTCATCACGAGGAGAGGCTCTGGAATCACTCTTAGCAACTTTTAATCTTTATGAATCTTTTAGTAGTGACATACGCGTGAGGTTACCAACATACGTGGGTAACAACACCGGCACAATAGTAGATTATATTTTTTTATCGACCAGTATTTTGTCTGAAGTTTCAAACTATAAGGTAGAAACTTCAGTCTTCAGTGACCATAACCCAGTAATTTTAGAGATTGTATCTCAGGGAGTCCTGGGAAAGAGAGAAACTGAAGTATTATGTGTGACCAATTTAGTCCTGACAGATCAGAATCGCAGGCTGAAATGGGATCAAGTTACCCCAATAACCTTTATACAGGATACCCTGTCTAAAGTTGAAGAAGAGGTTGCAATCTGCCTGGATAATAATAACTCCGTCAATACTCTGATAGAAGCGTTTAACGCTATTTGCCGCCAGGTCAATTTAGACCTGACTACAAGGAAAAAGCCCCATATATGTAGGGGCCCAAAATGGTTTGACTCAAATTGCTCCAAGGCTCACTCAACTCTCTTGAAGGCTTTAAAAAATATACCAAGAGATAAAGTACAGATAGCATTACTAAGAAAAATATATAATCATGCTATCAGTAAGAGGAAATTAGAGATTAAAAAGGAGGCCTGGAACGATTTGTTGTCGCCCGACATACAGAGAGACAGCTCAAGATTTTGGGCGATAATAAACCATCCTTTTTTTGTGGGATTAGACAAGCAGAGAGCAGATTGCACCATTCCCGATGAACAGTGGGTTACACATTTTAGTAATATTTACAGTTGCCCTGATAATATCCCATGCCGTGGAATACAATCTATACAAGTACCAGCTCTTATTCCACCTTTTAGTATAGAGGAGGTAAAAAAAGCAATCAGCGACACACACTCTAAAAAGGCACCGGGCCCCGATGGGGTTCCCGCTGACTTTTTTAAGAGTGCCCCTGAACTAAGTGCCAAAATCCTTACTAACATCTTTAATGCTACAAGAGATTTTGTTTTTCCTACTAGCTGGTCAATGTCTACCATAATACCGATTTTTAAAAAGGGACAAAGAACAGATCCGGCCTGCTATAGGCCAATTTCCCTTATTGATTCTAGTGTTAAGATCCTGGGAAGAGTCCTTTTAGGAAGACTGACTCAGTTTCTAGAAGGGAAGGGCATTTTATCAAATGCACAATATGGCTTTAGAGCCAAAAGAGGAACTTTAGATCAGTGTTTAAATTTAGAACTGATCATAAGTAAATACGTAATTGCCAAGGGGGGCTCTCTGTACATGGCCTTTATGGACCTCTCCTCAGCTTTTGACCTGGTTAACAGGGCTAAGCTGTGGGGAGTCCTTCTGTCCATGGGCATCCATGCCCCCCTGGTAGGATATCTGGCCGAGCTACATAGAGACCTCAAGACCTCGGTCAGAGTGACAAGGGAAGGAAGATGCACCTGTCACTTTGACTCAGAGAGGGGGGGTAGGCAAGGATGTATCCTTGCCCCCCTCCTCTTTACTCTTTATATAAATGGCCTTGAGGCAGCTCTGACAGAGTCCCATATTGATATCCCACGTGCAGGAGAGACAAAGATACCTGTCCTCCTGTACGCGGATGACGCTGTCCTCTTAGCACGTTCTGGAGTGGCATTGAATAAACTGCTTTTATCTTTTGGGGATTTCATGGCCTCGCTGGACATGAAAACAAACGTAGAAAAATCCCATGTAATGATAGCAGGAGCCGCAGGCAGGAAAAGAAAGATCAAAACATTCTTCTGCGCTGGGAAAGAGGTTAGGAGAGTTCCATCCTTCCCTTATCTAGGCGTGACCTTTGACGAAAAGGGTAAGTGGGGCCCCCAGCTTTTGGCCAAAAGCAACGCTGTAGCAAGAGCGGCTGCTGGGTTGCTTGGTTTCGCCAAAAAACTTGGAGCCCGTCCCATGGAAAGTATTATAAAGGTCTATAAAGCCAAATGTTTGTCGGTTGCTCAATACGGCTCTGTCATTTGGGGGTACACTAATCATGAATATGACAAGATTCAGAAAGTAGAAAATAAATTTTTGCGAACTCTGCTTTCCGTCCCCCAATCGACTTCGACATATATAATACACACGGAGCTCGGACTGGGCTATATTACCGACATTTTAAAGCTAGCCCCAGTTATTGGATGGTTGAAAGTGTGGCTCAACCAGGAGCTTACTCTAAACCATAGCATCCTCAAAGATTGTTTAGCCCTGGATAGAGCACACAGTATTCCATGGTTAAAATACGTTCAGACGCAGTTAACTCTAGTTGGTCGACCTGAACTTTTTTCTTCCCCACACACGATAAATCAGGAAGACATAAAGATAGTCAAAAATCTATTGACTGACCGCTATGTCCTGGAGAGGGAAGCCACAGAGTTAAACAAATCTACGGTTAGGAAACATTGTATGCTAACATCTGTTTCAGGTATGGAACCGTATCTCTTTTTGGTAAATAAACCATTCCATCGTTTCCTTCTAACAAGATTTCGTCTTGATCTGATTCCATTCATTCTGGGTAATTTTAAACAGTGGACTAGACCTGAAAATGCTGAACCATGTGACTGCGATTATTTGTCTATCCAAGACACGACTCATTTTATCCTGTTCTGCGGCCATTACAAAGAGAGTAGGAAAAAATATTTGCTGCCTATACTGTGCAATATGGGTTTTACACAGGTAAAACCAGCTATGTTGTTCTTGCAACTTCTACCGAACCTAAAAGTGACATTTCATGTTGCTAGTTTCTTGGTTGCTGGTGCACGTATAAACAAGCATCGTTTTAAAATTAGGCACCTTGTCCCTGATTAATGTGTACCTTCTATATTTTATTGATTTTACTCTTTTTAAATATCAATGTATATCTTATTTTGTATAACGTGTTTTTAGGGTTTTTTAAACAAAATTTTGATCTATATATTATGTGTCTTGATGAAATGTTCTCATGTATTGCTCGCTCTTTTATGATTTTTAATAATTGAATAAAGATATTTGACTGACTGACTACTACTCACTCTACTACACACTCTCTACTACTCATACTCTACTACTCACTCTCTACTACTCACTCTCTACTACTCACTCTCTACAACTCACTCTCTACAACTCACTCACTACTACACACTCACTACTCTCTGCTACACACTCTCTACTGCACACTCTCTACTACACACTCTCTACTACACACTCTCTACTATTCACTCTACTACACACTTTCTACTAGACACTCTCTACTACTCTACTACACTCTACTACTCACTCTACTACTCTCTACTATTCTCTACTACTCACTCTATACTACACACTACCACACACTCCCCACTCTCTACTACACACTCTACTAAACACTCTCTACTACACACTCTACTACACACTCTCAACTACTCTACTACACACTCTCAACTACTCTACTACTCTGTACTAGACAATCTACTACACGCTCACTACTAGACAGTCACTACTCTCTACTACACACTCTACTATTCTCTACTATGCACTCTACTGCACACTCTACTGCACACTCTACTACACTCTCTCTACTATACTCTCTCTACTACACTCTCTCTACTACACTCTCTCTACTATACTCTCTCTACTACACTCTCTCTACTACACACTCTACTATACACACACTCTAATACACACTCTCTACTACTCCACTACACTCTACTACACACACTCTCTACTACACTCTCTACTACACCCTCTCTACTACACACTCTCTACTACACACTCTCTACTACACACTCTACTACTCACTCTACTACTCTCTACTGCACACTCACCACTACAAACTCACTACTCACTCTACTACTGTCTACTATTCTCTACTACTCTGTCTATACTACACAGTACCACACCCTCACCACTCTCTACTACACACTATACTAAACACCCTCTACTACACACTCTACTACTCTCTACTACACACTACCACACACTCACCACTCTCTACTACACACTACCACACACTCACCACTCTCTACTACACACTCTACTACACACTCACTACTTTCTACTACACACTCTACTATTCACTCTACTATTCACTCTACTACTCACTCTACCACTCTCTACTACACACTCTATACTACATACTCTCTACTACACACTCTCTATTAGTCTCTACTACACACTCTCTATTAGTCTCTACTACACACTCTCTACTACACACTCTCTACTACTCACTCTCTACTACTCATTCTCTACTACTCATTCTCCACTACACACTCTCCACTACACACTCTCTCCTACTCACTCTCTCCTACTCACTCTCTCCTACTCACTCTCTACTACTCACTCTCTACTACTCACTCTCTACTACTCATTCTCTACTACTCATTCTCTACTACTCATTCTCTACTACTCACGCTCTACTACTCACTCTCTACTACTCACTCTCTACTACTCACTCTCTACTACTCACTCTCTACAACTCACTTTCTACAACTCACTAACTACTGCACACTCACTACTACACACTCACTACTCTCTACTACTCACTCTACTACACACTCTCTACTACACACTCTCTACTACACACTCTCTACTACACACTCTCTACTACTCACTCTCTACTACACGCTCTCTACTACACACTCTCTACTACTCACTCTCTACTACTCACTCTCTACTACTCATTCTCTACTACTCATTCTCTACTACTCACTCTCTACAACTCACTCTCTACAACTCACTCTCTACAACTCACTCTCTACAACGCACTCACTACTACACACTCACTACTACACACTCACTACTCTACTACTCTACTACTCTCTCTACTACACACTCTCTACTACTCACTCTCTACTACTCACTCTCTACTACTCATTCTCCATTACTCATTCTCTACTACTCACTCTCTACTACTCACTCTCCACTACTCACTCTCTACTACTCACTCTCTACTACTCATTCTCTACAACTCACTCTCTACAACTCACTCTCTACAACTCACTCACTACTGCACACTCACTAATACACACTCACTACTCTACTACACTCTCTACGACACACTCTCTACTACATACTCTCTACTACTCATTCTCTACTACTCATTCTCTACTACTCACTCTCTACCACTCACTCTCTACAACTCACTCTCTACAACTCACTCTCTACTACACACTCACTACTACACACTCACTACTCTACTACTCACTCTACTACACTCTCTACTACTCACTCTCTACTACTCACTCTCTACTACTCACTCTCTACTACTCATTCTCTATTACTCATTCTCTACTACCCATTCTCTACTACTCACTCTCTACTACTCACTCTCTACTACTCACTCTCTACTACTCACTCTCTACAACTCACTTTCTACAACTCACTCACTACTGCACACTCACTATTACACACTCACTACTCTACTACTCACTCTACTACACTCTCTACTACACACTCTCTACCACACACTCTCTACTACTCACTCTCTACTACTCACTCTCTACTACTCACTCTCTACTACTCACTCTCTACTACTCACTCTCTACAACTCACTCTCTAGAACTCACTCACTACTCTCTACTACTCACTCTACTACACACTCTCAATTACACACTCTCTACTACACACTCTCAACTACACACTCTCTACTACACACTCTCTACTACTCACTCTCTACTACTCACGCTCTACTACTCACTCTCTACTACACACTCTCTACTACACACTCTCTACTACACACTCTCTACTACACACTCTCTACTACACACTCTCTACTACACACTCTCTACTACTCATTCTCTACTACTCATTCTCTACTACTCATTCTCTACTACTCATTCTCTACTACACACTCTCTACTACTCACTCTCTACTACTCACTCTCTACTACTCACTCTCTACAACTCACTCTCTACAACTCACTCTCTACAACTCACTCTCTACAACACACCTACTACTCACTCTGCTACACACTCTCTACTACACACTCTCTACTACTCACTTTCTACTACTCACTCTCTACTACACACTCTCTACTACACACTCACTACTACACACTCACTACTACACACTCACTACTACACACTCACTACTCTCTACTACACACTCTCTACTCCACACTCTACTACACTCTCTACTACTCACTCTACTACTCTCTACTGCACACTCACCACTACACACTCACTACTCTCTGCTACACACTCTCTACTACACACTCTCTACTACACACTCTCTACTACTCACTCTCCACTACTCACTCTCCACTACTCACTCTCCACTACTCACTCTCCACTACTCACTCTCTACTACTCACTCTCTACTACTCATTCTCTACTACACACTCTCTACAACTCACTCTCTACAACTCACTCTCTACAACTCACTCACTACTACACACTCACTACTACACACTCACTACTCTCTACTACTCACTCTACTACTCACTCTCTACTACACACTCTCTACTACACACTCTCTACAACTCACTCTCTACAACTCACTCTCTACAACTCACTCTCTACAACTCACTCACTACTACACACTCACTAATACACACTCACTACTCTCTACTACTCACTCTACTACTCACTCTCTACTACACACTCTTTACTACACACTCTCTACTACACACTCTCTACTACACACTCTCTACTACACACTCTACTACACACTCTCTACTACACACTCTCTACTACACACTCTCTACTACTCACTCTACTACTCTCTACTGCACACCCACCACTACACACTCACTACTCTCTGCTACACACTCTCTACTACACACTCTACTACACACTCTCTACTACACACTTTCTACTACAAACTCTCTACTACTCTACTACACTCTCTACTACTCACTCTACTATTCTCTACTACTCACTCTATACTACACACTACCACACACTCATCACTCTCTACTACACACTATACTAAACACTCTCTACTACACACTCTACTACTCTCTACTACACACTACCACACACTCACCACTCTCTACTACACACTCTACTACACACTCTCTACTACAAACGCACTACTTAGTACTACACACTCCACTATTCACTCTACTATTCACTCTACTACTCACTCTACTACTCTCTACTACACACTCTATACTGCATACTCTCTACTACACACTCTCTCTTAGTCTCTACTACACACGCTCTACTTCAGGCAGCAATAAAAACGTCATGATAACTTGTGATTAATGTTCCTGGTAGAGAGAGATCAGAGGTTTGTCTAGTAGCAGGTTTGACTCACCATAAAGTAGTGCAGAGGGTTAATCTGCTGCAAAGAACAGAATGGTGTTTGGGTGGATATCTGAGCGGATTCGTAAAGCCAGCCTTTACCAGCACTATAAAGCAAATGAAATGTATGTGAGAGAGGGCCTAAGGGAAGATGAGGTCCACTTTTTACACGGTGGTAATGATGGAATCAGAGGAGGAGGTGGGGGAAGAGGGATGCGGGGGTGTCCAAAAAGTATGTCACACCGGGCAGCACCACTGCTAATGCTGGCCCTGTTTCTAGCTCAAGCGGCACCGACACCCATAGTCTAAAGATAATACCTCTGCCTTAAGTGAAGTACTCTGGTACCCAAGGATGACTAGCAAACAATATTATTCACAACGTTGCTTACTATTCAGCAACATTTCACAGTTTGCAAATCATCTTTATACACCAATTCAGAGTTTGCTAACAAATTAATGCAACACATTGTCATATACAATGCCAATAGCTCAAACTTTAATGCTGCGAGACCTATTGCATTGTAAATGCTTGTTCTCTGGGTAGTTATCAAACATGGGCTAAACCACAAGGGGGCCCACCTTGTAGTTGTGACAAATTCTCAGCACAGGATACCATGCATTTTATTATGTTTTGCGGGTTATATTCGGACATCAGGCAAAAACATCTGGTACCAATCCTGAGGGAGGCTGGCTTCACTCAGGTGAGGCCTGCTCTAGTCCACCTTTAGTCCTTGAACAGTACTCGCATTATATTTTGCGTGGCTAGTTTTCTAGTGGCAGCAATTAGAATTAAAACAAACACAGCGCCCCCTTAATTTAGTATAATGAATTTTTCAACTCCGATGTATTATCTATGCTGTGTACATTAGGATCAGGTGTATTGCATTTATTTACGATGTCCCCGTATGGTGTTTGTAATTTATGGTGTTTATAACTTATGAAGCAGATGTGTTTTTTAAGTATGTATATAAATGTTTTTATGTATGTATATAAATGTTTTATCCCCTTTGATGATTTTTTATAAATTAAATAAAGTGTATTTGACTGACTGCGTCACTTAGTGGCTGCTTGGTAGTACCGCCCCAGAAAAGAGAAAATTAGGGGCAACAGTTTACATGACATAGACAAGCCTGTTCAGGGCCTACAGATAAGGTGAAGGGAGGGACAGCTCTGTGCTGGTCTACAGTAAAAAAATAAAAAAATAATATATATATATATATATATATATATATATATATATAAACTCTTTCTTTTGTTGTTTTATGCCATAAGTCTGCCTTTTAGCACTATTGACACGTGATTGTACCTTGTGATCTGGGCGGATACGTAGCAGCATTAACAAATGGCGAATTTACACACAGTCTCTATGTGATCAAGGGCTCTCGAGCCCAAAACGTGTAATCTGCCGTAGCTGTACAGTTATGGAACGAAGACAAACAGCGCCATTGCAGGATGTTTGCTGTCTTGTGGCACAGATTTCACGGCTGGAAAGCGGGACAGGCAACATGTTTTGTGGTACTTGTTCTCCACTTGGAACTGATGTACAGTTTTATTTTAAAGATTTGTGAAGCTACCCCACTTGTGGAGGAGTGCTGCGCACTGCATTGTCCAGAAGGCCTTGCAAAACGCCACGCCCACTGTGGCAGGTGTGGAGAATATCCTTGAAGGAGCGCGGAGAAAAACTGCTTCTCAATCCCTTTGCCTCTGATGAAAGGATGACGATCCTGAAACGCGTCAGGCAGACGATATCTTTTAAAAGACTGCAGTTGTGTGGTGTACTGCTGGCGAGCTGTGAAATGGATGCAAATTTCGAACTATGCCTATTAAACTTCATGTGGCTTTACTTCGACCTTCTGGGCTTACCTGCTTTGTTGGAGATATTGACGGCTGTTGCCCAGCCGTGAAGTATTGCCCACCGCTTAGACGCGGGTCCGCGCAGGCTTACAGTTGCTCTCCGCAGTTATGGAACGAAGACAAACAGCGCCATTGCAGGATGTTTGCCATCTTGTGGCACAGATTTCGCGGCTGGAAAGCGGGGCAGCCAGCACCTTTTGTGGTACTTTTTCTCCACTTGGAACTGATGTACAGTTTTATTTTAAAGATTTGTGAAGCTACCCCACTTGGGGAGGAGTGCTGCGCACTGCATTGACAGAAGGCCTTGCAAAACGCCACGCCCACTGTGGCAGGTGTGGAGAATATCTTTGAAGGTGCGCGGACAAAAACTGCTTCTCAATCATCTTGAAACTTTGCCTCTAATGAAAGGATGACGATCCTGAAACGCGTCAGGCAGACGATATCTTTTAAAAGACTGCAGTTGTGTGGTGTACTGCTGGCGAGCTGTGAAATGGATGCAAATTTCGAACTATGCCTATTAAACTTCATGTGGCTTTACTTCAACCTTGTGGGCTTACCTGCTTTGTTGGAGATATATATATATATATATATATATATATATCCATCAAAAAAATTTCCCCAAAGGAGAAGCCTCACACAGGTAAGTTCAGCTTCACAATATTTAATGGGGCTGCCGTACAGGGAACGAAGACAACACAGGCATAATCCAAGCCTGACGCGTTTCGTGCTTCTCGCACTTTCTCAAAGGCTTTTCGTTAATGGAGTTGCGTGATATGAAGTCCACCTGATTTTAAAAAAATCCTGCCTCAATAGGCGTGGCCGTTCGCACGGCATTCTGGATTCCGTAGTGCCACACTGTGTTGCTCAAGTGAACTAGTCGAACAGTCCATGAATAAAACACCCTGTTACCCCAGTGGGTTGCTGTGCCATTTACGAAAACGGTGCCAGCATTTTTGTGCCTCCATTAGCCAGCACCTGTTCCTTTCAGGCATCATCATTGTGGTAATGCCAGGACCGCTTTCCGCAGCAGGGCTTCCTCCGCGGCTGGGACCGCCGCTCAAATCTATCAAAAAAGTTTCCCCAAAGGAGGAGCCTCACACAGGTAAGTTCAGCTTCACAATATTTAATGGTGGCTGCCGTACAGGGAACGAAGACAACACAGGCATAATCCAAGCCTGATGCGTTTCGTGCTTCTTGCACTTTCTCAAAGGCTTTTCGTTAATGGAGTTGCGTGACATGAAGTGCACCTGATTTTAAAGAAATCCTGCCTCAATAGGCGTGGCCGTTCGCACGGCATTCTGGATTCCATAGTGCCACACTGTGTTGCTCAAGTGAGCTAGTCGAACAGTCCATGAATAAAACACCCTGTTACTCCAGTGGGTTGCTGTGCCATTTACGATAACTCTGCCAGCATTTTTGTGCCTCCATTAGCCAGCACCTGTTACTTTCAGGCATCATCATCGTGGTAATGCCAGGATCGCTTTCCGCAGCAGGGCTTCCTCCGCGGCTGGGACCGCCGCTCAAATCTATCAAAAAAGTTTCCCCAAAGGAGGAGCCTCACACAGGTAAGTTCAGCTTCACAATATTTAATGGTGGCTGCCGTACAGGGAACGAAGATAACACAGGCATAATCCAAGCTTGACGCGTTTCGTGCTTCTCGCACTTTCGCAAAGGCTTTTTGTTAATGGAGTTGCGTGACATGAAGTGCACCTGATTTAAAAGAAATCCTGCCTCAATAGGCGTGGCCGTTCACACGGCATTCTGGATTCCGTAGTGCCACACTGTGTTGCTCAAGTGAGCTAGTCGAACAGTCCATGAATAAAACACCCTGTTACCCCAGTGGGTTGCTGTGCCATTTACGATAACTTTGCCAGCATTTTTGTGCCTCCATTAGCCAGCACCTGTTCCTTTCAGGCATCATCATCGTGGTAATGCCAGGACCGCTTTCCGCAGCAGGGCTTCCTCCGCGGCTGGGACCGCCGCTCAAATCCATCAAAGAACTCCCCTTGAATACTGGGGGTACCTGGGGGCCAACTAGCCCACCAGGAACCTCCAGTATGCGCCAGGAGGCTGTGTTGCAGAGAGGTGTTCTGAGGCCACGCCCCTTTTTACACCTCTCTGCAACACAGCTCTGTGGAGCTTACTGGAGGTACCTGGTGGGCTAGTTGTCTGCCTGGGGACCTCAGGATTCAAGGGGACTTAATCCCCCAATTTAAAACGCGCCACGGGGCGCATTTGCACAGTGGTGAAAGTAGGGGGCAGGGCCTGAGGTGATATGTGTGCAAACACGTCCTGTGGCGTGTTTTAAGTTGGGAAATTAATTCCGCTTCAATCCAGAGGTCCTCTAGGAGTCAACTAGCCCACCAGGTACCTCCAGTAAGCACCACGGAGCTGTGTTGCAGAGTGTTGTAAAAAGGGGCGTGGCCTCTGAATACCTCTCTGCAACGCAGCTCCCTGGCACATACTGGAGGTACCTGGTGGGCTAATTGGCCCCAGGGGATCGCAGCATTGAAGAGGAATTAATTCCGCAACTTAAAACGCGCCACAAGGCATGTTTGCACACATGTCACCGCAGGCCCCGCCCCCTTCCTTCACCATTGTACCAATATTCCTCTAAAAAAAGTCGAACTACGAATTCTGATTTACTCACCTGTTATCAGGAGAGAACTGTGCTGCATCTTTTAGCCCAGCACTGACCCTGAAAAGTAATTCTAAGAGTACTTACCAGTAACTTGTATTTCCTTCCATAGGAATCCATTGTGTGGTTTTCACCAGAAAAGTTTCTAAGTGTCGATTTTTGAAACGTACAAATATTCCTCTAAAATCAGCAGAACTACGAATTCCGATTGACTCACCTGTTATCAGGAGGGACCTCAGTGCTGCTTCTTTGAGCCCAGTAGTGATCCTGAAAAGTAATTCTAACCGTACTTACCAGTAAATGTATTTCCTTCCAACCGAGAACCTATTGAATAATAGATTGATAAGCGATGTAATAGATGTCATCAGTATAAATGAATTTAGCAAGTTGCAACGCCCACTGGGGCATGGACGCTTCTTGTATTTTCCGTTCTCTGTTTTTGTTGGACAGATCACAACTTTACTGTTCAAGGGCACTGCAGAAAAGAAGTTTGAATATTGGAACTTTATTTAGTAACAAACAAACAATAACACGAGTTGTCTATTCTGCGAATGATCGTGCAATACGAGAATCATTGATTAATGCATTACGATAATGAGAATCGATTATATGCTTTACACGCAAGTTTTTTTTTTCCGGCTAATTCACAATTTATGAATTTTGGTTAGAGTTCATCTATTTCAATGTTATATTTCTTTTTTGTATGGATAAATAATTTAATATCTTTGCATATTACGTACTATTGTTAAAAAATTTAAAACACTGAATGCTTGTAGGTTTACAAAGATCCTTACCAATGGCTGCCATGATCGTATACTGTTCTCACCCGTGAGGGGTGAATAGTCCTATTTCTGTTTTGAATGTTGGATAAAATGGGCACACAATGGTACAATGGCTGAAACGAGATTAAGCCGTAAGGTGAAACGCGTTGTTTCCTGCCAGAATAAACTTTTGCACACTAGCAACTTTACGAGTTCGAGTACGTCTGTTTTTACTAACGGAGTATCTGTTTGGATATATATATATATATGCATACCAAACTCGAACCCCAATCTCCAGCAATCCCCGGTGTAACAGGACGCCGCCAGAGGAGGAAACGAGAGCCGACCCAAAATTGCAGGTGAAAGATATTTTTATATGATTTTTGCGCGACCTGCCAGCATAAAGTTTCGGCCTACCCAGAGGCCGTGATCACATGACGCGATCTGCGGAACAGTCACATTTTTAAAGTGCCAAGTGCAAAGCAAGCTGTTACACAATTGGTTGTTACAGGTTAGCAGCATGGAAGAGAAATAGACAACATACTACACTTAGGTTCGTCAAGATGTATAACCAAACCTGATGAATATCAGTGTAGAAAACATAAAATACATAAAAAATACGCTTTTTTTTTATAAAAGACGGCTAAAATAACGGTCCTCTACAAAAATGGTATAAAACGTATTAAAAAACAGCTGAATGTATAAATGAATAAATTCACATTAACCACTTTCATGGTAAAACGAATACAGTTGAATAGAATTTAAGGCCAAGCCCTAATACAATAAAACCCCAGTGGGTGAGAACTATATCAACATGTATAATCATCTGATGTAAACATTAACTGCCATGCCTTTCTGTAAATATTAACAACAAGTAACAAATGAGCAAAAAATTTGCCAAAAAGTGTGAAAAATATAAAATATCCAACTCTTATTTTAAATAATTAAAAACAAATTATGTATATTAAAAACCACTGCACTGTGTGGAGAGGGAGGTGAGCAACTATTGGATTCCCCTACTCAAAAAAGTTTTTTATACAGTAAAGGGGACATTCTATTTAGAAACTCCGAAAAGTATTCGCTTGCTGCTGTGGTATACAAAACACATGGAGGTTAAAGACAGGTATAAAAGTCCTCGCTTGCGTTAAGGCCAAGCGGAGACTTACAGTCAAGATCCACAATGTACCTGGTTTCCAGTGCTCGTAAAATAGATTCACGGTTCCCACCCCTTCTCAGGGGAGGGACTGTGTCAATAACAAAATACTTTAGCAACTGGCTATTGTTACCATGGCACTCCTTAAAATGATGTGCGACAGGGTAAGCGGTGTCACTGATGTTGATGGCTCTAATGTGCTGGAGTATCTGTTTGTGGACTTGCAACTTGGTTCTCCCAACATATCGCATGCCACATGGACACTCCAGCACATACACCGCAAACTCCGTCTTGCACGTCAATGGTTTGTGAATCACACGGGGGATGTCGGAGAATGGTGTATTGTATTCCGTTAGACTCACCCCGTGTTTACAGGCCTTGCAAGAGGAACACTTCCTAAAACCCTTGCTCGTCTGTAACCAGGTGGTATTGGTTATGACCTCAGGACTTGATTTAACCAACGCATCACTCAAAGAGCGAGCTTTCCTAAAGGTAATGTCAGGTTTAGCTGACATCAGACTGCCAATAATCAGGTCATTGCAGATCAGGTTCCAGTTCTTGTTAAGAATTTTACGGAGGGCTTGATGCTGTCTGTTATAAGTCAGAATAAGTCTGACTGGTTGTTTGTCCTCAGCATGTTTCCCTGCCTGAGATTTTTTATGAAGCAGAGCATCTTTCCTAGGAATAGAGTTAGCCTTCCGAATAGCGTGGTCTACTATTGTCTTGGTGTACCCCCTGTCTAAAAACCGCTTGTTGATGGCCTCCTGTGCCAGCTTGCATTGGGCATCAGTGCTGCAAATACGTCTGATACGCAGCATCTCCCCATAGGGGATGCTGCGTATCAAATGCAACGGGTGATGACTTTTAGCATGCAGCACTGTATTCCCGGCTGTAGGTTTTCTATATGAAGCCGTCTCCAGTTTGTTGTTTTTAACCACAATCTCCACATCCAAAAAACAGATCTTTTCCTGACTGATGTTAGAGGTGAAGGCAAGATTGTATGCATTGATGTTGATCAAGTCAATGAAGTCACTGGCCTGTTGTTTAGACCCCCGCCAAATAAAAAAAATATCATCAATAAAGCGGAACCAGTGAACGGCATGTTCAACAAATAAATCATGGAATGTGCACTAGAGGACCTGTTCCTCCCAGTAGCCCATGTGCAGACAGGCATAACTGGGAGAGAAACAGGCCCCCATGGCAACACCCCTGATTTGCTGAAAATATTGATTGTTGAACATAAAGAAATTATTATGTAAATAAAACGAAATCATCGCGATCAACATTTTGTTGTGTTCATGCATTTCAATTGGTCTAGTGCACAAATAGAATTTTATCGCTCTCAAACCATCATTATGTTGAATACTTGTGTATATCATGGAGACATCCAATGTCACTAACCAACAATCAGAATCCCATGAATCATCATCAAGTTTCCTTAAAAAATCGCTAGAATCTTGTACATAAGATGGTAGACATTTTACAAAATCCTGCAGAAAGGAATCAATGTACATAGTGATATTTTTCCAGTAGTCCCCCTCTCGCAGAAATGATAGGTCTGCCAGGGGGAGTTTGAAGATTTTTGTAGACTTTGGGGATTAAATAAAACACAGGCATTACCGGATAATCTTTCTTCAAAAATGTACACTCGTCCAGGCTCAACAAGCCAGCACTCTTCTAACCCAGTAAGAGCGTCTGGCATTCTGCCTGAACTTTCCTGATAATGCCAACATCACAGTGTTTGTAACACGCCACGTCATTTAATTGGAGGTATGCCTCCTCCAAATAGAGAGAACGAGGCCAAAGAACGACATTACCACCCTTGTCTGATTGACGGACAATGATGGTGTTATCTGCCTGTAATTTCTTTACCAAATTGTTGTAGCTGTTGTTGTGAGCTCCAAATTTATGTTTCTCCCTTAGTGTGGTGGTGTGAAGTGTTTTAAGTCCAGCAATAGTTAGTTAATGGAAAATATCAATGTTATCATGAAGCATCGTTGGGGTAAAGGATGATTTAGGTTTAAACTTAGTCTGACCCGGTGAGTCCAAAACCAACTGTTCCTCCAAAGTCCCTGTGCTTGGAACTTCATTCCGCAGAGATATTAAATCATGCAATAAGCCCACATAATTAGCAACCAATCCTGGTGACATGGTGGTCGGAGTGATACCCTGTGCTTTTTGCTGGAATTTGTTGCACAGAAAATATTTCTTGAGCTTCAACTTGCGCGTATATTTATACAAGTCAATACGGGTATTGGCATAATTGAGATCACT
This sequence comes from Lissotriton helveticus, assembly GCF_964261635.1. Classification (NCBI taxonomy): domain Eukaryota; kingdom Metazoa; phylum Chordata; class Amphibia; order Caudata; family Salamandridae; genus Lissotriton; species Lissotriton helveticus. The sequence goes on along the minus strand of NC_136057.1, from coordinate 1,469,906,467 downwards.
TGCTGGACTATAAGTTAAACCTAGCAATAAAATAGCCATATCTGCCTTGGTAAGAGCGACCTGAGTGAGATTGATGACAGAGGAATCACTATCAGTGGGATTGTTGCCAGCCTGCAATGAATTTAGTTCTTTGAGTTCCATCTCTTTTTGGGGTAGAATTTCTTTTTGGATTTTTCTTGCCCGGCCTGCTTTGCGTCGTTGTTGCCACCTTTTGTTGTTTCTTTTGTTGCGGTCTGGCTGGGTTTTCTGGGGCGTAGGGTATCTCGTCTGTCTTGGCGCAGGCAGTCTACCTCCTGCACTAACGAGAACCTGATAAACCCCAATCGCGGGTCATTCCTCACTGCTTCTGTATCCGATTCACTGTCAACCATTGAACTCATATCTGAAGCAGAGGACACCGCTTCCAATGCAGGCGTGACACCCAGGCTAGACGAGGCCGGATTAGAACTTAAAGTCCCTTTAGAAGCCTTTATAGCGTCAAACTTCCTCGCAAATGTAAAAATGCGACCTTGCTGGTAGTCGACTTTGTCACGTTGGAATTTAAACGCTTTCCGCTTCTTGATTATCTCCTCTTCCTTGCGTAGCCTGGTCATCATATCTCCCCTAAATTTGGCTGATTCAGTTTCAACCCCTATTTCCATTTTGCTTATTTCAATTTCAAGCTCATCAATCTCATGCTGTAACTTACTCCGGTCACTTTCTGCAAATTTTACCAAGATGATGACGAATTTGCTGGAAGAATCTAGATTACACTCCGCCCACTCGTTGAGCATACTAGGATCTGGCTGTTCATAACTGGGGGCCAACATAATTCTTAGCCACCCGAGGGATTCGCCCCACCTCCAGATATCTGCTCAACGAGCGGTATTCCCATCACTTGGCCTGTTCCCTTTTAATCAGTCTTTCCAATTTCTTATAGTTGTCACGGAGGATCGTACCTCCCTCTCGCACAGTATCAGTGTTAACCATTGCATTCTGCTCCCCGACCGGGGAGTCATAAAAGAGGTCAAGTGCCTCCTCCTCCCTGCTCCGCAACGCGTCTGCTGACATGACGCTGATTTACAAAACACAAATGTCCGCTCACCAGAAAGGACGAACAGCTGCCACAGTGGTCCCTGCTCGCCACTATCCGCACTCCTTCACCGGACAATCCACCTTCGACGCACCACTGCCGCAGCGAGAACACCACGTAGTGCCGGGACGTCCGTCTCACGGCACCGGTCTCGTTCTCGGCAGCAATGCAGTTCCTGAAGCGGTCCGGGGGCTTGAGCAGCTTACTCCTCAACGAAGTCAAACAAGATCTTCCGGGTAACCGGAAGGGATAGCTTCCTGCTGCTCTGCCCAATAGGAAGGAGGGTTCAGCTCCAAGGCCGGAGAAGCCGTACCAGCCGTAGAAATGCACACCAAACTCGAACCCCAATCTCCAGCAATCCCCGGTGTAACAGGACGCCGCCAAAGGAGGAAACGAGAGCCGACCCAAAATTGCAGGTGAAAGATATTTTTATTTGATTTTTGCGCGAACTGCCAGCATAACGTTTCGGCCTACCCAGAGGCCTTGATCACATGACGCGATCTGCGGAACAGTCACATTTTTGAAGTGCCAAGTGCAAAGCAAGCTGTTACATAATTGGTTGTTACAGGTTAGCAGCATGGAAGAGAAATAGACAACATACTACACTTAGGTTCATCATGATGTATAACCAAACCTGATAAATTTCGGTGTAGAAAACATAAAACACATTAAAAATACGCTTTTTTTGATAAAAGACGGCAGAAATAACTGTCCTCTACAAAAATGTTATAAAACGTATTAAAAAACAGCTGAATGTATAAATGAATACATTCATATTAACCACTTTCATGGTAAAACGAATACAGTTTAATAGAATTTAAGGCCAAGCCCTAATACAAGGTGTGCAGGTGCATGATTACTCCCCCCTCAAAGAGACTGATTATGAATTGCCAGGCTCCAAGGCAGAAACAATGAAAAACACAGAAAAGATTTAGGGAGGAGCCTATGAAGAGAGCTGAAGTTATGCCTAGTGGTCATGGGTGGTCAGTGCAACAGTCAAGGATACCTGTTGGCAGAGTCAAATGCCAGTGGCAAGAGGAATGCTGCTGTGGCAATGGGGGAAGAGGACCATATGGTAAGAACTGCCAAGACAAGAAGTGGCGGAGAGGATGCACAATGCCCCTAGTGGACTGCCAAGGGTTGAGAAGTGGACCAGCTGGCAAGAATTACCTAAACATTCCCAGGCTGCAAGAGAATTGAGAGGCAAAGAAATGCACACTCAGTGGCGAATGGGCGCCACCGCGAGTGGAAGAAGTGGGTGCACAAGATGCCTGAAGGAGGAATACGCTCTGATGAAGAATGGACAGCACAAGGAGAGAACTGTGCCATAAGTTGTACCCTAGACACTGACAGTACAGGCTGGAGCCCAAGAGCGAGAGGTCAGGGAGCAGATGATCTGTCAGAGGTCAGAGAAAAGATGACCTGCCAGAGGTCAGGGAGAAGATGCCCTGCCAGAGATCAAGAGTAGATGACCTGCCAGAGGTCAGGGAGAAGATGACCTGCCAGAGGTCCGGGAGAAGCTGACCTGCCAGAGGTCAGAGAGAAGATGACCTGCCAGAGGTCAGAGAAGAGGTGACCTGAAAGAGGTCAGAGAAGAGGCCTGGTCTGAGGAGAGCAGGAAAAGAGGGGACCAAACCGCGGAAAGGGAAATTGTGTGGCATGTAGCCACCGTAGAAGAAGAGAAAAGGAGAGAAACGAAGAAGAGAGGAGTGTGTGAGAAGACAACTGGCACACGAGAAGATAAAGAAGGCGAACGAGTGCAAGAACATCCGGAATGAAGCACAGTACTTGGTGACTTTGGTGGCTCTATGAGAGGCTAGCTGTCCAGGAGTCTTCGATAACACCAAGCAACCCTCAGGAACCGCCGGTGAGAGCGAGTCCCGCCACGAGAGATGCGTCTACAGCTGCTCCTCTGCAGGCTCCAGGAAAACAAAGGTCTTATGTCGCAAGCTGGTTCTTCTAAGACCATACTATGAATGTTGGTGTCGGAGCACATGAGTCTAGGTGGCAGGAGTCATCCTATCAGGAAACAACTACCCTCCAGGTGGAGCAAGGGGCTTGAAGGTGGGATTCATAGCACTTCCTACACAAACCTAGAGGGTGGCAGTGGAGTGACACTGCAAAGTTCACCCAGTCCAGTGGAAGCCCGGTGAAGAGGGCCTCCGGATATCCCGTGAGAGGGAAACATCTAGGAGAGGGACATCCCGGTGAGAGAGGGATGTTTGTAACTTCTCCGCCATTCTGTAGCTAGAAGCACTGCTGCCTCTGTGAAGACGCAACAACAACCAGGACTGATCTGTGAAAATAGAACATCTCCCAGATTCACTATCACTCCACCTGCACCATCACGGAGAACTGTACATATAGAGACTTTGGTTGTCAACTTCCACGCCTTGAGTCCAGGGAGGATCAGATCAGCAGTGTTATTGTTTTATTCTCTTCTACAGGTTTGGACTTTGTTGTCCCAGTTTGAATAAAATTTGGGAGGGATGTAGTGACCGGCTGGTCACTGGTCCAGTTGTTGTGCCAGCCACTCCCCGAGGGCTGACTTACACCCCACCCCACACTCATCCAACACAGGCATCACAGGACATGTGACCCTGTTAATAAAATGGGCGGGTGCACGTGTCTTGGGCCACTTCTACCTAATAAGTACCAGTGTCTGTGTCGTGGTCATTACTGCATAGGGGCCAAATGCCCCACACTATTACACTGTGACCTTTGTTCCAGTTACTGTGCACATATTGTTCAGAGGGTCTTAAAGTTACTGTACAGTGCCTTAGAGTGCACCCTCTGCCCATGCTGCTCTACAATATAGCTTAAAGACATTGGCAAAGACAATAGCTCTGGCTAAACATTTATAAGCTCCCAAAAGCTAGACATATTGGCTATGCTAGTGCTTGTTTAAACTAGGAACAGATTTAACTAACCATTTAAAAAAATCTACATAAGTCAGTGACCAGTGCTGTCTCTTCCCCAAAACAAAAGTTTTTAAAAAACAATTTTCCCTTTCTGTGATTACTGTCTTTGCCTGTGGTTGTTACAGTTTAAAATTGTAGTTTTAACATGCCTGTGATTGGATATGTTATCACCTGTTTTGTGTTTTAAACTTGTGTTTTTTCCTGCCCATGATTGCTTCCATTTAACATGTTGAATTGTGGGATTTGCAGTCCAAACTCTGTAGTTTTTCCCTCTCATTCCTGATGACTATTCAGTTTTCCCTCCGAATTTCTCCTTTGATCTGTGCTAAGACCTGTATGTTAAAACAGTGCACCCCCAGCCACCATTTTGTGTTCACAAGCCAGTGAAACCAGCCCCCCTGCCCTCCCCCTAGCAACAGGGATATTCCACAATAGAGAGTGCTTCTGTGAACTGTTTTAACTGTGTTTACTAGGGACTGTGCACTTCATTTTTTGGCCAGGAGAGGGAGTAAAGTTTTATTCAAACAGTATTGTTAGATTTCAAGTTAGTGAGGCCTTTACCTGCAGAAGTCCAAAGTGTGGATTGAGCCTGTCTGTCTCCTAGGAGATTCTGAACAGGAAAAGCCGTTCTCAGCCCCCCACCCCCACCCCCAGGCCAGCAGACCCAGGACTGGGGATTGGCTATTCAACTACCAGGCAACTCTGAGCCATCCCCTCACACTTGCCCAGGTCCATTAAGGCCTTGCTAGGTGCACCCCAAATCATTCTCCTCCATCTTGTGAGTTGCAGCCTCCCTGTGCCCCAGATTGCAGTGAGCAGAGTCCAGGAAGTGACAAGGAGGCAGACTAGTGCTGTCTCTTCCCCAAAACAAAAGTTTTTTTAAAAACGATTTTCCCTTTCTGTGATTACTGTCTTTGCCCGTGGTTGTTACAGTTTAAAATTGTAGTTTTAAGCTGCCTGTGATTGGATATTTTATCACCTGTTTTGTGTTTTAAACTTGTGGTTTTTCCTGTCCATGATTGCTTCCATTTAAAGTGTTGAATTGGGGGATTTGCAGTCCAAACTCTGTAGTTTTTCCTTCTCATTCCTGATGACTATTCATTTATACCTCCAAATTTCTCCTTTGCTCTGTGCTAAGACCTGTATGTTAAAACAGTGCACCCTCCGCCATAATTTTGTGTTCACAAGCCAGTGAAACCAGCCCCCCTGCCCTCCCCCTAGCAACAGGGATATTCCACAATAGAGAGTGCTTCTGTGAACTGTTTTAACTGTGTTTACTAGGGACTGTGCACTTCATTTTTTGGCCAGGAGAGGGAGTAAAGTTTTATTCAAACAGTATTGTTAGATTTCAAGTTAGTGAGGCCTTTACCTGCAGAAGTCCAAAGTGTGGATTGAGCCTGTCTGTCTCCTAGGAGATTCTGAACAGGAAAAGCCGTTCTCAGCCCCCCACCCCCACCCCCAGGCCAGCAGACCCAGGACTGGGGATTGGCTATTCAACTACCAGGCAACTCTGAGCCATCCCCTCACACTTGCCCAGGTCCATTAAGGCCTTGCTAGGTGCACCCCAAAACATTCTCCTCCATCTTGTGAGTTGCAGCCTCCCTGTGCCCCAGATTGCAGTGAGCAGAGTCCAGGAAGTGACAAGGAGGCAGACTAGTGCTGTCTCTTCCCCAAAACAAAAGTTTTTAAAAAAACGATTTTCCCTTTCTGTGATTACTGTCTTTGCCTGTGGTTGTTACAGTTTAAAATTGTAGTTTTAAGCTGCCTGTGATTGGATATTTTATCACCTGTTTTGTGTTTTAAACTTGTGGTTTTTCCTGTCCATGATTGCTTCCATTTAAAGTGTTGAATTGGGGGATTGAGCAGTATTGTTAGATTTCAAGTTTGTGAGGCCTTTACCTGCAGAAGTCCAAAGTGTAGATTGAACCTGTCTGTCTCCTAGGAGATTCAGAACAGGAGAAGCAGCTTACAACTCCCTGGCCAGCAAACTCTGTTTGAGGTCTCCGAGACCTTATATGGTCTGCTAGTGGTTGGTACATGTATACACTGATTGGTGGTTGTATCTGATGTTTCTATTGGATTAGGGTTAGTGTCCTCATTGGTTGGGTATTTGAGTGTTCTGATTGGTTTCTGGGTCTGTGATTCAATCAATGTAGGGTTGGGACTAGGGCTAGGGTTAGGATTTCTATTGGAAGTAGGTTCTAGGGTTTCCTGTGTTATTGGTTGTTGGGACTAAATGGGTCTTACACCTCTTTTACTATACCGATCCCCCAAAACAAACCTTTCTAAACTCTTCCCTCTTTTCTACCCCTCCCAAACCCTTCTCAATCCAAATAACTAACATATCCACCACTAAAATTACTTTCATGTACCACCACACAATCATTACATGACATGTCAAGCAATACAATTAATGGAGAAAGTCTTAAAGTCCGGTGAGCGATCTCTCACCCGAATGCATCAATCAAAGTGGACCCTTCTCCACAAGCCCCATGTAGATGCTGCGTCATAACACTGTGGTGTGGTGAATTCCTCACAAAGAGTGTGAAAAGTAATTGAATATGTACTTTGTCCTGCAGTCTAAATCAAAGGTTTGACATTCCTCTTATCCATAAAGAACCCGGTGGCTGCCCAACGATTTTGCCGAAAGTTTAACCATGGACATAGTCTGTAATCAAAAGAATAACCTGTAGCTGTAACTCAAGGGACGTAGACAATCTGGAACTTCATGTCCCACGAAGACACAAACTGTAGCCAACCGGAACCTTGTGACGTTCACAAAACTTTATTGACAATGTGGTTGGCACAGGGTGTACAGGGCATAGAGAATACCCAAAGGAAGCAACATTGATTGTGAACTACTAGAGAAGCTCCAAACACAAGATGGCGGCATGCACCGGTGACGCCGTGCTCCAAAACGCCCACCACGGAGGTGAGCCACACGTCACAGAGGATTCCATGGAGGAATGGCAGAACAGCAGGACGCAGGTAAGACAGCGAACGCTCAGTGTATGCTCGGTGTGGACAGCTTGTGCCATATTTTAAATGTCGCAAAGCGGTTGAACTGGCACACGTGAAGGGGCAGCATTGATACATGAAAATACAAAAATGGCTCACCAAAAAGGTCCTCTGTAGACAGCACTGCATGAACAGCACACCGCATTAGTGCCAAATCAAACATTGCCCATTTTCTCAACATACCCAATGCAGATGGCTGAAGTTCCTTGTTTTTGCTGTCAGCTTTGTTGGCAGAACAGCATGACGCAGGTAAAACAGCGCGCACTCAGTGTATGTGCGCTGTGGACAGCTCGTGCCATATTTTAAATGTCGCAAAGCGGTTGAACTGGAACACGTTAACGGGCAGCATTGATACATGAAAATAAAAAAATGGCTCACCAAAAAGTGTCCTCTGGAGACAGCACCGCATGAACAGCACATCACATCAATGCCAAATCAAACATTGCCCGTTTTCTCAACATACCCAATGCAGCTGGCTGAAGTTCCTTGTTTTTGCTGTCAGCTTTGCTGCACTTGAAAAGCTGCTAGCTGGTTAGAGCAAAATGCCTGGACTGTCCAATGCACTACAACTGTCCAGATATGCCAGCAGTACCTTTCCAAACGTAGAATGGTGCAGAACAGTGATCTGTTCACTGCTTGTCACTATAAAAATAAAGATGCCAGTTCCAGATGACAGCGTTAGTAAATTAACTGGTATGAAGCCACATAATGCCCTTTCAGAAGGCCGTCAATGTTCATAGTGCACCGGTTGGCACCAAATAGATGTTCAATAGAGGAAAGGTAAGATTAAATGCCCTAGGCATGCTGTCCAGGTGGTAAAGGACACTGGTGGGGCTAGAGAGGGTGTTCTTTTTCTTAAGGTTTCAAGTTTCTTTACCTCATGTTTCCTTATAAGTTTCTAGTAGTACAATTCAAGTATCTTCACCTCAGGTCTCGCAGTAGTTTCAGGTACAGGAAATCTTTCACCACACGCAGGTTGTTTTCTCCAAATTGTCGCCATTGTTCCATTCAAATGAAGTCCATTTGTAGCCTGTCAAGAAATTGCACATTAAACGGTTTAAGTAAATACTTTTTATTGAAGCTTGTCATCCGACACAGCAATAGGTCATGGGGAGGACGGAGGAAGGGCGTCTGGGCAAGAAGGTCATCAGGTGGCATCTGTCAATATTCCAGAACGCTCATCTGCCGCACCTTGCAGTGGAGGATGGGGATGCACATCCCATATCACAATCTAGTATAATTACACATAAACGACCCCATCTAACACCGCAGGAAATAAATACGGTACGAACCACCTCGCAAGCTTGGCCATGCATTGGCCAAGTGGCAAATAAGACCCCCATATACGCCCCTAATTTTCCACTGGTGGACCACCCGGAGTTGTCCGTCACGCAGGAAAAAAATAACATGATGCTGCTGGAAGAGGTGGGTATTGCACAGATGGGAGACCTATACCCTAACGGCACCTTCATTACCCCAGAAGATCTGACATATGTCAGCAATCAATCGCTATCTCTGAGGTAAACTGTGGGCCATTTTCACTGACATTGCATTTGGGCAACACTTCCCTTATAAATACATCATCTAGAAATTGCATTCTTTCCCATGGCATGGTTGGGCATGGTATGGGATGGAATGGGGGTCTGAACGTGACCTTGGGCTTGTCTGAATTGGTGCATTGTATGCAATCCCTCACTATTCTCTCTGTGGCGAGATCCACCCCTGGCCACCAATACGAGTTTTTGATCCTGCTCTTGGTTTCGCTAATACCCAGGTGTCCCTCATGGCATATTTCTAGAATGGTCTGCCTGAGTTTGGCTGGTGGAATTACTTTGCCACTCCTTAAAAGCAATCCCTCTTTGATTGAGAGATCATCCTTCACATCCCAGTATGGTAACATCTCTCTCTTTTCCCACATTTTTCTTTACCGGCCATCCATTCATTATCATGTTACACACTGTGCCTAATGTCTGATCTTTGCTTTGTTCAGTTAACCATTCTTCAAGCGATATGCCATGCGATTCCTCATGAACACTAGCAACCCAGAATGTTTCATCTGACTCCCTTTTAGATTCTTGTTCTAAAACTGGCATCCTACTCAGGAAGTCTGCTACCACATTTCTTACGCTTGGTATATATTGTACTTCATAGTTATAATCAAATAGTCTAACAGACATCATTGCAAGTCTTGGAGAAGCTGTATTCAATCCCTTGGTGGTTACTACTTTTGTTAGGGGTTTGTGGTCACTTCTCAACATTTCTTTGCTTCCCCACACAAATTGTTGAAAGTGTTCCAAACCCCAAACGCAAGCCAAGGCCTCACGTTCAATGACCGAATACTTTTTTCTGTTGGGGTAAGTCACGTGAGGCAACTGCAATAGTGCATTCTGTACCTTTTGAATCAATTTGAGTTAGGACAGCACCTAATCCTCTCCCACTGGCATCTGTTGTTACCATACTCTTTAACAATGGGTCAAATCCTTGCAACGGTGGGGCAGTGCATATGTCCTTCTTTAGCATGCAAAATGTTATACCACATTCATCTGACAATATAAATTTGTTCTTGTTTTTTAGTAACAGTCTCAACACAAATGCTTTAGCAGAGAACCTCTCAATGAATTTAGAATAGAATTCTATGAGTCCCAAGAAGGAGCTAAGTTCATCCTTATTTTTTGGTTTTGGGGCATTTAGAATTGCTTCTAAGAGCTCTTTTGTAGGTTTGATTCCCTCAGTCGAGATAGAGTGTCCCAAGTGCGTGACCTCTGAACGTGCAAACTTGTTTGCTATATTCAGCTGTGAGGCCCTTGTTCTCCAGGATTTCTAGTATTTGCATCAGTTTATTGTCATGTTCTTCTTTTGTTGTACCCATGACTAAAATGTCATCCTGAAATAACAGAATGCCTTCCACCCCTTTAAATGTCTCCTGAATTAGCCTCTGAAACATGGCAGCAGCGGATGCCAATCCAAAGGGAACTCTCTTAAAACGGAAACACCCGAAGGGGTGATGAATGTGGTCAAGCTTCTTGCTCTCAGGATGCAATAGAATCTGATGGTATGCTGCCTTCAGATATATTGTCGAGAAGTACTTGATTCCTTTTGTACAGGCTAGCATTTCATTAATTCAGGGGAGGGGAAATTGATCTACCAAGATATTCTCGCTAAAATCGCGGAGATCAATGCACAATCTCAACAGCCCATTGGGGCGTTTCACCACAACCATGCGGCCGACCCATTCGGAAGATTCAACTTTCTCAATAATGTCATCTTGAAGCCATTTTTCTAAATGCTATTTCACCCCTTCCTAACCTTATGTATTATGGAAATGGCGCCTTTCTTCACGCAAATTTCATGTTCAAAACCAATGACCAATGGAGTCTGTAAAAACTTTGGGGAATTTAAGTTTGACAATTTTGCAAATCTCATCCTCACTTTCTACAATGAGAACAGGTTTTTCACTGTTCGGGTTGAGCACAATCCCAAGCTTTCCTTGATCTAACCAACCTAAAACTGAAGGGCCTTACTTGGATACATATAGCTTGCATAAGGCGTCTCTTCTTTTGAACGTAAACTTAAGTCTTCTAAATCCCTCCAAATCAATGGGTTCTCCAGTAAATGTTTTCAGGGATATGCCTTGGGGTTCTAATTGTTCACCTAGTTTTTCCAAAAATGTCTCCTTCCACACTTTTGTATTAACAAGCGTGTACGGTGAAACCGAGTCTGCGACAATTGACACGTTTACACCACCTATACACATTTCACAAACTGGTTTCTTATTAACCTTACCCTCCTTGTTGCCATCAACATCTAAAAACAGTGATCATCAATATTGAGTACAAACATATTCATGTCATCCTCATCTGACAGATTAGAATCTGAGTTATTCTCATTTTCAACGTATTTTACAGTTTTCCGTGACCTTTTGTGGCATACTTTCTGAAAATGACCTACAACTCCACAAAAAGAACATCTGCTCCTTTTGGCTGGACAATTTCGATCATTTGCTAAATGATTTAAACTGCTGCATCTGTAACATTTTCTGTTAGTGGTGCTTGTATTTTCGAATTTTCTGTCTTTATTTGGCTTGTCCCTGTAATTAGTTCTTGCATCCTTGGGTTTTCTGTCACTCACTTTGGCAACGATGTTCTCCTCTTTACTTTCTGCTATCACAGCTTTGGTGCATCTGCCTGTGAGTTCAGCCCTTCTGACTATATCAATTACAGTTTGTAGTGGATTCTCTCCTTTTGCCCACAGGTTGTCCTGTATTTCAGCATTAGAACCGTGCATTACTATCTGTTCACAAATGAATTCATTGTGTAGGTCACCGAATCTACATGAAACAGTGCATCAGTATTTTGTACTTCATTTCAGCTTTTATATCTTCCTCATCCTCAATTGTAGCAATGAAGTTTGAGAAATGCTCCCTCCATTCCTCCCATTTGATGGGGGGTTCTCCTCCCCAGGTAAAAATTAGGCAGGTGGGTTTAAATTCAGCAAATAACCTGTTGCCATATTACTTTAACTTTTTGTGATGTGCTGGGGTTTTCAGTAATGGCTTGGAGTAGGTATTATCCTGAATTATGTTTTTTTTTTTTATAATTTACCATTAGCTGAATAAATTATTGTAAGGTAACTTTTCTCAGTTTTGCTGTGCCAATCAGCGCAGATTGCCACTCCGGAATGCTTTCCCTTAAAAGCTTCTTTGTTTTCTCATTCACATGTGGTGCACTCTGCCCTTTAAGTGGTGAGAGCTTTTATGCTGCGCAGTGCCGATGGTTATTTATTTTTTCAGCTTTCGTTTTGACACGATCTGCACAGGCACGTGAAAACTATAGCATAGTTGGTGGGATATTGACATTTTCTTTCCGTCTGAAAAGTGCACTCAAGATGGCCACCTTATGATGCTTACGTGCTAAGTTATTCACTTTTGACAGTTCTCCACACAAGTGAATACAGGTTGACAGTTGACAGCTGGCGGTTTAGAGATAGCAGTTTGTTTTTTTCTGTCACCGCTGCGCAGTTCGCACATGATTGATTCAGAATTAAGTACTTAAAGTTATTTATCTTTTTAACGTTGTTCGATCTTTCATACAGTCGTACAATACTCCTTTTGCACCTCAACTTCAAATTTTTTTTTGTAATTGGAACTTTCACTCAGTTAGGTGTTGATGTTACTCTCAACGCTGACTGCTCATTTTTCCATCAATTTCACGCCAAAGTTCGCCCTTGTTCACTGACCTTATTTATTATCTTGAAGTCCTTCGATGTTGATTACATTTGCTCACATTTAATTATTGGTACTTTTTCCTTCCGACTCCTCATTGATTTATGCACACGGGTTCCGCTCTGTTGGCCCTCGTCCCCAATTTGTCAAGAAATTGCACATGGAACGGTTGAAGTAAATGCTTTTTATTGAAGCTTGTCATCCAACACAGCAATAGTGTAGAGTAGTTCCTATATTCCCAATAGGCTCTGCGCATTGGAATAATATATCCTATAGTTTAGACGTAGGATTGAGGTCAACTAGGTTTCTATCGAATATATTAAACTTAATAGTGAATGCCAGCTAGCTCAGAGGTCACTAGAAACTTTCTCGAATTCACAAGAAGGTATTAGTTTCTGACAACCGCATAAACATGACAACTTTGTTTCCCAAGAATAAGAAAAGTATCTCTAGAGTCGGGGAAACCATAGATAAGTATTTCACTCAGTCACTCGTGCATGCTTCGTTTCTACAGAGGTGCTGAGAAATAGAGAGACAGGCCTGTTCATTAAAAGGTTTTAGTGAACAGTCTTCTTTCTCATGCAAGAAAAGTGAACTGCTACAATCGTAATGCAGACTGCAAAGTAAAATGCGTACAGCGAGAATAATATTATAAAATAATTCTGTTAGAGCATTGTATGGTTTATAAACCATATATATAAATACATACATAAATAACAAGTGCTAAAAGTACTCAACTGGTGCTTCTAAAATACGCCTACCCCAATATACCTAACCTAAGCCTAGTACGCGAGAAGGAGTAAGTGTGGTGTAGCATAGGTTTAGTTTTTCTTTGCCAAGAATCTATCCAAGGTTTCTCTAGGTTCTAATCAGAGCAATACCATTAGTTTAGAATGAAGGAGGTCTGGTATCTCAGTCTCGGGACTCGATCTCCCAACACCCCGCAAGGGGAGCTTGGAAACATTGGAGCTGGATTCTCGGCGAGAGAAATGCAGCCTCTCGATCAGTGTGTCAGCTGGAGGGTCGACTTCCTTCGGCACTTGCTGTAGCGAGTAGATAGTCGAACTGCTCCGAACCACCATGTCTTGCTAGAGCAAGTGAAGGCATATTTATACCTTGAAGGTGTCTAGTTTGACATAAAGTCGGGCATAATAACGTCAGGAAAGAACCCCAAGGGAATAGTAGTTCTTTGTAAAGTACATGAGTTCTTGGACAAATCAATATTCAAGCAAGGGAAGGTCCCTGACTGCTTAAGCCGATTTTCCAAGAAATCGTTGTGACGTTTTCATACGGGTGGAAGTAGCCATGCCTGTATTTGGTCTGCATGAGCTATGTCTAAATAAGGAAATGATTTCTATGCCTATATTAGGGCAGTGTGAATTGTACTTATATAAGGGCATGGATTGGGAAAATTCACTAAGATCCTAAAACGCCATACAAAACCCACTTACTTTATTATGTACTACATTACTAAGTTCTAAACACATAAAACATATCTAAACATGATTTGTTAAAAACCTTACCCAAAATACATAAAAATGCATTCAAAATGGTTGTACATGAAAAGAGTATTTGTGCTGTACGCAGTTAAAAGCAATGTTTCATTCAAAGCATATAGATGACATTTAAAAAACGCTATCCAAATGAATCATCAAAATACATTTATGAAATGGCTCTTAAATACAGAAGAAAAAGTTGAGACCATTTCAAGACAGAATATATCAAATATATAAATTGTTTGGTTGTAGACAAGGTCAAATATTGTCTCTCGGAAGTGTTAAAAGAATTCGTATTCTCTAGGAATGGTTCTACTTTAAGCAGATTACTTTGTGCCAAAACAAAAAATTCGATTTTGGAAAAAAAGTCAAATCATAGAAAAATAGAGTTCCAAAGTTAGAAGTTTGTTTTTGAAAAGTGAAGTTCGAATTCAGAGAACACTGTGTGCTAACTTCAAAAGTCAGAGTCATTGTTTGGAGAAAACATCAAATCCTCTAAGCTGGTAAAAAATGTGTCTACTACTGTAGGTGAAAGTTGGACTACATCATTAAGTAGATCAATTGCACATAGATGAGAAGCATCGCCGTCAGCTACAGCCGCATTAGCAATGTTCGAAGTAGATGGTACCTGTGTGCCTGTTGCTCCACGTATCTCACCGTCTGCAGTTTGCGTCTGTGAGATCTCAACGAATGCCGTCATCAGGATTGGTAACCGCTGGGGAAAACACAGTGCATGAGCCGTTACTGGTTCAAGCAAAGTATAAACTTCAGTTGGCAGGACTGATGGGAGTGTCAGACAGATGTCTACCACACATTCTTCTCCACATAGCAGGCATCGTAGAACAGGTAAGATGCAATCTTGCCAGATTGGTCGGAATGATAGGAACCATGTGGTATTTAGATCTCTTAAACGCGCCAAGCCCAAAATTTGTATCATGCGCTCACGACACTTCATTGCCAGGAGGGTGTTCTCCAAGGTGATCTGGGTGTCGATGGTGACTTGGCTTGTCATATCGGAGCAGAAGGAGCAAAAATAGTATCCCAGCTACGAGTCCCAAAACGAGAGCCAGGCCGCCAAACACAGAGTGCACGAAGTTTGGAAATATGCCTAGGACTGCTTCAAAGGGTGCTAACAGTCCCAAACAAATCATCTTAAATACATGTACAATACCACTCGTATCAGACTTGTTTAGGATACGACCTAACATTTCTGAGAAATGTATAGGGCAGTTTGTCGATAAAAGGGCATGTATCGCTGCAGAAGTCCTTGCAACCTGCAGATCATACGTCTCTTTGGCCGAGGTCAGTGGCACAGTTTTTTGTAATAGAATGGCTTTCAGTCTGCTTAAAGTATCAATTCAAATAGAAGAGATGTTCAGTGAAGGCCATAATGGCGACTCCCCGTCTGACTTAGTTTTAGGAAACAATACTTGCATACAGCATGTGACCCTGGCTGACACAGTAACGAGATAGGGGGTTACTGGTAACATGCCACAACAGCTGTGATCATTCAACATAATGTAACTTCTATTAGAAAGCTGTCTAAAAATTGGATCTATCACTGCAGCTGGAGAACCTTGCAGGATAAGTTGTTTGAGGAACCATCGCAGGCCCCGTGTAAATTAAGACCCTGACATAAGAGTGAACCACTAGTGTGTTTTCACAATTCGTACCACTAACACTTTTTTTCCCCCACTCCAACATTTGTGTGTATAAGGTAAATCCCAGGATGTCTTGATGTATTCTTTACCCAACCTTTCATACACGCCCGCTGGTATATGTTTTAAGCAATACTGAAAATGCAAAATCGTCACAAGCAGAGTGATTGTACCATGTATTATCCATTCTGTTGCTGGCTTCTCAGAAACAGTTAATGGTAATCTTTCCAGTTCATCAATGCTCAGCACCGTATAGTCTGCCCCTCTCTGTGCCAAAGTGATTTGTTTATCTGTAAGGTTGAACCCAGAAAACAATGACGTGTTGTTGATTAGACGCCATGGCACATATCCAGAACGAAGGTTTTGCAACGTCCAGCCCAAAAGCATTATAGAGCGCAACTGTGACTGACCATGCTGTAACATGACCAAGTCCTGTTCCATTATGTCAATGGCAGATGATACTATGCTGTCCAAAGAATAAAAAGATAAGTATTGTTTCACTTCCTTCAGTGTAGATTTTTGTAGCCACTCAAGGCAATGTTTCCCCACACTGTATGATGTTACTATGATGTTGTCTCTGGACATATCTTGGATCTGGCCTAGTGAATGTGAACCCTTGTGTTTTATTCAGGAATCTATCTTGACAGTTGTTTGTGTCTGTGGGCCAGATTAACCATTTTTTCCAATCAGGATCTGTTCTGTTGTTAAGTAAAATAGTGTTTACGTCAACCACCCCCTCTGAAGTGTTACTTCTTTCTTGTATAGGTGTAGGTACTGAAGGTTTGTTTAAATCTTTTATCTTAGCGAATCCAAGACAAGATGACTGTTGAACAGTGTCATTCAAAAACCTTATTTGTTCTGGGATAATGCAGGCTCTAAATAAAGCTTCTAAGCCCTGCACCTGCCAGTCTTTTGTGCTCCAGACAGTTTTTGTCTCAATGGTGTCTTTCCAAAAGTCAAATCCTAATGTAGACAACTGAGCATAAAAGGCCGCAGAATAAACTTGCCTTGTATTTGTCAACATACTTTTCATTCCTGTCCTATTAACATTTTTAAAGTAAAATGATTCTGGATTGGAAACATTATACCCTAAAAAGTATGAAAATTTGTCATAAAATGTTTTGGAGCTACCCTTTGGTGGCGTAGGACAATGTTCCCATTGGTTATAAGTAAATACATTTCTAGGATTTGCAGATTTATGCAAGAAATGATGACCAGAGTGATTATAACAGTACATTTGTTCATAGTCTGATGAACCTTCTAAGTATTCATGATTTATAAATTTTGCAGACATTTCTAAGTCTGACATCATATTATTAACAGTCTCAAAGTCCCAATCATCAGAAAATGTGCTGGGTGAAACAAAATCACTCAAGGAAACCTTGAATTGGTGTGGAGTTTTCAACAGCTCTGCCGGACTAAGAATGTCATATTCAGTTCTGCCCCAAGCTATACCACCTGGTATAGGAATGGCTGTGATGTTTGCTTCTGACAAGTCTCTTTGTTCATGATGGGATGATTTGTGCGGTTTGAGGAGTAAGTTGATGTCTTTCATACTGTGTCCTTTGTACTATATTTTCCATTGATCAGCATTCCCAAGGTAAATACCAGAGTCAATCAAAGTAGAAGAAAAAGTACACCTAAGATAATCCATACTTCAACCCATGGTGAAACTAGATATGTCTTTTCCAGTTCTCGAAAGAGATCTGTCATTTGTTCTCTGAAAGTTTTTTCAGCTGGTGGCTTTTCTGGTTCACTTGGATCCTCTGAAAACGTATCAAAGTTAATGAAGTAGCCAGAGGCAGTTCTGTCAATTGTAGGGATTGCTTCTAGATTCGATGAAATCGCTGGAATCACTTGATCACTTGTCATATTAGTATACTTGGATGCTATATCATTGTAGACAGGTGTTTCTTGACGAACTGTTATTTGGGTCTCAAGAGGCACAAGTTCCATGGCTTTGTTATATAGTCCTTTGTTCTGTCTTGCAGAGCCTTCAAATGTTATCAGTCTCTCAGTCTGAACCTCTTGGATTGTAGACCAGATTCGGGCATCGGCTACATCTTTGGAGTCCACTTGGCCTACTACTTATAATCGGCCACATGATGTGGTTTTACCAGGTCAATGGATACAAACCTGTTCTCCTTTTTTTCCAGCAAGGGGCAGCAGCAGTACTGTTCTTGATCCTTGAATTGCTAAAACAGGTACTGGTTGTCTGTAAGAAGGTCCAAATTCCTTCTTGTCCGCGATCTTTTCTCTGACCAGATCCCCAATCTTTGGAATCCAGGCAGGCCTTGCTGGGACGGGTGGTTTTTCTTCAGTGGTCGTTGATTTCAGGAATACGTTGCTTTGACTTTTTCTTATTTCATTTAAGTACTGCAAAACGGTCTTTGATATCAAAAGGTTTTTGTTCTACAACTGAAGTGTGATGATCAAGGTCCTGGACAATCATTCTAGTTCCAAAACGTATTTCATATGGAGTGAGAGAACTTCTTGGCAGATTGTTAAGACTACGTTGGACACTTATTAGATGTTTGACCCACCCGTCACCCGAGCCTAGTACCCAAGCTGTTATAGATTGCTTTATGTCCCGGATTTTTCTCTCCACAACCAAATTTCCCTCAGGATGGAATGGACTAGAATACCGCAATGCAACGCCCAGATTGGCCATGGGCTCCTTGTAAGCTTTTGAGCTAAACACAGGACCCTGGTCAGAATGTAGCGTGCCGACTGTGTATGTGCCGATAAAGACTCGCAAATCTTTTATAACAGTTTGAGCGTCAGCCGAGCGCTGGGGCCACAGCCAAATGAATCTCGAGCATGAATCCACTGCGACCATGATATATTTATAGTTACCATCCCTCTGTAAGGGACTGCAGTGGTCCAGGTAAACGCAGGCTAATGGTTTATCTGAAATTAACAGGGGCGTCTGCGCCGGGCGTTTCACTGTAGAGGCTTTCATCTTTGGTAGATTTCACATTCCAAAACATAGTTTCTGGTCTGTTTCCTCATGCGCGGCCACCAGTATCGCTGCTTTAATAATGTTACTGTAGCAGAAACACCTGTGTGTGCAGAGGCGAGCCCTTCATGTGCTGCTAAGATTAGTCCTAATCAATCCATCAATCAATCAACCAATCCATTTATAAAGCACACTATATACCAGTGAGGGTCTCAAGGCGCTGAGGGGGGGGGGGGGGGTGCTGCTGCTCGAAGAGCGAGGAGTCTTCTGAAGGTGAGTAGGTCTTGGGTCTGCCGTAGGCGCGTGGGGAGGGTGTTCCAGGTCTTGGCGGCGAGGAAGGAGAAGGATCTGCCACCGGCGGTCGTTCGTTGGATGCGGGGGACGGTGGCGAGGGCAAGGCTGGTGGATCAGAGCTGGCGGGTGGGGGTGTAGAAGCTGAGTCGGCCGCTGAGGTAGGCTGGTCCGGTGTTGTGGAGGGCTTTGTGTGCGTGGGTGAGTAGCTTGAAGGTGATCCTCTGTTTGACGGGGAGCCAGTGTAGGTCTCTCAGGTGAGGGGTGATGTGGCTGCGGCGAGGGACGTTGTGGATGAGTCGGGCAGAGGCATTTTGAATGCGTTGCAGTCGTCACAGGTGTTTTGTCGGGATGCCTGCATAGAGTGCGTTGCCGTAGTCCAACCTGCTGCTGACGAGGGCCTGGGTCACCGTTCTTCTTGTTTCGGTGGGGATCCACTTGTAGATCCTGCGAAGCATGCGGAGGGTGTTGTAGCAGGAGGAGGAGATGGCGTTGACCTGCTTCGACATGGAGAGTGAGGAGTCGAGGATGATTCCCAGGTTACGTGCTTGGTCGGTGGGTGTCGGTGCAGTTCCTAGCGAGGTTGGCCACCAGGAGTCGTCCCAGGCTGAGAGGGTGGGTCCGAGGATGAGGACCTCCGTCTTGTCCGAGTTCAACTTCAGTCGGCTGCTCCTCATCCATTCGGCGACAGCCTTCATCATGGGCGTCCGCAGGGGGGGGCAAGGAGGGGCGCTTGCCCCCCCCTGGAGTGCCCCTCTTTGCCCCCCCCCCTGCCAGGGCCGGCTCTAGGGGGGTGCGAACGGTGCCATCGCACCTGCTGGCTTCCTGGGGGCGCCGTGTTTACAACTTAATTATGATTATAAAAGAACCTGCTGGCTGCTGCGTGTTCCTTTCCTCTTGCAGTTACGGGGGCCTCACAAAAAAGTCAAGATAACTCCTGTGATTAATGTTCTTTCTGGCCAAAGATCAGAGTTTTGTGTAGTTGATGTTTTTGACTCGTGTGGAGGTAGTACAGAGGGTTAATATGCCCACTGCAAAGAACGTGTACCAAGTAGATTACAGAGTGCATTTAATGTAAATAGATCAGCAGGTTACTGCTTTTAAAACAGCCATCCTTTTGTTACTTGCAATTTATAACTTAAAGTCCTAAATAGAATAGTGAGCCTCTCGCAATAGAGATAGGGAAGGGATACCACTTCCCCTGGGATTACAACTTACTGGACTTTGGACGTTGCCTTGACTCGTCTACCGGTTTGTGTCCCCGTCACCCTTCCCCTCATGCTGTGTCTCTCACCCTCCCCTCCTCTTTCCCACCTTCATTATCTGTCTATTTCCCCCTACTCCAACCCCCCTGAATCTCTCCCCTTACCTTCTTTTCCCCTTGCGTATTAGTGCTTATTGTTTATCTCGATCTTACAAGTAACTATGTTGCCATGCTCTAAGAACTGTGTAACCTTTGTAACGACGTAACCTGTAACTATGATCTGATGCTCATGTAAAGCGCTCTGATACCTCCGGGTCTAGCCAGCGCTATATAAAACTTTTTAAATAAAATAAAATAAAATAAATTAACTTTCATCATAGAAGTGCATACACTCTGCTAAGTATAGAACATTGATTAATGTTGCAAAAAGGGTTAATTTGGGTAGAAATGGATTCTTATTATTAAAGAAAACTCCCAACTATGCTGTTTCTTTTAAGACTCTGGGTTTGTGCTTCTCCATACCTAAACTTTACTGCCTACCAGTATGGATGACATGTGACTCCTACACTTTTAGTCCTTTGGCTTATGTAACATGTCCTATACACTGATTTACACATGTATGATTGATTGTCTCTGTGTAATGTGTGTGTGATGTAAAGTGCTCTGAAATACTTTACTGGTATGAGTAGCGCTACATAACGAATTCAATGCATCTGAGAGAGAGTGGTTATGGAGGCTTGGTCACTGTTAAAGGGTGCTAGTGAGAGAATCCTTGTTAGTAAAAACGCAGCGACACATGTTGCCGGGCAGTTGAAAGTCCTTTGCAAAGGTTGACTGATCAACTTTCTGTAGGTTGATGCCATATTTGGGTGTTTAACTAGTACTAATGAGGTGCAACTAATGCCCACACAGTGATAACAAGTTTAAAAATGACAAAATGCAGTTATACTGTCACAAAATGTGCCATATAATTTGCTTGTTCTTGACGCATAATTCACTCAACCCTGCCACTTTATGTGACCCTCCCTGCCTCATAATTACAGTGGCCCTGCTGTTAAGGTATCCCTGCTGAGTGCCTCATATTCTACTCACAGTGTAGAGTGTGTTTGGGGGAGTAAGGCTGGGCCTGCCTTACCCCTGTGCTCTAAACTAAGATGCTGTGGCTGCGCTTGTGTGGTGAATGTGGCCTCAGGAGGTTCAGACCTTTGTGAGGACCGTAGACAGACAAAGTGAGGAAAGCACCTGGCTGCCGATGGCAGAGCCACTTTTCGCAGCTACCTCTCACCACTGGCGGGCCCCAAAACTAGGGCAGTGCCTCATACACACTTAAGGGTCTCCCAACCTGTGCACTAGAGTCTGAGCCCACGCTGTCATCAAAATGAGACGGTCAGAGAGAGAAAACAGTAAAACTCGGGGAGTCCTGCAATGACACAGAAATGAGTATGAAAACATAACACAAACTCAGCGTAGCAGGTGCTCCTGAGTAGACTGGGGAAGATATTTCCGTAGCATCCTGCCAAAAAGATGTCTGCATTCCTCACCTGCACTAAGTTACTATCTGGTGATGTCAGAAACAAGGGGTTAGTGGGGCAGCGATGACCAAGCAGTTCGAACTCCCACTCGGACCTAATTTTAAAACTGCCATACGTGCTCCAAGATTGCTTAGCTTGATAAAGGTAACCAAGTTAAGTAACACCAGTACAAGGGGGTAAATGTAATTTGTGAGGTATTGAGTAAAAATGGTTGTAGAAACATCCGTTTCATTTTCATGTATCATCCCCTTCCCTAATTACCAGAAATACAGTACAAACTTTGCCACTGGATTCAAGCAAGCCGGGCTGGGGACGGCTGAAATGCCAGAAACCGGTCCTCGGAGGCTTGTTTCCGGTCCAGGGAAGGCATGGCTTGGCAGTTCGGGCTGGACTGTTCCCATGAGGCACAGGGTCAGACTGATTTGCATATGGCCATGTCTGAACTGGGGTGGCAGAGTGGGCTAAAGAACAGTGATGGATTAAACCCAGATCTGTTGACTGGGTGTGAGTGTTTGATTGGTTCAGATGCTCCGTCCATCGCCACCCCCTTTTGTACCGCTTTATTCACCATAAGTTGGCAGGGTATGCTCAGACGTGAGTCCCTTGCTCACTTTGCCACTGGATTCAAGCAAGCTGGGCTGAAGACGGCTGAAATGCCAGAAACCGGTCCTCGGAAGCTTGTTTCCGATCCAGGGAAGGCATGGCTTGGCAGTTCGGGCTGGACTGTTCCCATGAGGCACAGGGTCAGACTGATTTGCATATGGCCATGTCTGAACTGGGGTGGCAGAGTGGGCTAAAGAACGGTGATGGATTGAACCCAGATCTGTTGACTGGGTGTGAGTGTTTGATTGGTTCAGATGCTCCGTCCATCACCACCCCCTTTTGTACCGCTGGTTGGGAAATATGCGCTCCTCTGGGGCTTCCTTGCTTCAACTGGCCCCTCTGCTGCCTTCTACTTTTCGAATCCAACATTAGGTTAACCTAGAAGCGCAGCAGGTGCTTTAAGTACCTCAGGTCTGTGAGGGAACCTATTAGATGTTCCAAGGTCAGTGTTGCGCACAAAAACCATTTCCCAGTGTAGCTGCATAACCTAAAACACAGATTTATAAAAAATATTTTTCATTTTGTCCGACAAAACATATTAGTCTACACAAGACAGTGAGGTACATGGGGGCAGTCAGAGTAGCAATCAATAAGGAATTCTTCTGCGCTGGAGTGACCGGTGGCATAGTAAGTATCAATAGGGCACAGTACGAAAGGACCAGCATAGTGTCTGTCAGTCACTGCCTTAGTTTGCTGCTCATCTTTTTATTCACTCTCAGGTGTGCATTGATGGGAGATTTTATTTATTTATAGTGTTCTGGCTAGGTCTGGGGCGGTAAATTCCGTTCCGCTTGCGTAATTTGCATAATTTCGCGTTCTGAGGAGAACGCGGAATTGCCAAAAATTCCACGATCCTCTGCTTCGCGGAATTTTTTGCTTGTTCGCGCTTTCAAAATGCACGTTCGCAAGATATTTCTCCCAGAGCACGCAAACAGCGTTCACAAACAGGATAAAAGCATCGCAAATGGGCGGAACAAGCAATTCCACGTGTTCGCTGAACTTTTGCGTGCTCGCTGAAATTTTTTGAAAGACGGGGAACTTGTTAGACACCTGCACAAAGTAATCCCCTGAGGAAGGGCGGTGCCCGAAATGCATCGGGATGTGTTAACAATATGATGAAACCGATAACAAGGATATGATATTGAATATTCTAATCAATGATTGGTGAATCAACCAACGTGGAAAATAAACATGATTTGAACATTTGGATGATTTTCCTTCACATATCTTACGATTAACTGTGGGATTTAAGCAACAAGACCTGATTGGTCCTTTATGTAGTGCTCGGAGTCGCCTTCTCCTGGTTGAGAGGGCCTTGCATTAGTATCGTCATTTACATTGCCACTAGCTTAATTGTTAAATAAATGGCATTGTCATTTACAATGCCAATAGCTACACCCTACACAGAGCCACCCTCACACAGACACACTCAACAGCTCTGCACTTTATACTGAACAGCACACAGCACTCTGCACTCAACAGCACACAGCACACTGCACTCAACAGCACACAGCACACTGCACTCAACAGCACACAGCACTCTGCACTCAACAGCACACAGCACTCTGCACTCAACAGCACACAGCACTCAACAGCACACAGCACTCTACGGCACTCTACAGCACACAGCACTCTACAGCACATAGCACTGTACAGCACACAGCACTGTACAGCACACTGCACTCTACAGCACACAGCACTCTACAGCACACAGAACTCTACAGCACACTACAGCACACAGCACTCTACAGCACACAGCACTCTACAGCACACAGCACTCTACAGCACACAGCACTCTACAGCACACAGCACTCTACAGCACACAGCACTCTGCACTCTACATCACACAGCACTCTACATCACACAGCACTCTACAGCACACAGCACTCTACAGCACACAGCACTCTACATGGTTATAGAGGGCAGAGAGTACTAAAGTAAGTTCTTTTATGTGGATATGTTTACACGTAGTCAGTCTATCTGTGTTCAGCTATCGGCAGAGAATGCGACAGAAGTCGAAAGTGGTAAGTGAAAAAGCGCAGAATCACTCAGCGCCAAAGTAGGGCAGCCGTGATTGGCGGGCAGCCTCGGCTAGTGTCTGTGTTCTGGTGCCAGCAAAGGTCCGTGGGGTCAGTAGCCCCCGCAACCGTGTCCAATTAATTTCACGGGAGGGGCTGCGGGCTCTGCCTCTCACTTCTACCCTCGCCATACATCTCTTATAAAGTTATATTCACAGACACATATCCTGTAGGGTCGGTGGCAGCCCCTGCCTGGCCGGCCTGTCAGCCTCCACCGGCTGCAAAAACTTACAGACGTAAAGAGCATAACGCAGCTGAATTATTAAAATGATCTCCACACAAACATGAAACATTTACGAGACGAGTTTGGGAGTGCTGCATCGTGTTAAACCCTACCC
Source organism: Lissotriton helveticus (assembly GCF_964261635.1). Lineage (NCBI taxonomy): Eukaryota > Metazoa > Chordata > Amphibia > Caudata > Salamandridae > Lissotriton > Lissotriton helveticus. Next base: position 1,469,882,076 of record NC_136057.1, on the reverse strand, counting down.
TGGCTTCCCCGAGGAGTTGGGTATACGTCCCAGAGGAGAATCAAAATCCTGCAAGAAGTAACCACGACATGTCATCGACGTGCATGCGAGCATCACCACCACTTGCACAAACACAGTCTTATTCATCTAGTTCCGGGACACTTACCCTCGCATCACTCTGCTCACGTACACCACCCACATCACACGTGTGCATGCGCCACATTGTCACGCAGAGTGCACTTGTTTTTATCTCTTCCCTTCAAGGAATATACAGTCACTGGATGAATCGCTTACATTTCATCATAAGTAGAACTACACCGCATCATGCTTTATCGGATTAAAAACAAAACAAACAGAACAAGCATTTACAATGCAACGGTTTCGCCTTACAAAAAGTTAGACACGCTTTCAGTTTTAGTAGAGGAGACACCCCTTGCCTCCCACTGCAGCTGAAGCATTTCAGCGCTGTGAATTAACCCCCTCCTGGGAGAGTTAGCTCTACTTTTTCAGAGAACTTTTAAGGCATCTGCAAAGTGGACTCTGGCCCAGGGCCCCAGCCTTTCAAAGGGGGTGGTAGTGAAGGGGAGGTGTGGTGTGAAAGAGCCAGCTCTGTTCTACAGATTTTTGCGCTCATCACTTAGATCAATTTTTAAAGACAATCTTGGAAATAGTTTATTTTTTAATTTATTTTTAATGTATATTACAGACATTTTGCAGACAAAATGTGTTATACAAGGAAGCCATAGCTGGAGGATTAGTGAAAGTATGAATGGATGAGTGAAGTGGTGAATGGAATGATGAGGGAAAGGATGGATAGATGAGTGAATGCAATGGGGGGCTGAGCAGAGAGTGCATCAGTGAAGGGACGGTGCAAGGAGAGGCTGAGGAGAGTGCAGCAGTGAAGGGACAGTGCAGGGACAGTGCAGGGAGAGGCTGAGGAGAGAGTGCATCAGTGAAGGGACAGTGCAGGGAGAGGCTGAGCAGAGAGTGCAGCAGTGAAGGGACGGTGCAGGGAGAAGCTGAGGAGAGTGCAGCAGTAAAAGGACGGTGCAGTGGGGGGCTGAGCAGAGAGTGCAGCAGTAAAAGGACGGAGCAGTGGGGGGCTGAGCATAGAGTGCAGCAGTGAAGGGATGGTGCAGTGGGACTGAGGAGAGAGTGTAGCAGTGAAGGGATAATGCAGTGAGAGGCTGAGGAGAGTGCAGCAGTGAAGGGACGGTGCAGTGGGGAGGAGGAGTGAGTGCAGCAGTGAAGTGACGGTGCAGTGAGAGGCTGAGGAGAGTGCAGCAGTGAAGGGACGGTGCAAGGAGAGGCTAAGGAGAAAGTGCAGCAATAAAGGGACGGTGCAGGGAGAGGCTGAGGAGAGAGTGCATCAGTGAAGGGATGGTGCAGGGAGAGGCTGAGGAGAGAGTGCAGCAGTGAAGGGATGGTGCAGTGAGAGACTGAGGAGAGTGCACCAGTGAAGGGACGGTGCAGGGAGAGGCTGAAGAGAGTGCAGCAGTGAAGGGACGATGCAATTGGAGGCTGAGCAGAGAGTGCATCAGTGAATGGACGGTGCAGGGAGAGGCTGAGGAGAGAGTGCAGCAGTGAAGGGATGGTGCAGTGAGAGACTGAAGAGAGTGCAGCAGTGAAGGGATGGTGCAGTGAGAGGCTGAGGAGAGTGCAGCAGTGAAGGGACAGTACCGTGAGAGGCTGAGAGAGAGTGCAGCAGTGAGTGATGGTGCAGTGGAGGAGTGAGGGCTGCAGCCTGGATGGGGGGGCTGAGCAGAGAGTGAAGCGATGGCGCAGGGAGAGGCTGAGGAGAGAGTGCTGCAGTGAAGCGATGGTGCAGTGAGAGGCTGAGGAAAGTGCAGCAGTGAAGGGACGATGCAATGGGGGGCTGAACAGAGAGTGCATCAGTGAAGGGACGGTGCAGGGAGAGGCTGAGGAGAGTGAAGGGACGATGCAATGGGGAGCTGAGCAGAGAGTGCATCAGTGAAGGGACGGTGCAGGGAGAGGCTGAGGAGAGTGCATCAGTGAAGGGACAGTGCAGGGAGAGGCTGAGGAGAGAGTGCATCGGTGAAAGGATGGTGCAGGGAGAGGCTGAGGAGAGAGTGCAGCAGTGAAAGGATGGTGCAGTGAGAGACTGAGGAGAGTGCAGCATTAAAAGGACGGTGCAGTGGGGGGCTGAGCAGAGAGTGCAGCAGTGAAGGGACTGTAACAGGGAAGAGACGGTATAGTGGAGCTGAGGAGAGAGTGAAGGGATGGTGCAGTAAGAGGCTGAGGAGAGTGCATCAGTGAAGCGATGGTACCGTGAGAGGCTGAGGAGAGAGTGCAACAGTGAGTGATGGTGCAGTGGAGGAGTGAGGGCTGCAGCCTGGATGGGGGGGGGCTGAGCAGAGAGTACAGCAGTGAAGCGATGGCGCAGGGAGAGGCTGAGGAGAGAGTGCAGCAGTAAAAGGACAGTGCAGTGTAAAAATAAAAATATGCCTTACCTCTAACATAAACTAAAATCAACATACATACCTGTCTGAACAACTCCGTGCACAGCGGTGCACATCGCTGAAGGGAATCGCCACGGGCCATGTTGAACCTAGAAAAGAGAGAATAAACATAAGATTAGCAACAAAAAAAATGGCTTACCTCTGAACGAAAACAGAGGCAGAGAGTGAGGTAGTGAAAGAGAGTGAAAGTGACTTAGTGATATAGAAATAGAGAGAGTGAGGTAGTGAGACAGAGAGAGTGAGGTAGTGAAAGAGTGAGTTAGTGATGGAGAGTGATTTTGGTGGTAGTGAGATAGAAACAATGAGTGATGTTGTGACATAGTGAGATAGAGAAGGACTGAGGTAGTTTAAGAGAGAGTGAAAGTGACTTAGTGAGATAGAGAGAGAGTGAGTGAGATAGAGAGTGACGTAGTGAATTGGAGAGAGAGAGTGAACTTGTGAGCTAGTGAGATAGAGAGTGAGTCAGCGAGAGAGTGTTGTAGTTATTTTTTGAGTGAGTGACTTGTGTTATAGTTAGGTAGTGAGAGTGATATGGAAATAGGTAGAGTGATGTTATGGAGAGAGTTAGTGAGAGAGAGAGTGAGATAGTGTTATAGATATAATTTGAGTAGTGATGTAGTTATTTTTGTTTTGTGGGAGAGTGAAGTAGATATAGAGTGAGGTAGTGAGAGAGAGTGAGGTAGTGAAAGAATGAGGTAGTGAGGGTGAGAGTTGTTGTGCTGTATTGAGATAGAAACAGAGAGATGTTGTGAAGTAGTGAGCTAGAGAGAGAGTGAGGTAGTGTATGAGAGAGTGAAAGTGAGTTAGTGTATTTGAGAGAGAGAGAGAGAGAGAGAGAGAGAGAGAGAGAGAGAGAGAGAGAGAGAGAGAGAGTGCGGTAGTGAGATAGAGAGAGAGTGAAGTAGTGAGTTAGAGAGAGAGTGAAGTTGTGTGGTAGTGAGAGAGTGATGTAGTGAACTTTAGAGAGAGTGTCGTGATATAGTGAGAGAGAGATAGTGAGATAGAAATAGAGTGAGGTAGTATATAGAGAAAGTGTGAGGTAGTGAGATAGAGAGAGAGTGAAGCAGTGAGTTAGAGAGAGAGAGAGAGAGAGAGTGAAGTTGTGAGGTAGTGAGAGAGTGTTGTAGTGAATTTTTGAGAGTGTCATGATATAGTGAGGCAGTGAGATAGTGAGATAGTAATAGATAGAGTGAGGTAGTGATGTAGAGAGGGTGAGGTAGTGAGATAGAGAGAGTGAAGTTGTGAAGTAGTGTGTTAGAGAGATAGTTACTGTGGTAGTGATATTGTGATGCTGTGAGAAGGAGAGTTGAGTAGTGAGGTAGAGATTGAGGTAGAGAGTGAATGAGAGATAGTGTAGTAGTGAGAGAGATAGTGAGTTAGTGAAAGAGAGAGTGGGGTAGTGAGAGTGAGGTAGTGAGAGAGAGAGTTTGAAGGGACGGTATAGTGGAGCTGAGGAGAGAGTGAAGGGACGGTACCGTAAGAGGCTGAGGAGAGAGTGCAGCAGTGAGTGATGGTGCAGTGGAGGAGTGAGGGCTGCAGCCTGGATGGGGGGCGGGGCTGAGCAGAGAGTGCAGCAATGAAGGGACAATGCAATGGGGGGCTGAGCAGAGAGTGCGCCAGTGGAGGGATGGTGCAGGGAGAGGATGAGGAGAGTGAAGCAGTGAAGGGACGATGCAATGGGGGGCTGAGCAGAGAGTGCATCAGTGAAGGGACGGTGCAAGGAGAGGCTGAGGAGAGTGCAGCAGTGAAGGGACGGTGCAAGGAGAGGCTAAGGAGAGAGTACAGAAATAAAGGGACGGTGCAGGGAGAGGCTGAGGAGAGAGTGCATCAGTGAAGGGCCGGTGCAGGGAGAGGCTGAGGAGAGAGTGCATCAGTGAAGGGATGGTGCAGGGAGAGGCTGAGGAGAGAGTGTAGCAGTGAAAGGATGGTGCAGTGAGAGACTGAGGAGAGTGCAACAGTGAAGAGACGGTATAGTGGAGCTGAGGAGAGAGTGAAGGGATGGTGCAGTGAGAGACTGAGGAGAGTGCACCAGTGAAGGGACGGTGAAGGGAGAGGCTGAGGAGAGTGCAGCAGTGAAGGGACGATGCAATGGGGGGGCTGAGCAGAGTGCATGAGTGAAGGGACAGTGCAGGGAGACGCTGAGGAGAGTGCAGCAGTGAAGGGACGATGCAATGGGAGGCTGAGCAGAGAGTGCATCAGTGAATGGACGGTGCAGGGAGAGGCTGAGCAGAGAGTGCAGCAGTGAAGGGAGGGTGCAGAGTGCAACAGTGAAGGGACGGTATAGTGGAGCTGAGGAGAGAGTGAAGGGATGGTGCATCAGTGAGAGGCTGAGGAGAGTGCATCAGTGAAGGGACGGTACCGTAAGAGGCTGAGGAGAGAGTGCTGCAGTGAGTGATGGTGCAGTGGAGGAGTGAGGGCTGCAGCCTGGATGGGGTGGCTGAGCAGAGAGTGCAGCAATGAAGGGACGATGTAATGGGGGGCTGAGCAGAGAGTGCGTCAGTGAAGGGATGGTGCAGGGAGAGGCTGAGGAGAGTGCAGCAGTGAAGGGACGATGCAATGGGGGCTGAGCAGAGAGTGCATCAGTGAAGGGACGGTGCAAGGAGAGGCTGAGTGCATCAGTGAAGGGACAGTGCAGGGAGAGGCTGAGCAGAGAGTGCAGCAGTGAAGGGACGGTGCAGGGAGAGGCTGAGGAGAGTGCAGCATTAAAAGGACGGTGCAGTGGGGGGCTGAGCAGAGAGTGCAGCAGTGAAGGGACTGTACAGTGGGACTGAGGAGAGAGCGTAGCAGTGAAGGGATAATGCAGTGAGAGGCTGAGGAGAGTGCACCAGTGAAGGGACGGTGCAGGGAGAGGCTGAGGAGAGTGCAGCAGTGAAGGGACGATGCAATGGGGGGCTGAGCAGAGAGTGCATGAGTGAAGGGACGGTGCAGGGAGAGGCTGAAGGGAGTGCAGCAGTGAAGGGACGATGCAATGGGAGGCTGAGCAGAGAGTGCATCAGTGAATGGACGGTGCAGGGAGAGGCTGTAGAGAGAGTGCATCAGTGAAGGGACGGTGCAGGGAGAGGCTGTGGAGAGAGTGCATCAGTGAAGGGACGGTGCAGGGAGAGGCTGAGGAGAGAGTGCAGCAGTGAAGGGATGGTGCAGTGGAGGAGTGAGGGCTGCAGCCTGGATGGGGGGCTGAGCAGAGAGTGCAGCAGTGAAGCGATGGCGCAGGAAGAGGCTGAGGAGAGAGTGCTGCAGTGAAGGGATGGTGCAGTGAGAGGTTGAGGAGAGTGCAGCAGTGAAGGGATGGTGCAGTGAGAGGCTGAGGAAAGTGCAGCAGTGAAGGGACGATGCAATGGGGAGCTGAACAGAGTGCATCAGTGAAGGGACGGTGCAGGGAGAGGCTGAGGAGAGTGCAGCAGTTAAGGCGACGATGCAATGGGGGGCTGAGCAGAGAGTGCATCAGTGAAGGGACGGTGCAAGGAGAGGCTGAGGAGAGTGCATCAGTGAAGGGACAGTGGAGGGAGAGGCTGAGGAGAGAGTGCATCAGTGAAAGGATGATGCAGGGAGAGGCTGAGGAGAGAGTGCAGCAGTGAAAGGATGGTGCAGTGAGAGACTGAGGAGAGTGCAACAGTGAAGAGACTGTATAGTGGAGCTGAGGAGAGAGTGAAGGGATGGTGCAGTAAGAGGCTGAGGAGAGAGTGCAGCAGTGAGTGATAGAAATAAACATAAGATTAGCAAAATAAACAAAATGCCTTACCTTAACTGAAAAACAGCAGCATACATACCTGTCTGAACCACTTCGTGCACAGCAGTGCACACAGCTGCAGGGAGACGCCACGGGCCATATTGGACCTGAAAAACAAAGAAATAAACATAAGTTTAGCAAAATAAACAAAATGGCTTACCTCCAACAGCAAAACAGCAGCATACATACCTGTCTGAACCACTTCGTGCACAGCAGTGCACACAGCTGCACGGAGACGCCACGGGCCATATTGGACCTGAAAAACAAAGAAATAAACATAAGATTAGCAAAATAAACAAAATGGCTTACCTCCAACAGCAAAACAGCAGCATACATACCTGTCTGAACCACTTCGTGCACAGCAGTGCACACAGCTGCACGGAGACGCCACGGGCCATATTGGAACTGAAAAACAAAGAAATAAACATAAGATTAGCAAAATAAACAAAATGGCTTACCTCTAACAGCAAAACAGCAGCATACATACCTGTCTGAACCACTTCGTGCACACAGCTGCACGGAGACGCCACGGGCCATATTGGACCTGAAAAACAAAGAAATAAACATAAGATTAGCAAAATAAACAAAATGACTTACCTCTAACAGCAAAACAGCAGCATACATACCTGTCTGAACCACTTCGTGCACAGCAGTGCACACAGCTGCACGGAGACGCCACGGGCCATGTTGTACCTAGAAAAGAGAGGAAAAAAACCTAAGATTAGCAAAATCAAAAAGATATATTACCTCAAACAGCAAAAGAGCAGCATATCGGGACCAGTTCGTGCACAACGGTGCACACAGCTGCAAGGAGACGCCACGGGACATATTGGACCTGAAAAACAAAGAAATAAACATAAGATTAGCAAAATAAACAAAATGGCTTACCTCCAACAGCAACATACATACCTGTCTGAACCACTTCGTGCACAGCGGAGCACACAGCTGCACGGAGACGCCAGGGGCCATATTGGAACTGAAAAACAAAGAAATAAACATAAGATTAGCAAAATAAACAAAATCGCTTACCTCCAACAGCAAAACAGCAGCATACATACCCGTCGCAACAACTTCGTGCACAGCGGAGCACACAGCTGCACGGAGACGACACGGGCCATGTTAAACCTGAAAAACAAAGAAATAAACATAAGATTAGCAAAATAAAAAAAATGGCTTACCTCTAACAGCAAAACAGCAGCATACATACCTATCTGAACCACTTCGTGCACAGCAGTGCACAAGGTTGCACGGAGACGCCACGGGACATATTGGACCTGAAAAACAAAGAAATAAACATAAGATTAGCAAAATAAACAAAATGGCTTACCTCTAACAGCAAAACAGCAGCATACATACCTGTCTGAACCACTTCGTGCACAGCGGAGCACACAGCTGCACGGAGACGCCACGGGCCATATTGGACCTGAAAAACAAAGGAATTAACATAAGATTAGAAAAATAAACAAAATCGCTTACCTCCAACAGCAAAACAGCAGCATACATACCCTTCGGAACAACTTCGTGCACAGCGGAGCACACAGCTGCACAGAGATGACACGGGCCATGTTAAACCTGAAAAACAAGCATTTACAATGCAATGGTCTCGGCATTATTAAAGGTAGAGCTATTGGCATTAAGAGGATGCTGAGAGGGGACCCATAAGCGTGAACGGGAAAAAGGCTAGTGATTGTGCATTCCCCATGAGTGTAGTAAAGGAAAAGGGGAATAAATGCCCGCAGTGATGCACAACTGATTGCGCGTGCCGGGAAGCTGCTCACACATTCCAACAGTTATTGGAAATCAAATCCCTGTCCAGTCCACATAATTTTCTCTGCATATGACTAAAAACCTAAGACAGCCTTGTTATTTTTACGAAACCGTGTATAATAAAAGTATCCGATTGATAAAAGGTTATTAAACTTGACAGCCCTTAAGTGATCCAAGAAGTAAATATTAAAATGAAGTTTCAACAACACCAAACTTGACAGCCCTTAAGTAAATCAAGAAGTAAATATTAAAATGAAGTTTCAACAACACCAAATTGTCAAGGGAGGCCCAAGGCAGTAGTACAGATTACGATGCGATTTAATGTTCGTCCTTCGGGCAAGGTTTGTTGCTATAATGGAGAGGAAAAGCCCTGCATATTCGCCTTTAAATAATTAAACAAAGCGCTGGAAACGAGGGTTAATTTGCCGTGCACGCTCACAATATTAGCCTTTATGGAGTAACATTCAAGGTCAGTCACATCAGGTTTTTTAATGTTGTCTTTTGTGGCCCGACTTCCCCAAGCTATAAAAGAGAGGCCTGTCCACAGAATGTCAATAACAGGCCCTCTGACACCGCGCTATTTATAAGAGATACAAAACATAGTGGCGTGCGGCGCGTTGCCTTCAAGAAAAACTAGACCTGGATGCCTGCATGTCTATTCACTTATTTAGGGAACATTTATCGTTTACTAAACACACAACATCACCCCAAAGAATGCCTATGGTCTTGCGGGCTATGGAAGCATTTCTAGGGATCTCAGCACGCCCCTTGGGCTACAGAGGTGGGGGCTGGCCAGTAAGGTGGTAGTGTAAATGGTCGTAGCGGTGCGTGCAACGAACGGTGCAAGGGTGGGCACATCAGCACATGGACACTGGAGTCTGGCATCCACTGGCTAAACTATTCTCCAGGTCTTGCTTGCTATTGGGCACCATCTACTGCTGACTCCATAAGGCAACTGCCTCATCTATCCTTATGGGAGCAATAACTTGGTGTGCATTATCACTTGACTGTGTAGAGTGGTATGGCATAGAACTCTTGGATGTAGTCAATGATGTGGAACAGACACACACAGGCACAAACACAAGCACACCCACACATACACAGAGGAGCACACACACAAGCAGACACAGGGACACACACAAGCACACACGGATACACATACAAGCACATACACAAACACACAAGCAGACACAGGGACACACACAAGCACACACGGATACACATACAAGCACATACACAAACACAGAGGAGCACACACACAAGCAGACACAGGGACACACACAAGCACACACGGATACACATACAAGCACATACACAAACACAGGCATACACAAGCGTACGTACAGACTCACACACAGGCGCACACACACACAGGCAAAGTGGCAGTCTGCAGAGGTAAGAGCATCAGGGCAGTGAGACGGGTGGGGTGAAGTCGGGTGTTGGAATTCAACAGACGACGGGATAGGCAATATTTAAATTTTAAAAACACTTACCTTGAGCTCGCCGTATCACCATTAAATTGAAAGGTAAAACACTTGGTTTCTTGTCCCACGCAGGAAAATGAGTTTCTAAACTGTGCGAGTTGTTTTACAAACACCTTAAGTCTCAGAACGTGCGTACTCAAAGCTTTTCCCGGGTGCTGACAGGTTTGCTTTTGCTGCTATTCAAGGAATAGAATGCAGTTTAAAAAAGCAATTTTAGCTGTGTTATTTCCGTGTAAGCTTTCTTCACAGACTGTGATTCAACTTGTCACATATAGCCAACTTTTAGTTGCTTTCAATAGACATCTTATCTACCATATAACGAGATTGTGGTGAGCGTAGAGCCAACCATCTGTGCACCGTTGGTTGTCGGCTGCCATGTTAAAACATGAAGCTCATTTGGCTCTTTGTTGAAAAACAATATAATAACAGCAGCGCGGCCAGCATGTTAATACATGAAGTGTGTGAGGTGCTCTGTTGGCAAAAAATTACTAAAAAATTAAATATTTGTTAAAAAAAAAAAAGGGAAGGCATCCTCCACATGGTTTTCCTATTTATTTACTTTTGTACAAATCGCATCACAGCCTGCTTTAGCTATAGATGTTTAAAGCTTCAGGGTAACGTGCCGTGATTGCTACAAAAGTAAATAAACGGAAAAGAAATGCGGCGGCGCCAGATTTCTTTTCTCTTTATTTAATTTTGCAGCTATCGCGGCATGCCACACTTTAGATTTAAACCAGTGAGACTAAAGCGTGGCAAGACACAAATGCTAAGAAAACAAATGAATACAAAAAACTGTGGGCGGATGACTTTACAGCTACCAATAAAGTAAATAAATGCAACCCAAAAAAACGTTTTACTTTGCAATTTTTACAGTAAGGCAGATTTTAAAACAATTACCTCCTCTGCAGCGTCAGGGTTTCAGAAGCCGGCCATTATGTCATGCCAGCTTTGTTATGCCATCATTCAAAACACGTTTGTGAATGTGTGTGTAAGAGTGCAGCGCCTCAAAGCCTTGACGCTGTCAGCTGCCTCTGCTTCATGCCAAAATTAAGCACGGCTGCAATGACACCACATGGGCGGCTGAATCGTGAAAGTGACTGCCGTTTATAGAACTGAAATCAAGGGCACTCACTGGATTGTGGAAAAAATGAAGGGAGATAGTTTCCTTGGGAGTGTGAACACGCGTCAGAGCAACATTTTTATGTGAGTGCGTGGAAGCGCCACCGGACGTGATTACATCCTTGATAACGTTGGGCCAGTGTTATCCTTAAAGCACAAAGGCAGCGGCAGAGTAGAAGGGCGCCGAGATAGCTCCACATTTGTTTATGTAACTGAAATGAAGAGCAGCAGAAAAACTTCAAAATGCCTGTCGCCGATACTGGCTTTGCAAATGCGGACAATAATAAAAGCTACCAGCGGGAGGAGGGCGGGGACAAACGGAACGGTAAAAAAAAATGAAGAATGAAACTCACCCCTGAGAAGCCACACCGCCACAAGCATCAAGAAAACAGACAGTGGGAGGGGGGCGGGAACAAAGGGAACGGGTTGCGAATACCCGACCCGGCTGGGAAGGATAAGCTCCGAAAGGGAGCAGCCGCACCTCCATGGCCGCCACAAACAGCAACACAACGGAGGGCGGGGACAAACGGAACGGGGACGCGGACAACAGGAAAGGGGGCGGGAAGATGGGCAACACGGCCAATGGGAGGGGGGCGGGAAAGCAACACAACAGACAGCGGGAGAGGAGCAGCATTAAACACACATTAGCATTAGCAGTTACAAAAAATAAATAATAAAAAGGCCTTACCTCATACTCGCAATGAACACAAAAACAAAATGCCGTGACAAATGCTGTGACGAAAAAAGGGGCGGGTGACGCAAAAAGGGGGCGGGACTTAAAAAAAGGCACGGGAACGCCCACGATTTGCGTCCGGACGGGGGAAAGAGTGACGGACAACAATGTCTACCAATGGCTAGCCTCCATTTATGGAGCTAGCCAATGTTAGACTAAGGCGGGACATTGCCACATAGTGTAGATCAACAGATTTCGCCTGCGCCAACGCTGCTGCGCAGCGGACGCCAGGCAAAACCTAAAAACGAGCAGCTGTACCATGGGGATGAGTGGACACGTATATGTATAGCACTGTCTGATGAAAAGTATACTGTCTCCTTATCGGCTGCTGCCCCGCCTCCCTTTCCCTCTATAGAGAATGGAATACCATTAGTCTTGACAGTAACAGCGCAGACAATCTCGATCTAAAACATGGAGTGGTGCATTGGTCCCATCACTCGGTGAAAGATTGAGCACCCATGACCAGATTTATTTGGCTTATAAATATTGCTGAATAACATGCAATGCACGCCCTCTTTTCGCCCGTACTTGCAATAAGGGTATACGAAATCCCACCCGTACAGAACGGGACCTGCAATGCAGGCAAAACAACGCACACGGGATTATTATAAAATGAGATAATGGTGGTCTCGTTACCTGCTGCATCTAGGGGAAAGGGGGCGCGGTAGCACGCTTTACCTGGAGAAATGGCAACAGCGATGCGGCAGGCGGTGTTGTGGCGAGGGTCCTTCGCCGGGTCTGCTCTCCGCCCAGGCTCAGCATGGACATTGTAGGCATGGAAGTTGATTGTGAGCACAAATAGGGACCGGCCTGTAATACGGTTGTCAACCTTCTTTTTGGTGAATTGAGTTTTCTTATTGTTTGGAACGTGTTGATCGTCTTTGAACTTCACACGTTCTTCCTTTTGTTCTGATCATCCTCGTCTTTCCGATTTCTGTGATGAAGTCTGATAGGTACGAGAGGAACGTGTATCAGTATCTTGATAACTATCAGGTTTCCTCAAATTATCCCTATTCCTGAGGTTATACCTCCTTTCAGAGGCTCCTTTTGAGGAGACCTACCTCGGGATTGAGAATGCTTCTCTTTAGAAGTTTGTTTAGTGTTCTCCCACTTCTTTTTAAGAGCAGTGAGAGTGTTTTAAAAAAAAGACCTTTTCAGGACTTTATCAGCTGAGGTTTTACTGGTTTACCACCCAAACTGTCTCTACCTAGTTCTTCATAGGATTTTTCAATTATTCTGGCTAGTTCCTGAGGTTGCTCCGTTACATCAAATTCTCTTAACTTTTGGCGGATCGCCATAGATGCTGCTTCACCTTTAATATTAGCTAATATTATTGTTGAGACCTGTTTCAAATCTTTCAGTAATTTCATACGTAGATTTAAAGCAGGCTCTGCCCCGTATTCATTTTGAATCTGTTTCAGGACGTCTGTATTACCGCCATAGACGGAACACCATGTGTTTTTGTGTAGATTGCAGCAAAGACTGTACCCAAATTGTCGCAGTCTTCCAGGTGTGGTGCGATCCCCATTGGTAAATAGATTGTTAAAATCCTGTGTTTCTCATGAGGGGTAGTATCGGGAAATACTGCCTCGATTTGAGTAATTTTTTGTGCTATCCAGAATGGAATTTGTTCCCTTTTAACAGATAATTTACCAATGACTGATTGTATAGTCTGTGGTGTGATTTTGTTTGTGTTCCCCTGGTAAGGAGTGTGTTGTGGAATCCTTATAGGAGGTTGGACTGTTAGAGTCTGCATGACATATTGAACCAATTGTCTATATATTTGTATTAGTTGTTTTAGTTGAACTAATAGGGCATCACCTGACATTTCTTCAATGCCAGAATATGGTGTATAGCTGGCTAGCTCCAGGTCTACCTAGTGGACCGAGCCTGGTAATGTGATTTTGATGGTGTAGGGCGCCTTTAAACCAGAGTGCATGCTCTTGGTAAGTTAGTGGAATTTCAATATCCTCGAAAGGAACGCATTCCATTGGATGTTCTTCTACTTTGTAGAAGTGAAACACATGTGTTACTGAATTTGATTCAGGGAAGATAATCCATGAATAGAATACCTCTGTCTGCCGATATTCGTGTGCTTCTATCACAAAAACTACCCTACCACCTCTTGATGATGGGCCATTTGTTATAAGTTTTATAGTGATGGCTTTCCTTATATTTTCTGGGATGATTATAGCATCCAAGTCATCTTGTTGGAAACCTTTAAAGTCTAAGCCGGGTAGGGCTGCAGCTCCACCGGTTGCGTTGTTGTCTTCTTCGGTCATTGTTTAATGAAAGTTGCAGAGCAAGTTTCAAGGAAACAAAGATAAGGTGCACAATATTTTGAAACACTGTATCCTTCAACGTTGAATGAACCAAAAACTAATACATAGGAATTTTCGTCCTACTCAGTTATGGCGGATATTTTATCCTTTTGCCCACTCCAGACTTCTATTGGAGTGTTTTACGGGAAAAAGGAGTCTCTGAGAAAAGCACGACTGAGTTACTTTAGTATCTAGCGTTAAATTAGTGCCTTACCAAACGTTGGGTGCCATGTAGTGTAGTTCCTATATTCCCAATAGGCTCTGCGCATTGGAATAATATATCCTATAATTTAGACGTAGGACTGAGGTCGACTAGGTCTCTATCGAATATATTAAACTTAACAGTAAATGCCAGCTACCTCAGAGGTCACTAGAAACTTTCTCGAATTCACAAGAAGAGATTAGTTTCTAACAACCGCATAAACATGACAACTTTGTTTCCCAAGAATCAGAAAAAGTATCTCTAGAGTCGCGGAAACAATAGATAAATATTTCACTCAGACACTCGTGCATGCTTCGTTTCTACAGAGGTGCAGAGAAATAGAGAGACGTGCGTTTTCAATAAACGGTTTTATTGAACAGGCTTCTTTCTCATGCAAGAAAAGTGAACTGCTACAATCGTAAGGCAGAATGCAAAGTATAATGCGTACAGCAAGAACAATATTATAAAAATAATTCTATTAGAGCATTGTATGGTTTATAAACCATATATATAAATACATACATAAATAACAAGGGCTAAAAGTACTCAACTGGTGCTTCTAAAATACGCCTACCCCAATGTACCTAACCTAAGTCTAGTACACAGGAAGGAGTAAGTGTGGTGTAGCATAGGTTTAGTTTTACTTTGCCAAGAATCTATCCAAGGTTTCTCTAGGCTCTAATCAGCTCCATACCTTTAGTTTATATTGAAGGAGTTCTGGTAGCTCAGTCTCGGGACTCGATTTCCCAGCACCCCGCAAGGGGAGCTTGGAAACACTGGAGCTGGATTCTCGCCGAGAGAAATTCAGCCTCTCGATCAGTGCGTCAGCTGAAGGATTGACTTCCTTTGGCACTTGCTGTAGCGAGCTGCGTCGGGCAAGAAGATAGTCGAACTGCTCCGAACCACCGTGTCTTGCAAGAGCAAGTGAAGGCATATTTATACCTTGAAGGTGTCTAGTTTGACGTAAAGTCGGGCATAATAACATCAGGAAAGAACCCCAAGGGAATAGTAGTTCTTTGTAAAGTACATGAGTTCTTGGACAAATCAATATTCAAGCAAGGGAAGGTCCCTGACTGCTTAAGCCGATTTTCCAAGAAATCGTTATGACGTTTTGATACGGGTGGAAGTATCCATGCCTGTATTTGGTCTGCATGAGCTATGTCTAAATAAGGAAAATATTTCTATGCCTATATTAGGGCAGTGTGAATTGTACCTATATAAGGGTATGAATCGGGAAAATGCACTTGGATCCTAAACCGCCATACAACAATAGGTCAGGGAGGAGGATGGAGGAAGAGCCTCTGGTCAAGAAGGTCATCAGCTGGCGTCTGTTAACATTCTAGAACGCTCAGCTGATGGCAGGGGGGAGAGAGTACGGGGTGAGGAGAGGGACAAAATAGTTACAGTAAAACACAACATAGCCATGAGGTAAGTTGTAAATAAGAGGATTATTAGCTTGGTTACAGGATGGTAGTCCATTAGTTAAGCCCCACCAGGAGCAGCATCCTTGATGCTCAGCCCACACTCTCCAACTGTCTTCCTCTCCACTCCACCAGGCACTCCAGCATTCCACTCTCTCATCATGCATTCTAGCATTCCACATATACATCACATTCATATTGGCTGAGCAGCAGGGAATGGGTAACCAGGAAAAGGATGCATTTAAAGGCAATCAAGGTATAACATAATGCAACAGTGTAATGTGCTTGGCTTATTGCATTGTCATACGAGTCGACTCTTGAGTGAACATGCAGTGGCATTGTAAACTCTTTACAATAACGCTTGCATTACATTTTACTTTATAGATCCCTTCACTGAGGATCTCTCTTAACGGCTATATCCATCACAGAACGTAGGTTGATAGTTGGGCGGCCATCAAAAATGACACAAGGGACATGTACATTAACTCTTAGAAACCAACTAATGTTAAACCATGTGTCCGCTATCACTCACTCTCTTCTCTCCACTACTGAACAGACAGAATAAGAGGGCCACTCTGGTCAGTCACTCATGAGTGACACTAAACTCTTCCCACAAGACCTCTGCAAACTATTGCGATCAAGCACTTCCTCACAGATGGTACCCGTTCGGTAAAGCGCTTTGGCGACGCGTCAGAGGCATGAAGCTCTATATAAGCACAATTAACATTACAGTTGAAGAGATATAAAATCGTCAGGTTTCACCCAATAGTTGAGAAAACTACACCATAAATGACAAATTTTCCAAAATAGAAAGAAGAGTAATCAGTCTGCAGAGATTAGAAAAGTCTGCATTTGACATAGATTGTAACTGTTTTTAGATTATCTACGTGTTAACACTTTGTATAAAACCTAATTAGAGGAAGGTTTTTACCGCGGAGGGCGAGCTAATTAAAACTGTGAGAGGATAACATCGGCTCCCTGTCCCGTTCCACTTCAATCATCGCCGTATTTGCATACCGATTACTAAATTCCAAATTATCACCGTGTTAATTTAACTATCACATTGCGCAACATTTGCCATGAACTACAACGCCCAAAAATCCAGTCACAGCCGCGGTTTGCCCGCTGGGTAGAGCAGTCTATCTTGCTTTGTTTCATACACGCAGCACCCAGTCAGAACTAAAATACCCATACTACCTACTGACAGCTTAGAAATGGCGTTGTGACGTTGCATCCTCTTTCACCACGACCGCCCCCTGACAGAGAGATTGCATGTCGGGTATTGTAATGTAGCAGACACCATGCTCGCGTTGATTGACCATCGGTCTACTGCACTTGAGAACTACAAGACCCAGCCACCCCTCCTAATCCACTGGCCTCCGGGCTTGTGCTCCCGCGCTCTCCGAGAGCCGCATGGTCGGTGTTTGTGCGCGCTGACGTCACGGCGCCTCTCGCGCCGCTGCTCTGTCCTCGCTAACACCGTCCTGTGCCATCGCGCGCTGCTTGCTGAAGATGTCGGGGGACGATGAGCCGCAGGAGCAGACCATCGCCGAGGACCTGGTGGTGACCAAGTACAAGATGGGAGGCGACATCGCCAACCGTGAGTCTCGAATGGATATGGTTGGACAGGCTTTGTATAGATCCACCTAGGGTGACGGGTGCCGGGACACGCGTGGGCGGTGATCCCCTGGGACGACTAGGCCGCTGTTGAGTGGGACTCGCCGCATGCTCTTGTTGTCACTTTTCTGGAGAGCGGTGGGCATGCGTGGCTTCCGGCCGTCTATCTCTTATGACCCTAGTAGGGCCTCGTGTTCTTGGGCTCCCTGCCCTCCTCCTCACTGAAATGGAAGTTGTACTACCAAACCTTATTTATATTGCTATCTTCGGTCCACGCGAGTTCTTCTGTAGTTGGCAAATATGAGGAAATGAGTATAGCATATTTAATCACTCTCCAGAAACCTATTTTATTGAAAGCCATTCTTCCAGAAGCGGGCCTCCTGGTGTTTAAGGACCTACTTGTAGAGGTAACAAGTGGATGCAGATCTGTCAAAGGGGGGTGCACGTGCTACGGTGGAGCGAATGTCGCTATCTGATCCTTTTTCTGGACTCGAGTGTGTGCGCCCCTTTTAGACTCCTCACATAAGGGAGGGCTTGTCTGCCCCGAGTTTTAAATTCTGGCGGACTATGCCGCTTACTTCCCAGATTCTTCCCCTTACTGCTTTACTTAACTTTCTTTCTGCTTCCCTGTATTTCGAAGCCATTTGCTTACCCACGCCTTGTGTTGGACGCGGGGTTGGTCAGCGCCAGCAGCGTCATATTACTGCTGCAGATGGGGGCGGGTTATTGGGACCACTAACGCACTTAGCTCTTTTACCCATGAATTTTACTATCTGTTAAAGCACCAAGCACGTTACATACTGTGATGTTTGGACACTTCATCCTTTACTGTAGTTATCGAATTCGTCAAGCACTTTCACACAACAGGGCGCACTTGACTACCTAATATCAGTACTGTATCCTACCATAAAGCTCCAAGCACTTTAACTTACTGGGCCTAATAGATCATGGCTAAGAATTGCTGTCGATCCGACCATCTCTCCCACCAACAAACTCGTTGATACTGGGATTGAGGAGTTAAAAACACATGGACATTATTGTAGTTTTAAACAATGAAGTGGTTATCTTTTTTGTTTTAATTGTTAGTTTTAGTTAACTTGACGATAAAGTTATACGTTATACATACAGCGTCAAATTTCTCTTGGGTGAAATCAGTAGGATCGACAAAACGCTCATATCCATAGGGAGATTAACTCGCGTTTTCTTTGGTGTTTTCACCGTCCCACTGTGCATGTAACGTAGGGGTTGGCGTCACTCCGATTTCAATGGAATGCATTTCGATAGCACATTTTGGGCTGGGGCTACCCTGAGGTTAGTTGTATAGTAGTGAGTTTGGGGAGGGGATTATTAACTAAACTTTTGCATTGGCGTTCCTTTCTGTACTGGACACTCTAAACGTCATATCCCCATCAGCTCTTTGATCGGGCCTGTTAACCAATAAATATTTGGTGTAGCGTCACGACTGGCCGTTTTCCAGTCACTAATAAGCCTGAATCTGTGACGGGCACATGTCACTAAGCAATAATAGGGATGCTGTTGAGTAAAGTCCTCCAAGGTTCATACAGTGACCTAAATACATTTATCAGGTAAGCGCTTTGCCTTTAGAATAGATAGCGTACGTACTGAGCTGAAAACAGTATCTGTTGTTCCGACCTTCAAGACTTAAGTTCGAATCCAACACAGAGTAAGCATTATGTTCTTTGGGTGGGTACACTGAACACTTGTAACTTGGGTAGTAGTATTTCCCTATTTATAACACAAGCAAGACTGGTAAGGGGCCTTAAAGGCAGGTTATGGGGCTTCTTTCTCCTTTGGTGTATGGGTTCTAATTGTACGGCCAATAATGCCTATGGGTTTCTTTAGATACGAGTTCAGAGGCACCAAACCATTTAAATCATCCTGGAATAACGCGCTACCCCTGTGGGACAGGCAAAGAGGGAGTGTCGCAGATAGCCCATTCCTCGTTCATTCAGGTTTTATAAATGAGCTGTTATATGTGCACTATTTGATTCAATGCCTGATTCCCCATGTTACTCATGTTTTGATTTGTTACCTTTCCCTCAAATTGTAAAGCGCTCTGATATCCTTCGGGATCAAGTTTGGGCTATATAAAACTTCATAAATAAATAGTTGTCTTCATTGAGCTAAAGGAAAAAAGTAAAAGCTGCTCACGTCATATATAAAGATGCGGTGTAGGCACTCTGGCCCGACATTTAAATCATCGGACTCAGTCGGTTTTGAGCTGTCTATTCACTTTGCAGTCGAAACATGCATACAGTCTATCTGCAGAATAAAGCATACATCCGGTACTTGTAAAGCCCCTAAGGGTCTCAAGACGCTGGGCCATCCGGGAGATTAAATGAGTATTGCCCAGAGCTGGCCGCTGCGCCACATCGCTCCCATAGGTCAGCTCACCGTTGGCGTGCTGCTTCGCACTGCAAGAGGTGACCTATGCTATACTTGGCAAGATACTGTTTAATCACGTAGGTGTGCTGCACCTGGTAACTATTTGGATACTTCAACCCACAACACGCACATTTTTCGGGGGTCTCCTTTTACTTTTAACCATTTGAAGACGCTGTTCATTGGAGTGTAACATCTCTCCGCTTCGAGAAGCTGACTAAACGAGTAATGATTACATTACCTTTTCCCTTAGTATAGAATTGGAGTACAGGAAATCTGGAGCCTTCAGATCTGACTCCCGAGTAGTTTGTCTACGCAATATTTTGGACGTCCATTTATTTTTACTAATATCACATTTTGGTGGCCATGCGCAGGCATTAACCCGCTACTCGCCTCCAGACCACACATTGGGCAGTGGCGGAATCAAAGCAAAGGTTCAGTGGTAGAGCGAGTTTGCTGATGTCTATTCACTCAGTCTGCACTTCAGCTCCCTTCAGTCTGACTGAAAGACGAATCGTATTGTTGTGGGAACAAAAGTGCCGCATTTTGCGACGCACGAGTACTCGTTTCGCCTGTTGACATATTGTATGAGTCCTCTGTCGCAACATATAATTCTCAGTGTACTGTGGCGCTCATTATATGTTCTCTAAGGCTCGCCATGCATCATTTTAATGAGCCCGTTTACCTTGCGTGATGCCTTGTGTGCATCATATTTTGCAGTGTGCCATTGCATTAAGAAACGTGCCGTTTGTTGTTTATCTTTAACATTCTACATTGATGGGACATCGACGCAAGCAAACGGACGTCGCACCCAGGGGGTGCGGTTTACAAATGCAGATATGCCATTACAAAATGTCGTGGGTCAGGCGGGATGAATGCACGTGTAGGGGGAGCATCCCTGTAAGTTGTGGCACCAAGTACCACGCGATTTCCGCATGGCCTACTGGAGCAGGGATTTCTCTGCCCATATCCTTTCTCTTGGCGGGAACCATGCTGTTCCTTTGTTGGTTTCAGAGACGCCTTTTGTTGCCAGTACGTGCAGGGGCCAGCATTTTATTTGTTGCAACAGTCACCCGACCCTGGCTTGCAGGCATCACGTTTCAAGTCCAAACCTGACGCATAGTGTTTCCTCATCACTGAAATTAAAGGTGTCCTGCTCGGCTTTTCTTAATTGGACCCATAATTGCTTAAGGGAAAGGCTTAATACTTGCTCCAAGACCTTTGTGAGTCTCCGGTTACATCTGCATCATCAGACAGCAAAACACACAAGATGATGGACGGAATGTTGCACAATGGCAAAACATTCACCCCCAGTCACAGATCTGGGTTTAATACATCGTTATTTTGCCAGGATAGCTTGACTCCAGTGGCTTAGTGAGCACGGGACCCACGTCTGGGTATACCCTTCCCACATAGGGTGAACAGCAAAACACACAAGATGATGGACGGAATGTTGCACAATGGGGTGAATGTATGACATTGTTCTGCATTCTGTCCATCAACTGTTGTTTTTGCATTTGTAACCCCGAGTGGGGAGTGGGATGGGTATGCTCAGACGTGAGTCCCATGCTCTCCATGCCACTGGAGTCAAGCTATCCTGGCTGAAGACGGCTGATAGCCAGAAACAGGTCCTTGGATGCTTGATTCCGGTCCAGGAAAGACATGGCTTGGCAGTTCGGGCTGGACTGTTCCCATGAGGCACAGGGTCAAGGCTGATTTGCATATGTTCATGTCAAAACTGGGGTGGTGTGGTGAGCAAAACAATGATGGATTTAGGCCCAGATCTCTGTACTGGGTTGAATGTATGACATTGTTCTGCATTCTGTCCATCAACTGTTGTTTTTTGCATCATCAGACAATCATTAATTCTTCTCGCGTTGAGACACTAAGACTGTATAGGACTCCTTTCAGTCTCCCACCTCACCACCTGTTGTGCTGATTGTTCCCATTACACTTAAGAAATACAAGGGTGCGAGTTGCAGGTGTAATGCCAGGAACAGCTACTTTTTTCTTCTAACGGAGCATGGCTGCTGAAGTGACCTTGCAAAAGGCAGCTTCCCTTACTGGAGTGGATCCCTAACTGCCAAGTTGAAAAGTTTGTCCATGCATGTGCCTGGTGGTTGGCCTACAATACTGGAGTGATTAGTGCTTGTTTTAGTTAAACAACAACTTCTCACCGGAGGCAATGCGAGACAGCATTCAGTCACCCTAATTCTATGATGTATGTCACTTTAATAAGTCCCCCTGCAGTTGATGCTGTAGGAACAAAGTTCCTTTTTTGTGAGAACATCCGCCAGAAAGTGTGCAGCTCAGCAGTGCATACTCACTCATTAACTAATGATGTGGTTTCACACCGAGTGCCGGGAGCGAAAAGTTTGAATCTCTAATAACGCAACTCTAATAACGCTGCCCTGCATGTCATATACCCTGCGGCAGGTTTGTCTTTATGTACGCAAATACGATACTGTTGAATATACACCTAAGGTCATTCACCACACGGCTGACGCTGCCAGGTACTGATGCCTGCTTAAAAAGACATCTCGGCTCTAGAGGAATTTTGTGTGTTTAATACTATTCAGGGGTAGCGGAGGACATATAAGGTAACACACGCATTTAGATAATTTGCATCCCTGGCACCAGATGAAAACTGAATAATTATTGATGCAATATTCCCAAAGTCACTTGTTTTTTGCCTTCTTTTGTTATGCATTTTAAACTTTCCTAGTCCTTGCATAAATAAACCTACTTTTAAATAAAAAAGGGATGCGCATACTGTTCTGCCTTTAGTGTGGCTAACGTGGTAAATGCATTTTTTACTGTGATTGCAAATAAAGCAGTAGCCTCTTGTCTTTCAGGGGTCCTCCGGACTGTAATCGATGCCGCCACCTGTGGGTGCTCGGTCCTGAGTCTTTGTGAGAAGGGTGATGCTCTGATCATGGAGGAGACCGGTAAAATCTTCAAAAAGGAGAAGGAAATGAAAAAGGGTGAGACCTCGCCTCATGCCTGCAACATGTAAACCGCGCTGTGCTTTTGGAATTTGTCTTGAACGTACCTTCTCTTCGTCATAACGAGGCTGACATTAAACTGCCTGTTTTGTATCTACCTGAAACCGTGTGTGTCAGGCACTTCTTATTGTGCACAGTAAATCTGTGCTGCACACACTTCCATATGGACTAAGAGCACAGGCTGGCACATGAATGGCTGACTGAGTTAGTTGTCGTAACTGAATTGCTACTTACATTACCCATCTTTTCTACAGCATACTTTATTTTCATTTGTTTTCTTGCATTCCACTTAGTTGAAAAGAAATCTTGTAGCCACTCTAGGTGTGTTTTCTTTGTGCAGTGAGTGGCGGGGTACTTTATTCATCATGTGTGCTGTCCACTTTGCATATCGGCAACTTGTATAATTCATACCCTTAAAAAGGTTTAGCTTGCTGCATCTTTTGCTTTGCTCCAGCCAGAGTTAATGCTTTGCATCGTGCCCAGCACCTAATTTCCCCAGAGTTAGGCACAGTTCTGCCTCCACCTGCTCCCAGCTTCATTATCCAACCTGTCCTTCTCTTCACAGGTATTGCTTTCCCAACCAGTATATCTGTAAATCATTGTGTCTGCCACTTCTCTCCCTTGAAGAGTGACCAAGATTATTTACTCAAGGAAGGGGACTTGGTCAAAATGTGAGTATGTTGCAGTCTTTCCACGTGTCAGTTTTAATTAAGTATGTTCTCTGGTTTACGCTATATTTAAGGCTAAGGTGGTTGATTTCTTCCAAACAGGCTTTATTCTTGCCTAGCATAAGATCTGTACGCGGAGCATTGCACAGACTGCATTCTCAAGGGTCTAGCAGAGGCTGTGTCCCAAGACATGTAGTGCTCATTAATTAGCTGTCTGGCTTTTCTTTATATGTGCCCTATTTTACCAGTGTCTTTATGGCTAGCCCCCTTTTAGTCACTTGTATTGAGATCTTTCCGGTTTCTTTGCAACCATGTCCGTTTACTTACAGACACACAAATCAACCATCACATATAAACGCTGTCGTGTAGCACCAATTACATTTAGTTGAAGGCAAGAAATCAGCAAAATGTCTCCGGTGGAATGCAGGTGTAAAGGACTCCTACGTGTTCTTTACTTACATAGTGCCGCTAGACCGGCTATCATAAGGCCAGTCACTTAAAAAATGTATTTGTGTATATAATTTTTTTTTATGAGCCTATTGACTGTCCTGTTTTAAGCCCTGGCTTGGCGTCACAGCTGCCTGCTTAACATGTTGCAAATTCTTTTAAATATAGTGGGCTTTGTCTCTACTCCGAGAACTGTTACTGTCACCGTGCTATTGGGTATTCATGATGCATTCGTAGAGTTCTTCTATTGGAACTCGCGAGAGACTACTTCGGGTGGCGGTTGGTGACATAAAAGAAACAGTGTGGCACTACATCCTTAAAATTACATTAAAATAAACATCTGAAACAAGTTTCACATACCTTTTCCTGCAATACATCTTCTATGCTCTCCAGTCCCTTGCTCCAGACTCCTCCATGCGTGAGGAAGTCACAGCCAACTACCTTATCCAGTCCAGACACTGCTCTTTTGCTGTTAACAATGTTTTTTTTTTTTTTTTTGAAATTCTTTTTATTGTTGCATCAGGTGAATCATTAGTACCATGCACAATACATCGCGGGGGGGCGTCAACATTCCGCTCTACCCGCCGTTACGCAACTTTTGAAATAGACAGTTACATTGCATTCATCCTGACGAACTTATCCTTCTTCAGTTCCACCCCGAACTCCCCCCCCCCCCCCATCAACTATAAAGAAAGGTAGTAACTGAGGGACCTCACCTCGAAGCCCCCCCCCACCCAACTCCCCCCCCCCCCCCAGCAGCATGAAACCTTCCACCCACTCTCTCCCCCCCCCCCCCCGCCCCTCATGGCTCTCTCGGTCCTCGAATTTGTGTGGCAATGAGTATAAGCACTCCCCATGGCCCTAGCCTTCCAGTGCACATTTGCCGGGATCAGCGACCTACACACCATGACTGTGCTTCATCCTACCACCCGCCCACTACCCCCTCCCGGTCCCACCCTCCTACTCCAGTCCATGGTAGTGCCTCCACTTGGCCCATATTTTTCTAAATTTTCGAGGGCACCCCCTAGCTTTATACGTAACACGTTCAGCTGCCATATACATATCCAGGCCTCTTCTCCATTCCTCGAGATTTGGTTTCCCAGGCGCCCCCCACAGTCTTGCAATGTCCCTTTTGGCGACCACCAGGGCCAACAGCAAAAAGATGAGCAAATATCGCGTGATATCCACCTCCGTGGACATTCCCAAGAGCGCCAACTTGGGGTCCCTGGGTATCTCCACCTCCAGTATCTCACTCAATTCGTTAAAAATCTCGCCCCAATATTCCTGTATCACAGTGCATCCCCATATGATGTGAAAGAAGTCACCCGTTGGGTGCTGGCATCGTAGACATGCGGTGTTAGCAGCCCTCCCCATCCGGAAAAGCCTCACCCTGTCAAAGTACGCCCGATGAAGGACCTTAAACTGAA
Source organism: Lissotriton helveticus (assembly GCF_964261635.1). Lineage (NCBI taxonomy): Eukaryota > Metazoa > Chordata > Amphibia > Caudata > Salamandridae > Lissotriton > Lissotriton helveticus. The sequence continues at coordinate 1,469,857,276 of NC_136057.1, read as the reverse complement.
TGAGACGAAGCCTCGATTTTATGGCCACTTCTCGGGGGTGCATGAGTATGAGATCCCAGTCTAGGTCCTCTAGCGTGCCCACATCCGCCTCCCACCTCTCCCTGAGGACCTGTAGATCTCCCAACATGTTATTTGTCAATGTTTTGTAGGTCATGGATACTGCCCCTCTCTGCATCTGCTCTTGCAGCAGGCGGCCCTCAAGTGGGGCAAACTGGGGAATGTCAGTGAGAGATATGTGTTGGGCTCCCCATGCGTGTCGCAACTGTATGTATTTGTAGTATTGGGATCTCTGGAGTCCAAACTCCTGTTGCAGTGCTTGGAATGTTTTAAGCTCCCCCTTTGCTATGACATCCCCAACTGTGGAGATGCCAATGTCATCCCACCTTTGAAACCCGCGCAACTTGTTCAGTTCAGTCAGCCACCTACATGCCCATAGGGGGGTTTGGCGGGTGAGCCTTTCATGCCAACCCATTCTAACCGACGCTCTGCGCCACGCCATCAAGGTGATCCTAGTCGCTGGAAGAAGCTGGCGGCCTCCCCTCCCCCCATATAAAAAGTGGAGCACCGTCTTAGTGCCCCACCGAGACCTCTCTAGTGCATAGGTGGGGTGGTTCGCTGGGGCGTGTATCCAATCGTTGATCGGGGTGAGGTGTTCCGCCCAGTAATAGGCCTCCAAATTAGGCAGTGAGAGACCCCCACTATACTGATGGCGCTGCATAGTCGTGAGTGCCACCCGGGCCTGCTTCCCCAGCCACAAGAAGGAGCGGAGATCGGCATGGACTTTCCGCAGAGTCTGAGCCGGGAGGGGATAATACTCATTTTGCAGGGCGTATAAAAACTTTGGGAGTAGGATCATCTTATACAGGGCAGCCCTGCCCAAAATGGTGAGCGGGAGCGACCGCCACCTATCCATCTCCGCCTTTGCCGCCACCAAAATTCTATCGACATTGTCCGTATAGGAGCGCTGCACATCTCGGGTGATAAAGACCCCCAGATACCGGAAGCCTGTCGTGGTGTGAATGAGCAGCTCAGGCAGCTCCTCCCCTCGCGGGGCACCTTGTGGGTCGTATAGGACCGACTTATGCCAGTTTATAGCATGGCCGGCTACCGCCCCAAAGTCATCCAGTTCCCTGAATAAGGCCGGTATCGTCGTGGCCGGATCAGTCACATATAGTAGCACATCATCGGCGTAAAGGGAGATCTTCTCCTGGTCGGCGGCCGATTCCCCCCAGTGGAAGCCAGTCACAGCTCGGTTGAGCCGGATGCGGATCGCAAGGATCTCGATCGTGAGGGTAAAAAGGAGTGGGGATAGCGGACATCCCTGTCGCGTCCCCCTCTCTATCGCGAACTCTCTCGACAGTCGTCCGTTTACGCGCACTCTAGCCCTAGGTCTCGAGTATAGAAGTGTCACCCAGCGCTGGAACTTCGGCCCAAACCCAAACCTCTCAAGGGTCCCCATTAGGAAAGGCCAGTGGACCGCATCGAACGCTTTTTCCGCGTCCAAGGAGAGGAACCAATGTGGCTCCCTCCTGTCGCAGACCTCTTGGAGCCAGTTGTGGGCGCGCCGCAGGTTGAGTTTAGTGGCCCTGTCCGGGAGGAACCCGGACTGGTCCGGGTGGATCAGGCCCGTAATTACCTGACGCAAGCGCCTAGCAAGAATAGTGGCCAGGATTTTGGTCTCAATATTTAGTAGCGAGATTGGGCGGTAGGAGGAACAGTCACCAAGGGGCTTGCCTTCCTTGTGGATCGGGATTATGGTCGCTAGGGCCAGGTCCGGCGGGAGGTCGCCGGATGCAAACGCACCCTCATACAGCGACTTCATGTGACGCGAAAGGAGGTCCCCCGTTCGTTTGAAGAACTCCGCCGGGAAACCATTCGGTCCCGGCGCCTTCCCCGGTTTCAGGGCAGCCATCGCCTCTGTGATTTCATCCAGAGACAGGGCGGCTTCCAAAGCCTCACTATCTTCAGGGGTCAACTGCGGAACGGCCACGTCGCCCAGGAACGATCTCGCCACCTCGCTGTCCCCTAGGTCTCTTGCCCTGTAGAAGGCTTCGTAGTAGGTCGCAAAGGCCTCTGCAATGGCGCCGTCTGAGGACGCCCGCGCCTTACCAGGGAGCTCAACCCAATCCACCCATCTGGCAGCTCTCGCGCGCCTGCTCAACCACGCCATGAGTTTACCAGATTTGTCGCCAACATCGTATAAGCGATGTAGGGTGGCCAGCGCCTGTGTACGCGCCTCGTCCGTGCTCAGTTCTCTATACAGCCTTTGTGTATCTAGCAGTAGTCTAAGATCAACCTCCTCCTTCGTCCTGTGATATTCTGCCTCCCGGGTCAAGATGTTTGCCTCCTCCCTCGCTATGGCTTCCGTGCGTTTCCTTTTGGCCTCCCCTACCCTGGATTGGAAGCGGTCCCTCAACACTGTTTTCATGGCTTCCCACAGTGTCACTCCGGACTGTACCGATCCCTCATTTTCGGCCATAAAAACTTTGATATCCGCTCTTATGCCCCTCAGAATCTCAGGAGTCTGTAAATCCCAAGGCGACATATGCCACTGTGCCTGGCCCCTCCCCCTTCCCCGACCTATGTGTGCGAACAGCGGAGAATGGTCCGAGATACCCCTCGCCCTATAGTCCGCCTCGTCTCCCGCTGAAAGCTCCTGCCTAGATGTAAAAATGTAATCTAGCCTAGAGAAGACCTTGTGGGCCCCAGAGTAGAATGAGTAAGCCACATGGGCAGGATGGAGCCACCGCCAAACGTCAGTAAGCCCGATCGTGTCCATTCTGCGCGCCAATGCCGTCTCTGCAGCCACTGTGTGGAGGTTCCCAGATCTATCGCGTGTCACGTCCATCACGTCATTGAAGTCCCCTCCCACAATCTGTATTGTGTCCGCCGTGTCTAGCAGAATGGCCGAGACCTCCTGCATTGTTCGTGTTTGCAATTTGGGTGGAGCATATACCGACAGTAGAGTGTACCTGCGCCGTCTCCATGTCCCCTGTACCCCGGCAAACGAGCCCTGTGGGTCCAACCATGTACGTGTAACTGTGAAAGGTGCGGTTTTCCTAACTAGTATTGCCGTGCCCCGTGAATCCATGGTGTAACCCGCGTGTGCCAGAACTGTGTACTGCCCGCGCGCCAAAAAGGCACATCGGTTCCCCCTCAAATGTGTTTCCTGGAGGAAGACGATGTCAGGTGCCACCCGTTTAATATATGCAGTGACCAGGCCCCTCTTAATTTTGGAACCCAGTCCATTTACGTTCCAGGTCAGCGCCTTAACCCCGGTGCCTTCACCGTGGGGTGTAGCTAGTGTACTCGCCATTGTTTCACTTGAGGACTATCCAGCACTTGGCCCCAGGGCCGGGACGGTGGCAAGGGTAGTCTTTCCCGAACATGCTGCTGCTGCTGTGTTTTAACGAACCTCCCCCCACCCTCCCCAGCTCTCTCAACAACCCCAACGTGGGGTAACATGATAACAAAGCCCCATCCCGCTCCCCCCACCCCACCTCCCTCCCCTTCCAGTTGCATCCCCATGCGGGTCTCAACTATCCACGGGAGTAGGCCTGTCGCCCTCCCACACATCCCACCCTCAAGAAACCCCAACCAGTGCTAATAAACACAAAAAAACAGTACTAGGGGGAGTGCCAACTTGCTTGCTCTGCATCGCCGAGCCGTCATCCCTTCCCAGACCCAGTGCATCAGTGTTCACGAGTGGGAGTCTTGTGTGTCCATCTGTTCCTCACGACCTGTAGAGTCTTGCTCTAACTGCCGGATCTCTTTGGCCAGAGGGTGCAACGAGTCACTCCCAGCATTCTCCTCCTCTCCTCCGGATGCGCGGCCCTCCGATTCCTCCGGTTCTTCCTCCTCCGAGCGGATTCCGTTCCTCAGGCAACCAAACCTCGAGCCTGCCACGGAGCCGGAGCCCGGTGACGCCGACCTGCCTCTCCTCCTCTCCTGCTGGTCGGTGGTCCTGTATGGAGTTTGCGGCGTCTTGCGCTGTGTCCTCTTCAATCTCCTCCTTGGCGGCTTCGGCCTCTCCCACGTCGGACGTTCCCTTAGTGACCGGTCCAACTCTGCCCGGCCCGCCGCCTCCCTACTATTTAGGATAGGCCGCTCCTCCAACCATTGCCAAGCATCGTCCGGGTGTGCAAAAAAGATGGATTTGTCCTGATAAATGACCTTGAGCTTGGCCGGGAAGAGGAGCATATATTGGATGTTAAGGGACCTCAGCTTCGCTTTCACGGCGTCAAAGGAGCGGCGTTGTTTGGAGACTTCCTGACTGTAGTCCGGGAAAATCATTATGGTGGCGTTTTCAAAGCGGATCTCCCCCAGTGTCCTGGCCTCTCGCAATAGCAGGTCTCGATCGGCGAAGTTCAGAAACCGGGCTATGACCGGTCTCGGTCTCGCACCCTCCGGTGGTTTGGCCAAGAGCGCCCTGTGCGCCCTCTCTATGATGAAACACGGGGAGAACCGCGCCGCCGGGAAGGTCTGTCTGAGCCAGTCAAGGAGGAAGGCAGCCATATTCCTTTCTTCGATCCCTTCTCTAAAGCCCACGAAGCGCAGGTTGTTCCGCCTGGACCTGTTCTCGGCATCGTCCACCTTCCACAAAAGTTGGCGGTGGGAGGCCTGGAGCTCTGCCATGTCCTTCCTTAGCTCAGCCACCGACTTCTCATTGTCTGTCAACCTTGTCTCAGTCTCCGTGACCCTGTCGGTTAAGTTACGAAAGTCCTGGCGTAGCAGCGTAACCTCAGACCCTACCTCTCCGATTTTTGTTTCCAAGGCCGCACGTGAAGCTTGGATGTCCGTTCTAGACGCCTGAATGGCCTCCAGCAGCATGTCTGTGTCATTGCGTGCCCCTGACTGCGCAGGCCGTTGTTCCACCGCAGTGCGCGGCGCAGCGAAATTGTCCATCGGGCCTTGCCCCTTAGTCTTGGGCGCCGTTGCATTTTTACCCATAGCGGCGTTGGCTAGAGGCCAGGGGCTCCTGGGCTGAAGTGGCCTCCCTCCGAGGTATCGCTGGGCTCGGTCCTGCACCGGGGACAGAGGCAGAGTGAAGCAGCGCCTCGACCACGCAGCGCCCCCGGGCGGCCCCCGAATATGATCCTGAGAACCTCTGGGCTGGGGTCCGCATACACCCCCCGTCCCGATGTGGAGCGCCGGGGCCGGGCTCTGGTCGCCGGTTCACCCCGGCTGCACTACTGGCGGGGGCCCCGTCTCCACCCCTGTCCGCTCCGCGGGGACCAGGGGGGTGCTCCACAGCCTGCGCCACGTGCACGTCCCCCCCAGGGGTCTCCCTGTCGTAGGGTCGGATCACCAGTTGTGGACACAGGCAGGGTGGTGCCACAGAAGTTCCAGTGGCCAACAGAAAGGGGTCAGCACAGTTCGAGAAGGCCGAAGTTCCAGGGCAGGAGGAGCCGGGCTCCACAGTCCGATGTCCGTCTCACTGTGGGTCGTCAGTGCGCGGCCGCCATCTTGGTAAAGGCGGGCGCCGCCACCGAGACCAGCCCCAACGCCAGGCCCAGAACAGACGCGGTCCTCCTCACCTCGGCGCAAAGCTCACTGGCCCTCCGTCCCTGCTCCCAGGCACCGACTCTGCACCACCTCGGAACCAGAGGGGGGATTTCGCCGTCTCTAACTCTCCCTCGCCGCGTCGGTCGCCATCTTGAGTAGGTGGTAGGCGATCTCCTCCGTCCCGCTCCCGCTGTCCGGCTGCGGCGGAGTGTGATCTCCCGCCGGCGGCCGAGCACCCGATCGAGCCTCGATCACCCGCAGCTGCTCTTCGCGGGAATTCCGGCGCTCGGCGCGGTCCTCTTCCTCCCGTCTCCCAGGCCGCCAGACCGATCTCCGGGGCAGTGAGGAGGCACCGTCACGCACAGCGGCCGGGCAGGGTTGGGTCCGTTTCGGAACTGCAGCCGCCCTCAGTAGGTGTCCAGGCACCAGGTCCACACTTCTGGTGCCGGTTCTGGGTCTTGGGGAATAGTGAAAGCCGGATTATAAGCAGGCTCGGCCGGAGCTCTGCTCAGGCACGTCTAGTCGGCCATGTTGCTGGCCACGCCCCCTGCTGTTAACAATGTTAAGCAGCACGAGTGAGGCGTCTAGACTGGCTGGCACAGGCAGCCTCGGTGCTCCGAAAGGCACTAGAGGCTTGTGCCTGCTCTCCAACCCAGCTGTCTAAGGCATCTGGGTTGGAGAGGTTTGAATTGCGCATGCCTGGCTGGCTGTATGTAGTAAGTTCGCTGGCCAAACCTACATTCACACTTCAAACTGAAGTCGCTGTTCGATGCTGCTAGTCAGCAGCAGTGATGCCTTGGCCCAGCCCCCACACTCCGTTCAGCAGAGTAAAAAAATTAAATGGTAATAGTCCTTTGTCATTTTGTTTTTCACTCTTTCTGCAGCAGTGTGAAGGGGCTCCTATGGAGGAACTGCCGCTGACTACACCTCTGAAAGGGCAGTCCATCATTTTCTGGGCACATTCAATGTGTATTCTATAAATAAACCAATCTTTTTGTTATACCTGTTCTACTGACAGTTTTTACTGTAATAAAAAGCAACACATGTAATACAAAAAACTTGTACATCAAAGCTGCATTTGTCAACGCCTTTGTTTACATGCGTTGGCACCTTAAAGCCAGATCTATCAGCTTTGGCAATACTTGTTTTGATTTGGGAAAATGGGCAATGGGTTGATCTGTGTGGGCTGCATCCTTTTGTTTGACTGCTCTCTATTCTTATATTGCAGTGACCTGGGAGTTCACGTGGATGGCTTTATTGCCAATGTTGCCCACAGCTTCGTTGTGGGTGCCACAAAGGTATGCATGTCCTACAGTATTTATTGGAGCATGGTCCAGCATGTCTGTAGAGGTACCGAACTGGAATGTAGGTGGAACAATCAAAGACAGAGTATTTAAAGAAAATGCTTTACATGCTTAATGAATTTACCCAGATTACCAAGCAAAACACGAATTTGACAGTTTTTAGCAAGAGGGCATTGAAAAACACTTGGTACACGAGTCATTTTGTATACATGCACCAAGGCTGTAATGTGACTTGTTGCTTCATATATAAATGATAGATCTGAAACCGAATCTTAAGAATTTGAAATCCCATTTTGTCCTCTTGACCTAAAGCACCTTGGATAGTATCACAAAGGGAGCACCAAGTTAAGCCTCTGCCACAGATTGTGGTCTGACTGGAATGTTAAGTAGATGGACAGGAGGTGTGATATTTTACTCCGAAGACCATAGTAAATTGTTCCGTATCCCAGAAACTTTCTGGTGTATGCTGCTTTTGCCTGGAAATGTAGCATTGACATCTAAAACATGACAATGTATCATACACAAAGCAGCATAACCAGACACTCCACAACAAAACAGTCAAACCTATCGCAACAATCGCATTATAACCCACCAAATTCACCTTGCAATAATGAATGCAAGTACAAGTTAGTTAAAAATAACACAACTTGCACTCCACACAACAAATATGCAGAAACAGTCTTCATTACCACCTCCATACTCCTTTTTTCATAACAAAATGGCAAAAGGTGTTTGGAGCAACCACTGCCTTAACTTACTACTGTAGTGTAGTTCCTATATTCCCAATAGGCTCTGCGCATTGGAATAACATATACTATAGTTTAGACGTAGGACTGAAGTCGACTAGGTCTCTATCATATATATTAGACTTATTTGTGAGTGCCAGCTAGCTCAGAGGTCACTAGAAACGTTCTTGAATTCACAAGAAGGGATTAGTTTCTGACAACCACATAAACATGACAACTTTGTTTCCCAAGAATAAGAAATCAATCTCTAGAGTCGCGGAAACAATAGATAGCTATTTCACTCAGTCAATCGTGCATGCTTCGTTTCACCAGAGGTGCTGAGACAATAGAGACTGGCGTTTTTCAATAAAAGTATTTATTGAACAGTCTTCTTTCTCAAACATAAGAAATGTACTGCTACAATCGTAATACTGGTAATAAAGTACAGAGTATATAATACGAACAGTATTATAAAGTAGTACTGTAAAAGCATGATATGGTTTCTAAGCCATAAATTGTCTTAAAACGGATAAAATACATAGTGTTAAAATGATGGCTAAAAGTACTCAACTGGTGCTTCTAAAATATGCCTACCCCGGTGTACCTGACCTAAGCCTAGCATAAAGGAAGAAAGTGAGGAGTAGTTTAAATTTAGTATTTTCTGCCAAGAATCTAATCAAGAATTCTCGAAGGGTCTAATCAGCTCCGTACCTTGGTTTAGCATGAAGGAGGTCTTGTATCTCTCTCTCAGGACTCAATTTCCCAGTAACCCGCAAGGAAACACTGGAGCTGGATTTCTCGGCAGGAGAAAAGACAGTCTCTCAGTGCATCAGCTGGAGGGTCGGCTTCCTTCGGCACATGCTGCTGCAGGGCGTCGGGCAAGTAGTAAGTCGATCTGCTCCAAACCACCGTGTGTTTGTCTGTGCAAATCTAGGCATATTTATACTTTGAAGGTGCCGAGTTTGACGTGTGATTCGACTTAATAACATCATCAAAGACTCAGTTCTTCGAAAACTCCAGGACTTCCTAGATAAATTAGTATTCAGGCAAGAGGATGTTCCTAGCTGCTGAAATCTGGTTTTTCTAAGAAATCGTTGCTGATTCTTGGAACATAGTGGAAGTAGCCATGCCGTATTTGGGCTGCATAGGCTGTCTAAATATGGTAATGATTTCTATGCCTATATAAGGATCGGATAATTATAGCTATATAAGGGCATGAATCTGGAAAATTTACACTAGGGTCCGACATTCATTTACAACACTACCACAGGTATGGAATAGTGCAAGTCAAAATGTTTAGTAGTTCGAGCCAAAGACTTGTATGGAAGAGTCAGAATTAAGTTTGATTTTAAATTTCCCATAGTGTTAAATTACAATTCATAACCCCTTTCAGCCCTTAATGTACTCCAGATTATACACCGCAAAGCATGAGGCTTTCATTTGGTGCAGCTGTTTTTGTAATTCCGAACAGATGTCTCTAATTTGAACAGATATTGGAGCAGTAGTATATTCTATCCGAGTACCCAGAGAGGGTTGCTCAACCGTTATGTACATCACCAATTTTTAGATATTATGAGGAAACATTCAAACTTCCTACGTATAGTACAACGGTGGGAGAGGTGTGGCGCCGCGGCCAGGGAGACTGACGCTGGAATCTGGGGACCACGGTTCGATCCCCGGCTCCGGCGGCAGGTTAGCCCAGCACCATGTGACTCTGGGCAATAGCTCGCTTAATCTTCCCGACGGCCCCCCAGCGCCTAGAGACCCTTACGGGTGATTGTGCACTTTACAAATGTGGACTTCTACAACAAATCCTAGAGCAGTTTGGTGAATTGCAGAGGTAAATACGTTGCGTTAAGCACCTGTTCTGAAAAGTTAACATGCCTGAACCATATCCTGATAAAGCAGAAGGGATTTGAATGAATACGTACAGATGAAACTAGTATCCAATATTCTTTTTCTCAGTGACTAAGAATGGCACATGTATGCACCTCTTGCATACATGTGCCATTCTTGAGCACTGGGGGTATTGAGACCTCCTTAGATCTTCCCCTGTTTAAGCACTGGCTCCAGCAGTACACCACCAAAATGAGAACTGATCCGAATGCTCTACATAGTTGAAGGAGTTCAGGTCAAACACGTTTGGTGAGACATTGCTGTCTTTTGAGGTAGATGTTGAACAGTCCGAGTCCTGTGGTAGGCCACATTGAGAAGATCCTGGATCTTAATGGGTTGAGATTGGTCCCAGTCTACAACCACACATACAATCTATGGCATTGTCTTAGTCTTCTGTACCAGTATAATGGAGATTTGAAGTAGAGTGCCCTGGTGAACTGAGTGAGATGGTGTTGAGAGGATATCTTGTATTAGGGTGGTACACCTTTGTGTTACATTTTTAGGTCTCACCTGTCAATGCGCATTGAGCGGAGCGAGACTATAGGGGCTTAAACAGAGTTTAACCAGACTGGCGATTTGATGAAGTGCATGTGCGCTTTTAGCTCAATGCGCAAGCGCAATGAGTTAAAATGCGCGTGCACAGCATCAAATCGCCAGCCATCTGTTGCCCAGCTTGGTGCCGCCAGCAGCTCTTCCTGCTCCGCCCCCTGCTGCATCAAAGGCTTTCACGGCCGGCCGTGCTTTTAGTTTCACGGCCGGCAGGCCGTGTCTCCTTTTCTTTTAACTTGTTCTCTTTCTCTACACTGACGCGCTGCCTTTCGCTCTGTCTTTCATCCATCTCCGTGTTTCTCGCCCTCACCCATTTTTCCCTCTCACAAACTGCCCCTTCTGTCTTTCACTATTTCCTCTGCTTCTCTGTTTGTATATATCTCTACCCACCTCACCGTTACCTCTCGCTGCCTTCCCCTCTGCGTCCTCCTCGTCCCTACATCTTCCAACCGCCCTCTTTCTGTCTCTCCACCCCACCCCGTTCTCTTCCCTCCATCACCCTCTCCCCTTCCTCGCCCTCTCTTACACAGTCACCGCATGCCTGTGTCTCGTTCTCTCACCCACTCCTGCTTCTTTCTCTGCCCCCTTTACGTATCTCTTCTCTCAACACAAACCGAAAGTGCCTGCCAGCAGAGCACACGGGCTTCCCAGCACTTTAAGGCAAGGATGGCGTTTTGAAAGTAGCAAGAACTTGTCTTGCAGGCACCCCGCCCCCTCAAACACTCAGAAAAGCAGCGTTAATCTGCATTTCTCCACCTGAGTTCACGGCCCAGCGGTAATGACACGCAGAGATTACGGCTAATTTCTGAGATTACCGCCTGCGGTAAACGAGCCTGCACGGACGGACGCATTTGCGCATTTTATGCACACAGCGCCACTGCATCTGTTGCGTGGTTTTAGGTCTCACAGAAGTATTTTTTTGCTTTGAAGCCAACTGCACCTCCCCCTCACGGCCGCCAGGCCGTGTTATTTTGCTTGCATTTCTCCTCCCCAGCCGCCAGCACCTCCCCTCTCACGGCTGCCAGGCTGTGTTATTTTTTTTCAGCCTCCCCTTTTTTTTCCAGCCCCTGTTGTGCCGCCCAACTTGTTTCTGTTTGTTTTCGCATCTCCCCTCTCTCTCACGGCTGCCAGGCCGTGTTTCCCTTTATTTCGAATTACCTGATAACAACGTTCATTTTCTTTCTTTTTAGCATCACATGGCAGTCTGAAAATAGAATTCTTAATCAGTGTTGCATTCCAAATGCTATAGGTGTCACATTCGCGAAAGTTATTACTATTGGCATTGTAAATGACAAAGCTATCAATTTAGCTGTTTTAAAAACCAACAAATAAAATATTTGTCATTTACAAGACCAATAGCTCCAACTTTTCTAATGCGAGACCTATTGCATTTCCAGTGCTTGTTGGAGCTTGGAGCCTTCTCCTGTTCAGAAGGCTATTTGTGATCATGGTGTCGGTGGAACTCCTGGGCATTTGCTTTGCTTGTGATTCACAGTATAGACATTGAGTTGGATATTTCTGGCCTCTTCACAAGCTTCTCCCTGAATGATTTTATTGTAATCTAGGCAATCTTGTCTTCGTTGTTGTATAAAGCAAAATTGTGTTCTTTTGAGCAAGGAGGCTGTCAGGGTGTCCGTATGTTGGAGACTGGAATACAGTTTCTTGTTAGTCAGTGGGCATGGGTCATCTATGGGCAGTCCTGCTTTGCTGTAGGGGATGACTGGGGCCTGGAAATAAGTCTGTAATAGCCAGACAGAGGAACTTTACAGTGTGGACTCTATAAGATAAAGCGATCTTAACGATTTTCATGAAGATGAGATTGACGATTCCAGCGTTCTTTTATCTACGTTTACAAATGCTAAACTGCGCGTAACTCTAATTCATTTTGTTCCTTAGCAGTGGTGGAGATCATAGGACGGCCCTTGTGGTTTGCTTGGTATTAAGGAGGTCTGTGTGTGAGCCATTGGCTGAAGAGTGGCTCTGAGTAGTCCATTCCAGAAATGGCTTGTAACGATGCTCCGGTCTTTAGGGGAGCTCGTTTAGGGAAGTTGTGGGTGTTCAACAGCAACTCTTGTGGTGTGCTTTATCCTCTTGTGGTCCTGAAAGTTCTCTTGGTGCAGAGAGGCATTTCACAGGGGTAAGTTCAGATAAGCAAATTGCCAGCCAGGCGACATTAACATCCCATTTTAACTAGATAGCATTTAGATTATGGCCTGGAGCTTGAGTAGGACCAAAACCTCGTTGATGGATATCTAGGGATTCAAGTGAAAGGAGAAGGTATCTGGTGTTCGGTCTTATCGAGGCAGATGTTAAAGTATTGAAGAATGATATAGGAATGTGGTGGCGTACTGTTAATGTGATCTATTTTCAGAGGCTGGCAAGAGTTGGCGTTGAGTAAATTAGTTGTGTGTGAATTAAGTGGCAAACTCCCATGAGATGCAGCTGACACTTGGCTTCATGGACTTTATCAGATTAGAAGGCAAGTGCTAGGTGGAGGTCCGGCTTTGCAGTAGTTGTGGGGTGGGCATGGGAAGGTGGAAACATTTGACAGAGTATGGATTGGGGGTGGGCGATTAAGCAGGCGTTCATGGGATTTAGCAGGATATGGTGAAAGGGGTTTAAAGCTGTGGACAATAAAAGCAAGTGGCCAACATTTTATGGTCATGTGCAAGAGGGGAAGGCCTGTTGATGCAGTTTTTTAAACTTCTGGCAATGACTTACTATTTGCAGCGCACAGCAGTCGTGATGTGAGATTTCAGTCCTTAGATGCTACTAAGGCTCTGGAGATGAGTGTTGGCAAAGAAGCAGTGTGTTGTGGAGAAAAGGATCAAGTTAGAATTGGGGAAACTTGGAACATGGCTGTTTGGAATTGAGACTGCAAGGAGGCGGAGGTGGTTGTAGAAAATGGGGTTTGTAAAATATAAAGTATATGGAAAGGGGTACAAGGGCTTCAGGTTGGAAGCATGAGACTGCTTGGCAGTTTGGTATTGCTGGGTGCATCTGTGGGCAGAACGTTTTTATAGTTTCCTAATGATTCACCCATGGCATTAAGATGTCTCAGGGAGGTGGCTATTGTGTGTGTGGATATGTATGTGTGTATATATTCTGTGCGCCCCACGATATTCATATATATATATATATATATATATATATATATATATATATATATATATATATATATTCATAAGATCAAAAGTCTCAGGATTCATGCCACACGCTGTGCGAGAACCAGACAAAGAGTCTGCTGAATGATCGAGTGGCAGACAACTTATTCTAAATCTAATATACAAAATCTTCGCCAAGGGCGGTGTTAAAATATCCATATAGCTCTGAAGGCATGGGTAGTTTTAAATGACAACTGCTCAGGTACGTGACCAAGAGTACCCATGGTTATTAACTCTTAACACACAGGAAACCAATAGGTTGATCTTAAGGCCAGCTTGTCCGCCATATAAATTAGTTCAGGCGAGTCCCACAATTTAATCGAGCCCACTTTTTTACACCATTTGTTAACAAATCTTATTGTACCTCCAAAGCATGTTCAAGTTCCTTTACATCTCTCAATGAGTCTCCATATTCAGCTAGTTCCGGAGTTGTCCAGGTTCATAATCCAGAATAATAATGGTTTTAAGTGGGCCAGATCAGAAACTTCTTTTTATGGCAATACCAAAATAAAATGGAACCAGGGTAGTGCTTGCCGGGACAGAAGGCAAAGATCAATTGAAAGTATTCTCTGCCACAACAAGTTTATTTGTATCCTTGTAACCCCTAACTTTTGTGCCGTGCAGGGCAGCACCTAGGGCCTTCACACAGTGAGCTTTCAGGATCGGGTAGAGAAGTGTATGTTTCTTCTGAAAACGCAGGATGGCTTTGGATCTGTGCGATATTGTGAGTGATCCTTTATTTACTTGGTGGACCCACCTGAATTTATCAGAAGGGGTCACCCCCAAATAGTTAAACCTAAAAACCTGTTCCAATCGGTCTGTTCCAGCCATTACAGAACAACTCTTGTTAGCATTCTTACTAAAAACCATAAACATAGTTTTTGCAGTGTTTAAATCCAGGTCCCTGTGTCTGCAGAACTCCAGAAATTTATTTATCCAATTTTGTAACCCCATCGGGGATTAGGAGATTATTAGGGAATAGTCTGCAAACAGGAGTATGGGTGTTTCGCCCCGTTCAGGGTAGGAGTCATTTATATACTTTGCCAGTGCCTTGGCCACATCATTTATGTATGTGAACCAGATAGGTGCCAAAATGTGCCTCTGTCGGGCCCTTCTTGCAACTGAGATGTGCTTTGTCAGCGCCCCTCTATCACCCCAGCTGACCTGCGCATAGTTCTTTTCATACAGCCTAGCCAATAGTTCAGTGAACCCACGCGGAATTGCTATGCTTGCTAGTACTCCTATGGTTCTCGGGTGTAATGTGGCACACAGATCAACAAATGCCAAGTCATTTCGGGCTGCCCAACAGGACGTATTTCCAATAAAGGAGAGTGAACTTAAAAACCTGATCTAATGTGCTAACTTTTGCACACAATCCTGCCTGAAAGGGTGTTGAGATCTTCTGATCATCCATTCCCTCTTGCCATCTGTGTAAGGCCTGCCTAGAGAATATTTTTTGAAGGATATCTAGTAGGCTAATGGTCCTATAATTTGCCGAGCAATCCGTTTCACCTTTTTGAAAGATTTAGATTATTTCCGCCCCTTTCCAGGTGTCTGGAATCTCCCCGCCCCTAGCTATTGCATTTGGAAGAAGATTTGCATAGCTAGCTTTCAACCAAGGTTCTGATTTGTATAGATCACCAATTTTGCATTCGGGACCAGGGGCCTTTATTGCCTTTAAACTATTAATAGCAGAAAAGGTGTCCTCTAAGATAAAAGATGTTCTCAAACTCTCCACTCCCTGGTTTTGTAACATCACCCTCGAGGCACTCATCAACCACATTGAAGGACTGGTGTGGGGCCGTGTATTATGTGGAAAAGTGTTTTCCCATCTCTCTGGAGGGATTTTATTCCTTCTGGGTTTGGTGCTTCTGCCTGTCCCATGTGCAATATGCTAGAATGACTGGCCATCATTCTCTGAGGTCATGGAGCAGGTCTTGACAGTTGGCATCCTCCCGCTTCCTCTTAGAATAGTCAATTGCATACTTGTATTCCCGATATACTGTGCAAATCTCAAGTCTGTTACAGCACCTAATAGCGCTTTTCAGCAATTGCTTGGCCTGTTCAGTCGAAGAGTACCGTTTTGGGTCTTTGGAAGGGGCATGTACTTTATCACAAGATTCCTTATAAAAAGACTAGCTTTTTTAAAGAAACCCCCATAACAATCTAATTAGCCATCTCTGGGAAATTCTCATTAGATGAAAAGAAAATATGAACCACTGATCTCTCAGCGTGGAGCTTCTCGTTAGCTATAGCCTTTGGCCCAAAAAACTCTTTTACAGTTGGTCACAATGGGGTCAGGGACCACAGTACTGTGGTTGGACATCAATTTCTGGAATTCATGCCCCAAGCACCTTAAGTCCTTAACCCCTTCCACACTCATGACGAGCTGGGCTCGTCATGAAGTAGCCTCCTCACACGCTCATGACGAGCCCAGCTCGTCATCTTGTGTGGGATTTCAGATTTCTCAGCACAGCAGGGGAATATGCTGAGCAGCCATGGGGTTAATGGCACCTTCAACAACCGTTTGCATGTACATGTATGTTTGTTTCTCCCATGGGCTAACATTACCGAATTTGAGGCTCATACCTCAAACGGCTGCAGACGTTGAGCCCGAGGCTGCCTGAAGGAAACCAGCAGCAGTAAGTCGAGATGCTGTGGGTTATAGGGACACAGTCGGTCGAGCTCCCTAATGCCCAGGAACTTCGTGTGCAGGGGTGTAGTTTGAAGTCAGATTCTTCTTGCCGTTCGCGATCAGGTGGTGCCTTGGGATTCACACCACATGTGTTGTCATGGAGTCCAGAAGGGGTCAGCCAACCCTGGACTTGGACTCTGGATCACTGGATAGCCTTTTATGGATTGGTGAGAGACCTGGACACAGGCCGGACGCTTAGGGTGCATAGTGGTCAAGGATCAATGATCCGGAAGCCACCAGAGTCCTTGGTGTTTTCTTTGTGGATAGAGCCTCTGTTCTTGGGAGTTCTGGTCCTCTTCAGAGGCAGGCAGTCCTCCCAGGGTTTGTGGAGGTTGCGGACTGTTGGACGGGTATAATTCTTCCCCCGCAGGATTTTTGAGGGCTGCTGGTAGGGCTGGGGCCAAGTCAGTAGGCATCTTCTGTCTTCTTCGTCCTTTCCCTTCTTAGGTTGGCTAGAACTACCTTTCGTGTCTGAGGGAGCCACCTAAATACAAAATTTAGGGGCGTTTTTAGGAGAGTAGCTGGTAGGGCCAATGGAAACCGTACCTTAACCTGGGGTGTCTTCACCCTCAATTAAGCCACCCTCCTGTTGGTGGCATATTCCTACCTCTGATTGGAGTCCTCATCTTCAAGATGATGGAGACTGAAAGGTGTACTTCAACTCGCTTCCTACACCTTCCGGGTGGAGTTGGCAGAGGTGGGCAAGCCTCATATTCGTCCTAGGTTTTTTCCAGCCGGTTTTCCTGCCCAAAGTGGGGCTGTAAACCAGGGGCTGCCATCGACTGCTAAGAGCAGAGGTTGGCGGTCGCATTACAAAGGCGGAAGGTCTTTGAAGTTTCCCTCTCGAGCACTGTGCCTATTTGAGGGGAGGAGGTGTGACACCTCCACCCAGGATGTGCTTTGTATCTGGTCCCAGAGAGCAGTGGCTCTTGACCCAGCGGTCCACAAACATGTCTAGTGGTGGCAGGCTGCCTAAAGCCAGTCTGTGGCCACATCAGGGTTGGTAGATTTTCAGGGTGCACATCTGTTAACCTCTGATTAGATGCTTCAGCAAATCCCACACTGGCATCACTGTAGGTTGGTGAGGAGTTGTTTAGTACCAAACACTCAGAGTAGTTGATTTTCCAACCAATGTACTTTCCATGGCTTCCCTGGCCCGTACAATATTAAGAAATAGACCTCAATATTGTACGGGCGTGCAGATATGCCCACACCTAGATGTAGTGCACCCTGCCTTATAGCTTGTAAGGCCTGCTAGAGGGGTGACTTGCTTTTGCCTTAGGCGGTACTAGTTGGCATGGAATACAGGCAGTGTGACATGTCTACTTTGTTAGGGGCCCTCTTCTGTTCCAATGCCCCAGGTACCTAGGGACTTGCATGGGGCCTGAAGGGCCAATTGTGGAACGGTTTTAGGGAAAGAACAATGGTACTGGGAACCTGGACCGCAGGGACCCAGTATTCTACAGTCAAAGTTCGGGGAGAGAATGTAGCCTTCCGGCTAGAGCGGTCTACCTCAAAGCTGGAGAACCGGGTTTGAGTCTCTTGAACGACACTCAACAGCCTGTGATTATGGGCAAATCACTTAATCTCCCCGTGCCTAACAAAAATTAATGTGTTCTTCTATAACAAAACTGGTGCTCATGTAAAGCGCTGTGATGCCTGATGTCTTGGGTCTAGTTTGCACTGTATAAAACTTTAAAAAAAATATGTGTGTATATATATATATATATATATATATATATAGGATCGAAAGCCAGGCAAAAAGTAGACGGGTACTGCAACAGAACCCAATTCAATTACCGAGTTATAGTTTCTTCAGATAAGTAAAACTATAACTACTGAATTTTTATGATTTTGTGTGTAAAATCTGAACCCATCAATAAAGTTCCAGTGACCGTACTGTTCTTTATTTTTAGTGTATTTTCTCTTATATAATTCTTGTAAGATGTTGTCCAGAGTGTAGGCACAGCTTTTCATTTCAGGGTGCAGAACATTTTTGCCCAATTTCTTTATTTTACCACCAGTAGTAATTTGAATGATATATATTTATATATATTTCTTTTTTTACAGGAAGTTCCAGTTATTGGACGCAAAGCTGATGTTCTGAAGGCAGCACACTTATGTGCAGAGGCTGCATTGCGTTTGGTGAAACCGGGGAACCAGGTAACATGGCTGCAACTGGGATACTGGTCACTTGAATCAAGTTAAAAATAATGCAGTCTCCTGCGTCTTGCAGTACTGATGTGAAGTCTAGTCTGAGAAATGACACACAATCTGTAGCTTGGCATCATTGTCATTGTGCTATGTAGACAGGACGATTTGTCTTCAACAGTAAGAAAAGTTGTAAAGTGTTTAGCTGAGTCTCTTAAGGGTTGTACGGTAATATTTTCCATTAAAACTGGCGGCAAGCACAGCAGTGGCCACCTGCCCGGTATGTGCTTGCTGCTCGTTATGTTGACAAATTTTAACATGCTTACATACTGCACAGTATTTAAACAAAAATGGGGTAACCCTGTGTCCCTCAGAACCTGGGTAGTTAATGGTTAATAAAACAAGTGGTTCTGTTGGGTGTGACGCATGAGTAATTCAAACACTACTATTAATGTGGTTGAGGCCCCCCCTCCAATGACAACAGTTCAAAACCTCCCAACTAATGACTCGAGGTCTTATTTACTACTTTCAAGTCTTTTACTTGACTTTTTATTCAATGCAAAAGAAATTATTTAGAAAAAGAGAGAAGACTGTCCACATAGAATTTAGTGCAAAAATAGTGACAATAGTGAATAGTGATCAACAAGTGACAAATATATACAAGTGAAATTAGAAGTCTATACAATCAATATATACATATATACACAATTGTTTTTCTGGAGGCCGTTATAATTGGATGTCTAGAGATTCTAGATATTTCTTTCAGTTTTGGAATCCTTCGTCAGCTGACGAATGCAGCGGATCGGTGGACCATTGAGCCAGCGGATTCTTTACATATAGGACTGAGAAGCGGATCTTTTGGCCTTGCGCCAACACCTCTACAGGCGATTCAATACGACCTGTGGACTGTTGTGCAATACACCTTGTCTTGAGAAAGACCCGCCACGACCTTACACCCAGGCGCAGAAGGGTCGAAACGTCGACATCCTGTAACTGGCCGCTGATCTCTAGGATTCCAAAACTGAAAGAAATATCTAGAATCTCTAGACATCCAATTATCACGGCCTACAGAAAAACAATTGTGTATATATGTATATATTGATTGTATAGACTTCTAATTTCACTTGTATATATTTGTCACTTGTTGATCACTATTCACTATTGTCACTATTTTTGCACTAAATTCTATGTGGACAGTCTTCTCTCTCTTTTTCTAAATAATTTCTTTTGCATTGAATAAAAAGTCAAGTAAAAGACTTGAAAGTAGTAAATAAGACCTCGAGTCATTAGTTGGGAGGTTTTGAACTGTTGTCATTGGAGGGGGGGCCTCAACCACATTAATAGTAGTGTTTGAATTACTCATGCGTCACACCCAACAGAACCACTTGTTTTACTGCACAGTGGCAGTTGTTTGTTTAAAGAGATCTCTTGGCAGTCAAATACATATATTTTCAGCTTATTATTGTGCTTTTTAATGTTCAAAGTCCGGCTTAGTTATGGTTTGAGGCACAAACGAGTAATTGAAGATATGTTGAGGTCTCAGTACGACCCTGCTGTATACATGTAAACAGAGCTGCCTCGTCAAAATAGCTTTGCTTTCCTTTTATTGCTTCTGATGTCCTCCAAAACAGTGCAAAGAATACACTAGTGCTTCCTGTTTTTTGTAGAACAGCTTCATTTACACGCTGTTTGTGACCTCTGATCCACTAATTTGTATTGTTCTTTTACAGAACTCTCAGGTAACAGAGGCCTGGAATAAAATTGCTCAGTCATTTAACTGTTCCGCTGTTGAAGGTAAGTCCTTTAAATATGGTTGATAAAGACCACAAGCTAGGCTTTTTTCATAGTTGTGGATTGACTGCTATGTGATGCACAGTGAGGGGTGAAAGGGTGACTGGAAAGCCTGCCCTTCTGCGTTTTGGGACAGTGATGCAGGTAACATTCTAGTCTGACAGTTTGAAGCATTGGTATGATCCGCTGTTGAGTAACACGTTGGGTGTTTAGTAGTGTCTAAAGTCACTTTGTTTTATTTTGTGTGTACTCTTGCTTGCCCTTCATTTTAATCGTTTTGACCAGTTATTTAAACTGTTTTGACGAAGATTTGAGCTGCCAATGAAAATCTGGGTGTGAAAATGGACTGGTCTAGTAAAATATATGCAACCAACTGGCTCTCCAGTGGTACAGAAGAACAATATGGTAATTATGTTTCTTCTTCCAAGGGATGTTGTCACATCAGCTGAAGCAGCATGTGATCGATGGCGAGAAAACGATCATCCAAAACCCAACTGACCAGCAAAAGTATGTTTGTAGTCTCCACAAAAATGTGAAATGTTCATGGTGCTTGCTCTTTCCTCTAGTGCATGTATTAATAAGGAGTTTGCAGGCCTTGACAAATCTCCAAGCCAGCCCACCTGTTATTGCGAGTCGGATTTTATCAGGGCAAGCTATATTTTGGGCCTACGTGCCCCTTCTGGCGAGCTGGCAAACAGATGTTCTGTTCACTCATAAAGTGATGGAGCGCTAAAAATGCCTTTAAATCTTGTTTCTATCTTGTCACATTTATTCTGTGTTCAGAGGCGGGTCAATCGCCTGTCCATCTAAAATTACTTTTCATTATCGGACTGCAAAGTTGAAGGATTTTGTAAAGTGAACTTGTCTTACAAACGCGCAGTACAAAAAATGTGAAATGAGAGGCTTGTAGGAGGATGTAATGCTTTATTCCTGCATCCATTTAAATAGCGAATTATACAAACATTTAAAAACAAATTGCTGTTATGAAAGCCCTTGGTTTGTAATTCTGACGAAAAATATTTTAATAGGATGGAAACCATTATGAACACTTTACTAGGTGATGTGCAGATGATAAATGTTTGCTGAAAAAACTATTTCTACAGATTGTTTATACACAAGAAGTAAAACTGCATGTTAGTGGGAATTTTTTTTTATCTATTTCAATGTAAAATGTGCTGTCTATAACTGGTAATGTAATCTACCACCTCACGTTTTAGTACTATATTTAGAGTTTTTAAAGATGAACTGAAACATTCATGCCCTGATGGCAATGCTATTGGCTAGATTCCTATTATGCACGGAGCATGCATTTTGTGTATTAAATCTAACCAAATATTTTTTTTTGTACAGCAGCAATGCTGATCTTGCATATTGGAAGGCACTGTCATATGAGATAATGAAGAAATAAAGGCCATTCAAAATACAATATTTGCCTAGGATGACCTAATGAGACCTACATATAGGTCAAGTGCATTTCAGTTCTGTTGAGTAGCTTATTCAAGTTGATAGACCTTCAGGTCTAGTAATATTTTTGATTTTCGAGGTCTAGTTTGACTCCAGTCAGTGATGCTTAAGGGTGACCACATCAGAAATTGAGGGCAGTCGAAAAGCCGGACTACATCAGACGTACCTGTTTTTGTGGCTTGATTTTGTTTCAGGTGGGGGCTAGTCCCTCCAGTAATCGCAAATGGGTAGATGTGGCGGCCAATACCAAGTGCAGAACCGTTAAATGTAATCGCCTCTTGTTGATGGCTAATCTGAATATTATCGTTGTCTAGCATGACTGGACCTTTCTATGTAGTGCAAATAGGGCTCAGTTTCAATATTTTAGCACAGTGGCCTGTGTTTTGCTTGGTTTCGTTAATGTTTAATAACATTTCTGGAAGTGAATCCGGTTTCCAGTTGATGCCTGTGTATCTCGTGATAGAATTTTTCACCTTGTGTCCGGTTGTCTGATGTATCTCCATACTGTCTTTCTATTCTAGGAAGGACCATGAAAAGGCTGAGTTTGAGGTGCATGAAGTTTATGCTGTAGATGTCCTCGTTAGCACTGGAGAGGGAAAGGTAAGGAGGGGCTGTACACTTAAGCATCTTCGAAGCTACACACACGAGACCCAGTGCAGCAATGTGTGCCTCATTTAAAAGTCTTTAGAACCATGGTTTTGTAGGTATTCCCCTCCCCTGACACATGGTCTCAGGCCTATGTCCCAGTAGTCACTCCATTCCCTTGTACTTTTTATCATGCTGAAGACGTCTCCTCATGCATGTGTGCAATTAATCTGCAGCAATCTTCTTCCTGCACACCATGAGCCATGCTTTTCACAGAAACATTATTTATTTGACCCGTGTCTTTTTGAGTTAGGCTTGTTGAATGAACATCTCTTGATCATCCATAGCTCCTCTTTGGCTGTGTTTGCTGTATTCTGCCACTGATGAACTTTATGAACATGACTCCTTCTGTCTAGGTCACCTGACCTTTTGTCTGTGCATGCGGGTGTTTCAACTGTGCTTTCTTGCTGCTTGTCGGGCCCTGCTCAAACATGCAGTGTTTTCCCAGTTATAAATGCGATTGTTTTATTGTTCATCCACTTAACTGCAATTACACGACGTCCCTTAATCATTGTAAAATGGCTAGTACGTAACTTAGCTTTTAAACTACAACATTAATAAAAAATAACATAGTAAAAAGCAACCTTTTTTTAAATAGGAGCCGTTTTATTTTTTCAGCCAAAGGATGCTGGGCAGAGGACCACCATATACAAAAGGGACCCTTCCAAGCAATACGGTTTGAAGATGAAAACCTCCCGTGCCTTCTTCAGTGAGGTTGAACGACGATTTGATGCAATGCCGTTTACTCTCAGGTAGTGTCTTGGGGTAGGACTAGAAACCTGTTCCGATTCTTTATATTTTTTATTCAAGTGTTCTCTTAAAGGGGTCTAGCCATGTGATTAGGTGTAGCATTTTACTGACCTGCACTCTCTGCTGCATTAACTGTCATTTATGTAAATTGTATTGTGTAAACTGCAGTTTCCGAGTCTTTCTAAATTGCAGCTTATCTGTGCTATCGCTGAAGTAGAGGGGATTAGAGAGCCACAAAGTTTTGTCGAACTGGAAAAGCATGCCAGTTTTTTTTAGACTTGGCCGCGGGTCCTGACCCTTTACCCGAATTGTGTTTGCCATCACAACAGTACCAAGACATGTTGGAGACCCTCTATAGCCAGCTCAACTAACATTTGTTTCTGAGTAAGGGCAGTGCCCCACTAGCTGATTGTGAGCGACTACCTCTGCAGCCCCCGTGTGGACAACCTCCAGGATGTTTCCTCCATTCTTTTCATGGGAATTTCTAAATCGCATGGTTAACCAGGAGGACCTCCCAGCGCTAAGATAGCTAACAGGTTACTATGTCAATGCTGAACGCAAAGGTTAGAAAAGAGCTGTTTTTAGCTGCTTTCTGAATATTGGTTCTGACTCTGTTTGCCATCTATGCTATGGAATTAGCCTGGGACCCTTTTTATGCATAGCTCGATGGGCCATGCACAGTGGCTTGAAAATCATTTAAAGCACTGCAGGCTGGCCAGGGCTACAATCTTTTAGGGATTTTGAACAATATGCAGGCTGTGGCATTCTGAATGACTTGGTGTCTTTTTCAAGGAGTTCCCGTAATAGTGACGCGAAATGACTAGGCCTTGTAATACTAGCCTGCTTAATGGTTCAGGTGACCATCTCTGCTGCTGAGTGCTAGCAGCTTTAAAACTTCATTTCCCCCGCTGACTACTAGCGGTGAGTGGCACACCTTGTGTTTTTACTTTCCTCCCCCACCCCGCCCTCCTGACTCCTCCCCCTCGGCGTCATCGCCTATTTAGGCTCCGCCCACTTTTTGCCTCACGATTTACCAAAGCCCTGTGGCAGAGGGCAGAGGTTTAGCGCGCTGAGCGCTGTGAAGCCTTGTATTTTTAACTTTGTTCTGCTTGCCTCTCTGCTGCTGAGTGCTAGCAGCTTTAAAACTTAATTTCCCCCGCTGACTACTAGCGGTGAGTGGCAAACCTTTCCTCCCCCACCCCGCCCTCCTGACTCCTCCCCCTCGGCGTCATCGCCTATTTAGGCTCCGCCCACTTTTTGCCTCGCGATTTACCAAAGCCCTGTGGCAGAGGGCAGAGGTTTAGCGCGCTGAGCGCTGTGAAGCCTTGTATTTTTAACTTTGTTCTGCTTGCCTCTCTGCTGCTGAGTGCTAGCAGCTTTAAAACTTCATTTCCCCCGCTGACTACTAGCGGTGAGTGGCACACCTTGTGTTTTTACTTTCCTCCCCCACCCCGCCCTCCTGACTCCTCCCCCTCGGCGTCATCGCCTATTTAGACGGGCCCCATGCGTCAGCGCAGCGGACGAGCGCAGCGGGCGCGACGTAGGCGCGCCGGAGTCGCACCAGAGTCAAGCCCGTCTGCGCCCGTCCGCGCCGGGACGGGCCTAGGGCCTAGGGATGTGGATACTACCATCTCCTACTCATCCCCCGCCCTGATGCACCTTCGAGCTGCTGACTGCCCCCTATCGTTTGACACCTGGACGCGGATCACTACTCTAGGAATCACTGGTAATCTACCCCCCCACCTTGGCCCACTCACTCCTCCCACTTCCCTCACTATTCCTGAGTCGCAGATCCGCCTACTATATCTGAACACTCGTTCTTTAGTCAGGCATCAAACTGATATTTTCCATCTACTTACGACTGAAAGACCTGATGTTCTTCTACTTTCTGAGACCTGGCTTACGGACGACTCCCTCCCGGACATACTGGCAGCATTACCTCCTGACTACTGCCTGCTTAACACCAACCGCCATGGGGGTCGCCCTGGAGGAGGGGTCGCGGCGGTAATACGTAAGGATATTCAGGTTATCACCCCCACTTCCATGATTTTTCCCGATGTAGATAACCTTGTCTTCAGTCTTGGAACTGAGGTGGGCGCTGTTACCTTTATGGTACTTTACCGCCCCCCACAATCCATGCCCTCTTTCCCCGCACTGTTTATTGAGCAGCTTGCTAGCATTGCTACCTCTTCTCCTCGCATAGTTATTGCTGGGGACTTTAATTATTGGTTTCAGCACAGGGACGCTGGCCCCCACGCCCTCGAATTGTTTGAAGGTCTCTCGAGCCTGAACTTCAGCCAGTTAGTCACCTCCCCCACCCATAGTGGTGGCCATATACTTGACCATATCTGGGTCTATGGGGTGAAGCCCTCCCACCCGCTTATTACACCTTGCGTGTGGTCGGACCACCGCCTTATCGATACCACCATCTCGATGGCTGGTCAGGTCAGGATCCCTTCGCGGGAGGGTGGCATGGCTCGTAAGTGGAAGGCCGTCGACTCTTCCAAACTGCTAACTCATCTGTCTCACACACATCCGCCTCCCCCCAATGACCCTGACATTAATGAGCTAGATGGGCAAGTCTCTAGCTGGCTCATATCAGCCAGCGATATCTTTGCCCCACTAATCAAGTTCCCTCGCTCTCGTCATAACCATTCTCATAAATGGTTTACTCCACTCCTCAAAACTTTACAGTTAGAACTTCGTCAATTCGAACGCAGATGGAGAAGAGACTACTGCCCGTCAAGTAGAGATATCTATGTGGCAGCTCGTAATAGGTACAAATCTGCTATCTCTGCAGCCAAGAAAACCTATGTCTCCGAGCGTATCCTGTCAGCTCCCTGTAAATCGAAGGAGATCTTTAGAGTTCTGGACGAGTTCACGTCTGACGCCAGAACGCTTTTGTCCCAGGCCCCTACCCAGGAATCTTGCAATGCACTTAGCACCTTTTTTTTACAGAAGATTGTTTTGATTAAGGGCACTATCCCAGTCACCTCACTGGATGCTGTTCCAATCACACCCCCTCATAATGCTTTCTCTATCACCCAGCTTCCCCCACTAGACGCTATATCTTTAGCCAACCTGGTGGCCCGGATCAAGTCTGGCTCCCCTGACGACCACTGTCCACCTTCCATACTTTGCGACATCTGCCATTCTCTACCCGACTGTATCCTTCCTCTGCTCAATTCCTCTCTTCTTTCCGGGACGGTACCCAGCTCCTTCAAGGAGGCCGTTCTAGTGCCTCTGTTGAAGAAGCCTGGAGCCGACCCTGCCGTCCCGGCAAACTATCGTCCTATCTCTCTCTTACCTTTTTTCTCAAAAATCTTGGAGGCCCATGTCACTGCCTGTCTGTCGGGGTTCATCGAGAGTTCCATCTTTCTCGAGGCCAACCAGGCCGGCTTCCGCCCTGGTCATTCTACGGAGGCTGTGATCCTGGCTGTCCTAGATACCTTGAGAGACGGAGCTGACAAGGGTACCTCCCAGGCCCTGGTTTTACTAGATCTGTCGGCCGCTTTCGACACGGTGGACCATAACATCCTCCTCCACCGTGTCGAACAGGCCGGCATCCAGGGCCTGGCGCTGGCCTGGGTGAAATCTTTCCTTATGGGGAGATCCCAGTCCCTCAGCCTAGGTACATTTAGGGCCCCTAGGGAACATCTGCCTTGTGGGGTCCCTCAGGGCTCCTCTCTATCCCCTCTTCTTTTCAATCTCTATCTTCGCCCTCTTCTCTCTTCTCTGAGGCAGTGGGACGTCCGCGTCTTCAATTACGCGGACGACCTACAACTCATTTTCTCTCTAAACTCTCCTTCTTCTATTCCTACTTTTCAGGCAGTCATGTCCCATATCTTTCAGTGGATGTGTCAGAACCAGCTGAAATTGAACCCCGGTAAGACGGAGCTCCTCCTGCCGGGTAAGAGCGCCGTCCACTGGGGTCCATATTTCTGGCCGACAGAGCTTGGCTCTCCTCCCTCCCCGGTAACCTCGGTGAAAAGCCTCGGGGTCACTATTGACGCTGGGCTCTCTCTGGGGCCGCAGGTGGGGACAGTGGTTTCCTCCTGCATGTTCCAACTGCGCAGGATCAGGAAGGTGGCCTACCTTCTTACTCCCGATGCCTTGCTTCAAGTCATCATGGCCCTTGTTCTCTCCCGCCTGGATTTTTCAAATTCCATCTATTACGGCTTACCCAAATGCTCCATCAATAGGTTGCAAGTCATCCAAAACCAGGCGGCGAGACTGGCCCTCGGGATTCCGAAGTGGCAGTCCGCCAAACCCCTCCTTATCAAGCTACACTGGCTCCCGGTTAGCCTAAGGGCTGCCTTCAAGGTTGGCTGTCTTATTTTCAAATCTCTCTCTGGTTCCTGTCCCGCCTTTTTGAAATCCCTGATCTGTCCCTACTGTCCCTCACGTAACCGTAGATCACTTCACTTACATCTTTTGGTGGTCCCTCCCTTCAAACTCTGTAGATCTGGGGGTCGAAGATTTGCCTTTCTCGGCCCCAAACTTTGGAATTCTCTCCCCCTCTCAGTTAGGACTTCCGGTACTCTGATTCAATTTCGCAAATCACTAAAAACCTGGCTTTTCCCACAACCCCGCTAAAATCCCTCTGTTTCCTCAGCACCCTTTCAGCGCCATGATACCTCCGGTGACAGTGCGCTATACAAAATTCCCTTAACATAACATAACATCTCAGCAGCTTTCTTAAAGTCCTTAGCCTGCCGAAGCATGTTGTCGACCGTATTGGTGCTTGAGTTGCCATTGAAAGCTTGTTGTCAAGCCAAAATTACAGATTTTTGACCTGCTATTTAGGGATGGGTTGACGTCAAGAAAATCCCCCCATATACCGTCCTCTCCGTTTTCTCCCCATTAAGTTTCAAACAACTTGCTGTTATTAACAAAGCAGGGTACATTTACTCACGTCACCCACTGTATGGCGGCTTCCCCTCACACCTGTGTTTAACTAAACTTTGCAGAGTACCTTTTTTTGTTCCTTAATGGCCTCCTACTTTGGGCTGCAGTCTCCATTAGTTCTCTCTAAATAAGGAAAATCATATTGTTCCTTCCAATTACTGGTCATTTGATATGCACTCACTTGAGTGTTCCCTCCCGGTAAGTCCATTCCATGTTGGTGACACTTTGTTTTATCATGGGTTCCACTGATAACTTTTGAATTTCCTTCTGTATATTATTCTCCTCTCTATGCAGTATCACAGTGAAAGTTTTCGCCATACTTCATCTGACTCCAACTTGTGTATCACTCTGCTCTCAGCTCTATTGACAAGTGGTGCATCCTAGCCCCTTTTAGGACTGACTCCCACCTCTGTGCACCCAACTCATCCCTGTTTTCTTGTGTCCTTACCAGATAGCAAAAGCTTTTTGGCTGCAAAGGACCTATTGTGGGCTTACCAGAAACCTGGGCTTAGAGCCAAACCATTGCTTACACATGGGCTTGCTTCGTCACTCATTTGATTGCTGCTTATATGATGGCTTGCCTTTCCCTTCTATTTGCTCTTTCCCTGAAGCAGAGGCACTTCAGCATTCTTTTAATTGTATGGCTTGCATCTTCCCACTGCTCACATTTAGGGAACTTGTTTCTTTTAGCACTCCTGGCTGTGCATGTTTTCTGGCTCTCCCTTGTTGCACTGCTTCCCTCCCTTAAGCACCCAACGTATCTCCGCACTGAATTGCTTTCTCCCTTGTGTGCTGCTCTTTTGTGCTTCCTTTCCCCTAAATGCTCCAAGGTGCCTCCCTTGTTTGCAGCCCTCCAAGCTGCTTCACCACCATGTCCTCTGTGTTGCCCGCTCCCTCGTGCAGCATAGTCGCCCACCCCTGCTTTATTTTATTAACCACATGGGTGCTGCTGACTAGCTCAGCTCGTCATGAGGCGCAGCGGAGCTGCCCTCACGACGAGCTGAGCTCGTCACGGCCGTTGGAACGCAGGGCTAATCTCCCCGCTGTGCTGAACGTTCTAAAAACGGGTGTGGCCATGACGAGCTGAGCTCGTCACCAGCAATGCGTCGCCGCGTGCGGCCACCCTCCTGCCCGCACAGCGGGGGGGAAACACCCCGCAGCGAAGGGGTTAAATGACCAACACTTTCCCCTCTTACTGTCTTTTTGAGTGCTGCCCTGCTGCCACTTTTCTGCTGCATCAAAATCACTTTCACACTTGAGTTATTTTTTTAATTATCTAAGTTGCATCTGCCCTTTTAGACCGAACAATTAATAAATAAATAAAACTGCTTGCCAACATTTACGTATAATCAGATAAAAAATAAAACTGGCACAATCTTTTAAACTCTTTTAAAATCTCGAGCATCGGCAAACAAGGTTGCAAATGTCTTCCCTATAATAACTACAGAGATAGCATGAAGTCTCTTTAGTGTGCTCGGGGATTAAATTAAATTTGAAGTTTTCCAAACCAAAAGCGCAGAAGCTTTAAATGGATTGAATCCAAAACTAATCTTCCTAAATATTTCTGAAATATTAAGGGACCAAATAATGCGTTGACCACCTATAAGTGTTACAGCCAAGTTGAAATTTATTTATTTATTTTAGAGGTTTTATATAGTGCTGGCTGGACCCGGGGGTATCGGAGCGCTTTACATTTTAGAGACAAGAAAAGGTCAATAAAACAGGGGACATACATAGCATCAATGTAAATAAACATAAAAGTCTCCGTCTGACATATTTCAAAAAGATAAATATGGGAAATAAGCACAACAAAATGTGTAAGATGTGATAAATCAAACATATCAAAAGGCACAAATTGGAGGGGAAAAAACGGAAAATTGAAGGGTCAGGATAGGAAGGTTAGTGGTCCGTTAGGTTGGTAAGGAAGAGAAGCGGGAGGGGCAGAAATGGGAGGGGGTTGAAGGGGATGCGGGCTGAGGGTGGACAAGGGAAGGGGGGAGCAAGGAGGAGTGAAGGTGGTAAACAGGGAGGGGAAAGTGACGAGGAGACAGGGCGAGTAAGGCTAAAAACAAGGGAGGGCGAATGCATCTAGGGTCGGACAGATGTAGCCAGTGGAAGAGAACAGATATGGATTAGGGTCCCCAGTATTTATTGAGGAGATGTAGTTTGAGTTCTTTTTTGAAACAAGAGTAGGAAGGGTTGCAGCGAAGGTCAGTTGGAAGGGCATTCCAAATGCAAGGAGCGTTGCCAGAAAAGGATCTAGACTGGGTGGTTTTCTTTTTTAGAAGGGGGGGATAAGAAGGAGGGTGTTAGTACTTCTCAAGGAGCGGGAGCAACCGGCTTTAGTGAGTTTGCTAGCGAGGTAGGTCGGTGTATTCTGATGGAGAATTTTGTGTAATGCAGGCCGTTTTGTAAATGGATCTACCTTCAATGGGGAGCCATTTAAGAGTTTTAAGGGCAGGGGATATGTGGTTGAATCGCTTGCAGTCTGAGGTAAGCCTAGCTGCAAGGTTAAGCACAGATTTAAGAGGTGCTAGGTGGATCTTGGGAATTCCGGTGAGAATGGCATTGCCATAGTCTATGCGAGAAAGAACAAGGGATTGGACTGCTAGTTTGAAATCATCGATCGGGATGAAGGGCTTGATTTTCTTAAGGTGGCGGAGAGTGAAGAGGGCTTCTTTGGCAGAATTATTGATGTGTACCTTGAGGGTTAGGAGGTTGTCCAGGGAGATCCCTAGTGATTGGACTGAGGAGGACAAAGATAAGGAGCAGTTGAGGGCGTTAAGGTCAGAGATCCACTTCTGAATGGGGAGCTGGTTATTTTTAGGGGAAAAAAAGAATGATTTCAGTTTTTTTAGGGTTGAGTTTAAGGTGGTTACTGTGGAACCAGGATTGGATCTTGATGAGAGTGTTGTTGAGTTGAAGGATGTCAGCATGAGTTTTAATCTTATAATAGAGTTGGGTGTCGTCAGCATAGAGATGGTAGTTGATCCCGGCTTGTTTAAGAATGAGTGTGAGGGGTTCCATGAAAAGGTTAAAGAGTGGGAGAGAGGATGGATCCTTGTGGAACTCCTAAGGAGATGGAGGTAGGGTTAGATAGGCAATTTTGGATTTTGATTTGTTGAGAACGGTGTTGTAGGTATGAGACAAACTATTTGTGTGTCGTACCATTCAGGCCGAATCGATCTCTAAGAACATTTAGTAGAGCAGAGTGGTTAACCGTATCAAACGCTGCAGAGAGATCAAGGAGGATCAGCAGGCTAGATTCACCATTATCAAGTGAGTGGTGGATGTCGTCAATGTTTAGCATGGCGGTTTCAGTGCTGCATCCTTTCCTAAAGCCAGATTGGAAGGGGTCTAGTAAGTTGAAGTGTTCAATGTGTCTATCTAGTTGGAGAAGGACAAATTTTTCCAGGGCTTTAGAAAGAAGGGGAAGGTTGGAGATGGGACGAAGGTTATTGAGGTCGTTTAGGTCTGCCAAAGGGTTTTTGATAATGGGGGTGATTTGGCCTAGTTGCAATGAAGTGGGGACACAGCCGGTAGCAAGGGAGCTGTAGATATTTGAGGTCCAGGAAGGGGTGATGATGTGTTTGAGGTTTTGGACATGTTTGGAGGGGAGAGGGTCTTTGGTGTGGGAGGAAGGCTTGAGTTTGGAAATGATGTTAAAGACGTCTCTTTCAGTGACAGGCTGGAAGTTAAGCCACGTGGCATTATTTTTAGTAGGAGAGTTAGGATGATTGGAGTCAAGGAAATTGGAAGGCAAGGTGGGGTGAGGGAGATCAGAGTTTTGCTGGGCAGTAGTGGGTGTAGGGGGAGTTATGGTGGAGGGTGGGATATTAAGAGAGATGTTTGGATTGGTGGGAGGGATCACAGTAGAGAGGAAGGATTGCTCAATAAGTTTAATTTTGTCTGAAAAAAAGAGCTATTTCTTCACATCTAGTCGTCGAGGCCAGTGGGACAGGGGGGGGGGGGCGGAAGTAGTTTGATTGCGCACAATGTTGAATAGTTCTCTTGGCCTATTCTGAGCTCGATCTAGTTGTGATCTGAAGAAGGAAGTTTTTTGTCTAAAGATGTGTTTTTTATAGGACGATCTAGCAAGTCTGAGGCGGGTCAGGTTAGGAGAGGGGTGCTGTCTCCATAATCTTTCAGTCAGTCTGAGTCTACGTCTTTCATTATGAAGGTCTGTGTTAAACCATGATTTGGAGGGGATATTTCTTTGCTTTTTGAGTTTGAGAGGGGCAAGAAGGTCAAGGGTAGCAGTGACAGCTTTGTTATATTGTTCGGTTAGTTCATTCGTGTTAAGGGAGGGTGGGATAGCGAGAAGCTGGGCACGAAGTTTGGATTCAAGTAAGTCGGGAGGGGTAAGACTGAGATTTCTGATCAGTTTCATGGGTTTAATAGTTTTGGAAGGAGGGGGGGAGGCAGAGGTGGTTATGGTGAACAGGATAAGGTGATGGTCGGATCAGACAATGGGAATGATGTTAGATAGGAGGGCTAGATCTTTGCAGGTTATGATAGCGTTAAGGGTGGCTCCTTTGGAATGGGTTGGCGACTGACAGATTTGATTGAGGTCATTAATTTCGAGAAGGTCAGAGAGGAGGGAGATTGGGGGATCTTTAGTATCATTCCAATGGAGATTAAAGTCTCCCAGGAAGATGTTTTTAGATTTGGAAATTGAGGATTGGGTAAGAAGGTTAGATAGCTCATCAATGAATGGGTAGTGATTTCCAGGCGGATTATATATATTGTGAAATGTTCATGTGCTGCAGAACTTCTAAGGTCACTTATTGCCTCCCACAAAATTATACTAAGCGTGGATCTTGAATACATTTTTAACTAGTAAAACAATTTCAAATACGCTCCAGGGCTACTTGTATTCGGTCTCCTGAGGCCAAACTCTAAACTGATTTGGGCTGGTGAAGCCTGCCGAGGTAAATTGAACGGATGACGATAAGTTCTTACCATGACGTCTATAATTTTTGTCTGCTTTTCCTCTTAATGTCGCCACACCATACGTCAAGGAAGGGGCATGTTTATTTGCCATTACTTGCAACAGTGACTGAAGAGACAAGCTTTTTAAGGAATTCCCCAGTGAGGCAAACCCAACAACTAATCAATTGTTCCTTCTTAAAAGGGCAGCACCCTGATTATTAAATGAGCCTCTGGAATCAAAAATCACCCCCAAATATCTGTACTCTGATACAGATTCCAGAACTGTCCCTTCTAAATAAAATGTTGGCAGGGAAGCGCTTCCCTTTTAAACTAGCATGTTTTTGGTTTTTATTAAGATTGACTTAAACCATGAGCCTCAGCATACTGTGCAGTTTTATTAAGTGCTGAAGCCCCACCTATGTATAGCTAATCAAGACCATATCCTCAGCGTACAACAGGTGGAAGACATTAAAACCAGCCACTGTCGGTGAATGTGAATTAATACTTCTCAGAGCAGGAATGATAATGGCAAGATCTAAATGAAGGGGGGGGAGCAGTACACAGCCTTGTTTTAGACCATTCCTTGTAGTTTTTTTTAATATTAGGCCGTTGCCCATCCTAACTCTTTTCCAAGTGTCTTTATACAATAGTTGGGTCTTTAAGGAGACGAAAAATATCCCAGTTCATCAGCTTTGCCCATTGGATATTTCTCTGCACTGCAGGGAATGCTGAGTGAAAGTCAACATAACTTGGTTACGCTTATGTTTGTGGAGTCCATCTTGACTTCAGTAACCACGTTAATCATATCTTTCGCTGCAGCTGCCTCTTCTGTGTAGACCTTTTTCTCACATAATGTCAGCTGACTCTTGTCTATACTGATGTTTTAAAAATGGCATAAACTTGACCAGTCTGTCTAAAATGTAATTCCCCCGTGCCAGAGTTAGACTTTTTATTATGGGCTTTCCTAAGCCTCTTGCGCTGTTTTGTAGGCATAAAAGAGCAGAAAAAAAGACCCACTCAAACCTCTGCCCTGGCTTTAAATACCAAATTGCTATTTGGATTGTGACAAAATTAAGTTTCCGTTTCAGAGCGTCAAACAGTCTGAGGCCAAGGCTTTTATGCTGCAGGGGTGCGCCTCCAATGGCATAAGCCGCACTGGCCTAATGCCGGCTGCTTCCGAGCCAACAGAGGTAACCCCAGCACTAGCCTTACCTGCCCCTGCCGACTGTAGTGATCAAAAGACCAGCAATTTCAAAAGTTCTTTCTGTCGTTGCTCTGCAGGATTCTTCCCTGTTTTACTCTAAATAGCTTTTCTCTAAAAGGATGTCAAGTACAGCAAATCCTGGCCTTAGAATAAGTTATTTTAAAAATATTTTGGTACAGCAAGTCGAAATCCAGCCAGGTACAAGCTGACTAGGCATAATGCCACCCCACACCCAAATTTTTCTTTTTTTATCCACAAGTTCTGGTAGTTTTCAGGCATGCTTCACTAATGCTGGACCATTTCAGTTCTCCTAGCCTAGTTTGTTACAGCAAATTGAATCCGACTGTGGACTGGTTTGTCAGTTTAAATTTATAGGGCTGTGAGTTCTTGCCGCTGTTAAGTCTTTATACTTTTTATACATAAGCTGCTGCATGCTTACTCGCTGTTACCCTCTCTTGCAGGGCGTTTGAGGATGAGAAGAAAGCCCGAATGGGTGTGGTTGAATGTGCCAAACACGACCTGTTGCAACCTTTTAATGTCCTTTATGAGAAGGAAGGTAAGACACTTTGAGACTGCACTAACCCTTGGGTTCTATTAGGTGAATGTAATACATTCGGTACTTAACCTGATTTTGGAGACCAACCTATACTTCGCCGAGTAGTGGGTGCATGCAGCCGATCTCGTGCATACTGAACAAGGTGAGGCCATGCACTTTATCTCAGTGTATTAATGGCAGGGGGGGGGGCTTCTCGTGTCCTTCTTTAAATGGCAGAAGAAGCTAATGTATTAGAGCACCATCCCTTGATGGTGGTGGGGGGGGGACAACGACGAGGGAGGGGTGCTGTTAATGGGCAGAGATCTGGAAGGCCCATGGAATCGCTACCCATGCACACTCAGGGGAATGTGTTTAGGGCTGGGCACTGTGCAGCCATCTTATACAAAGCAAGTGCACAGCAATTGCTTTGGACTCTAGAGCTTACAGCACTTATTGGCCCGGTTCTGCTCATATATTTCTCTCCTTTTACAGGGGAGTTTGTGGCCCAGTTCAAGTTCACGGTGCTGCTGATGGCTAATGGTCCTATGAGGATCACCAGCGGCCCACTGGAGCCTGAGTTATACAAGTCTGAACTGGATGTGCAGGATATCGAGCTGAAGGTCTGTGGATTCTGCCATTTCATATTTAATCATACATTCTTTACTTTGCTTATGGCTGCTGTTGACGTTAGTTTGAATAACAGGAACTGCAGGCATGCCTCTCTGCAGATATGCTGGGCGCAGGTACCAGAAACGTCCTTAACTGTTGTGTGATCCTGTGGTCTTCCAGGACGTCTAATCAATTTTGCTCTTCCTTTCAGGCACTTTTGCTGAGTTCCGCCAGCCGGAAAACTCAGAAAAAGAAAAAAAAGAAGGTATGTTTTTTCTTGGCAATTGGCGAAAGGTAAAATGTACTTTTCTGATTTGAATTTGAAATACTGTTGCTACAGATAAGCTGTAGTCAAAGGGATAGGGTTTGCTATAAGTGGCACGTGCACTAAAGGCGAATTGTTGTTGTGGAAATAAGATGTATGAAGCTCTGAAATGGTCACTCAATAACGGTTTAGTTAATTATTGCATTGGATGCTGCCTTCTGGCAAAATGTGAATCTCTACCAAGCAATATTTGATTAACAAGTTTGTCAAAAGCTCAAAACATTGTGTTCGAGGCATATGGGCTGCAGATGGTACATTTATGAATAGATCGCCATCTGGTGTTGGGCTCGGATGATTGCACTTTGTTTTTCTTCTGGAGAAGTCTTTGTCGTCATAGGTGACTCCTCCTCTCGGTGTTAGTGCGCATGGGCATAGGCTCCATCCTTAGATTGTTTTTTTCCGCCATCGGGTTCGGATGAGGATCGAAGCGCTCCGGACCGACTTCAACAAAGAAGGTTATAACCGGCGCGTATTCCTTTCCAAATCGACGGTATCGTTATCGAACGCGACTTCACTCCATACCGACGCGGTTCGAAGGACGACGACTACGAGAAACTCGACGTAGTCCAGCCCGGGGTCCATGGAAAGGACTCCATTCAAAAAATGTCCAACGTGTGGTGCTAAGTTCCCACACAAGGACCTACACGAGGTGTGCAACCTCTGCTTGTCCCCTGAACACGAATCCAGGGACTGTGAGGCCTGTGCAGCGTTCTCGTCAAAATCGACGATTAGAAACCGTCGAGCCCGAAGACACGAGGTATCGAGAATGCAGTCACAAGCAATCCCGGAGCTGTTCGAGGACCAGCACCCAGAAGAGGAGGAAGAAGAGGCCGACGAGGAGGGGTCAGAAGCGGACGAGTCCGACGTCGAGGAAATCGACGTCCAACAAACCGTGAGTGACGACGTCCCTTTACCGAAAAACAGACCCCGCACGGTGTCGACCCCGCCCTCGAGCCCGGTCAGACAACCGAAAAAAGTTTCCAACGCCCCGCCTTCGAGCCCGGCAACGAAACAGAAACCGAAACACTCGGTCCCACATCATAGTGGTTCCGGTTCCGATAAACCGACCACATCGACACCGAAGCACCAGGTCAAGGAAAGCTCGAAGTCGAAGCAGTCCATGTCGACACCGAAGCACGCTTCGGCGCCGAAAACACCCCCGACACCGGGGACATCTTCGATACCGAAGAAGTCGGATCCGAACAAAACTTCGGCACCGAAAATACAAATGGACAGTTCAAAGAAAAAACACCTTTCGGAACCGAAAACTGCGGTACCGACACAGGAACACGGAACGGATCCTAAACAAAAGACTTTGTTTATTGACCCAAAGACTGGCAAGGTAGCCACAGAACTACCTAAAAAGAGGAAACATGAACATTTGGACGACAAGGCTCATCCAAAGAAGAGAACAATGGGGACGAATACAACTCCTCCCCCTTCTCCCAAACCTCACACACCATCTTCACCTCTTCCTCACAATAGGCCAGATATCCCTCCCACACGTCCATCTACACCTACAACAGATGGAGAGAGTGACACAGGGGAGGGGGGACACCCTGGGGATGATGAGGACACAATCCCAGAGGAGGCAGACCCATGGGAGGAGTATAATGTGGGATCAGGTAATGATACCGATCTTGAGTCATATCCCTCAAAACCTTCACCTCCTGATGACAATACTGGGTTTGCACAACTCATTACTAGAGCAGCAACATTTCATAAGGTAGACCTACATACAGAACCTCTAGTACAGGACTTCTTATTAGAAACACTACCTACTGCACAAAGAACATCAGGAACACTACCAATGCTAAAGGGCCTTCTCAGTCATACATCAGAGATATTCAAAGACCCAGTGAGGGCTAGGGTATTGAACCCAAGAATTGATAAAAAATATAGGGCAGCTCCAAAAGACCCAATATACATTAAGGGACAAATTCCTCTAGACTCACTAGTGGTCACAAACGCTCGCAAGAGAGCAAACTCTTTATCTACAGGAGAAGCTCCACCTCCTGACAAAGAGTCTAAACTAATAGATGCCTCTGGCAAGAGAGTAGCATCTCAAGCGGCAAACAGTTGGCGCATAGCTAATACGCAAGCACTACTTGCAAGGTATGACAGAGCGCATTATGATGAGTTAGAAACACTCATCAAACATCTCCCTAAAGAACATCAAAAGAAAGCAGATCAACTTATAAAAGAAGGGAAGTTAATTACTAACACTTCAATAAAGTGCGCCCTAGACGCGGCAGAAACTGCGGCAAGGTCGACAAATACAAGCATCATGTTAAGGAGACATGCATGGCTCAGAGTATCAGGGTTCAAACAAGAGGTACAAACATAGTTACTGAACCAACCTTTTGATGGGAAAACACTTTTTGGCACAGGGACAGATGAGGCCCTAGAAAAGATGAAAAAGGATACAGAAACGGCTAAATCAATGGGAGCATTGCAACAGCCGACACAAAGAGGTTCCTTTCGTAGATCCACCTATAGAGGAGGATCCAAAAGTACAGGCACAAACCAACAGCAAACCTCTTTTACACCTACATCACCCAGAGGTAATTCTAGAGGTGGATACAGGGGTAACAACAACAAGGGTAGAGGTCGCGGAAACAACAACAACCGCAACTCTCCAACCCCAAAACAGTGACTTCATAGAGCTTCCCCCAGACCATATAACACTGGTAGGGGGACGCCTATCACAGTTCCTACCTGTCTGGGAAAACATCACATCAGACAAGTGGGTAAGACAAATTATCCAACATGGTTATTGCCTAGAACTCACAGCTACCCCACCAAACATCCCCCCCAAACAGCGTCCAATGAAACAAGATCACCTGACACTATTAAAACAGGAAGTAATATCACTGCTAGAAAAGCATGCCATAGAGAAGGTTCCACAGCACCAACAGGGAACAGGAGTATACTCCCTATACTTCCTAATCCCCAAAAAGGACGGGTCTCTAAGGCCAATACTGGACCTAAGACCTCTCAACGCATACATAAATTCGGAACATTTCCACATGGTCACGCTCCAACAAGTACTTCCTTTACTGAAGAAAGGGGACTTTCTTTCTACACTGGATCTAAAAGACGCTTACTTTCATATCCCTATTCACAAAGCCCACAGGAAATACCTCAGGTTTGTGGTAGAAGGACAACATTATCAGTTCAAAGTCCTTCCATTTGGTGTCACGACGGCACCAAGGGTGTTCACAAAATGCCTGGCAGTGGTAGCAGCTCACCTAAGAAGACAACAAATTCATGTCTTCCCATACTTGGACGACTGGCTAATAAAAGCCAGGTCGCAAGAGGAGTGTCTGCAACACACACAAAAGACAATTCAGCTACTACACCAGCTAGGGTTCACGGTGAACTACACAAAGTCACACCTACAACCAAACAAGGTTCAACAATATCTGGGGGCTACTATAGACACAGAAAAAGCCAAAGTGTACCCCAACCCAGTCAGGGTCCAAGCAATGCTTACAATCATTCAGAGATTTCAGCCACAACACTCACTAACAGCAAGAGTGTTCATGCAGCTATTAGGCATGATGTCATCCTGCATACTGCTAATACCATATGCAAAACTACAAATGCGTCCGCTACAAGAATGCTTAGCGACACAGTGGAATCAGGCTCAAGGGCAGATTACGGATCTGGTGTTGGTAGACGACCGCACACACCGCTCTCTGAAGTGGTGGAACAGAACAAACATTACCAAGGGGCGGTCGTTCCTAGAGCCAATTCCACAGGTGACAATAACAGCAGACGCGCATCGCTCACCGGATGGGGAGCACATATGGACAAGTACACAGTACAAGGAAGGTGGAGTGTGCAGGAAAGAACACTACACATCAACTACCTAGAACTACTGGCAGTGTTTCTAGCATTGAAAGCCTTTCAGATACATGTTATCCACAAAGCAGTCCTGATCAGAACAGACAACATGACAGCAATGTATTATATTCAAAAACAGGGGGGGACGCACTCTCTCCAATTATCCAGACTAGCACAGGAAATTTGGAGATGGGCCATTCCTCAAAACATCTATCTGTTAGCCGAACACCTACCAGGAGTTCAAAACCAGATAGCAGACATCTTAAGCAGACAGTCGGAACAAATACACGAATGGGAACTGCACCAACAAATACTGCAGCCATTCTTCCAAAGATGGGGACAACCAGAGATAGACCTATTTGCCACTCATCAGAACGCAAAATGCCAAAGCTTCGCGTCCAGGCACCCACATCACCTGTCGCAGGGCAATGCGTTATGGATAAATTGGTCCAACAAATTTGCATACGCTTTTCCCCCTCTCCCACTAATCCCATTAGTGGTCAGGAAACTGCAACAACATTCAATGACCATGATACTAGTAGCACCCACGTGGGCAAGACAGCCGTGGTTCACCACGCTCTTGCAACTCTCACAAGTGCCACATCAAAAGCTACGAATTCTACCCATGCACCTTACACAGAACCATGGAGAAATAATGCACCCAGATCCAACTCAATTGAACTTAGCGATCTGGCTCCTGAAATCCTAGAATTTGGGTACTTAGATCTCCCCCCAAATTGCATGGAAATAATTAAACAAGCGAGACGTCCAACCACCAGAGCATGCTATGCAGCTAAGTGGAAGAGGTTTGCTATACACTGTACTAATAACAATATCAACCCTCTAGACGTATCAACAAGGGAGATTATTTGCTACTTATTACACTTACAGCAATGTAATCTAGCGTACACATCTATCAGAGTACATCTAGCAGCTATAGCCGCATACCTGCAAAACAGGCAGCGCACATCACTGTTCAGAGTACCAGCGATAAAAGCATTCATGGAAGGTCTTAAAAGAGTCATTCCACCAAGATTACCACCTTCCCCAGTCTGGAACCTCAACGTAGTACTCACCAGACTAATGGGGCCACCCTTCGAACCTATGCATAGGTGCGAAATACAATTCCTTACATGGAAGGTGGCATTCCTTATAGCTATTACCTCACTCAGAAGAGTAAGCGAATTACAGGCATTAACAATACAAGAACCATTCCTACAGTTACACCAGAATAAAGTGGTTCTTAGAACAAACCCAAAGTTCTTGCCTAAAGTAATTTCAGCATTCCACATCAATCAGCCAGTGGAATTACCAGTCTTCTTTCCAAAGCCACAGACGGTGGCAGAAAGGGCTCTACATACACTAGATGTTAAAAGAGCCATTTTGTACTACATAGAAAGAACACAAGACTTCAGGAAAACTAAACAACTATTTGTAGCATTTTCCCCAACACATAAGGGCAATCCTATCTCTAAAGCAGGCATCGCAAGATGGATTGTAAGATGTATACAAATATGTTACATTAAAGCAAAGAGAACATTAACTGTTCCTCCTAGAGCTCATTCCACAAGAAAACTAGGAGCATCTATGGCATTCTTAGGGAACATTCCCCTAGATGACATATGTAGAGCAGCAACTTGGTCTACACCACATACATTCACAAAGCACTACTGTGTTGATGTACAGGCTGCACAACAAGCCAGAGTGGGCCAAGCTGTATTAAAAACTCTATTTCAGACAGTTGCGACAGACACTGGTGACCACCGCTAGGGAGGTAACTGCTGTACAATCTATTCATAAATGTACCATCTGCAGCCCATATGCCTCGAACGGAATATGCTACTTACCAGTATGCATCTGTTCTTGGCATAGAGGGCTGCAGAGTGGTACATGCCCTCCCTGCCTCCCCGGAAACCTGTGTCTGTCCCAACATTATCTTATTTAGATACATTTACATGGGCATATCTTTATGTACTATACTACACTACTCCATCTAACCCTACTATGGCAAAACAATCTAAGGATGGAGCCGATGCCCATGCGCACTAACACCGAGAGGAGGAGTCACCTATGACGACAAAGACTTCTCCAGAAGAAAAACAAAGTGCAATCATCCGAGCCCAACACCAGATGGCGATCTATTCATAAATGTACCACTCTGCAGCCCTCTATGCCAAGAACAGATGCATACTGGTAAGTAGCATATTCCATTCGAAGGTATGCTGAAATATGCCATTTTATTTGTAAAAACCTGCATCTGATCAGTTGATCTTCGGTTTTTCCAGAGTGCTGCACTGCCTCTACCTTGATTCGGCAGTCTTCAACGACATGAACTAGAGACAAATTCAGCATGAAATACTTGGTTGCTTTGCATTATCTTATTTTGCACGTTTGCTTTTGCAGGCCTCCAAGAATGCAGAAAATGCCACCAGTGGAGATGCCGAAGAGATTGAAACCACTGACTGAGGCCCTTCTCAATTTCCTCACTCCAATTTGCCAGTGGTTTTGTAGTATTTGCATCCACCCTGTCCCCATTCTCCCCTTTCAAGAACAAACAAAGGGGGCCTGTTTTGTCGTATGAGCTTCGGACTTCCCACTGCGTACAGTTGGCATCTGTGGACACTGAGGGAGGTGGCTCTACTTCAGACTATTCAAAAACACGAATTAATAAAAAAAAGCAGTCTAAAGCTGCTCTTCCTAAGCCCTTGTCCTTGTTCTCAGAAGTGAAGTAGGCTTTTCCTGCCCATATATCTTAAGATGCCACATTGAGCATTCTCAGGCGCTTACTCAACGACTGTCTTTAGGAATCCTTCTGAAATTCTTGTTGTCTGTGCGATGTGCAACCCCACCTTGCTGCCCCTGATACTCGAAAATGTTCTGCTCTAGACCACTAGTTTTCAGAACATATTGTGCAGACCCAGTTGTATTCAGAGCAATTTGCTGTAGTATGCACAAGGTAGGGACTTAAAGCACCCAGAGAGTAGTTAGTCAGTGGGTTAAAAGTTGAATCTCATAATTATAGTTATGATATCCCTTTGGTATTGGAGAGTAAGGGAAACTGTAATGATCCATGATTACCTTTTGAGTGGGGTATTGCAATAGGGCATAGTGTGTTAAGTATTGAAGTCTTCCGAAATCTCCACCGGTTACAAACCTCCAGCTGTTTAATGTAGAAGTGGCATGGTCTGATCTGTGTCCTTTGGCAGCTGCTGGCAGTTTGACACTGCATTAGGTCTCTGCACTGTGGGTTTTTCCTTTTTGTGGGTGTATTTGAACATACAGGTGTATAGAATCTGGTACTGACTAAGGCTCCCAGTACACACACTCCCTCCCCCTTTATCCTTGATGGAAAAAAATTTGAGGCCACTCTGCTGTGAATTTTTTTTTTTTGTACATGACTGGAGCAGTTTATCCCCTTTGTTGGGCCTGATCCAGCACACCGCATCAAGGTATGTCTTGGAATCCAAGCACTTAACAGCTACCGAGCTGTGGCTATATCACTCTGAAATGTGAGTCCCTTTTTTCAGAGGCATGGGCAGTGCCCATGTTATTGCAACATTGTCATGAACGGAAATGCATTTATAAAAGTACCAAAGGTGAAGTCTATTAAAGGAAATTGAATTTGAAATGTGTTCCTTTTTTGTCCGTGCCAGTCTTGTCTTTGGACCCTGCTTTTTTTTTATTTATTTTTTTAGATGGTGTTGGTCTTAAGTTCCATGGGAGTTTAACCAGTGGTCGCTGATTAGTTGGAATTTCAACTGAGCAGTATTCCTCCAACTGAAGGTAGAAAATTGACCAGACGAATTGTAAAACCGAGCAGGAGACAGTAGCACACGTTGGTGCGCCTTTTTTCAATGAGAAACTTTTTTTTTTAATAAAAGGTGACTGCACACAATATTGTGGTCTTAAAAAATAAAGGCAGAGTTATTTGGAGTTGCAGGATGATTTTGCTCCGGTCACTTCTGCAAAAAAGCAATTCACTTTTAGATAACTGCGTTTCCTTATGTAGATTGGCTGTTATTCAGGAGTTCCAAAATGAAGATTTCCCTCGCCAATCACATCGGCATCCGAAGCGATCAGAAATCTCCTGCACAGTTAATACGCTTGTATTCTAACTTGGCGGAGGTTATAGAGGGACTCTTGTGCACGTAGTGGCTCTTTGGCCGTACTATTTTTTTTTGTAATTCTATGTAAAACAGCGGTTTGCTTAAAAAAAACCTCCTTTAGTCCTTGAAGTCGTTTTGTGTTTTGTTAATAATGGTAGTATTAAGACTTTGCACGGACATTGTGTTGTGTCTAGGGAGTGGTATGGTAATTATTGGTGGTGGTGCAGGGCTCCTAGTTATGGTGCTATCGGAATCCCAGCTGATCCATGTGATGGGATGCCGTTCAAAGAAAGTACAACTTCAAATCTCGTTCCAGCTGAGACATTATCACAAAAGCCTACCTCTTGCCAGGTATGCCATCTTGGAGCAGTGAATTTGTTTAGAAGATCTTTATTAATAATCGTGTGGAAGTCTCTCGTAATTTTATTGACTAGTTTACACCTGGGTGGTGGAAATACTGATGGGATTTTGGCTTATATGATCCCAGATTTCCACTCAAGACGGTCTTGATGAAAGATTGTGAGACAAATGGCCATTGTTGCCTTTGTTTTACCAACTCCACTCTTCCTGTCACTCATTATATTCGGATCGTTAGGTTGTGTCTTGTGACCAGTGCCTTTGGTTCTTTGTACCTGTTGCTTGCAATCCCCTGCCTTTCGATGTATGTCCTGAGAAGTAATCCCCTAACCTAACTAATTAGCTTAATTTCAAAGTGTGTTGTGATATGATTTATTCGCACCTTTTGGATTATCAACTACAGGATCATGTGGCCGGGCCACTGGTCCTGCTGATCTACAGAAGAACACAGCAGGGACGTTAAGATTACATTTAGCACTCCCAGCAATACTCTTTGTATAAAGGAAAAGTAAAAACGTGTCTCTGACCAAACAAATCTAGGAACTTTTGAAATGGTGCATTCGGAATAATGTTCTGCTCCGTTACTTGCTGGGGTAAAACACTTGTTAGGTATGATATGAAATGGGACTTTAGCATTGTACCAGCATTTTTCTTCAAATAAAGGCATTGAAAAGTGATGTCTGTGTGATCAGAATCCTACATCTAGTGTGTGCAGTGTTTTGTCTGGGAGATGTATATGAATCACAAAGCCTACCCTCTAATGGTTTGAGTATGTCACAAGGACATGAGTGAAGCTCTAAATGAGTAGGACAGTTCTTTTTAATTTCAGTGATGTTTATTTTTTACAATCGGACCTATTTTCCTACACAAATGGGTAAAGACTTTCTTTGAACAAGGTGTGC
Organism: Lissotriton helveticus; assembly: GCF_964261635.1. Classification (NCBI taxonomy): domain Eukaryota; kingdom Metazoa; phylum Chordata; class Amphibia; order Caudata; family Salamandridae; genus Lissotriton; species Lissotriton helveticus. The sequence goes on along the minus strand of NC_136057.1, from coordinate 1,469,812,910 downwards.
TCACTTGAGGCTGACGTGGTGTGATACTGGCATAATAGGGCTGGTGGATTTTTATGTTCGGTATGCTAGCTGGCCTAATTAATTGATGAGTTTTCCTTTGTGATGCGCTACAAGCCACTGTGGCTTCTGCAGAGAATGTGTAGGATATAACCTATCAAGTTAGTGAAGGGTGGCAGTTCCTCTAGCTGTTAATTCCAGTATTGTTGTAGCCTTCTTACGTTGGTGAGGAGTGTTTTATTCATACCGGGCTTTTGGTCAACTTATTCCACTGGTCTGCTGTAGTGTCGTTCACATTTTGCTTTCATCCACAATAGCATACTATATAGCCTCGGGCAGCTCACTTCAGCCGCTGGCTTGCCAGACTGAGTGATGGCTTTCTGCTCGTGCCCAGTTTGCCCATATGCACGATAAATACTCCCATCGTACATGGGCCTGCTTGTGCAGTGTGCTTTTTTATATATGTAATATAGATATACATAAAGTAAAATATATCCTGTGTGGCTGTATATTCCTGCCACCTAGTGTTGGGCACCGATGTTCATCGGTTGTTTTGCAGCATAAATCTTTACTTAATTCACATGCTGTGCATAATTCTGCCGTCCATTGGTACGGTTTGCAGTGGTTTCGGTGCCCATTTGATGTCTTGTGCATCCTTCAATATCCTCTGCAGATTCGTTTTGTTGCTTTGGGTCTGGAAGCACGATTGAGTGCTCAATTTTAGAAGTGGGAAATTTGAGTTTTTTGCGCAAGACGTTAAAAGAAAGCGTGGAAGAGTTGAAGGTCTTTGAGGCTGTACTAGGGAATTGGAGAACACAGTAGAAAGTTGAAGGGTTTTCACCGAAATTTGTTTGGTTAGTCAGAAAATAAGCGAAGGGCCTTTTGCCCCAAGTGGACCACTGTGAAGTGTGTAATCTTAGCTGTGGGATCACATTGCAGATTGCTGTGACGTGCGCTGTTGCAACTGAAAACCTTAAACTTATGAAAAGCATGCATTGGCAATGCCAATGAGTTTTGCTTACAATTGGAAGTGCTTTGGGTCATTGAGGGATTTATGCTCTTTAAGTCATACATACATGCACTCTTTTAAACTTCAGTGCACCCATATGTCTCTCCGGTGACTCGTTCTTGTAGTCCTCTACTGGCACAACAATAAAACACAAACTCCACATATACAAGATAAATTTAAAGTGCAAGTAGGAAAAAATACGTCTTTCTAATCTTGGTAGGGAATTGCTTGCAGTAGTAAAACTAAACAGTAGGTTTATGTCCTGCAGAAGTATTGGGCATATTCTAAAAGTTCCAGCATGGATGTTACATTTAGTCCCACCGTTGGCCATCTTGAAATGGTAAAATGATACACTGCATACCACGGCATTTCATAATGTTTTACTTTAGAGGAAGTGGCCACGTCGGATGCAGCGCATTGCAGATAAATTGAGCTGCAAGTCATCCATTAGCAGTGCCTTGCGAGCTTTAGTATCTTAAAAATAAAAATATACAGAGGAGGAGAAAAAAAAAAATAAACCTGTTAAAGGAAATAACGAAAGGACTGGCCAAATAGCCCGCACTTGAAAGCGTACTCTTTCAGATTGATGCAGGCGTGATCAGAAAATGCAGTCCACAAGGAGGCTATGGCTGAACCATTACCCCCTGCAGTATACTGTGTTTACACCCAGTGCCCATCCATGACAAACAGAACAGTGGTGACACACTCACTGTAGCTGTATTTTTGTATTTCATGATTTTCGTTCATTACAAGAGCTTGAAAGAGTCTAGCAAGAATTATTGCAGTGCAAATATCCTACGCTTTGTCCGAGGCTAACCAACACAACATTTTACGTACAAAAGATGCTATTGTAGCATTTCAGGTAACTAATTACCCAGCTGTAGGTTTTAATGCAATTAACAATCCACCCTTAAATGTCTTATCAATTTTAACATATACGTTTCAATCTGTCGGACCAACTGTGTTAATCATATACTGATCATACCTATACCACTGGCAATATATATTTTTTTCTTCTAGTGAATCAAACACTTCTTATTTGCTTGTCACCATAATTACCCAAAACCTCTTTCACTGTGCTTAAGCTTTTTCACAAGGCAGCTGCCGGGCTTAGTCATAAAATGATGTAGTATACAAAATTACAGTTGACAAAACAAAATATATTGTCTAATAAGGTCCAACAAGGATTCTGACCGTGCACATCTTCTATAGCCACGGTTTGGCAGAGGGAGTAACCGCACTAAAACCTTTGCCTACTGTGATAATTCACGAGATTCTCTGTAACAAAATACGTACTGGTCTTCGCACAGTGTAATAACTCCCTTAAAAGCCTATTGCAGTTAACTTTTTTTTTTTTTGCAGTACGTAAGGCCTACTTTTTAGGTCTCTCGTCTAGCATTGCAGTGCGCAGCACAAGGCCTCTTGTACGGGGTTCTGCAAGTTGACCACACGCTCGTGCGTGTGGTTTTGCTTTCGCGGGCTGCAATTGCCTTTAGCGTGCTTTAAAAAAAAATACAGCACACAATTGGGCAAAGGTGGGTGCATGTCCCGCCTTTGCTCTGCCCAGTCCTGTTTGTGTCTGTTACGTGCATTAGCGCGGCACAGACAACAGGCTTTCTCGTCCCCGCTCCTCTGTGGTGCATGTGCACCACTGGTTTCGATTCCCGTCCCGCTCCTGTGGTGCGCGTGCACCACTAGTTTCAATACAGCACGGCATGTGAACTCTACATCTTCAGTATCACAGACCCACATGAGTAACTAATTAGCTGCTGAGTCTCACACATAGCATACTGAAAATGCCTCTGCACTGTGACTGATCACGCAGGTCATGTCCGTGTAGTCGATGACCACCTGGAACGCGTGTGCTCTGTAAACCCTTTAATACAGTGTTTCCCAAACTGCTTGACACATTCCCAGGGGGTCTGCAGGCAGTGGTTTTAAAAGCACTGCAAGGTATCTTGTTTAATTAGCAGTTTTCAAAGAACAATAAAAGTGTCAAGATAGTGTCTGTGATTAATGTCCCTGCTGGAGAGAGGAGAGTTTTGTCCAGTAGCAGCTTTGACTTATCTAATGTAGCACAGAGGGTTAATATGCCTACTGCAAAGAACTTGCACCATGCATTTTAAAAAACAGTTTTTTATATGCATCGGTCAGTGGGTTACTGCTTTTGTCAGAGATTCTTTTGTTAAAGTGCAGCTCATAAGTGACAATTGTAATCAAACACAGTGACTTACAAACTACCATCAAACAGCTGCTTGCAAATAGAAAGGGACAAGTTTGTGTCTTACGTTTTTTCCCTGTCTTTCATTATACTGATGCTGCTAAAAAGGTTTATTTGGGTGGAACTACATTTTTGTTAAAGTCAATGCTAACCATGGTGTTATGTTCTGAATCCTGAGTTTGTGCTTCTCCAGACCAAGCACTCTTTAAAAATGCCTACCAGTATGAATGACATGTAAGTTCTACACCTTGTAGTCCCGTGTCTTATGTAACATTTTCTATACACTGATTTACACCTATGATTCACTGTCTCTATATGTGTGTGATGTAAATTGCTCTGACATCCTACACTGGTATGAGAGATGCTATAAAAAATGAAATAAACGTGTCCGAGGGGCTGTGGGGAGATGAGAAGCACTGTTGGAGGGTGATAGTGGGGGAAGCATTGAAGAACCCTCAGAAAGATTTTCGTATTCTGGTGCATAGTTAGGTCTTTATTTACTATTCTTTAAAAGCGAATACAATTCAATATATAATGATGTGTTGTAGACTGCACCATTGTCTCCTACATTTCTTAGGGGGAGAACCTCCCAAAGCCCCCTTAGCAGTGGTCATGCTCACTCACTGCACTTGGTATGCACCCTATGGGGACTGGTCTGAAATCATTTGCCAGGGCTGCTTTGGGTTTCCAGTCCGGCCCTAGCAGGAGCCTCGTACTGCGAAATAAAACCAACCATTGAAAAGGTAGTCACGGAGATGCAGCACCAACCTTCCCATAACCTTTTTCGTTTTCTTGCAAATTCTTTCAATATAGAATACAACAGAAGTGGCAGAGTGTTGTTAGCCTCCTTGGCTTAACAACACACTCCGCCACTTCAGAAACGCAGGGCTGCACCATATGTACAAGAATATGGTGCAGCCCTGCGTTTCCCCTGCGCTGGCGCTACACTTAACAGGGGAAGATACTTTATGTACAGGAAGGTCCCCCGTTCCTGCACATAAACAATCTTGAATTGTAGTTTTTTCACTTCTATGTGTGCTGCTTAAAGCAGCACACAAAATGGCTTTCTTTTTTTAAGATTGTTGATGTGCAGGAAGGTTCACCTTCCTGAACATAAATAATCCAAGGCGTTCTGCAAAAACGAGAAATGAAGCAGTTCACCCTGTTTTGCCAAATTAAGACCAGGTTTTCCCTGGCCTAAATTTTGGCGCTGCCTCCCATTTATGCTGCCCTTCTAAATAGGGGGCAGCGTCAAAATCAATGGGTGGTGCAGGGTGAAAGGGGGTCTTATTTGTTAAGGCACGTTACGTGGCTTAACGGTGTCTTGTAAATAAGGCGAAGCCCCTATCACCACGGGAACATCTCAAAAAGTGATGTTCCCATGGTGATAGGGGCTTGTAAATATGTCCCTAAAATCATTAGTAATTTGACTATTTGTTTTGTGTGCACACATGTTAATTTTTTTTTAAATACTGTTAATGTTTGAAATTTAAATCCTACAAATTGCTTGGGGGTCCACGGCTTCCAGTGGTGACTCGATGGGGGTCCTCGGGAGTCAAAAGTTTGGGAACCACTGCTTTAATATATGCAAACCCAAAGTAACATGCATACACACGGTGGCCACTGAAAGACAGCACAAAATGTTTGCAGCGGGCTCCTACTCACAGTAGCTCTCTGGTCTTGTAAATTGAAGCATGTGGAACCGGAAAAGCAGTTGTCAAATCGCAGCAACCGCTGACTATACCCAGGCCTGCCTGGGTCGCTCGGGGCAAACAGTCTGCTTGATGCATATCACTTTAGTGGATTGAGACAAAGTGGGATCCCTTCTTTCAGTAAAGGTACGCATGGCATAAACCTTTCATCTGTTGACGGGCTCTCGTCTCTTACCTATTATTAATACAAAGGGTCATTCAGGGCTGAAGCAACTGAACACCTTTGTCGGTAGGCACACTTCCGCCGACAGCCACTCGATCTGTACACGGCGTCAAGATTGAAAATACTTGTGTTTTATACAAGAAATGTGTCCGTCATGACCCTGCTCTTGTGGGAGCAATGCAATAAATGCGCTATTACATGATTCCCTGGCGCCCGTCTTCCATAGGTACATTCTGATGGCAGTTTTGCACTGGTTCCTCAGTGCACACATTCTCTTTCTTGCTGTCTTTGATGTGTGAATGGCCCAGTGCTATGATCAGGAAGTTGTGCAGTGACCGAAAACCAGAAGTAAGCCCCCCTCTGTCTAAACTCCATCTCCCAATCCCACGGCTGGGACTGCCACACATCCAGTAGGTCGCTGCTTGTCTGCGGCCTGTCGGGGGCCTCACCCTCTTCCCTGAATTAGTCTGACACCCGCAACTATTGTTTTTGACCCTCACCCATCTTTCGGAGGGTCGGGGTCTCAGGCTAGGCCCTGTTTTCTCCGACAGACATATAAATTCCCTTTGCCCTACGCGTCTCTTAGCTCATCACACGATCTGTCCTAGAAATGTTGATCGCTTAGCCTGCCTTTACCTTTTTCCACGAGACATTCATATCCTTTCTGCTTAACAAAAGCTGCAAATAATTCTGCCTGTCCGTCAAACATCCTTGTTCCCAATCCTCTGTGGCACCTGTATGGTCCTCACAGTTGCCACTGTGGCCTTTACAACATCTCACTGATATATTTGCAGCACTTACCGGTCCTCATCGAACACAAGAGTCTCTCTTCACAGAGCTCCCAGTCCTTCGCCGAAAACTGCACAGCCTTCACTGAAATGCTGACGCTCGCGGTGCAAATGATTCCTTGTGATCTGTGGTCTTGGCAAGGTTAGGCCAAGTTGTTTCAGACAGTAAGTGTACCTCTCCACCTGCTGTCTGTCACCCATGTACTTCTCTCCGTCCCGCTCACCATTGTGTAGTTCCCCATCCCTCCAGTTACCTTCTTCTCGTCTGCTTTCCCACCACATACTCCACTTTGCTCTTACACCCATTGTCTCCCCACTCTGTGCTGTTTGTCTTCTACTTTCCCCAACCCATGCCCTCTTTACTGCTTCCCCAACCCATTCCTCCCTTGTTCTAATTCTTTCAGTGCTATCCTAGATAAGTAGTGACTCAAACTTCGATAACAGCACAATGAGTTTACACTGAAACTGTGCACTGGCACTTCTGTGGCTTGGTGTTTTTATTAGGTCTCGGCCTGATCATGCGCTGGTCTGGCCGAGACATTTAGTAGCTGGCTTTTGAAAGTGCTGCCAAAGGCCACCAGCGTGCGGTTAAGTGCCGCCATCTGTCTTTCCTCCATTGTCACCGGTCATTGAAACACAGTGCTCTTCTTTTTGCCCCACCACTTTTGAGGCCAGACTTGTTACTTTGAGGAGTCAAGCGAAATGCTGTGCATGGGTGGCCTATTGTGCCACTTCTGTTCAATCTACCAGTACTTTGGCCGGCTCCTCAGGCATCGCTCTGGGCCCCATATGCACCCTCATGTGCCTGCGCAAGTAGCGGCTCTTCTTCACACTTTTCAGGTTACTGCTGCTGCACTTTAGCTCCAGGGAGCACGTCAGCTGCGTGCATCTGATCCTCGCTGTCCCCCTGCTACCCCACTGCCGGGGTCTTTAATGTGCACTCGTGTATGCCCCAGACCGAGGCTAACCGAGGGCATCTTGGCCACACCACTGAAGCGGTTCGTATTCCTCGAAAGCGTTTGCCTCGAGGTAAATTGCAAACGTGAAGCACTCCTAAAAAATGTCAGCACGCTATTTATTTGCAGTCTGCACCCATTGCGTGCCACTGTGCTTGTGCAAATTAACAAAGCAGTCTTTTCTTTTAGCTACATTCCGATTTTGAAACGCAACGGGCACTGTATTTTCAGGCCACATTTACGGGTGCTTTTTGTAGTACATGTTTTGTGTTTAGCGCACTATTCGTTTATTTATAGCCTGTAAGATTTATTGCTTAATGTTTCTCATTTTTGTACTAGAATGAGGGGGCAATGTCTTAATTGGCGTTCACCCCCGGTGGAGCGGCAGGGCTGTTTCAGCTGCCTCCCTACTGTTGCTCTTTCCTCCTCATCTGTGCTTTTATGGCTCTCGCCAGTGTGCATCTCTGCTCCTTGCACTTTCCCCACGTAACGGACCTGGCATGCTGACCTGCTCCTCTGTATTCTTTCTGCTGTGCCACACTTTTCACACACAACAGCTTTTTTCTCACATGAGCGCCTGCTTAGCGGTGCCTCTTTACTTCGTTAGGTTGCTTTCCATAAATGAGCTCCCTGCCAATATTCATTGCTGCCTCTGCTACTCCACCCTCCTTCAGTGGGCCATTAAACTTCACATGTAATGTTACCAGGGCAGTGTCATAAACCCAGCACACTAGCAGGTCGACACTTTGTATTTAGATTACTGTGCACTTTGTATGTCTGGGTTCTAATCCTATTTCAAGAAACATGTTTAGAGTTAGCATTTTTAAACATTTGAAATGCTGCTGAAGATTTATTCATTAAATCTGCATTCGCCACCTAAATTGTTAAAAAAAAGTTATTTCCTTTACCAAGCCATGGGCAAGGGATCGTTTAAAGTGCTGCATTCAAATTGTAATATCACCTGAAGCCCTTCATTTAAGTACTCTTTCTAACCGCATCTCCAGGATCTGTGTTTATTTATTTTTTGTTAATGGTGTGGCAGTTTCGGTCTGGTAACTTTGCATCCAACAACTTAAGGCTAAAATAGGCCCTGCAAACACACAATCTTGACAGTCCTCCTGCAGCCGTTGTTACCGTTATTCGTAACGGATAATAAAATACATTCAATATAGCCTTTGCACATAAGTGCACATTCATCATTGCACCTAATTACACTCTAAATACCAGATAAATGCATCCCACATAAAACTACTATGCCACATAGCAACCATCCATACAAATACAATCCTCACCATGCCACATAATTCCCATCAGCATAATTTAACTCAAAATACCACAGTTCCACGCCACACAATTCAGCTCCACACATTTCCATTCTGCACAACATAATTCAAATCAACACAATTACACAACAAATGCATCCAATCCACACCTCAAAATTCAACATGTTGCACAATTCAACAGCTCACCACATAATTAAATTCCACTACATACCACACCACAAGACCACATACCAATACACATATTTACACTCCATAACACTCCATCCCATTCTACATAATTCCAGTTAATTTAATACCACATAATTACTATCCACATAATTCCACTACACAAATACACACACACTATTCCAACCCACACAACTCCACAACTAACAAGTTCAATCCATATAATTAAACTCCATACTACATACAGCCTCTCCATAAACAAAAGACATTGCCATTTAGAACACCATTAGCTCCAACTTTCGCTAATAGGAGACCAAGTTATTGTACTTTGTGGCAGATCTGCCCCACTGTATCTCTTGCGGCTCTACAAGCAAATTTGGCGATGGAGTAAACTGTATTTTTCTTAACTTTTTAATTAAAAATTCTTCTCTTTAATTTCCTGTAATTACCATAGTTTCAAAAACAAGCATTTGAAATGCAATAGGTTTTGCGAGTTTGAGCTATTGGCACTATAAATGACAATTCCTTTTATTCTGTTTTGCTTTAGATCTGGGGCATCTGAATTTTGATTTTCGAACAGTTACATATGAAAGTAGTCGAGCCGCACAACTGCTTCACAGCTCATTTTGGAAATAAGAACCCTGCCTTTTATTTTAATTTGTAAAACGTAAATACATGGCATTTTTATTCGTAATGCCAAGAGCTTAAACTCTCGTAAATTCGAGACATATTGCATTTATGATAAAAGGCATTGTCTTGTATTTACGAGAGTTCAAGCTATTGGCATTATAAATGACAGTGCCATTTATTTATTTTTTATAAAGGAAAACAAAAATAAAAGGCATTACTAGAGTTCAAGCTATCAGCATTATCAATGACCATGCCATTTATTTGTATTGCATTAAAAAAAAGTTTTATTTGAGTTTTCATAAGAAAACATCAAGCGACATATACAGCAATAATACCTTGCAGAGTACAGAAGTACACATCGGTTCGTCCATCAAGAGGTGCAGTCCCCCCACATAAACATTTTGGCCTAGAATATCAGATACTTTATGGATACATCATTAACCATACAGGATTCCATCAGTCAGGCGATTGAGCTATGACATATGCAGTAAATGGACCACAGATGTCCCTAGGTCTAGAAACTCTTGGCAGTTCCTCCCAATAACACAAGAGCTGGTCACGACAAAAGGCAACCTCTTTCAGCCATTGCTGAAATCTAGGCGCAGGACTTCCATCCCAGTGTAGCGATACTCTGCGCTTGGCCAACAATAGCGCCAAGGCCACTAGCCTGCGATTACACGTTTTTAAGATGTCGTACATTCCCTAGAAGGCAGAAAGGCATGGTACAAAGCACAGGCTCCCCCACCATAGGTGTTAGTGCTTCGTTACTTCCCCCAGAACTCCGCTGCCCCGCCACAACTCCATGCCAGATGTTGAAAATCGACTGCCTCCGCCCGCAGCGTCTACAGTTGTCAGAATCCCTTAGCCCATATTTAAAAAGTTCCGCGGGTGTATAATATATTTGATTAATTATTTATAGTGAATTGGGTGCAAATTTCCGTTAGCAGTGAATTGGGCCGTCAGTTTACAACATGTGCCCCAGTCATCCTCCGTCAGTGCCTGTGGTAAAATAGCTTTCCATTTATCCAACGGGCACACACTCACATCCACTTCATCAGCTTGCGAAGCATTATATAAACTGGTGATCATTTTTGCCCTAGTTTGTGCAACGTAGATATGCTGCAGAGCCGTAAGAGTAGGGGGGCTCAGCAGGATAGCCGGGATATAAGGCTTTTATCGCAGACCTGAGCCTACTATATATAAAGGTAGCCATAACCGAGCGTCCCCCCCCATCTCCCAAGAAGGCCTGCAATCCAATAAACTCCCCACCTGAAAACATCCCCCCATAGTGCACTTATCCATAGACTGCAAGATTTTCACTGCCCCCTGTTTCACACGTCACAGATCTGCCCATGGTGGAGCAGCAGCATAGCTGCCGCATACAGGGTCAACCTCCAAGCCAGTCTCCCAAGTTCCCTCCAAGCTTGTCTCGTGCAGGGTACTGTCAATCTCATCTTTCTCGAAGACCGTGGTGTCATTAACCACCATTACTTTCAACGGTATCGGGTGGACAGCACGCGCTTCTACCGCCACATGTGGTGTGAAGGGCGGTGCATTCTGCCAATATGATGCATATTGTGCTTGCGCACACAAATAGTTTCATGTCTGGCACACGGAACCCACCCTTTTCGTACGGCAGCGTCGGAACCTCTTACTTGATACGTGGCTTTTTCCCCTCCCCAGACCAAAGTGATCAATATTCTGCATAATACATTAAAAAAAAATGCGGTCTCAAAATAACGGGTATGCTGATAAATAAATACAGAAATTTCGGCAGGACCACCGTTTTTTATCAGCGCCACACTGTCTGCAAACGTTAATGGGAGCTGTATCCACCTAGCAACTTTGTCTTTGAGTTTAACTATAGCAGTCCCATATTTTTTGCGCACCACAATCGGTGGATCTTTGTGCACCCAGACACCCAGGTATTTGACAGGCTCATCACTCCATATCACGGGGTATTCTAATTCCACTCTTTTTGTACATTCCGTTACCGCAAATAGGTGCACCTCAGGCTCAGAGACATATAGGACCATATCGTCAGCGTACATTGACACCGCCAATGGCCGCTGTTGAAAACTGAGCGCCTTCTGAGCATGCCGTTATCGCAGGATACAGGCCAGGGGCTCCAACATAAGGGCGAAAAGGTGCGTCGATAATGGGCAGCCCTGCCTCGTCCCGCACCCAATCGGGAACGCATCCGAGGTTCTAGCATTTACGCGAACACGAGCCACAGGCGCCGTGTACAACAGCCTAATTCAATTAGTGAATATAAAGGGCACCCCCATACGATGCAGCACTGCCAGCATGTACTGCCAGGATATAGAATCGAATGCTTTGGCAGCATCCAGCAGGACTGCTGCTGCAGGCAGTGTAGGCTTCAAAAGGTTACTACTGCAAACAGCATCTGTAAATTGTGCGCTGTGGAGTGGGTCGGGACAAAGCCCGACTGGTCCGGTAGGACCATCACAGGTAATAACAATTGCAATCTGCTAGCAAGGACCTTAGCAAGAGTTTTAACACCCGTGTTCATTAAAGATAGCGGTCGATATGATTAGCACCGATCAGGGTCCTTCCCTGGTTTACGAAGTCACAACGCTTCACGGAGCGTGGAGGGCAACCTCTGTTCATACGCTTGAAGGTGTGGCGCCAAGATGTCAAAATACTCTTTGTAAATCTCCGCTGGGAGCCCGTAGCTTTGCCATTTGGCAGTGCATTGACAGCATTGCGTATCTCATCCAAGGTCAGCAGATGCATTAAAAAATCGTGCTGCCCCTTTGACAACCACACCAGGGCTACGTCAGCTAGATATTCCTCTATCAGCAGTTTTCCTGCATCTGTACATACCCTCATAGTGATCAATAAAAGGCCAGGATGCCCTCACTGTCACAATGCCTGATCCCATTCACACAAATTGAGTTAACTGTATTATTTTTTGCAAAGCAGTCAGTTATTTTCGCTGCCATCGTGCTACCCGGCCGTCCTCCCTCCCCATAATATCTAGCCGACCATCGTCTTGTCATATGTTTCACTTCCAGGTCCGCCAATTCGTTCTACTCTGTGATCTTTGATCTAATGGTCGCTAGTGTAGCGACATCTAACTCAGTCGTACTGTCTCAAGTTCAAGGACCTTCATAGATCCCCGAAGCGACTAAAGTAGAGACCAATGCACGCTCTGCGGATCGTCACTTTGAACGCCTCCCACAAAGTGTCTAGACCTTCCACCGTGCCTGAGTTGTGTTCAAAGTACTGAGTGATAGCTTCCCTGACACCCTCACAAAACACTTGATCTTGCAGAGCTGATGATTGCAATCGCCACTGAAACAGCGGTGGGGTATACCTAGGTATAAGCATAGTGAATAGCGAAGGGGAATGATCAGAAAGTGTCCTAGGCAAATGGGTAACCTGCGAGTTTGTCACTAGTAGTCTGCCAATAGTCCAGGTGGGACCAAGACTGATGTGCATAAGAGGGGCAAGTACCCTACCGTATCCCAGGGTGTCTCAACCTCCCAAATCTATAAGGGACAAGTTGTGTATCCCAGTCCGAACCGCCTGCGCGGCTTTCTTAACAGTTGGGTCAGATGTAGTGCGCCGATCCAGATTCAAGATCACATTAAAATCGCCACCACAGATAATTGAGGTCGGCTGTAGCATATAGACCGTGTTCCACAAGACATCATAAAAGGCAGGGTCATCCACATTAGGACTGTACACATTAATAATGATGACCATCATTCCACACAATTTCCCCTGCACTATTCTTACCGACCATCCGTGTCAGCCTCCACATGGGATGGTTCAAACACAAGATTTTTCTTAATCAAAATCATAACCCCCCTCGCATATGAGGAGTAAGATGACAAATTTGACATCCGCCCATTTGCCGCTTGTTTACGTGAGTTTCCTGCAATAGAGCGACTTGCAAATTGTCGATCCAAAAAAGCAAGAACCTGCCTGGTTTTCTTTGGATTTTCAATCCCCTGACATTCCATGTTATGCATGTCACCTTACCACCCTCCAACAGTATGATGTTCAGAACCATAACCAGAGCTGCACCAACGTCCCATACAATACAACCAACCCGCCTCTGCACTTTGCTCTGCAAAAAGCAACCAAGAATCAAATCCCCAACAAACCCCCCCCACCTACTTAAGCATCCCAAACATGCAAATACTCCCCAATACCAAAAAATACAGAAACAGAACCCCCTTCCCCACCCATGGTGAGAAGCTAGTCCTCTCAGGGCCTACACCCATGTCAAAAAAATTACGTGGGTTATTCCCTCCTGGGAGGACACCAGCCGCCCTCCGACCCCATGGTGGTACCTAGGGGGGTCGGGGCAAGTCTACGTTCCCTCGCCAGCAAACCCCACAGTCATCGTATCAACAGTAATATACTAAACATGGACAGAATCTAATGCGCAGGCGAATGCACATAAACCTCCCTAGTAGCCAGAGAGATGCGGACATGTCTCAAAATAAAGTAGTACAGCAATGTATAGCTGAGCGTCCCCCCCCCCCCACCCCCCCATATCCAATGCCACACCAAGCCCATTGTACTTGTACAAAGCAGCCCAACCAAAAATCCCATCAGGACATAAACTTCATCCAAACGGCACAGTTACAAGCGCATCCCAAAATGTCCAGTGGTCCCAACTCCCCTGCACTCCCTATTTCTTGTCTCAATTTTTAACAGTTCACATTCCAGCCCTTGACCATAGTCCCAATTTAGGATCATAAAGACTGTGAAAAGAAATCGCATTAACAGCAATAATCAACCGTACAATGAACCACATCTGTATTGGAGCAGCATACGACCTGCAATAACATACTAATCTTTGCCCGCGTCATCACCAGCCTGCCTGGTCACAGCACGCTTCTCCAACTCTTAATGTACTGCATAGCGTCTTTCGGGGTCATGCAGATCTGAGGCTTGTTCCCATACATTATCTTGAGCTGAGCGGGATACAACATGGCATACTGTATTTCCATATCCTGCAACTTCTTTTTGACTTGCTGAAACTCCCGCCTGGCCTGTTGAACCGCGACTGTAAAATCCGGAAACAGTGCCACCTCCAGCCCTTGATAACTAGTATGCCCAATTCTCTTGCACGCCGAAGAGCCACATCCCTGTCTCGATAATTTAAAAGTCTCACGATAATCGGACACGGTGGCGCCCTCGGCACCGGACGTGGTGCAAGAGACTGGTGTGCTCTCTCCACCACCAGAACATTGGAGAAATGCTCCACCCCAGCATGGTTTTTAGCATGTCCTCCACATAAAGCTCCAACTTGCCCGTATTGGTGAATTCAGGCACTCCAGTGATGCGCAAGTTGTTTCGGCGCAACCTCGCCTCTAAATCCTTGTTCTTGGCCCTTATGACCTGCAATATCTTATCCACCTAAGAGCAAGACTTCGTGACAGACACATTCCACCTTGTGCTCAACCGTGGAGATACGTTGTTCTGCCTCCGTCAGACGCACACCGTGTTTGTCTAACTTTGCTGATATGGTGTCAATACACAAGTTTAGGTTGTCTATCCTTCCATCTATTGTTTGAAGACTCTGCTGCATTGCCAGTAACAACTTTTCCAGCTTGGAGCTGCTCCTAGATTCCATATCCATTTCTGTGTCAGACGCTGCCTGCTTTTGCGTTTTTTCCAGGTGCTTAGATGCGTAGATTGCAGGTGCTTGTCCGGCTTACCCATCCTGCCACCTGAACAATCTGTAGAGTGTGCACTGTACCCACCAACCGATCCGCAAGGTTACGCAGGTCCTCCACACTCCGTCAGCGGTGCTGGTCTCAATCGGTGCAGGCAGACACACTCTGACTCAGTCCCAAAACAGGCCACGAGAACAATCCAAAAATAGATCTGCCACAGCTCCTGGTCAATACCGGTGCAGGAGTACTCCCCAGATCCTCTCCTGAGTTATGTGCAACACCAAATAGGCCCAGGCATAGAAGCAGAGTCGGCAGTCCACCGCCACAGCAGTATCACAGTTGAATCCCCCAGCAGGCATCACACCAAGCAACTAGGCCCAAGCTTGCTCAGGAACGGGCAACACGCCAGCCGCTTCCACCAGCAGCCAAGGTGTATCCCGAACAAGCCAACCACAGCGTTCGCAGGCCCCACCAATCTCCACAGCGTTGTCCAAGTGGGTAACTGAAAGTGCTATATGGGCTCCACAATCACTCTGCCACAGTAGGCGCCGTCATGAAGACCAGCAAGAAAAGGGGATTGCCAGTTTCACTAGGAGCAGGGGTACACAGTAGCTCCTTAACACAGCCCACGCTGTCTCAGGCAACACAGTTCACAGGCTGATTACCTCAAGGGGCCCACCCCGGTTCACAACATGCTCGCCAAGCAGTCTCTGCTCCCGCTGTCCGGCCTCCTCTAGCTCTCTGCTTGCATAATCATTTAACTCACCACGCGCTGCCGATATTGCACCTGACTCCAGCTAGGGCCACAGATCCAAGATTCGGCCCCAGACAGCGCTGCCTCCAGTGCCCGCAACGACCGCAGGACACCAAGCTTCTCTTCGGCACCGGGGCTCGCCGTAGCAGCGGCAAGGCCGTGCCGCAACAATCCTTCTGGCCTCCGCACAGCTTGCCGCCGACAATGCGCTGGACACCCTCGATCCTCCGCAGCTGCTCTCCCCAGACAGCGCGCCTCCTATGCCCGCAATGCCAACAGGTCTTCCAGCTTTACTCCGACACAGGGGAGTATTACATCAGTGGCAGGGCAGTGCCGCAATTGGTCATCCGGCCTCCTCGTGCCTCCCCGCTGGCAATCCACAGCTCGTGCTCAGGCCCCCACAGTCTCACCTTGCATAAAAGCGTTATGTGCATCTGTGCATCACTGTAACAAAGTCGTTCCCCTCCCCCCCCCCGGTGCCATCATCAACCACCGTACCGCAGGCTTCACTCCGCAAGCAGTAGTGGCTCCAACACAGCCAGGCCTTGTCGGTGCCCGCCTCAGCTCCCAACTGCCGCCATTTTATGCGCCGACCACCAGAGGCTGCATATCAGCTTTTCTGCAGAGACAGCAGCCGCATAAATCGCCGCATCTGATGCAGCAAACGATGTGGATTCCAATGCGCTTTCTCTCCACTGCAGATGAGTGAGAGAAGTAGAGGATAATGTACGGATTATGGCCCCGACCAGCAGAGCTGCACTAATGTGCGGCCATCTTGGTTCGGGCTCACTAGAACCCTGTTATGTTTAAAAAATTCAAACCGAACTAAAAGGCACTTCAACGAAACAAGTAAGCCTCAGAGAGCAGCAATGAGCCGCTTTCCCAAACGCCCCCAAAAATCTACCAGCACCGTAACTTCAGCATAATTTGAATAATCCGGCTTAGTATTCCCCCCCACCAGCAACTACCGGCCTCATTCCTAGCATTGACAGTGGTTATATCTCTATTGCCTCATTCAGTGGCACCTTCATTAGCTTACTATCGCCCACCCTAGTTTATTGAATCTGAATTGCCTTGTTTTTCCCCCTCGCCTCTGCCCAAAATGGCCGAGCCATAAAATTAATTTTAAAGTTCCTAAACAGCTCACCCTAGCCTCTGGTCTATCCCAGCTCCCTTCTTTGTCCCCCAAATCATCACAACAGAAATAGGACCCACCACTGAAACAGACATAGGACTACACTCTCACCTTCTCCAATAGGACCGGTCATTGAAACAGACATAGGACTACTCTGCCACTACCTTCCCCTCTCCAAGCTGTCGGCCATCTTGGACTAGTCTCTGACTACTCTTAGACTAACCTCTCGGCAGGCAATCTCTGTACAATCTCTTCAGCTGTTACCTCCCACTTAGCCTCTCTCCTCCCTCCCGTGAATACTGGCCCTCTCCAACCAGTACTGACTAGTCCTAGAACAGCCCCCCCGCAGACACCCCACTCACCTTCTCTACTACTCTTAGACTAACCTCTCGGCAGGCAATCTCGGAACAACCACTTCAGCTGTCCCCCCCCCCCCCCCCCCATCTAGCCTTTCTCTTCCCTCCCTTGAATATCACTTTACCTACGCCATACTTCCCACCATGGAACTCTCCGGCACCCACACATACATATTCAACTACCCCCTCTCGAAAAAATCTGCCAAAACCTTTAAACACAACCTTTCGAAAACCCACCCAGAAACCCCCTTTGCAGATCCCTATTTCTCAACCCGTACTGGACGCATGACCACTGATATCATTTTCTACACTAAGCGCAGAGCGCAATGGAGGAAAGCCTTCCTTGCACTCTTACGGTCTCCTCCACGAGGAAGTCCGCACATGGTCTTATGATGTCCATTACCCCATCACAATCTTTCCAAGCGACAGCAACCATCACCATTTACAACAATGGCACTATCCTCACCCAGTCCACAGATCGTAGCCTTAATCTATTCGATACCTTATTTCCAGCCATTAAAGAGAAGGTAGCCAATTTACTGACCCAACCAGCCTCCCCTCCCAACACCCAATCCATTGCTTCTCCCACGCCCTCCCACCCACTACATTCTTGATTCCTGGATCCCCAGAACCGCACGCTACCCTCAACCACTCTACCTCACCCCACAACACACATACCCTCGCTACATCTAACCACCCCCTCTCTATCACCTCCCCACTGCCTCTTACCTTCAACCCCCATCTCTACCCCCACCCCGCCTCCCCTCGAGCCCCTCCCCCATCTTCACCCCCCTCCATCTACATCTAGTCCACCCTCCGCTTGCCCCGCCTCCCCTCACCCCCAGCCCCCTCCTCCTCGCACACCACCACCTACTCAACCCCCTACCCTCCCTCCCCGACCCCCCCTTACCCCTGGCTGCACACAGCCTAGCGCAACCCTTAAGCCCTCTAGCTCACCCTACAACATACATCTCTGCCCAAATCGCCCCCCTTCTATCACCACCTCTCACATCTAGCCCCTTCTTCTCTATCACCAGCCCCTCGCCCCACACCCTGCTACCTCCCACACCCAGCTCACCTCCTCCCCTCGCACCACCAACGCACCCCCTCTCTCACCTTGCACCCCCTCCCTCTTCACCACTCCTCCTCTCTTGCCTAAGCCCCTCTCCTCCCTTCACATCAGTACACGCCCTCCATCCACTCCTTGCACCCCCCCTCACCTCATCCCTGCCTTCCCACACCACCCCAATCTCCCCCCTCCTATACCACCCCAAGTCGCCCTTTCGCCTTTACCACCCTCCCATACCGCATCACTCCCTCCTCGGCCCATCATGACAATCACCCACGTATCCACCGGGAAAACCCCCACCCCACCCCCTCCACCCACCCTCACGTCCTCGGAACCCGCATCTAACTCTCACCCAACTCTCTATCCCCCTCACCCATACCCTTTCCACACACCCATCGAACAGTACCAACTCTCTTCAACCTACCCCTGGTTTTCCTACTACCCCCCCCCCCACTACTGCTCCTAACTACATTCTCGACCAGATCATGTCCACCCTTCACCAAATCAAAGACGAGCTTCAAACCTTCAAATTACTGTTCTCAAATCAACTTAGGCTCCCCGCTCCACCGAGTACCGTGCTAGCCCGCAAGCACCCCTCCCATCCCACACGCTTACACAAACCCAACCCCCCCCCTACTGGACCTCTATCCCTGCCCCTAATTCTTCCAACCGCCCTCTCCGGTGCACCAATCCATTGACACGATATGACATACGGGCCCTACTATACTCCTACAAACCCGTTCCCACTACCCACATAGCCACCACGCATTTTCCCACCCCCTCCATCCACTCCAACCCTGACACGCCCCCTCAAACTAGCTCACCACTTACCTTCCATTCCCACCATCCTCTCCGACCCGCACAAGCCCCCCACGCAAAACACTAGGGCGCTATCCCTAACAATCTGAAAACAATCACCCTCACTCTGGACCCTTCCACCTCCCTCCTCAGCCCACGGCTCAAATGCACTCTACTTAACTGCAGATCTGCCTCCAGACACGGATCTGACATAGCCGACCTCATTATCGCACATGACCTTGACCTTTCCATACTCACCGAAACCTGGCTAACTGAATCCTCCTCCCCCCTCATCGACATTCTAGTTCCCCCTAACTATCACATCATCAGATTAGACAGGACTGTCAAGACAGGAGGTGGAATAGCATGTATTTATCGCATTAGCCTTTCAGTAACCAGAGCCAGTTTCCCTACATTCTCCTCTTGTGAACACATATGCCTCGACGTCAACAGTGAGGGCAATTCTGTATGCTCTCTACATATTATCTACCACCCACCAGGGGACAACCTCACCTTCACTGAACACCTCCTGGAACTGATCACAACTAACTTGGGTCGACAAAACACACAAATATTCCTTGGTGACTTCAACCTTCATTGGAATGATCACAATGACTCCGTGGTTAACAGTCTCAAAAACGTCCTCAACACCTTAGACCTAACCCAAATCTGCAACAGCCCCACTCACGACAAAGGCTCTATCCTTGACCTCATTATCTCCAAAGATGGCGCCACCCATCTTGACTCAATCCAACCCTGTGACTGGTCAGACCACCACATTATCACGTTCTTCATCAATGAACTGGTGAAACTGCACCCAGCAAAATCCACCAAACCCAAGGTATGGAAAAGAGACTTGAGGAATCTCAATCCCATCTCCTCACCCTCCCCCAGCTACAACCTACTCATACCTTCCATTGGCAATGTCGACGTCCAGGTACTCACTGATCACTACCTCAACTCAATGACTACGATAATCAACGAAGTTGCCCCCCTCCAGCTAAAGAGTCTCCTCCAAAAGCTCAAAGCCTTGGTATGATGGTCTGCTTAACAAAGATAGACGAGACATGAGACTATCAGAACGCAACTGGAAATCCACCCCATCAGCTATGCACCTCAATACTCTGAAGAAAAAAAAGAAATGCTTACTTCAGGAAAATTAAACGAACAAAAGCAGACTTCTTTAGCCATCAACTAAACCAAGCTAAAAACCGACCAAAAAAGCCATTTGAGCTAATCAAATCTCAATCCTAAAATGAACCACAGCGAGTGCTTAGCTCAATCCGCACGCTTCCATCATGTGAAGAATTCTCCACCTTCTTCAACCTAAAAACAGTCAACATCAAGAAGGATCTCATCATGGACCTAAACCTATATTCCAACCCCATCAGCAAAACACCTGTCAAACTAAAAAACTATGCTACCTGGGCATCCTTTGATACATACATGGAAGTATCTATTGGCAAGATCCTAAGTACCCTCAAGCCCTCCAACCACCTCTCGGATCCTCTACCTGCAAACGCCGTAAAGGACTTTAGCCCATGGCTCCTCCCGACCTGGACAAAAATCATTAATAGTTCTCTTCTACAAGGATCTGTACCAGACTCCCTCAAAGTGGGACAAGTATCACCCATACTTAAGAAACCCACAGCTGACCCTACTGACCTAAATAACTATCACCCCATCTCTAATATCCCTACCTTAGCAAAACTGTTAGAAAAATGTGTTCACCTACAACTGACCAAACGCATCAATCATTTTTTGATCTATTTAACTAACACCAATCCGGCTTCCGTGCAGGTCACAGCACAGAATCAGCCATGACCCACATAATTGACGACGCACTCCAAATTCTAGACCAAAACGGCACCTGCTTCCTCATTCTACTCGACCTCTCATCTGCATTCGATACAGTCAAACACGAGAATCTACTCGATCTGTTGAATATCAGAATCGGCATCTCTGGCACAGTACTCAAATGGTTCACCTCCTTCCTTCATAACCGGACACAGAAATTCAAAACTAATAACATGTCCACGCCTGTCCCAGTTACACTCGGTGTCCCGCAAGGTTCCTCCCTATCACCGACCCTGTTCAACCTAGTCATGGAGCCACTCACCGCATTGCTTCAGGCCTCTAATGTGCAATTCCACATGTATGCGGACGACACCCAACTTTACCTCAAATTACAATCCCCTGAAGACCTCAAACTTCTCAACTCAACACTTAAGGACACACAAACATGGCTGGCAGAGAACCATCTCAAACTCAATGCTCTAAAAACAGAAATCCTCCTAATAGCACCCCCCTCCAAAATCCTCATTGCTCAGGACTGTCTGAAACACCTCACTGCATTCAACGTCCAACCTATCATTGTAGACTCCGCTAAATCTCTAGGTTTCACCCTCGACTCCAATCTCAACATGCAACGACATATTAGCAATGCAACCAAGGGTGCTAATTTCCAAATCAATATCTTGAGATAGTTGAAATCCTCCCAGCCAACGACTTTAGAACTGCAGTTCAAGCCCTAGTTATACCTCGGATTGACTATGGTAGTACTGCCCTCTGCGGTCTCCCACTTTCAACAACCGCACCATTAAGAGCCTCCATCAATGCTGCAGCAAGGCTCATAACTGGATCAAAAAAACGCTCACACATCTCTCTGGACTTGAAATCTCTGAATTGGCTACCGCTCAAAGCCAGTATACACCTGAAAATCGCATGCATTACTCACAAAGCCTTACATCACAGCATGCCCAGCTACATTGCTCAGAAACTGACAATCTCAGGAGGCTCAAGATCCACAAGAAGCACAGAAACTCTCCTTCTGAAACCACAAAGATTCCACAAGAAAAAAACTTACAAGCGTTCCTTTTCAGGGATGGCCCCCAGGATCTGGAATGTCCTTCCGCCATAAACGAGACTCATCTCATCCACAGCCTCCTTCAAAAAAGAAGTCAAATCTATCCTCCTGGCTAAATTCACTTGAACATTAACTACGCACTTACTGTTTGCCTATTTGTCTCCCCCTTGTATTTCAGTGCCGCAATTGACCACACAACCAATCTGAAAGAAACAGGTTAGTATTAGATTCCTTACCTTAGAATATCCCCAGGCGTCAGACTGGATCTGGAAATTTTTGCGTAGCAGTACCCTTGCGCGTCGTTAGGCGTCGTCTGCGGCTCCGCATCCGTCGTGGGCGCTGGAATTACGTCGCCGGAGTACTTAGACGCCGCCCTCGCGCGCTGACGTCAGTTCTTTTTTCTGCGCCAGCAAGCGCCGATCCGGAAAAAGTGGTACCCTTAGTCAATTTTTGACTAAACTTTTTCGATAATTTTTAATCTACTTCGAAGTCTATACGACTCCGACGGTGCCGGTAGGGATGCCCAGGTTCAAACCCTGCGCCGACTGCGACCGACTAATGTCGGTTATCGACCCCCATCGCCGGTGTCTTCATTGCCTAGGCCTCGACCATGACAAGGCCTGTTCCGACTGTCGAGCCCTGACGTCTAAGGCTAGGCGGGAGCGGTCCCGCAAGCGGCTCGAGCTCCGGCAGTCGGACCCGCGTGAGGTCCCGGTCCGCGAGGAGGTCGAGGGACCAGTTGCGTGGTCTGAGCCACCATGGCTCCGGGAGTCGTCCACGGTCTTCAGGCTCCTCAGGTAAGCACAAGAAGTCGAAGAGACGTCATCGCTCTTCCGACTCTCCCCGACGCTTGCGCGACGCGGCCGGGGGTTCGGGCGACAACGCCCACGCGGCTCTGCCGGAGCCGCGGGCATCGCGGCCTGCTCCACACCCGACGGTCCCTGGGCAGCACGCGACGCCGGAGGAGACCGAGGCCTTCCTCTCGGCCATAAGGTCGCTCACTCCTCCGTCGGGCTCCGCCGCGCCTTCGGGCTCTGCGGCCCCGACTGGGAGTCCCAGTGGGTCGGGTGCTTCGGTCCCGACGCCGCCGGTGACTTCGGTCCCGGCGCCGCAGGATCCGGTTTCGGATCCAGGTCGCCGCCGGTCGACCTCACGACCTCGCCGGCCCCTAGGGTGTCGCCCCCAGCGCCGCCTTCGGGCGGCACCGTCCCCGATCCCACCCTCGAATCGGGTCCGGCGCCGCTCGGCGCCATATCCGACGCCGATGGGAGATTTCTACTTCTATGACCCGGCCCCATCCTTTGGTCCTGAGTATCAGGAGATGGGTGGTGAGGGCGATTGGGAGGGGTCTGAAGACCCTCTGGCACGGGAGTGTCAGTCTTACCAGGACTGGTCAGGAGAGCTAGGGGATGCCAGTGGTCTGGATACTTTGCCAGTCACTGGTTTTGTCTCCCCTCCCACCGTGGCTACGGAGGAGGGGGCTGCTTATAGTGTGGTGTTGACGCGGGCGGCCAAGGCCCTACATCTTGAGCTCCCCGTCGCGGCCGTGAGGACTAACCTCCTCACTGAGGTCCTTAAACCGCAGGAAAGGTCGGCCGAGCCTCTACTGCCGTTTAATGAGGCCTTGTCTGACGTTCTTTTGGGCACCTGGTCCAGGCCCGCTACAGGTCAACCTGTAGATAGGAACGTGGCCAGACGCCACCGCCCGGCTCCGGGTGACCCTGCTTTCCAGTCCACCCACCCCACCCCCGAGAGCCTGGTCATCCAGCCTCTAACTCCCAGACCGCGTTCCCGACGGCTCCCCCCCGATCGGGAATCCAAGAGGTATGAGCAGTACGGAAAGAAGGTATTCTCATCCTTAAGTTTGGGATTGCGGTCAGTCAACACCGCATGCCTCTTGGGCCGCTACACCCACTCTCTGTGGGACACGGTTGCGGACGTGCTGCCACAATGTCCGGAGGAGGTCCGGACTAAACTCACCCAAGCCCTTGCGGAGGGTCGAGATGCGGCACGGTACTCTATCCGGTGTGGGCTGGATACCACTGACTCACTGGGCAGAGCGATGGCAACGACGGCGGCAAATCGTCGCCACGCCTGGTTGAGGTCCGCCAACTTCTCGGCTGATGTCCAGAACACTCTTATGGACATGCCGTTTGCTGGCCGTCGCCTCTTTGGCGACAAGGCAGACCATGCGCTTGAGTGCTTTAAGGACTCCAGGGCTACGGCCAAGTCCTTGGGCCTCTCGGCCCCGCGCCAGCAAACGGGTGCCTTTCGCGGCCAAGGAAGGGGTGCCCCCACACGTGCTGCCAGCCACGCGCCGCAGTCTAACATCCAGCGCTGTGGTGGCCATGGAATCCGCCGTGGCGGTGGTCGGGGACAACGGCGCTGCCAGTCCACACCTGCCCCTGCAGCATCTGCCTCAAAACCTTCCTAGTCCGAGCTTTCAGGCCCATGTGACGCCAGTGGGAGGCAGGGTTCGCCATCACCACCTCCACTGGCGCACTGTTACATCGGACAGGTGGGTGCTGCAAATCGTCCGAAGGGGCTACTCCCTCCCCTTCGAAGCGACCCCTCCAGCCATGCCACCGCAGTACCACCACGTGTCGGGGGATCACTTGACACTTCTCAGAGAGGAAGTTACGGCCCTCTTGGCCAAGGGGGCCATCGAGCGTGTTCCTGGGCAAGAAGTAGTGTGTGGTTGTTACTCCCACTCCTTTCTGGTACCCAAGAAGGGCAAAGGGGCCTACGCCCTATCTTGGACCTGCGGAACGTCAACGGCTTCCTCCGGCAGGAGAAGTTCAAGATGCTAACACTAGCTCAGGTCCTAGCTGCCCTGGACCCGGGAGACTGGATGGTAGCGTTGGACTTGCAGGACGCTTATTTTCATATCCCAGTCCTGCCGGCCCACCGGCGTTACCTGCGGTTAACGGTAGGCCACGAGCACTTTCAGTTTACCGTGTTCCCCTTCAGCCTTACCAGTGCCCCACGGGTGTTCACGAAAGTGATGGCGGTGGTCGCAGCTCATCTGCGCAGTTTAGGGGTTTCAGTCTTCCCCTACCTCGATGACTTGTTGTTGAAGGCGGGCTCGCCCCAGTCGTCAGCCACCTCCTGACTACGGCCGACCTCCTGCACCTGCTGGGGTTCTCCATCATTGTGCTGAAGTCACACCTGTGGCCCTCTCAGAAGCTCCTCTTCATCGGAGCGGTTCTCGACTCAGCGCAGTTTAGGGTTTATCCTCCCAAACAGCGGATTCGGGATATTCAGGCTATGATTCCGATCTTTCAGCCGTTATCCCGAGTCTCGGTCAGGTTGACGCTGCGGCTTCTGGGGCTGATCGCCTCTTGCATCCTTCTGGTGCATCACGCCAGGTGGCGGATGCGGGCTCTGCAGTGGGATCTGAAGTTTCAGTGGGCCCAGCATCAGGGCAACCTGTCCGACCATGTCTTGATCTTGGAGGGCACAGCAAAACAGTTGCAGTGGTGGCTCACCGACCGCGATTGGGTCAGCGGCAGATCCCTCTCCCTACCCCAACCGGAGCGCGTAGTTGTGACGGACGCGTCCCTCCAGGGCTAGGGGCCACATGGGAGAGGCGGTGATCAGAGGCCTCTGGCCTCCGGCGGAGTCCCAGCTCCACATCAACCTTCTGGAGCTGCGGGCGATCCGGCTTGCACTGAAGGCATTCCTCCCCTCTGACTGGGGGAGTGTAGTGCAGGTGTTCACGGACAACACCACTGCCATGTGGTACTGCAACAAACAGGGCGAGGTGGGGTCGTGGACCCTATGCCAGGAGGCTCTGCACCTCTGGCAGTGGCTGGAACATCAGGGCATGACCCTGGTGGTTCATCACCTGGCAGGAATATGTAAATTACGGGACCCCCTCTATCTGTATTTTGGTGACCGGGGAAGAGAGAGGAAAACACTATATATCAACAATTATCAAAATTCCCCCGTGGTCAGAACATAGTTTCTTTTCAGGCTTCGCTCTCAAAATTTATCAATCAATATTCACATTTAGTGCAGGAATAACAGTCTCATATTTTTCATTTGAATCTTTTTTATTTCTTTTTAGATTTTATCAAAATTATTTAAAACATTTATCTTATTTATCATTTTTTGAGTCTTTTTTTTAAATGTAATTCATCAAATCATTAACATTTTTTAACATCCAAATAATTTAGACAATACAAATATCATCATTTATACAAAATATATTGTTTGTTCTAAATAATGCATAAAGACGACAAAACCAATTGTACCCCTAAAGCACACAGAAACTACCTCACATACATCACATTCATACCGTTTCGCACTCTTCCAAGTTCTAAAACAATCTCTAAGTTTGGAATAACAAAGATCTTAAAAGTTTCCTAACGCCAGGTCTACGCGTTTCGGTGGGATGGGACCACCTTCCTCAGGACCAGCTTAGAAATAGTTTTATCCTCTCATTCTTCTTTGTGTGCAGGGTATCTGTAATTTAAAACAAGGGTACAATATCATATTCCTGTAATTAAATCCCTACACCAGGGCACAACTCTGTTTGAGTATTGATTGTTGCACTATATACAATTCGTTGCGACATTCACTAGGAGACATCAAATCACACCTAGAAGTAGCGACACCATAAGCCTATAACTGTTCATTTTATGTGATCTACAGCAAGAACAACTCTAAGGAGGAATGATTTTACCAGCCCCTTATGTTGTGAACAGTTTCTCAGGAACCTATTAATACTCCTTGTGGACCCAACATTAACCTGTCAGTATGCAGATCGTGTTCCTAATTTTTACCTTCCAATCAATTCCATACAAGACCTTTCCCGAACCCGTTCATTCGTGGTCAGTATGAGCAGTCCATATGTACCACCTAAATCAAAAGTACAACATATCACGTGTTTGTTCTAAATTCCCAGTATATAAAGTTGTAGACATTTATCAATTTCTGCTCTTACCACTAATATTGCTGCAACTGTCCTGTATACGACTCTTCTTTCTGACTTCGTTAAAATTGTAGTGTATTCTTTTGGACACTCTAAATCAAGGTATTTGTATCATTATTTCACTCGTTTGTTAGTTGTTTCAATTCTAAACACAGTGATCTGGAGCAATTCTTACCTCAAGGTATCTTGTCCTTTACATCCAAAGGGCCTATTCTTCAGATTTTACGACCAAGGGGCGCAGGTTTGGAGTATTTTAAATTTTGATTTCTATCCAATCTAGGAGACAACAATAAACGCTTAGTTTTCTTGTTCTCCCTTTGATTACACTAATGGATTAAATCAATAAAGCTAACTCACTTTAGTAACTAATAATCCGGGGCTAACTTCCGAATCTTCTTATGTCTCGCCTTTCCTGGGCGCTGCTTAACTTCTCTGCTCGTCACTTTCTGGGTTGTCGCAAATTCTGCATAAACGGGTGGACAAACAATCACACATATCGTTATTGTGGCGTTTCCCTTTTCCTCCCCCTTCGATGTTTCCAACATCGTCCGTTTTCTAGCTTCTCAGCATAACTGTTCGTTTCGAAAAAGCCCTCTTTGCACAAGGGGGCTCCGACCTATCTCCCTAGCCCCGTGCTGCTGCTCACTCGCGTCTTGGACCTCTAACCTCGTCTTGCGTCTCCGTGTTAACTACCATCAAAACTTTCTAAATTTCCCCGGTTTTTCAAAGAGACCCCGTCCGTAGTGCTTACCTCATTTACGGTGCGACCTTCCCTAAGTGGATTCTTCCTGCCTTGTCTCCCCGTCTGCGGCCTGCGAAACAGCCAGTGCCTGTTGGATCTTAAATAGTAGCCCTCATTCCCGCTACTACCGCTTACGCCCTTTCACCGCACCGGAAGCAATTCCCATGATTTCCGGTTTTATTCGTGGGCGCCATATTGGGTAGGGATCGAATCATTAGTTTTTCTCGTGTTCTTAAATCTTAATACGCTCCATCTTAGTCATGTCCTTATCATATTCCCGTTATACTGTTGAGTACTGTATGTTTATGACGACTACATGAGGGACCTCCTTACCTTGCTCATTTTATGGCTGCTCCAAATTCTCTGAGTTACTAAATTGTATATAATAACACCTAATAAGCTTATAGAGAACTCTCTATTATTAAGCTGACTTATGGCTAGCATCCATGAAATTAATAAGTCTACTTCTGTTTAGTTACAAGCCACGAAATATTTTCGTTCAGTCCCTTGCGAACACTATCAAAGTGATAGATCCAAAAACACTCGCGTCTTTTGCGAGTGTACTCCATAGTCTGACCCAGTCGGAGTTGGACTTTCTCCAAAATACACCACCGCAGATCACTTTCACTGTGATCAAGATCTATGCAATGCTGTACTAGTGGTGCTGCTATTTTCTGTAGTCTCACCGCAGATTTATGTTCGCTAAATCTGAGGCGAAACTCCCTGCCTGTTTCTCCAATGTAGGCGAGGTTGCAAGGACACATAATTACATACACAACATTGCTACTCCTACAATTTGTTAATGATCTCAGAATTACTTCAAAGTTATTATAAGTAATCCTTTCAGTTGTGATTGCTGCCTCGCAAGCATGACACGATCCGCATCTATGGTTACCTAATACAGGACTATGTCCTGTAATTGAGCTCTGATTACTCTTTGTTTTCTGTTTTCATCACCTGGCAGGTTCTCTGAACGCCAGGGCGGACCAACTCAGCCGTCAGTACATGATGGATCACGATTGGCGTCTCAACTTGGACGTGGCGCAAGGCCTCTTTCAGCAGTGGGGAGAGCCTTGGTTAGATCTATTCGCCACCGAAGAGAACGCGCAATGTCATCAGTTCTGCGTGTTGGAATTTCCAAGGCAGCACTCGCTCGGCGATGCTTTTCGTCACGAGTGGAGCTGCGGTCTGTTGTACGCCTTTCCGCCTATACCACTTCTGCCCAGAGTGCTGAAGAAGATCAGGCGTGACTGGGCCCAGGTTATCCTTGTGGCTCCGGACTGGGCACGAAGATATTGGTATCCAGAGCTACTCAGCATGTCTGTCGATCCCCCGATTCGTCTGCCTCTTCAGAAGGACCTTCTGTCGCAGCAGCAGGGGACGGTCCTCCACCCGAACCTGTCCAGTCTCCACCACCATGCTTGGAGATTGAGCGGCGACAGTTGAGGCCATTTGACTTGCCTCCTGAAGTTTGTACTGTGATTCTGGCAGCCAGGCGTCCCTCCACAAAGTCGGTATACGCCTGCAGGTGGAACAAATTTGTGGCATGGTGCACAGCAAAGGCTGTGGATCCTCTCTCTGCACCCCTTTCTGAGGTTCTCCTCTTCCTTCTTTCTCTTGCCCAGCAGGGCTCTGCTCTGGGCACTATCAAGGGCTACCTTTCTGCCCTTTCAGCCTTCTTGAGGCTACCTGATCAGCCATCTTTGTGCAAATCCCCCATTGTAAATAGGTTTTTGAAGGGCATCACACACATGTTCCCTCCTGTTCCATTCGTGATGCCTCAGTGGGACTTGAACCTTGTACTTACTTTTTTGATGTGCGCTCCTTTTGAGCCACTTCATAACTGTCCTCTCCGCCTTCTTACTCTGAAGACTGCTTTCCTGGTTTCCACCACCTCTGCCAGGAGGGTGAGTGAGCTCCAAGCTCTTTCCTCTAAACCTCCTTTCTGTCCATCCGGACAAAGTTGTGTTGCGGACTAGACCCTCTTTTCTGCCCAAGGTAGTCACAACCTTCCACATCGGGCAGTCCATCGCTTTGCCCACCTTCTTTCCGCCTCCGCATCCCTCGAAAGAGGAAGAGCGGCTCCACCGTCTGGACCCAAAACGTGCGCTCTCCTTCTATCTGGATCGCACTCGCCAGTTCCGAGTGGATGACCCACTCTTTGTTGGTTACGTGGGTGCTAAGAAATGTCTGGCGGTGCATTTGCGGACCATCTCTCGGTGGGTCGTCTTGTGCATCAAAGTATGCTACTCCTTGGCTAAAAAGGAGCCTCCTGTTGGGCTTAGGGCCCATTCCACTCGGGCCGGGGAGTCCCATTGCAGGACATATGTCAGGCAGCTACGTGGGCCTCGCTGAACACGTTTGCAAGACACTACTGCCTGGATAGCCAAGTCCGGCGTGATGGCTTCTTTTGCCGTTCCGTCCTCCAGGACTTTCTGGTGTGATTATTGGTTCGCAGACCCACCACCGGGTTTGATATTGCTGGGGTATCTATTCTAAGGTAAGGAATCTAATACTAACCTGTTTCTTTCAGATGCACAAGTTACTTACCTTCGGTAACGATATATCTGTAAGAAACAGTAGTTAGTATTAGATTCCTTACCGACCCACCCATCCTCCCCGTTCTGTGAACCGATATCTAGGGTTAAGGTCATCCCCTTTCAGGGCCCTAGTTTCATGGCACCAGTGTTGTTTTTTTATCATGGCTCTGTGTATAAGAACTGACATCAGCGCGCGAGGGCGGCGTCTAAGTACTCCGGCGACATCATTCCGGCGCCGACGAGGGATGCGGAACCGCAGACGACGCTTAACGACGCGCAAGGGTACTGCTACGCAAACATTTCCGGCTCCAGTCTGACGCCTGGGGATATTCTAAGGTAAGGAATTTAATACTAACTGCTGTTTCTTACAGATATATCGTTACCGAAGGTAAGTAACTTGTGCTTCTCGACTACCTGACATTGTACGCTCCATGCACAAATAACTTTATTAAGTTTTCTTCTACGTTTGCCGCTCATATGTATTATGATTTCTGTATTGCGTTCTCCTCTCATATGTATGTAAAGCGCTCTGATATCTGCAAGGATCTTGTTCGCGCTATGCAAAACTCTGAAAATAAATTTACAATGTCAGTAGCTCAAACTGGTGTCAATGCGAGACCTATTGCATTGCAAATGCTTGGTTTTAGAGATGGGTTGAAATTTGTTGTGACACTTGCTGCGAGAAAATCTTTGCACTTTCCTGCTTCTTCTGCAGACTATGCCTTTTCATACATTGGAGCAATTCTGTGCTTGAGTAGCAACGACTTTTGAAACATGGCCTTGGCTATGCTTAGGGCTACTGCTTTTCCTAAATTACAGTGGAGCACATAGGTCTTTATTTAAAAGTGGTCCTGTGTGTTAGCAACCCTACTACATTCTGCTGGATTGCGCTCATAATGTCAACAGGGCTTTAAGTGGGATGAAAAAACTGTGTGGTCTCTCAAAGGGGCAGGGCCAATGTAATTAAGGGCGTGGCTTAAATACACGCAAGCTAAAAATCTGTGCTTAGCATAGTGTGCCGCCCAACTTGTATTTTGCTGTTTCTGTCATTGCATCCAGATATATGATGCAACAAGTAACATCACACCTTGTCAGGACTATTGGCTTTGTCAATTGTTAGTTGCTTAAGATAAATAAGCAGCAACTATGGCTTCTATATAATATTGAAAAGGCTCCCACTTAAAGCCCTGGTGACACCGCAACAATGTTGCTGCTCCCGAATTTCAAAAAGAGAAGGGAAATCCACACAGAAAATGACTCTTTAAAGGATTTACCTTCCCCCTACAACGCTCACGTGTCATGACGTCATGCCCCCACTGCTCCATGAGTGAGAAGTGAGCAGTGTAAGCACATGCACATGGATGTTGCTGCCGTTGCTGCAGTCTGGAAAAAAAAACAGGACATCTATGCCAGGGCACAAAACAGAGCCCCATAGATACCCGTTTCGAGGCCCCCTTTGAAAAAATGCCAGTGGTCAGATCCGGTGAGACCCGGCCCACTTAAATCCCTGGATGTCGAGCTCACAAGCCTGTCCCACCCCCATTCCGCTACCCGATATCGAACACCTTCCCAACTAGGATGTCTGGATAGGAGTCAACATGCAGAAATCTCAGGGCAAGACGCAGCGAACCGTCCCAACTCTACCAATGTTACACATGGATTAAGGTGGGGTGTAGGGTGCAATAAGTGGGCACGTGTTTGTACTATCCAACACCAGCATGCCTCCAAGGCTTGCCCAGTCGGCAGAGCACTAAAACATGCTCCATGTTAGCTTCATTGGGCTTTGTAGGGCAAGAAGTAGTATAAGATAAAGAAGAAGTAACAAAAACAACCATTGGCATAGTCAATAGGTCTCGCCTTTGGGACCTTATGTGTTTAGTTATCCAGCACAATATCCTTGGTGCAACAACATCAAATGTTGCATGGCTAAACATTTATAAGGTCCCAAAGGCGATACCTATTGGCAATGCCAATGCTTGTTTTGAAAGTGCTGTCCTCAAAGCACCCTTTAAAACAAGCATTTTCAATGTAATAGGTCGCACATTTGTTAGTTAGAGCTGTTGGCGTTGAAAATTACAATGTTTTTTACTTTTGCTTTTTATACTAATGGCAATAATGCTATACAAATATATTTACTCTACTGCAAATAAAAATCCAAAAGTAAAACACATTCTCATTTTCCACGTCAACAGCTTTAACTTTGACAAATGTGAGACCTATAAGCATTAAAAATGTTTTTTTTATTTATTTATAGTTTTACATTATAAACGGATACTTAGAGAATCTGAAGTGAACCGATCAGGCCCTAAGCCTTTGCCAGTGGCTTGACCATATACACATGCCGACTGAAATGTCCGTAAGCTGCTATCTGTCAGACATAAATTCATAAAATTACAAATTTGTACAAAATTACAGTTGACCACAGTATTCACCTGTTCTCAATCGGGTTCATCAAATTGTCAGTGCAACTCTATCCCGTGGTTTGTCGGAGTGGGTGACCCAACGCTAAACTATATGCCTTCTTTGACAATCTTAGATTACATGTAACCAAATACCTTTCATGGGGCTGTAACATGATGTGATAACCTGTTAGGGACCTGTTGGCTTTACCATGCACGTTTCGCAATAAGGCAGCCCTAATGCCTTTGTAATGTTATTATTAAATAAATTGGAAAAGCAATGGCATCAGACATAACATTTCAAGCTTATAGCTGTTATCATTGGCTTATTGTAATAACCAGCAGAGGGCTACTGTACTATAGTGTAAGCTTTCCCACCATGCCACAATTAGGCATACAGTTCTATACCAAATGATGTTTGGCAAGATGCCATCTCTTCTAAGAAATCTTAACAAGTATTTTCATAGTGCAAATCTTTTATACCACTGGTTTGTTGACGTGGTAATGTGTGATAATCTATGTAACCAAAAAGCTTTCTGTATGCTTTAATTGAGTAATAGCAATCCACCCATAAATGTATATTGACTTTACCATACTCCTTTCACAATCAATATGGCAGGCCTACCTCGTTACTAATCTAAGGCACTTTAGTCCCATTACCGTACCATGTTTGCCCCTGAATGTTCAGTTGCAGAAGCTGGATATATTCACAGCTGCATGAAGGGAAAACATCTTTCTCCGGTGGAAGCACACAACTTGTGCTCAATTAAAATGTAATCTTGGCTACCAATAAGTGGGATGAGGCTACCAATAAGTGGGATGAGCCAAAGCCCTTTTATAGTATTCCTGAAAGCTTTTTTTGCGGGGGGGGGGGGGGGTTGACCTGACAAAGGACGGCACACTCTGCTATGGTGTAATCCCCGTACACATTTGCTTTTTCGAAGGACCTGAGGTTGTACAGTGATGAGTAAACACATGAAGAAATAGGAGTTGGCATAGGGCGATGGTCCACGAGCCAAAAAACCCACAAGGTAACACATTGGCTCCAAACTGAGACCAACACATTTTGGACTCCAGGTCTATCATTGATTGAGCAGAACCACAAACCGGGCTGGTTGAAAACCCTCTGAACTGAACTCAAAAGGGGGATCAAGAGGATGTGGAGTTTGGGGGGGCACAAGAGACCGCAATATAGAAGAAAATGTCAACACTGGATGTGGAACAAAAGGCCTATGTTGAAAAGGAGCGTCGCCTCGATGCTGATTAAAAGAAAAGAGGACTTTGAAAACTCCTTTAGGGATTACTGAATTGTAAAGAAAACTGGTTGTAATTTGAGAAGCCCACAGAAATGAATCCTCCTTTGACGCCGGTGTCCCCAGAGAAATAAGAGGCAGTTGAGAAGGAAGTATTTCTGCAATAAAGTAGACTTGCCTTTACCAGAAGGGGCAAGCTCTAACCGTTCAGAAACTACTGGGCTTGATGGTGTCTTGCTTTCCACTAATTTCCCATGCTGGGTGGCACATAACACCACTCCAGGACTGGCTATGACATCAGTGGTCAAAGACGACAGGGAGGGGGGGGGGGGGAAATCTAGTGGTTATCAGAAACAAAATACAGAGGTAGATACAGTGGTGGAGCATGGGGAATATCGCAGTGAGCAGGCCTTTAAAACTCCAAACTACTGCAACCATTGCAGGAGATGTATCCCAAAAAAGGGGGGACTGACAAGGAAAACCTCAAAGATTTTTAGAGCCCGAAACATGCAGCTCTGCACATAAATGTGTTGGAACTGCAGAGTCGCTTTAGCCCTAGAGGTATTCCAAGCTTATAGCTTATAGGAGGAGGGGGGGGGGGGTCACTTTAGGTCCAAACGGACAGCACAGCGTTGTATCTCACCAAAAAAGGGCCGGCGCAAAATCAACCATCTCTGGTATGGCGCCCAGGATCTGGAACGCACTTCCTCCTGAAACGAGGCTCATCTCTTCCTCCCTTCTTTTTAAGAAAGAAGTCAAAAGTATCCTTATGGCTAAATACACTTGAACAATTTCGCTTGATTTACATTAAGAACAGTATTACCAGTATTGTGTTATGATATTGCCTATATATTCCTATGCACGTGTGCTTTGACGTATTTTAGTCCTTCTTTATTTTTACAGCGTTTTGATGGCCGTCGCTCCAACTATGCACTGCTACCTCATACCTGTACTATGCGTACTATACATACTATTTTGTATAATAATATTACTCTGTATTATTTACAGCGTGTGGATGGCCTACGCTCCAATTTTGCCTGCTACCTCGTACCTGTACTATACGTTATATGGGTACTATGCTATATACTATATTGGTGCTATGTACATGAACTTGTTGATGACCTACGCTCCAACTATGCCTGCTACCTCATACCTGTACTATACGTTATATTGGTACTATGTTATATACTATATTGGTGCTATGTACATGATCATGTTGATCTACCTCCCTACTATGCCCCCTTGTTCCCCTACCCTCCACCTGCCTTTGTAAAGCGCTCTGTTATCTGCAAAGATCTTGTTCGCGCTATATAAAACTCTCTAAATAAATAAATAAACCACTGTCTTGACTGGTACATGAGATAAGGAAATGAGCCATACAGATGAAGATGAACCTGATAGCCATTTACCTGGCAGCGGTCCAAAACCAGGGCAGGCCAGTGTCTCACAAGTGAGAGCTAAAGCAACAGATAACAAAATGTAAGCTAATGGCCAAACCACAAGTGAAATTCTTTGCAGCCCTGGAGAATGCGAAATGTCAGAGCTTCACATCCAGGTACCCACACCACCAATCGCTAGGGAATTAGATATCATGGGACTTGTCAGGGAAATTTGCATCAGCTTTCCAACCAGTCTCCCTTATACCACTAGTACTTGACAGGTGGAAACAAGCTCAGGTGACACTAATTCTGACAAACATGGTTTTATCACTTAGTGGAAATTACCTGGGGCAGAGTGAGGAGATAACAAACCTAAGGAAAGACTCACAACCCAAAGGGATAAGGTGTGCTACCGACAACAGGGTACCCTCAGCCTAGAAGTATATCTCCCGAAGACCTAGTTTGGTC
The DNA here is from genome assembly GCF_964261635.1 of Lissotriton helveticus. NCBI lineage: Eukaryota > Metazoa > Chordata > Amphibia > Caudata > Salamandridae > Lissotriton > Lissotriton helveticus. The sequence goes on along the minus strand of NC_136057.1, from coordinate 1,469,777,631 downwards.
CTCTAGGGTTGCCACAAAGATGAATTGAAGTCCTTAAGCCAGAAGAGCTACCACAAGAAGATGTTACATTGCCAAATAGAGCAGATTCAATCTCAAGCGTAATAATAGTGTCCTCTCACTTAAGGTACATTTGTCAGCCGCCATGACTTATTCAAGCGGTTTCATAGGAAGAAGTTTATTTTGTACACCAGTAATTAAACAGTTTCTGGAAGGGGCAAAAATAATAGCCCCACTGAGGTCAGCACCAATACATTTATGAAACTTAAATCTGGTAATCACACAGTTGAGGAAAACTCCTTTTAAACCCATGCACACAAGGCTGGACTGAAATACTTAACGCTTAAGACTGTTTTTCTCATACTGATCACAGACTTATGAAGTGTGAGCGAACTACAAGGTCTGACTGCACAAAAGCCTTACCTACAAATACACAAGGATAGAGTAACAATGAGGAGAAACTGCAAATGTATTCTCAAAGTAATTAACATTTCCATGCTAATTTAGCTAAGTAGCTATTAGTGGTTTTTCAAAATTGCAAATCAGCTAAAAAAGGACTCTTCACACACACTGCTGCACCCCTCAACCTGCTACACGCCACACACTGCTACACTCCACACACTGCTGCACGCCACACACTGCTGCACGCCACACACTGCTCCACGACTCACACTGCTGCACGCCTCACACTGCTGCACGCCTCACACTGCTGCACGCCACACACTGCTGCACGCCACACACTGCTGCACGCCACACACTGCTGCACGGCACACACTGCTGCACGGCACACACTGCTGCACGGCACACACTGCTGCACGGCACACACTGCTGCACACCTCACACTGCTGCACGCCTCACACTGCTGCACGCCTCACACTGCTGCACGCCTCACACTGCTGCATTACTCACACTGCTGCACGACTCACACTGCTGCACGCCACACACTGCTGCACGCCACACACTGCTGCACGCCACACACTGCTGCACGCCACACACTGCTGCACGCCACACACTGCTGCACGCCTCACACTGCTGCAAGCCTCACACTGCTGCACGCCTCACACCACCACCACATCACTCAGGGACACCACCACATCACTCTGGGACACCACCACATCACTCTGGGACACCACCACATCACTCTGGGACACCACCACATCACTCTGGAACACCACTACATCACTCTGGGGCACCAGTCTGGGTCACCACCACATCACTCACAGACACCACCACATCACTCACAGACACCACCACATCACTCACGGAACACTACCACATCACTCACGGAACACCACCACATCACTCACGGAACACCACCACATCACTCACGGAACACCACCACATCACTCTGGGGCAACACTCCGGGGCACCACCACATCACTCAGGGACACCACCACGTCCCATGGGACACCACCACATCACTCAGGGACACCACCACATCACTCAGGGACACCACCACATCCCTCAGGGACACCACCACATCACTCACAGACACCACCACATCACTCACGGAACACCACCACATCACTCTGGGGCATCACTCAGGGGAACCAGCACATCACTCACAGACACCGCCACATCACTCACGGAACACCACCACATCACTCTGGGGCATCACTCAGGGGCACCACCACATCACTCAGGGGCACCACCACATCACTCAGGGGCACCTCCACATCACTCAGGGGCACCTCCACATCACTCAGGGGCACCTCCACATCACTCAGGGGCACCTCCACATCACTCAGGGGCACCACCACATCACTCAGGGACACCACCACATCACTCGGGGACACCACCACATCACTCGGGGACACCACCACATCACTCGGGGACACCACCACATCACTCGGGGACACCACCACACCACTCAGGGACACCACCACATCACTCCGGGACACCACCACATCACTCTGGGACACCACCACATCACTCTGGGACACCACCACATCACTCTGGGACACCACCACATCACTCTGGGACACCACCACATCACTCTGGGACACCATCACATCACTCTGGGACACCATCACATCACTCTAATACACCACCACATCACTCAGCACCACAACAGCACTGTCCTTGCATGCTACCAACAAGCATTGCCATAGCCAATAGGACTCGCATTAGGAAAGTGTAAGCTATTGGCTTTGTGAATAACAATGCTATTAATTTATATATTTTCAAAGCCAACACATATTTAAAAAAAATAGTCAGTCAGTCAAGAATTCTTCATTTCGATTAATAAAAATCATAAAAGAAAACAATACAAGAAAGAAAATCCTCCGCACATTGAAAAATGAAATAACAGTCCACAAACAGTTCTTAAAATTCATATATATATACACAAAAATTGCATTTGTTTTAAAATACATCAAGTATAATATCATGATATTAAAATATTAAAAGTTTTAAAAAGGAACCCTTAATCAATGGTTTTCCAGACTATAAAAAACATCAGACAATATAAAAGTTTGTAGCCATAAACCATGGTAGTTCATCTAAAGTGAAAAGCAGTTAAGAGGGTCTTTTTTTTCTATTTATCCGGGCTGCGGCCACCAAGAAACTAGCTACACTGTACGTGACCCGGACAGAGCTAAGCATTTGTAGGTGCATAAGGGCGGGCCTTACTTGTATAAATCCAATTTCCCGCAAGATTGGTTTTAGAAATTTTTTATGCACCTCCAGGTAGCGCTCACAAAACATTACCAAGTTGAGTGTATCCTGGACAGAAACATTGTCAGGAGCAAGGTGGGGCATCTTCTGGTTTCCCCCACTTGGGGAATAAACCCAACGTGAGATGGATAAGGTTAAACCGAAATCTCACCAGCAGAAAACGATGGAAGAGTTTGGTGACATACAGCAAGTAGGGTTCAATAGATGGACAGATTAATAAGCCTTAAGTCCTCCTAAAAAGTGGTTTTCTAAGTTCCTCCCCCTCCCTCTCAGCCGCCAACAACCTGAGAAAGCTATGTTTAATCCACCCTATGTCCTCCCTCTTGATGCATTGTGGCGAAGAACAGAGATCTGGTCGACCCAACCTGTCGCATGCTGCTCTAACATGCGACAGCCAAGGGACCCTCTCCGCCTTCTCCAGGGCAACACAGTCCTTCAGAATCAGGTGGTTAAGAGTGAGCTCCTCATTCAACCAAATCAGCGGCGCCATCTTTAGTTGGTGCGAGATATAACCCTGGCCCAGTTCAGAATGTATTGAGAATGTGGGGGACGATTGTGGGAGTGATAGGAGAGATCTAAGAAACCTATTTTCTGCGATTTGTATGTTGGTCGTAGCTACATAACCCCAAATTGGCGCACCATAGGACGCTATCGCTAGGCATTTTGATTTATAAATCTTAAGTATGGCCTCCATGGGTCTTGCTCCCAGTCTCTTGGAGAAGTTCAAGAGGGCTGTGGTAGATCTTACAACTACATTACTCCTTAACTTCATTTGCGGGCCCCAGTTACCCCTCTCATCGAAAAGAACTCCCAGATAGGGTAAAGAAGGCACCCTCGTCAGGACCGTTCCATTACATCTGAAGCTTTTCACCTTCATGGTCTTACTCTGCACTCCGGCCACCATTACGTGGGATTTAGTGGTGTTAACTTTTAGATCCAGGACCTCCATGAAGCCGCTGAAATGGTCCAGCAGCCTCTGTAGGCCCTGGCCTGTGCGCGCCAGTAGAACAGCATCATCCGCGTACAGGAGGACCGGGATACCCGATCTGCCTATACGCAGAGTGTCCAGTGGAGCCATGGCCAGGGATTTTTCAAGGGCTTTAATGTAGATGGTAAAAAGAAGGGGGGCCAGTATACATCCTTGTCTTACCCCCCTGCTGGAGCTAAATTTCCCGGTGCACCAGCCTTCCCTCGTAACCCTGACAGAGGCCGACAAGTCCTGGTGAAGGTGACCTAAAAAGTTCACCAAAGCTTCATCCAGGCCTAGATCGCGTAAGATCCTCCATAAGTTCTAGCGGTTGACTAAGTCAAACGCTGAAGAGAGGTCCATAAAACCCAGATATAGATAACCATCCTTTGCGACTGTATATTTGCTGATAAGGAGGTGCAAATTTAGACATTGGTCCATGGTGCCCCGATGTGCTCTGAACCCGTACTGGAGGTTAGAGAGGACCCCCACACCTGCCAGCCAATCCCCCACTCTCTTCAGTATGACTCTGCCCATGATCTTAACGGCAGAGTCGAGCAGTGAGATTGGCCTATAACAGGCTGGGTCGCCTCTACACCCCTTCTTAAAAATGGGAACTATAACAGAAGAGGTCCAGGATGGTGAATAACCAGCAGTGGGCACCGCATTAACCACGTTGGTCAGGATTTTAGCCCAAAATTGTGGATACAAAATGTACAAATCTGCGGGGACCCCATCCGGGCCAGGAGCCTTGTGTTTAGTGGTCTCTCTGATTGCCCTTTCTACCTCATCCAAGTGAAACCTAACTGGTGTGTTATTCCCAAAAGGGGCTCCGCCACCCAGTAAAGGGCCCCCCTGCTCAGTTTCATAAATGCCTTTGAAGTGTAAAAGCCAACTGTCGTCGGGGATAACAGTCCGTGTCCAGCTGGTCCGAGAAGAAGGGCTGGTTTATGATAGCCCAAAACGTTCTGCTGTCCCTCATCACATCCACAGATTGCAAATTTTCCCAGGCTTTCTCCTTAATTTGTCGTTTAGGCATGGCAATCTCAGATTTGTACTCCTTGCCGAGTTGTGCCACTAGTGCCCTGTTCCTCGGCCTCTGTTTTAATGCCTCAAGCAGAGCACCATGGGTCTTAGAACAGTTTTTATCAAACCATTTATGGGCCCTCCTAATATATCCCCTTTTACCACCCTCTAAATCCTTAGTGATCTGCTTGCACACCGCTACATAAGCTTCAACAACATCGGCTCCTGCAGCGGTGTCAACCAGGCAGACCGCCAGATTCGCCTCAATTTTACTCGCTAACTCCTCAAAGAAGGCCTCTGGGACAATCATGTTCCATTTGATACGTCTCCCTTGGTCAGTGGATGACAGATCCTTCGGTGCCTCTCCACTTTGTTCCTTTTGGAGCCTACCAATCCCGAGGTCAACTGCCAGTAAGACCGGGTTATGGTCACTGAAAGTTGAAATCACTGCACCGTAGGCTGAGATTTTGTCCAAGGGACCAGGGGATAAAAAGATATAATCAATAACCAAGTTTGCTCCTCGCCCTATAAAGGTGGGAACTCTCGCCTCGTCATTGCCAACTCCTGGTTCAAATAAATTCATATGGGCTAGAAGGGCCTCTCCCTCTTTACTGTGCTCAAAGTGTGGCACCCTCCCGGGTGGTAGTCCAACATGAACATTATTATAACACTCCCATGGGCAAGGGTGTATGTTAAAATCACCCAAGAGCACCAGCTCTGGGGCAGGGGATTGTTCCTGTGCATTTGCTGACAAAAAATTCTCTAAATTGGTAAGGTGCTCATTATATGATGAGCCCTCCCTTGAATTATAAAAAATGATTATTAAGAATTTATGCTGATCGGTGATAGTCCATTCAATTATCAGGAAGTTCACGGAATCAGTATCTAATTTTCTAAAATTCCCTGCACGGTTTAGGGAAAATAGTACAAGTAGCCCCCCTTTAGGTCTTCCCGCTGTCCCCTGGACAGCAGGGACAGCAAAGCTAGCATAGCCATCCAGTGAGACACTGGGCAAAATATCCCGCATTTCGTGAAAGGCAATGATCTTGTGTTGCCTAATGAACTCCAGCCATATAGGGTCAATTATTTTGGGTCTGATACCTGCCACGTTCCAGGTCATAAATTTGCAGATATGCCTCCGTTCTCCCATCTCAGTCCTCATCTCTGAAGGCCTGGGAGATAGTCAATCATTCGCCTCCATTGGGGACAATGGAGAAAAACGGTTAGTGAGACCTATCTCTATCGGTGGTGGACCGCCCTGCGGTGTGTTAGAAAGTCTACACGACAGGCCCCTATCCACCCTCCTAAAATGCTCCTGTGTAGGCCTCTGCACAATGTTATTTGCCTGATGACATAGTAGCTGCTGTGTAATGCGGGTAGGCCCCTCCTGAGATTGCACCAGGGAACGTCCAGGTGGTCCAATGGGCCTAATGGGCCTAACTGGGGGATAGAAGGACCCAAGGGGAAGAGGTCTAATTCCCTTATTCGTCAAATCGGAGGCAACAATCTTTGAGCGCTGGCCTGATCATTAAAATTAACCACCACGCAATCCCCTGGGATGCATTTTGGGCGCCACCCAATCCAACTAACCCTTCTTGCCATGATCACACTACTTGTAATATCTGTGCCACCACTGCAAAGCTGCGCACACCATTGCCTAGCCAGGGACATAATATCATGGGTTGTTTCGTTGTGGCCCGCCGTTGTGGAGGGAACCCCCGTGAGAACGGCCACTAACGGGGCGGCCTCTGGTGGTAGCTGAAGGTGACGCTCCATACGGTAGCCCTGCCTGAAACCATCTCTGCTGTTATCTATCCTATTACAGGCTCCAGATTTAGCGCTCCCGCTCCCACCCCCCTCCCTTATTGACCCCCCCACACAAAACTCCCACTGTGACCGGACTTTTATCCCTTAAAACGTCCCTGTCCTTGTTCCTGGTATTATCACAGGGATCGATAATAATTGGGTTCTGAGGGATGGCCATAATCGGCTTTCGATCAGCCTGTTGTTTTAGAAAAGCATCAATCTTCTCGCATTTGCCCAATATCCCCGCTACACATTCATTCAGTGTGTCCACGATATCTTTTGCAATGGCCACCAAGGCGGGCTCCAGTCTTGAGGTAAATAAGTCCTCTACAAAGTTAGTGACAAGGTCCCTTAGGCTGCCATCCTGTTGAATAGCCGTCCTCGGTGGATTATTCCTCCTAGGCGGTTTTGTTATTGTCCTTCTCTTTCGAGTGATCTTGGGTGGGGCACACACAGGTTTTTGGACCTTAGGGTTAATGGAAGGGTGAGGCGGACTTTGGGGAACAGCCAGCACAGTGGCTATGAGAGGGGGGTTTGTTATCACAATTGAGGGTTCAAGTGGGACACTCGGAATATACGCTGGGTCTAGCGCCAGGTCAATAGAGGTAGGAGCCAACCCCAGTTCCTTTTCCGAAATAGCAATTTCCTTAGTCAGTACCCCCACAGCAGAGGTTAAATATGAAATAATTGAATAGGTTTTATAGGAATGTTGGCATGTTTACCTTCATGTTCGCCGCGGCAGAGCTGCTTTCTCTTCCCCATGACGAATATCAGAGGGTTGGCCCAGCCCGGCCTCTACCATCCTCGGACAGCCTCAGACGGCCCGCCCTTTGCCCGGGCTTAGCCCGGCTGGTTCCGCGCGCGGTCCCGCAACGCGGGGCTGCGTTCCCTTTTGTGCGCTTCTTGGCGCGAAGATTGCGTGTGGCGGCTGCTTCCGCCGCTGGGGCGTCTGGGTCTTGTGGTCCAGAAGAGGTCCCCCCTCCACACTGCGGTCGCTGGTGGGTGTGGGCTGCGGTGGCGGGAGGGAGGGAGACAGGAAAGTACTGCGGCGGTCGCAAGAGTCAGCAGGTATGTAACGAAGCTTGCCCCCAAAGAGTGGCTGAGTCCCCCGCTCCACCGGGGCTGCGTTCCTTTTTGTGCGCCTCCTGGCGCGAAGATTGCGTGTGGCGGCTGCTTCCGCCGCTGGCCCGTCTGGGTCTTGTGGTCCGGAAGAGGTCCCCCCTCCACACTGCGGCCGCTGGTGGGTGTGGGCTGCGGCGGAGGGAGGGAGGGAAACAGGAAAGTACTGCGGCGGTCACAAGAGCCAGCAGGTATGTAACGAAGCTTGCCCCCAAAGAGTGGCTGAGTCCACAACTCCACCGGGGCTGCGTTCCCTTTTGTGCGCCTCCTGGCGCGAAGATTGCGTGTGGCGGCTGCTTCCGCCGCTGGGGCGTCTGGGTCTTGTGGTCCGGAAGAGGTCCCCCCTCCACACTGCGGCCGCTGGTGGGTGTGGGCTGCGGCGGTGGGAGGGAGGGAGACAGGAAAGTACTGCGGCGGTCGCAAGAGCCAGCAGGTATGTAACGAAGCTTGCCCCCAAAGAGTGGCTGAGTCATTTACAATACCAATAGCTCTCACTTTCCTAATGCGAGACCTATTGCATTGCAAATGCTTGTTAGTCTTAGATATTCATGACACGATATTATGTCCACACTATTTTTTCTTTGACATTTTTGTAAACACCATTAGGAGAATAACCAAAAGGGTACTCAAGGGAGAAAGGAGCAATGCTAGCTTTCACTGCCAATTTGTTGGTTAATGACCTTTGGAAAACAGCTACGTTGTTTTTAATTCATATGTTCACCAGGCACTACTTTGTGCATATTTGAGCAAGCCAGTGTAAGTAGGACAAGTATTTAAACATCTTCCTACAAACACATTTATTTTAACCCAACCTCCAGAAGGAAGGGAAATGTCTCAACTAAATCTATGTGCAGTATATGAATTGGGAAAAGATTCACAATGCAGAACTAAATGGTTTCTGTAGGATTAGATTTGCGGCTTGAAGAATTTTCTGGATTCACATGCAACCCTCCCACTTCCCATTAAATGGGGGGATTTTGAACATAAATGGACGGAGTGGACACTAGTCCCTAGCAATTCATACAACTCTAGTAAGTCACCAGGTGAAAAAAGATTTTGAAGATGGCGAACACATGCAGGGGCTTCTGGGGCGTATATATGATGTCATTGAAGGATGGACTTGAATGACACCAAATGGTGGTCAACATCGGTCGCACCCACACAAAAGGAAGTACATTCTGGACTCAACCACTAGATGACGGAAAAAATCACAGGAGTTGCAAAACTAATTCTGCAGGTTAGTAACCATTTTTATTTTTTTTCAAACAAGGTTTGGTCATGAGCTGTCTGGCGATGCCTCCCTTAGCACCAGGACAAAGACCATCTTCATTCCCTCTAACTGAAGACCTATTCAGCCCTGAAGACATCATAAGCTCTGAGGGAGAGGAGCCAGGGTCTTCAGGTATCCAAGGAGAGTAATGGCCGAAGTTTTTGTTCCCAGATGCCTCCGAGACAGAGGAGTAGTAGGAACTCCCATTGTGCTATAGCAAAGGCCTCGGGAGCAAATGCACCCCTGAAGACCCCATTGCATCACCCTCCCGTTCTGAGCAAACACCTCTGCGAAGGCAGTCTGGCATCAAGCCGTGAAGCGAACCACAGTAGGCACCAACCTTCGGGTCTGGCCTCAGGGTCTTAGATATCTTTTGACTCCGAGACACTCTAGGAAAGTCTCTGGTGTAGGGCTCTGCGCCTTGAGATCAACCAATTCCATTTTGACCCCGAGCGTCCGAAAAACCCACTTTAAAGTTGAAACCTGCTTCTAATCAGATTCCCCAAAACTACATTGATTTGGGTCTTGAAATGGGCCTCCACCCCAAGATTGGACTAGAGTGAGGCCCCTCTCGCTTTAGAGCCTTTGTGAGGTGCCTGATGTCGGGCAACAGAAGATTTTCATCCACCCACCCAGAGAGAAAATCTTAGCTCATCTGCCCCACCCCCGCCAAGGAACAACCAATAAACACCTCAAATGCCCTATTAGAGAAGACTTGCTTTGGGGATATCCTATCCCCAAGAAGGTTATTGACCAGTCCATCACCACAGCCTCTCACACCTAGGCCTCATTGATCACCAGCACCTCCTCTGCCTCCTACACCACCACATTGGTCCTGTGTGCCACCACCTCTTCAGTCACCACAGTTCTATTTACTATCGGACCACACTGACTGAGACCAAGGGAGCCCCTACATTCCCCAGGATCTGCCCTAAGATCCAGTCACACTTGCGAATTTGGATGCTCCTTGGGAAGTTTACCATGTACATGACCCCATCCAGATGATTCCGACCTCGAACACCATTCTAAGCCCCCCACGCCCCCCCCAACACCACTGCCTAAAATGCAGTTATACATAGGGGGATGCAGCACCGCAAGGTAAAACTGCACATGCTGAAGGAGGATACCAACTTCGTCATTGAAACACTATAAAACCAAGTGATCTGTCCAGTACCTACCAATTTGTTTTTCTGGAGTTTTATGTAGCGCGAACGTGACCCGAAGGTATCCGAGCACTTTACATAAGCAGCAGTTGCATTGCAGACAGATACATTCATTTTTGTTAGGCACAGGGAAATTAAGTGATTTGCCCAGAATCACATGATGTTCAGCGTCCCTTGCCGAGACTCGGACCCAGTTCCCCAGCTTCGAGGTTGACCTCACTAGCTGTTAGGCTACATCCTCTCCCCAATGCACAGGAACATGGTGAAATGTTCCACAGAAAACTTTACAGACCTGGTCAAGGTTAGAGTTGTCACCCCACCAGTTAAAAAGAAGTATAAGGCAGCCTTAGATGGCTCAGGTAATCATAGGCTTGTTCTGCTGGAATCTTTGGTGGTACATATGTCCAGGAAGAGGGCCTCAACACAGGTAAAAGGAGATGCTCCTTCCCAGATAAGGAGAACAAAAAATTGATGCAGTTGGGAAACCTGTGAAGACAGCCAACCAGTGGAGGGTTGCTAGCTCGGTTGAACTGCTCTCCCTGTATGATGGCTCTCACTGGGAAGAAATGGAGAAGTTGGGGAAGCACCTTCCTGATGTCTACCTCCGGAAGGGTGGAAGCTAGTCTTTTAAAGGAAGGTGATCTCAAATTCAAACTTTGATATGCTTTGGACTGTAGTTCTGTAGTAGGGGATCTCTGTGTATAGTCATAATCTAGTGAATAGTCCCGCCCATGTGCGTGGACCCCGGAGCAATCAAAAATAATCTCTTAAACTGTCTTCATTGCAGTCCTGCATAGACACTTAAGAGAAAATTAAAGACAATAATGCAGCCTGTACCTACAAGGCTACACTGTCCAGTACTTCAAATAGAAATGCCAAGGATATAACACCAATAACACATTTAACCCAAACTGTCAAGTTTCACCCATAGAGAAACTTTCCTCCCCTCACCAAATCCTTGGAATGATAGAGAGGAAGATAGGGACAGACAAGCCTCCATAGGCTGCCATTATGTGTCTTGGAAAGGGATACCGTGCCTTTAAGGAACTCTCTAGAGACCCTCGGTATCCCAGCATGCACAGCTCCTTCCTTTTACTTTCAGTTCTCTTTTCTGGCTCCTGCTAGTAGGACCCTGGAGCATTGAGCTCTCCCTTTTTGGGTGTTTTGTTAACTTTCTGGCACTTTTAAAGTGTTGGAGTGTGTTTATTCGACGTATTTTTGCTTCTTCACTTTTCTGGTGTCTTTGGCCACTCTTTTATCAAATATGCCTGCCTTATTCGAGAAATGTCCAGAGTGTGCCAGGAAGAAGGCAAGATCTGATCCACACAGGGTGTGTATCCTGTCTCCCTTCTTCTCATGTTCCTGGGACTTGTGAGATCTGCCTGCAGTTTTCCAGTAGGACCCTGAAGGACAGAGAGAAGATCAGGCTCCAAGGACTGGATCAAAGAAGACAGCAAGGTCAAGCTGGGTCTGGGCAGGAAGGGGCTTCTTCCTCTGCCCGTGCTGACGCCTCTGGGGGCTCCCCAGTAAGGAGAAGGCCAGAAAACGCCACGGGTCTCCGTCGGCGTCGATAGCCTCGACGTCGTCGTCGAGAGGAATGACTACAGTCTGTTCCCCGTCTCCCCAGGGCTCTGGGTTGAAGCGATGTCGAAGTTCAACGTCGAGACCTCCGTTGAGGTCGACGTCAAGGACTGCTTCGTCGTCGAGTTATCATCGACGTCGAGAAGGTTCAAGAAGGCGCAGGCGGTCGAAGTCGAGGCGTCACCGGCGTTCACCATCGACTCGACGTTCGGCGTCGAGAATGAGATCATCGACGTCGAGAAGGAAATCATCGAAGTTGAGAAGGAGATCATCATCGACGTCGAGAAGGCGTTCATCGCCGTCGAGGTGATGATCATCGACGTCGAGACGGCGGTCATCGACGTCGAAAAGGCGCTCACCGTCGAGGAGGAAGGCATCGTCCTCCAGGAGGCGTTCCAAAGCCAGGACTGTGTCCTCGGTCACCACAAGTCCACTGTCGCGGCGGCGCCGTCTCTCGGCTGCCAGGGGTACGGCCTCTAGGTCCCCCCTTCAGGTCAGGCGAAGAAGAGGAGAAGAGGGGAAGAGGCTCTGGGATCCGAGCACTCACAAGTCTATTACCCCTCCAAGCCGAGGTCACCTACACCTCCTCCGTTACCCAAGGACCCCCCTCCACGTAACCCGACGCCTCCTCCGCCACCTGTTCCTCCTTATCGACCTCCGCCTCCTACACCACCACCTCCGCTGAGGTCTGCCTCGTTACCACATCTCCCGACGCCGCCTACGGGGCCACTGCAACCTAGGCTCCCGTTTAGGCCTTCACAGCGCCCTCCGCTGCGGCCTGTGGACCGTCCGAGGCCGCGGAGGTCGAGATCTCACTCCAGACGGAGGGATAGATCCGGGAGTCGCCGTCGCTCTTCTACAAGATCCAGACGGCACCATAGGAGGGACCGGTCGTGGTCCCGCTTCACGGATTCCTCCAGTGCCAGGGACTATTCACCTACCCTGACAGACTCCCCTCGGACGAGGGTGTCTCCAGTAGACAACATAGTCTCCTTCCAGGACGTGTTGCTGCGAGGGGTGACTAAGCTGGGCATCACGCTCACTGTGCCCGCACCATTGACTTCTGTCATTTTCTGAACTCTGCACAAGAAGCAGTTGTCTCGTCCTTTACTGCTCTTGGTGCCTGGGCTGGTAGAACCGGCCATGGAGCTGTTCCTCACTCCTGCGACTAAGAGGTCGGCACCTTCAAGGCTGCAGAAGAAATACAAGGCTTCTGACTCGGACCCAGCATTTCTTCGAGTGGATCCCACGCCTAACTCGGTGATTGTGACGGCAGCAAGAAAACAGCACGCCACCACCCCGTCATCGACAGTGCCTCCTCACAAGGAGAGCCGCTGGATGGATTCGGCAGGCAGGAAGGTTTGCGGGACGGCCTCCACATCAATGAAGGCCGTGAGTGCCTCAGCCCTGTTGGGACGCTACGATCGGGCTCTGTGGGAGTCCCTCCAACAATTTTCGGAACACCTTCCCCGGATAAAAAGGGAAGATTTCCAAGAGATCCTCGCTGAAGGTCTGCTGGTTTCCAACCAGGTGATAAGTTCGGCTGCAGATTCTTCCCTCTTGGCAGCCCACGGGTACTGCCATGGGGTCAACCTGAAGCGCCATGCCTGGCTGCGTCTTACATCCTTGAAGCCCGAGGCGCAGAAGATAGTTGCTAACCTACCATTTTCGGGCAAGACCCTCTTCGGGAAACATGCGGACGACGAGATGGCCCGCATGAAGGCAGTGGCGGAAACCCTGACGGCTGTCGGGTTGGAAAAGCCTAAGGAACAGAAAAAGACCTTCCGCCCGTTCCAGAGGCGGTACGGGGCCAAGGCAGAGGCAAGGTCAGCAGGCTGGAGAGCAACAACAGCAGCAGCAGTTCCAGTGGAAACCGTTCCAAAAACGCCAGAGGGGCCGAGGTGGTCAACAGTCTTCCTCCGCGACCGAAGGCCCGACTGGGTCTAGGCCCTGAGGTGCTTCTTCCCCCTCATCCGTTACCCGCTCCGGTGGGGGGAAGCATTCAACATTACTTGGCAGAGAGGAGAAACATTACTCAGGACAAGTGGGTGCTGAATATTGTTTGCAATGAATACAGACTTCGTTTCACCAGCCCGCCTCCAGCAATTCCACCGGTCGGCGCGCAATTCCAACTACGCGAGCTCCAGACAGAGGCCGATATCCTGTTCAGAAAAAGGGCGATAGAAGACGTCCCTCTGTCTCAAAGGGGAAAGGGTCTTTACTCACGCTTCTTCCTAGTACAGAAGAAGGACAGGAACGAGTTCAGACCCATTCTGGATTTGCGACAAGCAAACAAGTGGATTCGCAGGGAAAAGTTTTGCATGCTGTCTTTGCACCAGATTTATCCTCAGCTGCAGAGAGGAGACTGGCTGTGCGCAATAGATCTGCAAGATGCGTACTTCCATGTGCCCATTGCACGGAAACATCGGAAGTTCCTGCGCTTCCTCGTCGGCACCAATCACTATCAGTACACCGTACTACCGTTCGGACTGAAGTCTGCACCCAGGACTTTTTCGAAATGCATGGCTGTGGTAGCAGCGCATCTGAGAAAGAACAAGGTGTTTGTCTACCCGTACCTGGATGACTGGTTGATCAAAGCCTCCACCTTACAGGAAGCATAATTGCACTTCAACAGGACGGCCGTCCTGTTGAACCGTGCTGGGGTTGCACATAAATCTGTCCAAGTCTGTCCCGATTCCTGTGCAGTGCCTGCAGTACTTGGGAGCCTCCATCAATACGCTGTCGGCAAGCGTGTCTCCTTCGGAAGAGAGACGCTTATCCATCCTTCGGAAGGATCAGGCTCTCTTAGCTGCTCCATCTACGACAGTGAGGACGGTGTCTTCTCTACTGGGACCGAAGGCCTCTTGTATCTTGCTCACTCCGCACACGCGCCTACACATGCGGCCGCTACAGGAATGTTTGGAGGACCAGTGGGACCAGAGGAAAGGGTGTTGGGACGACCGGATTCAGTTGTCTCTTCACGCCCAACAGTCCCTGAGATGGTGGTGCTCAGCAGAGAATCTCCTCAGAGGGGTTCCTTTCCACAAGGACATCCCAACTCAGACTATCGTTACGGATGCGTCTCTCCTGGGCTGGGGAGCACATTCAGACCATCTACAGATCCAGGGAACATGGTCTCCAACAGAGTCCACGTATCACATCACTTTCCTGGAACTCAGAGCTGTTCACTTGGCACTGAAAGCCTTTCATCTGTCCTTCCAGACCAACTCCTTACTTGTGCAGACGGACAATACGACCACGAAGTATTACCTCAACAAGCAGGGGGGCTCGAGATCGTGCACACTGTCACAGGAAGCGCAGGCGATCTAGCACTGGCTGTTAGCCAGAGGTCTGACGATAACGGCAACTCATTTGCCAGGTGTGCAGAATGTTCAGGCGGATGCCCTCAGCAGGTTGCTTCACGAAAACCACGATTGGGTCATAAACGACGAGGTGCTCGACGACATCTGTTAGCCAGAGGTCTGACGATAATGGCAACTCATTTGCCAGGTGTGCAGAATGTTCAGGCGGACGCCCTCAGCAGGTTGCTTCACGAAAACCACGATTGGGTCATAAACGACGAGGTGCTCGACGACATCTTCGCCATGTGGGGCACCGAAAACAGCAAATGCCGCGACTTCGCCTCGAGGTATTACCAGCCGGGGACTCTGGTGAACGCGTAATGGATCAGCTGGTCGCACAGCTTTCTGTACGTTTTTTCACCCATTCCCCTTATTCCGGCGATGCTCATCAAGCTGTCCCAATCCCGGGCGCGGATGATCCTCATTGTGCCGGAATGGCCCAGACAGTGGTGGTTCACGGACCTGCTTCACCGGTCGATCCTACCTCATCGGCAGCTGCCATGTCGGCCGGACCTTCTCACGAAGTTCGGGGGGCAGATGGTGCACCCCAACCTCTCATCATTGAGTTTGGCGGCATGGCTCCTGAGAGAGTGCAATATGGCCACTTGAATCTTCCTGAGGATTGCATGGACATATTGAAGGAGGCTAAGAGGCCATCTACTAGGACCTCTTATGCTTACAAGTGGAAGAGATTCTGCATCTGGTGCATGTCTATGAACTATGATCCGATGACATGCAAGGAGGATGTTATCCTTCCATACCTTCTGCATCTAGCTCAGTCTGGCCTTAATTTCCATTCCATTAAGGTTCATCTGGCTCCCTTGACTGCTTACAGAAAATGCCCTTCACAGACATCCTTCTTCCAGATTCCTGTGATTAAGGATTTTTTGGAAGGGTTGAAGAAGGTGTTCCCTCCTGTTCGGCTTCCTTCGCCTTCATGGGAACTGAATGTGGTGCTGTCCAGGCTGATGAAGGAATCTTTCAAGCCTATTCATAAGGCGTCACTGCAGGACCTGTCTTGGAAGGCGGCGTTCCTTGTGGCCATTACATCGGCCCGCAGGGTGAGTGAAATCCAGGCATTGTGTTGCCAGGAACCTTATACTATATTTCATGCTGCTAAGGTTGTTATGCGTACTCACCCTAAGTTCCTTCCCAAGGTGATTTCTGATTTTCATGTTAATCGGACTATACCTTTATCAACATTTTTTCAGAATCCTTCTTCTCCAGCAGGACGGTCTCTTCATTCCCTGGATGTCAGAAGGGTGTTGAAATTCTATCTGGATAAGACCAACGGTATTCGTAGACCAACGGTATTCGTAGATCCGACCAATTGTTTGTCAACTATGGGTCGGTTAGGACTGGTCTGGCTACTTCAAAACAGTCCATCTCTAGGTGGATTGTGTCATGTATCCAACTCTGTTATCAGAAAGCGAATAAGACCTTAGGGGGTAAGCCTAAGGCTCATTCTACCAGGGGCAAAGCATCTACAACATCTTTGCTTAGAAATGTTCCCATTGCAGAGATCTCCAGGGTGGCCACTTGGAAGTCGGTCCACACCTTTGCTAAGGACTACTGTCTGGACTCGGATGCCAGAGCAGATGCTCAGGTTGGGCAGGCTTCGCTGTGGAATTTGTTCGCACAATAGTGGTGTTGTCTATATTTCTCCACCGCTGGGTTGTTTTTGGATGGGCTTGCCATTCTATTCACTAGATTATGACTATACACAGAGATCCCCTACTACAGAAGGAGTAGTTTCTTACCTGTAATTCCAGTTCTGTAGTAGGGGTATCTCTATTATAGTCATAAGCACCCGCCCTCCTCCCCGGTGGAGAAAATGGTACTGTGATGTATGCTACAGGCCTTGCTTTATGCACCTTCAAAAAGAACTGAAAATAAAAGGAAGGGGCTGTGCATGCTGGGATACCGAGGGTCTCTAGAGAGTTCCTTAAAGGCACGGTATCCCTTTTCAAAACACATAATGGCAGCCTATGGAGGCTTGTCTGTCCCTATCTTCCTCTCTATCATTCCAAGGATTTGGTGAGGGGAGGAACGTTTCTCTATGGGTGAAACTTGACAGTTTGGGTTAAATGTGTTATTGGTGTTATATCCTTGGCATTTCTAGTTGAAGTACTGGACAGTGTAGCCTTGTAGGTACAGGCTGCAATATTGTCTTTAATTTTCTCTTAAGTGTCTATGCAAGACTGCAATGAAGACAGCTAAAGAGATTATTTTTGATTGCTCCGGGGTCCCCGCTCATGGGCGGGACTATTCACTAGATTATGACTAAAACAGAGATACCCCTACTACAGAACTGGAGTTACAGGTAAGAAACTACTCCTTACCACATCAGGAGAGATTAATACCAGCATCCTGTTTAGATGCTGTGCCTAGCTGAGAGTCTCTGAATTCAGGCTAGAAATGCAATTGTGCCTCATTTGTTTTCCATTCGAGAGCGAGCATCTGTGCAGCCCTCAAGTCAGTTCAATGTTTGGAAACAAAAAGTGCTCAGGGACTCTGGTATTCATATGTTGTTTAACTAATTTGTTCTTGAAGACTTTCAAGCTATTTCTGTATTAGTGGAATCCTTAAGGTTCTGGAATCCTATGATCTATTACCTGGAACTCTGTGAGTCAGTTGCTGCTGATGCTCTGTGTGGATAGGACGTTCCTGTTTACCATGAACCTTCAATAAAGAAGAAATATTCTACAACTTAATGTCCCTCTACTACTTCACACTGGTGACGATGTGGGACCCTCAAACTCCATAAAAGGCAATATCACTTCCTCTTTTAGGTCACGGAACGTCCTAACACAGCTGTGGGTCTGGCCAACCTCAAGGTACTGTTGCTATGCTGCGCTTCCCTCGTCCTTGAATTCCTACTTTATTGCGCAGAACTAACTTTGGCACCGAGCGCTTCCTTGCCCCTCTACTTGAAAGTGGCTATTTTGCACTCCTGCGTGTCAAAAATCGTGAGGTGGGGCGAGCTCTGACTTTTTATTTCAGCTTCTTTCTGCTTTTTTACCACAGCGGCAAGTGTTGACAGTATGCTTGATTTCAATTCAGCACCATACTGTAAAATACTTTGGTTGCGCCGTTACCTTTACCTTCTCGTGATTCCTTGACTCCTGTTGCCTTTGCCTCACGACTCCTCTTTGTCTACACGCTTCACGAGGGGCACGCGCGTCCTGCGTCATCTCTTCGTCTCGTGCAACGTCTCGTCATCACGCTGCTTATCAAGTTACCCTGACAACCTTTTTAGGGGTCAGTGACTACTTTACAACTTAACAGTGTGAGTCACAACCATCCGACTCTACTAGCTGAGTGAAACAGCGTCCCTTGGTGTCTTCATTAGCTCTGAGCCGCTAAATGGCTTTTTAGTTCGCCGTGTTCTGCTAGTTGACAATGGGTTCTCGTTACCAGTGCTTGAGTCCGTCCATCAGGGCGCCCTGAAATGACGTCACACGCCAGGATCCATCAACTCCGTGAAATCGCTAGAATGACTCCAGCATCGAGAAACTGATGGATGGACTTAAGAACTAGTAATGAGAACCCATCATCAACAAGCAGAACATGGCGAACTAAAAAGTCCCTAGAGTACCCAACAAATCCAGACACTCTATAGAAGATGATCCAGCGCTCCTAAGGAAAAACTGTCTCACCAACGCTACCCAACATCACAATACTCACCATTAATCATAAATCATTAACACAGGCCCATAAACCAACGAGACAATTTTTGAGCAACTGAATCATGTGACCTAATTAGGCTGAGCTATTCACAAAACTATTTACACATTTATATACATCTGCAGTTTATCATTTCTTACCATGGTTTTTAAACATTTATCATTTTAATTAAGTCACTAAGGTAAATGGATCAACTGATGGTAACTAGACATGAATAATCAAGACCAGCTTGTCGTTTCAAAATCTAATTTTATTTACTTTATTATTCAAAGAAAGAGCATTTTCGAATTAGTCTTTATTTTATTAGCATTTAAGTAGCTTTTATTGAGGAAGAGGCATATTAGACTGACATTTCAAAGAATCATCAATTAGCATGAACTAAAGCAAAATAATCAGCTTTCCATACACTAAGTTCTATTTTCCCTGTCTAAAACTCGCTCCATCTAAAGGAAAAGTCATTAACGCCTGCTGTCCTTACGTGCGCCAAATGTCCAACAGAACGTCACGCCCTTCAGGAATCGGAAAGCGAGAAGCGCCCTCCTGCCCATGGGGCTAGGTTTTATACCTTTCTAACTAGCTAATCTCCACTAAAAAGTATACTTTCTTTTGCCAACCAGAGTTCTTATTGGCTGACAGATGTCAGTCCATGTCAGGTCATCACGTTTCCGAATTCAACAATAAATATCTCCTCCAACTAACACCAACATGTCAAACAGACCTGGGGTCGAGTTGCTCAAAAGGTCATACTCTCACTCAAGAAGTGTGTACTTAACACTAATCAACAGGTCGTGGTGTATATGCTACAAAGTGTACTACGGTCATATCTGATTCCCACTTTTGAACTGAAGTGAAAAAAGTGTGAAAACAAAGAGAGAGCACCTCACGGTAGTAACACCCGAGGGGGTTCCTGGCCTGAAATTGCCAGTTTACCCACTTCTCATCATTGGTCGCTCTCTCCTTGTTGTGACAAAACAAACAGAGAAAAACACCCAAATAATTATGAAGAAAGAAAATGTCAACTTTTGTGAAGTGCCGTGTATATAGTCTGACCCACCACTCATCTATATAAAAAAATAACAAAAGTGAGTGTGGGCACCTAAAACCCCAGCAGTAGCCAAGACACTAGCCACTGCTGTTAAAATGAGGACTGACTTGCTGGCTCTGATAACTTTATTCTGCTGCTGCAAGTAGTCCAGATAAAAAATGGTTTCAAATTATACCATACTTAAATGATGCCGACATGTTTCATTGCTATTGCTTCAGCAAATTCGTCAGGGCAAAATTGGGGTTTCTGATTCGGGTTTTGTTTTTCTCAATTCAGACGACCTGATGGCTGCCCGAAAGCTGCATACCAGCAACCATCAGTAATTTGGGGGCAGCGTGTCACACGATCACGCGAACGCAGGCGGTGCAAATGACATAAATGCGACCGCTACCGGCTCTGCTCAGTCCCAAATGCTCCCGGTCCGGGAGCATTCGTCTGAATTGTCGAGATGGTAATTCAGCTTAAACAACAGATTCAGCAGAGGAGGTGGACTTTAGACAGAACACTCCTTCTGGAAGAGGGGGTCAGGCAGGATTTAGTAACTCAGTCAGAAGAGTTCTTTAGGATCAATATTGGGTCAGCAAGCAAACAGATAGTATGGGAAACATTCAAAGCCTCCATAAGAGGCTTGCTGAGCACCCTGACGATAAGGAGGAATAAGCTGTCAAGGGAGAAGAAGGAAGATCGACTCCTGAGACTTAAGTTAAAGGAACAGGAACTCCAGAAGGCTTCCTTAGACCAGTTAGAGACTAGACCTACTCTACAAAAGGAACTCGATATCCTGCGGGCAGAATACCAAGCAGTGCTCGATAAAGTCTCGAAAGACAGGTGCGATGTGAGCAAGCTTCAATCTTTCTCATACAGGGAGAAATGTGGTCGCCTCGAGCAGACAAAACTAGGAACCAGATTGACAGCCTATCCCTGGCTAGTACAGGGGAAATTACATACGACGACAATCTCATTAGAGAAGAAGTCAAAACCTATATGCAATCCCTGTATAGAACTACTCCACCCCAGAGTGGACAGCAGGCTGGAAACTGGCTAAGTAAAGTGCAGCTCCCCGAATTGTCAGAGGTAGAAAGATCTTTCCTCAGCTCTGAGATAAGGGAAGGAGAGGTGAGGGTTCAGATCTCATAGATGGTCAATGGCAAAGCGGCAGGCCCCGACGGGCTCCCGGTGGAATTATATAGGGTTGTTATGGACCAAGTCATTACAAATTTAACGATATTATTTAATGAAATCCTACTACGGGGGAAACAGGCTCCAAAGTCATGGGCAGAGGCCACAGTCACACTAATATTGAAACAGAACAAAGATCCGTGTAAGGTAGAGTCGTATAGACCAATTTCTCTACTGAACGTAGATTACAAGACCTTTGCGGGAGTATTAGCGACAAGATTGGCCAAGGCAATTAAATCTATTGTCCATTGTGATCAGAGGGGTTTTATTCCTGAGCGGCAACTTAACAAACTAACTTTCCAAGTTATCCTCCCCAAGATCACCTTCCTATTTAATTCAATACCCTTATCCTTTCCATCGACAGCAATTAAAAAGCTACAAGGGAAATTGGGATCCTTTATCTGGAACACAAAAGCTCCACGAATAACTTGGAAAAAGCTTAGAAGAAGTTTAAAAACTGGAGGGCTAGCTTTCCCAGACCTATCCGTCTATTGCCATGCCTTCCACTTTAAACATTTTAGACTAATGGCTGGTAAAATTGACCAATCATCCATGGGTGTATTATTTTTAGCACTATTGCAGGATATCCCCCAGGGACAGGATTCTTTTTTGTTTAAGTTTGGGGACCCAAAGTTCTTCAAGAAGGTCAGGCTCAAGATTTTGGGTACTGCTGTTAGAAACTGGGCATTTGTCAGGAAGAAGCTTAATATCCCCTACTACGCAGCACAGGCCCCGATATGGGACTCCCCTGGGACACCAGCTTGTCTTGATGACCAACTGTCTCGACCATTGAAGTTGGCAGGACTGGAACGCTGGGGGGACCCACAGGAAGGAGCACAGCTTTTAACCTGGGATACGCTCTCTAATCTGACAGGGGGAACACTCACCAGGTTTAAATATTACCAGCTATTTGGTTGGTGGTCAACTAGAATCGTGGGCAATAAAATCCCAAACTCCAAATTTGACGCAGTGACCAGAAGAGGAAGGTGGAAGAGTCAAATTGCATATTGGTATACATCGCTGCTCGAGGAAGATGATGTAATCGAATCTGAGCTAAAAAAACTTTGGAATAACAATTTAACCACGGATAGCGTTAATCTTAGAGACTTGTGGCTTGACTCCTTCGCTATTTTACAATCAGTAGTCAAACCTGTGACGCTAAAAAGAAATCACCTGTATACCATGTACAGGGTATATATAACCCCAAAGAAACTAGCGAAGATCACCAATTTAGAACATTGTTGCCCGAGATGTAGCTATCCCGAAGCCGATGATGTCCACATGTTAGTGGACTGTCCCGAACTAAAAGGCTATTGGGGAAAGATCAGCGACTTCTTGGGAGAGGTTCTTTCTATGCCCACGGCAATAACCACAACCACCATCCTGTCGGGGCTAAGTGTGGGTTATAATGTAAATGACCCCTCTACAAAATTTGTCTTTTATGTTATTCTCCTTTCAAGGCGCGAAATATGTAGAGCCTGGAAGGACCCAATCCCCCCTACTTTCCCATGCTGCTTACGACAAATCATTTTCACCAGCAAGTCTGACATGGCATGTGATCCCACAAGTTTGGTTAAAGTTTGGGCGGCCCTTGAGGCATGGCAATGCGGATGATTGGCTTTCCAATGATTTATCTGGGGCCTTGCCGGTTCCCTTGACTCCAAAGTAGCACGGGGCGCCAGTAGAGTTGCGAAACGGAGTATGGATGGGAAAGCAGTGGCTACTTGGGGGATCAGGCTTACCTACCCCACTATTGGCCAATTATAACAACAAGGGCCGGATCAGGACAACCAAATAGCGTCAAGGTTACCAGTCTCCCATCAAGATTTCCAACAATGGTATATGAGGATTACCAACAAAAAAAAAAAAAACGACCTGTCTGATAAAACAAACTAGTTATTACACTACAAGTGATGCCATAAGTAAGGGGAAGCATATTATATGTCACCCCCTCAGAAACAGAAGCAGGTAATTTCACACAAATGTAACAGTCTTTCACTTCCATAACCTTAACATATTCAGATAAAAGTCTTGAGAAGGTATTACTAGAAAAATCACCAACAGATCTATCTTGGTGGATCTCTGGCTTATGATCAATAACTTTGTTAGTTTTGCCTGCTGCATCATGGTTATCTTGTTTAGTCATAGCTTTACTTGTCATATTAGCTTTGTACATCTCTTTATCAAATCCAAAAGGAAAAATGACAGCTAAAATTAACCAGACCTGAATTAATAAAATCACACAAATAGAAGACATTTTACAGCATCTTTTGAGTATCGAACATCTTGAATTGTTATTAGTATAAGGCATCTTTACTTTGAAACAAGAGCCTCTCAGAAAAAACAAAAATTTAAAAATCACTAAATATACATCACTAAATATACACCTCCTGTTTTTAAATTTCTTTTTTTTTTTTAAAGAAAACCCTACTTTCTAACAGCTTTTCTTCGACCTTATGTCTTACATCAAATGTGTTTTTCCAGCTAACACAATTTCTTCGACCTTGTGTCACCTAACTCAATTTCTTCAGCCTTGTGCCAAAAACAGATTTTCAACCTAATAAGAAACAAATTCAATCATTATCACTTGTATCATCTAAATCTTCCTGACTACTACTTCACCTCCACCACAGGTGGGATGATAATATACGTCCACTCAGGGGACTTGTATTTCTGATTCGGTTTTATCACTCTCTTTGCTCTATTACTAATCACTTCTATTTTCTTTCCTGCTTGATCTTTTTTTTCAGAGTCTCCTTTCTGACTTGAAATTTCGTTAACCTGCTCTTTTGATCTGTTCACTATTTTGAATTTTAGGCATTCGTTTTCATTAGGCCAATTATCTCCTTTTCTTGATAATTTCTTCTTTGGCTCAGTCTGATTACACTCTGCTCTCCAAGCTCTTTTCCTTGAACTTTTTACTCTGGATTCATCATCACTTTCATCAGTTTCGCTGTCTGAGATTTCAATTCTAGATTCAGATTCTTTACTCGGCAGCTTCACTCTGTTAGGAACATCATCCTTATAGCTGGTACTTGGTAATTCGTCTTCTTCTTCTTCAATTACTTCCAACTTCCCAGTTTCAGAATTTTCGTTCCTTCTTCCAGAGCTTCCAATCTGCTTTTTAATACCGTCCTGATCTTGAATCTCTTCTTGTTCAGACTCTTTTCCTGCTTCTTTTTCTAGCACATCTTCATCATCTTCAGAGTCTTGTATCACAATCTTTTCATTATCTTCATTCAATGCCTCATTCGCATTTGAATCTTCCAGATGTCGACTTTCCTGTCGATCTTCAGGATCTGGATTTCTTTCAGGTTCTTCTTCAGAGTCTCAATCAGCTGTAGTGTCACCTTCGTCAGGGGTTTCAGGTGGAGGTACACGAATGGTGTGACTTGCATGAATCCACCTTTTCAAACCTTTACACTTTACTGCATTTGTTGTGATAAGTATCACCTGTCTTGCCTTTTGCCACCTGGGTACTAGGCAGTTTCTTCTTCGGTGAATGTTTGTTCTCACCCAGTCTCCTGGTAACAGATCATGAGCTTGCTCCTTCTCTTTGGTAATCACATCTGTTCCCACCTGATGGAACACAGAAGTCACCACATCAGATAGTTTCTTGCAATATTCCAATATGATGCTATCATTAATGCTCAATAGTTTGTCAACTGGAAGAAATGCTTGTCTCATGACTCTGCCCATGAGTATCTCATGGGGGCTCAAACCTGTCTTTTTATCAGGAGTACTTCTCAAAGACATCAAAACAAGTGGAAGTGCATCTGTCCATTTCATTCCTGTAGCTAGACACATTTTAGCCAACCTATTCTTGATTGTGCCATTCACTTGTTCAACACCTGATGCTTCTGGTCTGTAGGCACAGTGCAGCTTTTGTTTTATATTCAATGCTTCACAAATCATTTGTAATAATCTGTTTTCAAAATGTGTTCCACGATCAGTTTCAACCGTCACTGGAAATCCGTACCTAGGTATGATCTCCCTTAAAAGCAATTTAGCAACAGTAACCAAATCATTGTGACGTGTTGGGAACGCTTCTACCCATCTTGAAAACAGACAAACTATCACCAGAACGTATCTCAACTTGTTATGGGGTGGCATGTCAATGAAATCCATCTGCAATCTGGTAAAAGGACCACCCTCCCGTCCTATGGTTCCCATGCTCACAACTGTTTTTCTGTTTGGATTGATCTGTTGACAGATCAAGCATCTCTGACAAAAAGATTCTGCAATTAGTTTGAACTTTGGATTGTACCATGTTTGCCTAAACAACCTAATCATTGAATCTCTACCTAAATGTCCTGGACCATGATACATTAGGGCCATGTCAGCAATCATGCAATCTGGCCTAACTGGTCTGTCATCTTTGTAAGCCCAAATCTCATCTTCTTCTCGCTGTCTGCAACCTGCTTGTAACCATATGTCTTTTTCCTCATCATCTGCCTCATCTTGTAAATCTTTAACTCCTTGCCATGTCTCAACTACAGATGTTAGCATAAGTGAGTTCAAAACATGTTCATTGTCTTTTTCCCGATTGATTGACATATTATTCCTTGCGCAAAACCTAGCGATTTCATCTGCATAGGCATTGCCCTTAGTCATATAGTCCTCGCCCTTTTTATGCACTGCACATTTCACGAAAGCGATTTTCTCTGGAAGCTGAATTCCATCAATCAGCCTCTTTATCAATTTTGCGTTCCTGATTGGAGTTCCCGCAGAAGTTAAATAACCTCTTTGAGACCAGAGCTGGCCATAGTCATGGACTACACCATATCCATACTGGCTATGAGTCATTATGGTAATTTTTAATTCTTTTGCTCTTTCACATGCACGAATCAAAGCAATCAATTCTGCTACTTGAGCTGAACGAATTCCTTTGAGACAAGAGGCTTCCACTACATCTGCAACTGTGGAGACAGAATATGCTGCTCTCAGAACACCTTCATCTGTTCTTAAGCATGAACCATCAACAAAATAAACAAAATCTGATTCAGGTAAAGGGACGTCTTTGATGTCCTGCCTAGGTTTGGTGCAATATTCTAGAACATCCAAGCATTCATGGTCAATGTCATTCTAATTTCTTATTTCAGTTACAGTACCATCAGGCAGTAATGTGGAAGGATTTAAATTCACACACCTCGCAATCGAAACTTTATCTGATCCCAGAATAACTTTTTCATATTTGGTTAGCCTGTTACTTGTCAAATGCTGTGTTTTGCTTCTGGTAAGAAGAATTTCAACAGAATGAGGTACATATACTTTTACAGGAAACCCCATTATAATTCCTTCACTCTGCTCTAGACTTACGCTTGTTGCAGCTACTGCCTTTAAGCAGCCTGCTAATGCTTTTGCAACAGGATCAAGAACTGCCGAGAAATAGGCAATTGGCTTTCTCAGTTTGCCATGTCTTTGAATCAAAACTGATAATGCACATACAGTTCAAATTCTTTCTCATAATCTGGCATACCTAAAGCAGGTGCTTCACATAAACTTTTCTTTAACAGATCAAAAGCTTCCAATTCAGTTTCTGTTAGGGTAATTGGGTCTTTTATGTCTGCTTTTGTCAATCTCTGCAAAGGCTTTGCAATCACTGAAAATCCACTAATCCATTGGCGACAATAACCAACCATTCCTAGAAACATTCTAACCTGTCTCTGTGTTTTTGGAGGCTGCATTCCCTGAATCATTTTAATTCTCTCAATTGTCACTTGCCTGATTCCTTTTGCAATTCTTTGACCAAGATATTTCACTTCTTGTTTGCAAAACTGTAATTTTGCAGGAGACACTTTATGTCCCTCATCTGCCAAATGATTCAAAAGAGTAATGGTATCTGTTACACAGTTATCTCGTGTTTTTGCAGCCACAAGGAGGTCATCTATGTATTGCACTAATGTTGACTTTCCAGGTAAATCTAGATTTGCCAAGGATTTCTTTAGCAACTGATTAAAAATAGATGGACTCTCTGTATACCCTTGAGGGATACGACACCATGCTAATATACGCTCTTGGAATCTGAACGCAAACATTTGCTGGCTATCTGGATGCAATGGAACAGTAAAGAATGCATTACAAAGGTCGATAACTGTATACCATTCTGCATCATGCGGAATCTGATAAAGAATTACCGCTGGGTTTGGTACAACTGGGCAACATGGAACAACTATTTGATTAACCTTTCTCAGGTCTTGAACAATCCTGAAAGTACCGTTTGGCTTTTTAATTCCCATAATCGGTGAATTGCATGGACTGCTCTCAATTTCTTTTAGAACACCCTGTTTTATGAATTTGTCAATAACAGGTATAACACCTTCAATAGTTTCTGCCTTCATTTTATACTGAGGAATGTTTGGAAAATATACTCCTTGCTTTACTGTAATTTTAACTGAGTCAACATTTTTCATCAAACCCATTTCACTTCCTGAGAGATCCCAAATTTTAGCATTGACTGTCTCTTTCAATTCTTCAGGTAGATCATTTTTATCAAATACAGGAAATAATTTATTTTCCTCTGCCTCAACCATTAACATTGTTAATCTGTACAGCCCATCTTCTTCTTGTGTTTGAAGCTCAATACCATCCGGTGAGCAATATATTTTACAGTTCATCTTGCAACGGATGTCCCTACCTAACAAGTTTACAGGACTGCTGTTACAGACTACAAATCTATGCTTGTCTTTAAATTTGCCATTTTCAACTTTAACTGGTACTGTTAAATCTGTTTTAATTTGTTGATTAGCTACACCTACTACTTGGATGGTGTCACCAGAGAGAGGCAGGTTTTCTATTTCCACTGATCTGACAGTAGAACGGGTAGCACCTGTGTCCACTAGAAAAGTGATTTCTACGTCATTCACTTTACCATTTACAAATGGACCGGATTGGTCTACCTCAAGAGTGGCTCCAAGCACACACTCTTCCTCCTCTCTCAGGCACCGTCATAAATAATCCTCAGAATCACTACCTCCATTTTCATTCAACAAATATTGTTGAGAAACATTTGACACATTCACTCTTTGCGGTCTGTTTACCTGTTCACCTCCGCAGAATCCCGTTTCTGTATTGTATCTCTGCACATTCACTCAGTTTGGAAGTGGCGGTTGTGGAATCTGACTCTGCTGATTCACTACCTGTCGCTGTAGCTGTTGCTGCAGATTTATCTCATTCTGCATCTGTGGATTTAATGATGCATTTTTAAAATTTCTGGGCGGATTCTTACATTCGCGCTTCCAGTGTCCAATTTCGCCACAATTAAAACATGGGAGTTTTTGCTTTAACTCTTCAATATTACCCGTCAATTTTGGCTTATTAAAATTACCTTTAAATTTACCTTGATTCTGATAAACATTTTTGTTTTCTAGGGTTGCTATTTGCTGTTCAGCTACCTTCACCTGTGCCCACATAGCTTTTTCCTTTAGCTTTTTTCTGTTTAGCATCTATTTCATCACTACAATATTTAGCTTTTCTCAAAATGTCATCAACTGAGAGTGATTGCCAACCAACTATTCCATTTCTAATCATATCACCAATTTCTGGTCTTAAGCCATAAACAAACCTGTAAATAAAGTGGCTCATATCCTTGTCGCTTAATTTTTCATAGCCACTGTATTGTTTAAATACCAACAGTAACCTTTCATAAAATGAATGTACTGATTCTTTTGGCTCTTGATTTGTTCTGTCTATTTTAACCCAATCAACTTCTTTTGGGGGAATCTTGTTTTTCAACCACACAATTACCTTATCATACAAATCCATAACATCTGATGATGGATCACCTGTTATTCTATCTCAGGCAGGTTCTTCTTTGGGCCAACTTATAGAAATTTTACATTCTGTCCAAAGATCCGATGGGACAACAATGTCAAAGAATCCATCAAGATCAATCCACAGAACTTTCGAAACCTTAATAAATCTATCCACCTGTCGATACCATTCTACAGGTTTTTCTCTCGGCCGAGGAAAATCATTTGTAAACAGTAAAATGTCCTGTCTTGACCAAGGAACATGCACATATCCACCACCAGCTAGTTCCCTCATTGGAAACTCATTTGCTACTTCTCCTCTTTCTCGTCTGTCTTCCTCTCTTTTCTTTGTCCATTTTACTCTCCACTTACTTAATTCACCTAATCTTTTTAGAAATACAATTAATTCTTTTAAGTGAATAATTCTTCCTGTGGTATTCATATTCTCAATGTCTTTTTCAGAGAAATCCACTTTATAATGTTTCTGCAAATTTTTCTGCCTACTCAAATCTACTTCTAATTCAACTGCCATTTCTTCTAGTTGATCATATTTGGTTTTTGTTTTCCATTGTATACTTTTGCAAATAAACAATAATGCATCATCCTGATATAGCTTTAAACTGTCAGGTCCAATTGTGCCAATAATTAATTCCTCCAAATCTGCTTTCAGTTTTGCAACATCAAGTATTTTAAATTCTGCGCTTTGTGGAGAATGCGTTAAATCTATTTTATTAATGCTCTTTTCCGGAGTTCCAGAATCAGATTCTGCACCAGATGGAGTTTTATTCGAAAAGCTTTGATTGAAAGTTAAGTCAGGCATCATTGTTTTTTCTCGGTGAATTTCTGATAAATCTGAATACAATTTTTCAGCTACTTTCTGAATTTCTGCATTTAATGGAATAGTTAAAGCTGAGTGTCTAACTTCTCTTTGATCAAATACTGGTTGAACTGGTCCAATCGTTACTGGTACCGTTACTGCTTCCATACTTTTAGTTAACTGCTGTATTATTTCATCTTTTGTTCGAAAATATTCTGAAGCATTTGGCAATTCCTCACATCTTTCTGTTCTCATTACATTTCTTGGGGCTTCATTTCTGCGAACTGGGGTTTCTGCATAATTTCTGTTTTCCCCTGATATACTAGAATTAGATCTTGTTTCTACTCTTTCAGGAGTTTTTGCATTATTCGGGTATAATCTGGGTGATGCCTCATCAATAATTTCTCTAGGAGGAGCACTTGGAGTAGTTCTTGGAGGAACCATCGGGGAAGATCATGTACAAGCTGGTTGATAAGGTGTCTGTTTCTGTTTAGTAATATAAATTTCTTCTAAAACTGGATCTTCTAATTCACTTTCTTCAGCATTATTATTTTTCTTTTGGGCATTGTTTTGACTAGTTGCCTCACTAAATCTTGCTGGATACAGACCATCACATGCACTACGTCTCCATCGACGCATTCTATCCACATGAGTTTCCCTATTAATGTCTAATCTGGTACCTCTTGTTATACCTTTATTCTCTTGTTCCAATTCAAACATCTTATCCTCCCATTCAGCTGGAGCCTCAAATTGTGTAGGTCTAGGTTTTGGTTCAAGAGTCATCATTTTGTCTCTTAAATTTTTCATAACTTTAATGTTAAACGATCCATCTTCTGGCCATGCTAAAACACCATCATTCTTGGTATAATCCATCCAATTCTCAAACCAAAGATAAGTATGATAACCATATTCACCTTGCATATAAGCTGCAGGTGTTTTATACTTATGAAGTAACCTTCCGCCTCACGTTTCAATTTTCTTGTCAGGTTTTAATTTATTTTTCAATTTCTGAAACCATGAAAGCTTCTTTTTCTGTTTAATGTAATAATAATCCATGTTTTAAACTGTTTCCCTTGCTTTAATAAAGATCGCAACAAGGAAGTTGGTATTCCGTTGCACCAGCCAATCCGTGCGCGAAACTCACTAACAAGCCAATCACGTTAAGCTACGTCACCACCTTGCTCAACCAATAGAAATACTACTTTCAGGATGAACCAATCAGCTGTCAGCTCGTCTTGGTCACGTGAACCAATCAGCGCGCTTGCTGTGACGTATGTTAGCCAATCACAGCGCGGACCCTGTGACGTACACTGCCGCTGCAGCTTCTCGTCTCTCGCTCTTTGAGCTCACCCCTCCTTTACAAAATATTTTCACAGCGCCATTTTTAACAAAACTTTTTAATAAAATTCAGTTAATCACCACAGTAAAACAAACCATTTGTCTGTTTCGCTAAAATTAAGTGATAGCTTTTACAGTCACTCAAGTATTCTTTTGCGTGGAATAGACGACGCTATTCTCACAGAATATTTAAATTCGTTGATAAAGTAAGGCTACTCTACCCTTCTAACAGGTAACAACGAACGCGTTTCCCTCTGAATGGACATATAGTGACAATTCAAAGTTTAACTCGATCGGCTTTTACAAAATCATTTACGCACATTCAAACGGAAGAAACCCTAACCATGCATACATGGATCTTGGTAGGACTTTAACCAACCATAGAAATCCTCTCTCGCCAGTAAGATAGACGATGCTTCCTTACCCTTCACTCAAGCTTGGATAGATTCTAGTACTCTTTTCACAGTGAGTTTTAAAACAGGCTCCAAGTCCCTATACTCGAAAGCTACAATTTCATAGACAATCCTCACTATACATTTTACCTTACACACCTATGGTCCCTAAACTTGTGCTGTACGTCTACAACACTAGTGATATATGACAATACCACTATTTTGAAACAGAACAAATGCACTGTGCAACTTCACCTGTTACACTACTCTTGCCGGCACAACTAGGAATTTTCACACTGCTGGAAAAAACCTTTCGACTACATATAACAACTGAACAAACTCAACATATTACCATGTAGCATGACAGTTACCATAGCAACCGTAACTCTGCTACCAAGGAATTGATCCAGCGCTCCTAAAGAAAAACTGTCTCACCAACGCTACCCAACATCACAATACTCACCATTAATCATAAATCATTAACACAGGCCCATAAACCAACGAGACAATTTTTGAGCAACTGAATCATGTGACCTAATTAATCTGAGCTATTCACAAAACTATTTACACATTTATATACATCTGCAGTTTATCATTTCTTACCATGGTTTTTAAACATTTATAATTTTAATTAAGTCACTAAGGTAAATGGATCAACTGATGGTAACTAGACATGAATAAACAAGACCAGCTTGTCATTTCAAAATCTAATTTTATTTACTTTATTATTCAAAGAATGAGCATTTTCGAATTAGTCTTTATTTTATTAGCATTTAAGTAGTTTTTATTGAGGAAGAGGCATATTAGACTGACATTTCAAATAATCATCAATTAGCATGAACTAAAGCAAAATAATCAGTTTTCCATACCCTAAGTTCTATTTTCCCTGTCTAAAACTCACTTCATCTAAAGGAAAAGTCATTAAAGCCTGCTGTCCTTACGTGCGCCAAATGTCCAACAGCACGTCACGCCCTTCAGGAATCGGAAAGCGAGAAGCGCCCTCCTGCCCATGGGGCTAGGTTTTATACCTTTCTAACTAGCTAATCGCCACTAAAAAGTATACTTTCTTTTGCCAACCAGAGTTCTTATTGGCTGACAGATGTCAGTCCATGTCAGGTCATCACGTTTCCGAACCAAAATCGAGCCTTTTCTTTGAATCCATTGTCCAACTAAATGCATGACTTTTGGCTTCCTCAGAAATGCAACATTTGTTGAGTAACAGTCCGTTACTTCCTTAGCTTGGCAGATTTGCTGCATCCTGTCCTTGGAACCGTCACTTTCAGAGCACGTCTCACACAGTCTATTTTATTTATTTTTCTGATGAACGACAATGTGGTAAAATTTCCACTTTGTGCTCAGCTCTTCACGACAGGATTCCAAACACCCACTGTCACAGGCCTCAGGCCTTAGGCCTCTCTCTTGAAAACTAATATTCAAACAAACACAAAACATTAATTAATTAGAGAATTGAGATTCATTCTGTTACCCACCCCCTTTGCTAATTATTAACCCATTAATTTATGTTACCTGGCTTTGGCACAAAAAGCAGCATTTTATATTTATTCTCTTCTTTTAGGCCGCAGGATCCTCCACGAGCTTTTGCCACAGAAAAGACGTAAAGACATAACATAAGCACACAAAATCAGCACATGCCATTAATTATTCAGCCGCATTTAATACTGACAAAGACAATAGACAAGGTTAGTTTATTATTTTTCACGAACTTGCAGTTTGCAACATAGAGGACATAAATTAGTCCCTTGTGTCGTGTATGCATTTTAAAACTAAGTTGATTAGTACTTTTCATTCACAAACTTATTAATACGGTTATTTTATTATGGAAGTTTAACTTTGCGAGTTAGAACAAAATATTATTTTGAACCTCGCTCCATCAAAGATAATCAAAGACGACCTGCCGCTGTATCAACAAGCCACACCGGTAGAAAATCCACAGCAATTGCATTCTGCAACAGAAACTGATTCAAAGATGTCCTACCCTAATTCTATCCAGCCCTGATGAAGAGCTTTGTACAATTAAAGTGATGGTCCCACATCCATAAGGCCGAAACACGTCAGCATCATTTAGCGTCTCAGAGCTAATGAAGACACCAAGGGACGCTGTTTCACTCAGCTAGTAGAGTCGGATGGTTCGGACTCGCACTATTAAGTTGTAAAGTAGTCTCTGACCCCTAATGGGACCTTAACAATAGAGAGTGCCGAGAATAAAGTGGGATTCAGCTCTGTACGAAGAGAAATAAGTAGGACACCAAGAGACTTGGGGAAATCGTATAGTTTAGGTATTTTCCCTGACATGAGTACAGTAATGCACAGTAATGTCTGAAGTAAATCAAATACCATATGATGTATGGGAAAATCAAATTTAAAATTGTTTTTTGTGCATTAATGTTCAAATAATGTTCTTTGTTGTCCAGTAAGTTATGTATTATATATGTGTTGTGTACAAATGTGATTTTCACTTCGAAATACTGAAGAGATTTTTATGTACTTGGTGAAAGGGACACCTAATTGTCATTAAGTTTATTAATGAAAAAAGAAGCATGGAGTATGCAACCACAGAGTCAATAAAAGGGACATCTGTGATAGAAAATCTATTTTGATCTATGGTGTCAGAGGTAATGTGCTTGTTGAAATATTTGATTATTGATTTTGGCCTCTGTCTACCTTAATGGAATCATTTCCCTTAACTTGATATCCAGTCTTTCTTAGAAAGCTGCACGCAAAGCCCATTAGCCACAGAGAAAAACAAAAGCACACGCACGAGCGTGTGGTGAGCTTTCTAAAGCCCATTACTAAAAGTCTAGCAAGTAGCGCATGTGCGCTGCTCTAGGCTTGACTTAAAAAGGGAGTGAAATTTAATTGGTCTTCACAATGCCAAACCGAATTTG
Organism: Lissotriton helveticus; assembly: GCF_964261635.1. Taxonomy (NCBI): domain Eukaryota; kingdom Metazoa; phylum Chordata; class Amphibia; order Caudata; family Salamandridae; genus Lissotriton; species Lissotriton helveticus. The sequence continues at coordinate 1,469,743,549 of NC_136057.1, read as the reverse complement.
ATGATGTTAAGAAGGCAATAGGTTTTGCACCTTCTCTTCAGAGCTTCGATACCTCTTCTTGCTCTGTCTTAGTCACTGATGCCAGTTCAAAGGGTCTCGGTGCAGTTCTCAAACAGATAAAAGATAACAAAGAAGTGACCATTATGTTTTTGTCTAGAGCTCTTGTTGGTCCAGAGATACAGTACTCAGTGATTGAGAAAGAAGCTCTATGTATGTTTTGGGCTTTGAATATATTAGAGAAATTCCTCTGGGGAAGCTCTTTTGTGGTCCACACTGACCACAAACCTTTAAAGGGTGTTTTCGGTAAGAGAAGTCTTGATGATATATCTTCCAGAATTTGTAGGTGGATAGTTGCTTTACAAGATTATGATTTTACAGTGAACTACATACCAGGCACCGAGAATAAAGTTGCAGATTGTCTCTCACAACTAGTCTCCAAACAGGATTGCTGTGTTCCTGCCCATCCTGATGGGTCATGGAATGATGATGATTATAAAGTTTGTGAGATCATGGAGGGTGTGATTAGTGAGACAGAATGGAAAGAAATGATGGGAACTGATGCTGTGATCTGCGAGGTTTGTAGGTTGGTGAATGAAGGTTGGCCAAGCTTGAGGAAGCTTGATGAGGAGGTTCGCAAATTTTGGAATGTTCAAGATGAACTTTCGGTTAGTGGAGGCCTGCTCTGGAGGGGTACCAAGCTTGTTCCTCCATAGTTGGTGAGGATGAAGATTATTCAGTTGGCTCATCAGGTATTATCAAGGTATTACAAAGACAAAAGAGAGAAGTTGTTTGCATTTCTGGTGGCCAGGCATTGATATCTTGGTAGAATGCGTGATAAGGGAATGCATGTAATGTAATGCGAATGACAAAGTGTATAAAACAAGAGTACAGCCCATGACAATATGTAGTGCCCCCTCTCGCTGTTGGCAAGAAGTAGCATTAGATCTTTTGGGGCGAGTGACAAGCAAGTCTGGTCAATCGTATGTTCTTGTGTTAATGGATATGTACTCAAGGTGGCCTGAAGTAAAAGTGACACAAAGTATTGAAACTAAAGATGCAATCAAGTTCTTGGACAACACTTTCTGTAGGGAGGGTCTCCCAGATTCTCCCCTGACAGACAATGGTGTCCAACTAATCTCTAAAGAGATGGAAGACTTCCTGGAGAAAAGAGGCATTAAACACAAACGTGCCCTCAACCATCCCGAAACGAACAATATGGTGGAGAGGTTCAACTGTGTTCTGAAGGAGTCCATACAGATGGCCAAAGATCAAGGAAAAGACTGGAAGGTTGGTATAATTGAGCGTGTAATGGTTTATCGCCTTACTCCTTACTCTACTACAGGAAAAGTCCCCTTTGAGTGATTATGGGGTCGTTATCCAAACACTTTCATGTTTCAGTCTTGGATGAGAGGAAAAGACGAAGATAAAGTTCCTCATGTGTTGGCCCCTTGGAAAGCTGTTCAAAATCTTAAGTCCATTAAGAGAAAAGAAAATGTTGATGTTAGGCATGCTAGAAAGGTTACAAAGGTTTCGGTGTGTGACAGAGTGAGGGTACATTTCCCTCAAAAGTTAGCTGTTTCTAAATTCTCAACATTTTAAAGTGACAAAACTGTTTCACAATGCTATGAAGCTTAACATTGTAAGCATATGAAATGTAGGCAGAATTGCTCCTATGTGTTCTTGTAGTCAGTCTATACCTGATGCCCCTGTGACACATTCTGATGTTCCATCAACTTTACGCAGGAGCTCTCGCACTTCAAAAATCCCTGTAACTCTTCAAGACTTTGTTTTACGATAAATGTTTTCTTTTACTTGTTCTTTGATAGTGGTGGGAGAAGATGTGTGGTATTCATATGTTGGTTATGTGATTTGTTCTTGAAGATGTTCAAGCTGTTTCTGTATTAGTGGAATCCTTAAGGTTCTGGAATGTGCATCCTATGTGATCTGTTACCTGAAACTCTGTGAGTCAGTTGCTGCTGATGCTCTGTGTGAATAGGACGTTCCTGTTTACCATGAACCTTCAATAAAGAAGAAATATTGTATTACTTGATGTCCCTCTACTTCTTCACAGACTCCCAAGGCCATGGCTGTGCTGCAGACCACAACATTAAGGCCCAACTTTTGCTATCAGGAGGTGTGAGAAAGACCAGTATCTTCCTCTTCTTAGAAACAGGGCTGCAGTCCGAAGCTGTACTTTCATTACACTTGGGGACCAAAGCTCTTCCACAGAGGTGGCTACTGTGGCAGAGACAGAGACCAGGATAAAGGTGGCTGCAATGATTGCACTTCTATCTCTAAGCAGTTACTCGCCCATAATTCCTGGTCCCCAAAGATAATGGAACTCTGGCCTATCCTAGTTCTAAGGCCCAACTCGTACATCCTGTTTGAGCACTTGAAAATGACCCCCCTACAGGACAACATGCCTATGCTCTGTACGGGGCAACCACATGGCTACCCTCTACCTGAAGAATGCATACTGCCACATTCTTGTATATCTGTCACATCACCGCTAACTGCGCTTTGTGGTAAGCTGTCAAGTCTACCAGTTCAAAGCTCTATTGAGGTCACAGCAGCCAACACAGAGTGTTTACCAAATGTCTAGCACTGGTGGTCACGCTAAAGCTGTATTCACGTCTTACTTTATCTGGACGATAGACTGATAAAGAATAGCAGCCAAGAGCTATGCCTAGCAGTATGCTTGTTACACAGGTTATGGTTATGGTTTAGGGTCAATACTAAAGTGTCATCTTGTGCCACCGCAGATCCTACCTTTTCTAGAGGGTCTGATAAATTCTTGACTGGGAAGGCATACCCAAATCTGGCAGTGGTGGTAGCATTCCAAGGCTGTTGCCTCCTTATATGATGTTACCTCTGCTTACGGGGAGGAATGTAATGAAGTTCATATGTATTTTGGCTTCATGTATAACAATAGTGCACCATGCAAGATTGCACTTGTGCCTAATGCATGTGTGTCTAGCGAGCTCAGTGGGAGGCTCTAGTGTTGAAAGAGCCCAGGATCCAGCTCATTCTCCTTTGGTAGAACCACAAACTCTTGTTGCTGGGCAGGCCAGCAGGAGGTTATCCCTATCCTGTGTGAGGCACATAATCCTACCACACGGGTTTGTTATGCTGTTAAGTGGAAAATATGTGTTCATTATTATTTAGAAAAGTAAATGGATCCTCCTAAAGCATCTATCTGTTCAATATATCATCTGCTATGTATTACACTTGCAAAACTCAGGATTAGCATACAATTCTAATTGTTTACGTTTAGCTTCCGTGGCAGTTTCTATGCAGAACAATGAATAGGTAAAGGTGCCAACAATGGATTTGCTTTAAAGAAATCAAAAAAACACCAATCACATGAATAAATCTATTATCAAGCCCAGCATTGGTGACTGACTAATGAACAATCAAGATTAGAATCAACTAATTTATACTTTGATGAATCTTCCAGTAAGCTATAACTATATGGAATTATCAATCTAATTAGGATTCCGCTGGTCTAAGAAATACATCACTTGACCAGATATAAGGGTCAATCATTAAACTTTTAATTCATTGTCCTGAAGATCGTCCAACTGACTCATCAGCCATAGGGACCGAAACGTCGACTAGCGCATCTATTTCCACAACTACTTGCTTCTTTGGAATTGTTTTCAGTTGCCTCAGATTAATTTTCCATTACACAAAAACTTTGGAATAGATGTTTACATACTGGACCCTGAGGTCACAATTTTTGTACAGAACTCACTTACCTCGGTCTCTGTATGTAGGTATATTATTCTGGACCATGTCTATTTACGTGTATTAAATACTTTGATCTGTTGAACTATACACACCCGTGTTTAAATTGTTTACTGGAAGATTCATCAAAGTATAAATTAGTTGATTCTAATCTTGATTGTTCATTAGTCAGTCTCCATTGCTGGGCTTGATAATAGATTTATTCATGTAATTGGTGTTTTTTGATTTCTTTAAAGCAAATCCCTTGTTGGCAGCTTTACCTATTCATTGTTATATGTCCCAAGCCTTCAAGGGTTTATTGGGTTTCCCACGTCTTATTTACTGTATCTATGCAGAACAGGCAACATTTGTTTCTCTTTAAGATATCTGGCAGTCACGGAAGGTGGTACCCGAGAACCTCTCCAGAGCCCGCCTGGAATCTAAGTATAGTTCTGACAAGGCTTATGGGTCCTCCTTTAGAACTGCTTCAAACTTGTGGCATGCAATTCATGCCTTGGATGGTAGAACAATTGAAGAGCTGCAAGCATCAACTATAGGCAAACAATGTATACAGGTACACCCAGATTTTCTACCAAAGGTGGTCTCTCCTATTCATGTCAATCAGACAGTTGTCTATTTTCTTTCCACACCCAGAGATTGTGGCAGATAGGTGTAAGAAAGTGGCTCGGTATATACTGGACCAAAGTTAAGGTACAGTGTGCACAGAGTCCACAGTCCCCAGAGGTTAAAGTTAGATATAACCTTACTCTCTAAAGTGGTAGCTTGGTCGAGCAGTAAGGCAGTATCGGAGGACAATGTAAAGCATTTGTTGTATACACTCAGTTAGCAAATGGTCTCACACACTCAAGAACTAAACTCTAGGCCAACTGTTTTGTATATAAAAAATATATTGTTGTTTTATTTTAGAACCACAAATAGGTATAAAAATACTTTCTCAGAATGAGGTGCTACAGTTGAATACTTTCAAATAGCAATAGACTTCTCAATGCAATAGATACATTTGTTGCAATATGCAACACAATCCCAACACAATAATAACATTGAGCTCAATGGGAATTTTAATTAAATGCAATATCAATTACTTTGCGTGGGTTTTTCTTACCAAGGGCTGGATCCTGGATTCAGCCCTGGTGCATCTCCAGTAAACAGTTGAAAAAAATCGGTTTTGTTACACAGGCGATTTTTAAGGAATATTTGTATGTTTCAAAAATCGACACAGAAGAATTTCTGGCAAAAACCAGCCAATGTTATCCTACGGAGAAAAATCAAGTTATCGGAAAATCACTGTTGTAAGTACTTTTTAGGGTCAGTGCTGGGCACAAAGATCCAGCACTGGGAGCTCTCCTGGTAACAGGTGAGTAATCTCGTTTTCTTTGATCGGGTGATTTTTAGTGAATATTTCAAAGTTTCGAAATTCGACACTTAGAAGAATTTCCAAGTGAAAACCAGTCAATGTTACCCTATGGTGAAAATGTAGGTTATCGGTTTTCAGGTAAGTACTCGACTGGCAGAGTTAAGGTTCTGGGGCAAGACTCAGGGGTCTCCCAGGTTCAGGTAGGTACATTAGTTACACCCTCAGCAGCACAGGGGTAGCCGGGTGCAGAGAGAGTAGGCCCAATGTTAGCCTATGGCGGTAGGGGGGGCCTTTGGTTGGTGGCTGCTTGCAGGCAGGCCACGCGGCCGTGGGAACTGAGCTCCTTGTCACTTACACAGGGGAAGTAGAATAGAACAGATGCTGCACTTCCAGTGGCACTCTGGCGGCTGGGTGCAGGGTGCTTTTGGGCCGTCGGGCGTCCAATGGTTTTCAATGGGAAAGCTACAAGACAAACAAAGGCTGCAAGCTCGGGGACGAAGATTCTTCAGGTGCGACCACCACTTCGAGAGGTAAGTTGGGAAACTGTAGGTTAGGTAGACACCCAGGAGTTGGGCACAGGGGGCCGTGGGGCGCCGGGTGCAGGGGTGTCTTTTGGCGTCGGGAAATCTTACCCTCAGCTGGTCGCGGTTGGGGGGATACCTGGTTGTGAGGCTGAAGGCATCGTCAGGAGCTTCGAGGAGGGTCCTTGGGTGCAGGATTCGTGGTCACAGTAGCCGGGGGGACGTCCTTGTGGTCTTTGTTCACTCAGGCACAGGCCGGGCTTGGCCGGTGCAGAGTGTGCTGGATTTGCGGTTCCTGGCTGGCACCAGGGGTTGTAGATCTTTGAGCAGAACCACTGCTCGTGGGAGTCCCAGTCTTTGGATGAGCAAGGCAGTCAGGTCCTCTGGGGTTTTCGAGCTTGCTGACCACAGGAGACACCGGGTTTTAGCAGGAGCAGGTTCGAGGGTCGACAGGCCGGTAGGGCTGGGGCCAAGTCAGTTGGGGTCGTCCTCTTGTTAGCAGCTGCAAGGCAGGTCTTCTTTCTTCTTGTTCTTTGTAGTTTCGGAATCGGGATCTAAGGAAGGAAGGTTTAGGATGCCCCTAAATACTTAATTTAGGGGTGTTACAGATGGGGAATGGACAGGGACCAATGGGTCCCTTCCCTGGGGTGGGTATACCCCCTATTCTGCCACTCTCCAGTGGGAGGGGGCAGGAGCCTGTCCCTGGTTGGCTGGGTCCCCCCATCCTCAAGATGGCGGGGACTTGAGGTTGTGCTTCACCTTGCCTCCCCCACCTTAGGGGTGAAGTTGGCAGAGGTGGGCACACCACTCTTCCTCACTTGTTTTTCCCGCCAGTTCTCCCACCCAAAGTGGGGGATAGAACCAGTGGGGGCCAGTTGCTGAAAGCAGCAAATGGTCTGGAGAGGCTCACAAAGGCGGCATGCCTTTGAAGCTTCCCCTTCGTGAACCCTACCCATACTGGGGGAGGGGGCTTGGCACCCCGTCCCAGGATGTGCATTGTTTCAGGCCCCCAAGAGCAACAAGCTCTCGACCCAAGGGTCCAGAAACACGTCTGGTGGTGGCAGCCTAGGCAGCCACTCAGTCAGGTCACTAGGAGTTGGTCAAGTTTCAGGGGGCATCTCTAAGATGCCCTCTGTCGTGCATTGTACATTAAATCCCACACTGGCATCAGTGTGGGTTTAATGTGCTGAGAAGTGTGATGCCAAACTTCCTAGTCTCCAGTGCAGTCATTATGGTGCTGTGGAGTTCGTAATGACAAACTCCCAGCACCATATACTCTTAATGGCATCACTTCACTTACAGTGCCCAGGAATGGACCTGGGTACTGTAGGGGTACAGGGCTCATGCACATGTACCCTCACCCACCACTGACATAGGGCACCCAGCTAGTGGGGTGACTGATGTATGCCAGGGCAGTGTTTTGTGGGAATGGCACACAGGGATGTGTACCATGTCGACTCTTCACTTTGTTTTGCACCAAGACACGCAGCTTGCCAAGGCAGTGTGTGAGTGTCAGGGTACAGGGCCTCTAAGGGTGGCACAATAAGTGCTGCAGCCTTTACATTTCTTCCCTGGTCACAGTGCCCTGGGTACCTGTGGTACCATTTACCAGGGGCTGACCTTTGGCCAGAGATGCCAATTGGGTTAGTGTTGGGGGAAGAACACAGGCCCTGGGAACCTGATTGGCAGGAACTCAGGGCACACCAAGGAAAAGTGCATCAGTAGTCTGGCAAAAAGTGGGGGGTGTTACTGCAACAGAAACCCACTTTCCTTCACAAGCCCCCCCAGCCCAAAGGCCAGGAGACTCTGCCAATGCTGGGAGAGTCTTCCTAGTCTTTCAGGCGAGGAAGAGTTGGGGAAGTGGTTTGCAAATTGCAGGGCCTACTCTGCCTTACATCCCTATGTCCAGGTCAGTCCCTTTGAGGAGCTGGCCTACCTCATCAGTTTCAGGACCTAATTCCCAATGCTCCTCTCCTTGCTCTTTAGTGTCTTCAGCCCATCTTTTTATTTTGGGTTCGGAGGTGCCTACCTCTACAAATTCTATCTTAGCCAGGGCAAAGCCCAGCTAACCCACAGAGGTCACCCACAGCTTGAGCAACCCCACCCTGACCAATAGGGTCAGGGAGCCTAACTTGCTATTTGGCAGGGGGTATGGCCACCATGCCAAGGATAGGGCAGCCATGAAGGCTAACACCCAGCAGAGGCTGCTGAGAGCTGTCAGTGCCCAGAACAACACCTTTAGCTCCTGACTGGTAAGTGAAGGGGCTATCTTACAGGCCTCTGTGGGTCCTGGTTGTCTGTCGTTTTAGGGTGGGGGTTCTCTACACTTTGCAGTGAACACCCTTCCTCCATCCTCTGTTCTGCCAGCTAAGGAGACACCAACTCAGGCTGGTCAGTTGCCTGACTAGTGAGGTCTTTTTGTTGGCTAGGGGGGCTTCACCAGTGCCACTTTTGGAGTTTTCCCTCACTGGGATAGAATCTCCTTGACCCTCTGGAACTGTGGCTAACAGTTGCCCACCTTTCCCACCCTGTTTCTACTTACTCTTTTGGGGCTTAGCTGCACTGACTGCAGGTTGAGCCCCCCAGGTTTCTTGGATGAGGCCTGGCATTGGACCAGTACCTCTCTTTGGTTCAGATCAACCTCTAGGTAGTTATTCCCCAGGAGACAATCCAGGGGGAGGTATTTACTGACTATCACCTTACTCCATCTAAGGGATCCAGCTATTGCTAAGGGCACTACAGCCACAGGCCTAACAGTGACACCCCCTGGGACAGCCCTTACTCTTCTTGTTTCCCCTGGGACATACTGGTGTAGGAGTACCAACCTGTCATGCACCACGGTGTGACTGGCACAGGTATATCTCAGGGCAGTGGCTGGGATTCCATTCACCAGTAGGTGGTGGAAGTGTCTACTTCCCTCTGGTATCGCCAGCTTCCCTCTTGGGCCCATTTTCCAGTTGAAGGCTAGGAGGACCTCCTCATCTGAGCACCCTTCCTCCAGAGCTACACTGGCCACCCCTGGAGATACAATATTCACCCCTGGAGCTGTACTAGGGATTTTGTTTTTAGGGCACCTAGGGTCATTGGTGTGGTGCCCTGACTTCTGACAGTTGTGACACCATATTCTGTTGGGATCCCAATTCTTACCTGGGTACCCTGGTTTAGTTTGTGAGGTGTCTTTGGGCCCACCCTCCTGGACAGGTTGTTAGGGTTTGTGCACAGCAAAGAGCATGTCCCCTCTCATTGCACTTGTGGTCTCTGTAATAGCTCTCTTTAAACATACTATGCATTGGTCTCTGTAATAGCTCTCTTTAAACATACTATTGAAAGCCTTTCTTGTTATCGCAGCCCCTCCCTAAGACTTCTGTGTATGTTGCTCAATGGTTTCACAAGTTTGGACATTGCTGTCTTGTTTGCACATTGGACCTTGCTTTTACCAAGGTTTATTTAGAGAACTCCTACCTAGGCCATGTGTTACTTCAACTCATTAGCATAATAACTGAAGCTCTGCACACCTGCTTGTGAGAACCACACCCAGTTCTTCGAACCACACCCAGCTCTTCGAACCACACCCAGCCCTGTCTATAAAAGGCAGCCCCTGAGCCTCACCCAGTGCTTGTGCTCGTCTACCTCCCACTTACCTGAGAGCAGATCCTTCGGCGCTGGCTTCATTGGCTTCAACGGGCACGGCTGCTGGCTCTTCCTTCTTCCAGTTTCCGGCTCCTTCTTGCTTCAGCCTCTCTTCTGTCCCCTGCAATCGACCTGCAAAAGAGAAAGAGGACAAGGTTAGACTGATCAGTATCCCTTTTCAGCAACAAGTAAGTGCAAAACTTTTTATTACCTGAAAGAACTTTGTCGGCGATTTCTGGATTCATGTAAAGACAATTTGGAACAAGATATCTCCCACGAACTTTGTGGTTCAAACCCTTTGTTACAAGAATACTTTGTGGAACTTTGTGAAATAAACATTGTTTTACATGGAACTTTTTAAGAATCGAACAGAGGAAAACATTGACAGCAAGGCAAACAGTAAATCAAGGACTTGCACAAATTACCTGCTGTATTTTGATGTAAAAGTGCAGTATTTGTTTTATAAAAAGTCTGGAAATGTGTGAAAAGTGAGTTTGCTATTAAGAATTTAGGCTTTAGTTATATTAAGGTGAATGTTAGATGTTGGTAATTCTGATAATGATATTCATTTGATTTTACAGAAGTTTTACAGTAATAGAAAGCACATCCCAGAACAGTAACACATTCCAAACCTGGAAGCTAAAGACCAGGATCCAAGAGGTACTTTTAGAAGAGAATTTCTAAATAGATTAAGGGTTAGTCAGGAACACATTTAGGGATAGGTTGCACTTATCTGTTCTTTGTTTATGTTTTGTTAGGCACCAGGTTCTACAGAAGTCAGAGAGGGCCGCAGATTTTAGCAGCACTTCTACAGTGGAAACGCAAGAACGGTGTTGTCTCTCTTTTTTTATTTTATCCACTTCCCCCCCCTTCCCTTGAGCTTCTGGTTCTTAGTGCACTGTTTAAAATTAGTGTGCTGGAACAAGCAGTTTCAGGGTGGGGTCGGACTGTCTTCAACCTCCATCAGAACTGAACAGAAACTCAGGTGAGCTGGGCTTTGACAGAAGCACAAGCCTTGAAAATATTCAGTTCTGTTGGACGATGAATGCCGGGGAAGAAACAGAGGGCATTGACGCCACAGATATGGCGCAGGCCCTAAACGAGGACTTGGCCCATAATGAATCAGTGTCTGGCATCTTGCAACATATGCAAGAGGAAATAGAGAAATTAAAGTTGGAAAACACCTTTTTAAAACAGGATTTAAGCAGGTATAAACCTAGGGAATCCCAGTGGAACACAGATTTTACGCCTTTGTTTAAAACCTCCTCAGAGACAGGGGCACGAGCAAAACATACAACTTTCCCTCCCCCAGTTGAGGTAACTGTTAATGTTCCTAATGCTGTGTCTTTAGCAGCACCTGGACGTTTTCATGGAGATAGTAACAAATTCCATGTTTTTATCAATCAATGTCAATTACACTTTGTTTGTAAACCACAACAGTTCCTTACTGATGCTACGAAAGTGGCATTCGTCTTGTCTTATTTGGGCGGTACAGCAGCCAATTGGTCAATTCCTTTCTTGGATAGAGATGATCCCATCCTCCATAATTGGAATCAAGTTAAACGTACTATGACCAGCCTTTTTGCAAAACACACTTTTATGCAGGCAAGTGATAATGAGCTTTTAAATCTTAAACAAGGTAACAAGGATTTATTGACCTATCTCACTAGTTTTAATCGTTTACTCACCGAGACACGTTGGCCAGAAGAAAAGCGTGTCTGCCTTTCTTATAAAGGTTTGAGAGACGAGTTAATCGTTGATTTGCCAGAAGACTATTCTGACTTTGTAGATTTAGTCGTTAAATTGGAACACAGACTAGGAGAAAGAAAGGGAGATAAATCCAAACTGGAATCGCGGTTAACTTTTATTAGACGTGAGAAGAAAGACACAGATAATAAACTCCCTGAACCTGAGCCTATGCAAATAGGAACACTCAGAGGTCCACTCACGTCAGAGGAAAAAGAAAGAAGGAGAAAACTTCAATTATGTTTGTATTGTGGCAAAGCAGGACATTTTTCCAGAGAATGTCCAGTAAAACCTAAAACTTCACGAAAGGGTACTGTTTCCTCTATCTCCTCCACTGAGTCATGAAACGATTAAGCTCGACAAGGGGGGAGGTTACTTGTTCGAGAAAACATCCTAATCAAACCTCTAATTCTGCAGCCTTCATGGTCCCGCACATACCTAGACATTTCCTAATTCAGATATTTTTAATTGATACTACCCAAGTTAGACATTCTCTCCCTGTCCTACTGGATTCAGGAGCAACAGGACATTTTGTGGATAATAAGTTAGCTAACACATTAGGTCTTCCTATTTGCCTAAAGCCTTGTCCAGAAGCAGTATGTGCAGTGGATGGGTCAGAATTGACCTCTGGATTAATCACAAAAGAAACAAGTCCCCTTGTCATGGTCTGTCAAAATGGGCACACAGAGATGATTAGCTTTGATCTGATAGATACCCCTTATTTTGTCTTGATTCTCGGATTAACAACTCATAACCCAAAAATTGATTGGGTAAACAGAACAGTTACTTTGGATTCCTCATTCTGTAGAACCAATTGCTATCAAGAAGCAGGTACAGAACAGAGCACAGTAATACACTGTGCTAGTGTTACACAAGACGAACCAAGTCTCCCTCCTGAATATTCTGACTTTAAAGACGTTTTTGATCCAGTGAAGGCTAGTGTGTTGCCCCCACATCGTTCATATGACTGCTGTATAGATCTTATCCCAGGGGCCCCTTTACCTAATAACAGAGTATTTGCTTTGACTGACGAAGAGACCAAATATTTAAGAACCTACCTAGACGACCTACTACAGTCTGGGTTCATCCGACATTCCACATCTCCGGTGTCATCTCCACTTTTTTTTATCCCGAAGCCGGATAAATCTCTGCGCGCGTGTATCGACTATAGAGGACTAAATAAGGCTACAATAAAAAATAAATATCCTCTTCCTCTAATACCTGTGTTGTTGGATCAATTAAGACATTCTACTGTATACACTAAACTAGATCTGCGGGGAGCTTACCACCTGGTCCGAATAAAAGAGGGGGATGAGTGGAAGACAGCTTTCAAGACAAAGTTTGGTCTATTTGAGTACACAGTAATGCCCTTTGGGTTGTGTAATGCCCCTGCGGCCTTTCAATTCTTTATAAATGAGGTCCTACATGAATTCCTGGACGTTTGTGTCATAGTATACATAGACGACATCCTCATTTACTCTAAGAACCCGGAAGAACATACCCAACATGTTTGTGCAGTATTATCAAAGTTAAAAGAAAATCATCTCTTTGCTAAACTAGAAAAATGTACTTTTAATGTCAGCAAAGTGGACTTTTTAGGATACTGCCTGTCACCTCAAGGAATAATTATGGATGAAAAGAAAATTAGTGCTATTACTGATTGGCCAGAACCATCATCTGTGATGGATGTTCAGAAATTTCTGGGTTTCACCAATTTTTATAGGAGTTTTTTTTCTCATTTTGCAGACATTTCAGCCCCAATAACCACCTTGTTGCAGAAAGGGCAATGATTTCTTTGGTCTGATGAGGCAGCACACGCCTTTCAACTTATGAAACAAAAGTTCACTTCAGCCCCAATTCTGAAACATCCTCATCCTGACTTGCCATGTTTTTCGTTGAAGCGGATGCTTCACAAGTAGCTTTAGGAGGAGTTCTCTGTCACCGAGATGCAGTAGATAGCCAATTACATCCTATAGCCTTCTATCCCAAAAAGTTATTAGCAGCTGAACAAAATTACACTGTGGCTGAAAGAGAACTATTAGCTATCAAAGTAGCCTTTTCCGAATGGAGGCACCATTTAATTGGAGCCAAGTACCCTGTTACCATCTTTTCTGACCATAAGAACCTACAGTTTTTTGGATCACTAAAAGCATTAGATGCGCTAGTTAATTTTTTTTAGTACATTTGGCTTCGTTATAACCTATAGACCAGGTGCACAACAAATTCAATCTGATGTGTTATCTAGATACGGATATACCTCAGACATGAAACAAGACAAAATAGGAGAACCCATTATTCCTCCCCAAAAACATTTGGCACCAGTACAACAGAAGGTTTTCATCACAGATCTATATAATGCACACATGCAAATAGCACCTCAAGATTCGTTAAAGGATTCCCATAACTCAATACAACAAGGTTTATTGTATCACGACAACATGCTGTTAGTGCCCACCACAGAATTACAAACAAAGGTGATAATTTGGCATCACGCCTCACCGTTGGCAGGTCATCCTGGCTGGGTAAAAACCCTGGAAAATGTGCGAAAACACTTTTGGTGGGATAATATGAGTAAGGACATTAACCAATTTGTCACTACCTGTCCAGTTTGTGCAAGACATAAATCTTCTCATAAGGCCCCTGATGGTTTGTTAATACCAATGCCATCACCCAAACAACCTTGGCACAATGTGAGTGTAGACTTTATTGTAGGTTTACTACCAGTAAAATCCTTCACAATAGTGTTAGTGATAGTGGATTTTTTGTCTAAAATGGCACATTTTGTACCATTACGAAAATTGCCAACTGCGGCAGAATTTGCCGATATTTTCATAAGAGAAATTGTGCGTTTACATGGTTTGCCAAGTAAAGTGGTGTCAGACCAAGGTAGCCAGTTCAACTCTAGATTTTGAAAAAAATTATGCGAAAAACTGAAAATAGATGTGGCATTATCTACTGCTTTCCATCCAGAAACAGATGGACAAACTGAACGACTGAACCAAACCTTACTTCAAACGCTATGTTGTTTATTGGCTGATTATTCTAGTGAATGGTTGGAAGCTCTCCCTGTAGCGGAGTTTGTTTATAATAATACTGAGTATGCAGCTCTACTTTGCTCACCATTCTATTTCATGCAGGGTATCATCCGAGAGCTATACCCATTTTATTAGAAGATTCCCTGTTGCCTACAGTAACAGATAGACTAACGAGATTAGGTGACATTCAAGACAAGGCCAGGAAACATTTATTAAAGTACAAAGAAAGCATGAAAAGACAGGCAGACAAACACAGATCTGAGGCCCCAATGTATAAAATCGGTGACAAAGTATGGTTCTCCACAAAGAACCTAAATATAGAGGGATCCCGAAAGCTGCAACCACGTTTCATTGGACCCTTTAGCATAACTGCCATAGTAAACCCAGTCACAGTAAAATTGGACTTACCAAAATAATACCCAGTACATGCTACATTCCATGTGTCCTTGTTTAAGCCGTACAACCCAAATACCCGTCCCGAACCACCACCTCCACCCATACCAATTAAGGGAAATCTAGAATAGGAAGTGAAAAGCATAGAAGACGCAAAAAAAATTCATGGACGTCTGTTTTATTTAGTAGAATGGAAAGGATATGACGAAACTGAGAATTCATGGGAACCAGCGTCCTATGTACATGGCCCACACATGATTAGACAGTTTTATCTAAAAAATCCAGGGAAACCCCGTCCAGTAGGAGGGCCTTTGAGGGGGGCGACTGTTAGGGTTTGTGCACAGCAAAGAGCATGTCCCCTCTCATTGCACTAGTGGTCTCTGTAATAGCTCTCTTTAAACATACTATGCATTGGTCTCTGTAATAGCTCTCTTTAAACATTTTATTGAAAGCCTTTCTTGTTATCGCAGCCCCTCACTAAGACTTCTGTGTATGTTGCTCAATGTATTCACAAGTTTGGACATTGCTGTCTTGTTTCCACATCGGACCTTGCTTTTACCAAGGTTTATTTAGAGCACTCCTCCCTAGGCCACGTGTTACTTCAACTCATTAGCATAATAACTGAAGCTCTGCACACCTGCTTGTGAGAACCACACCCAGTTCTTCAAATCACACCCAGCTCTTCGAACCACACCCAGCCCTGTCTATAAAAGGCAGCCCCTGAGCCTCACCCAGTGCTTGTGCTCGTCTACCTCCCACTTACCTGAGAACAGAGCCTTCGGCGCTGGCACTCCTGCTCTTTCCAGACCTTCATTGGCTTCAACGGGCGCGGCTGCTGGCTCTTCCTTCTTCCGGTTTCCGGCTCCTTCTTGCCTCAGCCCCTCTTCTGTCCACTGCAATCGACCTGCAAAAGAGAAAGAGGACAAGGTTAGACTGATCAGTATCCCTTTTCAGCAACAAGTAAGTGCAAAACTTTTTATTACCTGAAAGAACTTTGTCGGCGATTTCTGGATTCATGTAAAGACAATTTGGAACAAGATATCTCCCACAAACTTTGTCGTTCAAACCCTTTGTTACAAGAATACTTTGTGGAACTTTGTGAAATAAACATTGTTTTACATGGAACTTTTTAAGAATCGAACAGAGGAAACCATTGACAGCAAGGCAAACAGTAAATCAAGGACTTGCACAAATTACCTGCTGTATTTTGATGTAAAAGTACAGTATTTGTTTTATAAAAATTCTGGAAATGTGTGAAAAGTGAGTTTGCTATTAAGAATTTAGGCTTTTGTTATATTAAGGTGAATGTTAGATGTTGGTAATTCTGATAACGATATTCGTTTGATTTTACAGAAGTTTTACAGTAATAGAAAGCACATCCCAGAACAGTAACACATTCCAAACCTGGAAACTAAAGACCAGGATCCAAGAGGTACTTTTAGAAGAGAATTTCTAAATAGATTAAGAGTTAGTCAGGAACACATTTAGGGATAGGTTGCACTTATCTGTTCTTTGTTTATATTTCATTAGGCACCAGTTTCTACAGAAGTCAGAGAGGGCCGCAGATTTTAGCAGCACTTCTACAGTGGAAACGCAAGAACGGTGTTGTCTCTCTTTTTTTATTTTATCCACTTCCCTCCCTTCCCTTGAGCTTCTGGTTCTTAGTGCACTGTTTAAAACTAGTGTGCTGGAACAAGCAGTTTCAGGGTGGGGTCGGACTGTCTTCAACCTCCATCAGAACTGAACAGAAACTCAGGTGAGCTGGGCTTTGACAGAAGCACAAGCCTTGAAAATATTCAGTTCTGTTGGACGATGAATGCCGGGGAAGAAACAGAGGGCATTGACGCCACAGATATGGCGCAGGCCCTAAACGAGGACTTGGCCCATAATGAATCAGTGTCTGGCATCTTGCAACATATGCAAGAGGAAATAGAGAAATTAAAGTTGGAAAACACCTTTTTAAAACAGGATTTAAGCAGGTATAAACCTAGGGAATCCCAGTGGAACACAGATTTTACGCCTTTGTTTAAAACCTCCTCAGAGACAGGGGCACGAGCAAAACATACAACTTTCCCTCCCCCAGTTGAGGTAACTGTTAATGTTCCTAATGCTGTGTCTTTAGCAGCACCTGAACGTTTTCATGGAGATAGTAACAAATTCCATGTTTTTATCGATCAATGTCAATTACACTTTGTTTGTAAACCACAACAGTTCCTTACTGATGCTACGAAAGTGGCATTCGTCTTGTCTTATTTGGGCGGTACAGCAGCCAATTGGTCAATTCCTTTCTTGGATAGAGATGATCCCATCCTCCATAATTGGAATCAAGTTAAACGTACTATGACCAGCCTTTTTGCAAAACACACTTTTATGCAGGCAAGTGATAATGAGCTTTTAAATCTTAAACAAGGTAACAAGGATTTATTGACCTATCTCACTAGTTTTAATCGTTTACTCACCGAGACACGTTGGCCAGAAGAAAAGCGTGTCTGCCTTTCTTATAAAGGTTTGAGAGACGAGTTAATCGTTGATTTGCCAGAAGACTATTCTGACTTTGTAGATTTAGTCGTGAAATTGGAACACAGACTAGGAGAAAGAAAGGGAGATAAATCCAAACTGGAACCGCGGTTAACTTTTATTAGACGTGAGAAGAAAGACACAGATAATAAACTCCCTGAACCTGAGCCTATGCAAATAGGAACACTCAGAGGTCCACTCACGTCAGAGGAAAAAGAAAGAAGGAGAAAACTTCAATTATGTTTGTATTCTGGCAAAGCAGGACATTTTTCCAGAGAATGTCCAGTAAAACCTAAAACTTCACGAAAGGGTACTGTTTCCTCTATCTCCTCAACTGAGTCATGAAACGATTAAGCTCGACAAGGGGGGAGGTTACTTGTTCGAGAAAACATCCTAATCAAACCTCTAATTCTGCAGCCTTCATGGTACCGCACATACCTAGACATTTCATAATTCAGATATTTTTAATTGATACTACCCAAGTTAGACATTCTCTCCCTGTCCTACTGGATTCAGGAGCAACAGGAAATTTTGTGGATAATAAGTTAGCTAACACATTAGGTCTTCCTATTTGCCTAAAGCCTTGTCCAGAAGCAGTATGTGCAGTGGATGGGTCAGAATTGACCTCTGGATTAATCACAAAAGAAACAAGTCCCCTTGTCATGGTCTGTCAAAATGGGCACACAGAGATGATTAGCTTTGATCTGATAGATACCCCTTATTTTGTCTTGATTCTCGGATTAACAACTCATAACCCAAAAATTGATTGGGTGAACAGAACAGTTACTTTGGATTCCTCATTCTGTAGAACCAATTGCTATCAAGAAGCAGGTACAGAACAGAGCACAGTAATACACTGTGCTAGTGTTACACAAGACGAACCAAGTCTCCCTCCTGAATATTCTGACTTTAAAGACGTTTTTGATCCAGTGAAGGCTAGTGTGTTGCCCCCACATCGTTCATATGACTGCTGTATAGATCTTATCCCAGGGGCCCCTTTACCTAATAACAGAGTATTTGCTTTGACTGACGAAGAGACCAAATATTTAAGAACCTACCTAGACGACCTACTACAGTCTGGGTTCATCCGACATTCCACATCTCCGGTGTCATCTCCACTTTTTTTTATCCCGAAGCCGGATAAATCTCTGCGCGCGTGTATCGACTATAGAGGACTAAATAAGGCTACAATAAAAAATAAATATCCTCTTCCTCTAATACCTGTGTTGTTGGATCAATTAAGACATTCTACTGTATACACTAAACTAGATCTGCGGGGAGCTTACCACCTGGTCCGAATAAAAGAGGGGGATGAGTGGAAGACAGCTTTCAAGACAAAGTTTGGTCTATTTGAGTACACAGTAATGCCCTTTGGGTTGTGTAATGCCCCTGCGGCCTTTCAATTCTTTATAAATGAGGTCCTACATGAATTCCTGGACGTTTGTGTCATAGTATACATAGACGACATCCTCATTTACTCTAAGAACCCGGAAGAACATACCCAACATGTTTGTGCAGTATTATCAAAGTTAAAAGAAAATCATCTCTTTGCTAAACTAGAAAAATGTACTTTTAATGTCAGCAAAGTGGACTTTTTAGGATACTGCCTGTCACCTCAAGGAATAATTATGGATGAAAAGAAAATTAGTGCTATTACTGATTGGCCAGAACCATCATCTGTGATGGATGTTCAGAAATTTCTGGGTTTCACCAATTTTTATAGGAGTTTTTTTTCTCATTTTGCAGACATTGCAGCCCCAATAACCACCTTGTTGCGGAAAGGGCAATGATTTCTTTGGTCTGATGAGGCGGCACACGCCTTTCAACTTATGAAACAAAAGTTAACTTCAGCCCCAATTCTGAAACATCCTCATCCTGACTTGCCATGTTTTTCGTTGAAGCGGATGCTTCACAAGTAGCTTTAGGAGGAGTTCTCTGTCAACGAGATGCAGTAGATGGCCAATTACATCCTATAGCCTTCTATCCCAAAAAGTTATTAGCAGCTGAACAAAATTACACTGTGGCTGAAAGAAAACTATTAGCTATCAAAGTAGCCTTTTCCGAATGGAGGCACCATTTAATGGGAGCCAAGTACCCTGTTACCATCTTTTCTGACCATAAAAACCTACAGTTTTTTGGATCACTAAAAGCATTAGATGCGCTGGTTAAATTTTTTTAGTACATTTGGCTTCGTTATAACCTATAGACCAGGTGCACAACAAATTCAATCTGATGTGTTATCTAGATACGGATATACCTCAGACATGAAACAAGACAAAATAGGAGAACCCATTATTCCTCCCCAAAAACATTTGGCACCAGTACAACAGAAGGTTTTTATCGCAGATCTATATAATGCACACATGCAAATAGCACCTCAAGATTCGTTAAAGGATTCCCATAACTCAATACAACAAGGTTTATTGTATCACGACAACAT
The DNA here is from genome assembly GCF_964261635.1 of Lissotriton helveticus. Taxonomy (NCBI): domain Eukaryota; kingdom Metazoa; phylum Chordata; class Amphibia; order Caudata; family Salamandridae; genus Lissotriton; species Lissotriton helveticus. Next base: position 1,469,724,166 of record NC_136057.1, on the reverse strand, counting down.
GCTGTTAGTGCCCACCACAGAATTACAAACAAAGGTGATAATTTGGCATCACGCCTCACCGTTGGCAGGTCATCCTGGCTGGGTAAAAACCCTGGAAAATGTGCAAAAACACTTTTGGTGGGATAATATGAGTAAGGACATTAAGCAATTTGTCACTACCTGTCCAGTTTGTGCAAGACATAAATCTTCTCATAAGGCCCCTGATGGTTTGTTAATACCAATGCCATCACCCAAACAACCTTGGCACACTGTAAGTGTAGACTTTATTGTAGGTTTACTACCAGTAAAATCCTTCACAATAGTCTTAGTGATAGTGGATTTTTTGTCTAAAATGGCACATTTTGTACCATTACGAAAATTGCCAACTGCGGCAGAATTTGCCGATATTTTCATAAGAGAAATTGTGCGTTTACATGGTTTGCCAAGTAAAGTGGTGTCAGACCAAGGTAGCCAGTTCAACTCTAGATTTTGAAAAAAATTATGCGAAAAACTGAAAATAGATGTGGCATTATCTACTGCTTTCCATCCAGAAACAGATGGACAAACTGAACGACTGAACCAAACCTTACTTCAAACGCTATGTTGTTTATTGGCTGATTATTCTAGTGAATGGTTGGAAGCTCTCCCTGTAGCGGAGTTTGTTTATAATAATACTGAGCCTGCAGCTCTACTTTGCTCACCATTCTATTTCATGCAGGGTATCATCCGAGAGCTATACCCATTTTATTAGAAGATTCCCTGTTGCCTACAGTAACAGATAGACTAACAAGATTAGGTGACATTCAAGACAAGGCCAGGAAACATTTATTAAAGTACAAAGAAAGTATGAAAAGACAGGCAGACAAACACAGATCTGAGGCCCCAATGTATAAAATCGGTGACAAAGTATGGCTCTCCACAAAGAACCTAAATATAGAGGGATCCCGAAAGCTGCAACCACGTTTCATTGGACCCTTTAGCATAACTGCCATAGTAAACCCGGTCACAGTAAAATTGTACTTACCAAAAGAATACCCAGTACATGCTACATTCCATGTGTCCTTGTTTAAGCCATACAACCCAAATACCCGTCCCGAACCACCACCTCCACCCATACCAATTAAGGGAAATCTAGAATAGGAAGTGAAAAGCATAAAAGACGCAAAAAAAATCATGGACGTCTGTTTTATTTAGTAGAATGGAAAGGATATGACGAACTGAGAATTCATGGGAACCAGCGTCCTATGTACATGGCCCACACATGATTAGACAGTTTTATCTAAAAAATCCAGGGAAACCCCGTCCAGTAGGAGGGCCTTTGAGGGGGGCGACTGTTAGGGTTTGTGCACAGCAAAGAGCATGTCACCTCTCATTGCACTAGTGGTCTCTGTAATAGCTCTCTTTAAACATACTATGCATTGGTCTCTGTAATAGCTCTCTTTAAACATACTATTGAAAGCCTTTCTTGTTATCGCAGCCCCTCCCTAAGACTTCTGTGTATGTTGCTCAATGGTTTCACAAGTTTGGACATTGCTGTCTTGTTTGCACATCGGACCTTGCTTTTACCAAGGTTTATTTAGAGCACTCCTCCCTAGGCCATGTGTTACTTCAACTCATTAGCATAATAACTGAAGCTCTGCACACCTGCTTGTGAGAACCACACCCAGTTCTTCGAACCACACCCAGCTCTTCGAACCACACCCAGCCCTGTCTATAAAAGGCAGCCCCTGAGCCTCACCCAGTGCTTGTGCTCGTCTACCTCCCACTTACCTGAGAACAGAGCCTTCGGCGCTGGCACTCTTGCTCTCTCCAGACCTTCATTGGCTTCAACGGGCGCGACTGCTAGCTCTTCCTTCTTCCGGTTTCCGGCTCCTTCTTGCCTCAGCCTCTCTTCTGTCCACTGCAATCGACCTGCAAAAGAGAATGAGGACAAGGTTAGACTGATCAGTATCCCTTTTCAGCAACAAGTAAGTGCAAAACTTTTTATTACCTGAAAGAACTTTGTCGGCGATTTCTGGATTCATGTAAAGACAATTTGGAACAAGATATCTCCCACAAACTTTGTCGTTCAAACCCTTTGTTACAAGAATACTTTGTGGAACTTTGTGAAATAAACATTGTTTTACATGGAACTTTTAAGAATCGAACAGAGGAAACCATTGGCAGCAAGGCAAACAGTAAATGAAGGACTTGCACAAATTACCTGCTGTATTTTGATGTAAAAGTACAGTATTTGTTTTATAAAAATTATGAAAATGTGTGAAAAATGAGTTTGCTATTAAGAATTTAGGCTTTAGTTATATTAAGGTGAATGTTAGATGTTGGTAATTCTGATAACGATATTCGTTTGATTTTACAGACGTTTTACAGTAATAGAAAGCACATCCCAGAACAGTAACACATTCCAAACCTGGAAACTAAAGACCAGGATCCAAGAGGTACTTTTAGAAGAGAATTTCTAAATAGATGAAGAGTTAGTCAGGAACACATTTAGGGATAGGTTGCACTTATCTGTTCTTTGTTTATATTTCATTAGGCACCAGTTTCTACAGAAGTCAGAGAGGGCCGCAGATTTCAGCAGCACTTCTACAGTGGAAACGCAAGAACGGTGTTGTCTCTCTTTTTTTATTTTATCCACTTCCCCCCCTTCCCTTGAGCTTCTGGTTCTTAGTGCACTGTTTAAAACTAGTGTACTGGAACAAGCAGTTTCAGGGTGGGGTCGGACTGTCTTCAACCTCCATCAGAACTGAACAGAAACTCAGGTGAGCTGGGCTTTGACACAGGTTTTTGGGGGGCTACCTGGGACTCCTTACTCTTTTCTTTAAGGGGTTCACTATATTTCCTCTTTGGAGGCTTTGTAACCCCTTTCTTTTGGTCACCCCCAGTGGACGTCCTAGTTACCCTTGTTTTGACCCAGTGTTCTGCCTTCTTTACCAACTCTTGGGGAGAAAGTGGACCTAGGTCTACCAGATACTGATGCAACTTCTCATCCATGCAGTTACTTAGCACCTTGGGTGCTTGAGAAGATCCTCTGCTGTGCTGGGCCATAATGGAAATGGGTGTGGTTATGACGAGCTCAGCTCGTCATGAGCACACGAGAGGTATACCTCATGACGAGCTGAGCTCGTCATGAGCATCGAAGGGGTTAATATGTGTTCCTTCATAAACAGGTTGTAAATTCCATTAAAGTCTTGCACATTGTTCCCAGTTAATTAGCCACCTAGTGTATTTACTGAGTAGTCTACTAAATCAATCCAGGATTGGTTCTGGGTTTTGTGAGCCCCCCTGAATCTAAATATGTACTCCTCGGTGGTGAGTCCAAATCCCTCAGAGTTCTCTACATGAGATCATAGGACCCTGCATCTGGCCCAGAGAGGGTCAGAAGCCTGTCTCAGCAGTTACCTGAAAACAGTTCCCACAGGAGTGCCCCCCAGAAAGTCTTTGTCACCCTCCAGGCTTCACAAGCCCTCTCAAAAGCTGTGCCGCACTTGGTGAAATCAGGACCCTCCTCATATTTATGTACAATCCCTTTGGGGATTTTAGGATCATAAGATTCCTCTCTATCCTTATTTTGATTGCTGCCACCATTGATGGGTGCTAAACCCATCTCCTTGCTTTCTTTTTTTAGAGCCATGCATCTGCACTCTCGATCCAATCTTTTAGCTAGCCTGGCTAACAGGCTGTCCTCCTCATTGGGGTTGTCCCCGATGTCCTCACTGGAGCCTAAGCCACCTGTGTGGCCTCTAGGTCTCCAGGGGTTGATGATTGGAGTCAAGTGTATGGGGCCCTCTCCTCCCTAGGGATGATAGGAGGGGGTCACTATCCCCCTGATCCACCTGCCTTTCTTCCTCTGACTGGTCATCACCATTTTCAGAGGGGCGGTCCTTAGCATACACAGCCAGGAGCTCCTGGAGCCCCTGTTTGGTTGGATGCAGGCCCATTGGTATATTTGTAAGTTTACATAAGGACCGTAGCTCCTTGAAAGACATGTGTGAGTAAGGTGTGAGGTCGAACTCCTCAACCAGGTCCTGCATGTTATTATTTTCCTTAATAGCTAGGGTCTATTGAGACATTCTAACCAAACAGTTCTAACCCCTCTACCCTTGACTACAGTGACTTTTATTTTTCTAAAACTTTAAAGGGACTTAAGCAAGGCCCTGACAAGACTTTTAGTAATTTGGAAAAAAAATATTTTAAAAAATCAGAATTCTAAAGGCAATTTTAAGAGTTCTGTCGTGTGATCAGATGGTAACCAAGTAGTCCAACAAATGCAAGTTTATATCCACAGCTGATCCACCAATGTAAGAAAGTGGCTCGGTATATACAGTACCAAAGTAAGGTACAGTGGACAGAGTCCACAGTCCCCAGAGTTTGGCAGAGGTTAAAGTTAGATATAACCTTACTCTTTAAAGTGGTAGCTTGGTCGAGCAGTAAGGCAGTATCGGAGGACAGTGTAAAGCATTAGTTGTACACACCCAGTCAGCAAATGGTCTCACACACTCAAGAACTGAACTCTAGGCCAATTGTTTTGTATATAAAAATATATTGTTTTATTTTAGAACCACAAGTAGGTATAAAAATAATTTCTCAGAATGAGGTGCTACAGTTTAATACTTTCAAATAGCAATAGACTTTTCAATGCAATAGATACATTTGTTGCAATATGCAACACAATCCTAACACAATAATAACATTGAGCTCAATGGAAATTTTAAGTAAATGCAATGTCAATTACTTTGTGTGGGTTTTTCTTACTCAGGGCTGGATCCTGGATTCAGCCCTGGTGCATCTCCTGTAAACAGTTGAAAGAAATCAGTTTTGTTACACAGGCAATTTTTAAGGAAAATTTGCAGTGGCGGCTAGTGACATTTGAAAGTGGTGAGGCGTAAACCAATTGTCGTACTGTACTGTGACGTGCTAGGGCAGCGAGTGAGCCTGAAGCACCTACGGGGGGTTTGTGGCGGTTCCCCCCCAGAGAGAATTTTGAAAAAAGAGTGGGAAAATGGTGCATTTTCAAGCAAATTTGAGAAAACGGTGACAACCAAGAGACAATGACCATGTTGGTGTGGGGCTCAGATGTATGATGCAACCATTTCTCTGTCTTGTGACTCTCTCTCACCATCTCATTTCCTTTCTCGCCCACTTTCCTTTCTACCCCTATTTGCCACTGTCACCTTCTTTACCTGCCTAGCTCCTTTTTGGGTTACCACTCTCTACTCTGTCTCTCAAACTCGTGTTCTGCTGCGCTTAGGAGTGCTTCCTTTCTACGCAGTGAGCTATCTGCTTTCCACTTGCACCCTCACTTCCTCTGCTCTGTTCTTTTCAAAGCGTTATTGTCCTGTCTCGTTCAGTGTATATACCCATGTAATACTGCTGTACCCTGGCTGCACACATTAGTGTATCTGTGTATTACTGCTGTACCCCGGCTCTGTCCACTCATTAGTGACCTCTAATAGTGAACTCCCACTTCCACAATGAGCTTCTCGCCATGCTGGCTCCGTCAGGCCCCCTCTGGGGCTCTGACCCCAAAAGGCCTGCTAGGAAGGAGGCCGAGTGCTCATAGTGCTGTGAAGGCGCTTCTTCCATTAAGAGGATCCTGTCTGCAGGGGATTGATTCCAGCCCAGACCGGCTTTGAAGTATTTTCTGAGGGTTGTTTATGTAAGGGGGTCTCTCTCTCTTCTGATGGGGAGTCAGTATCCACTTTTCAGCCTGCCCCATCCCCTCTTACACCGGCCGGAAGATTCACTTGTGTGTAAATTATGTGCCAACAGCTGGAATATAGTCAGTTTAATCCCTTATTATTCACAACGGGGCCGTCGCTCAGACGCACAGTGTTCAAGGCATGGACAACCAGAATTTATATGGCAAGCTTTTATGCGGCATACAGACTGGCAGATGGTCAATAACATCTGCGGCGTTAAATCAGACTCGGCATCGCCACGTTTGATCATAAAATTAAAACATATATGGAATTGTTTGGAAAGTGCAACGAGTGAAGGAATCTATAATTCTGGAAAAGAGACGGTCTGCGTGCCCAAGTGCTAGCCAGGTGAAATTATGTGAAGGGTGGCGATCCTCTTGTGTGAGGTGGGGTCCTTGTGAGAGTAGGCGGCCAGAAAGGCGGACGCTGCAAGAAGCATCATAGAGAGGAAATGCAGGAGGCATGACAGTTGGGTGGAGGACATCACGTGGGGGGTTGCGCATGGTGGGGGTAGGGGGCGAGGCGGGATGCCGCAATATTTTGGGGGTCTGGCTATATGACTTAACTAACTGGATGAATTCGACTAAACGAGAAACATTAATCCTCCCACCCAAGACAATGGAGGGCATTTGGCACGGGGAATCTGATAACGTTCACTAGTTTTGATGAACACACTCCTATTCGTCTGCATCAGTGTGTGCCAATTTTCTGAATTTGCCTGGACTAAAGTTACTATGGTACATTTGAGCAAGGAATGTACCACCTATTTATAGACAATGGCGCATCTCCTGGCAACCAAATAATTAAGTATTACATACATCTGAATCACCCTCACAAGATACTTGTATTTACGCATGCTTCCAGTCGCAGCTGGCATTACGGGCGGGTGGTGGAAATGGGGTTGTCGCGCTGCGGAGGGGATGGGGGGAGGCGGGATAAATAATAAAAGTAAAACTTACGTTCCCGTTCCGAGACTCCAGACTCCCGACGTCCTGGTTTTGAATTCCTGCAGGGCACGTCACGTCATCAGGAAGGCTGCAGGCAGCCTCCCTCCCCTACACCGCAGCGTTTTTGATAGGTGAGGCCGCTGCCCCACCCGCGTCATTTTCTCTCTGTATGCTGCAGCATACAGAGAACAGGGAGAGTGGGCGGTGTTACTCGAGGTCAGGGGGGAGTGGCTTGCCCACTGTTGTTAATACTGTCTGTTTGAGCGGCCTCAGGCTGCCCAGACAGTATTAACAACAGTGGGCAAGCCACTCCCCCTGCCCTCGAGTAACACCGCCCACTCTCAACCAGGAACGTCTGCTTTCTCGCCGTGCGAGAAGGCAGAAACAAATGGTAGTTATTACGGTAATAACTACCATTTGTTTCTGCCTTCTCGCACGGCGAGAAAGCAGGGGGGCGGCACCCAAACGCCCCCATAGAGGAGCCGCCACTGATTATTTGTATGTTTCAAAAATCGACATAAGAATTTCTGGCAAAAAAACAGCCAATGTTATCCTATGGAGGAAAATCAAGTTATCGGAAAATCCCAGTTGTGAGTACTTTTTAGGGTCAGTGCTGGACACAAAGATCCGGCACTGGGATCTCTCCTGGTAACAGGTGAGTAACTTCGTTTTTGTTGATCGGGTGATTTTTAGTGAATATTTCAAAGTTTCAAAACTCGACACTTAGAAGAATTTCCATGTGAAAACCAGTCAATGTTGCCCTACGGAGAAAATGTAGGTTACCGATTTTCAGGTAAGTACTCGACTGGCAGAGTTACGGTTCTGGGAAAAGACTCAGGGGTCTCCCAGGTTCAGGTAGGTACAGTAGTTACACCCTCAGCGGCACAGGAGCAGCCGGGTGCAGAGAGAGTAGGCCCAATGTTAGCCTATGGCGGGTAGGGGGGCCTTTGGTTGGTGGCTGCTAGCAGGCAGGCCACGCGGCCGTGGGAGCTGAGCTCCTGGTCACTTACACAGGGCAAGTGGGGAAGTAGAATAGAACAGATGCTGCACTTCCAGTGGCACTTGGGCAGCTGGGTGCAGGGTGCTTTTGGGCCGTCAGGCGCCCGATGGTTTTCAATGGGAAAGCTACAAGACGAACAAAGGCTGCAAGCTTGGGGACGGAGATTCTTCAGGTGCGACCACCACTTCAAGAGGTAAGTTGGGAAGCTGTAGGTTAGGTAGACACCCAGGAGTTGGGCACATGGGGCCGTGGGGGGCGCGTGCAGGGGTGTCTTTTGGCGTCGGGAAATCTTACCCTCAGCTAGTCGTGGTTGTGGGGTCCCTGGTTGTGAGGCCGCAGGCGTCATCAGGAGCGTCGAGGAGGGTCCTTGGGTGCTGGATTCGTGGTCACAGTCGCCGGGGGGACGTCCTCCTGGTCTTTGTTCACTCAGGCACAGGCTGGGCTCGGCAGGTGCAGAGTGTGCTGGATTTGCGGTTCCTGGCTGGCACCAGGGGTTGTAGATCTTTGAGCAGAACCACTGCTTGTGGGAGTCCCAGTCTTTGGATGAGCAAGGCAGTCAGGTCCTCCGGGGTTTTCGAGGTTGCTGACCACAGAAGACGCCGGGTTTCAGCAGGAGCAGGTTCGAGGGTCGACAGAACGGTAGGGCTGGGGCCAAGTCAGTTGGTGTCGTCCTCTTGTTAGCAGCTGCAAGGCAGGTCTTCTTTCTTCTTGTTCTTTGTAGTTTCGGAATCGGGATCTAAGGAAGGAAGGTTTAGGATGCCCCTAAATACTAAATGTAGGGGCGTTACAGGTAGGTAAAGGTCAAGAACCAATAGGTCCCTTCCCTGGGGTGGGTACACCCCCTATTCTGCCACTCTCCAGTGGGAGGGGAGCAGGAGCCAGTCCCTGGTTTGCTGGGTCCCCCCATCCTCCAATTTGACGGAGACTCGAGGTTGTGCTTCACCTCGTCTCCCCCACCTTAGGGGTGGAGTTGGCAGAGGCAGGCACACCTCTCTTCCTCACTTGTTTTTCCCGCCGGTTCTCTCGCCCAAAGTGGGGGGTAGAACCAGTGGGGGCCAGTTGCTGAAAGCAGCAAATGGTCTGGAGAGGCTCACAAAGGCAGCATGCCTTTGAAGCTTCCCTCTTGTGAACCCTGCCCATCCTGTGTGAGGGGGATTGGCACCTCGTCCCAGGATGTGCATTGTTTCAGGCCCCCGAGAGCAGCAAGCTCTCGACCCAGGGGTCCAGAAACATGTCTGGGGTGGCAGCCTAGGCAACCACTCAGTCAGGTCACTAGGAGTTGGTTGAGTTTCAAGGGGCATCTCTAAGATGCCCTCTGTCGTGCATTTTACATTAAATACCACACTGGCATCAGTGTGGGTTTAATGTACTGAGAAGTTTGATACCAAACTTCCCAGTCTTCAGTGCAGCCATTATGGTCCTGTGGAGTTCGTAATGAGAAACTCCCAGCGCCATATACTCTTAAAGGCAGCACTGCATTTACAGTGCCCAGGAATGGACCTGGGTACTGTAGGGGTAGAGGGCCCATGCACCTGTACCCTCACCACTGGCATAGGGCACCCAGCTAGAAGGGTGACTGATGTATGCCAGGGCAGTGTTTTGTGGGCATGGCACACAGGAATGTGTGCCATGTCGACTCTTCACTTTGTTGTGCACCAAGACACGCAGCATGCCAAGGCAGTGTGTGAGTGTCAGGGTACAGGGCCTCTAAGGGTGGCACAATGAGTGCTGCAGCCCTTAGAGGTCTTCCCTGGTCACAGTGCCCTGGGTACCTGTGGTACCATTTACCAGGGGCTGACCTGTGGCCAGAGATGCCAATTGGGTTAGTTTGGGGGAAGAACACAGGCCCTGGGAACCTGCAGAAGCCCAGGGCACACCAAGGAAAAGTGCACCAGTAGTCTGGCAAAAAGTGGGGGGGTTACTGCAACAGAAACCCACTTTCCTACATTAGGGCATTACACACGCTTGATATCAAGAAGGCACTCTCGCTCTGCATTGATGTGGCTAAATCCCTCTGCAGAGCGACACCATTAATTGCCTCTGGGAATCCTCACTTAGGTGATCCCATTTCCAGGGTAGGTATTGCTAGAAGGATTGGTAGATGTACTCATGCATGTTATACTAAGATTAAACGTATGTTACTTGTAATAATTAGAGCACATTCCACCAGCATGAAGACAGCTTCAATAAGACATTTGTAAGGCTGAGGCATGGGCAACACCATACATATTTAGCAAACATTACTGCATGGCAATTCAAGCCTGGCAGAATGTTTTAGTTGGTCAAACAGTTTTAAAAATGTTGTTCCAAATGTCTGACTCATCTGTTCACTAGCCACTGCTGAGAGGAGACACTTTTTTACAGTCTGCACAGAGCATGCGTCTACAGCCATATATGCTACGAAGGGAAAATGTTAACCTTTAAACATCTGTTCATAGAATGTAGTGTTGTAGATTCATATGCGTCCTTCCTCCTCCCCAGAGGTGAGCAATGATTTTAGATATTTCTCTCACTTCTAAAAAAGCACCAATACACTACACTGGCATTGCCCGCCCACTGCAGTCAAATAACATCCTATGGGGGGCGTCTCTTCCTCATGTATTGAGGGCTAGGGGAAGAGTCACAAGGTAAATTGTTACCGAAACGAATTTAAAGAAAAACAACTTGCAACTGTCTACGCCCAATGGTTGATGGAAGGAGGATGCAAAGCATGTGAGGTTGTTGTCCATTGGGCTTGCTACACTATGGCACTGCGAGCGTGGCCGAGTACAGTTTCCACACTTGATTCTCATGGCAGCAAAAGTGAGACGTCTGACCTGAGGGATGTATGAGGGAAGCAACCACTCAAAACTCAAGTCAACCTACATAGATAACAATGTATTATCCAACCCAGTGCTTAGCTATTGGAATAAAAGAAGGTAAGCACGCAACAAAACTTAATACTGAACAGCACAATAATGGAAATTAGAGACTGTGCTGTAATCCTCCTTGCGATCTTCAGTGAGATATCACACCCTTTTGGTACACTTCCCCTGTTAACTGAGTATCTCAGTATGTCCAAACCTTGGTGTGTAATGTGCGACACGGCACTGATTGGCCACAGGCGTGGTTCGAAATAACCCCAAAGTGTAGATTTGCACAACAGATAAGTTTGCTTTCTCCACTTTGTTTTCAGTCCTATAGCAGAGCTCTACTTGCTTCCTAGTCTCTTGTTCCACTCTGGTCAGTACCTGTAGTTACCTGTATTGTGTCAATGCAATTCTTTCTGTGGCAGTGTGGGAAGGGCACATGCAACGGCCCGGCTCCAGTGGTGACTTTTGGCTGCAAAGGCAGGGGCCTTGCTTGGAACATGGCTGCTGGGAGTGATCAGCGTGGTGGCACCCATCTTTGGCAGTGTTGGCCTCACTAGACCAGGTGCAAGCAGACTTGGTGCTTCAATGGTAGCAGGGGCCTCCGTTCCGATCATGAGAAAGTGGGTGTCTTTGGCAGTTGCAGCCCCATGGCCAATCAAAGCTCGCATTTCATTCGATGATTGGCAATTTCAAAAGTCTTTGTGCAGTCCACTTGGATAGATGCTCCTGAGAACCTGAATACCCTTCTGAACACAGGTCAGTCCTTGGCTCTGGTTATTTCCCATGCTTGCAGCATGCTGAGCTTTTCCTTGTCAATCTCTCCTCACTCAGCAGTCATGCTTCTAGGCAGACCTTCACCTCCTCCATCAGAAAGTGCATATTTCAAGGGATGAAATATTCTCTGGGAGACAAGCTGTCATGCAGGCAACAGTTTGCTCACATGCCAGTCCTTCGAGTACCCTACAGAGCACTCCTTTCTTTGTTCATGAAGAACTTTGAAATCGAACAAAGTTGGGTGGTTTGGATCCCACTTTGATACACATTTTCCAGACATGCGATGTGAATCTACTGTTTAAGATTTCAGAAACTGTTTGTGTTGGTTCTCTTTCAAGTGGTATTCTCTGACTGTTCCTAAAAGACAACCCTTGTGCCAGGTGATGACTCCCAGCAAATAGCGATGATGCTGACTCCAACCAAGAGTATCCAGCACAGGGGCACAGTGAAGTGTGAGAACTCTTCACCTGGTTGCCATCAGCCTTCCTGAAACAGTCATCCTGAAACAGTCAGCAGAACATACAAAAAGACTTGCTCTGCCTGGAAATTCCTCACTCTGAACAACGGAAACTGCAGACTCGCCCTTCACCCACCAAATGGCAGTGCTCAGAAATAAACAACCAGCAGCCCTTTGCTAACAAAGACCGCTTTGAATGTCTAAGTGCAACCTTGTCTTCATCTTCCTTCTCTGCAGTGTGTGAGTCTCAACCTTCGTGGCACAGAAATGCAGTCAACACACTTTCACAGCCACAACAACAAAACTTTACATGAGAGGGGTTAGTAGACCACACTCCTTAACAAAGAAGAAGGTTTTGCCATAGTAATTTACAAAATCTTAGTATATGAATACTGCCACTTTATGTGACTTAGCCAGGGCTTGGACTGTAGTCTTATGCCTGCCACACACTGCGTTGCGTGCTCCTTTTGGTAAGAGACAAAGCTCTGAACCTCTTAATTCCTGGGACAGGCTGAGGCCATTACGCAGTGTCACGCAGCACCAGGTTCAAACAAAAAGTCAGGCTACCAGTTTCACAAGCAGTGAGGCACTCATGGCAAGTTTCAATCCTGTTTGCCATCCTTTGGACATTTTTGTCCCAACAGTTAAGCTGTGTCTGATAGGACATGAAGAAGTCCAACCAAAGAGCCAACCCTTCTCTGAAGATTTGATAGTGACAATAGGCAGACATAACCACCTGTTAATCCTTCCCACTCAATAAACCCAACTAATATCCCTGACTGTTGCACTGTACTCTTTGACACATGCCATATTCTCTTATTGATTGCCTTGCCTGTTCCATCTCACTCTATATCTAATTTGGGCCCCTAGTTCTACACTGTCCCAGAGTAAAATTACTTAGATATCCTTATTCAGAAGTCCCATCATTATCAACCTCTTCGGGCATGTCAGACCTCTGTAGTCTTCAATGAGATACACCAGTAGGCTGCCCCATGGCTTGGTACACGTTTGTCCTAAATCCACGGAGCAATACACCAATTTCTCATGGACCAACAGTGTCCATTGTTAAAAAAAAGTAAAAAGAAAAATATAAATATTTGGAAAGCAAAGTCAGTGCTTATCTTAAGGTAACTCGAAACTGAATATTGAATTTAATATTTTCAATCTCAATAAAATGCATTTCACACTGAAAATGCCTAACAGAATGTGATGACGCTTAAAACCAAAAAGGTAACTTGTTGCATGTAATTTAAAGAGCATAACAGTTGTCTAACGAAGTGTTGGAATTTAAAGGATAATTCTTACCATTTGCCTTTGAAATGACTAGGAACTGGAACACATTCTCTAGCTATTTGATTCCTGAAGTAGAACAAGAAGCAGATTTATGGGCATATAAGAGAAGAAACATTTTTAATCACATTTCTGCAGCAGCCTGCCCCTCACCAGCACATTAATTGTTATAATTCACTTAATCAAAAGGGTGGGAAAGAAGCTAGGCTCCACTGAAGGAGCAAACACAAGAAGAGGAAAGAAAGCTGTCAAATGACAAGCATTAATAGTAAGTAAGCAATATTTAAATTTCAGTTAATGACAAGCAGGCAAATAATATTGACAAGAAAGCCAACAAATGATAAGCAATGGCCTGCCCGCTTTAAGTTTTGGCATTTTACATAATATGCCTTTGATGTCTCCAGGCACAACTTAAAAATAATTGAGCAGGAAAACACAGAGCGTTAGGATGAGAGAAAATCTTTAAGTACGCATAACCCATACTTGGGAAGTGATATTTATTACCCATGAACCAAGATTGGGAAGTCCCACTCTAGAAACTACATTACTTCTGAGCCATGTGACCAGGGTGTGACCTCCATCGAACTTGCAAAAAAACCAGACCCTCACAACAATAACAGGTCAAAGGTCTCCAGCTCTGCCTCCACTCTCTCTTGGGTCAGGCCCTAATCAGCATGATGTGCTGAGCTGAAATTGAACTGCTTCCTAGCCAGTCACTTCTCACCAGTGGAAAAAGGTGCCAAAATTGAGATGAGTTTGTCATGTAAAGCTTTATTTCACCTCACCCACAGCCAGCTCCCCAGCAAACTGTCTCTTCCAGAACTCCTCACAGGAAGATTACTGTGTTACTTATACCTACATTCCTACTTCTGAGATAGGCTGCAGAATGAGGTGGTAGAATCAGACACCCTGCGTACATTTGTACCACAAAATTGCTATACACGTTTCCTAAAAAAAAGAATACATGAAATACAACATGCAACTGCAAACTATTTGAACTTTTGAGATCTCTCAGAGACACCACGTGTAATGGCTTAATGTGCATAGACAACTTGTGTGTTGACACATGGTTACCAGCTATGAATGAATATTAGAATTGTCATGTCTTTTAGGATAGTCTCATTAATGTATACCCTATTTTACATACATCATCCCATCCACACGACTGCAACGATTCTAAACAGGTGACCTTTTACCTAATAGCTTGCTTCTGTCTCTTCAACAACAGGCTCTCAATCTTCTATTTGAATCCCTGTACTTGATGTACATAAATATGTCCCCATGCACAGCAGATATATTCTGTATATGGGTCACCACTTTTTTCATCCTAGGGCAACAGCCAGCTGTGCATGATCACACTTGTTTGGGAAAGCATTGGTGATTGTTTTCAATACATTTATGATTGTTTTTAAAACATCCATGGTTGTTTTAAAAACATATTGATTCTACAAAAAACCTTGGAATGACCACTTTAGTACAAAAGACTCCCCTCTCCCCTACAAATTAGAGGAGAATTCCTTCCAAGCTGAGGTGGGGGTCCTGCTAGCAAAATCTCTGACAAGCAGTGGTCTGACATCCCTTGAGGGTTGTCATCCTCAATGCAGAGACGGGGTCCTTCTGTAGTAGGGGATCTCTGTGTATAGTCATAATCTTGTGAATAGTCCCGCCCATGTGCGTGGACCCCGGAACAATCAAAATAGTCTCTTAAGTTGTCTCTTTTTCAGTCCTGCATAGACACTTAAGAGGAAATCAAAGACAAATAATGCAGCCTAAAACTACAAGGCTACATTGGCCAGCACTTCATCTTGAAGTGAAAAAGATAGCCAAATAATATTAAATTTTACACACTTTGTAAAGTTCCACACTTAGAGAAACTCCCCTTCACAAAAATCCTTTGTCATGATAGAGAGGAAGGGTTGGACAGACAAGCCCCATGGGCTGCCATTATGTGTCTGGAAAAGGGATACCATGCCTTTAAGGAACTCTCCAGAGACACTCGGTATCCCAGGATGCACAACCAAAGGCCTTTTACTTTCAGTTCTTTTTTATGGCTCCCGCTAGCAGGACCCTGGAGCATTGAGCTCTACCTTTTTTGGTATATCTTCACTTTTTGGAGCTTTTCCAGTGATTTGAGTGTTTCACTCGACGTCTGAGATCTTCCTCTTCCAGTTGCTGTCTTTTTTTACCAGTTTTGCCACCTCTATATTGTCGAAATGCCAGCTTTATTTAACAAGTGCCCTGAGTGTGGTAGGAAGAAGGCTAAATCTGACCCCCCCCCAGAGTGTGCATACTCTGTCTCCTTTCTACCCATGTCCCTGACTCCTGTGATATCTGTCACTCTATCTCCAGGAGAACCCTGCGTGACAGGGAGAAGATTTGTCTCCAAGGCCTGGAGCAGAGGAGACATCAAGAACCAGGTGGGACTTCTGGGCATGGAGGGACTGAATATCTTTCACCACTATATTTGTTGTTCACCATTTTTTAAGCAGTAGCGACCTCCGGTGCTGATGAAAGCAGCGGACACCCACTTGGGTCCATAAGACTGCAGAAACATGTTGAGCTATTGTTACATATTTATTTATTTATTTATTTATTAAGTTCATAGAGCGCGACAGCTACCCAAGAAGGGTTTCCCGGCGCTAGCTGAAACAAGAGCCACAAGACACAGAAAGCCAAGGGTTACTGATTAAACAGCCAGGTTTTAATGGCTTTACGGAAACGACCGTAACAACTTTCAGAGCCGATGTCAATGGGAAGGGAGTTCCAGAGTCTAGGACCCAGGAAGGAAAAGACCTGCCGCCTATTCTTGAGAATCAGTACTTTGACACACAGAAAAGAGCTTGAGAGGAGGAACGAAGTGTACGTATAGGAGAATACATTTTTACCAGGGTTTGCAAGTATCTGGGAGCGTTCCCTGTTTTGATTGTGTGCATAAGACTCAGGGCTTTAAACTTCACACGGTTCTCCACTCTGAGCCAGTGAAGATCCCTGAGGCGTCCTGAGATATGTTCGTCTCTTTTACAGCCGCAAAGTAGACATGCCGCGGCATTCTGGACCATTTGGAGGCGTCGAGTAACTGCCTTGGTAGCCCCCAGCTAGAGTATGTTACCGTAATCCAGCCGGGAGGTCACCAAGGCATTGACCACAGACCTCTGGGTGTCCCCAGGCAACATCCAAAGAATCTTCTTCAGCCAGCGCAGAATAGTGAAGCATGTGGCCGCCACTTTCTTCACTTGGGCTTGCATAGTTAACCCATTGTCTATGGTCACTCCCAGGTTGCGAACATGCTCAGATGGAGATGGAATGGGGCCTATTTCAGCTGGCCAATGCTTAGAACTTCACAGATGTTGCTTTTTCCCAAGGATCAAAACCTCTGTCTTCCCTCCATTCAGCTTGAGCAGGTTATGGTTCATCCAGATGGCTATTTCCCTAAGACCCGACTGAAGGAGGAAGGTGTAGGCTTGATCAGATTGTGATAAGGAGAAAACGATCTGTGAGTCGTCCGCATATGAGAACAGCGTGAGCCCTGCACGATCGGCAATATGAGCCAAGGGAGTGACATACAGATTGAAGAGGAGAGAGCTTAGAATCGAGCCCTGGGGCACACCGTGAGGTGATGAGTATGTTTTAGATGTTGAGGACTGAGATAAGATTTGAGAGGTCCGATCAGTTAAAAAAGATGCCAACCATTTAAGGGCATTGCCACCAATACCCACGGCAGCCAGAGATCTGAGGAGGATGTTATGGGAGATAGTGTTGAAAGCCTCACTGAGATCAAGAAGGATCAGTGCAGCTGTGTCACCTCTATCCAGCATGAGGCGAAGGTTCTCGGTGACACCCAGGAGCGTTGTCTCCGTCGAGAAACCCAGGCGAAACCCAGACTGAGAATGATGCAATAGATCATTGGTAGCAACGAATTGGGCTAAATGATGGTAAATATGCCTTTCCATGACCTTGGAAAAAGCCGGTAACAGTGAGATCGGACGAAAGTTGGAGAGGACCTTAGGATCAGCCGTAGGTTTCTTCAACAGGTCCCCGGTCCAGCGCACTTAGGGCGGCAATTGCAAAAAGTGCGCTGGGGATGTGCGCTGGGGATGCCCAGACGTGGGTCCCAGGCACTCCACACCACTTGGAGTCAAGCTAGCCGGGCTGAAGAGAGGTGTTACCTCGAAACCGGTCCGGTCCTCGGATGCTTGATTCCGTTCTGGGAAGGACATGGCTTTTGTAGTTCGGACTGGACTGTTCCCATGGGGCAACAGGGTCAGAGCTGATTTGCATATCGCCATTGTCTAACCCAGGGTGGTGTGGAGTGCAAAAAAACGATGGATTTGGGCCCAGATCTTTTGACTGGGGGAGTGTGTGACATTGATCCACATTCAGTCCATCACTTGTTGTTTTTGCAATTGCCGCCCTAAGTGCGCTGGGGATGCCCAGACGTGGGTCCCAGGCACTCCACACCACTTGGAGTCAAGCTAGCCGGGCTGAAGAGAGGTGTTACCTCGAAACCGGTCCGGTCCTCGGATGCTTGATTCCGTTCTGGGAAGGACATGGCTTTTGTAGTTCGGACTGGACTGTTCCCATGGGGCAACAGGGTCAGAGCTGATTTGCATATCGCCATTGTCTAACCCAGGGTGGTGTGGAGTGCAAAAAAACGATGGATTTGGGCCCAGATCTTTTGACTGGGGGAGTGTGTGACATTGATCCACATTCAGTCCATCACTTGTTGTTTTTGCAATTGCCGCCCTAAGTGCGCTGGGGATGCCCAGACGTGGGTCCCAGGCACTCCACACCACTTGGAGTCAAGCTAGCCGGGCTGAAGAGAGGTGTTACCTCGAAACCGGTCCGGTCCTCGGATGCTTGATTCCGTTCTGGGAAGGACATGGCTTTTGTAGTTCGGACTGGACTGTTCCCATGGGGCAACAGGGTCAGAGCTGATTTGCATATCGCCATTGTCTAACCCAGGGTGGTGTGGAGTGCAAAAAAACGATGGATTTGGGCCCAGATCTTTTGACTGGGGGAGTGTGTGACATTGATCCACATTCAGTCCATCACTTGTTATTTTTGCAATTGCCGCCCTAAGTGCGCTGGGGATGCCCAGACGTGGGTCCCAGGCACTCCACACCACTTGGAGTCAAGCTAGCCGGGCTGAAGAGAGGTGTTACCTCGAAACCGGTCCGGTCCTCGGATGCTTGATTCCGTTCTGGGAAGGACATGGCTTTTGTAGTTCGGACTGGACTGTTCCCATGGGGCAACAGGGTCAGAGCTGATTTGCATATCGCCATTGTCTAACCCAGGGTGGTGTGGAGTGCAAAAAAACGATGGATTTGGGCCCAGATCTTTTGACTGGGGGAGTGTGTGACATTGATCCACATTCAGTCCATCACTTGTTGTTTTTGCAATTGCCGCCCTAAGTGCGCTGGGGATGCCCAGACGTGGGTCCCAGGCACTCCACACCACTTGGAGTCAAGCTAGCCGGGCTGAAGAGAGGTGTTACCTCGAAACCGGTCCGGTCCTCGGATGCTTGATTCCGTTCTGGGAAGGACATGGCTTTTGTAGTTCGGGCTGGACTGTTCCCATGGGGCAACAGGGTCAGAGCTGATTTGCATATCGCCATTGTCTAACCCAGGGTGGTGTGGAGTGCAAAAAAACGATGGATTTGGGCCCAGATCTTTTGACTGGGGGAGTGTGTGACATTGATCCACATTCAGTCCATCACTTGTTGTTTTTGCAATTGCCGCCCTAAGTGCGCTGGGGATGCCCAGACGTGGGTCCCAGGCACTCCACACCACTTGGAGTCAAGCTAGCCGGGCTGCAGAGAGATGTTACCTCGAAACCGGTCCGGTCCTCGGATGCTTGATTCCGTTCTGGGAAGGACATGGCTTTTGTAGTTCGGACTGGACTGTTCCCATGGGGCAACAGGGTCAGAGCTGATTTGCATATCGCCATTGTCTAACCCAGGGTGGTGTGGAGTGCAAAAAAACGATGGATTTGGGCCCAGATCTTTTGACTGGGGGAGTGTGTGACATTGATCCACATTCAGTCCATCACTTGTTGTTTTTGCAATTGCGGCCCTAAGTGCGCTGGGGATGCCCAGACGTGGGTCCCAGGCACTCCACACCACTTGGAGTCAAGCTAGCCGGGCTGAAGAGAGGTGTTACCTCGAAACCGGTCCGGTCCTCGGATGCTTGATTCCGTTCTGGGAAGGACATGGCTTTTGTAGTTCGGACTGGACTGTTCCCATGGGGCAACAGGGTCAGAGCTGATTTGCATATCGCCATTGTCTAACCCAGGGTGGTGTGGAGTGCAAAAAAACGATGGATTTGGGCCCAGATCTTTTGACTGGGGGAGTGTGTGACATTGATCCACATTCAGTCCATCACTTGTTGTTTTTGCAATTGCCGCCCTAAGTGCGCTGGGGATGCCCAGACGTGGGTCCCAGGCACTCCACACCACTTGGAGTCAAGCTAGCCGGGCTGAAGAGAGGTGTTACCTCGAAACCGGTCCGGTCCTCGGATGCTTGATTCCGTTCTGGGAAGGACATGGCTTTTGTAGTTCGGACTGGACTGTTCCCATGGGGCAACAGGGTCAGAGCTGATTTGCATATCGCCATTGTCTAACCCAGGGTGGTGTGGAGTGCAAAAAAACGATGGATTTGGGCCCAGATCTTTTGACTGGGGGAGTGTGTGACATTGATCCACATTCAGTCCATCACTTGTTGTTTTTGCAATTGCCGCCCTAAGTGCGCTGGGGATGCCCAGACGTGGGTCCCAGGCACTCCACACCACTTGGAGTCAAGCTAGCCGGGCTGAAGAGAGGTGTTACCTCGAAACCGGTCCGGTCCTCGGATGCTTGATTCCGTTCTGGGAAGGACATGGCTTTTGTAGTTCGGACTGGACTGTTCCCATGGGGCAACAGGGTCAGAGCTGATTTGCATATCGCCATTGTCTAACCCAGGGTGGTGTGGAGTGCAAAAAAACGATGGATTTGGGCCCAGATCTTTTGACTGGGGGAGTGTGTGACATTGATCCACATTCAGTCCATCACTTGTTGTTTTTGCAATTGCCGCCCTAAGTGCGCTGGGGATGCCCAGACGTGGGTCCCAGGCACTCCACACCACTTGGAGTCAAGCTAGCCGGGCTGAAGAGAGGTGTTACCTCGAAACCGGTCCGGTCCTCGGATGCTTGATTCCGTTCTGGGAAGGACATGGCTTTTGTAGTTCGGGCTGGACTGTTCCCATGGGGCAACAGGGTCAGAGCTGATTTGCATATCGCCATTGTCTAACCCAGGGTGGTGTGGAGTGCAAAAAAACGATGGATTTGGGCCCAGATCTTTTGACTGGGGGAGTGTGTGACATTGATCCACATTCAGTCCATCACTTGTTGTTTTTGCAATTGCCGCCCTAAGTGCGCTGGGGATGCCCAGACGTGGGTCCCAGGCACTCCACACCACTTGGAGTCAAGCTAGCCGGGCTGCAGAGAGATGTTACCTCGAAACCGGTCCGGTCCTCGGATGCTTGATTCCGTTCTGGGAAGGACATGGCTTTTGTAGTTCGGACTGGACTGTTCCCATGGGGCAACAGGGTCAGAGCTGATTTGCATATCGCCATTGTCTAACCCAGGGTGGTGTGGAGTGCAAAAAAACGATGGATTTGGGCCCAGATCTTTTGACTGGGGGAGTGTGTGACATTGATCCACATTCAGTCCATCACTTGTTGTTTTTGCAATTGCGGCCCTAAGTGCGCTGGGGATGCCCAGACGTGGGTCCCAGGCACTCCACACCACTTGGAGTCAAGCTAGCCGGGCTGAAGAGAGGTGTTACCTCGAAACCGGTCCGGTCCTCGGATGCTTGATTCCGTTCTGGGAAGGACATGGCTTTTGTAGTTCGGACTGGACTGTTCCCATGGGGCAACAGGGTCAGAGCTGATTTGCATATCGCCATTGTCTAACCCAGGGTGGTGTGGAGTGCAAAAAAACGATGGATTTGGGCCCAGATCTTTTGACTGGGGGAGTGTGTGACATTGATCCACATTCAGTCCATCACTTGTTGTTTTTGCAATTGCCGCCCTAAGTGCGCTGGGGATGCCCAGACGTGGGTCCCAGGCACTCCACACCACTTGGAGTCAAGCTAGCCGGGCTGAAGAGAGGTGTTACCTCGAAACCGGTCCGGTCCTCGGATGCTTGATTCCGTTCTGGGAAGGACATGGCTTTTGTAGTTCGGACTGGACTGTTCCCATGGGGCAACAGGGTCAGAGCTGATTTGCATATCGCCATTGTCTAACCCAGGGTGGTGTGGAGTGCAAAAAAACGATGGATTTGGGCCCAGATCTTTTGACTGGGGGAGTGTGTGACATTGATCCACATTCAGTCCATCACTTGTTGTTTTTGCAATTGCCGCCCTAAGTGCGCTGGGGATGCCCAGACGTGGGTCCCAGGCACTCCACACCACTTGGAGTCAAGCTAGCCGGGCTGAAGAGAGGTGTTACCTCGAAACCGGTCCGGTCCTCGGATGCTTGATTCCGTTCTGGGAAGGACATGGCTTTTGTAGTTCGGACTGGACTGTTCCCATGGGGCAACAGGGTCAGAGCTGATTTGCATATCGCCATTGTCTAACCCAGGGTGGTGTGGAGTGCAAAAAAAACGATGGATTTGGGCCCAGATCTTTTGACTGGGGGAGTGTGTGACATTGATCCACATTCAGTCCATCACTTGTTGTTTTTGCAATTGCCGCCCTAAGTGCGCTGGGGATGCCCAGACGTGGGTCCC
This sequence comes from Lissotriton helveticus, assembly GCF_964261635.1. NCBI lineage: Eukaryota > Metazoa > Chordata > Amphibia > Caudata > Salamandridae > Lissotriton > Lissotriton helveticus. Next base: position 1,469,702,403 of record NC_136057.1, on the reverse strand, counting down.
AGGCACTCCACACCACTTGGAGTCAAGCTAGCCGGGCTGAAGAGAGGTGTTACCTCGAAACCGGTCCGGTCCTCGGATGCTTGATTCCGTTCTGGGAAGGACATGGCTTTTGTAGTTCGGACTGGACTGTTCCCATGGGGCAACAGGGTCAGAGCTGATTTGCATATCGCCATTGTCTAACCCAGGGTGGTGTGGAGTGCAAAAAAACGATGGATTTGGGCCCAGATCTTTTGACTGGGGGAGTGTGTGACATTGATCCACATTCAGTCCATCACTTGTTGTTTTTGCATCTAAGAAGGGGAGCATGTGTGAAAGTGGGCGGGTTGCTAATATTGCTCGAGCTAATTGCCGCCGAGGGGGAAAAGCTCCAACCGTTTTGATCGGATATGTGTTTATAAATCTTCTCAATTTTAGTAGTAAAGAACTGAGAAGTTTGTCACACTGTATACTATTTAGGGGCGGAGGTTTGGACACTGTATTAGATCCAGCAAGATCCTTCCCTAGTCCAAAAAGCACTTTGGATTTATTTGCTGCATCATTGCTGGTTTTAGCGACATAGTTGGCCCTGGTTAGGGCACATGCTTTTTGATAGCGCTTTAACTCTTTTTTGTAATCAAGACCAGCCGCAAGACTAGGGCCTTTCAAGTTTTTTACAATAGGATTTGTCTGTTTTTAGTCGTTCATTGAACCACGGGGCCGGTGTTTTATGAATGACCAGTTTCTTGTGGGACGGGGGATGACAGCTGTTGATGGCTTCTAAGAGCCAGGAGTTGGTTCTCGCCGCCGCTGCCTCCACATCGTCCAGCATATTAAGATCAAACGGAAGATGAGAGTTTAAAGAATGTTTAAGAGAGGCAATGTCAAGCTTTTTCCAGTCCCTTTTGATGATGGTCTGAGGAATTTTAGGCTGGACCAAGCTATCCGTAAGGGAAAGATTTAAGCAAACCAACAAGTGGTCAGACCAATGAATGAATAGTGCTGGACGACAGCGAATATGAGGAAGGTTGGAGAAAATTGGGTCCAACAGGTGGCCACCTTTGTGTGTTGGACCACAGTTGTGTAATACAATGTTCATAGCTGCTAGGTCGGAGATTAAATTCAGGCTCGCACTATTATTCGGGTCATCCAAATGCGCTCGTCCGCTGCGTGGTCGGATGACAGAGGTCATTTATACCTATTGTTAACGGGAGTTCCAAAACAACTAGTCCGCACCCCCAGCTCCTTCCAATATGGCCGCTTACCCCCAGTGAGTCCCGCGGCAGCGCCTAATCGGCTGCAGGGGACCAGGGTTCGAGTGATTGGGTGCCGGAAGGAAGACTGTGCAAATCAGCAGGTAAAAACAGTGCAAGTAATCAGGATAAAACAATTTTTAAAACAAGCTATCAGTGCAATCTTTCCCGGCTTCCGCCTCAGGAAAGTACTGTGTGCTCGAGAATCAACCAGCGCGAGGGGAGGAGGCGCGGGTTTTGTAGCAGCGAGGGCGGGTGCTCCAAACCAACTAGTCCGCACCCCGAGCTCCTTCCAATATGGCCGCTTACCCCCAGTGAGTCCCGCGGCAGCGCCTAATCGGCTGCAGGGGACCAGGGTTCGAGTGCGGTGGGTGGCCGAAGGAAGACTGTGCAAATTAGCAGGTAAAAACAGTGCAAGTAGTCAGGATAAAACAATTTTAAAAACAAGCTATCAGTGCAAACTTTCCCGGCTTTTGCCTCAGGAAAGTACTGTGTGCTCGAGAATCAACCAGCGCGAGGAGAGGAGGCGCGGGTTTTGTAGCAGCGAGGGCGGGAGCTCCAAAACAACTAGTCCGCACCCCCAGCTCCTTCCAATATGGCCGCTTACCCCCAGTGTGTCCCGCGGCAGCGCCTAATCGGCTGCAGGGGACCAGGGTTCGAGTGCGGTGGGTGATGGAAGGAAGACTGTGCAAATTAGCAGGTAAAAACAGTGCAAGTAATCAGGATAAAACAATTTTAAAAACAAGCTATCAATGCAATCTTTCCCGGCTTCCGCCTCAGGAAAGTACTGTGTGCTCGAGAATCAACCAGCGCGAGGGGAGGAGGCGCGGGTTTTGTAGCAGCGAGGGCAGGAGCTCCAAAACAACTAATCCGCACCCCCAGCTCCTTCCAATATGGCCGCTTACCCCCAGTGAGTCCCGCGGCAGCGCCTAATCGGCTGCAGGGGACCAGGGTTCGAGTGCGGTGGGTGGCGGACGGAAGACTGTGCAAATTAGCAGGTAAAAACAGTGCAAGTAATCAGGATAAAACAATTTTAAAAACAAGCTATCAGTGCAATCTTTCCCAGCTTCCGCCTCAGGAAAGTACTGTGTGCTCGAGAATCAATAATACATATAGTAGCTATTTGTTGAAACTACTATATCCTCGCACTGATTTTATTCTTTTGGAAGCTCAGAGGTACTTATTAAACTTATTTTCCTCTTGTCTCTCCAATTTTAGCCTTGTTTGCACCCCTTTTCACCTTCACTTTAATTCACGCACTGCTTTTCAGTTATCATTACACGCCAACATACCTATAGCCCACTGGGGCACCCACATTTTGACCAAACTCACAAGTGGTTGCAATGTCTATTCTTCCTGGTGTGAAGGGTCCCAGATGATGACAAGGGCGGTATCGGTCGATAACTGATGGGTATTTTTCATATCCGGAAAGTATCCTGTTGACCATGTATCACACTCTTAGATACATTCTCTCTTTTTCTCTTTTTTGTTTGTGTTAGATACATAGTTAGTCGACAGATTGCTGTTGACCCACAGTTACTCTTTGTTTGCTTATACATGGAGGGACTCTGTCATCATCCTCTGCCCGTGCATCGGCCTGTGGGGGGCTCCCAAGTCAAGAAAAGGCCCAGAAAAGGCACCGGTCCCGGTCGACGTCGATGTGTTCGACGTCGGCGTCGAGAGGTATGAATACCATCTGTTCCCCGTCGACCCAGGGCTCTGGGTCGAAGCGACGTCGGCGTTCGGCGTCAAGGGGTAGGATGTCAAGACCTCGGACGAGATGGACGTCGAGGACTTCACCAGCGTTGACACACCATCGACGTGGTGATGAGTCCCGAAGAGGCAGGCGCTCGCCGTCGAGGCGACACCGCCATGCGCCGTTGACGCGAAGGTCGACATCGAGGAGAGAAAGATCGACGCGAAGGCACTCGACGTCAGGGAGTTCGTCGATGTGAAGAAGAGCGACGTCGAGAAGATAGACGTCGGAGAGGTCGACGTCGAGGAGAGACAAGTCGACCTCGAAGAGGAAGTCGAGACCCAGAACAGTGTCTAGTGCCTCTGTGGTTAGCGTCTCCTCATCATCGGCGAGTCACCGGTCGCGCCGGCGCTCGTCCTCAGAGAGATCTACCTCCAGAGCATTCTCCCCGAGGCCTGCTCGTAAGAAGAGGAGAGTTCTTAGGTCACCGGATTCTGATTATTCCCAGACCTATTCGCCCTCAAGGCACAGGACGCCTACGCCTCCTACTCTTTCACAACTTCCTCCTCCTCCTCCTCCTCCACCTCCACCACGTCTTCCTCCTCCTCCTCCACCACTGCCTCGGCCTCCACAACCGAAGCCTTTGGTTCCGGCTCAACCTCTTCCGCTTCCGCAGCCTCCTGGGCCGGTGGCTCCTGCAAAGCCCAGAAAGCCAAGGTCAAGATCCAGGGGGAGGCATCGCTCTAGCAGTGAACGTAGATCTTCGAAGAGGTCACATCATCGTTGGAGGAGGGAAAGGTCACGGTCCAGGTACACTGACTCGTCCAGTGACAGGAAATATTCTCCCACTTTGTCGGACTCTCCTCCTCTGAGAGTGTCGCCAGTGGATGACATTGTGACGTTCCAGGATGTGCTGCTGAGGGGGGAAGCGAAGTTGGGGATCACACCGACGGGGCCCACCCCTTCCACCTCTGTGATCTTTGAAACGTTGCAGCGCAGACACCTCTCTCGCCCTTTGCTGCCTTTGGTACCAGGACTGGAGAAACCGGCCATGGAGCTGTTTCTGACGCCGGACTCGGTGAAATCTGCGCCAGTCAGTACAGGCCCCCGAATTCGGATCCAGCGTTCTTAAGATCAAATCCTGTCCCGGATTCTGTCATTGTGACAGTGGCCAAGAAGCAGCATTCTACTGCCCCTTCGTCTACGGTCCCTCCCGACAAGGAGAGCCGTCACATGAATTCGGCAGGGAGAAAAGCCTGCAGTACAGCTGCCACCTCTATGAAAGCGGCGAGTTCATCAGCGCTTTTGGGTCGGTATGACCGCTCCTTGTGGGAGTCCCTGCAGCAATTTATTGAGCTCCTCCCGAGGGACAGGAGAGAAGACTTCCAGCAGATCCTGAATGAGGGTATGATGGTCTCGAATCAGGTCATTGGTTCGGCGGCAGACGCCTCTCTCCTGGCTGCTCATGGGTACTGCCATGGCATAAACTTGAGACGCCACTCCTGGCTGCGCCTTACCTCTCTTAAACCAGAGGCACAACAGCGGATTGCTAACTTGCCCTTTTCGGGATCTACCTTCTTCGGGACTCATGCGGATGAAGAGATGGCCCGCATGAAGGCGGAAGTGGAAACGCTGAAATCTGTAGGCTTGGAGAAACCAAAGGAGCAGCGGAAGTTCTTCCGCCCCTTCCAGAGGCGTTACTCTTCCCAGATATTTCAGCAAGGGCAAGGTCACCAAGCTGGCCAACAGCAGCACCAACAACAGCAATACCAGCGACAACCCTTCCAGAAGCATCAGAGGGGCAGAGGCGGCCAGCCGGCCTCCTTGGCGAATAAGGGCCCGGCCGGGTCCAAGCCCTGAGGAGTTACTTCCCCCTTGTCTGTTACCCACTCCGGTGGGGGGAAGCATACAGAATTACTTGGCAGATTGGAGAAAAATTACTCAGTATATAACCAGAAGGGGGAGAGAGAGAGTCAGTGGATTCGGTCTCCCTAGTTAATATGATCAAACAAAGTGGAATCCACTCAAAAAGTGGCGGTGGTCCCTAAAGTGATGGGGAGCACACAGTGTTGTTTAAATGCCCCTCACACACCAACAGGCCCCTTGGTGTCATGCTTCATCATCGGGGCCTTCGCACCCCTCTACGGGATGCGGCGTGCTACGACTCACGAATACGCAGGAACACTTGATAGTGAACTATGTGAGGGAGAGTGTTTCTAAGGGAAAATGTGAGTGAAGTGAGGTGAAAAAAGGGAGTTACTTAAAAAATACCTGGCACGTAGGAGAAAAATTATTTATTATATCCTCGGCTGGTATTGTTAAAAAGGTGCAAAAGTGGGTTGTTTGAATACGAATTTGGGTATTACAACCAAAGTGTCAACATGTTTCGGAGCGCAGGGGCTCCTTCTTCAGGACAAGGATATGCACAATATCCTCACCTTACTCACATGAAATGTAAAAGTGTATAAAATCCTTTTTTTTAAAAGAAATGTGTAATATACCTAACAATGTTAATTGTAGAGGTGAGTTCAGTAGCGCCCAATTGGCGTTGCAGAGAACTTATTGTTCTCAGTCTGATCTGCTCCGACGAAGCAGCGTTGAGGGGAAGGCAGGCGATTTGCTATGCAGTAACCGTTCCTTTACTGAGCAATATGAAAGGACCCCCCCAATACTACGCATAGGCTCATGAGGTGAGTACGCAAAAAGGACAAAACGAGTTCAGGCCCGTTCTGGATTTACGACAAGCAAACAAATGGATTAGCAGGGAGAAATTTCGCATGCTGTCCTTGCACCAGATTTATCCTCAGCTGCAACGAGGAAACTGGCTTTGCACAATAGATCTGCAGGATGCGTACTTCCATGTGCCCATTGCACTGAAACACCGGAAGTTCCTGCACTTCCTAGTCGGCACCAATCACTTTCGGTACACTGTACTACCATTTGGTCGGAAGTCTTCACCCAGGACTTTTTCACAATGCATGGCAGTGGTGGCAGCGCACCTGAGAAAGAACAAGGTGTTTGTCTGCCCATACCTGGACGACTGGTTGATCAAAGCCTCCACCTTCCAGGAAGCGCAATTGCATTTCAAAAGGACGGCCGTTCTGTTGAATCAGCTGGGTTTGCACATCAACATGTCCAAGTCTGTTCCGTCTCGTGTACAGTGCCTGCAGTACTTGGGAGCCTCCATCAATACTCTCAGAGCAAGCGTGTCTCCTTCGGAAGAGTGACGCTTATGGATCCTTCGGAAGGCTCAGGCTCTCATGTCCGTTCCATCAACAACAGTGAGGACGGTGTCTTCTCTTCTGGGGTCGATGGCCTCTTGCATCTTCCTCACACCACATGCACGCCTCCACTTGAGACCGCTGCAGAAATGTCTGGAGGATAAATGGGACCAGAAATGTGGGAGCTGGGACGACAGGATCTAACTGTCTCTACACGTTCAACAGTCCCTGAGATGGTGGTGTTCAGCAGAGAATCTCCTCAAGGGGGTTCCGTTCCACAAGAACATTCCCATACAGACTATTGTGACAGATGTGTCTCTCCGCGGCTGGGGAGCGCATTCAGACCATCTACAAATTCAAGGAACGTGGTCCCAGGGGGAATCCACGTATCACATCAATTATCTGGAACTCAGAGCTGTTCATTTGGCGCTGAAAGCCTTTCATCCGTCCTTCCAGACCAACTCCTTGCTTGTGCAGACGGACAATACGACCACAATGTATTACCTCCACAAGCAGGGGGGCTTGAGATCTTGCACACTGTCCCAGGAAGTGTAGGTGATCTGGCACTGGCTGCTAGCCAGAGGACTGACGCTAACGGCTATACATCTACCAGGTTAGCAGAATGCTCAGCAGACGACCTCAGCAGGCTGGTCCAGGAAAACCACGAGTGGGTCCTAAACGACGAGGTGCTAGGAAACATCTTCGAAAGATGGGGCACTCCAGAAATAGATCTGTTCGCCACCGCCGAAAACAGAAAATTCCAAGACTTCGCCTCCAGTTTGTACCAGCCGGGGACTCTGGGGAATGCGCTATGGATTAGCTGGTCGAATAGCTTTCTGTACGCTTTTCCACCCATTCCCCTGATTCCGGCAGTACTCATCAAGCTGTCTCAATCCAGAGCACGAATGATCCTCATTGCTCCGGAGTGGCCTTGACAGTGGTGGTTCACGGATCTGCTCCATCCGTCCGTGAAGTTCGGGGGGCAGATGGTGCACCCCAACCTCTCATCGTTGAGTTTGGCAGCATGGCTCCTGAGATAGTACAATATGGACACTTGAACTTGCCGGACAACTGCATGGAAATACTCAAGGAGGCTAAGAGACCTTCCACAAGGACTTCCCATGCCTATAAGTGGAAAAGGTTCTGCATCTGGTGCACGTCCAAGAACGGTGATCCTACCTCCTGCAAGGAAGATGTCATCCTTCCATACTTCTTGCATTTAGCTGAATCGGGCCTTAATTTCCATTCTATTAAGGTTCACCTCGCTGCATTGACTGCGTATAGGAAATGCCCTTCACAAACATCCTTCTTCCAGAATGCTGTAATTAAAGATTTTTTGGAGGGACTGAAGAAAGTATTTCCCCCAGTTCGGCGTCCTGGCGCCTTCAGGGGAACTGAATGTGGTGCTGTCACGGTTAATGAAGGAGTCTTTGGAACCTATTCATAAGGCTACTCTACAGCATTTATACCGGAAGGCGGCCTTCCTTGTGGCTATAACATCGGCCTGCAGGATGAGTGAGATTCAGGCTCTGTGTTGTCAAGAGCCCTATACAGCAGTGTTTCCCAAACTGTGGTCCGCGGACCCCCAGGGGTCCGTGACACATTCCCAGGGGGTCCGCAGGCAGCAGTTTTAAAAAGCACTTGAATGTATCTTGTGTAATTAGCAGTTTTCAAACAACAATAAACGTGGCAAGATAACACCAGTGATTAATTTACCTGCTGGAGAGAGATGAGAGTTTTGTCCAGTGGCAGCGTTGAATTATCTAATGTAGCACATAGGGTTAATATGCCTACTGCAAAGAACATGTATAATGCATTTTAAAAAACAGAGATTATTTTGGTACTGTGCAGTTCATAAGTGACAATCCTAATCTAGCACAGTGACCTATAAACTGTCATCAAAGAGCTGCTTGCAAACTGCAAGGTACAAGTTAGTGACATGTTTTTCTCAGTTTATCATTATCCTGATACTGCTAAAAAGGTTTATTTGGGTGGAAATACATTTTTATTGTTAAAGTCAATGCTAACCACTGTGTTATGTTCTGAATCCTTAGTTTGTGCTTTTCCAGACCAAGCACTATAAAATGCCTACCAGTATGAATTACGTGAATTCTACATCTTGTAGTCCCTTTATACATAAAGCTTTTATGTTTCGGCTTTTTTGGAAAGCAAACATTGGGCGATCAATGCTCATGGTGCCGGCATTAAGTATCGTCCAGTGTTTGAGAACAGATTTGCGTATCGCGTTGGATACAGGTGAAAAAGTGATATCACAAACCATTCGGTTTTGATCAGCCTTGGGTTTGGGAGTTAAGAGCACTTCTCTTGGACAATACCAAGCCCTTTTGCGCGCATTGCGCAACAAGCGTCTGGGGTATCCTCAGGCTTGTAGTTTTAATGAGAGTACAGATGCCTCACGAAAATAGTCTTGTTTGTGGTAATAATTCCTCCTGATGCACAGAAATTGTGAGTAATGAGAGAGTCTCTCAAGGCCCAAGGATGATTACTGTCATATTTGAGTAGTGTTTCTTTCTGTGGGCTTTCTGTATAAACTGGTGATCGGTTTGCCATTAAAGTGATGGATAGTGAGGTCCAGAAATGCTATGGAAGATATATTGTGTGTGAGGGTGAAAGTAAGGCCTTGACAGTTATTGTTGAGCCAGTGCAGGAACTGGTTAAGACTATTTTCAGTGGAATGCCAAATTAAAAAAATATCATCAATGTAGCATTTCCACAAGGTGATACCTTCATGAAACGGGTTGTGTTGGGTAAGAATTATTGATGTTTCCAAATGGTCCATGAACAGTATGACTAAATTTGGTGCAAAAATGGCCTCCATTGAAGTGCCATTCACTAGCTGGTAAAATTCGTTTTCGAAGGAAAAGAAATTCCTTGTGAGGCATAATTCTAGCAACTGTAATATGAAGATGGTGGTTACATTATGTAGGCGTGGCCTTTGGTCCAGGGTATGCTCAATGATCAGCATTGCTTCTACTTGTGGTATATTAGTGAAGAGAGATTCTACATCTAAGGTGCAGAGAATGTTAATGTCAGTGTTGAAGGGATGGTGCTCAACCAAGTTTATCATTGACATACTGTCTCTGACGTAGCACTCGGTTTTGGGAACAAATTCCTTTATGAAGTAATCCTCATATTGGCCCAATGGCTCTAAGATGGAGCCGCAGTCGGACACTATGGGGCTTCCCGGTGATGTGGTTTCATTTTTGTGGATTTTAGGCAAAGTGTAAATTACGGGAGTACGTGGAGATTTGATATTGAGAAACAGGAATTCTTTTTGACTAAGGAAACCTTGCGCTATAAGTGCCTGCGGTAGTAATTCTGCGTATATTTTGCCACTTGTGAAGTATTCCATAACAACCCATTATTTTCTTCTTTTTCCTTCCTAACTCCAATGTGGTTTCTTTAGTTGTATATAATTGATTCTTCAGGCTGACAGTATCACTGTCCTGATGATGATCCCAGTTATTTTGTGAATGGGATCGAAACGTCGTCGACCTTAAAAAACACAGTGCACACAAAAATTCTATTAATATGTGTTAAAGTTGTTGTTATGTATCATGCTTGTCCTATCATGCACAATTGAGAACAAGAAAACCCTCTCTGTTTCGCCTGACTGTTTTCGTTTCTGTTTTTGTTTTCTATGTAAACTGTCACCTGTCACTCCTTGTCTATTGTTGTGAATTTCAGATACAGGACTGTATCCCACTGGATATTGCGTCTGTCCCTTGACAGCATCTAATAATTCTGATTAAACTGTACTATCCAGCTGGATAGAATATATAGAATTGATTCTGTTCTATATTTATTGCTTGTTTTGATTTTTCCCGCCAACAAGGACCATTGTTTTCCTCAAAACTGTTCTGCGGTCAAGCGCCTGACTGTCAAGATTGCCGGTTACGCGCCGTCGGCTGCGTACCTCAATTCAGATAAAAACTACTAAAATGGCTGACTACCGTGCTGATGCATGCGCGGGAGCCAGCCAGACGAATAAAGAGGCTCCAGTCTCGAATGCTGATGCTTCGCGTTCCAGCATCGAGACCGAGCTGAACAGTTCCGGGTTATCTTACCTTCTCTTCCGGGCCATCGCAACTCCGTCGGATCACCCTTCGTCTCGGCATCTCATACGAGGATCCTGTTTGTGTTCTCCTGCACTCCGGCGCTTGGGTCTTCCATCTTGGTTTCCTCTACAGTCCTGATGTTTGGAGAAGCTCCGTTTTCACCCGCATTCATATCCTGATCACGGGCATGTTATCTTTGTTTTTCCCGGGTCAGTACAGCAATACCAGAACCTAAAAGTAAATAAAAAAACTGAATTACTGTTGTTGCAGTTTCAGCACTATTACATGGTACTCTATAAAGACTATGAAGAGTCTGTATACTTATCTGATTTAGTTCCAGGTCGTGGAGATCGGCTCTTTTTTTTGTATTGCTTTTTGTCCATACCTGCAATTAAGGAAACACTTTTGTTTAAAGCACACCAGGTGGATTACACCACTTAGAGAAGAAAATTCTATGCATTAGCTGTACATATTTAGGTGAGTTGTTTATATTACATTTACAAGTATACGTGTGCATTTCTAAGTAGAATACATCATTTACATGACTATTTTCTCTTTAGATGTTCTTGCCCTATTTCTTCACACCCCAGTGGTCATAATAAACGGAACAAGGGAATCAACCAGGTAGATTCACAAACACATAGAAAGACATGATATAGAAAACAGAGAGACTACACACATACTTACCTTTTCTCTTATTACTCCTTCAACAGACCTCTGCTTTTGATCAACTAATCCTGCTCCAGACTGGGGTGCAGCGCAGAACCTTCTCTCCTCCTTGTTTTCTTTCCCTTCTTCCCCACATTGTTGTTGACACTTTGACTCTGTTGGGTGAGATACACATATTGGGAAGTAGAGGACCTTTCTTCATTTCGTGGCGTTCCTGCAGAAATGTGAGTAAAAGAACGTTAATTGATTACCCTGACACTGCCAAAATTAGATTTTGTGGTCAACGGTTCCTCATTTAAAATGTATAGAAGGACTGCTTACTCTCCAGTTCGTTGACCACTTCGTACAGTGTACCTTTTGTCACGCCGATGGTGCTCCCGGTTAACCGTTTTATTTTGCATTTTTGATTGAGGTTGTAATGCTTCATTGTACTTTGATGTTCAGTTTCTCTCTCTCTATCTTTGTATTGCCGTGATTCTTTACTTACTAGATTGCATGTTTTTTTTCCTGATCTGCGATGTGTCTTCGACACTTGTTAATTGCTAGACTGTGTAGTATTATTATTGAATAATGATGTGTTTTTGGCATTTATTGTTTACATTTTTTGAATAAATGGTGCCACTGTAAAACCTGAATCTGCTAAATTACCATGTGCCCCACCATCTTTGTGACTACAGCGTCCATTTCACCTCTGTCCCACTAACCACGACCAGGTCGACCTGCACTCGAGCTGACCTTTTCCTCGCACCCATGCTAAAATGTTTCAGGAATGTTGAGATGGCAGATGACCTCGCCCGGGGAGTTCCATTCCTGTTCAAACTACACGGCAAGAGGCAGGTGATGTGCCTAAGGCTTAGACTGCCCCATTCCAGCATCAAGCTCCGTGACAAAGGGCAGGTGATCCGTATATCCATCCCGCAAGCTATATGAACTTTCTGCGTTCCTTCTCTGCGAAGGGAGTGTCCACGTCCTATAAAGGATGTTGCGTGCTCCTTGCAATTCGAACAGTCTCCCATTACCTACCTTCAGTGGCTCACAGACACTTTTCCAACTCTAGAGATTCCTGAGTAAGATTAATAAACCTGTGTTTCTTCACTCCCAGTGGTGTGGTCTCCCATTTTTTAATGTACTTGGAGGAAGCTGTGGACTTGGGTGTTTCCTGCACCGCTGGGTGGTCTGCTTCTAAGACCCCCCGGTTATACAATTGGCGCATCAACGTGGGGCTCCATCAGAGACTCGTGGTCTCAGCTTGACGAACCGGAGAGGAAAGGAAGATCGGTAACTGAGGAGTGCACCTGCGGAAAAGCAGACTGGAGTCTCCGCAGCCAACATTGCCTGGATATTCTTCCCTCGAAGGTGTTCTTGACTATAATGGCCCTAGTCCTGACTGGAATCCCTTCTGGTCTGTCTTGCCTGTCTGGAAAATAAGGAGGAGAACCACCCGGGAGCGGAGAAACACATTGGGTAGTCTGGTAGGGTCGCTTTAAACGACATAAAAATAATTCTTATTTACTGATTCAGTTATGCATGCATGTGTCTGTTTTTCTCTTTTATGGTTTCTGATTTGATCTTTGCAAAGACCGAAGGACAGGTAATGTGTTCCTGATTGGGAACTGTCTGGTTTCTGAGAAAAATATTATTTAAGTACAGTGAACATGCCTGTTTTTAGTAAGTTTTGTAAACTCTGTTGTTGTTGCTTGAACAGTCAGGATGAGTTAGAAGAAAGTCAGCCTGCCCCTCCAGAGGGGACCCCTAATAAAGAGATGTACATCAAATATGGTATTTCCGGTACAATTTATACTAAATTATGGCGGAAATACAGAAAAAATAATGCTGAGTTACAATGGCCAGAATTCGGTTCTTTTGAGGTACCTAAACTTACATATTTGGAAGAGCAGTTGCATAGACGGAAGGTGCAAACGAGTATGTTTGATTCCTTTGGTCTATGGCGGAAAGAAATTAATGAAAGAAAGAGAAGAGCTCAAGCTAGAGAGAATAAGACACTCAGAAAAACTGCTGAACAGGAAATGGCAGCCCTTAGAGGGCGAGAATTAGAGAGAAATATAGAAGGATGTGATAGGGAACACTGACTCAACAGGACAGTACCCCTTACTGCCCCCAAAATTGACGAAGATGATGCTATGTTGCTTTTTAGACCTCCCGCTTATCATGAGACACAGCAATTGAAACAGCCGCAGCTAGCACCTTCCCAGAACACTCCCATTTCTGATGCCCCAACCCCACAGGCTCAGGTGGAGGTACCTGACCCAGAGACTGAAATCCTTGCCCCTGTAGTTATTCCTAAAATTGTTAAGAAATATGACAGAAAGGTATTCCGAAAGGAGATTAGAGATTCAAACAGCAGTTATGATTCTGACCCGGGCGAGTATAAAAGGTCACATTCTCCTAAACTCAGGGACGAGGAAAAGGAAAAAATAGGTTGCATAGCTTACAAACTAATTACAGACTGTGTCTCCCCTTCAGACATCCACCCCACAACAGAGGGCCAGGTACATTTGACAAGAAAGAGCTATTTTTTTTAGAAAGAATGGCTGACCACCTTATGGCCAAACAGGAGGACCAAAGGGTGGAAGTACCGCTTGATTTCCGGAAAATATATAGGCGCTTGCACGACGGTGAATCTACAGAAAATCACAGAGATGCATTACTAGCAATGATTAAAAATACTCTGCATTCCAATAGTCAGACAGAGAGTATTGTTCAGATGCCAGTCAGAGAGGCTGCCCCCATCTATGTCCCTCAGCGGGGTATTGGAACAGTCCTGAATAACCCAGATGACCCAAATGCCTGTTCCAGATTAATGTTTAGCTTTCTATATACTCCTTGGACAAAGGCTGAGATGTTACAGTTACGAAAAGATATACCTGACATCAGAAAGAATCCTACGGGATTCTATGAGAGTGTCCAGCAGATACTAAACACTTATACCTTGACCCTAATTGACATCACTCAATTTTTTGGCCTTATATTGCCAGCTGAGCTTTGGAAACCGCTCAGATATGTTAACGATCAGGTAGCTTTCCATGATACATGGGAAGACCTGGAAACAAGGGAAAAAGAGAGAAAACCTGGTGAAAAGCCACATGAAAATATATCAGCACTGCCGAAAAGAATGTTAGCCAAACTAAAAACTATCGCTCCAGAAAGAAAGGTAGATTGGACCCTTCTCAATGCTTACAAGCAGAATGCTGATTAATCAGTCTCTGATTATTTTACTAGACTAGAAAAGGCATATACTGATTTCAGTGGTCAGGATGTCGCGACTGAAACTGGACGCCACCTGCTTATTCAGACTTTTGTTAAAGGGCTCTTACCAGCAGTGGGGAACAGGCTTATGGCCAGTGAAAGTAGCTGGCCAGCGGCAACGCCCGCCACTATATTGACAATGGCACAATATTACGAGGCTCAGTACAAAAACTCAGAAGAAGAAAAGGAGATTAAAAAGAAGAAATTAAAAGAACAAGTGTTGCTTAGCCAGTTAGACATCTGTAATCGCCCTCGCGACACAAATAATGTCCGTCAGCAAAATGCCAGGTTCACCCCGAAAACACAAAACACTCCAGTACAGAACCAGCAATCATATCGATCTGGTCCCCAGTCTACTGATATTTGTGCCTATTGCAAGAAACCGGGACATTGGAAGAAGGATTGCCCAATATTAGCTGATAACATTGCCACAGGCAAAACGCAACAGTGACACTTCAACACCCCCTCCCGTCCCCAATATCAATATAGAGGCAACAGGTTTGATAATAATTCAGAACGCCAGGCTACCCTTCAGGATTATGCCAAAGAAGATAATGAGATGAGCCCAGTATATTGGTCAGCCTAGGGAGGTCAAGGATGGGGGAAGGAACCAGTGGAGGTACATGTAGATCAACAAGGACCCTATGTTACAGCATCGGTGGCTGGCGCTAAAGGATGTTTTCTTGTGGATACAGTAGCATCCTGCAGCACCTTGACCACCCCACTGATTCCAAGGGCTCCTCCATCCGCCAAAATAATTACATCGACTGGGTTCGATGGTAAGCTCTCTGTGAACCCCCTTTCCAACCTACGCCATTCTCTATCAACGGTGCTGACACTTCTGCAACATTCTTGCTATCACCACATTGTCCTGAGAATCTCATGGGATTGGATCTGTTAAAACATTACTGTGCCACTATCAGATGTTTCCCAGATAATGTTAGAGTCATTCTGTATGACAATGTTTCCCCGTGCCAACTGTCTGTACAGCTACTCCAACTTCCCGACATTCAGGAAGATTTAGCTACCATACCAAACACCTTATGGGCAACTTCTGATACTGATGTTGGTACTATCCAGATGCCACCAGTTCACATCACTGTCAGGGAAGGTGCACCCTTGCCTAGATTACCACAGTATAAAATATCTAAAGAGGGAGAGCTCGCACTACAAAAAATTGTAACAGACCTCATTCAGGCTGGCGTGGTGGAACAGGTTCCTTTCAACGTCTGCAACAGCCCTATTTTGCCGGTATTAAAATGATCGGCTACACACCAAAAAGTGTACAGATTTGTGATTGACTTGCAGGCCATTAATAAGATAGTAAATGTGTGTGTAAATGTGTTTGTATTTGTATAGCGCACTTCTACCCAGAGGTCTTGTAGCGCTGTATTCATACCGCTGTGGAACCCATCCTGGCTTTCCTGTGAAATGTCCACTCCTGGGCACCCCCAAGTGAAGCCAGGCATCCAAGCGCTGCTGGGGCCGTTGTGGAGATTAAGCAAGCTATTGCCCAGAGTCACAGAGTGGGACCCATGATTAGACTAGGCACCGAGGCGGGAATTATCAGGTCCGGGGAAATTGAGTCCAAGAACCGCCGAGGCGGGAATTGAACCCAGTTTCCGGTAGTTTCAGACATAACTACTATCCTCACCATGATTCCACCTACAGCTAAAGCCTTTACAGTAATCGGTTTGAAAAACGCATTCTGTAGTAGGGGATCTCTGTGTATAGTCATAATCTAGTGAATAGTCTCGCCCATGTGCGTGAACCCCGGAGCAATCAAAAATAATCTCTTAAGGTGTCGAAAAATGCAGAACTGCACAGACACCTAAGAGAGAATTTAAAGACAGATAATGCAGCCTATATCCACAGGCTACACTGTCCAGTCCTTCAACTAGAAATTCCACCAAAAATCCACAAACAGCAAAGCCTGTCCAGATTTCCCTTGCTTTAACAGCAAAACCCCTCTGGAATGATAGAGAGGAAGACATGGACAGACAAGCCCCATAGGCTGCCATTATGTGGCTCAAACAGGATACTGTGCCTTTAAGAGAACCTTCCAGAACTTCACAGTGTATGTACAGTGTATATGAGGTCCAAATACATTTTTACAAATCAAACTTACTGTAGTACACCATACAATACCTCTTCAGTGAGTCTTTGGTCATGTGAGCTCTATTTTTGCTTCCCATATAAACTTTTATCTGTGATAAGGCCCTCTCAACATGGATGGATGCACAGATATTTTAGAGGAAGGAGCCTGGGCTGCAAACCATCGAACAAGGGCTGCAGCAGGCTGTGGCCGGATCATGACTGAGCTCAGAATAGGGCACATGAGAAGGTGAGGGGTTGACCCACAGCAGAGGCAAGGGAGAGGCCCTCAATGCACCATAAGGCCACCCCACTCTAGCGAAAGCCGCTCTGCATGTTTATCAAATGTATTTGCTCCTGTATTCTCGATTCACCTCTTGATTGCAGTAACATTATTACTGGATGGGGCCTTCCCCCCAAAGTTAATGCCCAACTATAGATTAGAGCCTCAGTAGGGTCTGCCTACAGCAGGCCTCTCATCCAACTCTGCGGTCATGCACAACAAAGTAGCCACTTACTCGATCAACCAGAAAGCACCTTGGGGCCTCTACAAGTGGTAGGAGAGCACTATGGCATCAAGATTGCAGTGACATGCCGAATTTGTAAGAGCAATACCAGCATGTGTCCCTTATTGTTCAGTGGAAATTGCCATTTTGTGCTCACTTTTTGACTGCATCAACCTTGCAGAGCTACTACCAGTTTGGTGAGATCAGTCTAGTGCTACCTGACACTGTATACCAGTCCCGGGCAGCTCAGACAGGGCAGCAAACAAAAACACCAATCAACACCATAAGCCTAATGGTGCTAACAGAGTACCTACACCACACAAAGCTTGCTCGGATTACTAGTCTGTCTACTTTTCTGACACATTCCAGCTGAAGACGGCTTCGCCAAGGTAAGGCCCGAGGGCAGGCCAAGTGTCAACGTGCTTTGCAGAGAGACATTATATGGCCTCTCCATGACTGGGTTGGTAAGATCACAGTCTAGTACCACTTGACTTAGAATCCCTCTTCCTCATAAAGCTGAGACAGAAGTGCAGTCAGCATACAAAACACCCAACCTATGCACAGGCCCATAAGTGAGGCACTAGCCCACAAGCAGCTATCTTGTTCATACATCTAGTCTTCTGGCTTTTCCATTGCCGGCCAGAGAGGCGGTTTGTTTCAGCAATGGGCCCAAATAAAGGCTAGCCAAGGAAGAGGGTTGATAACTATCCGACCATAGTTGCTGGGGGCGTGAACGAGCTAAAGATAGATAATACATTCAGAGTTGTTTAGTGCAAGGGACCCAAAATAGATGTGAGGCACTGTGCTAACAGATACAAAGTGCAACAGGTGCAAGGTACAGCATTAACAGATATAAGGCACAGTGCCAACAGATAACAGCATATGAAATGTGCATTCCTAACAAATACAAGTGCTCATTACGGCACATTTGTTGATACCAGATGATGGAGTGGTTTGACATCTGGAGCAGCCACCATATCCTCTCAAGGAGCAGGTCAAGTACTGCCAATTCTGAGACACCTTACCTCTCTGCGGTCATGGCGTTGAATGCTGGGGATGGGCAGCCTCACTCAGGCACTTTTTTAATGCGGCTTTGTGAGAACCACTTGAGGGGGATTCTGAAATGCTACTTTGGGCCAGAAAGTGGCACGTGCTCTTTCGAGAAACTAGCCCACGTTGCTTATTATCAGCTCACCTACGGAGTCTACCTTCTTCTCCTCTCCTATTTCGACAGCTTGGTGGAGAT
Organism: Lissotriton helveticus; assembly: GCF_964261635.1. Lineage (NCBI taxonomy): Eukaryota > Metazoa > Chordata > Amphibia > Caudata > Salamandridae > Lissotriton > Lissotriton helveticus. The sequence goes on along the minus strand of NC_136057.1, from coordinate 1,469,684,396 downwards.
TGTTGCCTTCAGTATTTATCAAGTACAGGTAAAAAGAGAGGTAGATGTGTGGGGGCGAGGGCTGAGGCATTTCTTCCTAAGTGATGCTGGGCAGCAATTGGCTGTTCACTTTAACATTGTTAAAAGGCATAGACCCACCTCTTTGTTAAAGGAAGAGGGGAGGTTTGTGCTCCCTCCGACCCCCAACACCATCCAAAGGGATAGCATAGGGGTAGAATTTTAAAACCAAACATTGTAAGTAAAGGCAAATTGCGCCTGTGACTTGACAGCTACCTGCTCCATAATGCCCTGCATATAAACAATAAAGCAACCCTTTTGTGACTTTCCCTATATTCAAATGTACCCTTTTTATGTGCCCCCTATATAGAATGTGCCGCTTTTGTGGTTTTCTCTTGAGCTATAAAGCAGCTCGTTTTGCGCTGTACTTGCGTGTTATATAGCTCTTCTTTTGGGGTTCCAGCATATTGTTCAGCACTCCTATTTTGAGCTGCCCATATTTCACAACTAACCCTTCACTGGTTTCTTGCGTGTATATTGTAAGGTACCCCTTTTTGTAATGTCCCTCGATGCTGCAATGCTCCCTTAGTAAATAGTTAATATATTGTACTGCACCCCTATCTTTTGACTTGCTTTTATATTCTTTTTAAAAAAAAATAGGGATTTGCTTCTCTGCTGTGTTTGCACTTTCTAATATGTCCCCTGTTTGCGTGTATACTCTAAGGACAATGCGGCTACCTGTATGGTGTTTGATGTGGCCTGAGGCTGCCTCCAGGTGCTATAGAATGTACTGATGTCACCTTAAATGTACCCAAAGTTCTGCCTGCGCATGTTATTAATATTTCCTAATCTCTGTTCTTATTCACGCGGCATTAACAGGAGAGGTTTATAGTGAAATACATTTTTATGAGTGGCAGGGGGAAAAGACATGCAAAGAAAGTTGAAATGTAGTGTAGTTCCTATCATCCCAATAGGCTCTGCGCATTGGAATAATACCTACAGCAGTAAAGGCCTAGGCCAGACGTTAACTAGGTCTACTACTGTCGATACTAGACTTAAAGTTTTGGGTTTGCCAGCTTAGCTCAGAGTTCACTAGAAACTTTCTCGAATGTTCAAGGAGGACTTAACTTCCCTGATTAGACAAGAAGGGATTTAGTTTCTGACAACCATAGAACATGACAACTTTGCTCTCCCCTAATCAAGAGTAAATCTCGAGAGTCGTGTGAACAAAAGGCAATTTATTTTACTCAGTCAGTACGTGCATTCTTAGTCTCATCAGAATGTAGAGAAAAGGAAGAGACGGGCGTGTTCAATAAAAAGGTGTTATTTATTGATCAGTCTCTTTTCTCATACAAGAGAAATGGATCGATATTATTGCAATACTTATAGCTAAGTAAAGTGCATACATTAAAAGCAATAGTATAAAATAATACTGTAAAAACATTGATATGGTTTCTAAGCCATAAGATGTTTTAAAATGAATAAAATATATTACATACACATATACATTTGACTAAACGTGCTAAACTGGTGTTTCTAGATACGCCTACCCCGTGTACCTGACCTAAGCCTAATACGTGGGCGGGAATAGAAAGTTACAGTTTAAGTTAAGTTTGTTTTTGCCAAGTGAATAACTAAAGAATTCTCTGTGAGGGGTTATTCAGTTCTGTACCTGGAAGTTAGGATGAATGAGGAATGGTATCTCTTTCTCTGGTCTCGATATTCCAGGCTGTCTGCGAGGGCTACCCAGAAACGCCGGTGCTGGATTCTCGGCAGGAGAAAGCAGCGCGTCTCTCAGCGCGTCAGGAAGGCGGGGCTGCTGCCAGCGGGGTCTGCTCTGCTCTTGGCTTCGGCAAGTATGGCTGCTCCGTCTCGTCACCACGCGTGTGTTTGCATAGGGCAAGATCGGTAATATTTATACCTTTAAGGTGCCGAGATTGACGTAAGGATGGACATAGATACGTCAATAAGGATGTCATACGACTTGCTCGTTAGCACATTCTTTTACTGAAGTTCTCGGTGAAATCAAAACAATGGCCGCAGGGTTTTGCCCAGGTTGTCATAGGTTTGATTTGTTATGAGAACTCCGTATGCCTTATCAGGGGCTGGAGGAATATCGCTTGTCTAATTAGATCGCAAGCGTTATGACCTAATCAGATAACACGTTCCTGTGCCGTAGTGTGACTGCGTCAGATAACGGTATCTGCATCATGGGGGTTTTCTGCCTCATGGGCTGACTGCTAGTTAACTTGTTGGTTTGTTTAACTAGAATAGGGTCAGGAATAGGGGGATCGATTCAGAACCTATAGGAATACATGACACCCACTCCACGCTAACTATGGACATATTTACTAATCTAGGCATAGTATAACATAGTACAACATACTATAGAGTAGTGTGTATACCTTACCACCCCAAAATACATAAATGCATTTTGAAATTCTTCAAATATACGGAAAATTTGCAGACATATATATTGTATGCACTCAAGCTATGGAATAATGCTAAAGTAATCACGCATTTGTATACATTATTGCTTATTTGGTATATGAGAATTACACATGAAATGGTTTCTTAAATACAGAAAAAAGTTTCGAGACCATTCCATCACAGAATAAAATATTTGTGAACATACCAGCGGGCAGCTAAAGTCTATAAAGTATCTAAAAATAGAAATCTTAGTTCTTTAGGAATAGTTTCTTACTTTAAGCAGAAGATAAGTGTCCCGAAAAACCGAAAAAATTAATTGGGGCTTCTGAAAGAGTTGCTGTCCGTGAACTGGAGTGAAAAATAGTTCATGTGACTTTATTATTTAAAGTTGAAGGCCGAATTCAGGGAACGCCGTGTGCGAGCTTGCTCAAAAGTCTCTATTTCTGTTCGGGTGAGAACATCATATCATTTAGGCTTTCGAAAAAACTGTCAACAGCTTCCTGGGAAAGTTCTACTAACTCGGAAATAGGTGTAATCATGCATTCTTGTGCATGATTGTCTCCATTGACATTCTGATTCGCATTGCTGACAGAAGGTCGTACCTGTTCGATGCTGCTTTCATCTTGAACTTCACTACCCATCAATCGCAGTGGTGAAGCTTCCACGAATGCCGTCATCAGGATTGGTAGCCTTTGAGGGCAGCACAAAGCATGAACCTTGATCGGGCTCAACAATGTTTCTGCATCCATTGGCGCATCCGATTGTAGCGTCAGACATGTGTCTAACACGCATTCTTCTCCGCATAGCAGACACCTCAATACAGGTAAAACACATCTTTGCCACATTGGTCGAAATGATAGAAACCAAGTCATGTTCAGGTCTCTAAGCCGGGAGAGTCCCAGGATTTTTGATATCCGGTCCCGGTATCCAATGGCTAGGATTGTTTCTTCTCTTGTCGCCAGAGTTTTGTCTGTGACATGGGTTGCCATAACGAAAAATAAGGACTAAGAATAGGATTCCTGCAATTAGTCCCAAGATCAGGGGAAGTCCGCCAAAAATCGAATGGACGAAATCTGGAAAAATACCCAGTATGGCTTTGAATGGTGTTAATGCCATTGAAAATACTGTCTTAAATACCTTTGAGACCCCATTGGTATCAGAAATATTTAAGATTTCATTCAGGATTTCCGCGAAATGTACGGGGGAATTAGTTGATAATAATGTATGTATCTCTGCAGTCGTCCTTGCGACTTGTAGATCATACGTTTCTTTTGATGACGAGAGCCTGGTAGGCGTCTGAAGAAGCACTGTTTTCATTCTGCTTAAAGTATCTATTCGAATAGAAGTAATTTTCAAATCGGGCCATGCCCTTGCCTCCCTGTCTGGGAAGGAGCTAGGGAACAACGAGCGTCCACAGCACTTGACCTTCGCAGTGGTAGTTACTAGATAAGGAGTCCCGGGCATAAGACTACAACATCTGCGGTCTACAATTAGAATGTAACTCCCATTATAGAGTCTTTGAAAGAATGGTTCTATTTCTGTTGCAGGTGCGCCTTGCTGGTGACATGAAAGGTTGTATGAATTCCCTTCACAGGCTCCATGCAAACTAATTCCGTTACACAGAAGTGTGCCACTTAGTGACATCGCACAATTGTTGCCACTAAGAAACACTTTCTGTCCTTTATTACTGACACATGCATCTGAATAGGGCAGGTTCCATGTTGTTTTAAGGTACCCCTTTCCCAATTTCTCGTACATGCCAGCCTGTATATATTTTTGGCAGTATTGAAACCTGAAGGTTGAGATTGGAATATTTATTATCCCATGTATTATCCATTCACTGACAGGTCGTTCTGACATTGTCACTGGTAATCTTTCGAGTTTTTCAATGCTCAAGATTGTATAATCAGCACCCTTTTGTGCCATACTGATTTGTCTATCAGTAAGGTTAAAGATTTGGAATAATGACGTTGTGTTGATTAGACGCCAAGGCACATAGCCTGAACGCAGATTTTGTAACGTCCAGCCAAGCTGTACAATAGAACGCAATTGTGACTGACCGTGTTGTAATAACAGTAAGTCTTGCGATAATATATCGATTGCTGAAGACACAATGCTGTCCAAAGAAAAAATTCTGGAGGACAGAGTCATTAACCCATTGTCCACTACAGAAAGTGATTTTTCCAAATTAATACGGTCAATTTCCCGTATTCTCTCTGCTGTTTCAATTTGAGTAACCTTCCAGGCCTCATTGTATGCTGCATATACAGAGGCTGCTATGAAACGCTTTTGACGCTGTTTGCGTGGTCCCATAGTGAAATCACGCAAGTCAGCACCATCAGTAAGTAAAGTTAGGTGTTGCTTAATTTCTGCCAGTGTGGAAGTTTGTAGCCATTGAAGGCATAATTTGCCCACACTGTAGGTGGTTATTATCCCTGGGTGATGTCTTTGAGGATATCTAGGGTCTGGCCTGGTCATTTTGAACCCCTGCGTTTTGTTCAGGAATCTGTCTTGACAGTTATTAGTATCTGTGGGCCAGATCAACCACTGTTTCCAATCAGGATGTGTTCTGTTTTGGTTTAATATATGGTTTACGTCTATCTCTTCATCTGTATCAGAGTTATTGCTAAACATTGTTGGCTTTGGAATAGACGGTTTATTTAAATCTTTGATTTTGGCTAAGCCAAGACAGGTGGTCTGTTGAACAGTGTCATTTAAAAATATCATTTGTTCTGGGATCATGCAGGCTCTAAACAAAGCTTCTATACCCTGTACTTGCCAATCTTTTGTACCCCAAACACTTTTCAATTCAACATTTTTGTCCCAATAATCAAATCCAAAGGTATTCATTTTTTCAAAGAATGAGTCTGAATATAACAATTTTGTGTTGGTTATCATGGTCTTGGTCCCTGTCTTATTTGATAATTTAAAATAAAATGCTTCAGCATTACTTGTGTTAAAACCTGAAAAATATGAATATTTGTCGTAAACGGTTCTTGAGCTCCCTTTTGGAGGTGTTGCACAATGTTCCCATTGATTATATTTTAAAACATTTCTAGGTTGTGCAGATCTATGTAAAAAATGGTTACCATAGTGGTTATAACAGTACATACTATCATAATTTGTAGAACCCTGCAAATAATCATGTTTGGTAAATTTAGCAGACATTACTAAATCAGACATCATATTATTAATGCTTTCGAAGTCCCAATCATCAGCAAATGAGTTTGGTTTTACAAAGTCACTCAAGGAGATCTTAATTTGGTGTGGATATTTCAGGATCTCGACCGGACCATAAATTTCATAGTCAGTGTTGTCCCAGGCTACCCCACCAGGTATCGGATTGGCTGTGAAGTTGGCTGAAGAAAGTTCTCTTTTCTCGACGTGTGAAGATGTGTGTGGTTTGAGGATCAAGTTGATTTTCTGACTTGCTGTGTCCATTTTTGCATATTTGCCCTCAATAAAGCGTCCCAATGTTAGTATCATGATGAGCCAAAGTATGAGGATAAATGCACCAAAACCCACCCAAAATTCAATCCATGGAGAAATCAGATATGTTTCTTTCAGTTGTTTCAAAAGTTCTTTGGCTTTATCTTTAAAGGTTTTTGATGATGGCTGTGTCTTTGATTCACTGAAGCCTTCAGAGGAATCATCGAAGTTTATGAAGTAGCCAGATGCTGTTCTGTCAATTGTTCCAATTGCTTCAGGATTACTGTTTCTTGCATTTTCACTTGGTACTTCATTATAGATTGGTGTGTCTCTGCTAAATGTTTTTATTTGGGTTTTCAGAGGTCTGAGTTCTATTGCATTGTTGCATAGTCCTTGTTGTTCTTCTGTAGGCGTTTCGAATGTGATGAGCCTCTTCGTTAGGACCTCTGTACTGGTAGCAAACCTTGGTGTTCTGCTACTTATTGGGAGTCCACTTGGCCTACTGTTTGTTATCGGCCACATGTTGTGGTTTTACCAGGTCGATGGATACAACTCGGTTCTCCTTTTTACCAGCAAGTGGCGGTAGTACAACTGATCTTGTCCCGTTGACAGACAAGACAGGAACTGCTTTTCTGTAAGAAGGCCCAAATTCCTTCTTTACCGCGATCTTCTCCCTGACTAGATCCCCGACTTTAGGAATCCAGACAGGTCTTGCTGGGACAGGTGGTGGTTCTTCAGTGGTTGTTGGCTGTTGTTTCAACTTTATGTTGCTCAGGTCTTTTCTTGTTTTGTTTAAGTCCTGCAAAATAGCCAAACGGTCTTTGATATCAAAGCTTTTTTCTTTCACCACTGAAGTCTGACTGTCAAGGTCAGAGATAATCATCCTAGTTCCGAATAATAATTCGTACGGACTGAATCCCTTCAGAGAATTTCTTGGCAAGTTATTGAGACTACGTTGGACACTTATTAGATGTTTGACCCACCCAGCTCCCGTACCTAATACCTTTGCCGTTATAGATTGCTTTATGTCACGGTTTTTTCTTTCAACAATTCCGTTCCCCTCAGGGTGAAATGGACAAGAGTACCGCAAATTCACGCCCATTCCGACCATGGCCTCCTTATAAGCTCTAGAGCTAAAAGCAGGACCATTGTCCGAATGCAGCATGCCAATTGCGTATGTGCCGATAAAGACTCGCAAATCTTTTATAACAGTTCTGGCGTCAGCCGTTCGCTGGGGCCACATCCATATGAATCTCGTGCATGAATCCACTGCGACCAAGATATATTTATAGTTACCATCCCTTTGTAAGGGACCGCAGTGGTCTAGATAAACACATGCTAATGGTTTATCCGAGATTAGAAGGGGCGTCTGAGCTGGACGTCTCACCGTTGATACTTTCATTCTTTGACATATTTCACATTCTAGAACATAGTTCCTTGTTTGTCTTCTCATTTGTGGCCACCAGTATCTCTGTTTTAATAATGATACTGTGGCTGAGACGCCAGCATGTATAGAAGCAAGCCCTTCGTGTGCCGCTATTATTAGTCCTAACCTATGTTCCATGTTTGGAATTGCCCTATCCCCCACTCCAGGGATTCGAGCAAAAGGAACATTGTTTGCATCAGTTATGTATGAGTATTTTACTGGAAAGCCTTTAGGGAGTGGTTCTATCGAATCCTTTTCTGAAGCGCTGACAGCTTGTAATATTTCGCTGTCTATTTTTGTTTTTGACCGGGTGACGGCAGCTACGGAAGCCGTTTGCACAGCTGCCTTCGCGGCCTCATCAGCCAATGAATTCCCTGCAACGTGAACGCCATCACGTTGATGACTCAGCGTATGTATCACGTGAGTCTTTGGTAGTTCTTTTTGTAATAGAACTACTTGTTCCCAGAGCATTTTATGCTTGATTGTGCCACCTTTCGCATCCTTGAAGCCATTCTGAAGCCAGATCTGCAAGTATTCATTATGAGACTGAACGCAATAATACGAATCGCACACTATGAGTGTGGGGAATTCTCGATCGGTATTTTCAAGCGCCATCTTAAACGCCAGTAGTTCAGCTCGCTGAGCTGTACAATCTCCTAGAGATTGTGTTTTAGTGAGGGTTGGTTTAAATTTTCCTTCGTGCCAGCGACCTTTGACAATCGCGCACGCCGCACTGTAAGCTTGTTTACCCCCTACTGCGGGTTGTGCTGATCCGTCTGTATATATTATACAGCCGTATTGTTCTAGAGGCAGAATTTCGGTCGGCAGAGGACATTCAAATTCATATTGGAGAAATTCTTGTGTTTTTAAGTTGGGATCAAATTCGTATGCTACGTCTGTTGCAGCAAGAGAGTTAGCCCATTGTATCCATCTTGGATGGAGTGCTTTAGCATTCGGAATGCTTGCTTTTGTTACAGCCTCTAAGGCTGGTATCGGTGTCACGATTATTATTCGTTTACCTTGTGCCAGGGCTCGTTCTTTTGCTATAGCTGTTTGTGTTGCAGTTAGAATTTTTTCCGTAGGGCTAAATTTCATTTCAGCCTTAGTGTACAAGTGTGATTTGAATGCAATTGGTACCTTTTCTCCCTCATTAGAGGTCAGGTATGTGAATCCGCATCTTCCTGGGATGACTCGAATCACAAGATTGCGTGTGTTATCACGTGTTTCTAATTTTGTTTTAATTAGCATGTCTGTTTGTAGGGATCTCAAAATTTCTGTGTGTATTTGAGTCCAATTGGATCTTTTAAAATCTGGTTTTATCAGATCATAAAGGGGTTTGACCCTTTCTGCGTAATTTGCAATGTATGTTCTTCCGAAATTTAGGAAGCCTAGAATCGACTGTAGGTTTTTTAGTGTTCTAGGTGCTTGGATTACGGCACATTTCTCTAGGAAATTGTCAGCCAGGCTTTTGCCTTCACTTGATAACTCATATCCTAAGAATAGGACTGTCAGATGGGCAATTCTGGATTTTTTAAAGTTGAATTTGTAACCCTCTGCTGCGAACCCAAGTATTATGGTGTTCACTCTCTTCAAGTGAGTCTCCAAGTCATCATCTGTTAAGTAAATGTCATCGACATAAGATAATGCTTCATCATCATATAGTTGTAGTAATTCTGTTACTCTCGCTGAGAATACCCCCGGGCTGTTCTTGTACCCCTGGGCTAACCGACAGAATTGTTTTTGAGTGCCATTTATTGAGAATGCAGTTAAATATCTGCTCTCTGGTGCTATGTTTTGACAAAAGAATCCATTAGAGATGTCCAAGGTTGTTTTGTATTTTTTGCGCACTATGTTATTCATTAGTGCAGCACTGTGTGAGTTTTGCACTGCAAAAGTTTTGCAACATGTGTTAAGGTGTCGGTAATCCAAAACTAGACGATATGAATTGTCTGGTTTGGAGACCGGAAACAAAGGGTTGTTCATTTGTGAGGTGCAAGTTTCAATCACCCCCTGGTATTCTAGCTGATCTAGTATTTCATTTACCTGTTTTTTAGCTTCTTGCTTAATTGGGTACTGCCTTTGTGCAGTTGGTTGTGATTTTAACTGGATTTTGTGAGGAGGAGAGTCCTCATCCCATCCTACATGATTTTTATATAAGGCAGGAGCTAGAGCCACTGCCCACTTTCTAGCAAGTGTGTATTTTTTATGAATTGGAATTTGATTTGAGAAGGCAGGCATAATTACTTCTTCGCCATGAGGGCACTCCCTGACAAACTCTGGTGGCCAGTCTTTTTCAGCTAGAAGGATGTCATAGCCCTTGGAGAGATTATCCCAAAATAGTCCCCTTATTTTCCTAGTCTTATCCCACTCTATACGCAATGTTATTTCGTATATTTTGTGAGGTTTGCTAACTCTGGTGTCCGCAGTTTCCACTTGAAGATATTCATTCGTGTCCACTGTCTCCAGATGATTCATAAGGACTTTGCGAGCTATGCTCACTTCTGCTGCGCTGTCTAGCATTGTCTGAGCCCACTCTCCGTTTTTCAGTTGTGTCCTCAGTATTCTCGCCATTGTTAACTACCTTGATACTGGCTACCTTCTTTTTTGGAAATTGTAATTTCTTTTTTAGCTGAGCAGGTTCCTTGTCTTTGGACTTGGTGTGCTCTTCTCTTTGTTCTGATCGTCCTCTTCTTTCCGATTTCTGCGAGGAAGTCTGAAAAGATTGAGAGGGACGTGTATCAATGTCTTGATATCTATCAGGCTTTTTTATATTATCCCTATTTCTAAGGTTATATCTTTTCCCAGAGGGGTCACTCTGGGGTGACCTGTGTCTTTGGTTCGGAGATTTCTCTCTTCGCCTAGGAGACCTTCCTCTGGACTGGAATTTCTTTTCTTTAGGATTGGATTGTTTGTTTCCATCCCAGTTCTTTTTTGGTGAATTATTATTAAAAAATATTTTTTCTGGACTTTCATTCAGTTGTGGTTTTACTGGTATTCCACCTAAACTATCTCTACCTAGTTCCTCATAGGATTTTTCTATGATTCTGGCAATTTCAGCTGGTTGGTCTGCTATATCTGTCTCTTTTAACCTCTGGCGGATCGCCACGTTTGCTGCTTCTCCCTTTATGTTGGCTAATAATATAGCCGAGACCTGCTTGAAGTCTTTTAGTAATTTCATACCAAGAGTTAAAGCGGGTTCAGGTCCATATTCATCTTGAATTTGTTTTAGCACATCTGGTATTACCGAAATGGATGGAACACCGTGCGTTTTTGTGTAGATGGAAGCAAAGACTGTACCCCAAGTGTCACAGTCCTCAATGTGTGGTGCGATTCCCATTGGAAGGCAGATAGTCAGAATCCTGTGCTTTTCTAGCGGGGTGGTGTCAGGAAACACCGCCTCTATTTGGGTGATTTTTTGCGCTAGCCAGAATGGTATTTGTTCCCGTTTAGCCGGTACTTTACCTAGGCAGGATTGGATGTTCTGTGGTGTAATTTTATTTGTGTTCCCCTGGTGAGGGGTCAGCTGTGGAAGTTTAATCGCTGGCTGAATTGTTAATGTCCGCATCACATACTGAACTAATTGTCTATGAATTTTTATTAATTGTTTTAGCTGTGTTAACAGCTCTGCTGCAGACATCCCATTGATGTCTGGATGTGGTGTGTATCCGGCTAGGACCGGCCACGTTGCTCCTGGTCTACCTAAAGGACCGAGCCTGGTGATGTGATTGTTATGTTTTAGCGCGCCATCAAATAAGAGAAAATGCTCTTGAAATTTGAGTGGTACTTCCACCTCCTCGAAAGGAGTGTACTCATTAGGAGGTTCCTCTATTTTGTAATAGTGGAAGTACTTTGTTACAGCATTTGCTGCTGGAAAATGTATCCATGAATAGTATACCTCTGTCTGCCGATATTCGTGTGCCTCAATTACGAATATGACTGTGCCACCTCTAGGTGTCAGTCCATTTTCTATAAGTTTCAGGGTTATAGATCTCCTTTTGATGACCGGGATGAGTATTATATCCCCGTCCGCATCTAGTGCTGCAGCATCAGCCGCTGCGAGTTCAGCTGCTAATCTAACTGCCTCTCTTTCTTCTTCATTGTCTGACATTTTACTGTCCTGAAGGTTATTTCTTTTGTTTGCAGATCAGGTTTCTTATGGAAACAAAGATTAGCTGCACAATATTTTGGAACAGTGTATCCTTCAACGTTGACTTGTACCAAGAACCATACATAGGAGTTCCCTCCTGCGAGGTCTGGCGGATATAACCTTTCACCCACTCCAGACGTCTTTGGAGTATTTGGGAAAAGGGGTCTGAGTGAGAAAGCACGACTGAGTTACTCTAAATGTCTTACGTTAGTTTTATCGCCCTTTCCAAACACGTTGGGCGCCATGTAGTGTAGTTCCTATCATCCCAATAGGCTCTGCGCTTTGGAATAATACCTACAGCAGTAAAGGCCTAGGCCAGACGTTAACTAGGTCTACTACTGTCGATACTAGACTTAAAGTTTTGGGTTTGCCAGCTTAGCTCAGAGTTCACTAGAAACTTTCTCGAATGTTCAAGGAGGACTTAACTTCCCTGATTAGACAAGAAGGGATTTAGTTTCTGACAACCATAGAACATGACAACTTTGCTCTCCCCTAATCAAGAGTAAATCTCGAGAGTCGTGTGAACAAAAGGCAATTTATTTTACTCAGTCAGTACGTGCATTCTTAGTCTCATCAGAATGTAGAGAAAAGGAAGAGACGGGCGTGTTCAATAAAAAGGTGTTATTTATTGATCAGTCTCTTTTCTCATACAAGGGAAATGGATCGATATTATTGCAATACTTATAGCTAAGTAAAGTGCATACATTAAAAGCAATAGTATAAAATAATACTGTAAAAACATTGATATGGTTTCTAAGCCATAAGATGTTTTAAAATGAATAAAATATATTACATACACATATACATTTGACTAAACGTGCTCAACTGGTGTTTCTAGATACGCCTACCCCGTGTACCTGACCTAAGCCTAATACGTGGGCGGGAATAGAAAGTTACAGTTTAAGTTAAGTTTGTTTTTGCCAAGTGAATAACTAAAGAATTCTCTGTGAGGGGTTATTCAGTTCTGTACCTGGAAGTTAGGATGAATGAGGAATGGTATCTCTTTCTCTGGTCTCGATATTCCAGGCTGCCTGCGAGGGCTACCCAGAAACGCCGGTGCTGGATTCTCGGCAGGAGAAAGCAGCGCGTCTCTCAGCGCGTCAGGAAGGCGGGGCTGCTGCCAGCGGGGTCTGCTCTGCTCTTGGCTTCGGCAAGTATGGCTGCTCCGTCTCGTCACCACGCGTGTGTTTGCATAAGGCAAGATCGGTAATATTTATACCTTTAAGGTGCCGAGATTGACGTAAGGATGGACATAGATACGTCAATAAGGATGTCATACGACTTGCTCGTTAGCACATTCTTTTACTGAAGTTCTCGGTGAAATCAAAACAATGGCCGCAGGGTTTTGCCCAGGTTGTCATAGGTTTGATTTGTTATGAGAACTCCGTATGCCTTATCAGGGGCTGGAGGAATATCGCTTGTCTAATTAGATCGCAAGCGTTATGACCTAATCAGATAACACGTTCCTGTGCCGTAGTGTGACTGCGTCAGATAACGGTATCTGCATCATGGGGGTTTTCTGCCTCATGGGCTGACTGCTAGTTAACTTGTTGGTTTGTTTAACTAGAATAGGGTCAGGAATAGGGGGATCGATTCAGAACCTATAGGAATACATGACAGAAATGCTGAGCGCCAGTACTAACTGAAACACATTAAGCCCTCCTTCCTGTAAGACGTACATTGAATTCATGAAATGCTGCTAACCATTACCAACTAAAACATGCTTGCCTTTCTGGAAGATGTAGATGAACTGCTGAAATGTTAATTCCATGATCCACAACTAAAAGGCCACATCCTTCCTGCAAGATGAGCATAAGTAGCTGAAATGCTGAGTCAGTTTTCACCATTTAATCACATTGCACCTCCCACAATGCTCATTCCTGCAACAGCTGTCTTTGCCTCGAGCCAACAGCCAAAAAAAGTATCCAGGTGTGTGAGGCAAGGGCTTCCTTAAGTGATCTGATTAACTTAATGGCCTGGTGACGTGCACATAAGGGTGCGCTCCTAAAACTTCTCTGTGTTGGTGTAACATGAGCCCCGATTTCAATAAATGTCCAGAGTCAGGCGCGCAACGCCCTGAGAATACACGAAAGGTGTAAACCTGCACCATATGCAAGCCAGTAAAACGTAACTTACTTTAGGAATTCAGCCCATGATTTATTTTCTTGTTCCGTGTATGGCTCCAAACAGATTCTCCATTGTTTATATTCTTAATATTGGCATTCATAAACACATTTTGCTAAATGAGACCTTGAACAAATGGTAATGTTGCCCTGTAGATAAACAACATTTTTTTCAAGTTTCACATTTTCGTGTAACTTTTATATTGAAAGCAATCACCAGTTTTGCTTTCCGGCTTCCTCAGGGACTTATCTGATTAACTTAAATGGCCTGGTCATGTGCACATAAGGTTGCGCTCTTAAAACTTCGCTCTGTTGGTGTAACATGAGCCCCGATTTCAATAAATGTCCAGAGAGTGATCAACTGAACCAAAGCCATTGGGCTGTGTATGGTGCCTTTCCTAACAACTGACGGCGAGCAATCGGCAACGATTCCAAATTAACAGCTACACTTAGATGAAATGCTGCAGAAAGGAAACAAAAGAATGGTGAATACGATTGTTGCATCAACAAACACTTTGAATTAGTATCAAAGGTTCGATCAGCACCGACGGTACCTTTGATTCTCAGATGTATACATTGAGGGCTCTGCTCCCAGCAGAGACAAGACCCCAGGGACGGCCAAATGCGCCCATCATAAAAGAAACTGGGGGCAAAGGAGGTGTGGAGACAACCGCACAGCTAGGAGCACTCTAATTAACCTACCAGTTAGCAGAGCTCAGCTGAATTGTGATCAATAACAAAATACAGTTGCCCCTCAAGGAATCATTTGATTCAATTTACTTATTCAAAAAAATGCCACCTTCGTGATCATCAATTAGCTCTGTGCAGGAAACAATCAACCAATACTAATAACTGACTGTATAAAAAAACAAGTTTTATTCTTGTATTTACTTATTTGTCAATATATTTTCTTCATACTAGGCAACACACACATAACTGAAAATTACAATTGTTTACAGTAGTGTGAAATCACCTTTTGCCGAAATTATGGACTTTTGAAATACCACAATATGTGAGAAAATCACAATCATACGTGTATTTGTGTGCACTCCAATTACAACATATTAGCAAAATGGTGATACAATGTCGACGTTTCGGTCCACCGTTGGTCTACAAGATCCATAGGACCATCATCAGGACGATGTAGTTGCACATGTATATATCTAATGAAAAAACAAGCTTCAACTTTAGTATATATAATTTCTTTATTCGGTATTTCACAAGGAAAACCATAAAAGGAACATTCGATTATACAATTTACATAGTATACAAAAGTTCAGATTATATAATTAGTTCCAAAGAAATTCATACAAGAACAATATACGATTAAAATAGAAAGAAATATTAAAATAGTAGGATTTCATCATTGTTATGTTTACACGAAGGTGTTTTACAGATTTTTCCTATGATTCATATTACATTTTAGAAAATTGAGAACTGTATAACAAACATCTTCGGATTCTAACATTTGCAATCGAAGGAATGCTGGTATACATTGTCTAAGGCCCCAGCGCCTAAATGCGGGAAGTAACCACATTTTTCTGTGTGGGTGATAGAATTTACAGAACATGTTCACGTGTATATTAGTCTGAGTAGATTTTCCATCGCAGGGACATAAAGGCAGACTTGAATCCCAGCCTTTGTTCAGAGGAAAAACAGCCATTCTAAAAAAGGTATCCAATCTGAATCTAGTCATCAGCATTCTCTCGTATGTTGTAATCTGCAAAGTTAAATACGGTTGGATACCATATGTTGTCTGCACCAGATTCGCATGGATAACTGATGGTTTTGATGACCCAGATGCCAATCTCAATGTCTCTAGGTGATGGAGGGCTTGTTGCTTTAGGGCCCTCTTCGACAGTTCACCTATAGACTCTGGTTGGAGATAGTAATTCTCAAGGCCAAGGTCTTTAAAAAAATTTCTAATATAACAGAGCCACTTTACTTTTGAGGACTGATCAAGCGACATTGTGTCAGCCACAATTGACTGAGTTAGCGCATTTTTATCAGATGTCCAGATGCGCCGCCACAACATCAGTGGTTGAATTTTGAGTAAGTCCTCTAAGTAGGGAATTCCCAGTTCCATGTGGGAGGCATAGGTTGACGTGCCTCTTGGTGTGGCTAAAAGAAATCTTAAAAAGGTGTTTTCCACTACCTGAAGGGCTCTAGTGTCCGTATGACCCCACACTCCCGCTCCATAGAGAGCGATGGCCTGGTACTTGGCATTGTAGATTTTCAATAACTCTACTGGTGCCCTCCTCCCCAGCCTCTGGGAGAAACTCGTTAGGGCCGCTATCGATCTTTTGAACAAATGGCATCTTGTCTCCACTGCTGGTTTCCATGTCAACCTATCATCTATCATGATCCCGAGGTATGGGTACTGGGCGGTGATCTCAAGTTTTTGATTATCGAGATATATCTCTTTTACACCTTTTTTCCCGCCCCCTGAGATCATGACAAACGTTTTTTTTACATTCACTTTTAGGTCCAAGCCGCTCATAAAGGTTGTGTATCTATTCAGGGAGCTCTGGAGTTCGCGCGGGGTTCGCGCAAGAATGGCGGCATCATCCGCATAGAGCAGAGCTGGAATCAGGCGCTGTTTTACACGTGGGAGGTCCTGAGCCCCCCTTAACATACCCTCCTCCAAGCCATTGGTATAAAGTGAGAAGAGGAAGGGGGCCAGGACACATCCCTGCCTGACTCCACGCTCTACTCCAAAAGATGCCGTCAGCTCACCGTTCTTCCCAAAGCGAACTCTTGCCGAGGCTCCAGAGTAGAGCTCCCTCAGGAAGTCTAGTAGGGGGGGATCCACTTCCATTTGACTTAGAACCGTCCACAGTTTTGAATGCGAAACGCAATCAAACGCAGCGGACAGGTCCACATAGACCATATACACCATATTCTTCTTAGCCTGTATATATTTTCCCATTATCAGGCTAAGATTGAGGGCCTGTTCTACCGTTCCGAACCCCTCTCGAAAACCGAAATGGAGGTCGGAAATAATGCCTCTTTCCTCACTCCACTGCTGAAGTTGCTCTAGGATAACTCTCCCCACAACTTTACCAAGCGAGTCCAGCAATGAGATGGGGCGATAGCATTTCACATCCTGGCGGTCCCCTTTTTTTAAAATGGGGACCGTAGTTGACCTAGTCCAAGAGTCTAGCACTCCCTCACTTGCAACAGCCGTGCACACTCTTGTAAGAATGGGCGCCCAAAGGTCCAAGTTGTGTTTGAAAAGGTCCACTGGGACACCATCAGGGCCTGGGGCTTTCCCAGACTTACTTTTTTCCAGAGCCACTAATATGTCAGATATGTCAAAGGACAGCGAAATTGGATATTGTGCCTTTATGAGGGAATTCGTCAACCCACCTGCGCTCACATCGGCTTTAAAAATATTTGTGAAGTGGGCCACCCAAGTTTCCTCATCTATAGCCACCTCAATCCTAGGGGTGTTATTGTCTGTGAGATAGGGGGATCTAACCGTTCGCCAAAAGGCCTCACTATTTTTTGAAAGAGCGCTCTTGTGCAGATCTTCCCAGAGTTTCTCTTTCAATTCTTGGGTTCTTAACTTACGTTCCCGAGTATATAGGCGTCTAAGGAGTTGGATCTGGCCCACATCTCTCGGTTTGTTGTGTAAAGCAGATTTTAATTCGGAAAGGGCTCTGGTGCAACTGTGGTTAAACCACCCTTTCTTACTACAATGTTTAGATGTTGGTTTAGCCGTAAGCAATCCCTTAATTATCTCTAGAATTTCTTTAAAATTGTTTAGAACATCTTTATGGTTTGCCGAAAGGTCCAAACATTTAATTATGTTTGGATACGCCCGCTCTACCAGTTTTTTTGTGATTTCGTTAGGGTTAATTTTTTCCCATTTTATTGAGTAGCCGTTCTTTTTTCCTAGTTCCAACCAATTTGGGGCGAGGGTATTTGCTATTTCGGTGTTTTGGGACTTATACTCAGTTAAATGAAGGTCCAGTTTCAGCGCAGAGTGATCGCTCAGTGGATTGGGAATAACCTGATAGGCTTTGGCTATGGGTAGCAGTCCAGGAGACAGGAAAATGTAATCAACTGTCGTTTGATGGCCTCTACCCACATAAGTCGGGTGGAAGAAGTTTTTTTCCAAATTTGGGCAGTTAGCAATTACCAGATCCAAGTCGGAGAGCAGGTTGTTCATTGCATTCCCCAGCTTGGTGTGGACAAAATGGGCTAATGGAGCCTCAGATTCGTCCACGAACCCACAACATTGAGAATTTGCCATAGGACATGGATGGAGGTTAAAATCCCCTCCCCATAAAAGGTGAATCGTTCCAGGACGATCCTTCCACTGATAGAGGTGTCTTAGTCTCTCCTGTATATTGCCGACAAGGGTCAAAAATTGATCTTCATCTAGATTATTATAGGAATTTACCAGGAGGATAGTCTCCTTGTTTGTAAAACACAGGGATAGAATTTGACAATTAGGGTCAGTAAGGATATTAGACACTTTTAGATGGTTAAGTGTATTTGCGATATACGTTGTTAACCCTCCTTTGGGCCTGCCTATTGCGCTGCGCACGGCTGGGGAAAAATAAGTTTTGTAGCCCAAGAGATGGAGCTCTATTGTGGACCAGGTCTCTTGAAGGCAAATTATTTCCCCTTGTTCAAGAAAGTTCAGGGCCGTCCCATCCTCAATCTTTGGGCGTAAACCCGCCACGTTCCAAAAAAGGAGGGGTATAGGCGATGTATCAGCTTTTAATGTTACTAACTCTGGGGTCAGCAGGAGATTTTTTGTTTTAGGGGGGCGGTATGGTAAGTTGGGATTAATGTAATCAGCATCCGTTGATGGTCAATCGACCATTTCTAGTGCGCTGAACCTATTAGTCAGCGGGATGTTATGCCAAGGGTCCCAAACGGGGCGGTTCTCTATGTACCGTCCTCTGCAAATGTGGCCCCCATTCTTCCCAGTTTCCTCCCTGATAGCGTGGTCCTGCTAAATGCCAAGAATTATCATACTCACGATGGCGGGGGGCCCCATATTGTCTAGTATCATAGAATGCGACCTGACGAGGAAGTGGTTCGACCCAGGGGAAAGCAGAATCCTCAAAAAAATTGTTATTATTAGGTTGTCTTGCGGGATAAAAGAAAGAAAGTGGTTTAATGCCAATACCCCCGTTTACGTTTGTTTGGTCCCAGGAGCAGATATAATCCGCTACCCGAGGATCTTCAAAGGTAATGACAATGCAATCCCCTGGAAACAATTTTCTACCTTTGCCCACCCATGGAGTCCACCGTACTGAGGAAATCCTTCCCTGCCAGTTTGGTGGCATGGGGCGGTTCGTCTGTAACCAATGTTGTACCTTGTTTTTCAGGGACCAAGGCGGTTCCACATTATGGGCCACTAACTCAGGAACACCAGTCATAACCGCTACGTACAGTGAAGCGTCTGGTGGTAGATCTATGGGGATTCTGCCCTCTCCGGGTCCTCTAGGAACATGTCTTTTGGCTGTTTGAGGAAAAGGATTAGGTGCCGGAGTTTTAGCTGTTACCTTGTTTTTTGCCACTGGCTGTGATAGAGATGTTATTAGTGGCAAGGCATTTCCCTGTGTCAATGTAGTGGCTACATTGTTAGTTAAATTTGGTGTACTCATGGTGGACGTTACTATGGGTGTTGCACTAGGGGTCAGTACTGTAGGTGTTGTGGCCTGTGATACATTCTTTTGGGGAATGACAGGTTTCAGGATGACGCCTGGAGGTTTCGGGGGGGGGCTGCTTAGTATGATTAGTTCCCCCTCTTTTCTGGGGCACAACCGATTGATTATGGTGTGAAAGGTTGATAAGCTTAGACATCTGACTCTCTAACTTTACTAGTTTTTGTTCTACTGGTTGTAAAAATAACTTAAGGAGATCAGCAATCTTATTTAAAAGGAATGAATTATCGCTATCTGTCGATCCCTTATCAGTAGATAAAAGAATTGGTGAGTCTATAATCACGGGGGTAGAGGATTCCTGGTCGTTATGATGTATTAGAGCAGTAACAATTTGTTGATCTAATCTTGGGGGAGGAAGCTGTAAAATACTAGGGGAGTGTTCCGACGTAGTGGGGATAGGGGTTTTCTGGTCATTCTTTCTTTTACTTATTGCACCTTCCCTCCTTCCCCTTGCTTGAATTCTCTCCAGGGATAACATTTGTGGGGGGGTTTGAGGAAGTAGCTCGGGAGTTTTTTCTAAGTCAGAGCTCAGTTGTGAGACTGCGAGCTCAGATACCGACAAGTCCACGTTGTTGGGCAAACTACGTCTCCCCTCACCGAGCACCCTCGATCCTTCTTTGTTGCTGCTCGGGGCAGGAGTTCTGGCTTCTGCCAGGTTGCCCAGAGAGGATCTTTTGGCGAATTCTAAGTCTAAAGAGACCCTTTCCTCTATCAATGAGATGCTTTGGTCAATAAAAGTATTAGCCTTAGTAATAAAATCGTCCATTGTACCTAACAGTTTGCCCACGCTCCCGGGGGCCATAGTCTTCTTTCCTCTGGTCACCACCATGTTATATAGGAAGAATCAAACTGGAATTGGGCATTAAAATTACAATATAATTTATAGATTTAAAATTAATTTTAAAAGGAAGTGGCCCAGTCCAGTCTCTCCAGTCCTCGAACGGCCTCAAACGGCCCGCCCTTTGCCCGGGCTTAGCCCCGGGCTAGTCCCGCGCGCGTCCCGGGATGCGCGTTAGCTATTCACACTTATGGGGCGTGGCACTGAGAGGGGGCGCGGCTCGGCCGGGAAGAGGAACCAGCTGTAGATCACGGAATGCTGGTCCTCGCAGTCCCGGTCACCGCTCCTCTCGCCTCTTCAGCCTTGCAGGTCAGACGTCAGCAACAGCAACAGGGTCCACAGGGAGCAGGGACCTCCACGCACTCCGCAGTCTCGATAGGAGATTTCCAAAATGCCAATTCAGTCTCGAGCGGCACCTGCGAAGCGGGGGCGGCGAGAGGTATTGTGGTAATTAGAGGGGGCGTGACTCAGAAGGCGGGCGCGGCTCGTCCGGGAAGAGGAACCAGCTGTAGATCACGGAATGCTGGTCCTCGCAGTCCCGGTCACCGCTCCTCTCGCCTCTTCAGCCTTGCAGGTCAGACGTCAGCAACAGCAACAGGGTCCACAGGGAGCAGGGACCTCCACGCACTCCGCAGTCTCGATAGGAGATTTCCAAAATGCCAATTCAGTCTTCAACTTTAGTAGTTCACCTGCATATAAATATGTATCTATGTTGCTTCACACACTGCTTTGGCTCCCTCAAGTGGCCAAGCAGTGCAACAAACGTAAATGCAACAAATATAAAAAATCAGCGATACTCGGTTTAAACTGAGTAAGCTGATTTTCAGCCGGTAGGGTACTGTTGGGGACAATCGTTTTTAAACGATTTACGGACAGCCTACTCTTATGTAGATGACATTTTGTTAGCAGCAGATACTACCCAATAGGCTCGACAGGCATCAATACTGACCCTCAAATTCCTTGCTGAACATGGCCACAAGGTATCCAAAGACAAATTGCAGTATTGTAGAAAACAGGTGACTTACTTAGGTCACCTGTTGTCTAAAGAGGGACGCACTCTTACACCAGACAGGATTCAGACTATTTTGAACTTCCCTACTCCAACCACCCAAAGAGACGTGAGAGCACTAATAGGCCTCACCTCCTTCTGTAGACAGTGGGTCCCACATTTTTCACTCATTATCAAGCCACTTCTTCCCCTGATGACTAAAGATGTTTCTGATCGTATTCCCTGGACATCACAGCATGCGGAAGCATTCATGACCCTACGACGGGCTCTGTGTTCAGCCCAAGATTTAGGTACACTTGATTATCAAAAAACATTTTTTCTCTTTTTACACGAACGGTCAGGTTGTGCCCTCTCACTTCTCTGTCAAATGCATGGTACACACAAACAACCCTGTGTCTATTTTTCTGCTGTTTTGGATCCAGTGGCCCGGGCTTTGCCTACCTGTCTGCGCTCTGTAGCAGCAGCTGCTGTGGCAGTGCGCCAGACTGAGGGTATAGTTCTAGGGTCTCCATTAACAGTTCTGGTACCACATTCTGTTGAATAAAACCAACACCCAACACCTTACCCTGTTAAATGCGCACATAACTATTCAAAGCTCTACCACTCTGCATCCCGCTACACTCTTACCCCTACTTGATACCGACCCCCTCACTCGGCCATCCCATCATGATTGCGTATTCCGAACAGAAGCAGAAACCAAGGGAAGGGTGGACCTTAAATACACAGCCTTACCAGATGCAGAAGGCCACCTGTGGGTAGACGGTTCTTGCCTGAAACTCCCGAATGGCACCACATCTGCAGCCTATTCTGTCACAACATCACTTACAGTAGTTGAGACTGCCCGAATATTACAGAAATCAGCCCAAGCAGCAGAGATAACAGCACTTAAACGCGCTTGCATCCTCAGTACAGGCATGACTGTAAACATCTACACCGACAGTCAGTATGCTTTTGGGGTAGTACACAATTGTGCACTACTATGGAAAGAAAGAGGGTTTCTCACTTCTTATGGGACGCCTATACAACATGGTGAATTGGTTAATGCCCTTTTGGAAGCCATCACTCTCCCTGCTAAGTTAGCGGTGATCAAATGCACGGCACACAAGAAAGTTATTGACGAAGTAGGACAGGGGAACACTCTGGTTGACAGCACAGCCAGAAACACAGACTTAGGAATAATACCTGCACCAATGTACGTCCTAAAATCACAAGCTGAGAAATGGCATGATGCCAGACAACGGATTATTGACATATAAGAATCCGCTGACATAGAAGAAAAAGAACAGTGGAAAACAGATGGTATGTTAGATGAGGATGGATGTTGGAGATCTCAGGATACTCGTAGGTGGAAACTACCAACAGCATATGTTATTCCCTTACTTACAATGACACACTTACCTGCACACATTGGGTACCAAGCCATGTACACAATGCTCAAGGAAGTATGGGACCATCCCAAATTTAGACCCCTGGCCGAGCAATTTGTCAAGCATTGTCTGACCTGTTTAAGATACAATGTGGGAAAGGGAACAAAGGTTCCGACAGCAGGATTTGCACTGCCCTCTGCCCCTTTCGAAGTCCTTTAGATGGATTATATCCAAATGAACAGAGTTAACAGCTACAAGTATGTCTTGGTGGTGGTCTGTGCATTCAGTAAATGGGTGGAAGCATACCCCACCAAGGATAATACTGCCATTACTACAGCTAAAGTACTCCTAAAGGAATTCTTTCCCCAGTATGGCCTTTGTAGATTGATGCAAAGTGATCGAGGATCACATTTTATCAGCCAGACAGTCAAACATATCTTAGAGGGACTGGGGGGTCAAACAAAAATTCCACGCTGCATTTCACCCCCAGGCAGCAGGATTAGTGGAACGTTATAATAGAATCCTGAAGGAGAAATTAGCTAAGATAACAACAGAGACAGCATTGAATTGGGTATATGCTCTACCTCTAGCTCTGCTGTCTATACGATCAGTCCCACATTCTAATTCACACCTTACGCCCTACGAGACAGTTTTTGGTAGACCTATGAATATTTGGAATGCACCATCTCCGAAATCCCTGACTGACCTTCCCCAGGAAGTATTGACTGATTATCTGTATGAACTCACTAAAACAATGTCTTTACTCCATGAACAGGTCCGGGCCTCCGTCACAGACAGATCTCAGGGCCCTGGCCATGATATCAAACCCGAAGACTTTGTCCTGGTGAAGAACTTTGCACGCACCCAGTCTCTGCAGCCTCGCTGGAAGGGTCACTTGCAGGTGCTGCTGGGGACCAGAACGGCCTTGCAAGAAGAGGGAAAGAAATCCTGGGTCCATGCCTCCTACTGCAGAAAAGTGGATTCCATAACTGAAGACAACTTGAAAGTACACAAAGAAGTTCTGACCCACAACAGACCAATAGGCTGTGACTCAGATTCTGAACCTGAACTAGAACTTTGTGACGAGGGAACAGACAGATACTACCTCTGATCCAAGGCTAAGCTGAAGAACCAGCCCAGCTCCAAGGGCCGTTAGTACTCCATTGTCCATTGCTGCAGGGCGGTAGTAAAACCTGACTGAGGGTCCTGGGTACCCCTAGTAGTGGGTTACCGGGGGCAAATATTGATCAGTGAAGCAACCAACAACTATAGGCGGCTATTAGGGACATTGCAGTACTCTCTGGACACTTGTAGAGCTATCATGGCTGGAGGTTACGATAATGTGGGACCAATGTGTGAGAAAGTGGCTCTATATATGCTGGACCAGAATGAGGTATAGTGTGTATAGAGTCCACAAACCCCAGAGGCATAACAGAGGTTAAAGTCAGGACTGACCTTACCCCCAAAAGTGGTAGCTTGGTCGAGCAGTAAGACAGTACCAGAGGACAGTGTAAAGCATTTGTTGTACACATTCAGTCAGCAAAGGATTTCATACACTCAAGGACTGACCTCCAGGCCAATTGTTTTTATATCAAAAGATATAGTTGTTTTATTTTTGGAACCAACAGGTATCAAAATATACCTTTCTCAATATGAGTACTCTCATGTAATTACTTTGCAAGGAAGCAATGAAGTTTGTGAACACAATAGATACAGGGGTTGCAGTAGGCAACACAATTCGAAACACACTTTAGCATTGAGCTTAATGGATTGTCATCATATAAGTACAGTTGATTATAATACAGATTACTTTAGTAGTTCCAGGACTAGATCCTAGATTCCGTCCTGGGGTCTAAGCTGAAACCAGATTAGCAAAAACGTTTTAGTTACTGTAGTGAATTTTCATGAATGTAAAGCTGTTTTAAAAGTTCACACTTAGAAACTTTTCAATGAAAATCTGGCAATGTTATCCAATGGGAGAAAATTCAGGTTGCAGGTAAAGTACGATTGCGTTACTTTTGTAACCCAGTACTGGGCTCCTAGGGCCAGCACTGGGGTCTTAACTCAAAACAGGCAGGTAATTGCGTTTCAGTATTTCGTATGATTTTTAAAGAATATTTCAAGTTTTCAAAAGTAGACAGAAGAAATTTCATAGAAAAGCAGACAATGGGTTCCTATGGATAAAATACAGATTACTAGTAAACCCGTGTGAAACGGCGATGTCCCATACCTCCTTGATGCGTCGGCGCCTGCCCTCAAGATCCCCGGTCGCAGAACCCGGCCCTGCAGCGTCTCTAGCATCCACCCCTCTATCCTTCGTCATTGCAGGAACCACAGGATCCAATGGTGACGATTGAGAAACCGGAAGCATCCTCCATTGACCCCGGAAGTCCCTCCCTCGACCAGGAACCAGAACGCGGAAAAGCCGGAACTCGGGACAGTAGAGTGTTCGACGCGGCAGCGTGCAGAGAACCCGAGAAGGTGACCGGAGAAGAGGAGAACGAAGGAGATCCAGAGAAGACGATCGGACGGGAGGAGGAGGACGTCTGGACCGAGGACTGGTGGAGTCCGCAGGAGGTGGCTGGAGAGCGGCCGCAAATCTCGGAAGAGTTGCGGCGGGGCATGTGAGTACCCTATCTCCTTGTCTATAGCAAGACGTATGCATAGCTGTATATAGGAAACCACCCCCCCTAGACACCGCACCTCGCACTGTATATAGCCCTTGTATAGCTGAGATTGTTGTCACCTGATCATTATTGTATATACAACCCCGCACCTACCCTTCACCCCTACACCCCTCTGCCTTCCTGCTCTTCGTCTCCCAGCTCCTATCCCCTCCCCTTCCTCCCTCACACTCGCCCTGTTCCTCCGCACCCCTGGTGTTGGTAGAAGGCATCGGTCAAGTCCAGGTCAAGTGGACTAACAGCCCTCTTGTCTCTCATTTTTCTATACCTCCGAGGACGACGCCAGGATTGACCCAGAGGGAGGAGCCCTTATCGCGACGCACAACCAAGCAAACCCCACAGCGAGGAACCATCATCACGATATCCAGCCAAGTCAAGCCCCACGGACCCTTCCATTCCTGCATCACCCTTGTGCTTCCACGTTAACCCTCAAAGTACTGTGTAAATCAATAAACCAAGCAAAGTTATTGCCCACTATATCCGGCCTCCACGCCTGTTATTCCGGTCCGCCCTACCCCCACGTCCACAACCCGGTAAGGACTACTTTTGCGGTTCACTACTGGGCTACAAGGTACAGTACTGGCTTCTCCCCTGATCACAGGTGAGTACTTCAGATTTCGGAATTCAGGTGATTTTATATGAATATTTTTAGTTTCCAAAACTTCACACTAATAAGATTTTTTGAGTCAAACCAGTGAATGTTATCCAACGGCAGGTAAGTGAGTTATCGGTTTCCAGGTGAGTACTTGGCTGGTGAAGTTAGGGTGCTGGGCATAGACTCAGGGGTGCCCCAGGGTCAGGTAAGTACAGTTGGTTCACCCCCAGCGGCTCAGGGGCGGCCGGGTGCAGAGGTAGTTAGGCCCAATGTTATCCAATGAGTGAAAGGGGGCCTCCGGTTGGTGGCTGCTGACTAGCAGGCCACGCGGCTGTGGAAGCTGGGCTCCTGGTCACTTGCTCAGGGCAATTGAGGAAGTAGGATAGGGTACAGGTTGCACTGCCAGGGGCATTCGGGCGGCTGGGTGCAGGGTGCTTTTGAGCCGTCGTGCGTTCAACGTTATTCAATGAGGAACTTGAAAAGGGAACAAAGGCTGCAGGCTCGGGGACGAAGGATCTTCTGGAGCGACCAACACTTCGAGGGGTAAGTTGGAATCTTGGAGGATAGTTAGGCACCCAGGAGTTGGGCACAGGGGGGCCGTGGGGTGCCGGGTGCATGGGTGTCTTTTGAGGTCGGGAAATCTTACCCCCTGCTGGTCGCAGTCGGAGGGGTCCTCTGTCCGGAGGCTGCAGGTGTCGTCGGGGTCATCGAGGAGGGTCTTTGGGCACTGGACTTCCGGTCCCAGTTGCCGGGGGACGTCCTAATGGTCCTGGATCACTCGGGCATGGGCCGGGCTTGGCGGGTGCAGAGTGGGTTGGTCCGGAGCTTCCTGGCTGGCACCAGGGGTGTTGTTGCAGCAGTTGTTGCAGCAGAGCCTCTGCTGATGGGAGTCCCAGGCTTTATGAGGGTCAGGGCAGGCAGGTCCTCTGGGTGTCCCAAGGTTGCTGTCCGCAGGAGTCACCGGGATTAGGCAGGAGCAGGTTCCAGAATCGACAGGCCGGTAGGGCTGGGGCCAAGTCAGTTGTTGTTGTCCTGTTGTAGCAGCTACCCGGCCGGTCTTCTTCTTCTTGATCTTCTTTCTTCTTTTCTAATCGGGGTCTGAGGAAGGAAGGTTCAGGGAGCCCCTAAATACGGAATTTAGGCGCATTACAGGTAGGGCAAGGACAGGGACCAATAGATCCCTGTCCTGGGGTGGGTACACCCCTTAGCCTGCTCCTCTCCTGCTCCTCTCCTGTGGGAGGGGGGCAGGAGCCTAGCTGTGATTGGGCAGGGCCCCCCATCCACAAGATGGCCGGGGCCCGGGGTCGTGCTTCACCTCGTCTCCCCCACCTGAGGGGTGGGGTTGGCACAGGCTGGCACACCCCCTTCCTGACGTGGTTTTTCCCGCCAGTCTTCCTGCCAGAGTGGGGGTCAGGACTGGTGGGAGCCAGTTGCTGGGTACAGCAAATGGTCTGGAGAAGCTCACAGAGGCGGCATGCCTTTGAAGCTTCCCCCTGCCCATCCTGGGAGAGGGGACCTAGCAACTCGCCCAGGATGTGCATTGTTGCAGGCCCAGGAGAGCGGGGGCTCTCCACCCAGGGGTCCAGCAACATGTCTGCTGTGTGGCAGCCTCTGCAGCCACTCAGCCCAGACATGGATTGTAGGTTAGGTTTTCGGTGCATTTTACATTACATCCCACACTGGCATCAGTGTGGGTTTAATGTGCTGAGAAGTTTGATACCAAACTTGTCAGTCTTCAGTGTAGCCATTATGGTGCTGTGGAGTTCGTAATGACAACCTCCCAGCACCATATACTCTTAATGGCATCACTGCACTTACAGTGCCCAGGAATGACCTTGGGTACTGTAGGGGCACAGGGCTCATGCACCTGTGCCCACACCTCTAGCATACGGCGCCCAGCTAGAGGGGTGACTGAAGTATGCCAGGGCAGTGGGCTCTGTGGGCATGGCACAGAGGGATGTGTGCCATGTCGACTCTTTGTTTAGTCCTGCACCTAGACACTCAGCCTGCAAAGGCAGTGTGTGGGTGTCAGGGTACAGGGCCCCTGAGGGTGGCACAATAAGTCCTGCAGCCCTCAGGGGTCTTCTCTGATCACCATGCCCCTGGCGCCATTTACTAGGGGCTGACAGGTGGCCAGAGATGCCAATTGGGTTTTAGTTTCAACACAGTTTTAGGGAAGGAACACAGGCCCTCGGTACCTGGTTGGCAGGAACCCAGGGCACACGCAGTCAAAGCAGATCAACAGTTCAGAAAAAAGTGGGGGCATACCAATGCAAGAAATATGGCACTTTCTCACACAACCCCCCCCCCCCCCCAAACGAAAGGTGATGAGACTAACCTTGCCCTATGGAGTCTTCACTGTCTAAGTGGAAGAACCTGGAAAGTCCATCTGCATTGGCATGGGCAGTCCCTGGTCGGTGTTCCACTTCAAAGTCCATACCCTGTAGGGAGATGGACCATCTCAGTAGTTTTGGATTTTCCCCTTTCATCTGCATTAGCCATCTGAGAGGTCTGTGGTCAGTTTGAACCAGGAAGTGAGTTCCAAACAAGTATGGCCTCAACTTCTTCAGGGACCAAACCACAGCAAAGGCCTCACTCTCAATGGCACTCCAACACTGCTCTCTGGGGAGTAGCCTCCTGCTTATAAAAGCAACAGGTTGGTGTTGGCCTTCCTCAATGATCTGGGAGAGGACCGCTCCTATCCCCAGCTCTGAGGCATCAGTCTGCACTATAAACTGATTGGAGTAGTCTGGTGCTTTTAGAATGGGTGCTGAGCACATTGCTTCTTTCAGGGTGTCAAAAGCCTTTTGGCAGCTAACAGTCCAGTTCACTTTCTTGGGCATTTTATTGGATGTGAGTTCTGCGAGGGGAGACACAATGGACCCATATCCCTTCACAAACTTTCTGTAGTACCCAGTCAATCCAAGGAATGCCCTGACTTGGGTCTGGGTGGTTGGAGCTGCCCAGTCCAGGATGCTCTGGATCTTGGGCTGTAAGGGTTGGACCTGGGCCTCCACCAACAAGATGACCCAAGTACACCACAGTGCCCTGCCCTATCTGGCATTTGGATGCCTTGATAGCCAGTCCTGCAGATTGCAGGGCTTGTAGAATCTTCCCAAGGTGGTTCAGGTGATCCTGCCAGGTGGAGCTAAAGACAGCAACATCATCAAGATAGGCTGCACTAAAGGATTCCAACCCAGCCAGGACTTGGTTCACCAACCTCTGGAAGGTGGCAGGGACATTCTTTAACCCAAAAGGCATTACAGTAAACTGATTGTGCCCATCAGGAGTGGAGAATGCTGTTTTCTCTTTGGCTCCTGGGGCCATGCCAATTTGCCAGTATCCTGCAGTTAAGTCAAAGGTACTTAGGAATTTGCCTGCCCCTAGTTTGTCTATCAACTCATCTGCTCTTGGAATGGAGTGAGCATCTGTCTTGGTGACAGAGTTGAGCCCTCTATAGTCCACACAGAACCTCATCTCTCACTTTCCACCCTGTTGATGATATTTGGGGACCAGAACCACTGGGCTAGCCCAGGGACACTCGGAAGGTTCAATCACCCCTAGCTCCAGCATCTTGCTGACTTCAGCTTTGATGCTTTCCTTGACTTGGTCTGATTGTCGATATATTTTGTTTTTGACAGGGTTAGTGTCACCAGTGTCCACATCATGGGTACACCAGCTAGTCAGACCAGGGGTCAAGGAAAAGAGACTAGCAAACTGTTGCAAGACTTGCTTGCAGTCAGCCGGCTGTTGGGGAGTGAGGGTGTCTGAGAAGACTACTCCATCCACTGACCCATCCTTTGGGCTGGACACGAGGAGATCAGGGAGAGGTTCACTCTCTGCTTCCTGTTCCTCATCAGTCACCATCAGCATGGTGAGGTCAGCCCTGTCATTGTAGAGTTGAAGGCGGTTCACATGGATAACCCTTTTGGGTGTCCTGCTGGTGCCCAGGTCCACTAAGTAAGTGACCTCACTTTTTTCTCCAGGAAAGGGTAAGGGCCACTCCATCTGTCTTGGAGAGCCCTTGGTGCCACTGGCTCCAAAACCCACATCTGTTGTCCAGGTTGAAATTCAACCATGGCAGCTTTTTGGTCATACCAGTGCTTCTGTAGCTCCTGGCTGGCTTCAAGATTCTTGGATGCCTTGTCCATGTACTCAGCCATTCTGGACCTTAGGCCAAGCACATAGTCCACAATGTCTTGCTTGGGTTCTTGGAGAGGCCTCTCCCAACCCTATTTCACAAGACAAAGTGGTCCCCTTACAGGGTGGCGAAACAGAAGTTCAAAGGGTGAAACTACCATTCCTTTCTGAGGCACTTCCCTATAAGCGAAAAGCAGGCATGGCAGTAAGACATCCCATCTCCTTTTGAGTTTTTCAGGGAGTCCCATGATCTTACCTTTCAATGTCTTGTTGAACCTTTCAACAAGACCATTGGTTTGTGGGGGATGTATGACATTACAACGCATGCTTTTACATCGCATGCCTTTACAACGTGGTTTTTACAACGCAAACCTTTACAACGCATAGCGCTTTGGGGTGCTGGATAGTGAATAGTTGAATTTACTATTCCAACTCCAGTCCCCGTGGACACTAGGGAAGGTGTTGGATAGTAAATTAAACGTATTCCCTATCCTAGAGCGCCCCCCAGCGCAATGCGTTGTAATGGTTTGCGTTGTAAAAGTTGCGTCGTAAAGGCACTGTGTGGTAAAAGTTGCGTTGTAAAGGATGTTTCCTGTTTGTGGGTGTTATGGGGTAGTAAACTTGTACTGCACACCACGCTCCTTCCACGTGTGTTTCAGGTAAGCAGACATGAAGTTGGAACCTCTGTCTGAAACCATCTCCTTAGGAAACCCTACCCTGGTGAAGACACCCAGGAGGGCCTTGGCAACTGCAGGAGCTTTAATCACCCTAAGGGGAATTGCTTCAGGGTATCTAGTAGCATGATCCACTACTACTAGAATGAATTTGTTCCCTGAGGCTGTGGGAGGTTCAAGTGGACCCACAATGTCCACACCTACCCTTTCAAAGAGTACCCCCACCACTGGTAGTGGTATCAGGGGGGGGGCTTTGGTGTGCCACCTGTCTTGCCACTGGCCTGACAGGTAACACAGGAGCTCACAAACTCCTTCACTTTTTGGTTCATCTGGGGCCAGTAGAAGTGGCTAACTAGCCTTTCCCAAGTTTTGGTCTGCCCCAGATGTCCAGCTAGGGGGATGTCATGAGCTAAATTTAGGAGGAACTCCCTGTATTTCTGTGGCACTACCACCCTCCTGGTAGCTCCAGGATTGGGGTTTCTTGCCTCAGCATACAGTAATCCCTCTTCCCAATATGCTCTGTGGGTACCACTGACATCTCCCTGTGCTTCTGAAACAGCTTGTTGCCTCAGGCTTTCAAGAGTGGGGCAGTCTCGCTGACCTTGGCACAGCGCTTCCCTAGTGGGTCCCCCTGGGCCCAGGAGTCCAACCTGGTAAGGCTCAAGCTCTATGGGATCAGTTCCCTCTAGGGTTTCCAAGTCCTCTCCCTGAGGAGAGGGGTCCTGAGATGGTTGCTGTGTAGAAGCTGGTCCCCCAGTCTTCTGGTTTTTCCTTTTGGTTGGTTGGGCCATACTTTCAGGCTCCCAACCTACTTGTTCACCCTTCTTTTTGCTCTGTGCTCTGGTTTGCACACACACCAGCCTAGGGATACCCAGCAAGGCTGCATGGGCTACTTGCTCAACCTCAGCCCAGGCTGAGATTTCCGGGTCATTTCCAAGCAGACAGTCAGCTGGCAATTGTGGAGAGACCACTACCAGTTTCAGGCCAGTAACCTCCTCCCAACCTAATGTCACCATAGCCATAGGGCGTTGGGTGGTAATGCTGTCAGCGTTGGTGACTGGGTACGTTTTCCCAATCAAGTATTTCCCAGGGGGAAACCAGCATTTCCTTCACCATAGTGATACTGGCACCTGTATCCCTCAGGTCTCCTACTCTAGTTCCATTTATGGAGGGGTATTGCAAATACTTTTTACAGTTGGGTGGCCAACCAGCTACAGTGGCAAACTCCATTTCCCCCAGGGAGACTAGACTAGCTTGAGTGTATTCCCAGATTTGCTCTGGGGCACTACTCTGATCCCATCTGTAGATTCACTGTCCCTGGAGTAGCTGTATTGGGTACCTTAGGGGCTTTATTGTAGGGGCAGTTCTTGTCTACAGTTAAATGTCCCAACTTTTTACAGTTGTTACAGTAGGCCTTGTTAGGATCAAAGTTCTTTCCCCTATATGGCTGAGGCACATAGGGAGTAGTTTGGGACCCACCCACCTGTACAGGTAATTGGGGCCCTTTGGAAGACTCAGACTTTTTATCTTTGGGATTCTCACCACCTTTCCCCTGGGGAGGTTTTGTAACCACCTTCTTTTGGTCACCCCCAGTGGCTGTCCTTGTCACCCTAGTCTTGACCCAATAGTCTGCCTTCTTTCCCAGTTCTTGGGGAGAAATTAAACCTAGGTCTACCAAATGCTGATGCAACTTTTCATTTGTGCAATTACTCAAAATGTGTTCCTTCATAAACAAATTATAAAGTCCAGTAAAAGCATGCACATTGTGTCCAGTTAACCAACCATCCAGTGTCTTTACTGAGTAGTCTACAAAATCTATCCAGGATTGGGTCTGGGTTTTGTGAGCCCCTCTGGCCCTACTTCTATGCTCCTCAGTAGTGAGTCCAAATCCCTCAATCAGAGTTTTCTTCCTGAGGTCATAGGACACTGCACCTGGCCCAGAGAGGGTCAGAAGCCTGTCTCTGCAATTACAAGAGAACAGTTCACACAGGAGTGCCCCCCTCCCCATAGAGGTTTCTTCACTCTTCTCATATCACAAGCCCTTTCAAAGGCTGTGAACAACTTGGTGATATCATCACCTTCCTCAAATTTAGGTACAATCCCTTTGGGCATTTTAGGATCATAAGATTCCTCTCTATCCTTGGTATTGGTATTACTGCCACCAGAGATAGGGGCTAAGCCCATCTCTTTCCTTTTTTTTAAGAGCCAGGAGTCTGGACTCTAGATCTAATCTCTTGGCCAACGTGGCTAACAAGTTGTCCTCTTCACTGGGACAAGTCCCAATGTTTTCTGTGGGCCCTGGCCCACCTGTGTAAGTCCTAGGGTCCCAGAGTGTGATTCTTGGAGTTAAGGGTACAGGGCCCCTCCTCTCCCTAGAGATGATGGAGAGGGGAAGTCTCCTCCTCCTCTAGCACCTCTTCTTCCTCTGACCGGTCATCATCCTGTTCAGAGGGGGGGCCTTTAGCATACTCAGCCAAGAGCTCCTGGAGCCCTACTTTGGTTGGATGCAGGCCCACTGGTATATTTTTCAATTTGCATAAGGACCTTTTTTTATATAATTCTTTGTATTGAATTATGGCAAAACATACATTCACCGCCAACAGTGGCAGTGCACTTATAACGAACATGAGACGTCAGCAGTATATTCCCATAAACCTCCATGGTAAGCAGAGTATGCTGTATCTTTAACACATGACCTTCGCAGATATAGCACAGTACGTACTAGTTCAAATTATTACACCAATTCACTCAGCCGTTGAAGAATGATCATCATCACCTGCAGGTGTTGGAATAGCAAGAAACTGGTCCAGTGGGCCCCAAATGTCCTTCGGCCTGGACGTTACAGGCAGCTCCTCCGCATATGTTGCTAGATTCTCTTTACAATAAACCATGTCCTACATCCACACCTCTAATTTTGGGCCAAGGACACTGTCCCATGTGAACAAAATGCGGCGTTTCGCTAGCAGAAGCGCAACTCTGACAAATCTACCCATGATGCCCTTGAGCTGTGTTACGTGTTGTAGCAGGCATACTAGAGGCGTGCAGGGTAGCAGCGTGCCCGTCATGGTGTGTAACCGGGCCAGCACTCCTTCCCAGTATGTGAACACCGGGCTACAGCTCCAGGCTAGGTGTAGTAAGTCCGCATGCAGTAAATTACAGCGCTTGCAGCAATTAGAATCCCTGAGACCCATTCTATGTAGCCTTGAAGGGGTATGATATGTCTGGTGTATGAATTTATAATGGATAATGTGTAAATTCCCGTTGGGGGTAAGACGGCCTGTCAATTGGCATATTCGCTCCCAGTCGTCCATATCTATATGTGGGTCCAAAATGTCATTCCATTTATTTAAACTTTTGTCAGGCCCCCTACTCGTCTCTTCCTGAACTGCTCCGTATAGTCTGGTAATTAGTTTTTTCCGCGTAGGTAGCACCAAAAGGAGCTGCAGAGACTGAAGTGTCGGGGGCTCAGCAGGAAAGTCAGGGTAGTGATCTCTTACAGCGCGCTTAAGGCGGTAACAGGTATATTGAAATAGGGGGGTAGGGTTTTGCATATATTCTAGGTCGCTGTGTGTGAGATATTGGCCATTGGGGTATAGGTCGCCCATCTGAGCAATGCCTGCTTCGCTGAGAGATTTTAGAGAACCCACCTCCTGAGTGACCGACAAGGCAGCATGATGGGCCAGTGGAAGCGCGGGTGCGTACAGTGGCAATTTGCGTGCTCGGCTACCTATCGCTTGCCATGCCGCCACGGTCACGTCTATCGAGTTAATTTCTGTCTTAGGTGTGTGTCTGTTCGCATGTGTCAGTACGCAGCAAGTGGGGTTGGGTAGGCGTCCCCATCCTCCACCGCCACATGTGGCGTAAAAGCGTGTGGACGGACCCAGTAATATGCACACTGCGCTTGAGCACAAAGATAATACACATAAAAATCTGGCGCTGTAAAGCCGCCTTTGTCATACGAAAGCATCAGCATTTGCCAGCTGATTCTTGGCTGCCCTGTGCCCCAGATCAATCTCAGCAAAAGGGTTCTCAGGGTTTTAAA
The DNA here is from genome assembly GCF_964261635.1 of Lissotriton helveticus. NCBI lineage: Eukaryota > Metazoa > Chordata > Amphibia > Caudata > Salamandridae > Lissotriton > Lissotriton helveticus. The sequence goes on along the minus strand of NC_136057.1, from coordinate 1,469,649,808 downwards.
AAATTGTTGAGTTAGTTTGATTGGTATATTACTAAAAAGATACAGAAAGCGGGGTAAAACCACCATCTTTATCACAGCAATGCAATCAGCCAGCGATAAGGGAAGATGCATCCACCTATTCACTTGTTGCTCCAGCATTCCATGTGCTCGACCATAATTCTCCCTAACTACTACTTCTGGATCACGATATACCCAGACACCTAGATATTTAATTGGATCCGTTGTCCATTCTAGGGGGTAGTCTAGGGAAAGCTGAGATGTGATCGTAGTCAGTGGTATGATGACTGACTTTTCCCAGTTAATCGCGAGCCCAGACAATAGACCAAACTTTATATATTCACGAAGAACAGGGGAACAGGGGACAGGTGTTGTTGAGGCTCTCTTATAAACAGGACCATGTCATCCGCATACATTGAGATGCCAACTGGCCGGTTCTTGAAATTGAGGGCAGACGCTCTGTGCCTTTGTCATATCTTACATGCAAGCGGTTCGAGCACCAGGGCAAATAGGAGAGGGGACAGGGGGCTGCCCTGTCTGGTGCCTCGTTGTATCTGCAGTGGTACGGAGGTGTGACCGCCCACGCGCACCCTAGCTGTCGTGTCTGTGTATAGGTTCTTGATCCACTGCAGTATGACACTCGGGAAGCCCATCTTGCGCAATATATGAAACATGTACCCCACTCTATAGAGTCAAAGGCCTTGGCTGCATCAAGCATGATAGCGGCCGCAGGCAGTTTTGGATCCAGGACATGGAACATGGAAAAGATAGTGCGTAAATTGTGGAAGGTGGATCTTTCCTGTATAAATCCAGATTGATCCGGAAGCACGAGGAGGGGCATTAAAGGTTGAATCTTCGTAGCTACTATTTTTGCCAATATTTTAGCATCTAGGTTGATTAATGATAGGGGTCGGTAGGAGTCAACCGAGTCAGGGGGTTTGTCCTTCTTGAGAAGCGTAATGATCATGGCTTGTCGAAGTGAAGGGGGTAAGTTACCAGATTCGTGTGCTTCTGCATACATTTCCAGAAGATGGGGCGCCAGTAGGTCCGCATATGCTTTGTAAAATTCTGCAGTCAAGCCATCTGGCCCTGGGGCCTTGCCATTAGGAAGGGAGAGGATGGCATCTTTAACATCCGTTTCATCTATGGGAAGTGACAAATATTTTCGATGCACATCCGATAACCATGCACAGGCAATATCCGATAGGTAGTCTGCCATGACGTCCTCCTCTGCACAACCTTGTGTGGTATATAATGCCTCGTAATAGTCCCTGAACTGTTCCACAATAGCTTGTGGAGTGAAATATTCTGAGCCACTGCTGTCAACAATCTTATCAATCTGATTATGATGTTCACGAAACAGTAGTTTGGCGGTTAAGGCCCTGCCCGGTCTTCCCCCCTCACCAAATGCCCTGGCCACGTGTCTCTTCCCTTTATGGCGTGCTTCTGTTTCTGCTAACTGGTCGTATTCTGGCAGCAGTTCTCTGATGCGGGCGAGTAATGCATTAGATGGCGCCGCCCAGTACCCTTTTTCCAGCCCCTCCAACGTTGTCTCTGTTTTGGAGAGTTGCACCCGTATGTCCTTCAATATGCCAGATGAAGAGCCTATACAGGCACCTCGTATCGTCACCTTGAATGCTTCCCAAAGGGACGCCTGACTATCCACCGTACCAGTATTCTCGTCAAAATAATGGACTATGGCCACTCTAATAGCTTCATTAAAAATGGGATCAAGTAGCGCTTCAGCACGGAAGCGCCAAGTAAATGGGCGATGGGGAATAGTGGGGATATGTAGTTGCAATAGAACAGGATTATGATCCGACAATGTGCGGGGGAGTGTTTGTATGTGCATAGCCCAATTGTTTGCGTTTTCATTAAGTAACCAGTAGTCTAATCGCGACCAACTATTGTAGGCGGGTGTAATATGTGTGCCTTCCTGAGCTTGCCCATTCCGCAACCTCCATACATCAATGAACCCTAGCTCCGACATGGCTTCACGGATACACTGGGCAACCTTAATTGTACGAGCCCCTGATGGATTAGATTTATCTACCTGTGGGTCCAGATGCATGTTTATGTCCCCACCCCCCCACCCCCCCACAGCACTGCGGTCTCAGGCCAAGATCGCAGAACAGACAGCATTTGTACAAAATGTGCAGGATCAACCACTGGCCTGTACATATTAATGATGGTGAGATTGGTCATTCCAGTTTGCCCTGAACCATGGCGCAACAGCCCTCTGCATCCGTATGAGTGTGCGTGGGATAGAATGGGATACCTCTCTTAATCAAAATAAGCACGCCACATGCATAAGATGAATAGGACGAAGCCAGTCGAAACCCCGACCATCTATGTGCAACTTTGGAGTCTGTGCGGTTATTCAGGTGGTTCTCCTGCAATAACGCAATCTGTACATTATGCCTGTCTAGGTATGACAACACCTGTCGTGTTTTTTGGGGGGAATTAAGGCCACGAATATTCCATGTCATGCACCGGTAGTCCTCACCCATTATCTAATGTGACAAATCCTGCTATGCATCGCATATGTGGCCACCAGCACCCGCTGGACAACAACTCTGCCACCATCAGCACATCAAACATTTTAATCACACAAATGACAGTCTCAGAAACCCACATCCCATTCCCTCCCTCCTTCCACTTCAGCAACCCAATCGTGCCAAAGGCAAAAGCCATTAACATAACAAAACTTAAGAACAAGGCAGTTGTAGTGGGGTACACCCAATAGGGGACGTAGCGGCTACAACCACTCCCTAGAAAAAATCCAGGAAGGGGCCTCCTTAGGAGTAGTGAGGCTCCCACCCACAGGCCCACCAAACCAGCACAAGGGGAGCATCCCGGATGTCATCGGCCAATCTCACGTCCAACAGGGCAGTAGGGAATCATATCTAGGGGACTAGAATAATGCAGAACATTTCCCCAGCAATCCACGCAGTCTCAAATCCCATAATCCCTACATATGCATATTTAGACAATGCCCAGTGTCTCTTTGCAATCAACTTTACATTGCTGCAATGGCATGTTAACCACAGAGAGTTAACTGGCATTCAGTAAAACACAGCCCAACTTCAGGTGCAAGTCTCAATCAGGAAAAACAATGACACATGCAAATAAGGACGCTGACCCACTGATATGTATACCGTTAACATAAAAAAAGGATATAAAGTGGAAAAAGATTAATTGCAACAGTCACTCATCAATGTCAGATGTCTGCGTGGAGGATCTCTGGTTTCTTCAAATTGTTTGGTGTGTTCCATGGCAAGTGTCGGGTGCGAAAATATCTTGGCCTCCTGGTCTGTACCTATGCGAAACCGAGCCGGGTACAGCATAGCGTACGGGATTTGGTCTTTCATGAGAAGTTTTTTGACGCCTTGGAATTCCTTTCGGGCCGCCTGCACTGTGGCTGTAAAATCCGGGAAGAAGGACAGGACGTTTCCTTGGTGATTGATGGTGCCCTTTTGCCGGATAATGCGTAGTATAGTGTCTCGGTCCCTAAACTTTAAAAGTCTCGCAATAATGGGGGAAGGTGGAGCTCCAGGTTTCGAGCGTGGCGCCAGGGACCTGTGCGCGCGTTTAACAGCGAACATGGCAGAGAGTCTCTGATCATCGATTCTACAAAGTCTTCCAGCCGCCCCACATTTGTGTATTCCGGTAGACCTAAAATGCGCACATTATTGCGCCGCGAGCGCGCTTCAATGTCGTCATTTTTAGCTTGGATCACCGCCAGGAGTTGTGTGATGTTGTTGGTTTTTGCTGCGACCTGCTGTAAGCTGTCTTCAGCGTCCGAAATTCGTTGTTCAGCCTCGCCGAGTCGTGTTGCTTGTTTTTCTAGTTTTGCGGACATGTGGTCCATCCGGCCGTTAAGAGCTTCTATCTTCCGGTCTATGGATTGTAGGCTGGCCTGGAAGGCGGAAAGCGTTGTCTCCAAGGCGAATGGGGCCTGTGCCGCAGAGTCCAGTTCAGAGTCTGAAGCTGCTTTTTACGATGAGTTACCCCCTTTACGCAGTTCAAAGGTAAGTCTCGGTTGATTTTCTCTGGTTTACCCATGGCTGTGGATGTGTCTATATAGGGTAGTGACCAGAGGCGATGTACAGGGGCCAGCAAGGCGGCGGAGTTCACACCGAGGCACTATGTTGTAAATAGGGGGTCAGCCTGCGCCCTTTCAGCGTCTTTGCTCCACTTAGTTGTATATGCACAGCTACCAGTGAGCGCGCAACCAGAGCATCCAGTCAGCTCAGGCCCGGCGTCAGCACAGTCCGAGAGGCGCGGCTATGTAGCGGTGTCCCTTCAAAATGGCAGGGAGCACAAATTGTAGCTCCTAGTGCGAAGCTGGCCACCACCTGAGTGGGCCCGGTAGACAGCAAGCCGCGGCAGGAGGTGGGCCAGCCATGGGCGATACACTGTCTCTGTTAGTGTCCTTGCAAAACGGCGGCGGGCTCGAAGTATATCCCCTAGCGAATAAATGGCTGCTACCTGAGTGAGTCCAGTATGCCGCAGGCTGTGGCAGGTCAGCTGTGCAGGGTCCGCAGTCTCTGTTGCAGGTCGGGTGTGTGCTTGTCAGGAGGCCAACTGTGCCAGGGCAGCCACAAGATGGAGTACAATGCGGTCGGAGCATTAATTGGGGGAAAAGGACCAAGCGCGCTTCTTCTTGCTGTTTGTTTTTGTTTGTTTAGGCGCCAATCGTCCGCAGCGTCACTAGGCACTAATTACTTTGAGCGGCGGTCGGATGGCGCCGCACATCAAAAGCGCCTCCCGCCGCGTGTGGATAATTGCCGGCCGGGCAGCACAGTGCGATGATGACGCCAGCCCCCAGGGCCTATCCCGCCAGGGTAGACCGGCGGCCCGTGTGAGTGTAGCGCCCCGCGGCCGCAGTGTCGGCCACAGGGTCTCACCTCAGGATTGATGGACGCTGCCTCACGAATTGCAGGGAACCTCAGCGCCGGTCTGGCATTCGGAATATCTCTCCCCCAGCGCCGCCTCACAGCGTGTGCTCCGGCCGATGTTGTGGCGCCTCCATGGGTAATTCACACCCCAGCCTGTCAGCAGCAGCCCAGGAGACAGCCTCGTCCCCCATCTTTGAGTCCAGGAAGCATCCCTCTCACCAACGGTGGAAGATTTCAGCAACCCGTCGGAAGGGCCAGAACATTCGCAGTGTGACAAAGGGCTGTGGGCTGTCAGGGAGCAGGATGTTATATGATAGTCAAGGCGGCCGGCGGAGCAACACTACGATGCGGCCATCTTGCTGTGCGCCAGGCCACGACCCCCTTGCATAACGACCTTACTTCTCTGAAATTTAAGTGTAAGTAAGGTGTGAGGTCGAGCTCCTCCACCAGGTCCTGGGCAATATTATCCTCACTCATAGTTGGGGGTGGTTGAGACATTCTAACCTGATAGTTCTAACGCTCTACCCTGACCATAGTGACTTTTATTTTTCTAAAATCCAAATGGGACTTAAACAAGGCCCTACCAGTCTTTTAGTATTTTGGAAAAACCAATTTCAGAATTCTAAAGGCAATTTATGAGTTCTGTCGTGTGATCAGATGGTAACCAAGTAGTCCAGCAAATGCAAGTTTGTATCCCACCGCTGATCCACCAGTGTGAGAAAGTGGCTCTATATATACTGGACCAGAATGAGGTACAGTGTGTATAGAGTCCACAAACCCAGAGGTATAACAGAGGTTAAAGTCAGGACTGACTTTACTCTCAAAAGTGGTAGCTTGGAGGAGCAGAAAGGCAGTACCAGAGGACAGTGCAAAGAATTTGTTGTACACACTCAGTCAGCAAAGGATTTCACACACTCAAGGACTGACCTCCAGGCCAATTGTTTTTATATCAAAAGATATCGTTGTTTTATTTTTGGAACCAACTGGTATCAAAATATACTTTTCTCAATATGAGTACTCTCATGTAATTACATTGCAAGGAAGCAATGAAGTTTGTGAACACAATAGATACAAGGGTTGCAGTAGGCAACATAATTCTAAACACTTTAGCATTGAGCTCAATGGATTGTCATCATATAAGTACAGTTGATTATAATGCAGATTACTTTAGTAGTTCCTGGACTAGATCCTAGATTCAGTCCTGGGGTCTAAGCTGAAACCAGATTAGCAAAAACGTTTTAGTTACTGTAGTGAATTTTCATGAATGTAAAGCTGTTTTAAAAGTTCACACTTGGAAACTTTTCAATGAAAATCTGGCAATGTTATCCAATGGGAGAAAATTCAGGTTGCTGGTAAAGTATGATCGCGTTACTTTTGTAATCCAGTACTGGGCTCCTAGGGCCAGCACTGGGGTCTTAACTCAAAACAGGCAGGTCATTGCGTTTCAGTATCTCGTATGATTTTTAAAGAATATTTCAAGTTTTCAAAAGTAGACACTTCATAGAAAAGCAGAAAATGGGTTCCTATGGAGAAAATACAGATTACTAGTAAACCCGGTAAGGATTACTTTTGCGGTTCAGTACTGGGCTACAAGGTACAGTACTGGCTTCTCCCCTGATCACAGGTGAGTACATCGGAATTCGGGTGATTTTATATGAATATTTTTAGTTTCCAAAACTTCACACTAATAAGATTTTTCGAGTCAAACCAGTCAATGTTATCCAATAGCAGGTAAGTGAGTTATCGGTTTCCAGGCGAGTACTTGGCTGGTGAAGTTAGGGTTCTGGGCATAGACTCAGGGCTCCCCCAGGGTCAGGTAAGTACAGTTGGGTCACCCCCAGCGGCGCGGGGCGGCCGGGTGCAGAGGTAGTTAGGCCCAATGTTATCCAACGAGGAAAAGGGGGCCTCCGGTTGGTGGCTGCTGGCTAGCAGGCCACGCGGCTGTGGGAGCTGGGCTCCTGGTCACTTGCTCAGGGCGAATGGGGAAGTAGGATAGGGTACAGGTTGCACTGCCAGGGGCACTCGGGCGGCTGGGTGCAGGGTGCTTTTAAGCCGTTGTGCGCTCAATGTTATTCAATGAGGAACTTGAAAAGGGAACACAGGCTGCAGGCTCGGGGACGAAGGATCTTCTGGAGCGACCAACACTTTGAGGGGTAAGTTGGGATCTTGAAGGATAGGTAGGCACCCAGGAGTTGGGCACAGAGGGCCGTGGGGTGCAGGGGTGTCTTTTGAGGTCGGGAAATCTTACCCCCTGCTGGTCACGGTCAGAGGGGGTCCTCTGTCCGGAGGCTGCAGGCATCGTCGGGGTCGTCGAGGAGGGTCTTTGGGCACTGGACTTCGGGTTCCAGTCGCCGGGGGGGACGTCCTTGTGGTCCTGGATCACTCGGGCACGGGCCAGGCTTGGCGGGTGCAGAGTGGGTTGGTCCGGAACTTCCTGGCTGGCACCAGGGGTGTTGTTGCAGCAGAGCCTCTGCTGATGGGAGTCCCAGGCTTTAAGAGGGTCAGGGCAGGCAGGTCCTCTGGGTGTCTCAAGGTTGCCGTCCGCCGGAGTCACCAGAATTAGGAAGGAGCAGGTTCCAGGATCGACAGGCCGGTAGGGCTGGGGCCAAGTCAATTGTTGTTGTCCTGTTGTTGGCAGCTGCACGGCGGGTCTTCTTCTTCTTGATCTTCTTCTTCTATTCTTATCGGGATCTGAGGAAGGAAGGTTCAGGGAGCCCCTAAATACTGAATTTAGGGGCGTTACAGTTAGGGCAAGGACAGGGACCAATAGGTCCCTGTCCTGGGGTGGGTACACCCCCTAGTCTGCTCCTCTCCTGTGGGAGTGGGGCAGGAGCCTAGCTGTGATTGGGCAGGCCCCCCCATCTACAAGATGGCCGGGCCCGGGGTCGTGCTTCACCTCGTCTCCCCCACCTGAGGGGTGGGGTTGGCACAGGCTGGCACACCCCCCTTACTGGCGTGGTTTTTCCCGCCAGTCTTCCTGCCAGAGTGGGGGTCAGGGCTGGTTGGGGCCAGTTGCTGGGTTCAGCAAATGGTCTGGAGAAGCTCACAGAGGCGGCATGCCTTTGAAGCTTCCCCCTGACCATCCTGGGAGAAGGGACATAGCACCTCGCCCAGGATGTGCATTGTTGCAGGCCCAGGAGAGCGGGGGGCTCTCCACCCAGTGGTCCAGCAACATGTTGGCTGTATGGCAGCCTCTGAAGCAACTCAGCCCAGACATGGATTGTAGGTTAGGTTTTCAGAGGGTATCTCTAAGATGCCCTCTGGTGCATTTTACATTACATCCCACACTGGCATCAGTGTGGGTTTAATGTGCTGCGAAGTTTGATACCAAACGTGACAGTCTTCAGTGTAGCCATTATGGTGCTGTGGAGTTCGTAATGACAACCTCCCAGCACCATATACTCTTAATGGCATCAATGCACTTACAGTGCCCAGGAATGGCGCTGGGTACTGTAGGGGCACAGGGCTCATGCACCTGTGCCCACACCTCTGGCATAGGGTGCCCAGCTAGAGAGGTGACTGAAGTATGCTAGGGCAGTGGGCTCTGTGAGCATGGCACACAGGGATGTGTGCCATGTCAACTCTTTGTTTAGTCCTGCACCTAGCCACTCAGCCTGCAAAGGCAGTGTGTGGGTGCCAGGGTACAGGGCCCCTGAGGGTGGCACAATAAGTGCTGCAGCCCTCAGGGGTCTTCTCTGGTCACCATGTCCTGGGTACCTAGGGTGCCATTTACTAGGGGCTGACAGGTGGCCAGAGATGCCAATTGGGTTTTAGTTTCAACACAGTTTTAGGGAAGGAACACAGGCCCTGGGTACCAGGTTGGCAGGAACCCAGGGCACACTCAGTCAAAGCACATAAACAGTTCAGAAAAAAGTGGGGGCATACCAAGGCAAGAAATATGGCACTTTCTCACACAATGTCCCCAAAACCCGGATATGTCACGATCCGTCCTATTCATGAGTACCAAAAACTACGCACCCCCTTGAACACTGATTACCAACAAGGGCCATCATCCAGGTCTGCCAATGTTCCCCCTGATGAAGAAAACAGTCAAGAACACGGGAACTGTATGAATCCAGAGGCCACATGTACCCGTGGTTCTACCCCCACGCTGAAAAAAGCTAGAATGAGAGTTTACAGTACCCGGACAATAGTACTGATTGTCCTGACTATGTTAGCTGTTCTGTTCAGTGTAATGTTCTGGATTATTGAAGAAACAGCTCCAGCCCATCACACTGTCCTGCCTCACACCCCACAACCATCTGAAGTTTCTAAACATTCGTATGTTCCGTGGCCTGATTCCCACTTCAACAGACATTCTGAATACAGTAATAATACTTTCATCCAAATGCTGCACCAGTTTAATCAAGTTGTGGGTGCAACTGACTGTTATTTTTGTGGACTTCTACCTCATGCAAGTCAACACACTGTACAGTTCCTAGTGTTCCCTGCCCCGTCTGCTTATACTTGCACTCTGATGTACAACCTGACAAACGTCTTTCCCTCAAGTGGCGACGCTGGCAATCTTACCACATTCCAGCCCTTCATTTGGACATTCCATGGCCATAACAATACCATCTGTAATGCATCTGACTCAGTACCAATGCGTACCATCATGTCACCCCTATGCGAGGTACGTGGGGTTACACTTTCGTTACCATTCGAGCTAAAACAGTTGCCATTTCTGTCACGCCACGCCCTAGTACATTATGTCTGCAAGGCCGAGGAAAAACACCAGTAGGAGTCAGTCTATGCAATACTACAATGACTTATGACAATTTCACCCCATATCTCCGCCTTCCTACAGGATTGCATTTTATGTGTGGAAACAAAGCTTACACGTGGTTACCTCCCGACTGGAGTGGTACATGCTACATTGCTTTCCTCTTACCACCCGCTTTCAACAGAGACAGTATGTACCATCGCCAAAGAAGACAAGAGAGCCGCTTCGGACTTTCTTCACCCTGCCAGCGTGGTTGTGCTGCTAAGGAGGGACTTCAGGGACCTCTATGAAAGTAATTGGACCCCCTCTAAGGTACTAATTCACAGGTCAGAGAGAAGAGGGGAAAGAAATATAATGTAGCAACTACTCAAAGCACAAACTCCCTCATTACCTCTCTATTTATTTGAGGGTTTTAGCCTCTTAAATTCTATCATGGGCATAACAAAACACAAATGTTACTGTTACTTATTTCCATTCACTTTTTTATTTGTCATTTGAATTATTTTTGTCTTTGTTATATCTTTTAAACATTATCATTAAAAAGTACAAAAAGACATTTCTTGTATACACAATTTGGCAACATGAAAAATAATTCACAAATTCATATAATGAACACAATATGACCAGGTAGAGAACAAACAACAATCAAACCACACATGCATACTTCACACACATTCACACCACAATTATATGTGCAAGTTGTCGCGTTTCGTTGGTTGTAGTCTAATGGCCAAAGACAGGGTCACAACAAAATGTAGGATTTTATATAGACATGGTGGACGCATTTCCGTGGCAATAGATAGCAGTAAGAGCCACCTTCCTCAGGACCCGCCAGATTATCAAACAGTGTTCTCTACACCCTGGTACTTCCTGTAAAGATATATACAAAGAGACCCACAATAAGTTTCTACGCCCATGAAATGTACATTATTAGGACATTAATTGGATCAGACAGAGTTTATTTACAACAAAAAAAAAATAATACATACAGAGAACCACCAGTGCCACCTTGTGACTGAGATGGGTGCATTTAGATTATATTAATACACCTATCCTTTTATCCTTTTTCTCTCTTTATTGCCCCAACTCACTCGGGGCAATGATGTAATCTATTGTTGCCCTCACTAACTCGGGACAATGATGTCGTCTGTTCTGCCTTTCACAGTGACTTATAGGTTCTATTTAGACCGGGCATGCCTGGCATATACATTCACTGTTAGTAGGAAACAAATCTGGACATCCCTAACATCTACCTTCCATGTTAGTTAAGGCCAAGCCCTAGTTGATACTCACTCAAGTAGAACCAATGCTGTAGCCTATCGTAGTTTTCACATAGACGACCTGCTTTGGAACGATGGTTACTTATCCCACAGGGTTCTCTTTTGGCTAAGTAAAGAAAAACGAACAGGTATTGCTATTGCCTCTTCATTACAAAAGGTATCTGCAAGTTAAAATCTATCAACCTAATTTACCTCCGATATTCCTAAAGTGGATTGAGTGTAAAATCTCTCATAATTCCATTTTAGGCAGCATAAACTTCATTTCCACTGGGAAAAGAGAGAAAAAACATTCTCTCTCTATCTCCACCAATATTTGCATTCATGACCAACTGTTCTTAAACTTAATTACCTTAGGTGTTTTATTCTCGGGGTAACGTTTGTTATCTTGATTCCGTGAGTATGAGTCTATTTTTCTATTGCTTTTTCTCCTTTCAAAAATGCAGTCTCTCCTGCATGGTAAAAAGACACAGTATCACTAAATTGATCGATTGAAATATTTGAGAAAAAACTCAACTTTCATTATTATCACGTATACCTGCGAGTTATCAATAAGGATCGACAGTGATGGTTAATCAATCTGCAGAATGCATCTCATCGGATTTCCCGGAATAATTAAAATGATCGTAGGTATTGCTATCTTCAAAGAATAGATCCTGCCGAAATAAAAGAGGGCCTAGGTCATTTATGAAGTAATATGTTGCTACCTCCAATTTGCATCTCAATATACAAGTAGATATCATGACAAGAATCCTGTGCACACATTAAGCGAGGTGTATACATGTATCATGCTTAATCAAAAGAACACAATAGGTAGTAAATGGAACAAAGTGGACACGATAGAAAGTCTTTTTGTTCTTCAAAGGATTGTATTTGACCTTCCTTTGTTGAAAGGTAACTTCAAAAGCAAATGACCAGCCAATCGGCTGGTCATTTGCTTTTGAAATTACCTTTCAACAAAGGAAGGTCAAATACAATCCTTTGAAGAACAAAAAGACTTTCTATCGTGTCCACTTTGTTCCATTTACTACCTATTGTGTTCTTTTGATTAAGCATGATACATGTATACACCTCGCTTAACGTGTGCACAGTATTCTTGTCATAATTACCGAGTGGGCCCTGGCCACTCTCTGCAGAGGTTTCGGGGTCTCCTCTGACCTTGCTGCACCGTCTTCATTATTGTTATTTTTTACCTAACACACACCGCTACCAGTTAAGGCGCCACACTTCCTGTACATGTCAAAACCCTCCACAGAACCCACTGCAAGTAGATATCAGGCGGATACGGAATTAGATCCCCTAGGACCATATTCCCTATTTAAAATACTGATCGAACTTTTAGAGACAGACTGCTGCCCTAACCCAACGTGCACTGAAGATGAAGATAGCACGGCAGCGATCTCGAAATGACTCACCCAAAAAGCACGAGAAACGACATCCAAGAGACTAACTCTTCATACTTCTCATGCAAAAATAAAGAAGCAATAACGCAAATGTTACGAGATATAACCTCCCTGGACTCCTTCTCCCGTCATCCCTTACAAACATTCTGGCTCTGTAATAAGGATTGACCAAGTTTCCTTACGTGCCTACTGTCCCCTACCTAACTTACGCTGCATCTAAGCCTCCCATATCCTATTACTGTGCCATAAAGATGCTTAACTAAATTAGTTGACTTGACCGTCCATCAAAGTTCCGCACACGTCTCCTTCGGATAAATACCAGCTCTCAAAGGTTCGCTTTTTATAGCGATCAGATAACCATTTCCCTGCAATGTAACCACCGTAATTTCTGACACCTGGGTTATGTCAGAGACAGACAGAGGACTACCTTTTCACATTTCGATCGTGGCCATGTTTTCCTTTATCTGTTTACGCTTGTTGTTCTGTCACATCATTAGTCATAGGAAATAACAAGCATTTGCAATGCAATAGGTCTAGCATTAGGAAAGTTTGAGCTATTGGTCTTGTAAATGACAATTTTTTTATTTATGTGTTGGTTTTGAAAATAGCTAAATTAATAGCTTTGTCATTTACAATGCCAATAGTTATAACTTTCGCAAATGTGACACCTATAGCATTTGTAATGCAACATGTTTTGTATTTACGTGACTTAGATGTATTGATATTACAAATAACAATGGCTTAATTTTTTAAAAATAATTAATACTTAAATAAAAGGGATTGTAATTTATAATGGCAATAGCTTAAACTTTTGTAAATAACTTTTGTGAAGATTATGTTCAGTGTATTTTATTGTGACGAAAATCCAAGAACAGAAGTGAAATATTAAAATTTTTTGTGACATTTGTAATAAAGCTTGAAACATTGAGAGAACATATTTGAACCAGTTGTTGTTGAATGGTTGCACAGATTGATGCTGTGATGGCGCGGAGTGATGTTGTGGTGGCGACGAGTGATGCTGTGGCGATCAGTGAAGCGGTAGTAGCGCATAGTGATGTTGCGGTGCCCCTGAGTGATGCTGTGGAGGCCGTGAGTGATGCTGTGGAGGCCGTGAGTGATGCTGTGGAGGCCGTGAGTGATGCTGTGGAGGCCGTGAGTGATGCTGTGGAGGCCGTGAGTGATGCTGTGGAGGCTCTGAGTGATGCTGTGGAGGCCCTGAGTGATGCTGTGGAGGCCCTGAGTGATGCTGTGAAGGCCCTGAGTGATGCTGTGGAGGCCCTGAGTGATGCTGTAGTGGGGCATGATAATGCTGTGGTAGCGCATAGTGATGCTGTGGTGTTCCAGAGTGATGCTGTAGTGTTCCAGAGTGATGATGTGGTGGTGCTGAGTGATGCTGTGGTGGTTCTGAGTGATGCTGTGGTGGTGCTGAGTGATGCTGGGGTGGCGCCGAGTGATGCTGGGGTGGCGCTGAGTGATGCTGTGGTGGTGCTGAGTGGTGCTGTGGTGGTGCTGAGTGATGCTGTGGTGGTGCTGAGTGGTGCTGTGGTGGTGCTGAGTGGTGCTGTTGTGGTGCTGAGTGATGCTGTGGTGGTGCTGAGTGATGCTGTGGTGGTGCTGAGTGATGCTGTGGTGGTGCCGAGTGATGCTGAGTGATGCTGTGGTGGTGCTGATTGATGCTGTGGTGGTGCTTAGTGATGCTGAGTGGTGCTGTGGTGGTGCTGTGGTGGTGCTGAGTGATGCTGGGGTAGTGCTGAGTGATGATGTGGTGGCGCTGAGTGGTGCTGGGGTGGTGCTGAGTGGTGCTGTGGTGGTGCTGAATGGTGCTGTGGTGGTACTGAGTGATGCTGTGGTGGTGCTGAGTGGTGCTGTGGTGATGCTGAGTGATGCTGGGGTGGTGCAATATCCAGTGCCACTTTTTATATCACTTTGTGCTACACTGTACTTGGCTGCAAATTAAATGGGAAAGAGTTTGTTCGTTTCCTTACCTACTCAAAAGGCAGTTTATTCCGAAAATGCAAAATGTTCAGATGTATACTTGCAAAATGCATGATGAGCGTTTTCCCCTCAGTAATGTGTGTTGACCAGCAAAACTTTACTGGGCAGGCAGTTTAGTGAGCTAACACGTCTTAATAGGCTTCGTCGATATTGCTGTCAACAACTATAACACACCTGGTATCATACTGCGTATTATTTTTGCATGGAAGGTTTTGTTTGCCGCCTGCATTTTAAAAGTTTCACATTTGTGGTTGTTTGGTTGCAAGTGGTTTAGTAGGGGAAACAAATACTTCGATTTTTCTGTTGCTTCAACGTGTTATGGTTATTTAAATGTGAAGCAATGATCTTGTGTCGAATAAGCAATTTGCATATTTTTTGTCTTGAAGCCTGAACATTGAAAAGAAGCGTACCTTTTTGATTAATGTTTTTAGCATTTCACAAAGAATGTATCCGAATGCAAGTTAACGTGTAAACCAATTGGCGGTGGTTTTCTTTTAAGTTCACTCTCGCTTACTTCCAAACTTTGACACAAACACATGCCCGAGCTCAAACGACCACTGCTTGCGGTGGGAACCCAGCCCCTCAACGGACAACAAATAGGTAAACTGAAGAGCAGCCTGCTGAGCAGTGGCATCAAAAGGGTCTATGTAGCCTACCCCTGCTGAAGACCACCTTCTGAAATAACTGTTGGTGCAGAACATTGCGGCACAATAAGACTGCATGGGCTTGCTTGAAGCACAGATTATGTAGCAGAGTAGTTTCTGCATTTCCTTCAAGACATTAGGATTGAAAGTTAACCAAACGCGTGTTTAAAATAAGTATGACACAACTATAAAAAATTCAGGAACACACCATCAAAGAGCCCCTTCGACTGTTTTAACTGATGCTCGTTCAGAGACTGCGCTTCAGAAAAATCTTAAGGTACATGAAGGGCATGAATGAGGGAGGGAGGAGGAACAATGGCGGAAGCGTCCGCAGATTGCTTTAATTAACAGGGCGCCCCTTCACTCTGAGTCCGTGCAACGGTGGAGGGGGAGGGGAGAGTGTCGGAGCATATTTACCATATGAAATGGCCTCAAGTCATCAAATATTTTTTATCCAAAATGTAAGGTTTTTTAAATATAAATTAAAAAAAATACCTGATATGCACAGAAGACTTCCATGTATGTAATTTTTAGTTTAACCGGCTTCTGACCTACACCTATGGAGGTTAATAGATCCTTGCTCTTCCTCCTCCCCTCATTCATGGCTGGCTGCCAGCCTGAAAGTCTGGGCCTTCAACCTTCATTCAGTTTACAAACCCTGCTCTGCAGTTGCTGCCCTAATCCATTTATAGCTCGTTGGCTGCCAGACGTTTCACTGATTCACAAATGCCCGCTAAGCACCCCGTCTCCTGCTGCCTCAGCAGACCGGAAATACAGGAATCTGAATGCTGTGGAGTGCTTCATCTAGCTAATTCTGAAAACTCGCGACATTCATGAGAGGGTCATTTATACATAGTCCCTAGTAAGAAGGCACCTCTTGTAACATTTGCAAAATACTGATAAGCGCAATGCTGTTTAGCATGTATACAGATGGGAAATGTAGTTTTCCACCAGACGATTTTATATTTTTCAAAGGCACGTTTTTACAGACGGACTCATTTGCCGTTATCCAGTTGTACACATTTTATTGACCTCTAAAGGAGAATGGGACACAGGGAATCAAACCTTTAATTTGCAAATATTCTGCCACAGATCGTCAGTGTTGGAATGAGGACAGCGTTCTCTGTGTTGCAAAGTCCGCATCAGAGCTAGCCACTAGACCACATCTCATTAGTGTTTGAACGTGCATGTTGAAGAAAACAGTGAACCTTGTATGAATCTAAGGAGGTGCTCTGCTGTAACCGTGCAATAGTAATACAAATGTCTTTATTGTGAGTTTAGTAAAGAAACATGACGAAACAAGAACATCGCCGAAAGAAAAAAAAGCGGCCGGGAAAGGATCCCTTTGAAGTGGCCGTGAAAGTGAAAGCAATTAGGGGGAGGAGAATTGAGGCCAGCGCGCACTGCGCACGCTGGGGAAGCCTGTGGGAGGGAGGCTGATGGCTTTGATGTGGGGAAATGCGCGTGCTTGTGTTCACGAGAACTGTTTGAAATCCGCCTGATGGTTTGAGAACTTTTTTGCCTACTAAAATTCTCCCCTATCCATTCCTTGCGGAATGGGATAGGCGAGACCTAAAAAAGGGATCATTTTCTCATCAACTATGGTTGCGCCATATTGAGAGAGTACGGGGAACAAAGTACTTTCAACATATTAGATTTTTTATAGTTAGCCCCTATACTATCCATTACTTCTGAGTATCTTGAAAACAAAACTGCCATGATTCTCGTAGTGGGGGAACATATTATCACATCCGCCACTTACAAAGAATTGACATTGCAGCATCCTTGGGCTCACATTGGATACCGCTTTTGTTACAATACTGTCATCTGTGCACCATATTTAGACATATTAGCGTGCAATTACGAATTCACTCAATACAACAAAAACTCCTACATGAAAGACAATGTACACCCTGTTAAGACATTTTTAGTGCACAATTTCGAATTAACCTGTTCGGTAAAAGTTCCTACATGAACACCAATGTAACCGAATAATTCGACAGACAGATCAGTACAAATCAAAACTGCATTAAACCCGAATATTTCATTATTCTCCAGATTGGTCTATAGGGACGGGACTATAACACAGTTCTATCACAGAGTCAGTGTCATTCTTGACAAGTAAAGAACAGTATGTTACAAAATATTAAAGACAAGTAGCAGTAACTAGAGATCCATCCTCCAGAGCCCTGTATATCAGATATATATCCACATACTTAACACAACAACTTCAGGAGAAAGCAGCCGTCTACTCCTAACTGCAAAGTTGTATACCACTCATCAATTGAAATAAATGCAACTACCAGGGTTTTGTAAGATTTCTTCGGTAAGCCCATTTCTTACACTATCCATAGTAAAAATCCAGAAACATTCTCTTCTCTTGCGAACTATTTCCATAGGCGTCCCTATCTGTCCCTTCACCTTTTCCAGTATACACCACATAATGTCCTTTTCAGAATGTTGTTTAGTGAGACAGTGTTGGACAAGAGGGGCTTCAATCCTGCCATTACGTAGCGCCGATTTATGCTTGCTGAATCTTACCCTGAATTCAGGCTACTTTAAGCCTCGCCACTCCCGCTTCGTGGGACGCGCGCGGGCGCGCGCCAGGCGAAGCCCGGGCCAAGGGCGGGCCCGTCTGAGCCCGTCAGAGACCGGACGAGGCAGGGCCGGGCTCCCTCTCTAACTTTCAAGTACTCCAAGGTCAGTTCTTTCAACGCTTACTATTTTACTTGTGCATTATAACTTTGTTGGACTTAGATCTGATTTATTTTCATCTTTAAAAATGAGCAAGTGGGATGGAAGAAGGATAGAAGCCCAGGACTCACAAAAATGGAGGTCACCCACAATCAGCTCCATCAAGTACCACAAGTTCACAGGCAATGATTCCCCCAGATTTTGACTTTGCAGCACTGGGTAATCATAGTTCGAACACTAATAAGGATATGTGGAGAAGGGTAGAAAATCTCTTGTCAACTCTACTATCCCCTATAACGTACAGGTTGACCCGGATAGAAGATCGTTTAGGCATTGTTGAAAATCAAGTGGAATCAAGTTATTCTGCCCTTGAGAGCCTTTCTGCTAATCTTCGCCCAACATCGGGGACCTCGACTATTCAATCAGTGAACCCAGTGCCAGTCCAGGCTGCAGCTAAACCTAAGTGTTTAAATCGGCAAACTCCGAATTCATCTGCCCCAGAGCCGTCTATAAGTTAAGAAGCAGCAGCCCAGCGGAACTTAATTCCTAAGGAGACTGGCAATGTACTAACAGGAAATCTGTCGAGTGAGTTTGCCCAAATGACTATGAGCCCCCTAGCTGATGCTAGGGCAGATATTAGAATAGCGTCATCTAAGGCTTCAAATGGCGATACCTGTCTTCGACCAAGAGAATTAATCCCACCTACAGCCTCCCAACGATCAGGAGATTGGGGGCATAATGTTGCGCATTCTGGGTTAGCGACCCTTCATTTACCCTCGGCAGCTGCCCCCTTAGTGGTTGTTTTAGTGAATGTGCCACCACTACGGGCAACGCAGACTGAAACCACCGAACAACTGATGTCAAAAGCTCTGCATTGGCTTACCAAAAGCCTAAAGAACGTTGGGATTTGGGAGGGGGGCCTGAACAGGCCTATGATTATGGTTAGACGTACCCCCTGGATTTGTCACTCAAGGAAAGAAGGTGGAGGTGACTGTGTAATTGTTAATTTTAATAATGCATATATGCCTAGATTTTTACTGGATAATTTGGGCGGGGTGGACGGTAGAAATATGGAAAAGGTTTTTGTGCTACCACTAGGGTTTTTTTTATACATCAGGGCCCTACCCATTGTCTGGTTGGAGTTCTAACAGGGAGGGCAGGCACTTCCTGGTTCCTCAAAGTCAGGTATCTAGACATTTAGAGGTCCCTCTGACCAATAGATACACCCCACTCTCTCGTCTTGATCAGTGTGATTGACTTCCCCTGATTTCAACCAAACTTGTTTTACCCCGTGATAGCCCTTCTACCTCTTTATTAATTATGGAAACGGGCTCCCAGCAACTTGGAACAATGACATCGGTGGGCTCAGATCCAGTATCATCTTTAGCCTTACCTTCGGGCACCATTCCTTCCCGACTCTCCATGATATCCTGGAATATAGCTGGCCTCTTGACAAATACTGTCTCCTGACTGGGTAAGCTTTACTGAGGGGCACGACTTTATTGCCCTTCAAGAGACATGGTCAGTTGAGACGATTCAAAGCCCAGGTTACCTAGCCTTTGCCAAAGCGGCAACCACCAATAGGAAGGGGAGAGCTAGTGGGGGACTGATTACCCGGGTTAAGCAACAGACTGTGTTTCAGGTAAAAGAATTACAAATTGACAGCCCAGACATTCTTGCTATTAAAGTGCTAGTTAAGGGAGAGATTGATTTCATTCTTTTTGACATATATGCGAGAGGAATCCCAGGAGGGAAAGCTTCTCCAACTATTGCCCACCTGGAGACTATTCTCAATGATATGGGTACCCCCAAGTCCATGGTTATTGCAGGTGGTTTTAATTGTACATTTGAGCCGTTGGGTCCTGACGATCATAGCCTCTCTGCGGAGGAAAATCAGAGCTGGGGGATACCTTCCCTAATGTTGCCGCCGGTCATTAAATGGACAGAAGTGGCCTTACAATTAAAAAGTATGTCCCTTGGGAGGGGGTTAAGGGCGGTAAACAGGAGAACTACGTCTGACATGAAAGGTATTAATACCTGCTCCAGTGGCTTCAGAGGCAGTAGAATCGATTATACCCTTATTAGTTTAGAGTTATGATCTAGACAGGGCGACATGCGGATCCATCAACGACCTGAGAGTGACCATGACCCTCTGATTTTGTCCATTGATGGGAACGATTTAGTCAACGTAGGGCCAGTAATGGACACAGCGGTAGGCGAAGTGCTTTTGTCCCAAGATTGCCGTCGTTTGAAATGGGCAAAAGTCTCTGAAGATGAGGCCTCGGTAGCACAGATTAAGTCCATGGTAGAGGAAGCTATAACAATAAGGGGTATGTTAGATCCACTGGATATTGGTACTACTGCCCCTAAGAAAGTCCATGAAGACCTGTTTGGTAAAATAAAAATGTTATTTATAAGAAATATCAAAGCTCAAGGTCATATTCTAAAAATAAACGGCAAACTGGTACAATGAGTCATGTAAAGCTGCTTTTGAGCACCTAAAGAAGACTATTAGGGATGGAAACCCCCAAGAAGTTAAAATAGCAAGGACTAATTATAAAAAAGTTAAATCTGAGGCAAAGAAGGAGTTTGAAGAGGATAGGTGGATATCCTTGCTAAATGCCAGTAATAGGAAGAACTGGATTACTTTTTGGCATCTGGTAAAATGGGGTAGTGGAGCGCATAGTTGTGTTCCAGAGAACAATGTATCTCCCGAATTGTGGGTGGAACACTTCCAGGCCCAATTCGCCTCCTCTAGGCGCGGCCAAGCCTCTTATCCAGAGGTGATTACTGAGAGAGTCCTAACGTTTGAGAAAAGGGAGGTAGAATGAGTCCTGGAACGAGTTCCCTTGGGGCGGGCTCCGGGCCCGGATTGCATCTCGGCTGACATTTTTAAACATGATAAGAGGAATTGGACTGATTATATCTACTTCCTAATAAATGCTTTAGCTAGGGGTGTGCAGCTACCAGATACCTTGCGTGGGGCGGAAATAATCCCCATATACAAAAAGGGTACCTAGCCAATCCCTGCAACTATAGACCTATAAGTCTAATTGACACTCTTCAGAAAATAGTTGCTAGATTGATCCTAGGTAGAATAAATGATTGGAATCTGGATCAAGATGTACTCGCACCCTATCAAGCGGGTTTCCGTCCCCACGTCAGTACTATTGACCAAGTCTTTAGATTTTTTCTGATATATTGGAATACAGTGTCATTGCGGGGGGGGGTACTCTTTATGCAGCGTTTGTTGATTTGAAATCAGCATTTGACTTGGTCCCTCGTCAGAAGCTGTGGGATGTTTTAAAGGAGGCCGGGATGCCCCTAGAAATTTTAAGCTTTGTTATCAAGTTGCACGAGGAGAACTATGCTCAAGTTAGATGGGGAAAGCAGGGCCAACTTACAGACCGTTTTCCAGTTAACAAAGGGGTGTGGCAAGGATGTGTCCTTGCACCCACCCTATTCTCCCTGTTTATTAATAAGGTCATTTCATATTATTCTAATTTTCCCACGGACACACCAACTCTTGCTGGCACAAGTGTTCCTCTGCTAATGTTTGCAGATGACACTTTAATTTTATCGAAAACTCAATCTGGTCTGCAACGTGCCCTTGATAGATTTACAGAGTTTTGCAACTACCATGATCTTTTAGTAAATGTTGATAAAACCAAGTGCATGGTGTTGCATAAGTATAAACATATTAGAAGCAGAGTTGTAATGAATGATGCGTTATTGGAGCAGACAGACACCTTTACCTACTTCGGCGTGACTATGGGTAGGAGGATGAATTGGACCCCACAGTTAGATGTCCTAGTGCTCAGGCATAATCACTTAGCAGGAGCCCTACTTAAAGAATATAGACTTTCTAGTACTAAACCGGTAGGGCCTGCTTTATCGATTTATAATGGGACGGTTAGAGCCTCCATTATTTATGGCGCAAAATTATGAGGGTATGAAAACTTAACTTCTCTTGTATCTGCACAAAACAAATTCCTGAGACTACTGCCCTCTCTGCCTCAGTCTACCCCTATCAAGCCTTTATTGCTAGATCTAGGTTGTGTATCCATTGATGAAGTGGCGGGACTTAGACCCCTAGCTTATTGGAGGCGGATATGGACTATACCAGAACTGGCATCATATGGCAATGCCCTTATGCATATCAGACAAACTCCCAGCACTCCAATATCAAATGGCTACAGAAGGTCAAGAGTAATTTGACTGATATGCGGCTCCGCTTCCCGTGGGAAGATCCGACAGGGAATTCATTTCCCAGTAAAAAAGAGTATAAAGAACTTTACTGGGCTATGATGCACAGGCCGAGGCCGGGCAAAGCCAGACGAGCGGACGAGCCTAGGCAGCTGCTAGGAGGCTTGGGACCCCAGAGATCGAGAGACAGAGGTGACCGCTGCGACGGAAGAGAGGCCCTGGTCCGAGAGAGCTGATATTCCGCCATCATCCTGCCATAAAGCGGAGTGGGCCCAGGCGCACACACGCCCCGACTCTCCGGAGCCTCTGATCTTCTCCCGGGGGCATAGCTGTGAGTGCGGTTGGACCTCTGACTCCCCTGGCATGCACCTCGGCTGTGGTGCCGGACTTGATATTTGTGCCCCTACTGCTGCACAGAACCCATGTACGCTCTCTTAAGTCATCCTGGTGCACAGGAGACCCACGGGGACTGTGTGCTTGTGCATGGCTGTGCGTGTGGACATGTATTTGGGTGTTTTTGTACTAGAGCATGTGATTCTATGTGTGCTCTTGTTGGTACGCGCAGATGTTTCTGTATGTGTGCTTATGTCTGTGCGTATGATGGTGTGTGCATGTACTTTAGTGTTTTTGTACTAGAGCATGGGATTGTACGTGTGCTTGGGCGTGTGGCTGTTTCTGTATACGTGCTTGTGTGCGCCCTCTGTTCGCGTATGAGAGTATGTGCGCACACTTGTTTGTGCTTGTGCATGTCTGGGCGTGTGATGGTTTGTGTTGTGTGCATGTACCTGTGTGTACGTCCTTGGGTATTTTTGTTCTGGGGCATGTGATTGTATGTCTGCTTGTGTGTGTGTGCGTCTGTGCGTTTATGAGAGTGTGAGCGCATTTGTGTGTGCTTGTACATGTTTGTGCATGTCTGTGCATGTGATGGTGTTTGCGTGTGCATGTACTTGGGTGTTTTTGTACTAGAGCATGGGATTTTATGTGTATTTGTGTTTTTGGATGTTTCTGTCTATGAACTTGTGTGTGTGCGTATGTGCGCATATGAGGGTGTGTGCCCTCATTTGTATGTGCTTGTGCATGTCTGTGCATGTGATGGTGTGTGCACGCTGGATTTGTTAATCTCTTGCAGCCACTGTCCTGGAAATTGACTCTAACTGCTAGATTCCTGACCTTTAAGATGACCACCAGTGTACAGTACAGTCCCCTACCTGACCCCAAGATGGCTTCCATAGTGGTCCCCTCCACGTTGTTTTACTTCCCTGGGACAACAATTGGATATTGAACAGACCTTGAACCTATCCCCTAACCTGTTTGCACATCAGGACTTGAAACCTGTGGAACTTACCCCAGACTGTAGAGACCAAGCGATTTGGCTGATTCCCGGTGGAGCTACATATAGCTAAAGAGGAGATGGGGTGTGGACTCCCCCCCCGCCATCTCCTACCCAGCCGGACATTGGGCAGATTTTCCCCTCGTCTCTACGTCCTATCTTCCTCCTACCCCTTTACCCTATCCCATTACCCTTCCTTGCGCCATTCACCATGTCCCCTATGTTCTTTAAATGCTTTTCCTGATACTTATGTAATTCTTAACTGATATAAATTGCAACATTATTGTTCCTCATGTAAAGCTCTCTGTTTCCTTCGGGTCTAGCCAGCGCTATAGAATAACTCATTAATTTAAATATGTTCCTCTTTAGCACTCTTTCTCTCTTTGTCTACTTCCCTAGCTCCTATCCCCTCTCCCCTGAATCTCTCACCTCACCTGCTAGCCTGCCTAGCCCCCTGTCCTTTGTGCCCTTTGACTAAGCACTCCTTCTCCCCTTGTTGGGGAAAGATCCAATATTTATACTCTGGAGTCTCAGCAAACCCGCTGAGAGAGTCCACTGTGCCAAGGGAGCCACTCACAGCTGAGGTATGGTATGGCATCCCTGGCCAAAGCACTCCCTCTCCCCTTTTTGGGGAAGGATCCAGTTTGTAGGCCTTGGAGTCTCAGAGACCCCTCTGAGAGAGTCCACTGCGTAAAGGTAGTCTCCCGCAACAGAGATAGAGAAGTGATACCACTTCCCCATGGCTCACAGTTTACTGGACTTTGGACTTTGATTTGACTCGTCTACCGGTTTGTGTCCCCTTCGCCCCTCCCCTCCTCTTTCTATGCTGTGTCCTTCATCCTCCTCTTCTCTTTCCCGCCTCATTACCCCTCCCCTGAATCTTTCCCCTTGCCTGTTTTTCCCCTTACGTATTTGTGCTTATTGTTTTATCTCGACCTTACAAGTAACTATGTTGCCATGCTCTAATAACTGTGTAACCTTTGTAACGATGGAACCTGTACCTATGATCAGATGCTCATGTAAAGCTCTCTGATACCTCCGGGTCTAGCCAGCGCTATATAAAACCTTTAAAATAAAAATAAATAAAAATAAATAAAATAGGAAGACCCTGTCATTAGTAGGTAGTACTTCGCTCACTGGCTTGTTTATGGAACATAAGCTTATGACGGAATGGGAGAATTACTGGAATTTGATTACTGTTCCAGGTGATAGGAAACTATATCACCAATTTAGAGTTGGTACTCTCCCGATAAAATCTTTTACTGCAAAATGGAATAATCTCTCAGACACTGTTTGTCCTTCTTGTAATTTAAAGGAGGAGTCGATCTCTCATGTACTCTTTGTCTGTCCTGCATACAAGGGTCCTCGCCGTAGGTGGCTAGGGCCTTTGTGCTCTAATTTTAGCACTAGATCAAGCATGACAGCTTTTCGTATATTGGTCTCAAACACTCGCCCAGACATAGTTATTGCTATGGTGAAATTTCTAAGCTGGTTCTGGGCCTTGAGACGGAAAAACCTGAAGCCTAATTGAAGTATTTTTCACCCCCTTGATATGCAGGCTTCTGTGATGAATATTTTATTGTTTTGCTAATTGTTTTATTAACTATCCATTTTATAATAATACTCTTTTTCTATTTTTAATAGTTAGGAACATTCGATAATGTTGATATTAACTTTTGCGAGTAGGTGAACTCTTATGATGTTATTTATTCTTTTAGTGACACTTGTTGTGTCTTTTATGATTGAAATATATCGAATAAAGACTAAGGGCCAGATGTAGGTGTCCAAATACCGGTCGGAATACCGATTTTCGTCCGTTTCCGACCGGTATTTGGACATTGGTATGTAGGGGCATGTAAAATTACAGAATCTGTAATTTTACCGATTCTGTAATTTTACCGATTCAGTAAAATACCGATTTGGTAAAATTACCGATTCTGTAATTTCAGATGTAGGTAGCACTGTTTTCAGTGCTACAAGGGTTTAAGAATTCTTAATTTACCACCAACTAGTAGTTGGTGGTAAATTAAGAAAACCATTTAAAATGCATTTTTTTTTGCTTTTTAAACAGTGCCATGTTGCAGACATACATGCCCTAAGGGCATGTATGTCAGCAACATGTGCACCCATGCACAATTGAGGGGTGCAACAGGGTGTCAAAGTGACACCATGCCACCCTTCAATATTTACCCCAATTACCGAATCGGTATTTACCGATTCGGTAATTGACATTGATTCCTATGGGCCTCAAGGCCCGTAGGAAAAAATGGCAGTTACAGACTCTGTAAATACCGATTCATTAATTACCGAATCATACCGATTCGGTAATTAATTCGGTAAATATACCTACATCCCGATTGCCAGTTCTTAAATACCGAATCGGTATGATTCGGTATTTAAGAATCGGTAATCGGGGATTACCTACATCTGGCCCTAACTGAATTAAATTGAATTGACAATTGCCAGATGTGGACCAGACAGACACCATAGGTCAACAGTACTATTATGCTATTAAAGGACTGTTGCTGTACTGGGGTCCTATGTCCAACAGCCTCCAAATCAGAATACTAACCAGAGTCCTTGAAGCAACAATTAATGTGACTGCAGGAGTACTAACCAACTACTCTGTCGAACTTGATGCCACCCGCGTGGTTGCCCTCCAAAATCGTATGGTGCTAGACGTCATCTTAGCGGATAGGGGAGGAACCTGCCGCATCATTGGCGCAAGCTGTTGTGTGTATATTCCTGATTCGTCACCGTCAGTATATGATGCTATCTCCAGCTTCACCGAATTGCCTCCGAAATCCATCAAGAAACTGAAACTCCCTGGTCTTGGAGCTCTGGATTCTGGCAACTACTCCTCTCCTGGGGTTGGAAAATGATAACAATCTTACTGATTCCGCTATCTCTCCTGTTCTTCTGCTGTCTGTGCATCCACTGTTGCCCCTCACTCTGTTCTATCTGTGCTATCGGAGGTACACCACCTACCATGCCGCCTCAATGGACCAAAGATAATAAAATACTGTATCAACAAGCTGTAGACAAGCTTATGCGTATCGATACTGACTGAGGTGTTGCCCAGGCAAAAGGAGGGACTGTGAAACCTGAATCTGCTAAATTGCCATGTGCCCCACCAACTTTGTGACTACAGCGTCCATTTCACCTCTGTCCCACTGACCACGTACAGGTCGACCTGCACTCGAGCCGACCTTTTCCCCGCACCCATGCTAAAATGTTTCAGGAATGTTGAGATGGCAGATGACCTCACCTGGGGTGTTCCATTCCTGTTCAAACTAAACGGCAAGAGGCAGGTGATGTGCCTAAGGCTTAGACTGCCCAATTCCAGCATCAAGCTCCGTGACAAAGGGCAGGTGATCCGTATCTCCATCCTGCAAGCTATATGAACTTTCTGCGTTCCTTCTCTGCGAAGGGAGTGTCCACGTCCTATAAAAGATGCTGCGTGCTCCTTGCAATTCGAACAGTCTTCCATTACCTACCTTCAGTGGGTCACGGACACTTTTCCATCTCTAGAGATTCCTGTGTAAGATTAATAAACCTGTGTTTCTTCACTCGAAGTGGTGGGGTCTCCCATTTTTTAACGTACTTGGAGGAAGCTGTGGACTTGGGTGTTTCCGGCACCGCTGGGTGGTCTGCATCTAAGACCCCCGGGTTCTACACCACTCTTGACTCCCTTCCTGCATTTCACACGTGTGTCTTATTATTTTAGATAGTACATTCCTGCACTAAATTATGTGGTAAAAAACACCTTAAAATTACGTTCCAACAACTTCTGTGGGCGCAATTTTTTTCTCATAATTATTGATATGTCGCATTTAACATATAACCCATTTATCTGTTGCATAATCAGTCAATTCTAGAAAAAAATTGTTAGTAGCTCAAATGGATCAAACGTTACTAAAAGAGTGGCAAATTGTGTTCATGCGTAGTGGAAGGGCCTTCAATGGTCACTTTCCATTGCTTATTTATGTATTTAGTTGTTAAGCTGGTACTAATAGGGGGAAATCTTTGCTCAGACAGTATAACCAATTTACCATGTATTAAAATGAAAAATTAATGAAGTAAAATATGTGCCACAATATGCCGCATAAATTGCAGTATAATTTACTCAACTCTGCTGCATAATTCTAGATCTGTTGACTGGATGTGAGTGTTTGATTGGTTCAGATGCTCCGTCCATCACCACCCCCTTTTGCACCGCTTTCTTCGCCATAAGTTGGCAGGGTATGCTCAGACGTGAGTCCCTTGCTCACTTTGCCACTGGATTCAAGTAAGCCTGGCTGAAGACGGCTGTAATGCCAGAAACCGGTCCTAGGAAGCTTGTTTCCTGTCCAGGGAAGGCATGGCTTGGCAGTTCGGGGTGGACTGTTCCCATGAGGCACAGGGTCAGACTGATTTGCATATGGCCATGTCTGAACTGGGGTGGCAGAGTGGGCTAAAGAACGGTGATGGATTAAACCCAGATCTGTTGACTGGGTGTGAGTGTTTGATTGGTTCAGATGCTCCGTCCATCACCACCCCCTTTTGTACCGCTTTGTTTGCCACAAGTTGGCAGGGTATGCTCAGACGTGAGTCCCTTGCTCACTTTGCCACTGGATTCAAGTAAGCCTGGCTGAAGACAGCTGTAATGCCAGAAACCAGTCCTAGGACGCTTTTTTCCGGTCCAGGGAAGGCATGGCTTGGCAGTTCGGGCTGGACTGTTCCCATGAGGCACAGGGTCAGACTGATTTGCATATGGCCATGTCTGAACTGGGGTGGCAGAGTGGGCTATAGAACGGTGATGGATTAAACCCAGATCTGTTGACTGGGTGTGCATGTTTGATTGGTTGAGATGCTCCGTACATCACCACCCCCTTTTGTGCTGCTTTGTTCGCCAAAAGTTGGCAGGGTATGCTCAGACGTGAGTCCCTTGCTCACTTTGCCACTGGGTTTAAGTAAGCCTGGCTGAAGGCGGCTGTAATGCCAGAAACCGGTCCTACGAAGCTTGTTTCCGGTCCAGGGAAGGCATGGCTTGGCAGTTCGGGCTGGACTGTTCCCATGAGGCACAGGGTCAGACTGATTTGCATATGGCCATGTCTGAACTGGGCTGGCAGAGTGGGCTAAAGAACGGTGATGGATTAAACCCAGATCTGTTGACTGGGTGTGAGTGTTTGATTGGTTCAGATGCTCCGTCCATCACCACCCCCTTTTGTACCACTTTGTTCGCCATAAGTTGGCAGGGTATGCTCAGGCGTGAGTCCCTTGCTCACTTTGCCACTGGATTCAAGTAAGCCTGGCTGAAGACAGCTGTAATGCCAGAAACCGGTCCTAGGAAGCTTGTTTCCTGTCCAGGGAAGGCATGGCTTGGCAGTTCGGGCTGGACTGTTCCCATGAGGCACAGGGTCAGACTGATTTGCATATGGCCATGTCTGAACTGGGGTGGCAGAGTGGGCTAAAGAACGGTGACGGATTAAACCCAGATCTGTTGACTGGGTGTGATTGTTTGATTGGTTCAGATGCTCTGTCCATCACCACCCCCTTTTGTACCGCATAATTCCAGTGGCCCTGCATATAATGCCTACCAGTATGAATGACATGTAACTTTTTCATCTTGCAGTCCTCATTGTCTTAAGTAACATTTCCTCCACATTGACTTACACAC
Organism: Lissotriton helveticus; assembly: GCF_964261635.1. Lineage (NCBI taxonomy): Eukaryota > Metazoa > Chordata > Amphibia > Caudata > Salamandridae > Lissotriton > Lissotriton helveticus. Next base: position 1,469,620,979 of record NC_136057.1, on the reverse strand, counting down.
TCACATGAGTCATTGTCTTTGAATAATATGTGTGAGATGTGAAGCACTCTTGACACTCTATATTGGGAAGAGTACCACTATAAAAGAAATTAAATACACATGGGAGAGGTTATATGGAGAATGAGGTCTTGGGGGGGAGGGGCGGCACCAACAAAGATTATTACACTGGGTGGGACCAGCAGTAAAGCCAGCCCTGCCAGGGGCGAAGTTATTATTCCTGTAGCTAATGCAGTGCCCCAGGCCCGAAGACAAAAGCACTTCAGGAGCTGATTGTGTGATGGACTGGTAGCAAGGCATAGTCTATGAACAGAAAGATTTCATTGTATTGTAATCCCTGTTTCTGTACAGTTTTCATTTCAACTTTTCTAGTCAACGGAGAACAAAGAGCACAATTAGAAATGTCTAACATAACATGACCGGTGTGCACTAATCCCAAAATCTTCTACTGCCACACTGTAACCTGCCAGGCAAGTGCCTCTTGCTGCAGCCTTGGGTGGATTTCTCCCTCATTGCCTGCAGCCGACACACCGGCGGTCTGACCGTCCTATTTTGAGTTTGGAGATTGGACTGCCGCGAGCGCGCGGCAATTGCCATGGAACCACCATTTCCGGTGGTATTGCAGCAGTGTGAGGCAGTAATATGCTGACGTGCAGCTGTGGCACCACCTAGCATATTACCAGTTTCTTCACTGCCAGCGTTTTCATGTCGGTGAGTCGGCCATGAAAAGGCTGGCAGTGAGGGAACTAAAGGGCTCCCTGGTGCCTCATGGTCATGGGGATGCATGCAGGGGGGCACATAGTGTGCAGTGCAGGAACTTGCTTTGGTGTTCCCATTGAGGTGACTTTTTGATAGGCACCTCCATGGGAACGCCAAAGGATTACCCGCCAAACAACGAGAAAACTCGTATTCTGGCTGGCGGCCAGCCGTGAGCTTTGGCAGTGTGGAAGCGGGTGATGGTGTGCTCCCTCGCTTCCACACCGCCAAACTCAGAATCAGGCCCTATGTGTTCAAGAATTGAGGGCAAATGAAAGGCTGTATCATCTGCCAAATTTCTGCTTATTACTCTAACATGTGGATTGATCTTTACAAATTTCTCTAACTTTGCAGTCAAAGACAGAATAGTAAAGTAATAGAATTTGAATTCGACAGAATAGTAAAGTGGACTAGTTGACAGTCTTGTTGTGGTGGTAAAGGCGTTTGAAAACAAAGGCAGCTTTTTTGTAACACACAACCACATTTTAAATACTTATAAAGGAATTGCGCAAATGTTTCAAAACATATCAGCAGTTAGAAAACCACAAATGGACCACTTGTTTGTAATTCAGACACTTTACTTGGTGATGTTCAAATGATACATATTTGCTGAAACCACATTTCCACACATTATTGTTTGTGCGCTATACAGTTTTATCAGTAAAACTGCATGTTGTCATTTTGCTTCCTTGCAATGGAAAATGTTCTGTATGTAAAAGACAGTGCCTCCCTCTCAGCTACAATAATGACTCAACAGCGTATACAGTTTTTAGTGTGTAGCACACTTCTGTGCATCAATGAGAATCTGCAGTTTACAGCTCACAGAAATGAAACAGCTCAATCAGTATACTATTTCTCATATACAGGTAAAGTAAGCAGAGGCTGATACATGGCTAGCTAGGGCATTATATAGCAATGTCAACTCCTATATAAACGTTCCCTGCCCACAATAATACCATAACGCTCACAAGTCTATTATAGTTCATGTGGGCTGATTAGCAACTCCCTTTTCCTGCTTAATGCTCTTATCCTCACACAAGACCTGTCTACTATGGGTCTTATCCATCACTCACTACTTTACCAGCCCCTAAATCCAGGCTGTGAGAGGGTCTCAAAGCACTGAATTGAAGGCACTGGGATATTAAGTGATTTTCTTGCCCAGAATCACAGGATGTCGGTGCCAAAGAGTCTGGAACCTGGGACCCACCGCCTCCAAAGTCAGCCACTCAGGATGTTACGCCAAACCAGTCATCACCAGCCGGACAGACATGGAGTACCTGAAGTGATCTGGTACAAAGCTGGCCACTCGAAGGACGGCACTCTAGTCCAGGACTGCACGTCCCAATTAAATGCATTCTATGCGTGCTGATTTACATCTCAGAATGGAGTTCAGATATGAGATGCTATTAACAAAGTCTAACCAAACAGATCTTCCCGACCACTTCTCCCACCAAACATATCTGCTCGGGACCATGAACTGCAGACAAATATCAAACAGGACAACCAAGTGCAGTAACAATATTAATTAATTATGATCATATAAAATACCACAAAAAGACCTGCACAGTCGCTCAAAGCTGCGCGCATATCTAAACACCATGAAGTGCACGTTTGTCTCAACCTAATAAAAACTCATTTTGACTTGTACTTATGTTGGTTGTCTATTTACTTACTCTCATACTATTGCACGATCTCCTCTGATGTTTCTGTAAAACGTACCTTTTATCCTGAATTTTGACCTTCTGACCTGAACTTTTACACTCACCATACTGAATTTGCACCCTTTCCATTTGGTCACCCTAATACCGAATTCTATGGCAGGACGGAGGCTCCGATTATGCTTTCTCCTTTCTTTACTGCAAAAAATACAGCAGCCAATCAGAACACAGTAAAGAAAATAGAAACTACATTACCCATGAATACCCTGGGCAACCATAGAGGATATATGCTATAAAAGGAACCATAGAGGACAACACTTCCTCTTTCTTTGCTGCTTCCGCAGCCAGTTAAGTGCCTTTATTGTTACTATTGTTGCTTATTTTGCTAGTTTGTTACTGCTTTGGTATTTGCAATTGTGCGCTTTGCGCTTTGTCTGTTCTTTACCGCTTTCGGCTTTGGTGTTCTCACGAGCACTTCGGCTCGAGTTCTAAATTGCCGGTTTTGTTTTTCCCCCGCCGGTGCAGGGAGCGCGTGGTCGCCTCCCCGGTTACGGCAGCTTTGTGCCTGTGCCTTCTCAGCTTGTGGAGTGGGAGTTTGGGGGCGAGGGACGCGCGCGTTGCTCGCGCGTCCCTTTGGCTGCTGGCAGGCGGTTCCGCGCATGCGCGGATGTTTTGTTTACTTTCTCCATGTTCCACACGGAGCTGTCACACGCCGGAGCAGCGTTTTTTCTGTCAGCTCATGCCCACAGCCTGCCGCTTCCTGCCACCGTCTACGCCCTTCTATAAAACCTTAGTGGGGCAGTAAAATAGTGCATAGGCATTGCCTAGAGTGGTTTCTGTAAGGCAAGCCCTCCCTCCATACTTGAACTTTGTTTAGTTTGTCAGGTTTTTGCCTGCATCTTGCCTGGCTTGCTTTGGGGTTCCACTCCCCCTGACTTTGCCTTTAAGGCTGTTGATACTACGTTTTACCTCGCTCCAAGTGGGCTTATTTACAACTGGTTTGTACAATGGGAGATTATTATGAGGAGGAAGCCTATTATTATGATGAGGAGCCCACAGGCTCAGTGGAACATAACTTGCTGGAACAAGCTTTGGTCCATGCCATTGCACCTTTGAAGCGTCATCTGTCGGATTATGCAGCGCAACAGGGTTGGTTGCCTCAGTCTTCAGGACGCAATAGGAAGTCTCCCAAAAATCCGCACCATTCGGATTTTGCTAAATTGGCTAAGTCTCTGTCTTCCAAGCTGACTTCTGTTAGATCTTCTAAGTCAGTGCGCTCGTCTCCTGACTCTCCTGCTGATGGTGGGGATACCACCTCTGATTCCTCTTCCTCTGGTCCAGTGAACCCTCCTCCGTCCAAGAGGGCCCGTAAGGAGCATTTTGTAGATGCTCCTTCCACTCCCCAGCTGCTTACGTTTGACCCTGCGGACATTATTCATCCCAATTCTTCTTCGTGGCTTCCCTCTCCGGAGGTGGCTGACTATGTGCAGACTCACATGCATCAGCCCTTTGAGAAGGATGTTCGAGCTCGACTGCGGTCGGAATGTCCATGTCCGGACCTCTCTGACAAGCTGGCTGATAAACCTGAGGAGGATCCAACCATGGTAACGTACCTCAAAAAGTACGCAAAAGATCCCAAGAAAGGGTTGGACAGGTCCTAGCATTCCTGTCAGAATAAGATGTTGGATCTTCTAGGTCCCTTGACAAAAATTTTGGACCTGGGCTTTCGAGCCAAAGAGTTTGGTGCTGTCATTGATCCTGACGAGCTGGTCGGATGGTCCCGGAGGGCCATTTGTCTGCTAGGTAACGCAAATTGTGCGATTTCCTGCGAGCGCCGTCGCTCAATTCTTCTCAAACTTGACCCCAAACTCTCAGATTTGGCATCTTCTGAATCTGAATCCCTGGCTCACGGTTTGTTGTTCGGCCATCCTTTCGTCAAGGAGTTGACAACATTTGTGGCCACCTTCAGTGGACTGGACAAAGCCCAGGCTTCCCTTTGACGGGCCTTCCACCCGGTTTTTGGAAGGGCCGGACGACGGGGACGTTCGTTCGGCCGGGGATCCAACCAGCAGAGTCAGCGTGGTGCGCAGTCTCAGAGAGGTGGTGGACAGGATTCCTACGGCTCCAACAAGTCCAATTTCTATCCCTCCCGCAAGGGGAGAGGACAGTACAAGAAAGGTGGCTCTGGAGGAAACCAAAGAGGTCGTCATGACTCCTCTAACTCAGGTGAGTTTGATTCAAGCCTCGGAGGTTGTTTTGGAGGGCAGGCTACGGTGTTTTCTCCACAATTGGCGATTTATCTCGACCGATGCCTGGGTGTTGGAGACGGTGCAGGGTTACAGAATAGAATTCTACAGTCGCCCTCTCCAACCCCACCTGCCTACACCCCTAGTTTTTTCCCAACAAGATCAGGTGTTCGTTTCAGCGGAAATAGAGTCTCTTTTGGCCAAAGGGGCTATAGTGCAGACATGTCGTCATCCACAAGGTTTCGTGAGTAATGTTTTTCTGGTTCAGAAAAAAGGAGGCGGTTCTCACTTGGTCCTCAATCTAAAAGAATTCAACGGCGGAGTGGTGTACCGTCATTTAAAGATGGAGGGCATCCATCTTCTACGAGATCTCCTTCAGGAGGGGGACTGGATGGTTCGTCTGGACCTGAAAGATGCTTACCTGTCGGTTCCGATTCACGGCCCTCATCGGCGGTTCCTTCAGTTCCAGTGGCTCGGGACATGGTACGAGTACACTGTTCTCCCCTTCGGTCTCTCGTCCGCACCGTGGTGCTTCACAAAACTTCTGCGTCCGGTGATGGAGTCCTTGCGAACCCGCGGGGTTCGCCTGATTGTATATCTCGACTGTAGGAGGGTGGAAACCTGACTATGGTTACCCCACATTTTTTGCCTTGTGTTTAGCTGGTTTTCGACTTAGTTGGCCTGGGACCCTGCTAATCAGGGCCCCAGGCTATCTGCTCTCCCTTTAAAATGGACTCCATGTACCCTAGGTGCATAACTAATTGGATATTGGGTCACCTTATCAGCCACTGTACAGTGTACTATAGGTACCCAGGGCATAGGTGCATCCAAGGACTACCAGGGGCTGCAGCATATCTTTTGCCACCCCTGGCTGGCCATCTAAACTGACACAACTGGCTGATCACTCAGCTGGGGCAAGGTCATGTAATCACCCCTTGCTTAGATATAGTATACCTATATCTAAACCTATATCTGGACACATATACACCTATAAGTCACTCCTATGGCAGGCCTTAACAATCCTGGAGGCAGAGTTCTTGGTTTTATGTGAGATGGTGCTCTAGCATGAGCTGAGCCTGTCTACAGCTTTCGGAACCATGTCCTTATAGCTGTTCTGGGATATTGCCATACCATATACTCTTAAGCGCATTATAATCCTCGCAGTTATTGCTAACTTTGGTTTGACTTTATCAAAACATGTTGTGTAAGGTGTCATATACTTTGGAATACTACCCCCTCGCCAGTTCTGGCGACGAGGGTAGCATTCCACCCTTCTAGAGGGCTAAGACATGTGGGTAACAGTAAATGCGGTTAAAACTAACCAGAGCCTCAGCATCACAAAATGGATGCTGCTGACACAAGTCTGGCCTCCTGCTGCTGACCGAAACTTGGCAGGTGAGACTTGGACAAAAGGTTTCCTGTCACAGGGAGGTGTTACACCTCCCCAGACAGGAGATAGTGGATTGAGGCAGGCAGGGAGAGTGAAACTAGACACTGCCTGGGGCGCACAAGGCTCCCATGCATAGCCCAGTTCAAACCGGTGCTGAGGCACTCCAGCCCCAGCTCTGGCGCGAAACTGGACAAAGGGAAAGGGGTGTAACCACCCCCTTCCTGGGTCCCACCCATAGGAGGGACCTAGCAGGTAATCCAGCCCCTTGATTTGGAATAAAGGTAGGAGCTGTGCCCATGAGCAGTAGATTATCCAGACTGAAACTTTGATACAGAACTCTGGACCCTTCGACATCCCACTCAACGTGGAAGACTGAAGAATCTCCCTTGTGGTCAAGGAGTGACCACCCTGTGCAAACAGGCACCATCCAACGCCCAACGGTTTTCTTTGTTGCAGCTCCCGCCGGAGCTCGAGCGACAGAGATCGACAAGACCCAGCTTCCCTGACTTCCAACAGCCCGATCCACAGTCCCAGCAAATCTGAGACCCGTGGAGACGACCTGAAGCGTGGGGCCGGCCATCTTGGAAAGACAGCGAAGTGCTGACCGTGCAGCTCCTGAGGCATCCTCGAAGCTGTGCATTGGGGTTTGAGAAGCCCTAGCCCCGAGCAGCTTGTGCACCGAAGTTCACCCCTCCACACTCATCAAGTGCTGCGTGGGGCCCTTTTGCATTTTCCTGCTCGACGCATCTGTCCGGTCACTTGCCCGTTGGCTAGTAGCCTCTATGACGAAACTACGAAACTACTCTCCTGGTCTGGTTGCTCCAGAATGGCCCTCGCTCCCCATAAAAGGAGCCATCGCTCTGACCTTGCTGGTCCGAGTAAGAAGCGATCTTCAAATCCTGCGTGGGTTGCCTTTGCCAAGGCCTGTTGACTCCGATCCGGAAGCCGACACCGCCAACAGCGAGAGCCTTCGTGGGTGAGTCCGTGTTCCACTCCAGGTCATGGTCGATGCCCCAGAGTCCACGTGGCAGCGGAGACAAGCTTCACGACAACCACCTGATTGTGCCCGATATCGCCTGGTTCCTTCCTGGTTCCATCCTGGTCACTGGCTAGTGACCCAGACTCTGTCCCCTCTGCTTTCAGGTACTCTACACCTTCGATCCACCCTTGGATCCACCCGGACTCTTCTCTCCTGGCCGCCTGCAGCATCTTCATCTCCAGGCTCCATAGATCTCCACGACGAAACCCGACATACTTTGGCACCTATGCACCCGCTTCCTGTGGGTGAGGTAACGATCAAACACCGGTGCTCTTGTAGTGGTTTACACCTCTAATGTCCTAGTTTAAAATGGTTTAATTCTATTCCAGTCGGAAGACTTCCAAAACAGTAACTTTATACCTTGTACGCACCATTGACTTTGCATTGGTGCATGCGTGTTCTTTTAGCGCTGCACCCGAATCCCGCGGGCTACTCCCGTCCTAACTCCTGTTAGTCCAGTGTAGTCCCAGCGATTCCCAAGGCCCTAGGCCTTACCATTGTTCAAGAAGTGGTTCTTATACCACTTATTTAGTATATGGTTTGAGTGGCCACCGGCCCTATCCATAATTGTGCAACTTGTGTATGTTTAACTGTGCTTTTGTTTAAACGCTTGTGCCTCTGGACTCATAAAGAGTACAGAGGATTATTCTAGTAATAAATACATATATTTTTATAATATATAACTTGTGTGGTGTCCTTTCATTTGATATTACAGGATTGCATATGGTAAAACAGCTGGCTTCACAAGCCCTCTTGAGTTAAGCCTAAGACTGCTTAGTCCAGTGGTTCCCAAACTGTGTGCCACGGCTCCCTGGTGCGCCGTTAGGAGTAGCCAGGGGCGCCGCCGGCGCACGATGTGGGAAAGAGCTTGTGCCGAGGAAGATTGTAATCAGGTGAGAATGTAAGCAATTAATAACAAATGATGAGTCTTTTGACACCCTAGGCTACCGCCAGCCTGAACGCAGCAACCAAAGCTTATTTAAATTACACACAGGGGTGTTACAAATGCCACCTGTATGATCATGAATCATGAACTCAAGAGCGCACGGCCGCCATACGCGCGGCTACATGCTTTCACGTTGCCTCTGCCTATATTCACAGAAATGAATGTTGAGCATTACTGCTGCCGGTGTTCAGTCGTGCCTCTGGGGACCCTCTTCTCAAGAGACAAGTAGGTTGGTTTCAAAACTAATACTCCTTGCTTTAAGTTACTTGTTACTGTAATCATTAATGTCAAGAAGGGGAACATGTCAAACTTGTGACCCATAAGCAGCCGTGTATTTCCATGTCGGCTGCTTTTCCTGCACTTGGTTCGTGTGAGGATAAACTGTGCCGAATTTTACAAGTCAGAAATTTAAGTGAGCAAACTCGCTGTGGAAATAGGCCGCATTGCAGACAGGATTAGTTTCCCAGCCCCAGTCTGACCCTCAGCAAGGCCTGGCAGGAAGCATGTAATAACCCCGTCACATGTAATAACCCAGTCACTGTAATAACCTTTCCTTCTCAGCCTCCGTGAAAGTTTCTCATTCTTCCCTCCAAATGTTTCTCCATGTTAGTGACAAGAAGAGTAAGGCCTCTCAAATTAAATGAGTAAGTAACTTTTTAGCATTTAAGACAGTGCATTCTGGGGCTTGTAGTTTGTCTTTTTTTACACTATGATGAGTATAATCTCCCAACTCATTGTAAGCAAGAGCTTTGTATTATTTCTCACTTAACCAATTATAGTACTGGAAGTACTCCCAAGGTCAGGCTTACATCCCCCCCTCACCGGTAAAAAAAAAAGTGTCTTGATGGGGAGCCTCTCAGTCCATGGACTTCCTTCGGATCGATTCGGTATCCTGTCAACTCATCTTGCCCGGTTAGAAGATCAGATCCATCAAGAGGGATTTGCAGTTGGTCATGTCCAGTCAGAGTGTTTCCTTGAGATCGGTGGCTCAGATTGTGGGACTGCTGTCCTCTTCGATTCAAGCGATCTTCCCAGGTCCATTGCATTATCGTGCTCTTCAGCGTCTCAAGATCAGGCACCTTCAAAAGGGCCTGAGTTATTCAGACCATGTTCCTCTGTCGGAGGACGCGAGATGGGAAATGTTATGGTGGCTGGAGCACATGGAATCTTGGAACGGCCGTGCTCTGTTCGGGAAATCCCCAGATGTGGTGATAGAGTCCGATGCCAGTCCGTGGGGTTGGGGAGCCCGGTGCGGCCCGGTCTCGACAGGGGGTCATTGGTCCCAGTCGGAATTGTCTCTTCACATCAATTGCTTGGAGCTGCGATTCGTTTTCTGGCCCCGCAAGAGACGAACTGTTGCATACTCCTCCGCATAGACAACGTCTCAGCGGTCCGATATGTCAACAAGTTGGGGGGGACCAGGTCCAAACTTCTGGCAGAGATTGCGAAAGATTTCTGGCATCTTTGTCTGCAACATCAGATCACTGTTATTGCAGAGTACCTTCCGGGTCGCGACAATCGAATAGCCGATTGGAATTCCCGTCATCTGCAGGACTCCAGCGACTGGAGGCTTCATCCTCGTGCCTTCCGGGCCTTGTCCCGGGTTTGGGGGCATTGTCACATAGATCTCTTTGCGTCTCGCCTCAACACACAACTTCCACAGTGTTACATTTGGCGTCCGGATCCGGAGGCTCTGGCCACGGATGCGTTTCTCCAATCCTGGCCTCCTCTCCTATGCTATGCCTTTCCCCAATTTGTGATGATTCCCAGAGTCTTGGCTCGCACAAAACTCTTTCAGTTGGAGCTCATTCTCATCACTCCTCTTTGGAGGGCTCAAGCTTGGTTTCCAGTTCTTCTGGAGATGAGTTGTTCGACGCCGCTACTTCTCCCCCACAGGTGGAACCTGTTGCTGGACCCTCTACTCGCTCCTCACCCCCTTGTTCTATCGGGTCAACTCCATCTGGTGGCGTGGAGGATTTCGGGGGACGCTGGCAAATCCCAGGCATATCTAGCGACGCTGCCAAATTCATCAGCGAGGCTTGGGCCCCCAAAACACACAAACGTTATGTGTCAGCTTGGAAACGATGGTGTGATTGGTGTTCACAACGGGAGGTAGATCCCGCTTCAGCGGATATCGCGTTGATTATCAATGTTCTAGCCTCCATTGCTTCGTCTGGTCTGGCCTATAGGACTGTCAATAATTTTCGTTCTACCATTTCAGCTGGGCATGTTTCTATCGATGGCAAACCTGCCGGGGAGCATCCTTTGATTTCAAAATTACTCAGAGGCATTCGGATGGTAAAACCTCCTTGTCCTAAATATGTGGCCTTATGGGATGTGTCTGTGGTCTTGCGCTTCTTGGAATCTTGGCCTTCCAATTCTTTGTTGTCCCGTACTCTCTACAGACGGAACTCCTGACGCTCTGAAGTCCCTCGCTGACAGGAGGAACCTTGTTGCTTGGCCCCGCTGTCTCCCACGCCGTGAGTGCGCCATTGCCTGACTGTCCCCCCCGCTGCCGCGACCCACCAACTCAGCAGCGGCAGTGCGGGGGGACCACATTGCCTAGAGCACCCTGCGGGATTGCCCCGCCCGCCAGCCGCACTTCCGCGCCCGAAGGCGCTTTAAGATCCTGCGCTTGTCCCGCGTCGCGGGACGCGCGCGGGCAGTCGCCGGGCTGAGCCCGGGCAGAGGGCGGGCCGTCTGTGGCCATCCGGGGCTGGCCAAGGCTGGGCTGGGCCACCCCTCTTGGTCCATCGATCTCCTGGACATTCTAGTAAGGTTTCATATCGTGTATTAACTGGTCCTATTTATGTTTGCACTGTCCATTGTATTGAATATAGTGCATAAATAATGAATAATATCCCGAGCCTGGGGCGGAAGTCATCAATGAGTGGGTCTGTTAGAGGGACTCTGGACGCCTTCATCACAAGGGCTGCCTCAGTATTGGAAAAAGAAATAGCCCTAACGGAGAGACGAATATCTATTGAATGGCAAAACAAGCGTTCGTCCCTGGGGGCTATAAAACTAGTCAAAACTCCTATACATACCACTGATAACAATGACCAATTAAGAGATACAGGCATCCCATTGCTGTTACAAGACTCTCCAGTCCGACCAGCGATTCACAGGGACCCAATCATTTCTGATGCCACCTTAGATTCACTACTGGAAACTTCACCGGAAGATTCAGTGCTTGAAATACCCAGTAAAAACCCCTCTAAAAAGACCATAAGCGCTAAACTCACAGGGGTGGGCATTCCCCATAAAGGAAGAGGGGGGTACAAAACAAAGGGAAAACAGAGCCAAATCTCGCAGGTCCACTAATACCCCAAAGAAAAACTCAGGTTTAGCCTGAAACAAGATTAACAAGGGGGATCCAATAACAGTTTTGCAGCAAAGTATAATGAGTAACATAGAGCAACTACTCAAATCCTTGCTGCTACCTATAGTGGAAAGAGTTAAGCGTATAAATGAGCAACTAGGGTCCATCACTGATATTTGAATTGCTAATTCCAACCTACTAAAAGAGCTGTTGCCCAGACAACCCCTCACGACTGACTCGGAGGTGAGAGTAGGACAGTCTGCTTCCATTAATAAAAGTAGTAGTAAGCCAACCCCCAAAGATCACGACAGAACAAACAGTATGCAGACCTCGAATATGGCTTCTGATCTTACTAGACAAAAGGAAACAGCTAAAAATAGACCCCCTATCATGAATAATAAGAAAACTGAGGATAAAAAGCAGAAGTCCCCCGATAAGGTTAAGCAGACAATGGGACCTCCCATTTGTATTGACCTGCCACCTGAGGCAGAACCTCTCGTAATTATACTAACAGGGGTCCCTCCACTTCCTGCAGGGAAATTTGAGAGCTATCAGACCCTCAAGAATAAAGCCATGTATTGGCTAATGGCAAATAGACCACTACCTTCACATCTGGACGGTGAAATCATAAATGTTAGAAGGACGGGATGGGTAGGGAGGAGACCAAAGGACATCCCTGGAGATATAATTATAATAAACTTCCGGGATTGCAGGGTGACAAATCACATTCGTGAATGGTATTGTCAGGGCTGTGAGGGAGGTATAACCACAAGAGCCCTGAGTTACTTTTACCCGATATCTCTAGTGGCCAACCCGTGGAGACACGGAAATCAAACCTCCCGTACCATCAGGCCACCTATGTTTAACATTCCCACCAATAATAGATTTTCTTCACTCATGGGGATAGAGGGGGTGACTGACTGCCTACTGGGACTGCCAAGCCTATGGGGGATAATGAGCCCCTCTCGACTATAGTTCACAGGGAAGAACTAAAGGGAATTAATGTCATACAGACAACTAGTTGTCTAGGAGAGGTAAACAACAATAATGGGGATAGACGTACGACGGTTATTCAATTCAATTCAATTCAATAAACTTTATTCGATCATTTTAAAAATAATCATAAAAGTGCATACAATACATCACGTAACGACATTTTTTTAAAAATTCGATTTTACAGATGTAAGAAATTACAGAGGTATACATTTCCTAGCAGAAACTGATTTTAAAATATATACAGCAGTAAAAAAACACACATCAGAATCAACAAGAGAGAATAAAAGGCTCATGGCCGAATTCATAGAAAATGCATTATATTTTATAAAAAGTGGTTTCAAATAGGCAATACGAAATTGGAGGTAAAGGGGGCAAATCAATAAAAAGTGCTCGGTACTCTGCTTAGATGTCCCGTCACATGGGCATGGGACTACGGTATGTGACTTAATATGTGGGTAGGCAACAAGGAAGTGTACTGACCCCATCCGTAGTCTGGTAAGTACATACTGATGTGAACGAAGAGTTACCATTTTTAGATAGTTTGCAAAACCAGATTCAGCCAGGTTGTACTTATTATAAAAACTGTGTGTGGAATACTGGCTAACGGTAACGCTACGCATTTTTTCCTTGGCCTTCATATACACGTTTTTTAGCTCCTTTTTTGGGATGTCCGTTACACTGGGAGGGTTTTTTCGGACATCCAATTTAAAAACGTCTTTGAATGTGGAGACGATATGTACTTGTCCAAGTGGAGGCAGTCATTAATAATCTTCCTCGTGAAGCTTGTTTGTTCCTTAGTCCAGATGGACCTCCATACCAGTAGGGGTCTAAGGCTAATAAGATCTGTTAAATGCTCCAGACCAACCTCTTGATGGATCAAACTGGTAGAGGTTGAAGGTGGTAAACAGAGGAGTTTCTTAATTAAATTGTTTTCTTCCACTTGGAGCATATTATGGTTACAGTGTCCCCATGCCCCTGACCCATAAAGGGCCAGAGCTACACATCTATGACGGTAAATATACATCATATCAAATATGCGCCTTGAGCCCAATTTGGAAGCAAACTTAAAAATACCAAATGCGCATTTACTCATTTTGGCCCTGACATTAATCATCTCATGAGACCATATACCCCCATTATTAAAAGTGACACCTAAATAACAAAATTTATCAACCACTTGAATGATTTCATCTTTAAATGAGAATGGTCTTAATTTTTTGATTTTTTTGCCACAAGCCAGAATAAAAGTTTTCGAATTGTTAATCTTGAGTTTCCTCCCATCAATAAAATCCAGAAATCTATCCATGAGTCTTTGCAGCCCGACAGGGGTTCTGGATAGCAATACCGTGTCGTCTGCGTACAGCAAAACCGGAATGGTTAAACCGTCAGCAGACGGAACATCGGCATTAACTAAACGCAGTTCCGACTCCATGGCGTTAATAAAAAGGGAGAAAAGAAGGGGGGCGAGAACACAGCCTTGCCTAATACCAGACCCTACTTTAACACTAGAGGTACATTCACCCATTTGCCCAAAACGAATCTTAGCGGACAAATTGCTGTATAGGCGCGCCAAAAAATAAATAATTTCAGGTGGTGCCCCCATGTTCAATAAAGTTGTCCATAACAGTCCATGATATACCAGGTCAAACGCACTTGAGAGGTCTGCAAAACATAGAAACAGCGAACCCTGTTTGGCACGCGTGTACTTGCCTATAATAAGATCTAAATTAATACACTGTTCTATGGTGCCCAACCCCTTTCGAAATCCAAACTGCGAGTCCGCAAGGATATTGTTCTCTTCGACCCATTCCTCCAGGCGGATCAATAACACCCTACTCATTATTTTCATGGAAGAGTCAAGAAGGGAGATAGGGCGATAGTTCTTGGCCTCGCCTCTATCCCCCTTTTTATAAATGGGAATAATAATCGACTCTCCCCATGACTGTGGTGCAGAGACCATAGCAACAGCATTAAAAACCTTGGTCAACAAACGGCTCCAAAGCAATACATCTGCTTTGTAGAGATCGATAGGGACCCCGTCAGGGCCAGGTGCCTTTCCTCCCTTGCTACCCCGGATGGCAATTTCCACCTCCTCAATAGAGATATTAAGTGGTATAGGTGGACAGAAATCTGCAACCACGTCTCTCTCTAATGATATCCCTTCTGGGTTGAATATACTAGAGAAGTGGGATACCCAGTTATCCTCATTTACTTGGGCAGAAAGTACGGGGTGTGCCTCGTTATGTAAAAATGGGCTATTGACCGTATTCCAAAATAACTTGGTGTCCCGGAGTTCTATTGCCTTGGACATCAAGTCCCACGCTTCCTCCCTTAATTCCTGCTTCCTTAGATTCAGGTGCATTTTATAAGTATGCCTTAGGGATCTAACCATTTCCCTATCCCTGGGTTTAATAGTGAGGGCATTTTTCAAATTTTGCAAGGATTTTGTGCATGCCTTATTAAACCACCCATTGGGGGCTCCATGCCCCTTTACCTTACTAGAGGTCAGGATCTTTTTTGTGGTCGCATTAATAGACTCAAACCCAGCTAAAATGCTTGTTAAGCCTGTATTAGGATCAAGACAACTTTCCACCTCCTGGAGTTATGCAGACACAATTTCTACCAGCAACTTTTCCTCATTTTTCCTCCCCCACTTGATCCTGGGACCATTCGGTCTATGCGGGATTAAATCCGCCACTGTTACATGAGACACATCAGCCTTTTCCCCCCATATCAACAAATGTGTAGTAAGGCAAATATGATCACTAAGAGCCAGGTCAACTACTTCTGGGGGGCTGCCCATGGTAATCAAACTTGCCGAAACAATAAGATAATCAATAATGGTAGCGGAATTCCTTCCCACAAACGTTGGTACCGGATTGCCTTCATTATCTTTTTTGGGGGACAGTATCAATAGATCCAATTTAGACAGGAGGATATTGAGTGAGTCACCGTAAGTCGTGTGTAGGAAGTGAGCCTGGACCCCTTCATCCTCCCCTCCAAACCCGCACACCCTCGAAAAAGAGTAAGGGCACATATGGATGTTAAAATCTCCTCCCCATAGGATATCAAAGGGTACACAGGTTTGTCCACACAGCTTGTCGACTGCGGCATCAAGTTCGTCGACCACTAAGGTGCTGGAATGATTAAACGTGTTATTATAGTGGTTAATTATCAGAACGTTCCGGCCGCCATGGTGCTGCAGCCGGGAAACAACCTTTACAACGCAACTTTTACAACGAACTACCATTACAACGAAACTTTTACAACGCAAAAACTTTTACAACGCATACCATTACAACGCAGGATTTTACAACGCAAGTACCTTTACAACGCATACCATTACAACATAAGTATTGGTAAGTATATAATTAATTTAAAAAAATTATATGTTTGGGTTTTTGGGTAAAGGGGTATTTTTAGGGTTCAGGGTCAGTTTTGGGTTTTTGGGTAAAGGGGTATTTTTAGGGTTCAGGGTCAGTTTTGGGTTTTTGGGTAAAGGGGTATTTTTAGGGTTCAGAGTCAGTTTTGGGTTTTTGGGTAAAGGGGTATTTTTAGGGTTCAGGGTCAGTTTTGGGTTTTTGGGTAAAGGGGTATTTTTAGGGTTCAGGGTCAGTTTTGGGTTTTTGGGTAAAGGGGTATTTTTAGGGTTCAGAGTCAGTTTTGGGTTTTTGGGTAAAGGGGTATTTTTAGGGTTCAGGGTCAGTTTGGGGGTTTTGGGTAAAGGGGTATTTTTAGGGTTCAGGGTCAGTTTTCAGTTTTTGGGTAAAGGGGTATTTTTAGGGTTCAGGGTCAGTTTTCAGTTTTTGGGTAAAGGGGTATTTTTAGGGTTCAGGGTCAGTTTTCAGTTTTTGGGGTACAGGGTTAATTTGTAAAAATAAACTAAAATTATATTTAAATTAAATTAATTAAATAAAATTAAATACAATTTAATTATATTTTAATAATTTAAATTAATTTTTATTAAAAAAAATATTTTTAGGGTTCAGGGTCAGTTTGGGGTTTTTGGGGTACAGGGTTAATTTGTAAAAATAAATTAAAAATATATTTAAATTAAATAATTAAATAAAATGAAATAAAATGTAATTATATTTTAATAATTTAAATTAATTTATATTAAAAAAAATATTATTTACTTACCTATATTTACGTTGTAATGGTATGCGTTGTAAAGGTATTTGCGTTGTAAAATCTTGCGTTGTAATGGTATGCGTTGTAAAAGTTTTTGCGTTGTAAAAAATTCGTTGTAATGGTAGTCGTTGTAAAAGTATGCATTGTAACGTCATACATCCGCTGCAGCCGTAATACTTGTGAATGTGATCCGACTGTCATGTGGGTTTTAACTCGTACCGGAAGGCTTACTGACAGCAGAATCACCAGTCCACCTCTGGCTCTACCCATATTAGAGCTCAGGGCCGGGCAATTATAGGCAACAAAACCATCCAAGGAGATATCATCAATGCACCACGTCTCCTGGAGACAAAGAATGTCGAATTTGGTTAAGAAATCCGACCAGCCAAGGCGGTCGGCCTTGTTGCACCACCCTGCAATGTTCCAACTCATTAAATTATATCCTTTGCTTGGGACAACACCTTCATCAGCAATAATAGTTTCAGTGTGTGGGGGGTGCACGGACCTGTTCAGTAATACAGTTGGAGATGGGATGTTGGTGGATAATGGCAGGGATACCATAGTGGATAGATTGGCATTTGGAGCAATAATTGACTCCAAGGGCACCCCTGAATACTCCTCTTCATTAACTGAGCAACCTCTGGTAAGACCATTTTCATCGTCCCAACAAAAGCCCGAGGATCCTTGCTCCCCCGGGGCACTGAGGTGTTTCAATTGGATCTGATTGTGGTGCAAATAGGCTTCTCAAGAGGAATAAGACGGCTCGGGGGGCTAACGTGTCCCATGGATCTATGGGTTTTGACAGGCATTCTAGGTGCAGTTTTGTCTCTGGTGATCCTTATCACATCAGTTTCGTTAACACTATCCACCATACTATGGGTATAAATTCCACTTCCCTCAGCCCCAAAGCTCCAGAAACTTCAGTCGCAATCGTCTAACCCATTAAATATCTCAAACCTATTTGTGGTCTCCAATGGTGTGAATGGTTTTAGGTGGTCCATTCTCCTATTCATGGTTGTGTTAGGCCTGGGGGGGAACAAAGTTCCATCCATAAGGATCAGCGACCGGTGCTGGATAGGGGATATATGATGGATTCCTGGCATTCTGTATATTTGGTGGGAATGGATTAGAATAAGTTTGTGTTTGCGGGAGTTGGGGAGGTTGATGCTGGTGTGAGGATACCAAGAATCTTGGGTAAAAGTAAGTCAGTGGTCTTGGAATGATGCTGTTATTGCTGTTTCCTGAAGGCCAATTTAAAATGTATTGGACAGCATTTTGATCTCTAAAATTCACTACCACCACATCCCCCAGAATATCCTTGGGTCTGCCCCCCAACCACTGAAGGCGGCGAACATGTACGATATCGCCGCTGATGTTACTTGCAATTGGTCTGTATAAGCTCAGCCAATGCATGATTTTGTTCTTCAGCTGGGCGAATCCCTCCCGCTTATTTCCTTCTAGTTCTGGTACCCCTGTAAGAACCACCACGAAAGGCACTGCTTCCGGCGGGAGTTCTGGAAGGGGGGCCCTAGATTGCATCCCCCGTGAATGCTTGAAATTTCTATCATCCCTTGTAGATATCCCCATGAATGCATTTCCCATATCCTTAGATGATCTGTTAACAAAGGTAGCTGGAGTCTGGACGGGTTTATTTTTTACCATATTGGCAGGTAAATTAGATTGCTTATATTTTTTTGTTTCAGGGGGTTTCTGGGGAGCTAGAGTTAAGTTAGTTACAGGGGAGGGGCATGTTGTAATGGTTTGGGTGGGCAGTGAAGTATGTTGTGCGGTGATATCTACAGCAGCCTTTGGAGGGACCTCCTTTTTCCCCAATTCCTGCTCTATTTTCCCCATTCTTTCTTCCACCTTTTTTAGTTTCTCTAGAATTGTTAAGGAAAAACTCCTAATTAGACATTCAATACTTTCCAGGGTGACCTTATTATGTATTACTTGAGGCTCTATGTCAACATGTAGAGTATCAGTACCAGTCTCCTCACTTAAATCAATAAGTTGTGGGGATGCTGGCGTTGGTACTAATGCATCAGGACCAACTATTGGGGTCTTATCACTCCCTATAGGGTCCTTTGCCTTAATGCCAAAGTCCGCATGACTCAGCTTTTGTTTCTGGGGCTCTCCCCTTTTTCTCCTTTTTTTAGTGGGAGGTGGGCCAAAGTTTCTTAGCGGCAAGTTTTTCTTTGCCCTGGTTATAATTATTTTACCTGGTTTTGGAGCAGGAGTAATTAGAGCCTTGGTTACAATAAGAGAGCCAGTAGGGTTAGAGGACAACAAGTCATTCACAGTTGACTTCGGGCCGGTGCTAGATGTAAGAGAACATACTCTAGGTACAGAGAGGCTACTGTCTAATGTTATTACGCAATTATTTCCTTTGTGACTCAGATCAGATATAGGTGCAGCAAGTAAAGGTGACTCAATCAGGGACGTGCTCTTCATACTTTCTATGGAACGACGGCGCTCTGCTCGCCGCTCCGCTAGGATGAGTTCCTTGTGGGCATCTGTGGGGGTCTTGGTAAAATAATTGTCCAAAGTTCCGTTGAAAACCCCCCCGGATCTGTCCGACATTTCAGTGTCTATGCTTAGTACTGGCAATGACATTAGGAATGAGTAGAGGTGCCACCAAATGGGGGTCCGGGGTAGACTTACCCCCGGTGCGGTCAATGGAGTAGTAAACAAACAGGGGGTATGGCCCAGCCCAGTCTCCTCAGGCCTCTGAGGGCCACAGAGGGCCCGCCCTTTGCCCGGCCTTAGCCCCGGGCGCTCCCGTGCGCTCCCGCGCAGCGGGGTTCACCGTTTCTTATGGGCGTGAAAACGTGATTAGGCGGGGGGGGGGCGGTCAGGGAGAGCGGGCCAGGTGACTCGGCCTCGGGATTGCCGGGACTCCTGGGAGAGCGAGTCCTGGTCCCAGCGCTCGCAGCCCTGTCACTCACCCAGCAGGGGCCAACACTCCAAATATACAGCCTGGGCGAAGCGGGACCCGCGAAGCGGGTTCCGCGAGAAGTAGTGGCAAATCCTTTCACGAACAGCAGCAAGGCAAAGCTTTGTAAAGCGTCCCACGTAGCAGCAGCAGGCAGAGTCCTTTTAAAGTGATTAGGCGGGGCAGGCGGTCAGGGAGAGCGGGCCAGGTGACTCGGCCTCGGGATTGCCGGGACTCCTGGGAGAGCGAGTCCCGGTCCCAGCGCTCGCAGCCCTGTCACTCACCCAGCAGGAGCCAACACTCCAAATATACAGCCTGGGCGAAGCGGGACCCGCGAAGCGGGTTCCGTGAGAAGTAGTGGCAAATCCTTTCACGAACAGCAGCAAGGCAAAGGTCTGTAAAGCGTCCCACGTAGCAGCAGCAGGCAGAGTCCTTTTAAAGTGATTAGGCGGGGCGGGGCGGTCAGGGAGAGCGGGCCAGGTGACTCGGCCTCGGGATTGCCTGGACTCCTGGGAGAGCGAGTCCCGGTCCCAGCGCTCGCAGCCCTGTCACTCACCCAGCAGGGGCCAACACTCCAAATATACAGCCTGGGCGAAGCGGGACCCGCGAAGCGGGTTCCGCGAGAAGTAGTGGCAAATCCTTTCACGAACAGCAGCAAGGCAAAGGTCTGTAAAGCGTCCCCGGTTATTCAAATAACTCCGCTCAGTACATCACTTACTATAGGTCAAGACCCAAAGGCAATTTCGAGTGTGGAGACCCCGACTAATAGATCCAGCTGTCCAAGAAAACATAGCAATTGTACAGATTTATCTATCGTCTCTTGGAACATCGCAGGGTAAAATAGAAATTTGGTGGATCCAAATTGGCACTCATTTATTGAATTGTATGATATTATACTCCTGCAGGAGACTTGTATGTTAGAAAGCCCTTATAGGGTAGGATATAAAACGTATGGGGTCGAGGCAACACGTTCATCAAAAGGAAGACCCTCTGAAGGACTTATCATTTGGGTTCGTGTATCCTTGCAAATCGAGATTTCCTCCCTAGACATTGATTCCCAAGACATACTGGGTCTAAAGTTTAGAGATAAAGAGGACAAAGTTACATATCTCTTTAACGTTTATAATAGACCATCGCCGTCACAGGGTGTATCGAATGTTATCAACCAGCTCGACTGTTGTCTAGATACACTAGGCCACAGTCCAAGGGTGTTTATTGCTGGTGATTTCAACTGTAATTTCGAGCCGGTACATGGTTTTGGTGATCTGATGGAGCTACAGGATCAAGCATATACCATTCCATCCCTGGCTAGTGAAAAACAGGTTAAATGCACTGCAGCAGTGACTCAGCTTTTAGGACTAACCTTGGCTCACAACCTTAGATCCTGCAATGGTCGCCTTCCTTCTGACAGACCTAAGGCCCATACTTTTTGTAGAGGGAATTCGCAAAGTTATATAGATTATATGATGGTATCACTACGTTGTTGGAGCTTCTTGCGTGACCTTAAAAAAATTACCAGAACAGAGAGTGATCATTTACCTTTGTCCCTGAGGGCTTTCCCAGAACTCCTATCTACGGTGAATTCCGTACAAGATAATTACGGCATTCTAGATGACCAGATAATGTTAAATGGGAATGGTCGTGCTATAAAATGGCCCAACATCTTAGGGGATGAAGGGGCACTGACCAATATCTATTTAATATTCTCAGAAACATTATCTAAGTACACCGAGAGCAACACAGCACCAATCTCAATATCTGACCTACATGGTAGGTTGGTAGAAGCTCTCGGCCCTATCTTAAGTAAAACAACCCAAAGCAAGAGGGGAAAGGCAATTGACAGGGTCAGTAATGGAAAACCTTGGTACTCTAAGGATTGTCGTACAGCAAAATCGGAGCTAATAGTAGCAATAAAAAGAAAGAACTTACCTAAAATAAAGACACTAAGGCATGCATATAATCAAATAATTGATGCCGCCAAAAGAGCCTGGGATGAGGAGATATGGGAAGGTCTTATTAGAGCAGCCAAGACAAAAGACCAGGCAGGGTTCTGGAACCTAATGACGAAAGGTAATAGGGCTGGTAGTAAACAGAGAGATTTATTCCTGGATGAGGATACCTGGGTCAACCATTTCTCCAAGCTCTATTCTGAATCAAAAAATTAATCTAATAAGTCAGAGTTGACGGGTGATATGATTGAGTCAGCGAAGGCAGCTAACTTACATTTCACATCAAAAGAAACAAACTATGTTGTTGGAACATTAAAATCTGGGAAAGCGCCGGGAATAGACAAAATCCCCGCAGACCTTTTAAAACACGATCTGACAACTTGGGTCCCTTATATGAACAGTTTATGTAATGCCAAAGCAAACTTTGACCCAATACCGAAATCATGGTGGGGGGCGGAGATTATCACAATTTTTAAAAAGGGGAACAGACTGGATCCGGCGAATTACCGCCCGATCAGTCTTATAGACATTCCACAGAAAATATTTGCAAGACACATCTTGCTGCACCTATCGTCCTGGATCGAAGAGGTGGACTTGCTAACAAAATATCAAGCAGGGTTCAGAAAAAAGATTAGTACGACCGCCCAGGTCTTTAGGTTTTTATGCCTGTGTTGGAAATATATTAAGGGTAGACATAGTACATTGTATGTAGCATTTATGGATCTAAGAGCTGCTTTCGATTTGGTTCCCAGAAACAGTCTCTGGATCCACTTAAGAAACCTTGGAGTGCCCATCGAATCGTTAGTACAAATAATTATAATACATGAAAACAATTTTGCAAAAGTAAGATGGGGACCCCGGGGAGAACTCACTAGAGAAATCCCAGTGAAGCGTGGGGTGCGACAAGGTTGTGTGCTTGCGCCAACCTTGTTCTCCCTCTACGTAAATGACATCCCCTCCTTCCTTGAAGGAAGTAAAAGTGATTCACCTAAGTTAGGGAGGGAGCCAATTCCTGCATTACTTTTTGCAGATGACACTATTCTAATTTCACAAACTCCTGGTGGGCTCCAAACTCTGATAAATACTTTTCACTTATACTGTACTAAAAAGGGTCTTGAGATCAACCCGAGCAAAACAAAATATATGTCTATCAACCCAAGTAAAACTTTCAAAAAAAAGTTGGAACTTCAAGGTGAAAGATTGGAATATGTGAACAGTTTTAATTAATTAGGTATCACGCTAGATTTCAAGATGGCGTGGAAACCCCAATTAGAAAAAAACAAATTAATCTTGCTCCAAAATTCTATGCCAATATTGAAGAAACACAGAGGGAGTGCCTCGAAGGCTGTATCACCTGCCATTGAGGTCTACAAATGTAAGGCACAATCCGCAGCCCTCTATGGGGCAGAACTTTGGGGCCCACATTGTAAACATAACTTTGAAGTGGGTGAGAATAATTTTGTGCGAAGGTTACTATCGTTGCCAAGAAGAACACCATTGGTACCTGTTTTTCTGGACACTAACCTAAAGCGCACTGACAGTTTAGCAGCGCTACGTGTGGAAAAGTAAATTTTGCCATGTTGTATGTGCCTACGTGTTCCCCATCTTATGTTATATGTGTATGATCGATATGCATGTATTCCCTTCTGATCGATTAAAGACGCAATTACAGTTGTGTCCATCTCTAGTATGCCAGTTTCCAGTCTTCGTGAAAGCAACGAATATTAGGCCCATGTAAACCTACGTTGCCACATTTTACAGTGTGCACGTTAATTCATTGAATTGTCCCCGTTTCTAGGCCTCAAAAGGGCCCGGACTCAGATTCAGCTCCTGTCTCCTGAACACTCTCCGAGGAGCGATACAGCCCCCACCTATATCCCTGACCCTTAGCTTACTTCTTGCCACGCAGTGCCCGGCTCGGCCTGGCTCTGCCTCCCAGTCTGCCAAGAGTATGTTATGTTTCTAGTTATCAGTCCAGCCCTCCTTCTCTGCATTCCTAAGCTACTGAATCGCATCAATAGTTTCCGTCATAGTCTAGCCTTTATGTCTCCATGTAAGAGAAATACTGTATTAATATTCATAGAATATTCCTTGCACACGCACTACATATAGAATAATGTATGCACCAGTCTTAATGTCTATTAGCCTTTGCCCTGATAACTTTTGGATTCTATCAACATGTACTCTAAACAACAGATACTAGATATGCCTGGGTACATGTCGCTCTGACACTCCAGACTCCAGACTTTAGTCTCCTCTTCTAGCGCAGAAGTCATAGCCCCCAGTTCTCCCTGGTAACACGTCATTGCCCATTTGCGCGCACCACTAGGTTAGAGGTCCCAGCTGCTCAGGTAGCCCCCTCCATGTTTCCGCCCCTTTTATGACATATTCTGTTACGTTTACATCACATGTCTATGTATACGCCCTGTACACGCCTTCTTGTTGCATCAGTTTTGCCCTTATCTTTCACGACTGCTACAAACCCCGCCTACTGCTACGCCTACTGTATTGAATGTAATGAATGTAATGCAATTATTTTGATATATATATTGTGCACGGATATTAAAGTTTGCTAGCCAATTCCCAGATCCTGCCCGACAGCTGTCGGGCCCTGCCATCCTATTCCCGTACAGGCTGTCCTATTCCTGTCCTTTATGCCTGATTAAAGCCTGTCAACTTCAGCTACCTCGAATCTTGACTCTTATTTATTGAGCTACCTGTTTATTGATTATAGTCAAAAATAGATCCGGTAATAAATTATTTATTTACCACATAATGGCGCCCGAATAGGGACTTGCCCTTTCCCCACGCGCCGGAGAAGCCACGCAGGCCCCCTGATCCTCTGCAGCCGTGACGGAACCATACCGTGCACGTGCAGATATTTCTGCTTCAAGTATCCCTCAGGCCCACGGAGGTTGCGGTCCAGCGTCCAGACGAGGCGGTGGAGGAACGCGGCGTGTCCCGACCAGAGCCCAAGCCGAGAGTCCAAGGTCCGAGGTATCCGGAGGCCCACCTGTAACTGAAGTCCGAAGTTCGTCCGTCCGTCGTCGTAGCAGTCCAGTCCAGTCCGAGGCCTTCCGTTCTTGCTGCCCGGTGAGTACCGTTGCTGGGGTAGTATCTAGACAGGGTCAAAGTAATTTGTCTCTGGTCCGTGGGTTTGGGTACACAGATCCAACACGAAGTGTCCACCTAGGTGGATGCGGGTCCTGACGTGTCTCTTTATGGGACCGGTAAGTTTCGTGCTGTTTTAGCAGTGCATCCAGTCATTCTAGTAAAGTTTCTGTTCTAGTAAGTTCTGTTCTCGAGAAATTCATGTGTTCTGTTTTCAGTATTTCAGGTAATATTCTGTCCAAACTGTTATTTTAAATGTTATTTCATGTGTCTTCAATGTCGTGGTATGAGTGATTTTGTTTTCTTAAAGTCATTATTGTGTTTATCGTGTATTGTATTGTGTGCAGACTCCAGTCTAAGTTATGCCTCTGTTCACGAAGTTACGTCAGTTAAAAACCAGAAGAGGTCTGCTCGAAGAAGCAGTTCCTGTCCCGCCTAGGGACAGTCCAGGTCATTTTATGTATCAAAAGCATGGCATAAGTGCCATATTATATCTAGACTTATGGGTGGAGTACACCAAAGAATTAGAAGAAAAGTATAGATGGCCCGTATCAGGTACGTGGGATGCCGAGTGCATCATGCGAGTAGAAGAAGCATTATGGAAAAAGAAAGCCAGACAGTCCCAGAAAGATGCCATCGAGTTATGGCGCAAAGAATCTCATAAAAGTACCGAAAAAGAAATCAGAAAGTCAGAATTAAGTAGAGAATCCTCAGAAAGAGCCCAAGAAAGGGAATTAATCGAAATAGGTGAACGAGTTAAAGCCGAACAGTCAGACAGACAGGGAAATGCCCTTATTAAGGGTATGTATCCTCTTCTTGCCGAGGGCTTGCCAAAAGCAACCCCGGAAGCACCATGTAATTTTCCGCCGCCATTAGTTCTGATTAAGCTACGTCACAAACCGACCGCAGCTGATATTTTTCTCTCGTCCTATTTGGACGATACAGTCCCAGAATATGCAAATCCTGTTCCGCCAGCTCCCGTAAATAATGTAATTCCTGTTCCTCCAACCACCGGGGCACCCGTTGCAGCACCTGTTACGGTACCCCCGGTCCAGCCTACAGTACATGTACCCGCTACATCAGTCACTCTGCCAGCACGTACAATACCCGTCGACGATTCTAGTTTAGGGGCCTCGGGGGGAAGTCCTCCTGGAACCCCGCCTCAACACAGACGTGTGACATTACTCGAGCTACATGCCCGAGCGTTACAGCGGTCGCCCAAAAATCAGTCAGTTGCAGATATCAAACGAGCTCTTACAGAATGCCGTTATGATCCAGTCCCAGGCGATGATGGTATGGTCATATATTCATTGCGTGTAAGACGGGTGACCGAATATTTGGACACCCTACCGAATATGAAAGAATATCTAGACAGAATATATCGTTTCATCCGTACAGGAGTAGATCCAGGAAGTATTGGCGAAGCCATGTCTCAAAGAAAAGTCGAGATCCAGCTCATGCTTTTAAAATTTCTAATTAATTGTTTAATAAGAGAACAAGATTATCCGGATAAAGATCCGGAAGAAATGAAAGTCCTGACCAGGTGGAGTGACCATATAGCCGAGGGAAGACACAAGACACAGAACTGTATAGATAGTATGTATAAGAAGATCCGTAGGGAAATAATAAAGTTACACGAGAAACGAAAAGCAGCACAAGTAAGCGAGAAAGAAGACAACTCTTCTACGGAAGAGGTAGACGACGAGAATCCCACCAGAATAGCGTATGTAGGTAGAACTAGACTCTCCGACCGACATTCACGCCTAGAACACAAGAAAGTTTTTCATCTTCCGGCACCAGAACAAGGTTCTCTAGAGCAAGTATTTCAAGCTACCGATCACATTCTGAAATCACGTATCGGTTATAGTGAACTTAGTACCATGCATGAACAAGAATTAGCCCGATCAGCAGTCCGATGGACTACTGATTCTACCACTTTTCCAGATGAAATAGTGGCACAAATGTTTCTGAAACTGCCCCCAGCCGAGCAGCGACTGGTGGGTATGTATATGATCCAGCATCTCATTACGCTGTATGAGGGACAACATTCTGATCCAGGTCCGTTACATGATGTTCTGAACGAGTTACTCCAGTATAGATGGAAAGGTTTAGGTACCGATTTAATTAGTATCATTCTAGAACAGCGCCACAAATATCGAACGTTTCTGAATCCGCATTTTGTTCATGTCTCACCCCCAGAAAGTAAATCATTTTACATAGATAGACAGCATCCGTTACGAGAAGTACACCCAGTTAGGACAGCGGGTGGTGAAATGCAACGAGTATTTGTTTACACCCCTATCACAAAGATGGAACTCTTAGAAATGAAGAAATTAATTCCCTGTCACGACAAAGATCCAGCAGGGTTCCATCGAGAATTAAAAGACATGCTCAGAATGGGAGAATACACGTATCCAGATATTATTAAAATGCTAAAGGTCCTGCTGCCCGCAGGGGTATATGAAAAACTCAAGGAAAAAGAATGGGAAGTGGGAGAGAAAAAGATTGATTGGACAGCTCTAGAAGCTGAAGATAAAATACGAGTACCAGGTACCGGTCTTGGGGACAAATGTAAAGAATTGCCCGAGTTATTGATACAAGTTTTGCCAAGGTTACTAGCCACGAAAAAGGAAGATTGGGATGCAATCTCAGCATGCAAACAGAAACAGGATGAAGACACTAGTGATTTTTATTCTAGATTTGAAAAATGTTTTATTATTAACAGTGGTTTGAAGACAAGTAGCGAGTCGTACCCTCATCTTTTTGTTACCAAACTAGTCGAGAATTCAAGTCCACAAGTTAAAAATCGAGTATTGAAAGTCGAAGCTAATACCCCGTCACAAATGCTCCAGATGCTCCAGTATCACCAGAACAGAATCAGGGAAGAGCAAGAACATGAAAGGAGACGTATGAAAGATACGAAAATGAAAGTATTAGTTGCACAATCTGTTCCACAAGACAGTCAGAAGAGGGGTCCGAATCAAGCCAGTCATCCTGCAACTCCCGTTAAAGGGACATGCAATTATTGTAAACAGCCAGGTCATTTTATAAACGAGTGTGCAGTTCTGAAACACAACATAGCCACTGGTAAAACTAAAGAAAGACCACGTCCGCCTAGACAAGAACAAGTTTCACAGACTTCACAGTCACCACAGAATGCACAACAGACAGTTCCAGCATCGCAGCCTATCGCTGCAACACAGCACGTTACACAGCAAATGTACCAGTATGCTCAGTCAGAGTATCCAGAGTATCAACAGTATTCATGAAACAGCCTAGAGAGGGAGGTAGGCTTGCCTCTCATCGAGATACCTGTAGATCAAGAGGGTCCCTATGTACACAGTCAAGTATTAGGGAAAGACAGAAAGTTTCTGATTGATACAGGGGCAAGTAGGACTACTATCAGTCACGACGAGGTTCCAGGGGCTCCGCTCTCAGGCTCTAAAAATGTTTCCCTTGGATTTTCAGGAAAGCCAATTGTTAACGAGATTTCAAAACCAGTTTCCCTAGAAGTTGGTCCATTGTCCCGAACTACTGATTTGTTACTTACGAAGTCATGTCCAGAAAATTTGTTAGGCATTAAAACATTGAAATAATTAGGTGCAGTTATTTGCTGTTCTCCAGAAGGAGTCCGATTGTTTTTGCGTGACTTCAAAGGTCACTATGTATTACGTGATTTTCATCCAAGGTTACTAAATGTCCCGCAGCATCTATGGGCGCAAGGTCCAACTGATGTAGGTTTTATGCACATCACACCCCATCGTGTGACTCTCAAGCAAGGTATAGTCCTGCCACGAATCAGACAGTACAGATTGCCACCTGAGGCTGTAGCAGCCTTATCCAAAATTATTGACGAGCTTATTGCTCAAGGAGTGGTTGTAGAAACTGACTCCAATGTATGTAATTCTCCTATCATTCCAGTCATGAAACGTACTGATCCAAATGCACCTCCAGTATATCGATTAGTGATTGACCTTCGAGAGCTTAACAAATGTATCATACCCCAGTACCCAGTAGTCCCAGATATTTCTTCCCTATTAACAGCCATTGATTCTGAAGCTACATTTTTCACTGTCATCGACCTCAAGAATGCATTTTTCAGTGTCCCCATTCATCCAGACAGCCAGTACCTTTTTGGTTTTTGTTTAAATGGAAGGAGCTATAAATTCACACGAGCTCCTCAAGGTTTCACAGAAAGTCCTAGTATTTACAGTCAAGCACTTAAGAGACAACTAGACAATATTCACATGCCAACTGACACTGCCCTGCTCCAGTATGTCGATGATCTACTGATCACAGCCCGTTCTGAACGTGACTGCGAGCGTGCGTCACTTACGGTTCTGTATTTCCTGGCCGGGCAGGGGCACAAGGTGTCCCCTTCGAAGCTCCAGTTCTGTGTCCAGCAAGTGATCTACTTAGGCCACTTGCTGTCCAAGTGGGGTAGGCAGTTGACACCAGATCGTATCCAGTTAATAGCGAGTCTTCCACAGCCCAAGACACAGAAGGAGGTACGTGCTTTTATTGGCCTCACTTCTTATTGCAGACAATGGATTCCTCAGTATGCATTTCTAGCAAAGCCACTGATACAGTTAACGACACAGGAGGCAGCCGTATCGACTGTCCTCCCTTGGACATCTGAACATACACTTAGTTTTAATGAATTAAAGAAAGCCTTATGCCAAGCACCTGTTCTAGCTACACCGAACTACAGTAAGCCTTTTACACTTTTTGTCACAGAACGTGATGGTACTGCATTATCTGTTCTCACACAAGATCAAGCAGGACAGTACAAGCCTTGTGCTTATTTTTCGAGCACATTAGATCCAGTAGCCCGGGCTCTGCCTGCGTGCCTCAAGTCAGTTGCAGCCACAGCTCTAGCAATCAGACAAAGTGATTCCATAGTGTTAGGACATTCCCTGACAGTACAAGTCCCACATTCCGTGGAAGTTCTTTTAAACCGAACACAGACTCAGCACTTGACCATTGCACGTTTAACAGGTTATGAACTGACACTGTTTCAGCCACACATAGAAATAAGACGCTGCAACATTCTAAATCCTGCTACACTGTTACCGTCAGTTACTTCAAATCCTGCCACACATGACTGTGTGGAAGTTGTTAACACTATGACTAAGCCAAGACAAGACCTGACAGACATTGCATTACCTAATCCCGACCTGACACTTTATGTGGATGGTTCATGTATGAGAACAAGTACAGGAGAACTAGTAGCCGCGTATGCAGTGACTACTGAAACTGAAGTTATAGAAACACATCGTATTGACACCCTGTCTGCTCAAGCAGCAGAGCTAGTCGCTCTGACCCAAGCCTGCATACGTGCCAAGAACCTGAAAGTAAACATATATACAGATTCACGTTATGCATTCGGAGTCGTACATGACTTTGGAGTGCTCTGGCAGGAGAGAGGTTTCATGACTTCTCATGGAACCAAGATTCAGCATGGTCTCCTCATTCAAGCTCTGTTAGATGCAATACATTTACCGACAGCTATCGCTATCATGAAGTGCAAAGCACATACGAAAGTTACTGACATTATTTCCCAAGGTAACGATCTAGCAGATCGAACAGCCAAGCTTACAGCTCAGACTCCAGACATTCCAGTTAACACGACACAGACACTCACCCCAGATCCGACTACTTGTATGACAGTCAAGGACCCTACACAAGATGTCATAGACATACAGTTACATGCTACTCCTGAAGAAATCAAGAAATGGTCCGAACAAGGAGGGGTCCAGACAGATCAAGGATGGTTGACGAAGGGAAAAGCCACATGGTTTCTCCCTGACTCTATGGTTCAAGTCATTATCAACACCGCACATAGTCCAGCACATCTAGGAGAAAAAGCCATGTTAGATAGTATACAGAACCTTTGGTTCAACAAGCACTTACGAGCTGCAGCCAAGCAGAAAGTCTGTACCTGTATGATATGTTGTCAATTCAATCCAGGTAAAAGTGTCCCGGTGGAACAAGGTGGATTCCAACCCCCTGGCCACCCTTTTGAAGTCCTCCAGATGGATTACATTCAGATGGAGCGATGTCGAGGTTTCAAGTATGTCCTCGTAGTTGTATGCGCTTTGTCCAGGTGGACAGAAGCATATCCAGTTCCAGATTATACAGCAGCGACCACTGCTAGGCAGTTGGTTCGTGAATTCTTTCCCCGTTATGGACTCCCTAGGGTCGTGTATTCTGATAACGGCCAGCCATTCTCATCTGAGCTTATGAGACATGTTTCCCTCTTGTTAGGGTACCAGTGGAAGTTCCATTGTGTACGCCATCCTGAAGCAGCCGGTCTCGTAGAGAGACACAACCAGACCCTGAAAATCCGTATTGCTAAGACATGTAAAGAGAAAGGTGTAGACTGGCTAGTTGCCCTGCCAGTTGCTTTATTCTTCATGAGGATGGTTGCACATTCCAGATCAGGTCTGTCCCCTTATGAGGTCGTATTCGGCCGCCCCCCAAACATGTGGGGTACACCTAGACCCCGCAGTATTACAGATGTTTCCAGTAATATGCTGACAGATTACCTAGCTTCCTTGATGTCTGCCCTACACTCTTGTCGTTCACAGGTTGCCGCCGCATTTCCAGACAACACCGAGGTGAAACCGCATGAGGTCATTCCAGGCGACCTCGTCCTTGTAAGGAACTTTGATCGTTCAAGTCCGCTGGAGCCTCGTTGGAAAGAGCCGCGACTTGTCCTCCTGACCACCCGCACGGCCGTGAAGTTGGAGGGCCGCAAGGGGTGGGTCCATCTGAGCCATATAAAGAAGTTCCATGGAGTTCGAGAAAAAACATTTTCAAAGGACTGTTCCATTTTTAAAGACTGCCTGAAACCAGACTCTGATCTGAATCCTGAACTGAAAGTTACTCTGTTAGAGAAAACTCCGCAACAGGAGTATAAGTTAAAGCTCCGGTCTAGTAAAATAAGTCAGCCAGTTTAATTGTCTAAGTCCCTCTCGGGTGAAACGGTTAGACAGGTTTCTGACATGTATGAGATAGACCCCCATAGTGAGAGAGTTAGTCAAAACTCCATAAGATGTATTGTTTTTCTAAGTTTTATATTGTTTCTAAGTTTGATGGTTACCTGCACAAGTTATGCATTACATTTATGTTTTCCAAGTTCACATGTAAACAAGTTTTCTAATGCTACAGTAGAGCACACATTTAGTGATCTGCCTCCTCACGAGTTATCCTATCGTCTTGCTATGCGTAATAATACATTGATAAGAATGTTACACTATTCACACCAGACCAGCAATGCTACTAATTGTTGGGTGTGTGGTCGACTCCCCCCTTTCCAGACACCGAAGGGAGTTCTGCCACTTTTTCCTTATCCGTTTTCACATAATGGTTCGTGTGGAGCATGGTCCACGTTAACGTCATCCTCCAATGATATGTCCCTTCTGAATAGAACATGTTTCCCAGACAAGCAAGGTCTCTCCCATAGAACAGGGTTAGATCTAGAAAATGAAGTATATGATTTAGGTAATTATTCTTCGAATTTTATGGTCCTGAATGTTCAGTCTGATACTACTCCAGGCTTACCTGCTATTTCAGTACTACCAGTCAAAGGCGAATTATGTGTCAGAAAGAATGGTTCCACACATGTAGGACATAGTGATTGTACTACTATTGTCGAGTATAGTGACAGTGGGAAATCTATTTTCAAAGCTTCACGTCATTCTTATTTTGTTTGTGGTCAGACCGCATATGTTCGTCTACCCCTCGATTGGGATGGAACCTGTTACATTGCCTTCCTACTGCCACCAGTTTTCCTAGCCCCATCTGATTATCACAGAAACACACATCTAGTACACGTCAGGCATAGAAGGGAGATCGAGTCCCCAATTGTCGATCAAACTGAAACTACTCTAGAACAGTATCAAGACTTTAATAAAGGTTTCTTCTTCTTTATAGGACCTGTCCAGAATAGTAAGCTAATACGTAGACTAACCAGAACCCTTGAAGCAGTAGTGAATGAGACTACTTCTGCTCTAGGTAACTTAACCGAAGAGCAATCTGCTATGAGATTTGTCGTGCTCCAAAATCGTCTCGTTCTTGACGTCATACTGGCCGATAGAGGAGGAGCATGTAGAGTCATCGGATCTAGTTGTTGCATTTTCATTCCAAATAACGCGCCGTCTGTTTATTCAGCTATAACCAGACTTCACAAAATTGCCCATCAGTTACACCAGAATCCAGGCACCTGGACATGGTCCGGTTGGCTCTGGAGTATCATATCTGCCTGGGGATGGAAAGTATTGTCATTTCTAGGTATTGCAGTAATGATCATATTCAGTTGCTGCCTCTGTATACAATGTGGCCCTGCGATTTGCGGCATTTGTGCTACCTCTTGTATTCCTAGTCCTAAGTCCCGTTCCAAGACAATTCGAGACGAGCAGATGATGCTATATGAAATGATAGATGGTATCATGAATATAGATGTTTCCTGATGGAAACGTAGGGCACAAGGAGGGAATGTGGAAAAGTAAATTTTGCCATGTTGTATGTGCCTACGTGTTCCCCATCTTATGTTATATGTGTATGATCGATATGCATGTATTCCCTTCTGATCGATTAAAGACGCAATTACAGTTGTGTCCATCTCTAGTATGCCAGTTTCCAGTCTTCGTGAAAGCAATGAATATTAGGCCCATGTAAACCTACGTTGCCACATTTTACAGTGTGCACGTTAATTCATTGAATTGTCCCCGTTTCTAGGCCTCAAAAGGGCCCGGACTCAGATTCAGCTCCTGTCTCCTGAACACTCTCCGAGGAGCGATACAGCCCCCACCTATATCCCTGACCCTTAGCTTACTTCTTGCCACGCAGTGCCCGGCTCGGCCTGGCTCTGCCTCCCAGTCTGCCAAGAGTATGTTATGTTTCTAGTTATCAGTCCAGCACTCCTTCTCTGCATTCCTAAGCTACTGAATCGCATCAATAGTTTCCGTCATAGTCTAGCCTTTATGTCTCCATGTAAGAGAAATACTGTATTAATATTCATAGAATATTCCTCGCACACGCACTACATATAGAATAATGTATGCACCAGTCTTAATGTCTATTAGCCTTTGCCCTGATAACTTTTGGATTCTATCAACATGTACTCTAAACAACAGATACTAGATATGCCTGGGTACATGTCGCTCTGACACTCCAGACTCCAGACTTTAGTCTCCTCTTTTAGCGCAGAAGTCATAGCCCCCAGTTCTCCCTGGTAACACGTCATTGCCCATTTGCGCGCACCACTAGGTTAGAGGTCCCAGCTGCTCAGGTAGCCCCCTCCATGTTTCCGCCCCTTTTATGACATATTCTGTTACGTTTACATCACATGTCTATGTATACGCCCTGTACACGCCTTCTTGTTGCATCAGTTTTGCCCTTATCTTTCACGACTGCTACAAACCCCGCCTACTGCTACGCCTACTGTATTGAATGTAATGAATGTAATGCAATTATTTTGATATATATATTGTGCACGGATATTAAAGTTTGCTAGCCAATTCCCAGATCCTGCCCGACAGCTGTCGGGCCCTGCCATCCTATTCCCGTACAGGCTGTCCTATTCCTGTCCTTTATGCCTGATTAAAGCCTGTCAACTTCAGCTACCTCGAATCTTGACTCTTATTTATTGAGCTACCTGTTTATTGATTATAGTCAAAAATAGATCCGGTAATAAATTATTTATTTACCACATTATGTACTGGATAAGAATATGGACCACTGACAAGCTTATTCATTACAGACTGGGCCTACAAGAGCTAATGCACTTTGGTATTGTAAAGGATATCCCCTGGTTTAAACACATTGCCACCTGGTTTAAAAAAATAGGTCTACTAACTTATTGGGAAAAACCAGAGGAGCTAACGAAATCCTGTAGCAAAATAGCAAAGCGTCGATTTTGGGACTATCAACACGAAGCTTTACTACAGGATGCCACTTTAGGACCCTTATCCATAAGGTTCCTTCAGTTTAAAGATGAGCCCAAATTTGAATCTTTTTTAGATGAGGTTTATCCCCCGGTGGCAAAGTCATTATACCTCAAATTTAGATACGGGGTCCTACAGACCAACGATAAAAAATCCAAATGGGGCAACAAGACTCTCGATATAGACTCAGACAAATGCAGTTTCTGTAAAAATGTTATACTGGTTAAGGAAAATGTTTCACACATTTTATTTTTCTGCCCGGCATACAAAATCCCGAGGGACAGATGGATCAAACCCTTATGTAATACCCTCAAAGTAAGACACTATAGGGAGGCAGAACGAATCTTCCTATCAGATACTGCTCGATTGATAGTATTCTGTGTGTCTAGATTTCTTATGCGTTTAATGTTCTATCGAGCCAAAAATGGCTTGAAACTGTAACCCTAGCTGACCATTATGTAAGCAGTTAGTGGATAGTATGTAGACTGATTTAAGATCTTAAGACGACACGGGCTTTTAACATACAATTGATTAATAATGATTGGTTGTTGAATAGTAATTTTTCTATTTTTTTAATCTTGTCTGAATAAGTAACAGCTTAATTATAAATGGAATGTATGAACTAAAAATTTAGTATATCCCCGTTTATTTAATATTTCCTGATGTAAATATTTTATATTTTTATACTTTTTTAATGATTTTAGAAATTTCTGATGAATTGTGTACATTTTTCCCCCATCCATGACATAGGGCCTAGTTAGCTATTAAAAATCTTTTGCTGTGATGATGATTTTAAAATGTAATGTGATGTACTTATATTATGCACTTTTATGGTTTAGAAAAAAAACGAAATAAAGTTTTGAATTGTTGTCCCGCAAACAACTTTCGGCTAAGTTGACGATGTTATTGTGTCTGGTTTCATGCAAACGGGTTTCTGATGTTCGAGCCTTGGACCCTGCTGGTCGTACATTCTCGCCTGAGGGTGTTACCTTTGTGGTCTCCAGACGTACTAAATGCAATACGTCTTCCGTTACTTATCCGTCTTTTCCGCATAATCCACAACTATGTGTGGTCCAGTGCATTAAAGATTATGAGGTAAATACTGCACCTTTTAGACAAGATTTACGTGGTCAGTTATTGATTGCTTTACAGAAGCCTTTCAAGCCTGTGACTCCTGCTACATTAACACGATGGGTGCGTTGGCTGATGCTGGAGACTGGCATTGATGTTTCCCTCTTTGGTGCGCATTCTGCGAGAGGGGCAATGGCTTATAAAGCTTTTTCCATGGGTGTCAGTTTACATGATATCATGAAAGCCGCTGATTGGTCATCTGTTTCTGTGTTTAAGACTTTTTATTTCAAACCTATCGTTGATATTGCTTCTGTTGTGGTGGCTCAGCTTTGAAAAAGCATAATCGGAGCCTCCGTCCTGCTATAGAATTAAAAATTTGCTAACATTTGTGACAAGAATTTTCAATTATATTAAGGACAGGAGGCGAAGATTATCCCACCCTTGTTCTAGGTCTGCATATCTAATGTTGCTTGCCTTTTGCTTTGTATGCAATTGTACATTACTGTTTCATGATGCTCTCTACAGTATTTGTTTCCCACCCTATCTTGAGTCTTTTATATGCTTTAACTCCATTGTGGGTTTAGTGTATTACGGCTCTGCTTTGTTTTTTCAGGTTCTGATCCTAAATGAAGTTCCCGCTGCGCGTTCTCTGTTTCCTGAGGACTGTGGTTTTTCCCCGGAAGACTTTCAGCTGCTGTTTCTTCGCTTCTGCCTTCCGGTGGTCTGTTCAGCGTGATGTCCTTCTGGATCCTTTTGTTCAATTGGAACTTTGATTTTTGATGTTGAACTGTTTTATGGACAAAGAAAGAGGAAGTGTTGTCCTCTTTGGTTCCTTTTATAGCATATATCCTCTATGGTTGCCCAGGGTGTTCATGGGTAATGTAGTTTCTATTTTCTTTACTGTGTTCTGATTGGCTGCTGTATTTTTTGCAGTAAAGAAACGAGAAAGCTTAATCTTCGCCTCTTAATCCCCCACCGAACACTGTGAAGTGACATCAAACTCACATTGCTGTGCTCTACAAAATGCCCTAAAGGTCCTGGCCATTTGTGAATCTGAACACATGTACCTATTGTTTTCTTTGAGAAAGGTAGGAACTCAGTTGTGCGTGCAGACGTTATTGCCAATTTGTCCGAGGTAAAAATATTTTCCTGGAATAAATGTAAAAACATATCTACTTTATATCTTCTTACGTTTTACAGATATATTTCTAAAAAATATAACGACAGTGACCCCGACGTGATTCGAACACGCAGCCTTCTGATCTGGAGTCAGACGCGCTACCGTTGCGCCACGAGGTCTTCGAACTGAATGAGTGACTATTTTATCTTTTAAAGTAAATACATGGAGCATGTTTTCCAGTGCTGTATTTTAAATGCTTTCATAATTGTACAAAAACAAAATAGGAAACATCTAGGTACATTAAATTTACTGAATGCTCTACATAGAAGATAATAAGCGTATATATTTCCCTCTGGTATGTGCGTTAAAACAATGCACAATGTAGTCACATTTGAGATATTATATCGTTTGAATGGCATTGGTGGCTTCTACACACGGAAGCTTTTCTTTGTCAATTAGACCCGGGCTGCGCTCCAGATCAAACATTATTTGGCACAGGCTGCACTATTGAAGGCGATACAAAATGGATGCCGACCGAAAAACCACAACTCCCACATTTCCCCTGCGCATCCAGATTTCGGAAGTGATGTAGGAACCTCCCTCACTATATATAGGGCAGTCCAGCGCTGTGACGTTCTCTTGTCATTGGCGCCATCTTGGAAGGTAGGTGTTGAGCTCATTGACGGTCGAGCGGCCCTTGCTGTATCCGTTCTCTATCCGCAGCATCCCGGTGCCATCCACCCCGAAAGCTAACTATTTATTCTTACTTCTTCACAGGCTGATCCTCCGGAGATGAGAGCCAAGGTAAGCGGTGCTTTTTCGGCGAATGCTCGTATGTGGACGGTTTGTTACCGGGGTGGGGGTTGGGCTGGCGTGCCGGGCGACATTGTCCTACTGATTGCGGATCATGTACGCTGTTTGGGAGGGAGGCAAAGGTAGTAAGCAGCCTACACTAGCCGCATTTGTTCCTTAAATACTACAATTAACGGGATTTTGGGGCCTGTGCCCACATTATGTGGTTCTGTAATCCAGTTGCAACGATTGATCGTACACGTTTTTACTAGCGTAAGAAATGGCGGGCTGATTACTAGCAGTTGGATCTCGATAACAAACTAATCTGTTTTGGTTCGATGTATGAAGTTTTGTCTAGAAACACTCCGCTGGCAGCCTGTTTAACTGATGTTGAATTACCAGTGAGACTACGCACTATTTATTTGTTTGGGCGTGGGGTCCTTTATTTTTCCAATGCAATGGGGTGACATTTTCAATCTGAGCGCCTTGGTGCAACAGACCCATGTGCGATAAGGAGAAATGTAAGTTGCTCTGTTGGGGATACCCACCTCGTATGCGCGTATCTATTGCTGCACATTTTTCAACGTGAGTGTTGTATTAATTTTCTAAAGCGTTTTTGTTTATTTTTTTTCAGTGGAGGAAGAAGCGTATGCGCAGGTAAACTCGATTACTTTTTTGAGACTTTTGCTTTTACCATGTATTGGAGTCGCACGCGCGCTACTGGAAGTAGTTTTCCATTCATGTTAAACGGCGTCCCATGGTGTGTGCGAATGTTCGCACCTGCTTTCACAAACCCAATGCGTAGACCAGGTCCAGCTGTCATGCCTTTACGTCGCTCTTTATGACTTCTTACAACATAAAGCTATTTACTCACTCGAATTCTACAGGAAGCTGTAGACCTGGCTTTGTGTGGTCCCACCAGGCCCTAGGTGGTCTAGACTAGCTCCTTGGAGCCAGGGGGTGATACTGCACTCTGTATGACTTAATTAACACATGGATGTTTCATATGCCGTTAATTTTCTGTGACGCCTCCCGATTAACTTGCAGCAGCTGACCAGTGTATTGCCGATGCTCTTAAACTCAGCGTCCCCAAGGCAGTGTATGTCACCCCCACGTGCTGCGCTGCAAGTACATCCTCCCAAGCTTTTAGTTGTGCTGTAGTTGACGGTGCCAGTCATTATACTTTAAGGTGTTTTAGCTACATATTGGCATTGCATGGGGAGGTCCTGCTAAATGTAATCTAGTATTGCAGTCTGGATAGTTCTATTCAGTAGTACTTAATATCGAGATTTGTATGTAAATCTGCAGGTACAGAGGCTTATCTAGATTTCCAAAATAGAATTCTCAGTGGTACCACTGTTGGGTATTTGACAATCCAGCTGGCTTAGTCCTGTGCATGATGTCCAGTCTGTTGGCCGGTACCACCCAGGCACAATTTGATCAGTGCTTTCCCGTTTTTGACAGACTACCACACATGCTCTTTCTGCTACCATCCCACTGGCCCAAACGAAATGCGGTATTATGGGGCTGTCTTTGCCTGTTTTTTGTTGCAAAAGTGCTTC
Organism: Lissotriton helveticus; assembly: GCF_964261635.1. Classification (NCBI taxonomy): domain Eukaryota; kingdom Metazoa; phylum Chordata; class Amphibia; order Caudata; family Salamandridae; genus Lissotriton; species Lissotriton helveticus. The sequence goes on along the minus strand of NC_136057.1, from coordinate 1,469,582,011 downwards.
TGTTTAAGGCAGGCGTTTTTTGAGCTTTATTTATCTGGGTGGTTTTGGATGCTGTATTGCGCTTGAATGTGTATGAAGCGTCATACCAAGACCATTGGACCTATGCGGCAAGAAAAGGCACACTAGCCTAATGTAGCACATTAAAAATGAGAACTAAAACACCGGGCATAGGTGTCACCTTATTAGTACCGGTTTAATATCCCATTATGACTGATTAATCATTGATTAGGTCCTTCAACTGCAAAAACACAAGTGGGGTAGGGTGGTTTGGTGGTCCATGAAAGTGGTTCTGCAAATCCCATTACACCTCAAATTAAAGCCAGATACCCTATTCCTGAAGTTTTAAACCAGTAAAATAGTAGCCACTATTGGCTCCGTGCATCTACTTATCTTTGATGCACATTTAAATGAGCAACTAAGCACTGCTATAAGACACGGTTCTTTTTTGCAAATTAAGTTGTGCTGTCTGCGCAGCAGAAAGTGTTTGCTTCAAAGTGGCTTCGCTATTGCAAATAACCTTCACTCCTGCTATTCATACTCTGCAGAGCTGAACATTTGAGGCATATTTACAAGCCCCTATCGCTACAGGAACGTCACTTTTTTTTTACTTTCCTGTGGACATATGGCCTTCACCTTATTTACAAGGTTGCGTTAAGCAACTTAACGTGGCTTAAGGCCACCTTGTAAAGGCACACTATACTTAGCGTGAAAGGGGTGGGCATTGAGTGTTGTGATGGGCTTTCCACCGCGACCCAATAGCTCTTTGACGCTGCCTTATATTTACACGGTATGGGTCAGCGCCAAAAGTAAGACCAGGCAATACCTGGTATTCTAATGATACGAGGAATTTTGCTCAAACAAATCACCTGTAAAGATTGTTCATGTGCACTATCCCTTACTGTTCGTAAACAATCCCCCTTGCAGCGCAGGCACCCTTGCCTACATGGCTGGAGTGTATGCGCTGGTGCTAGACTGCTTTAGCCCCAGCTCCAAAAGGAAACTCGGGAGTGCACTGCAATTTTGTAAATAAGGTCCATCCCTGGGTTTTAAAAGGGAGGGAGCGTTTAAAGCTGTGCTCTACCACTTTGCTAGTAAATGGTCTCTTGGGTTGTACCATCCACCGATAGTCGGACTGCAAACCTGGGTTAACTCTGTATCTGCAGTAAACTACTGAAGATTCTGCTTCAAGTTTTGTATTAGTTGCTTTTTATTCTGTGCTAGTTATTCTTTTTACAATGGCATTGATATATTGTCTTTCCTTTTAGGCTGAAGCGTAAAAGGCGAAAGATGAGGCAGAGGTCCAAGTAAGCTTCTTCGGCTATGGGGGTGCAAACCTGAGCATAGAGCTTCTGAATGGAACTATGAAGCGTTTGCCGGATGTCACCTGCCACACTCCTGGCCCAGAACAGCTGGAACTACATATAGCTGGACTGATGAATATGGCTTACTGCAGAAGAACCCGAACATCGTGTCAACCTTTGTCTCTGAAGCGTTCGCCTGTGTCCTGGAAAGACTTTCAGTTCAAGCTGCGGTTACCTTGACAGGATACTATGAATGTTTGAGATTCGGAAGTTCTGGACTTGTTCAGTTTTGCTTCCTTGTGTAGCAATTATAATAAAGATGTTCTTCATCAACCATCATTCTTGATGCACTTTACTGTCAACTGAAACATTTTGGTGCTTTTGGTTTGTGGCACCCCGTGTTTAGGTGAGTTTCTCCTAAACGGAGCATCACACTGACTACTTGCCTGTTACTACTAACGTTTTTCAGATTCACTGATGTCTAGAGCTTACGAATGCTTCTGAGTCGGTTCATGTTACATAGTGGGCGTTTCTTCATGTGCCTGGCATCAGCTGCTGACCTCGACAGTTAGTAAACTCGGTGGTGTATCTTGGGCAAGTGCGACGAGAGTATCAAATCTGGGTTTGCTGTCCTTTTGAACACTGCCAGGTGCAGTGGTACAGTAAAGTGTTCTGTATTTAAATGGGTTTATCTTTGCGATCTCGAGTGCGTTCTTTAAGCATTGATATGAAGTGTTGTGCTCTGTGCTTTTTGTAAACTTTGCCTGAAAGCAGAAAGTACCTGGCGAGGCTGGTATGGTAGCTATTAATGAATCGCCATGGGTAACTATTGTCCACTAGACTTCGTCCTTTAAGGTGGCACTAATAAATGCCTGTGTAGCCTGAACTAAACATTTAAAGTTGCTTCCATACCTTTTTTGGCATTTCGGCTTCCACTGCATTGGGTTTCAAGTGCATGTACTCTTGCACTGCCCTTGCTAAATGTTGCTTTCGTGTTTATTTTTGGGGTGTCCTCTGACCCTTGTTCACGCTCCCTTGGCTTCTGTTCCCACTCCGCTCGTTTAATAAATGGCTTGAGGGCTGCAGCTGGCTCGTTTTGCGTGTTTTTTGGATAAATGCACTCCGGAATGGTGGGACCAGTAAGTGACACTATTTCAGGAACGACCAATTGTTTGAGCATGCCTAGTCTTCTGTAAGAAGGTACCCCGTGTCCTACTGATTCATACAATGATTGCAGAGAATTTCGAAGCACAGTTTAACGAGATCTCCACCGTAGTGGACATAATGGTTGTCATAAATCTCCATTTTTCGGTCTCGCTTGGCTGTGTAATTCTTGATGTGACCTGCAGCGAGCCTAGCGCCTGCCCATCGCATATCTGTCTTTGTCGCTTGTCAGCTTTCTTTTCATTCGTTGCCTGGTGTGGCTTTGACTTGGCCTACTGCCCTTTCTCCCTGGGTGGCACAGGATAATTGTACCTTTCCACTGTTTACACGAATTGCTTTCTTTTGGTTAAGCAGCCCACGAGTGTTGCAGCAGTCTAGCAGGTCTCCTAGCTATGCTCTGGCTTTGCTTGTCACTGCTTCCTGTTGTATGCTTGCGTCCTCTCCCCTGCATTGCTTTCTCGTACACGTGCTTTTTCCTAGTTATTTCCTTTAGTTGCAATATTATACTGATCATTTTAAATAAGTGGGTCTCAGCTGTGCCACTGCAGACTTTTTTAACAATTCTTCATGGCTAACGATTTGACAGTGGTGGTCATCAATGTGCACAACTCGCCCCAGCAATTTAGAACTGAATAGCTAAAATTGTCAAATAAGGCCTTCAGGTGGTTTCATGGCAAATATGAGTAGTGGGAATATCCGTTTTTATGGTGCTTTCTAGCGGAGGCAATGCCCGGGTGCATGCTTGATGGGGTTATTATTGCTTGTTGGCTGATACTTGGGCACTTCGGACATGGTGCGACTGGTTCTGTGAATACCTACCACTTTTCCTTTCCACGGTGTGAAATCTTGTACATATCATGCACACCATCCCAGGAGAGAGAGCCACCTCTTCTGTAGTGGTAAGCAACCGGGATTTCCTTGGGAAGCGCAATCTCCCTGTAGGCACTGTAATACAGTAACTAGGAGGCTGCCTTTTGTCTCTGCCTGGCCTTTTCTCGTCTAAAGGACTGGCGTTACCCTGGTCAGTTTTTGAACTGACAGTGATGGACTAGTTAGGACCTAAAATCTTAACTAATGTGTGCCACATGGGAGCCGTGCCAAATTATGGCTCCGGAGATAAAGCTGTCCAACTTCTAGCAATGCACGTGGTACCTGTGAGCAGGCCCACGCATTACCTGCTACAGCCTTGGTTGCCTCAGTATGTAGTTAAGCCTTGACTGCTGCAGATTCCAGTAATCTCTGGCGGTTTGGAGATTGGTCCTGGTCCTCATGTCTCAAAGGTTTTTTGCGCGTTATCCAGAGATTGAAACACATTAAAGCATGGGAGCGATTAGTGACTGCAGTGGGGCACGAGTTGTGACGAGAAGGAAATATTCAGCAAATATCGTGCACTTATACCATCTTGTATTTGTATATAATGCACACCGTAATGATTGCAAATAAGTAATTAGTGGGAAATTAATTGCTAATGCAACAATTGGCTAATGCCATCACTAACAAGCTAGTCAAACTGACACCTTGTAGTTGCACTGGGGGCTAGTGATGTGTATATAGTGCTATGGGGTCCAAGTTTGCTACTAAAGCCACTACAAATCGGAAGTCCTAGTTGGAAATTGTTTAACCCATAGTAGTAAAATGTTGCTGCATTCAATAGGCAACTACATGCCCTGTTTCATTGCTTCTCATTGTCTAGTACCCCGATTGCGATTGATTTAAGCAGGAATCCACTGGTCACCCTGGGCCATCTTTGGCTGGACCTTGTATTTTTTTTTTGCAGGCTTCAGAACTTTCCTCCTAGCCAGTGATTAAAGTGCCAGTGCTCGTTTTTAGATATGGTTAAATTTGACATACCCCTAATTGATCTATTTAACCTTCCTGTATGTGGTACATGGTTGTACTATTGATCTGAAGAAGTTAAATTTAGCCTGGATCTTGGGGTGCACATCAAGCACTGCAATTTATCCTAAGGTATGCTTTGACATAAACCTCTTGAATATTAAGTCACTCAAATGTAGGTCTAGCTCACGAGGCATGGTGTAGAAATGCAATGTTGACCTTGTTAGTAACTGGCACCTCCCTATTTTCACTGTAGGTAGGCTGCCCATAGTAGTGCAACACTAGAAGACCTACCATGAATGGGACGAGATAGAAAATTAAACTCTTATGTTGACTTAAAATGGTCACCTTTAAGTTACCCTTTAGCTACTGCCATACGGTTAATTACATAGTTCTGCTAGCTCCCTCATTTGAATCCGAGTGAAATGTCATGCAGAGAAAGCATCCATTGAACTTGGTAGAATATGCAGGGTGGTGCAGAGGGTCTGACCATGTCCAATCCTGCTTGACCAGTTGGGAGTCCTATGGAATACTTGTAAAGGAAGAAAACAGGATGCAAAGACAATTGTGTGTTCTGGTTGCTGAATATTTCTTTTGTACAATCAGATTTGTCTTGGTTTGTGGGTACAGTGGCTGCCCTAATATGGATGTTTGAAAACACTTTCTATAGTACACTCCGCACAACACCCCTAACCCTTTGAGCTCAATGTGGCTGAGAACGTTTGCTATCTGGAAAATGCCACGGTCATGGGTTACCCCTGGGGACTTAAAACAATTGTAGGGTGTGCACAGAATTCATGCCCCTAGTCAGTGCCAGGTATCCACTTGTGACAACTCTGGACTGGAGGAACAAACTATGAATGGACCAGATCGATGGCAGGTATTGGCTTATGCAGCAACATCTATCCTCATACTTGTAAGAAAGCTACTTGCTTGGTTTCAGTAATATCCACATAACCAAACACTTCAAATGTAGGCCAGACGGCACTCTTAACAAATGTATTACTTAGCATTGAATAGTTGAGCTACTTGGCACTTTTCAGATTCACACAGGCATAGCAAAACAACTTGATCATTGCTCAGTTCCAGATGTATGACCTTAATTAAAACCCTATATAGGTTGAGCAACTAACATGCAGGTCCATCGCCAGCATTTCCCTGTACTGTGCTCTTCCCCCCCTGCAAATGGACGTAGGTGCTTAAGGAAGAGCTATATAAATTAAAGTACAATTTAGTATAACATACTTTAACCCTACCGAGCTGTGACGCTATATTAGCAGACAACCAGTACTGTTACACATTTCACCGGAAGAACCCTGAGATGAATCAAATAGAAATGATAAGACAGATGCAAATTATGCAGTAATTATGGTGGTAAACGGTTCCATGTTGAATTTCATTTTGAAGCAGAATTCTGGAGACGTGTGTTCGTTCAGTACCACACAATGGGGTAGTGGTAATTACCAGGTCTACTTACACTCGCCCTAATTAGACTTCACTTTGAAGCATAGCTTTGGTCTCCAAATCTGTCGCGTGCTTCTAGAAATACAGGTACATGGTTTACAATATATTCCCAGTTTGGGCAAATCTAGTTTACCTTTTTTTTGTACTTGTTGAAAGCTGGTAGCCTCCGACTCCTTCTTTGCCCTTGAAGTACATTTTCCTTCTAAACCAGGATTTTCGAGGTGACTGGCGGGACCTATCATGTCAATTTTCCTGCAGTCACTCACCAGCTTTTATTACTTTTGCACTGTAGCAGCATAACGGATAGCTAGATACTCATGTATAAGGTGGTGGTCCACAAAGACCACCAGCCTCTGATGTATTCATGTCTTATAAACCATGCTTAGGGAGGCAGGTGCAGATCTACCAGGAGGATGGTGCCTAGAGTTTCTGGCAGATCTCTACTGTATGGAGATACTACCTGGTAAACATTGGCAGTGCCCCTTCAGCGTACTTTAGTCTTGAGTGGGAACTGTTTTTGAAGCACCCGCAAGCCAAACTTACGGTTTTAAATCCGCTCCAAGCAGGGGTTTGTTTTCTCAACACAACACAGGGCTAGAGGTGCAGTGAGCTTTCTTGGACAATCCGTCATGTGCAGGGAAAGTGAGTGGTGGTAGGCCCACCCCAATGGAATAACCATGACTTGCTGGGCAATTGCCAGATAGTCCTTTAGGGCTGAGGTTTAGATAAGCAGAGCCAGTAGAGGCTTCATTAATGGAAACCTGGTCCTTCTGTTAACTTCAAATAGTGTGTAGGGAAAAGCAAGATTGATCACGATAAACAGCAAAGCATTTTTATTGGAGTAGGGCAGGCTGGAAGTATTTTAAGCATATCTGGTTGTGGTAAAGACTAAGAGCAGCAGTGCTGCAAACCCTGGTAAAATCTGTGTATATAGGTGTGCGTATAGACTGGTAAAATAAAGGGTACAGGTACTTTGAGAAAATGTAAAAAAAAACTTAAGTTCTCAATACCAAAGGTTACAGGGACTATAGGAAGCTGGCTCTGTATACGGCATATATATCAAAAAAGAGCATGAAAATTGAAAATTTGAAAATGCAATAGGTCTCGCAATAGAAGAGTTTAACTTTTTTCGTTTTGCAAATGGATGAGTGGCGTTGCGTGGATGAGTGGCGTTGCGTGGATGAGTGGCGTGTGAGAGTGGCGTTGCGTGTGAGAGTGGCGTTGCGTGTGAGTGGCGTTGCGTGTGTGAGTGACGTTGCGTGGGTGAGTGGGGTTGGAATGCAATAGGTTTCGCATTAGAAAAGTTGTAGTTATTGGTCTTGTAAATGACAATTTATTTATTTTTTCGTTGTTAAAATTGCTAAATTGATGGCTTTGTCATTTACAATGCCAATAGTTATAACTTTTGCGAATGTGACACCTATAGCATTTGGAATGCAACATGTTTTGTATTTATGTGACATATGGCAGCTCTGGTCGTTAAAAATTGCTAAATTGATGGCTTTGTCATTTACAATGCCAATAGTTATAACTTTTGCGAATGTGACACCTATAGCATTTGGAATGCAACATGTTTTGTATTTATGTGACTTATATGGCAGCTCTGGTCGTTATGCTACATCTCTAGATAGTTTTATCTTTCGCAAATGTGACACCTATTGTAACACAATATGTGTTGTGAGTGAGGGTGAGGGGTTGAGGGTGAGTGAGGGTGAGGGGTTGAGGGTGGGTGAGGGGTTGAGGGTGAGTGTGGGTGAGGGTGAGTGAGGGTGAGGGGTTGAGGGTGAGGGGGTGAGGGTTTGAGGGTGAGTGTTATTAATTGTACATATGGGAACTATTTGGGGGAAAGTGCAGACGCCAACCTGCAGCAACCCAGCTCGGGTCACAAAGAAATATGCCAGGCTAAGAACATATTACAGTAAGCAAGCGGATACTTGCGCCCAATATGGAATGGCAGCTGTCAGTGAACGTGTAGTGTTGTTAGTGCCCATTATTAGTGTGTTATCACTGCGGTAGACACAGCTGTGCGGTTACAGTAGCACGCCACTCCTAGTTAGTGCTGTGATGGTACTGTTCACTGTTTATGTATTAATGGCAGCTGTTAGAGTGTTGGCAGTGTCCACTGTTGACCCCTGAGATAGAACGTAGAGCAGATAGGTAGGAGGCAGCAGGGCCAAGTGAGGTAGGTAAAAGTAGCTGCTGGCAGCATTACTTCCCTGGCTGTCCTGCTCTATGAATCGATCTACACTGGATCCCAGACTTGAAGCGCAAACTGGAGAGCTGCGGGGGGGCAGGCACCTCCTGGATTAGCAGTTGGAGCAGGACATTATATTTGGAAACGGGTGTGGAGCGACAGAGTGGGGGGGATGGGAGAGAAAACAGCCAGAGGAAAAAATTTGAAAAAGGCCTATGGAAACGCAGTGAAATGAAAGGGGGAAGCCACCTAGGAAGAGCCTGGGTAAGCGGAGTAGGAAAGCCCGTATTTTGCTTTGCGGTTTATTTTCGTATTATGTTTCGCTCTGGATTGTATATCTGTTGACAGCTTAATGTCCTTTTGGGCGTGTAATCAGTGTAATCAGTTATTTCCTGCAGCGCAGCATTTTGTTCTTTATGTAAGGGAGTGAGTTTTTTTTTCACAAAATGGGTGTAGTGGCACAATTACGAACAATCTTACTCTTAAATAACAAGCCGTGAGGGGCGGTAGGTGTTTGGGGAAGATATACGGGAGAGTAACTTAACTGCAAGCAGCGCCGTGTGCCAGTGAGTCGCTGTAAAGCCTTGAATACATAAACACCAAGACTAACCTTCCAAACACTTTTAGTTTGCTAAAACTGAATTTATTTTCACATAAAAAAGGAATTTTTGTTCTAAATAGGAACATAAAGCAGGTAATTGCTAAAGCTATATTTTGCATATTTACAATACCATCACACATTTACATGGACGCACGGGAACACACACTTAGGATGCCTGTTGATTTTAGAAACTATAGCAACTTTTGTTTTGCAGGAATGTGGGATATGCACCTGGGGGAGGGGAAAGGAGCCGAGAAAAGCTAACACTGCTCACTGCATTTGTATTAATGCAGCGCATTATTTCCGGATCGTGGCGCTGAAGCAGATTAACGACTGAATTACTAGGATTTGCCCAAATGCATCCATGTGACACTGCCTTCTAGTCTCAGCAACGCACAAGCATTGTGGGACATGTAGTTTCAGGTTTTACATTAATCAGGACCTACAAGTCAGGCCGGTCTAGAATATAAATTACAGTTTGAAACAAAATATAGTTAAGGCGGGCTGAGGCGGTTATATACGACGCGGGTCATCTGTCTGTGACTGGATGAACTACGATGCTTAAATCCGCCCAGCTTTCTCTCGTTATTCAGTTACCCCCAATAGTGAAGTCGGCTCAATAACTACTAAGTGGAGCCCTGCAACGTGCTATTGTTATTTTGTACTTTTAACTGTGCAATGGCACCATCACCATGCTTTAAGAACAGGAGATTGCCTAGCGAGATGTATATGGCCTTATTTGTAATGGTAAAACCTGAAACTACTAGTCCCAGACTGCAAAGCGTCCTCTCCTAAAACATTAGAATCATTTTAAAGGTGGAAAACAAAACTGCATGGTCCAGTATGCACATTAGTTCCCCGGACTCATCACAGCTTTCCCCACCATGCATACAAGAAGCTAGGGCAAGATCTTTAATCCCAAAATCTTTTTTTATTAAAACAAGCTCAAGTTGAATACATACTTTTCATTGTTAATCATGCATGCAATACAGTTGTCAATTTGTGTAACATTTGTTGGATGTCAAGTACATTCATCGACCCCAGGGTCGGCTACAAGAGTTTATGGCCAGAGCGGCAACTTTAGATGTATATGAAACAGGCAAGATCGATTATACATCCATACATTTAATACACACTTTTAGGCACCTCAACTCCCTCTGTATTTGCGCCACTGAGACCAGACCTTCTCCCACTTCTACTTGACGATTTCTGACTATTTAGGACAGTAAAGATTATGGGTGTGGTGCTGTTAAACAATCAAACAGAAAAAGGACTGGATCAGCTAAATCAATAATTGCTCAAGTTTACCATATTGAGGGCCAATATGTTCTGACTCATCCAAGTGAATGTTGATGAGGAATCATAATACGCCCACAATGCAAAAGTAAATGACAAGCTGCGAACAAAGCATCCGAAAGCAGCCTAAAGGGGAGAAAGGAGGGGTGAGTGTAAGCCGAGGTCACACGGCGGGCAGGGGAGGGGGCGGAGCGGGGAGAGCGAGAGCGGCATGTGGGTGTAAAGAAGCCGGGCAGGGGAGGGGGCGGAGCGGAGCGGGGAGAGCGAGAGCGGCATGTGGGTGTGAAGAAGCCGGGCCTTTGAAGTGAAGCTAAGCTTCACTTCAAAGGTGTCGGAGGAATGCGGGCGGCTGTGCACGCGCTTTTAAGCTCAATGCACATGCGCATTGAGCTTAAAAGTCACGGGCACTGCAAGGAATCGCCACGATTCCTTGCTTCGTAGTTAAACGTTGTTTGAGCCGCAATAGGCTCGCAAGCTCGATGCGCATCGACAGGCGAGACCTAAAAAGAGAGGGGGGACCCAGGAGCTTATAAAGGTCCTGTGTATGTGCTCCTAATATCAGATTTAACCACCAAAGAGGACAAAGTTCCTGTGCCAGGGTGCAGAAAGTCACCCATACTTGAAAAATTTGGAAGGAAAAAGAGAAAAGGTTCCCAGGTATAAAAGACCCAAAATTATGAGGGGGAAAAACACTTTCCTCTGTTGCCCTCACACACCCCGAAGAGTCATGCTTCATCGGGCATTTGCTCCTCGTAGGGCCGGCGCTGCAATTCCCTACAGGTCCCCCGAAGGGTCACTTTATCGGAGATCTTTTAGAGGAATGCCGGTGTGCGGGTTATGAGTCAAGAGGAGGGTAATACATTCGTGCCAGTGTGGTAGATTAAAATTACAACCAGGGTAAACGTACAGCGATAAATTTAAAAGTATACCCTTGGCAGTCAATACTGCTGAAAAATATTGACCCAAGAGGCCTGTTTTGCCTAGGTGTCAATTGTTAAGGTCAACATGTTTCGCACTTCCGTTGCCCATAGGTCGTTAGCGCTTCGTCAGGACCATCAAGTAAAAATTATGTAAAGTGCACGTGATTCAGTGAGTGTAAAAATTACCCTCTTATCTCAATCAGGGCGGCGTGGTATCTGTAGACCATTATCATGGTCACAGCTAATAGGTGGAACCACTCCTGAATGAAGCCAAGCACTGCGTGTAGTAATCCTACGTGGTCAGAATTATGGACGCCCGCAAGTAACCGGGAAATAAGTGCGGGTGCTGCCTTCTTGCAACCTACCCAAGACCATGCTTCTGCTGTATATGGCATGCCAGTAGGTGGTTACACCATGCAGAGTTCAGGGGTTCCCAAAAAGTGTTCAGTGCTTAATATAAAACCAAAAGTGCTCCATTAGTGTGGCCTAACAGGCGTGTAAGACATTTATTGCTTAACACTATCAAATAATGGACACACAAAACAAAAGGGAGATCCCCACCAGTTTTATAAAAATAAGCATACTTTATTTTAGATTTTCGCAATAAAGTAAGTATGTTAACTAAATATAGTTTTCACTTTAAAAAGTTGACTGCAATTTCAGTACAGTTCAATGTTTTCCTATGGAGGGAAACCGTAAAGCAGTTTAACAAGTGCAACACTTAAAATTCCAGCCTGTGGAACCAAAGGTCAGGCAGGGTCAGGTGAGTACCAAAACTGCACCAGTGGCACAAGGGTTGCCGGATTCAGAGCTCAAAATTGGAGTTCGGCCCAATTTGCTTAGAGATGGGGGTGGTGCTCAAAGGTACATAGCTTGCAGGTAAGTACATCTGTTGCAGGGGCCAAGCTTTAGGGGTTAGAATTAGCACAGGGGGGCCCGCAAAACAACCACCAGCAGCACAGTGGGCAACAGGATGCAATTTGGTGTCAGGCGCCCAATGCTTTTCAATGAGGATTCTGCTTTCAACAGACCGACTGCAGGAGGAAGACTAACGGCAGAGGTAAGTAAAAGTGGGGGCACTGTTGATTGAGCTTGCCAAGGCACATGCTTCAGGTGCAGGGGTGCCTTTAGATGTCAGTCTTACTGGAGCGGATCCTGATCAGGAGCCTCTGTATTCAGGCTGCAGGTATCATGGAGTTAAGGAAGGTAAGTCAAAGTTGGACATGAGGTCCGGATTGCTGAGGAACCTGTTTGGAGTCAGTGGGTGACATGGGCTGTAGACATCTAGTGCGGAGTGGACAGTACTCGTGGATCTGCAGGGCATTGGAGACTTTTGTGTTCGATTGTTGGGTACAGAACTACTATCCCCTGGAGTTTTGGTCTTTTTCAAAGTTTGGGTTGTCTTCTGGGGGTTTCTGGAAATCACTGGCTGCAGTACAGGCGTCTTCTTGCAGGGTATTGGAAGCTGGAGACTGGCCAGTAGGGCTGGGTCCAAGTCTTAAGTAATTGCTGTACAATGTCTTCATACTTCGGTTGCTGGTAACTCGTTTTATGGTCTGAGGGAGCTTCCTAAATACTAGATTTAGGAGGCATTTTAGGAGAGTAGCATGTTAGGCTAATGGGCACCTCACCTGGGATGACTATGTGTCCTACTCTGACACCCTCAAGTGGGAGGGGGGCATTGTCCTAGCCCAGTTTAGGAGTGCCCTCATCTGCAAGATGGAGGGGACTGATAAGTGTTCTTATCTTTGCCTCCTCCACCAGAGGGATGGAGTTGACAAAGGTGGGCACTCCTAGCCTTTTAAGTTTTCCCACCCAAAGTGGGGGTGTAATCACAGGTATGGTATAAGTTTATTTGCATAGTTAATTAAGTGTTGCAAAAATGCCAACATTATCAAAAGATAAACACAATTTATATACATTTACAACCCATTCCTTCATAATTATTAATTTTAAAAGCTTAAAAATAAAACAATGAAATTTCCAATATGAAGCAGCTTTAACAGCAAAATGTATATTTTCAGTCCAGTTGCTGCCATGGCATTCCACACTATCCAGTCAAACTTTTTGCAGACCATTAACAAGCCCTCCGCGAACCAATCTTTTCCGTATACCATGCCATCAGGTACTGTACTGTCCGATCTCCGCGTACTGCAGATGTAGATTTCTTTGAGTGAAATTTTTTTGAGTACACCTCAGAACATTTGCCCATGTCTTCCCCTTCAAAAATTCCTTAGGTCTCTATTTCAGGCATTTTACTATCGCACAATTTCAGATACTTCAACAGGCTGCAATTCAGTTGTGGATCGTTCGGTGCAAAGCATGCCAGTAGAGCTTGCCTCCTGGTGCGACTCCCCTGCTGATTAAAGTGTCGCCTCAACAGTTGTTTACGTTCTTTAAGCAGTTTTTTACAGGAGCACAGTAAATTCAGCAGATCTTCCGATGCTAAACTGCATAAGCGGCACACAGTGCCGGCATTCTCTCTTAACCAGGGAGGAAGATGTTGACTGCAGAGGCTGGGCACTTGTTATAAAGGTGTCAGGCCTTTGACTCTTCCCCCTTCAAGCACTGGCCCCTCCTGTGAGAGGAGGTGTTACACCTGCCCATGATGTGGATGGATTCTGGTCCCGGAGAGCAAAGGCTGTCTATCCAGGGGTCCAGAAACATTTGTGTGTGACTGACTGCCTAACGCCAGTCAGTGCCCACACCAGGGTAGGTTGCTTTCCAGGGGGCACCTGAGGTGCCCTCTGAGTGCATTACAATAAATCCTACACTGGCATCAGTGTGGGGCTACTGTGAGTAGCTTGGTACCAAACACTCCTATGTTCAGTGAAGCTATTATGGTGCTGGGGAACTCAAGTTGAGTTTCCAGCCCAGGTACTCTATGGCTTCACTGGCACATACAATATCATGGAATAGACCCCAATAATGTTGGGGCACATCTGCCCATGCAGATATCCCCATACCTGGGATATAGTGCATCCTGCCTTAGGGCTGTTAAGGCCTGCTAGAGGGGTGACGTACCTATATCTTAGGCAGTGCTAACTGGCATGGCACACATGTAGTTTGCCATGTCGACTTTGTAATTTTGTCTGCTCCAGGGAAAGCATGCTGCAGTGGCAGTCTGCATGGCCTAGGTGAGGGGTCCGTATGGGACCCTTTTCAGTCCCCATGCCATTGGTACTCTGGTACCTTTTACTAGGGACTTATAGGGGCCATGAAAGGCCAATTGGGGAATAGTTTTTAGGTAAGAAGCACTGGACTGTGTTGGCAGGGACCCTGTGCACTACAATTGAAACCACATCAATACCAGAAATAAAGTGGGGGCTAACCATGTCAAAAGAGGCACTTTCTCTCAGTGAAGTTCTACTTCGGTGCAGATTTTACACATAACCAAGGACATTCAGCAGTTATAGTTACCCGAGCTAACTATAACGTACACACCTGCAATGCACTTCTGTTTTACTGTTCTCATATTTTATACATATACAACATAAATGAAGTACTGTATAAGAATCACCCTTGAACAGTGGGGAAAAACAATTGTAGCCTGTATTAAAAAAAACTGCACAGTATGTCACTGCAAATAGATAACATCGCACATACCACACTAATTTTAGCACTTTAGTTTGTTGAATCACCCTCCCAATGCCCCCTCCCTGTGTTCTCTCTACCCTAAGAAATTCGTATAAGCCATCCCTATATCCTATGGTTACCTGAACTCTATTGTAGCGGGATCAATGACTTGCACCGTCTTATATGATTTGGTACCTGATTGTATATCTGTATGTTTTTGTACATTATTTTTATCCTATTATGTTCGTGATTATTATACTGCTCCCATTATGTCTGTTCAGTTCTATTGCCCCTACCCCTGTCTCTGTGAAGCGCTCTGATATCTGTAAAGATCTTGTTCGCGCTATATAAACTTTGAATAAAATATAAATAAATAAAATAAATTTGGTATACTATCACTTTATACGTTCAGTTCTAATCCTAAAATATATGCTGAAGATAAGTGCTGGATATATAAACGGCTCTATAGCTGTATGAGTGGGTGTGACTGCCTATATGGATCTGTAAAAGACTAAGTTAATCTTTTCCTGTGTGCTACTCTTGCTTGTGTCCATAATGAAAAGATAAATTGTGGGTAACCCAATATACCCTTGCAGGCTCGGGCAAATAATGTAAAATAGAAGAATACCAGCAAGGGAATTTATTCAAACAAACAATTAACAGAAATCAGATTGAAATATTATTTGTATCAATTAATCTGACCCAACCTAATTGGTATCTGTTCACAACTATTTCAATTTGTCTAACTGTAAGACAGAGAAGAACAATCAAATAAAACAGCAATACGGGAAATATTTTTTAACAAAAGATTACTTATATATATATATATATATTTCAAAACATTTGAAGGGTACAAATCCTCTTGTAGAGTTAATCAAAAATGCATTCAAATGTAAAAGGAGTTAACAAATTCATCCTACTATACATCTGAATAAAAGTCTAATCAAACAAATCAATATCAAATTACTCCTATTTCTCTTATAGTGAAAGTCACTTGTGAAATCAATAGCCAATGTAGAAATGGACTAAATAGTCGACGTTTCGGTCTTTTCTTGTTTACTCCTTAAGACCACCTTCAGGACAACAGATATTTGCATATAACGGTGACCCCTTTTGAAAGCTGATCTTGACATAAATTCCACCAAATAGATTTTAAATGGACTTTCTATGGCAGCCACGATTTTCTGAGCAATTTTACATCACGTAAACTGGTCTGCATATCACAGTATTTTCATTCACAGCCAAGGTTTCTTTTATCTTAATAAATTATCTATTTATCTTTTCGAGAATCTACTGCAAATACTCTGCGTCGGCACAACAATCTTTCGGGTTTGGAATGCACTTCCGAAGTCACGCGAGAACTTCGGAAGTGCATTCCAAACCCGAAAGATTTTTGTGCCGACGCGGAGTATTTGCTAGAAAGCGTGGCATTGACCAGGACCTAGGTTTACCCAATGTAGATATTACTTGGGTTGGCCAGAGAAGTTTAAAGTAGCATCAATTGCTGCCTTTGGTTGCAAGTATTGCGAATTGCCAACATCCAGACCTCATGATTGTGCACTGTGGTGGCAATGACATAGGCAAAACTACCGGGGTAGGATTGGAAATCCTAATGAAGGAAATATTTGCTAACTTAATCACACTTTTCCCACATACTGCCTTGGTGTGTTCCAACATTTGCCAAAGACAGAAATAACCTGTTAACCAAATTGTGTCCACAGTTAGAAAAAAATTCCATGGAAAATGTCAATAAAACTGTTTCTGCATTCCTTCGAGACCAAAACACGGGCTCCATATGCCACAACAACTTCTGCTTCAATATGGATGAAATGATATAATCTTAAATAGTGCAGCAAATGCTCTAGGGCATAAAGGCGCTGATAGCCAATTCCGAAAAATAACCCTGCCCATAACCACATCCCAAATAGGGAAAAACAAAGTTACAGGAAGAATAGGCAAGTTTTTAAGACCTTCCTAAAAGGCATATGAAAGGTCATATTGGTCAGATTGTGGGGTAGGGTATTCAAGAACATGGCAGCATTGACTGCCAAGGCTCTACCTCCCCATATCTTTTTCCTCACTTTGTGGATGACTACTAAATTACGGCCTGCCAATTGAAGAAGTCTACTTGGGGAGTACTATCGGAAAATGGATTTAACCCCCCACGGGCTAGCACTGTAAAGTACTTTGTGAACAATGCACATGACCTTGAAGGTGACCCTCTTCTGTACAGGGAGCAAGTGAAGTTCATGCTATCCTTTTGAGACTGACATTTATGTGGGGATGCCTAGTGTAAGCTTGGCTGTTGCGTTTTGCTCCACTCGCAGTTTGGCGTGGGTAGTCTTATTGGTCTCCAAACAGAGTGCATTGAAATAATCAGCATTGAATGAGATTGAAGCCAAGGCTTACCTGTTTGCATGGGAAGGGATGAATAGAAAGAGCTTCCGCAAAGTTCTGATAATCGAGAAACAGATCGCCAGAGTGCGATTAACTGAAGATCCATGGACAGGTCACTGTCCAGGATGACTCCTCTAAAGTTTTAGCTGAGTTAGTGGGGATGGGCAGTGTCCCCAGGCCTGATTTTAGGTTCAAAAGGTAAGCCTCAGTTTGATCATATGTCAGAGGGGAGAATCAGGACAGAGATGTGGGATAACTCTCTTTCCTAATAGCAGAACAGTTGTTCCACAGAAAGGTGGCAGGGCAACGGTCTGCCTGCTTTTCTTGGTTTATTGGTAAGAATTCTTTGTTAATATGTGTGACTTTGGCGTGGAAGAATCCTACGAACTTGTTGCAGAGCTCAGTTGAGCCCTCAATTTCTAATTGCACTGGAGGCGACGCAAGCAGGTGGATAATTTTAAAGAGTTCTTTGTAGAAGCATGCAGATTCTGTTTTATTAGTGCAAAAGAGATATTTTTCTTCTCTAATATCATTTTTGCACTCAAATACCATTCTTATATAAGATTTTATCCTGCTCCGTGTACTGTTTCCTCAGGTTGCATTCCTGTTGACGACTGGCCTGCCTCCATAGTCTTAGCCTATTGTGAACCAAGGTGTGATAGGCACCTTTGTATGAGTTCTAATATCCTTGATGGGCAGAACGACCTCTGCGACAGAGCTTAGCCATGCTGTAAAATCTGCGTCTACCAGTGCAGTGCAAGGATTGCCGTTAAGACCACTCCCAAAAGAATCAGCAGAAACCCCCTTCTAATTCCTTTGGAATGTTGTGTTAGAAATGGGATAATATTTGATCTGAGTTCACAAGTCCTTTGAAGTGAAAGCCACAAACTGATTATCATACCACTTTAAGGGTACTACATCTTGCACCAATATTCTTGCATCATTAGAAAAGAGCCCACTAGAAATTATACTAGGAGAAGAATGTACTGGTTGCTTTTGGTGGCATGTAAATGATAGCTATTTTAAGAAAGTTAAGTTTAAAACTATTGCCGGGGTGTATAAAGTGTGGAGCAATGTTCGTAGGCTCTTGGGGTTTGGGCGATACTCATACT
This sequence comes from Lissotriton helveticus, assembly GCF_964261635.1. Lineage (NCBI taxonomy): Eukaryota > Metazoa > Chordata > Amphibia > Caudata > Salamandridae > Lissotriton > Lissotriton helveticus. The sequence goes on along the minus strand of NC_136057.1, from coordinate 1,469,564,150 downwards.
ATACTCCAGTGAGCCGTAATAATGATCTTCCTGAAATTTTTCAGGATAGCTGTATCAATAGGTGGGTTTCGGCCGGAGTAGTACAGTTGGGCTGTTTTTATGCACCAGGGGGCTTCAAGATGTTTCAAGATGTTTGGAGATCTACATGCAGAATATAATATTAGCCACATGGATTTTTTTAAGTTTCTGCAGGTTAGAGATTTTTTAGCAAAGAAAAATGGCGGGCGGTGCAATTTCCAGAATAATCAACTGATTGATAATCTCTGTAAAAAAAACACACCCAAGATCGGGGAAATATATGAAACCCTGAACTTAGCTTTCCCAGATGATATGGACAAACGGTACTCTGCTTGGCAGATCAAGTTGGGAGTTCAGCCTACTATTCCCCATCGCGCCTATGAATTAGCCCAAACATCGCTAATTTGCCTATATTACACGCCTGAGAAAATCGCCAAATGGGCGATAGGGAAGGGAACAAACCCCCAGATTCATCATTGTCCTCTTTTGCGAGTCCTTAATAGCGATTATTAAGGAATCGCTATTAAAGACTCGCAAAACGGGATGCATGTAGAAATCGCAATTAATTTTGCGATTTCTACTGCTTCCCTATTTGCGATTAGCTAATTGCTAATCTCAAATAAGGAATGGCTTTCCCATTCATTCCTATGGGCCTCAAGGCCCATAGGAATGAATGGGGAGTCATTCCTTATTTGCAATTAGCGAATTGCAAATAAGGAAGCGATTTCAAGGGTGCCAGAGTGTCCAAAGGACACCCTGTAGCACCCCTGAAATGCAAATGTACACAGGTGTTGCGCACACACATGTCCAAAGGACATGTGTGTGTGTAACATACAACTTAGAAAAATGCACTAAAGTGCATTTTTCTAAGTCTTCGCTATTTACCACGAAGTTACACTTCGCAGTAAATAGCGGCCCCATATTGCGAATTCGCAATTTTTAAAAGGTTCATGAATAGCATATAAGGAATCTCTAATTGAGATTCCTTAAATGCGATTCTTCGCAATTCAGCGAGTTCTGTAATTGCGATTTTTGCATTTGGGATGATGAATCCCAAATCCAAAAATAGCGCTCGCAAAGGGCCGGATTCTCAGAATCTGGCCCTTTGCGAGCCAATTTTACTTTGATGAATCTGGCCGTACATGCCCACGTTGTGCATTATTTAGGACAGATATTATACATATGTTTGCAACATGTAAAACGCTTAATATTCTGGTTAAAGATATAACTGAATTCTTATCCGAAGTGTGCCAAATAAGAGTGGATGTTACAACCGAGGAAATAATTTTGGGGGTAGCAAACTGCGAGCGGCAGAAAACATGCAAGGGTTGATCTTTGTGGCCATGGCAATCCTCTGACTCTGTATTGCCACAACTTGGCTCGATCCTAATCCACCTACCTTCCAACAATGGAGGGCTAGGTTGCTTGCGACTTGCAGCCTTGAGGTCGCAATCTATAAAAATAAAGGATCTAACAAAAGAAGAAAGGGTATGCACATCTGGGCACCGCTTTTACAGTGGATTCAGAGATATACATAGGTTGCAATGTATTTATTATTTTTGCTGTTATCTCCGCATATGTCTTAATGAACTTTAATGTATTAACTTCAGATTTATGATTGTAATAAGTCTTTTCGTATGTTATTGGTCTTGGGCAGGGGGGAGGATGTGTATATATTGGAAAAATTGTCAATAAAAAGATTTTAAAAAAAAAAGAGCCCATCTGGAGCAAAGATGGCGTGTGACTGAGCGGTTCACTCTTCCAAGGCTCCCTCCCGTCCTCCTAAAGATGACGTGCTAATAGTGATTCAGGTCAGCGCGAGTGCAGGAACGGCAGTCCCAGCAGGAGACCGGGCCTCCGCGAGCAACGAGAACTGCTGGAGGGCTTTCTATCCTTTGGAGTTTATTAGATCCGGCGGGGCTTATTAGATCCGGCGGGGCAGAGAGGCAGCGGGAGACACAGCTGGAGACTCCCCGAGGCCGCTTCTGTGAACGGACCGCTTGCAGTCTTGGGAGATGTGCTGAGGCAGGCAAGTACAATTGCTGCTGCAGGACTGTCCAGGATCCTGCAACGATGGCTGGCAGGAATTCTAAAGTGATGAAAGCTAAGTTAATGAATGCGGCTGCCACTGCTATTGGTCCTGCCAGGACTACTAAAAACAGCATGCACCGGGGGGCCTCAAGGAAACTGGGTTGGAGCTGAAGATTAAAAAAAAAGGGGATGAGACTGATGATACCGTAACCAAACTAGATATTGCAGGTAAAAGGGCCACCTGAGGGAGCAATATGCTAGTGGCAGCTGAAGGCCAGCCTGCAATTTTGGACCTTTTCCCTTTGAAAAACCCTAGATCTACAAAAACCCAGAACTCTGTTATTGCGTCAACCCTCCTAGCTTAAGCATTGACATCTGTACCTGTCGCTACCCAAGTTCAGGAAACAGTGATCACGGAGGGGGATGAGATTAGAAGCTCTAATTTATGCAAAGGGAGATTCACACAGGCACCCCTGAGGAGGAGGTAGGAGGGAGCCGGCAGGAGAAGCAGAATCTCTTTGTGGAGGAATGTGCAGAGAATGACCCTGCTGGGCTTGGGGGGGGGCTCGGATCTCCTCCTACTCACAACTAACGATAGCTGAACCTCTGACTCTGGCTGTTTGAGGGCCCCTGGTCCGCTGCCTTCACCCGACCAGACGGGGGGCTGTGAGAAATTCTTTTCCCTAGCCGAGGATTCAAACTCCTCAATGCTGGAGTTAGGTTTGGTAACATCATCATTGCAGTCCATCGTTTTTAGCAGTAGCTCGACGGATGGATCGGTTATCTCTGCTGAGCGGAAAAAGAGATCAGGAGTGTCAAGAAGCAAAAAAAAGGGCCCATAGTCGAGGCAAGAAACAGCAGCTAAGTATCGACAAGGCTGTCAAGGACCAGAACCTTTGAATTAAAGGATCTCCCAGGCTTAGGTGGGATTATTCCACTGTTCAACTTTTGGACAAGCCCGCCCAGGGTTTGAAGGGCGCTGCCACCGGATCTCGAATAGCACAGGAACCTCCACCTTCCCTAATTTTGGCTAGGATCAAGCAAATGTAAGCCGAAGTACAGACAGATAATCAACGGGCCCAGCAAGCCTCTAAAGAACTACAAGGTGTGGTCGGGAAAATAAGCAAGACCTGTATGACATTTCTGACTGCATGACCAGCATAGAGGCTCGGACCGATACTCTCGAACAGGAGGTTGCGGAGTTAAAGGAAAGATGCTTTTTCCAGGACCCTAAGCTCACAGACACGATGCAGAAGATGGAGGACTATGAAAACAGGCAGAGAAGGAACACTCTAAGGCTACTGGGGATTCAGAAGGGAGAGAGGGAGGGTACCCCAGAGACTATAGCATATGCATCAACGGAAATACCTCCCGGTAAAACAGCGAATCGGAAAAACAGGCCGATACCGACCGCAAAACCATAAATTGCAATGCATCAAACCGAAAATCGGAAAAAAATAAAGAACCGCTAAATGGCCCCGCGGTAAATTACCGAATCGTTAAACAGACATTCGGAAATACCGAACCACAAAGCAATAGTTCGGAAATACCGAATAGGCAATAACGAATGGAAATGGTATGCATGAACAGTCGCTAATACCGGAAATCCCCAAAATCGCTATTTAGCATGAGCAAAATAAGGGGAATCACAATCAGGAGGTAAAGTTAACAGAAGGACAGAAAAAAAAAATTAAACCCCATCAGCAGGTGCTGACAATCAGTTACCCTTCATAAATGCCCTGGGAAACCCCACATGTACACCAAAATGGCTGCCCTGTACGTGCTTGCTAGGAGGTGGAGGATCAACGCCCAGGCCCAGCGCAGGAGGATGATACAGGACAGGATCTTCAGGGTTCGCATCACTTTGCTGGGGCAGACCGAGGAACAGGTGTACGTCAAGTACAGACTGAACCGTGCCATGATAATGCACCTAATAGCAGACCTGACACCCTTACTGCAGCACGAGACCCGTCGGACCAACGCCATACCTGCCCATGTGCAGGTGCTATGCTGCCTGCACCTGCTTGCATCTGGAAGCTTCCAGGGGGTAATAGCTGAGACAGGAGGCGTGTCGCAAAGTGCCTTATCACGCTTTTTCCACCGGTTCCTAGAGGCCATGCTGACATTTCTCAATCGCCACATCACCTTCCCCAGAACCCCCCAGCAGCTAACCCGCACCAAACGGGATTTCTACCAGGTGGCACAATTCCCCCATGTCATCGGGTGTGTCGACTGCACGCATGTCCCCATCTGTCCTCCATCAGCCACCGAATACATTTACCGCAACCGGAAATCGTATCATTCAATAAATGTTCAGGTGGTGTGCAATGCCAAGTTGATCATTACCGACATTGTAGCCCAATTTCCCGGGAGCACACATGACGCCTACATTTTCCGTCACTGTGGCCTCCACAGGCGCCTGATCAACGGAGAATTCGGAGAGGGACACCTACTAGGTACAAATAGCTGCATCATCGTACTCCCCATCCACTCCTTCCCCACATGTATAATTCCATTAATGCTGATTACCATTCTCTCCCCATCCTGCAGGTGACAGCGCATACGCATTGCGTGAATATCTCCTCACGCCCTATCTCAACCCAGCTACCCCGCAAGAGCAGCGCTACAACAGGGCACACATCAGTACTAGGAATGTGGTTGAGCGAACATTCGGCATCCTGAAGAGCCGCTTCCGAATACTGCACAAGACTGGAGGTGCTTTGCAGTACGACCCAGTGACCTGCTGCCAGATAATTGCTGTGTGTGCCATCCTGCACAACATCGCCACGCGCAGGGGGATACACATAGAGGTGGAGGGAGAGGAAGAACTGCGTGCCCAGCAACCCCCCCCACAACACCAACAGGCACATGTGCCCAACACAGCTGAAGGGCAAAGGAGACGGGCATACATCACACGTAATCATTTCTGAGACAGGTAAGAGAGTGACTTGACAACAGGAACAGTTTTGCAAGGGTTTAATGGGCATGGACACCTGACTGGTGCAGAAAAACGTAACACAAACAAGCTGCTGCCGCAGCGAAAAAAACTAGCAATGTCCCTTCTCAGAACAGGTGGCGCGTGAGGCACTTTGGTCTGTCCATGGTTACCTCACCAAGGACAGTGTGACTATGCCACATGTTTACTTCCGTTTGCCGCGTACCCCCAGTCTCTTGTCCTGTGACTCCTCGGGTTGTACACGATGGGAGTCAGTGGCAGTTGCACTGCGGCCACTGCGCCTCCTCACGCTGGTGTCCGGCAGGGAGACGCTGCTGACACTGGAGGCTGCCTCACTCCCCTCTTCCGCCCCCAGACTGCTGACACTGGCTGACCCTGGCTGCAGTTGCTCCACTGCAGTGGTCACCCTCTCAAGGGCCTTTGCCACATCCCCACAGAAATGACCTAGATCCACTTGCAGGGACACGGACCTGCGTGACAGCACAGCCGTGCTGTTGCACAGCTTATTGATGGCCTTGTTTGTGGTATTCACTGCCAGCATGACCTGCCTGTGACGCCGGCGCTCACTCCTTTGGCCTGCGAGTATGGCACGTGTCAGTTCTTGCAGGCACAGCTTGATGTCTTTGTTGCCCGCAGATACGGCAGTGGTGTGCTCACGCACTGCGGCAGTCATGTAGCCTAGTTTGTTGCATAGTTGTGTCATGCTGAGTTTCATGGCACCCATGTGTCTCCCCTGCAGGCGCTGGACACGCAGCATCCGGGCCTCCACTACTCCGTACCCTCCGGACAGATCGACCGGTCTTGCAGCAGCCCGACCCGGGGACACAACCCTCTGCCTGATGCGCTGTCGGCCTGCAGTGTGGCTGGTTGGAGTGACGACAGCCTGGCGTGGAACATTTGGGTGTGATGAAGATTGATCTGACTCCATCACGGACAGGGCGGCAACATCTGCTCTGTGGCTCTGCGGAGTGGGCAGCACTGGTGGTGGTGGTGTCTTGGTCCGCGAGGGTGGTGGTGGTGGTGGTGTCTTGGACTGGGAGGATGGTGGTGGTGGTGGTTGCTTCGGCCGGGAGGACGGTGGAGGTGGTGGTTGCTTCGGCCGGGAGGACGGTGGCGGTGGTGGTTGCTTTGGCCGGGAGGACGGTGGAGGTGTTGTCCGGCGTGGTGGTGAAGGGGAGGACATGACTTCAGCTCCCTCTGAGCACTCCGCTTCTGACAACACTGGCGTCTCTGAGATGACAAGGTGGCCACTGTCGTCTGAATCGATGGGGGATGCATCTGTGTGTGAAACAGTGCATAGTTAATATCATGGTATGGTATGTGACAATAGCTGTGGCATCTCACAATAAATTACTTTTGTTGACTGACATTTGACCCTTGGCAGCTGTATTCATCTCTGGGCTCAGGCATGCACCCATTCATGTATTGACTACATCTCCCATGGTGCAACACAGTGGTGAGGGTGTGTGTGTAGGGCAACGCTACATGTGCACTGGGTCTGGCATGGGGGAGTGGGCAGGGACTACGTACACGCTGCATCGTTACGCTGGCATGCCTCTTACCTTGTCCTCCTTCCGCAGCACCTGAGGTGTCCAGACTTGTGACCCCCACAACAGCTTCACGTTCTATGGTGGCCTCCACTAGATCCTCCAGGTCAGTGTTAGGCGTCACGTTTGATGGTCCCCCTCCTGTGCCAGCAGCATCCCTGACCCTCTGCGCAATCTTCTCCTTGGCCCTCTTACGCAGGTCGTACCATCGTTTTTTTAGGTCGTCGATGCTGCGGTGGGTGACTCCGCAGGCATTCACCTTGTCCATGATGCGCAGCCACATCTTCCTTTTTTCTGCCTCTGGCACCTTAAGCGACAACTTGCCAAATATGCGGTCATGGTTGCTGCTCACACTCTGTATGAGGATTTCCAGCTCCTTATCTGAAAACTTTCGTTTTCGCTTTCGGGATGTGTCCTTTCCATGCTGGGGGGCCTCCTTCTCCATCCTGTCCTGCTACCTTTTTCCTGCTTGCTTCTGGTTCAGTGTGGGACCTCAGCTCCTGAGCTCTGCCTCCTCCTCTGTGCAACTCCGGACACTGAATGCAGCGTGGGTGTCCTACTTCCTGGTTGTGATGTCATCAGCCTGCTTCCGAAGCGTCGCGTTATTTTCCCGTTTTCGGTATTACCGATTCCGCTATTACCGGATCCGGTAATACCGACTCGGTATTTCCGAATACGGTTTTTGTTACTCGCGCTGGCGTTTACTCGTTCTTTATTAGCGATTATTACCGACTCGGTATTTTTTACCGATTACTTTGATGCATCGCGGTTTGCATGTTCATATTAGCGATTCGTTATTTTTCGGTATTACCGACTGGTATTTACGAACGTTGATGCATATGCCAGTATGTTGTTAAACTCTTAAAGGGTGCTTTCCCAGAATTTACGGCATGGGATTGGTCAAGAGAAATTCCGAGGGCGCACTGATTCCCCCTAAAGGCCAAAAACCATGGGCGGATAGTAATGAATATCCTAGAGCTATGTTGGTTTATTTCTGAAATTTGTTTTTGAGACAAAGTATTTTTGATTTGGCCCACCCTAATGCTAAGAGAGATTTTGAAGGTGTTAACTTCTTTGCACCACCAGATTTCGCTCATGCTACAGTAGAGTAGAGGTGGTGATTAAGGCAGATGTTTTCCCCCTCCAGAAAATAGGTGCCCAAGTGTACCTACAATATCCGGCAAAATTGAAGGTGGTATGGAAAGGGCGCACCTGCACCCTTTTGTCTGAGATTCAGGCTCAGGAATTTCTTAAGGGTCAGCAGGGCGGGGTCTGATCCCGGGGGGAAATACGATGAAATACATTTTTGAATCCTGGGTTAAAGCGCGGGGGAAGAAGAAAGAAAAAAAGACAAAAGAGGGCGGGGAATGTATAGTAAAATATATATAAGATGGGTAATCATGGGGTAGGTGGAGGGGGCCCGAGGAGTGGGGTTTGTGAGGCTAAATGCCTTCATACAGGCAAGTCCTGGTTGCTCAGTGGAGTGGTGGGGAAGGCGGGGAAGGGGGAGCAGTTGGGGGTAGGATGAGGAAAGAAGGCCAAATGAACCGGTATGAACATAGCAGGTGTGGAAAGAGCTATAGAGGCTGCGGTGACTCATGGAGTTGGGTCTGAGGATGTTGTAGTTTTGAAGGGTTTGCGTTTAGGGCTTGGGGAGATACATTGGCTTATGATTGATCGGCCAATGATCTATATTGCATCTATCAACAGATGCTGCATAAATGACCCCAAGAAAAGAGCCAAGACTTCTCTGGGTGTAAAACTTCTGAGGGCAGTCATTGTCTGCCTCCAGGAGACACATATTGAAGCTTCACAGAGAGATCTTCTTAACTCCTTGGGCTATAGACTGGTAGCTTGTACCTATCAAGGTGTGCATACTACTGTTGTGGCGGTTTTAGTCTGAGGAAGCCTGCTGGAATTTTCACAAACAGGGCATGATCCTAGGGAGAGATGGGTAGTCGCAGTTTGTCACTCACCCTGTCATGGTAAGTTTACATTATGTTCAGTTTATGGCAGCATGCTCGATGATCCCTCCACCCTAACGCAGGTTTCTAAGGAGTTAACGGGCTGTCCCCTACCTGTGGTGTTGTGCGGGGATATCAATCTCAACCTCTCAGGGAACTTTGATGTAGGTGGGGAGTTACAATATAGTGGGAGGAAGCCTAATGTGTATCAAACCCATAAAGGGGTGTGCAAGGATCATGGCTTGGTCGATGTCTGGCATAAAAAGAGTCAGATTGTAGACAGGTATACATTCTTTTCAGCTCCACATGGCATGCATGCCCGTCTTGATTACTTTTTTGTGTCCAACAAGCAGATCACGACCTGCCAGATCGAGCAATACCCCCGGTTCCTCTCGGACCACAGGCCTCTTGTTTTAGAGCTGCAGGCAATAGATGGGAAGCAGATTAATTCATGGAGCTTTGAACGTGTGCTATTAACCAACAAGGAGTATTGTGAGTGTTGGACTTGGCCCTTATTGTCCACATTTTTTTGCTTTTCCCCCTAGCCTTCTTACTGACAAGGTGTGTCTGAACTGAAACGAATACATGTTGTGCAATGGTGTACGCACCTTTTTTTCCACCATTGTAGAAATGCATCTTTGTAAAATGTCACTTTTAAAATGGACGCCATTTCTGTCTGCTTGTGCCGCCTGCCTAAGGTGGGTTGGCGGTCTAGTGTCTGAAGTGTTTGAAGTGACAGGGTACCCTACACCTCCCCCACAGTGACAGTTGGGACTGGGACTGCCAGTAGCCTTCTAGAAAGTTCTAACCCTTTCTGGTAGGTGGGGTGAGGGGTGTATAAATAGCGGAGCTGGGAATGCATGTGCTCAGACTGAGCGTGGACCTGAAAGAGAGGGGACACTCTGCCAGGAGGTACCTATGTGCTGGCCCCTGTGCCCCACTGTTCCCCTCTGCTGTCCACAGGGCTAGTGAGAGCCCCGCTGCTGGAGTAAAGACTGCTGTACCAGGAAGGGTGCCACGTTACAGAGGATGCCGGTTCCTAGGAACTGCGGCTCTGTTCTGATGAGTACCCACTGACCGCTGATCTTGCCCAGTAGCACCTGAGGCTCTTCTACCTAGCGCCTCGTGTGCTCTAAAACTGTGCCATGCCTGCTGGCTAGCGCCTGGAGAAGAGGAGCGCTTATCTTACTACCCAGGAGGTGAGGAGCTGACACCTGCAGCGCTGGCTGTGAGGGCGCTATATTTTGACTGACCGCCCTGCCTGCCCTCCAGCGCCTCGTGGGCACTATTTTCTGATTCCCAGAAGAGGAGCGCTATTGTCTTTATTCTTGCGCCCCTCTGCTATCTAGCGCCTGGTGAGCGCTATATATCTCGCCCCGGCATTGTGGATGTTTGCAGTGGCGCTTCCAGGCTTATTCAAACCAGCAGGAGCCCACCCAGCGGTTTTATGCTGATTTAACGGGAGCCTACCCCGTATTGGTGCTTCATTCAAAAACAGGAGCCTACCCTGTATTGCCCCCGTAAGAAGAAAATTTCCCAAAATCACCGCCGCGGCCCAAGCCTCCGAGCGCACCAGGAGCGGGTGCCCACCCCGCTTTTTGCTTTAAATTGAGCGGGTGCCCACCCCGCATATGCTGGCGCTTTAATACTGCCCGGAATCACCGCCGCCGCCTGGGTTGCGGACAAGAAGTGGGCTGCTGCTCTGCCTGCGGCGAACCGGAAGGGGAAGGAGTGACCCGGAAGCCAGGCGGGAGCCTACCCCATGCTGGCCCAGCACCCAAGAGTCGACGGAGACCTTGCTCCGTGGTGGGGGGCTCCCCGGAGGCGGAGGAGAGCCCCGAGTGCTGCCGCCTGAGGGGAAGGCTGCCGGAGTCCAGGCAGGGCTCTTGCGTGTAAGGAGAGCCCCTCATGTTGCCGCATCACCAGCCCAGAGGAGCCCCGGAGCAGCACGAGCAGAGTCCAGAACAGCCGGTGTTGGGGCTGAGTTGTGGGACTGTCGGGGGCCGGCCGAGGCACACAATAGGTGCTTGAGGCCGCACAGATCACCGGGCACAGCTGCGCCGCACAGAAGCGGGCAGCTGCAACGCATTGGTCATTTCGTGTTTGCTAATTGGCAGTACATAGCGGTGCCGCAGTTGCGGGCCGCTGCAACAGTTTTGCAACGCCTGGGGGCATTTTTGTATTTAGAGTCCTGTGAGGAGCTCCAACGTGGGCCCTGCTTCCTGGCCTGATTTGCTGAAAACAGCTGCCCCTCTGAACAGTGGGCAGCAACAATGTTGGGCATTTTTTACTTCAGAGCCCCTGAGTGGGGCTCCTACGTGCGCACAATGGTGCCAGTGTCTGGTGGCTGCCCAGCGGCGTCGCAGTTGCGGGCTGCTGCACAGAGGTAACTTTGAGCCATTCTTGAGGGAGTCAGCGACCTGCAGTGGGACTCACATGAACACATTGTTGGCGCCAAGGACTAGTTGGCATGCAGGCGATTGGTAATAGGTGTAGCCTTTCCCTACTGCCTAACGTTTTCATGCTTACTTATGATGATGCCTTCATGCTGGTGATGACTCATGCCGTCATGCCCACATGGTAATGCATTTATACTAATGTGCCTAACGCTTTTTCCTAAGGATGATGCCCCTGTGCTCCCATGATTCTGCCCAATGCAGGATGGGATTTATGTTATGATTCTGCCCCATGCTCATGATTTGATGCCTAATGCATTCATGCTCCTGATGCCTACTGCATAAGATTATGCTCACAGGTCAGGTCTATTGCTTTTATGCTAATGATGTTGTATTTAGCTCATGATGAGGCTTCATGTTTATGCCGGATGGTTAGCTGGACTGTGCCTGTCCTAATACATTTATGTTAATATTGTTTATGCCCACGGGCTCATGCCTCATGCATAAGAATTATGGCTAACGACATGCAAAGATGTTCTCATTTCCTGCTTAGGGTATATGGCTATGCCTCATACCAATATGGTTTATGTCTAGGGATATTGATTCATGCTAATGAGGTTAATGCCTAATGTTCCTCCCCTTTGCTGTATGTTTAGGCCTACTTGATTTATGCCTCCTGCCCATGCTGTATGCAAACGTGATTTATGCTACGTGCCTGACCTTGCAAGTAGCTGCTGGCTGTGATACATTTATTGATGGACTTTCCTTTACCCTTTGTCCTGTTGCAATGGTTCTGCCAGCGGCCCGATCGACCCTGCCCTGTAAACGAGCCCCGTGTAAATTGTTACCCGGTGCCGGCTGGCACGGAAGATATGCACCTGTGTGCTGCATTCCAATGTGTTTTATAAATACACAAGTTATTTTTTCATGCAACCTGGTGTGGAGTCTCTTTTTGTAGTGTCCCTGGTGTGTCACCTGTGTGTGCTGCGCGGATGCTGTACCCATTTCCTTCGGAGTTTGGCCCCCCCGCTCTGCACCACGCTACACTTTTCTAACAGTGAGTATATCAGTAAGTGAATTCCAGCTTTCTTCAAGGAGAATAATAGTAGTGCCTCTGTTTGTATGGTGTTCGACACGTTTAAGGCCTGCCTAAAGGGGGAGACTGTAACATTTTCATTGAATAAGGGTAAGCAAGATAGGCAAATGACTCAAGTTAAACAAGATAAGTTAGTAGTGGCCGAGGAGGACTTAGCGAAGACCATACAACAAGCAGGGGATATAAGCGAAGCACAAACTAAGGTAGTACTCGTAAAGACTGACCTGGAGACAATCTTTGCAGACAGGGCAGCTGCTTAGTATATTGCCTAGGAGGAAAGATCTTATGAGTGTAGGGATCCGGTAGGGCACCATCTGGCAGTAAGAGCAAGGCAGAGGTGTACCGATAGTGAGATCAGAGAAATACGTGATCAAACTCATAGGGTGGTCCCCAATGCCAATAAAATCAGAGAGGCATTTCAAGTGTTTTATAAAAACCTGTACTCAGAGCAAAATCAGGTATGTTTCGAACAAATTAAAGGGTTTCTAGAAGCCGTACCTGTAAGCAAACTATCCCTAGAGGAACATGAAACACTAGAAGAAGAGATAACGTGGGATGAGATACTGCTAGCTATCACTTGCCGCCCCCTCCCCCCCGTTAAGCGGCTGGCGTGGATGGAATTCCTTCTGAATTTTACAAAACATTTGCCACCCAGCTGAAAGACCAGATGGTGCCAGAAGTGCAGGACAAGGTAGTGAAGATAAGATGAGTTTATTCTGGTAAAAGGATCCCATCCACAGGCAAGCTGTCAACAGTACATCCAGCAGGCTTTAACTGAATCCTTTCTAAACATAACATTCTCAGCTGGTGCACATAACATTCTAAGGCTCCTAGCAACAGCATCAGGATGCCACACATCTCCCCTCTTACTAAACAAACAACACAAATAAGTAAGTCTCAATTAACAAAGTCTTTTAGATAAGTAGGTGTACGAGAAACTCTTAATGATTTTCGAACATTAAGTGATGGCATTCCTTGGGGAGAAAACTTTGATGAATTTTAATAATCAGAACCTCGAGATTGACTAGACGAATTTGGATCATCAGAACCTCGAGATTTAGATACAAAGTCCTCCCTGACCACCACAACTCTGTTCATGTTCCAAATCCGATGGTCTGCTGTCTCAATAGCATTACTGAAGACCTTGATGACCTTAATAGGCTTCAAAAACATCGCAGAAAGCATTTTGTTTTTCTTACACAGATTTTTTATAAGTACCCAATCACCTACTTTTACACACGTTTTTTTTTACATTCTTTCTCAAATCATGAAATATTTTCCTATTTTCAATTTTCAGAGATTCACGTAACCTCCAATCACAACCCTCAGTGGCAGAAACCAACCTAGGCTGTAAGTCATTAACCCAAGCTGGTGCTACCAAGGTATTAGCATTCCTTGACATGAAAAGCTCAAAGGGTGTTTTTCTTGTGATGGCATGTGGAGATGGTCTATAAATCTTAACCATTTTAAAGATTCCATTTCTCCAATCAGACCCTGAACATTTTGCCATCCTAATGGTCTCCTTGAGTAACCGGTTGAACCTCTCAACCATGCCATTGGTTTCTGGGTGGTACAATGATGACTTTTTATGTCTCACCCCATGTTTGGATAAAAATTTCTCAATTTCTCTGGAAACTAGCTGACGACCATTGTCCGTTAGAATTGTATTAGGAATGCCTTCCCTAGCGAAAAGTTTTTCCAGAAACGCTATCAAATGATTTGTTTCTATACCACGAGTGATGGCAATCTCCGGCCATCTTGAAAAGAAGTCCACCAAAACAAGGACATACCACTCACAACCAGAAGAGAATATTGGCCCTAAAATGTCTAAGCCTACTTCTTTCCACGGTCCATCCAGACGATCTACAATAACCATTGGTTGGACTTTAGGTTTTGCTACACTTTCACTTAACGCACAATCCATGTAATCCATAATTTTTTGCTCAACCTCTAAATCCACGCTTGGCCACCAATAAGATCTCTTTAAACTCTCTTTAGTTTTCGAAATTCTTAGGTGACCAATGTGTGCCAATGACATGAGTTCATCTGTAACAGACAGTGGTGGAACCAATCTTGTACCTCTAAAAAGTAAGCCATCTTGTTCTGTAGTAGGGGATCTCTGTGTATAGTCATAATCTAGTGAATAGTCCTGCCCATGTGCATGGACCCCGGAGCAATCAAAAATAATCTCTTACAGTGTCGAAAAAATGCAGAACTGCACAGACACTTAAGAGAGAATTTAAAGACAGATAATGCAGCCTATAAAAGCTACACTGTCCAGTACTTCAACTAGAAATTCCACCACAAAATCCACAAAACAGCAAAGCCTGTACAGATTTCCCTTGCTTTAACAGCAAACACCCTCTGGAATGATAGAGAGGAGAACCTGGACAGACAAGCCCCATAGGCTGCCATTATGTGGCTCAGAATAGGATACTGTGCCTTTAAGAGAACCTTCCAGAACTTCACAGTATCCCAGAATGCACTGCAGGTCCCAGTTACTTTCAGTTCTTTTTTCCGGCTCCTGCAAGCAGGACCCTGGAGCATTGAGCTCTCCCTTTTCTTTTTTTTTTTTTAAAGACATTTTTATTTGGCAATTTACAAATGCAGAAATAACGATATTTTAGTCTCCAAAAACAAATTTACAAGAAGAAAACAGAAAACAAAAAAAAAGACCAAGATATTATTTACACCGGTAAACACATTCTAACTAATAATTCTAATATTTGCTCCAATTCTCAATTGGTTTCCAAATCTTAATACCACGTGCTTGAGCCCTCAACCCTTTACAGGCAAAGATCGCTTTCTCTTGATTATACATACCCAAAAGTCTTGATAACCATATCTGAAAGTTGGGGGGATCTGTATCTTTCCACCGCGCTGTTAATATAATACGATATACTGCTGACCCCAAAAAGAGTAGTACTTCTTCTTCGATGGTATGTGACAGTGTATTATCATATCCCAAGATATATAAGGAGGGGGATTCAGCAACTGGATGACTAAACACTTCCTGCCAGAAGTCCATTATCATTTTTTTTAATACTAATAATTTTTCACACTCGTATAACATATGAATTAAATGTGCCGAGTGTTTTCCACATCTAGGACATTCCGAGTTAACTCTCTTCCCCCATGTGAAAAGTTTAGCGGGGGTAAAATATAAATCATATATGGTCTTATACAGCTGTGCTTTTAAGTTAGAAGACATAAACAATTTTGTTGACAATAACAATATCTTATCAATATCAACATTAGGGTTATTTAATTTCCTTGACCAGCCCTGCTCCACCACTTCGACATCATCAGATTGGCTGTCTATTAATACATCATAAATCGTACCAATCCTGGTTGATGATCTTAATAGACAGTCAAATAAAGGAATATTCTCCAATGTAATATCTGCACTCCTTAAGTCCAGTATCGTATTAATCTGAATGTACTTGAATACACTATTACTAGGGATAGAAAATTTAGATTGTAACTGTTGGAATCTTTGTCTAACGGGAGGCGACAAAAAGTCACCAAGAGTCGATACTCCGCATGTTTCCCATTTCCTGGCGATCGTATCATATATCGCTGGTGGCAGTATGGTAGAATGCCATAGCGACGTGTACTTATTGTGTTTAGTAATATTCAGTTGTTTTCAAATTTTTTTCCAAATACCCCAAACACTCAGTATAATCTTAAATTTGACTTTTTTATAGTATGAAGATTCAAGTTGTTTTACTAAAAGACCTCTCGCCTTGTCCCCGATGATTAGTTCAAATATTGAGGGAATATAGCTCACACCTACTTCACTTCTCAAAGACCTTATATAAAACAGTGGCTTCATCTGATGTAATAAAGCTGTGAGCATATAATATCCCAAATTAGGTATTGCAAGACCCCCCTCTTATAACAGGGAGAGAGAGAAAGCGGATAGATCTCCTTATCTTCCCATATCCCCATATAAACTTAGTCATCTGAGATTCAAGGATCTTAATGGTTTTGTCGTCCACTAATAACGGGATCGCCCGGAACAGGTAGAGAACCCGAGGTAAAATGTTCATTTTAAGGAAGTTGCTTCTACCAATGATCGAAAGATGTATGCCATCTATCCGCTCTAAGTCTGTTGTTATTTTCTGTACTAATGGATCATAGTTTATTTTAATAATCTCATCAATTTTAGAGGATATACGGACGCCCAGATATACCGCGCTATCTACTTTCCTAGAGTCTATAAATTGGGTATTTTGTGTACATATAACCATCGTTTTATCCCTATTTAAGGAATACCCAGACACCTGACCAAATGCATGAGTAATTCGTTCGATTTCAATTATTGCCTCATTGGGGTGTGATGTTACAACCGCCACGTCATCGGCATAAGCTAATATTTTAGTGTCAAATGGACCAATAGTTATTGGTCTAATTGCATCGGTGTTTAGTAATTTTATAATGAGGGGGTTTATATACAGTGCGAAGAGGATAGGGGAGCAAGGGCACCCCTGCCTAGTCCCACGGGATATATCGAAAAGACTCGATTCATGACCCATCGCCAAAACTCTGGCCCTAGGTGAGAAGTACATTGCTTTTAGAGATTTCATTAGACATGGACCCATATTATTATGCTCTAAAACTGCCCACAAAAAAGCCCATGAGACCCGGTCAAAGGCCTTCTCGGCGTCCAGGAGGACCACCGACATCCGGCCCCCCGTGACAGCCATGGCATCGAAGAGGGCGATGACCCGTCTAGTGTGGTCCGTAGTGTCCTTACCCGGAATGAAACCATGCTGCCACGGAGAGACCAGACGCTCGATCGTCCCCCTGAGCCGATTAGCCAAGATCTTAGAGTACAGCTTCGAGTCTGAGTTAATCAGGGAGATGGGTCGATAGGATGATGGTAATTTGGGAGGTTTGTCTTTTTTTGGAAATACCACAATATTCGTTTCCAACCATGATCTAGGGGGTTTACCACTAACTTGAACTCCGATAAATAAATCAAGAAGTATAGGAGTTATAATATTATCCAAAATTTTATAAAGCTCAAGGGGAATTTTGTCTGGGCCTGCTGCCTTGCCCGAGGCCAGTTCAGCTAAAGCTAATCTTACTTCACTCAGGGTTATGTCCCTTTCTAGGTCTTGTCTAGTAGCCATATCTACCCCTGAGATACTTCCTGATTCTGCAGCCCATCTAGTCACTTCATTTTTGATTGTATTGTGATCAAGAGAATCCTCATTATTATATAATTTCTTATAAAAGTTTTTAAAGACTTCTAGTATTTTTTCGGGTGTTGTATATTCTTGACCCTCTGACTCAATACACACAATTGAATTGAGAGATTGTTTTTGCCGAGTACTGAGTGGTAGCTGTTTCCCTACCCTCTCACCTGTTTCATAGACCTTATTGCGGTGGGATTGATAAGTCTCAGCTGCCCTTTGAGTTAGTTTACTATTTATCGCTGCCTTGAGGATCGTCATTTCTCTCAAAATTAAATCCCCCTCTCCATCCTCACCACCCTGAGCAATTATAGCAGTATGCCTCTCTTCTTTTCTAGCTAAATTTTGTAGCTGAAAATCATTTAACATTGCAGTCTCTTTCCTGTGCCTGGCTACGTAGCTAATTGTCTCACCCCGTATTGATGCCTTAAAACAATCCCAGACCATGTTTCTAGATGAACTATACCTATTACAATCAAAAAATCCTTGAGCCCATACCTTAATGTGATCAATATATCCCCTATTAACGAGAAGTTTTCCATCAAAAGTCCAGCTTGTCCTCGGTCTAGCCATATTATCTATACTAATATAGAGTACTAACGGATTATGATCCGCTATGAGCTTTGGTAATTTACAAATTCTTGCATGACTAACCCTGTTACTGGACAACCAGATATAGTCTATTCGGACATATTTTTTATGAGGACACGAAAAGTATGTGTATCCTGGATCTTGTGGCTGTTTCAGGTCCCATATATCGGACAGGCCTAAACTTTCCTTTAATTGAAGGAGAGCGCTATAAACTCTAGGCTTTCGGCCAATATATTTGTTACGGGATTGATTGTAAGCAAATTCCATTTTTGGCAGAGAGATATTAAAATCTCCACAGAATATAAGTGCTTGAGGCCATGATGACAACTCTGTCTCGAGATCCAAAAATATAGAAGGATCGTCCTCATTTGGGGCATAGATAGAGCATATTGTAATCCCCTGCTTGAGCTCCACTATAACCCACCTGCCCAGTGAGTCAGCAGCTACGCGTTTAGGTTCACCCAAAAATGGTTTAGCAAATATAGCAACTCCTCTAGTCCTTGAAGTCTGAGAAGTACATCCCAATAATTTAAATCCAGGAACCCTTAATACTCCCCTTTCAGCCCAAGGAATATGAGTCTCTTGAAGACATATAATATCAAACACATTCTGTGTAATTATCCCACACATTTGTTCTCTTTTTATCCTATCATTGAGGCCAGCCACATTCCAGGAGCAAAGTTTTATCCTAGCCATGTTGTGTTTTATTTTTTACCCCTATCCTGATCTGTTATATTACCAAACATAGCTTTATTTTTTACGTTACCACTGCAAATTACTTTTCTGATTCTACTTCTACATTCATGATTGCCTTTTTTAGGCTTTTTCCCCCAGCTGCTTCCCCACCCGTTCCCACCCTTTAACCCTTCCCCCCCCCACCCTCCAAAAATAAAGGCATTTAGACTCCGTTAGAGTCTGTGGTGATGTGCGTGCATTGTCACTCTGGTGCTCCCAGTCTAACTATTAATACTTAACCATGAGGTCCAAGACCCATAAGTGAAAAAACCAGAAAAAAATTGTAAGTAAGGGAGTAAAGTGTAGAGTGAGCTAACAGATATAGAAGCTTTTAATCGCCTCTTTTCCTACTCATGAAAGGCTATCTAAGTACTCTTTTGCCTGAACCTCAGAGGAAAAAAACTTTGTTTGGGCGCCGTTAATCACTTTCAACCTAGCAGGATTGTTTAAGTATGCCTGGAGCTTCTTATCTTGAAAAGGTTTTATGAGCTGGCGCAAGCGCCACCTCCGCTCAACTGTGGTATGACAGAAGTCAGGGCGTACAAAATAGGTTATCTGCCCGTTAGTTTTTTTTGCCTCTGGACGCGCTTTCTCCCATATTGCTTGTCTCAGCATAAAATTACCGAAATATACAAGTATAGCGCTCGGATATGCACCGGTTTTCGGGGCATTTCTCATGGTGAGAGGTACTCGGTGTGCGCGCTGGACCTCTAGGTCCCAGTTCCAGGCTGAAAGTTCTGGTAGGGAGTCTTGAAATAGTTTGACCAAAAAGGGACGAGCATCTCCACCCTCTGCTCCTTCAGGAACACCTAGGACTCTCAAATTATTTCTGCGAAAGCGGTTCTCCATATCTTCGAGCTTCCACATCACATCAGAGAGCCCCTTCTCATGGCTGTCAATCTGTTCACGATTTACGGCAATCTCAGATTCATTACCGACCACTCTCGCTTCTACCTCAGTCATACGGTCATTAAACAAGGTAATTTTCCTTGAGAGTTTACGAACCACTCCCTGGACTTTCCGTAGCTCCGCTTGTGCCTTCCGCCCATCCTGTGAAGTCTCTTCCCGATGTGCCGCAATAGCTAGCAGCACCGTCTCAATTGTAGGGGCGGATTTATCAGTTGGAGTCCCAAAATCCGGTTGTTGGGCCGGGCCATTTAAGTTTGCTGATGCTACTGGCAGTGGTAAGTTACTTGTAGTTGCGTAGTCCCATGTTAATTCATCTGTACCGTGTTGACTCCTTCTATGTCTGTGTGAGATTTTTTGGGCAGTTTTCACAGCCTTAATGCTAGTTTCATCGTCACTAGAGTCCCTCCAAATTGAACCTGATGTCCAACCGGGCTCGTCTGAGAAGGAATAGAAATCACTCGGTTCCTTATCCCTTTCCTTATCTCTGTCTTTGTCCTTGTCTGTATCATCTTCATCTTCGCTCTGATTGCGTGATTCTACTGGAAGAGCCACCCCTTGTTCCAAATGTGCCTGAGATTCTGTCTGCTGATTTATCGGATTTTCCGTAGGTTCAGCTACAACTAGAACCGAGTTTATAGACCCCAGACTGTGGATTCCTGACTCAGCGGGGATTTCAGAGATTATATTTATTATGTTATGCTGAATATCCGTTTGTGCATTAGTCCTGAGGGGTATATTGGGGTGTATATTGTGTTGTTCCAGCCCTATGTCCAACCCTACGTCCACGTCCTTTGATACTTCTCGTGGGTCTGATTGGGCTGTTAAAGCATTTGCCCCCCTAGGGATGCCATTCAGTCTCTCAGTAGTTATAGGCACAGGAGTCAGTAAGTTAGTTTGCATAAGAGGATCAGATAGTTTGTTTATGGTATTTGTGGTATTTAAAGCATTTGAAGCATTTACAGCTACCAATGCTTTTCTGCTCATGCTGCTCATATTCTCCTCACACCCCGCATTGGCATTAACATTGTCCCGGCTCACCGTTTTATCCTGAGAGATTCCTCCCTCTGTCAGTGCTCGTCTGTGTGGAGCCCTTTCACTTTCAGTGACTCCAACTCCAGCTGATTCAGCCGAACCAGCCTCCGTTGTCGGCGTCTGAAGTGTGCGCTCTGCTCCTGACTGGCTCTGCAGGCTTTGACCCGGAAGGAGCTTTCCCGGGGGTTTGCGAAGTAGGTCGGCCACAGAGGGAGTGTTTTGCCCGCCTTTCCGGACGGCACCAGCAGCTGGACCCGACTTGCCGGGCGTCTTCTCGGGGGTCCCCATGGCTACCGGGCTCTTCACTCCCCCTCCCCTGACCGAAGCCTCCAGATTTTCGCGCTGAGCAAGTCGCGCTGCTCTCGTCTTCGCTGCAGCCGCTACCGAGGCAGCATTCTTCGGAGCCATATCCTCGCAGCAGTCGTGGTTACCTGGCGCACTCGGCTCTCTTGATTCCAGCTTCAAATCAGCCTTTGACTCTGCATCCGATCTCGCAGAGCAGTACAGGTAAGACAGGCAGAAGTTTTGATGTCTCCTAATAAGCTGACAGTAATGCTGTATGAGAACGAGCCCTAGTGCCTTAGCCAATGTGGGGAGTTGGTTCTTTGCTTGCGTTGCCTGTTCTTTGAAGGGGGTGTCTGAGACCATTATTGTACGGCAGCTTGTATTCTCTGATTGTTATTCAGCGTGAGCCAGCACAGACCTTCACCTTCTCATTTCCTTAATATCTCTTGTAATCTATTCAGCCTTTTCGTTCAGGATTCTTCATGCCCACACTCATTCTAGGGTCGTTTCATTCCATTGACCGAGAGCACTGAGTGACCCGCACTGCGGTCTCAAGCGACCGCCATCTTGCCTCCCTTTTCAAGGGTTTATTTGTGTTTTTTCACTGTTAATTTCGATTTGAGTGCTTCTAAAGTACTTTAGTGCTGTTCTTCTTGGTTTTTGCTCCTTTTTGATGTCAAATATGCCTGCATTATTTGACAAATGCCCGGAGTGCTCCAGGAAGAAGGCAAAATCAGATTCCCATGAGGTGTGTAGCCTCTGCCTTCCCTCTTCCCACATCCCTGAGGAGTGTGAGATTTGTCAAGGCTTCTCTGGCAGGACCCTGAAGGAAAGACAGAAGATCAGGCTTCAGGGCCTCGAGGAAAGAAGGCTGAAGGCGCAAGGTGGGTCTGGAGGGGCTTATTCTGCTCATGCTGAGGCCTCTGGGGGGCTCCCCAGGGGCAGGAAGACCAGCAAACGTTCCCATTCTCCGTCTGGGTCGGTGGCACTGACCACGACGTCGAGAGGGATGACTACGGTCTGTTCCCCATCTCCCCAGGGCTCTGGGTCGAAGAAACGTCGACGATCGACGTCGAGGGAGTTACACAGGCCGCCGTCGAAGTCTCCTTTGACGATTTCGTCGTCGACGTCGAGTGATCGACGTCGACGGGCCTGGCGTCGGCGCTCGCCGTCGAAGCGACACCGCCGTTCGCCGTCGGCGAAGAGGAAGCGATCGTCGTCGAGGGGATCCTCGTCGTCTAGGCCGCCGTCGAGGCGGAAGAGGTCGCCGTCGAGGTCGCCGTCGAGGCACAAGGGGTCGTCGTCGAGGCGCAAGAGGTCGTCGTCGAGACGCAAGAGGTCATCGTCGAGACGCAAGAGGTCGTCGTCGAGGCGGACGAGGTCGACGTCGAGGCGGCCGAGGTCGCCGTCGAGGCATGGAAGACGGTCGACGTCGAGGGGCCTACGCTCGCCATCTGGTCACCGTTCTTCGACGTCGAGGAATCGTGGTGAGAGGCCTGATGCTGTGGGAGGCTCTCCACAGTCCGGATCTGGAAAGGAAGGCGGATCACCGGGATCGGTGTACTCCGAGGTGTATACTCCATCACAGAAGCATGTTACACCCCCGCCTCCGTTGCCGAGGGGTCTCCCTCCGAGGGCTCCGACCCCTCCTCCGTTGCCTCCTCTGCCTCCACCGCCGCCTCGGCCTCATGTGCCAGAGAGGCCGCCCCCGGTTCCACCGAGGTCGGTCTCGTTGCCCAGGCTTCCGACCCCTCCCAAAGGGACTCCTAAGCCGCAGGTCCCATCCAAGCCCAAGACGCCCACCCCGGAGAAGCCGGCAGAGCGTCCCAGACCTAAGAAATCACGGTCACACTCCGGACGGAGAGGAAGATCGAGGAGTAGACACAGGTCCTCCACTAGATCTAGGCATCGCCATAGGAGGCGAGGATCCAGGTCCCGTACGGACTCCTCTAGGACTCGCTCATATTCACCTACCTTATCGGACTCCCCGGAGACAAGGGTGTCTCTGGTAGACGACATCAGCACGTTCCAGGAGGTTCTCCTGAGGGGGGCTGCGAAATTGGGCATCACAGTGACGGCTCCTACACCTACGACGTCCGTGATATTCGAGACACTTCACAAGAAGCATCTGTCTCGCCCTCTGCTGCCATTGGTGCCAGGACTGGTCGAACCTGCGGATGAGCTGTTCCTTACGCCTGCGGTGGTGAAGGCCGCTCCCTCCCGACTTCTGAAGAAGTACAGGGCACCGGATTCGGACCCGGCCTTCCTGCGGATGGACCCAGTACCCGAGTCCGTGATAGTGACGGCGGCCAGGAAGTTACATTCTACCTCCCCGTCCTCCACCGTGCCGCCTGATAAAGAAAGCCGTTGGATTGATTCGGCTGGAAGGAAGGCTTGTGGGACTTCTTCCACGACCATAAAAGCCTCCAGCGATTCGGCATTGCTGGGGTGGTACGGCCGTGCACTGTGGGATTCCCTGGAACAGTTTGCGGACCTTCTGCCACGTGACAGGAGGGAGGACTTCCAAGAAATAGTTAAGGAAGGGATGCTGGTTTCAAACCAGGTCATCAGCGCCGCTGCGGATATCTCGCTGTTCGCGGCCCATGGTTACTGTCACGGGATCAACCAGCGCCGCCATGCTTGGCTCAGGCTTACGTCACTCAAGCCGGAGGCACAGCAGCGGGTGGCCAATCTGCCCTTTTCCGGAGAAACACTGTTCGGAAAACATGCCGATGATGAAATGGCCCGCATGAAGGCTGAGGTGGAGACCCTGACGGCTGTGGGCTTGGAGAAGCCCAAAGAAAAGGAGCCCTACCGCCCGTTCCAGAGACGGTTCGGTTCGCAGGGAAAAGGACGAGGACAGTCTTCGGGACAACAGCAGCAACAACAACAGCAGCAGTTCCGGAGACCCTTCCAAAAACGCCAGAGGGGTAGAGGTGGACAGCAGTCCTCTACTGTGAACAAAGGCCCGGCCGGGTCTCGACCCTGAGCGGTTACTTCCCCTTCATCCGTTACCCGCTCCGGTGGGGGGAAGCGTTCAATTTTTTCTGGCAGAGTGGAGAAAAATTACTCAGGACAAGTGGGTGTTGAATATTGTTTGCAATGGATACAGTCTTCGGTTCACCAGCCCTCCTCCATCGATTCCTCCGGTCAGCTCGCAGTATCAGCTGCGCGAGCTCCAGGCGGAGGCCGATATCCTGTTAAGGAAAAGGGCGATAGAAGACGTACCTCTGTCTCAAAGAGGAAGAGGTCTGTACTCCCGGTTCTTTCTGGTCCGCAAGAAGGACAAGAACGAGTTCAGGCCCATTCTAGACTTGCGACAGGCAAACAAGTGGATTCGCAGAGAAAAGTTTTGCATGCTGTTGTTGCATCAGATTTATCCTCAGTTGCAACAGGGGGACTGGCTGTGTGCCATAGACCTACAGGATGCATACTTCCATGTGCCCATTGCACACACACACAGGAAGTTCCTGCGATTTCAAGTCGGCACCAATCACTATCAGTACACGGTTCTTCCGTTCGGGCTGAAGTCTGCGCCCAGGACTTTCTCGAAGTGCATGGCAGTGGTAGCGGCACACCTGCGGAAGAACAAGGTGTTTGTCTACCCGTACCTGGACGATTGGTTGATCAAGGCCTCCTCCTTCTCAGAAGCTCAAGCGCACTTCCGGAAGACGTGCGTTCTATTGAACAAGCTGGGGTTGCACATCAACATGTCCAAGTCTGTCCCGACTCCGGTCCAGTGCATTCAGTACTTGGGAGCCTCCATCAATACGCTTTCGGCAAGCGTGTATCCTTCGGAGGAGCGACGATTATCACTCCTTCGGAAGGTTCAGGCTCTCATGACCACTCCATCTACGACAGTGAGGACGGTGTCTTCTCTACTGGGATCGATGGCCTCTTGCATCTTCCTGACGCCACATGCGCGGCTGCACATGAGACCGCTGCAGGAGTGCGTGGAAGATCAGTGGGACCAGAGGAGAGGATCTTGGGACGACAAGATACGTCTGTCTCTGCATGCTCTTCAGTCTCTGAAGTGGTGGTGTTCAGTGGAGAATCTCCTCAGAGGGGTTCCCTTCCACAAGGACATTCCCACTCAGACTATCGTGACGGATGCTTCTCTCCAGGGATGGGGAGCGCACTCCGGAGACTTACAGATTCAAGGGACGTGGTCCCCGATGGAGTCCACGTACCACATCAATTTCCTGGAACTCAGAGCTGTTCACTTGGCACTGAAGGCTTTTCACCCGTCCTTCCAGACCAACTCTCTGCTTGTACAGACGGACAATACGACCACGATGTATTACCTCAACAAGCAGGGGGGCTCGAGATCGCGCACTCTGTCGCAGGAGGCGCAGGCGATCTGGCACTGGCTTCTGGCCCGAGGACTGACGATAACGGCCACCCATCTGCCAGGTGTGTAGAATGTTCAGGCAGACGAACTGAGCAGACTGATTCAGGAAAACCACGAATGGGTCATAAACGACGAAGTACTAGGAGAAGTCTTCGCAAGGTGGGGAAACTCCAGACGTAGATCTGTTCGCCACCGCCGAAAACATCAAATGCTGAGACTTCGCCTCCAGGTACTACCAGCCAGGGACGCTGGGGAATGCGTTATGGATCGACTGGTCGAACAGCTTTCTGTACGCTTTTCCACCCATTCCCCTGATTCCGACGGTTCTCATCAAGCTGTCCCAGTCCAGGGCGCGGATGATACTGATTGCCCCTGAATGGCCCAGACAGTGGTGGTTCACGGACCTGCTTCACCGGTCTCTCCTTCCTCACATGAAGCTGCCGTGCAGGCCGGACCTTCTCACGAAGTTCGGGGGGCGGATGTTGCACCCCAACCTCTCGTCTTTGAGTTTGGCGGCATGGCTCCTGAGATAGTGCAATATGGCCATCTGAATCTCCCAGAGGATTGCATGGACATACTGAAGGAGGCTAAGCGACCTTCCACTAGGACTTCTTATGCTTACAAGTGGAAGAGGTTTTGCATCTGGTGCAAGTCCAAGAACTATGACCCTACGACATGCAAGGAGGATGTTATCCTTCCATATCTACTACATCTGGCGCAGTCTGGCCTTAATGTCCATTCCATTAAGGTTCATCTGGCTGCTTTGACTGCCTACAGGAAATGCCCTTCACAGACTTCCTTCTTCCAGATCCCTGTGATCAAAGACTTTCTGGAAGGCTTGAAGAAAGTATTCCCTCCTGTCAGGCTTCCTTCGCCTTCCTGGGAATTGAATGTGGTGCTGTCCAGATTGATGAAGGAGCCGTTTGAACCTATTCATAAGGCTTCGTTGCAGCACCTGTCCTGGAAGGCGGCGTTCCTCGTGGCCATTACATCGGCCCGCAGGGTGAGTGAAATTCAGGCGTTGTGTTGCCAAGAACCTTATACTGTATTTCATGCTGCTACGGTTGTTATGCGTACTCACCCTAAATTTCTTCCCAAGGTTATTTCTGATTTTCATGTCAACCAGACTATAACTTTGCCTACGTTTTTTCAGAATCCTTCATCTCCAGCGGAAAGGTCTTTACATTCCCTGGATGTTAGGAGGGTGTTGAAATTTTATCTGGATAAAACCAAAGATATTCGTAGGTCAGACCAATTGTTTATCAATTATGGATCAGTCAGGACGGGTCTTGCTACCTCTAAACAGTCCATCTCGAGGTGGATTGTGTCCTGCATACAATTGTGTTACCAAAAGGCTAATAAGACCTTAGGGGGCAAACCTAAGGCTCATTCCACCAGGGGCAAAGCTGCCACGACGGCTTTGCTTCGTAATGTTCCTATTGCAGAAATCTGCAAGGCGGCCACTTGGAAGTCGGTCCATACCTTTGCTAAGCATTACTGCCTGGACACTGATGCCAGGGCAGACGCTCAGGTTGGGCAGGCTTCGCTGCGAAATCTGTTCGCACAATAGTGGTGTTATTTCTCGTTTCTCCACCGCCGCTTTGGTGTGGGGATGGGCTTGCCATTCTATTCACTAGATTATGACTATACACAGAGATCCCCTACTACAGAAGGAGTAGTTTCTGTCCTGTAACTCCAGTTCTGTAGTAGGGGAATCTCTGTTATAGTCATAAGCGCCCGCCCTCCTCCCCGGTGGAGAGAGATATTCATGTAAGGAATGCTACAGGTCTGGCGTGTTACGCCTTCAAAAAGAACTGAAAGTAACTGGGACCTGCAGTGCATTCTGGGATACTGTGAAGTTCTGGAAGGTTCTCTTAAAGGCACAGTATCCTATTCTGAGCCACATAATGGCAGCCTATGGGGCTTGTCTGTCCAGGTTCTCCTCTCTATCATTCCAGAGGGTGTTTGCTGTTAAAGCAAGGGAAATCTGTACAGGCTTTGCTGTTTTGTGGATTTTGTGGTGGAATTTCTAGTTGAAGTACTGGACAGTGTAGCTTTTATAGGCTGCATTATCTGTCTTTAAATTCTCTCTTAAGTGTCTGTGCAGTTCTGCATTTTTTCGACACTGTAAGAGATTATTTTTGATTGCTCCGGGGTCCACGCACATGGGCGGGACTATTCACTAGATTATGACTATAACAGAGATTCCCCTTCTACAGAACTGGAGTTACAGGACAGAAACTACTCCTTCTGAAAGTTGGTCCTTAACATGCCAACATTTTTCAAGATTTTCATTATTTTTAGGTTTCATTTTCCATCCTGCATTTATGAGCCTCAAAACTTCCACAAGGATTGAATCTTCCTCTAATGCCTTCACCCATTTATCTCTGTCAACCACACTCTCTTCTATGGCACAAACCAATTCGTCTTCCTCCTCAAAATCATCCTTCATGCAAGACTCATCATTTGGAACAAGACGAGATAACGTGTCAGCGACCTTGTTTTCAATTCCTGGGATATACTTCACCTCAAAATTGTAGTCTTGTAATCCTACGACCCACCTTGTGATTCTGCCTGACACTGCATCAATTCCTTTCTTTTTCAAAATGTCACAGAGTGGCTTGTGATCGGTCCTTATTTCAAAAGTACTACCCCATATCAAATTTTTAAGTTTCCTTACCAACAAATACACAGCCAGAGCTTCTCTTTCAACCACAGAGTAGCGCGTCTCTGCGCCTCTTAAACTCCTTGACAAAAATAGGATTACCTCTTCAGGACCACCAACTTTTTGAACAAGTACCGCACCTAAACTTTTCAGGCTTGCGTCAGTTATTGAGATTGACTTTTCACCAGGATCAAACCTGTTTAATTTCGGGGCACAATTCAACTTCTCTTTTACAAGACAAAATTCTTCTTCGCACTTGTCATTCCAAATAAATTCACATCCTTTCTTCAATAAAGACACACATGGAAGCAAAACCCTTTTTGAACTTGCTATAGTATTCGGCCATCCCCAAAAAACTCATTAAATCCTCCTTGTTAGTTGGGGAAGACATTCCTGAAATTGTAGGTATTAGACTCTCCTTTGGTAAGATTCCCCCTTTTGCAATAGTATGACCACGGTAATCAATGGAATCCTTCTTAAACTTGCACTTCTCAATTTTAACTGTTAGTCCTGACTCACTTAACCGGTTTAAGACGTCTGACAGTCTATTATCATGCAGTTCATCATCAGACCCAAAAATTAGAATGTCATCTTGGTACACTCTGACTCCTTCTAAACCCTTCAGAACATTTTCCAAAGCTCTTTGAAAAATGGAAGCGGCTGATACCAAACCAAATGGTAGCCTCACAAAACGAAAAGTGCCATACTGGGTTACAAAAGCTGTCAGATCTTTCGACATTTCATCAAGTCTGATCTGGTGGTAAGCGGATCTTAAATCGTCCGTGCCAAAAACACTAGCCCCCTTCAAAAACATCAACATGTCTGCGATTTTGGGCAGAGGATAGCGATCCACCACTACACTTTTATTTAATTCTCATAGATCAACACATAGACGAAGAGACCATCCGATTTCTTCGCTGTGACAATCGGAGCGACCCACTCAGTACCTTCGACTGCTTCTATAATTCCATCTTTAACAAGTTTTTCTAGCTCATTTTTTACTTGTTCCCTAACAGCAACAGGCACATTCCGTACTTTACAACAAACAGGCACCGCATCTTCTTTCAATCTTATATGATGACAGTAATTCTTCAAACACCCTAACTTCTCAGAAAAGACCTTTGGAAATTTCACTTTCAAACTATTGCCAAAGTCTTGACATCAGTAGAAACAACTTTATATTCAGACACGAAAGGTTCTTTCAAAATTATAGGAGGAGACGAATTTGGGTCAAGCATTACTCCTAGATCTCTTTGAGCAAACCAGCTTATAATGCTGTCCCCCTTCTGTGATACATACATTTTAGTGCTGGTCAATCTCTCTTTGTAATTGACAAGCCCCACAAAATAACCAAGTAGCTTGATGGGCTCACCCCCATAAGCAAACGGTTTGATATCAGGGCGAAACAATTTAGTTCTATCTTTTAATTTTTTGAGATAAAATTCTTTTGCAACAATGGTAATCTTCGCACCTGAATCAAACAATACCTTGGTCAAATGACCATCTACTAGAATTTCATCAGAAGGGCAGTTTCCACTTTGTTTTTTATTTTTTTTATTTTTTTTTATTTGGAAACCTCAGAAATAGCACTTAAAACCAATACAGGCATGGGCCTACAACCATTCAGGCCGGCCGCAATTTAGGATAAAAAAACAATACAGAATAAAAGAACACAAGTCAGCATCGCTAGCGCCGAAATCATAGCAAATCGAAAGAACAGGAGTTACATGTGAGCGTTGCCACTAAATATCAGGATATGAGAGGCTTCCATTTTATAATATAGGAAGGAGGATCCGAGAACATACAGTCAAGCAAAGTCAATTTCGAAGCAAGTCATAAAATAGGGTATTCGCCGTCTATACCAATGTGAAAGGAGAGTTACCTGAAATTCGTGCGAATCAGAATATGTCAGTTTACAATAGCTACGCGCCAACCCTATGCCCCACCCATTAGGGTCAACAGATGTTATAAGACAAACGCAAGCGCATCTCGCCAAATTCCGACCCAAAAAGAACAAGACTGGACCCCCCACCCAAGCGAAATATGGAAAAGACAAAGAAGAACTACGAGAAGAAAGAGAAAAAGAAGGGCCATAGAAACAAAAAAGGAACGAAAACAAATCCCATCCCCCACCCTGCATACCAGCAGAAGGCTACGGCCCACCCCCCCCTATAGGCATGCCTGTCGCCCCAAGCACTAAAACCCCGTTACAAGAAAATGGAGGAGGACCCCTGCACCCGACCCCTGTCCCACCCCACTGCCTCCCAGAAGAGAGTGTAAGCTCCCCAAGAGGGGAGGTAGCCATCATCATGTGTCCGTTACACACCCCCACAATCACAATAGCGAGCCAAGTTCTGCGTCATCACCAAAGGCATAGAATCGGTAAAACAATCATGCGATGCTCATCCCTGGCCAGTCCGAGTAAAAGTAGACGAATACTCCGACCCAGCAGTTCCATAGGCAGGCAATCCCGGTGACCAAATTTGCTTCTCAGGAGCCAGCCAGGCGCTCAGCAAAGGCAGCTGTACAGTAGCAAATCCCCTTTGCCAATAGTCACTGTCCGATAGTGAAAGGGCCCGGCGATACCGTTTGATGGCGAGTACATATGTCGGAACTCCAGAAGGAAAGTCGGTCGCGCAAAGCAAGCCGGCAGGCTCACTGTAGTTGAAATCCAGGATCTCACGCCCCAAGAAATCCACGGTGGCAAACGACTGAGCAGTAACAGGCGACCGACCCATCGTATTCCCATCAGCGCTCCTAGGTCCCATGTCAGGAACAATAGACGCCAGCGAGTCATGGAGGGCCAACAATATACAGTTCAGGGAGGAATGAAAGTCATTAACAGCCAAAAGGACATCTCTCAGTGTGTACTCCCTTTCTCCACTGTCAGCGGTGGCAACGCTCCTCGCTCCCGGGAACCCCCCAGGCAGGATAGTAAACATCGTAGCAGGCGTCCGGAGTCTCATTATCACCCGGTAGAACGTGTTGGGGCCGGAGCGGAGTGAAGTAGGACCCTCATAAGTGCAGCTTCACCAGCCTCTCACCCGCCATGCCCAGGGGAAGTTCCATAATCCAGCGCCTACCGCGACCGGCAGGCAATCTCACTGAGGGCCATATCACCCCGGGCAGCACAGCACAAGATTCAATGTGGGCGGCTGAAATAACATCTGGTCTCGGGATCTCCGACGCAGAGAAAATCAGTCAGAAGCGTGCCATGTGATCCCAAGCACTAGCATCGCACTCCGCTGGCGTCCGTCAACAAAGCCACAAACAGCGACCTCCGCGGGGGTCAACCGGTACTTTACGCTGGCCGCATCCGCTGTTGATCAATTCCACCCCGGCCACGTCACAGCTCAAGGTCCGGGCTTACGACTGGCGCAGGCCGCTTTGTTCGCAGCGACGCTACGCAGCCATCCGAGGTGATCGCGAACCCGGAGTTGCACGGGAGGGCATCGCACTACCTCCGCCGTGCGGGGGTATGGTGCAGACTCAGGATAAATTACAGGATGCTAGGGAGGGAGAGGGCGAGCTGCGGAGCCGGGCTTCTAAGCTGCCATTTTGGATGCCGTCTTGGCTCCTCCTCAGTTTCCACTTTGTTGATTGTGTACAGCTTGTACTAAAATCTGACCACAATCAACTTCATCGACACTATCAGTTTGCTCATCAAATTCATAAAATATTTCATTAACCTTCCCCTTAAAATTTTTACCTTTACAAACAAGAGAAAAATGTCCCTTCCTTTTACACTTGCTGCAGGTTGCTTTCCAACCTGGACACTGTCTATCATTAGCGAAGTGTCCCATCTTTCCGCACTGAAAACATTTCACCTGTTAAAAATCAAATTTACTTAGCAGTTTCCTGTTTAAAACTTTGTTAGATGGAGTTTCACCTTTAACATCTTTTGAGAACTCTCACCTTTAAGCGTTGTTTTAACAGCATGATCTGAGTCTTTTCCTTTTCTTTCCCCATTTTTCTTAATAACCTCGACACATTTAATGGAGTGCTCTATCCTCTTTGCAATAGTGATAACATCGTCTAAACAAGGTTAATCTTTTTGCCATAATTCCTCCCTAACCCGTTCAATGTTACAGCCAAGCATAAACTGATCCCTTATACGTTCCTCAACAGACGCACCAAATTTGCAGGTAGAAGCAAGTTTCCATAGAGATGTAATGTAATTTTCAATGATTTCTTCTTCCAATTGGGCTCTGCCACCAAAATGGTCTCTTTCTAATATGGTGCTAACCTTTGGGAGATAATGTTTGTCAAGTTTAGCTATGCAAATCTCATACTCATTAAGACTAATATCATATAGATCGGGAAGATGGTCGAACACTTCCTGACGCTCTGAACCCAGACAGTGTAGCAGCAACGCAGTTTTCCTTTCCGCACTTAGACTAGAACCGCAAACCCTTGGATATCTCTCAAAGACCTTGCGCCATTTTTGCCATCTGATTGGGGGATCCCCGGGGGAGGACAAAAAAATGGAGGTGCTGTTACATTTTGCATCTTGAATACCACCCCTTCTTTTGAGATCTTAAAATTAAACACTGAAACCCTCGAGAAAGTTTAGATACAATGAGTAAGAGTAGATTCCAAATAAAAATATCAGAAATGATAATTCACACTTTAGTACATTTGTCAGAATGACAATTCTTTAAAAATAGGGATTAAAACACATAAAGAAATAGGTTAAAGCACTGTCACAGTTTTCCTCCTTTTATAAAATTGTAAACCTTTAGTGTGCGTATCACTGCAATGACACGCAAAGAAAGAGCTTAAATCTTCTAGGATAATTTTACTTACTAGTGTGCGTGCCACTGTTGTAACACTCAAAGCATAAGTGCTTCAAATTGAAGTCTTGTTTGTTTCCTCGAGTGTGCGTGCCACTGATGTGTGCTGTGACACGCTAATAAAATATTCCTACTCAACTTGTGTTTGCCTTAAGTGTGTGTGTCACTGTCACCACACGCGATACTTCCAACTAATCCCCAAAATCTCACCCAATATGGCTGCTACGTTGACGTGATGCGCGCTGACGCATTACGTAATATTACCCACACTCCTTAGGGCGTTGTGACGTACTGAGCGCTGCTGGAGCCGGTTCGGAGACGACTCAGAGAATGCGCTGTCCAGAATGCACTGACGTTCCCTTCTTTCAATCAACAGCAGCGCGGACGAAGCGATCAAGCTCTAGCCGTCCGACCAGTTCAAAAGATGCCTTTTCCCTTGATTTCCGATTCGAGTGCCTGATCGTGGTAGGCCCCCTCAACATTTACCTTCCATTCAAAGCACACCGGAATGCTGAAATCTGCAATTCCGAGCCAATGGGGCAATTCAGTTAAAACAGTCGGCTCCAATTTCAAGTGAAAGTAGAATATATATGAAACAAATAAGACTGCAGCATCAAACTTCAAGAATACTGTACAGCTCTTCTTCTGTCACACGAACAGCATTTTACTTTAGTAATTTTTAAATACACTAAAGTCCAAACGCTATGAAATGGTAACACCTCTCCACAATTGTTATCTCGCATCGATGTAAGTTTAAATTAGCGAGAAATCCATTAAATTTACTGGTAACTCCTTCAAAAATGAGTGACTGCTTATTCCAAAATTGCAAAAATGATAGATGGTATAATTACAGTACCTTGAAAGCCTTAGGAGTCCAGATAACATCAGAAAGTTCATTAAAAAAAATGATGAGTGTTGAGATCCCATCCTCTGTCGCCAAATGTAAAGAAGTGCAGGACAAGGTAGTGAAGATAAGATGAGTTTATTCTGGTAAAAGGATCCCATCCACAGGCAAGGTAGGGCACCATCTGGCAGTAAGAGCAAGGCAGAGGTGTACCGATAGTGAGATCAGAGAAATGCGTGATCCAACTCATAGGGTGGTCCCCAATGCCAATAAAATCAGAGAGGCAGTTCAAGTGTTTTATAAAAACCTGTACTCAGAGCGAAATCAAGTATGTTCCAAACAAATTAAAGGGTTTCTAGAAGCCGTACCTGTAAGCAAACTATCCCTAGAGGAACATGAAACACTAGAAGAGATAACGTGGGACGAGATACTGCTAGCTATCACTTGCCTGCCCCCCCCCCCCGGTAAAGCAGCTGGCGTGGACGCAATTCCTTCAGAATTTTACAAAACATTTGCCACCCAGCTGAAATACTAGATGGTGCCACTATTTCATCATATATTCAATGGATCTAAACCTCATTGTAAAGAAGTGCAGGATAAGATAGTGAAGATAAGATGAGTTTATTCTGGTAAAAGGACCCCATCCACAGGCAAGCTGTCAACAGTACATCCCGATACAAAAGGGGATGATGGACGGAGCGTTTGAGCAAATCAAACACTCACCCCCAGTCAACTGATCTGGGTTTAACCCATCACCATTCTTTAGCCCACTCAGCCACCCCATTTCAGACATGGCTATATGCAAATCAGTCTGACCCTGTGCCTCATGGGAACAGTCCAGCCCAAACTGCCAAGTCATGTCTTCCATGGACCGGAAACAAGCATCCTGGGACCGGTTTCGGATTCATAATCCTCATCAGCCAGGCTATCTTGAATCCAGTGGCCAAGTGAGCAAGGGACTCACGTCTGAGCATACCCTGCCACACTTAGGGCGAACAAAGCGATACAAAAGGGGATGATGGACGGAGCGTGATGGACGGTGAGTGTTTGATTTGCTCAAACGCTCCGTCCATCATCCCCTTTTGTATCGCTTTGTTCGCCCTAAGTGTGGCAGGGTATGCTCAGACGTGAGTCCCTTGCTCACTTGGCCACTGGATTCAAGATAGCCTGGCTGATGAGGATTATGAATCCGAAACCGGTCCCAGGATGCTTGTTTCCGGTCCAGGGAAGACATGGCTTGGCAGTTCGGGCTGGACTGTTCCCATGAGGCACAGGGTCAGACTGATTTGCATAATGGCCATGTCTGAACTGGGGTGGCTGAGTGGGCTAAAGAATGGTGATGGATTAAACCCAGATCAGTTGACTGGGGGTGAGTGTTTGATTTGCTCAAACGCTTCGTCCATCATACCCTTTTGTATCGCTTTGTTCGCCCTAAGTGTGGCAGGGTATGCTCAGACGTGAGTCCCTTGCTCACTTGGCCACTGGATTCAAGATAGCCTGGCTGATGAGGATTATGAATCCGAAACCGGTCCCAGGATGCTTGTTTCCGGTCCAGGGAAGACATGGCTTGGCAGTTCGGGCTGGACTGTTCCCATGAGGCACAGGGTCAGACTGATTTGCATAATGGCCATGTCTGAACTGGGGTGGCTCAGTGGGCTAAAGAATGGTGATGGATTAAACCCAGATCAGTTGACTGGGGGTGAGCGTTTGATTTGCTCAAACGCTCCGTCCATCATCCCCTTTTGTATCGCTTTGTTCACCCTAAGTGTGGCAGGGTATGCTCAGACGTGAGTCCCTTGCTCACTTGGCCACTGGATTCAAGATAGCCTGGCTGATGAGGATTATGAATCCGAAACCGGTCCCAGGATGCTTGTTTCCGGTCCAGGGAAGACATGGCTTGGCAGTTCGGGCTGGACTGTTCCCATGAGGCACAGGGTCAGACTGATTTGCATAATGGCCATGTCTGAACTGGGGTGGCTGAGTGGGCTAAAGAATGGTGATGGATTAAACCCAGATCAGTTGACTGGGGGTGAGTGTTTGATTTGCTCAAACGCTCCGTCCATCATACCCTTTTGTATCGCTTTGTTCGCCCTAAGTGTGGCAGGGTATGCTCAGACGTGAGTCCCTTGCTCACTTGGCCACTGGATTCAAGATAGCCTGGCTGATGATGATTATGAATCCGAAACCGGTCCCAGGATGCTTGTTTCCGGTCCAGGGAAGACATGGCTTGGCAGTTCGGGCTGGACTGTTCCCATGAGGCACAGGGTCAGACTGATTTGCATAATGGCCATGTCTGAACTGGGGTGGCTGAGTGGGCTAAAGAATGATGATGGATTAAACCCAGATCAGTTGACTGGGGGTGAGTGTTTGATTTGCTCAAACGCTCCGTCCATCATCCCCTTTTGTATCGCTTTGTTCGCCCTAAGTGTTGCAAGGTATGCTCAGTCAACAGATCTGGGTTTAATCCATCACTGTTCTTTAGCCCAATCTGCCACCCCAGTTCAGACATGGGCATATGCAAATCAGTCTGACCCTGTGCCTCATGGGAACAGTCCAGCCCGAACTGCCAAGCCATGCCTTCTCTGGACCGGAAACAAGCTTCCTAGGACCGGTTTCTGGCATTTCAGCCGTCTTCAGCCAGGCTTGCTTGAATCCTGTGGCAAAGTGAGCAAGAGACTCACGTCTGAGCATACCCTGCCAACTTATGGCGAACAAAGCGGCACAAAAGGGGGTGGTGATGGACGGAGCATCTGAACCAATCAAACACTCACACCCAGTCAACAGATCTGGGTTTAATCCATCACCGTTCTTTAGCCCACTCTGCCACCCCAGTTCAGACATGGCCATATGCAAATCAGTCTGACCCTGTGCCTCATGGGAACAGTCCAGCCCGAACTGCCAAGCCATGCCTTCCCTGGACCGGAAACAAGCTTCCTAGGACCGGTTTCTGTCATTTCAGCCGTCTTTAGCCAGGCTTGCTTGAATCCAGTGGCAAAGTGAGCAAGGGACTCACGTCTGAGCATACCTTGCCAACTTTTGGCGAACAAAGCGGCACAAAAGGGGGTGGTGATGGACGGAGCATCTGAACCAATCAAACACTCACACCCAGTCAACAGATCTGGGTTTAATCCATCACCGTTCTTTAGCCCACTCTGCCACCCCAGTTCAGACATGGCCAAATGCAAATCAGTCTGACCCTGTGCCTCATGGGAACAGTCCAGCCCGAACTGCCAAGCCATGCCTTCCCTGGACCGGAAACAAGCTTCCTAGGACCGTGAGACAGTGCCCAACACTATGCCTTCTAAATATGTATTATTGCTCGGGAAGAGGCTGGGGGTGTTTGCTAAGGCAAGTTGAATATAGCTATTATAAAAAAAGTTAAGTTTAAGTGTCTTTTGGGTAGGGCAAAGGCCTGGGTTGCAATACGAAAGATCCTGGGAGACTGAATTTTCATACCCCGATTTTAAATAATCCAATCCTACCTGGAATCTTCAATGATGGCTTTATGCATGTATGGATTGGGGCAGGCATAGATAAATTGGGTGTCTTTTTCTCACAGGCAGGCCTTGTCTCTTTTGATGAGTTAAAGACAATATTAAGTATTAATATTAAAGATTTTTTTAAGTATCTGCAAGTAAGAGATTACCTTCACCGAAAAGTGGGGACCCTAGTGGTTTTGACAAGAATGCCCTGGTGGATTGACCTGTATCGGGTCAATTTATCAGATGTTTAATTGTGAAATGAAAGATGATCTCGAGAAACAGTACATGAAATGGCAGGAGAAGCTGGCGGTGACTGAAAATGAATTTGCGAAAGCCCTCAACTTATCCCAAACAGTGTTAATGTTGGCCAATTTGCAAGCTTAGTTCTTTAAAACTTGTTTCATGCTTTATGTTCCACGTTTATTGCTGACATTGTGCACATGTTTGCAACATGTTCTTCTTTGAACCATTTAAAGAATGAAATACGCAACTTTTTTCACACTTAGCTAGATATTAATGTTACACTGAGCCCAAAGGTAATCTTGCTTGTAGTTGTAGATGAAAATTTTAACCGAGAGATAGATTATTTTATTGCGGTTGCTATGCCGATTTTTAGATTGGTATTAGCTACAGCATGGCTTGATCCACAAACCTCGAAGTTCCATTACTGGCTCGCCCGCCTATTAGCTATTTTCAGTCTAGAGAGAGCAATATATATCCGGAAAGGGTGTTAAAACAAAGAAAAAAAAATATTAATTTGGGCGCCAATATCTAAATTTGAAATTTAGGGGATTTGGAATTATAGGAGGAATTGCCCTGGTTTTCTTTTTTTTCTTCCCTTTTTTTTCCGCACCTCGCACTTTACATCACAGACTTAGGTCAATTTTCGTATGTCTCAAGGCATAGGGCTTCTGAATCGCATTCTGGTGATGTAAGGGCACATGCAAATTTGGGAGTTCTGCTGATACTTATTATTGTTAGCCTTGCAGTTATATTTATCTTTGCATATTTCCACCTTGAAGAATGGTCTATTGTTTACATTTAGTGTTGTACTATTGGTGGCTTTTACCTCAGTTAATTATTATTGATCTCCATCCCATCATCATATTTATTCCGCACGCTGCACTTTAAATAATGGGTTGTTGACAATTATGTTTTGTAACTGCCTATTTTACTCTGCTCTCTTTCCAACCGATGTATCAAAATTAATTTGTATGGTTTAATGAGATTTTACCCTGACCAAGGGGGTGGGGTGGGCGGGGGTGTTTGTCATAGAATGCATAATAAAGATTATTAAAAATAAAAGAGCCCATCTAAGAATTGTCCCACTGTATGTGTGGAGGTTTCGACCAGTTGTGAGAGTCCAAGAGATGCCATGGTATCAATGAGGGTAAACAACGTTTACAACGAAACTTTTACAACGCAGGCATTACAACGCAAACCATTACAACGCATTGCGCTGGGGGGCGCTCTAGGATAGGGAATACGTTTAATTTTCTATCCAACACCTTCCCTAGTGTCCACGGGGACTGGAGTTGGAATAGAAAATTATACTTACCACTATCCAGCACCTCTAAGCGCTATGCGTTGTAAAGGTTTGCGATGTAAAAACCGCATTGTAAAGGTATGCGTGGTAAAAGTATGCGTTGTAACGTCATACATCCATCAATGAGTGCTCTGGAGTCCGTACTCTTGGTGGTCTCTAGGTGAAAATTGAAGTTCAGCATAAGAGTGACCTTTTTTTTGGCTAAATAAAGTTATATCAAAATAGTGAATTCAGTAGAGAACGGGGACCGGAGGTCTTTATAGAAGAATGCAGAAGAACGAATAAATAGGTGAGATTTTGATGGAGAAATAAAAAGCCTCATACACTTAAGTGACTCCATGTAACAGTAAATTTCAATTTCTAAACTATGGCTAGACCACCTACAGGTTTGCCCACCCTATCGAGTCTGATGATAGCATAGCTTAAAGGGAGAGCATCAACCAAGTCTGGACCTGACAAGGCATTTGCCCATGTCTCCGTAATGAAGACCCAATCCGGATCATGTGTTAGTAAAAACTCTGCAAACACCATGGTATGTTTGCTCAGGGTCCTAGCATTGATTAATAACCCTTTCAAGTTATCCTCACAAGTAGAAAACCCCTGATTATCCCCACTTTTAGCTAGATTATCAGTATTGGTAGATGTCCCCTCTGGAAAGAAGGGTACGTGACCTTAAAACCACATGACAGATAGGAGCAGTTACACTTGTAGTAGAGGCAATTAAACTCCAAGCCGGAACACTCACAGAGCTTACCCTTATTGTTAAGACTCAAGAGGGTGTCTTTGGAGTAAATCAATAGGGAGCAGTGGCAACTCCTCCACCAAGGTGGAGGAGCGTCACCCCACTGCTCACTGAGCAATTGAAAACAGAAAACTAAAATGATAATAACTTAACTTTATCATTTTATTTAACCACACTGGCTCAGTTGATTGGGGTGGGGCGGTGCTGGGCTGTTTGGAGCTGGGGAGGAGTGGTAGGCACTTCCTAAGTGCGCATGACATTTTGGCTGGCCAAACAGTCATGCACACTTTGCATGTTCTCCACCAAAGCTGCATTATATCCTGGGTGGAGAACACACACAGCCTCCCAACCCCTGTCGGAGCACTGAACCAGGGCGCTCAGACCAATCACAAAACTGCTGTAAGGCAGTATTGTGATTGATATGGGGAGCCTGGGAGGCTGTGTGCTCACTGCTGCCTGGGAGAAGAGAAGAGGACGGTAGAGAGGCGCCGGCCTGCAGCTTCCAAGTACGTTAAAAAAAAAAAAATTGCCTCCCCCCTCTACTCCCCCACACCTGTTCGGTAGCAGACCCTCCTACCACAACGGGTCTAGGGGTCCTGGTGCCGGGACTTCAACTCCCAACCAACAGCTTGCCAGGAGATGCGTTTGCAGAGTGGTGGAGAAAGGAGGCGTGGCCTCCAAAGACCTCTCGGCAATCCTGCTGTGTGGGACTTACTGGAAGTAACAGGAGGGCTAATTGGCTCCCAAGGATCGTCTCGATCCAAGAGAACTTAATCCCCCAACCAGCAGTGCGTCAGCATGCAAGTTTGCAAAAGTGGTGTTGAAAAGGATGTGGCCTCTGGTGACAAGCCAGAGGTTTTGTTTCCAATTTTGTTTCAATTTTTTTAATGGAGAGTTGCTGCATGGCCCCCCTTCCCTGAGCCATTTTCGGCCCCTGAGACCCCATCAATAGGTGAGGGGAGCTATGCAGCCCCCCTCCTCGGGCTGATTTCAGACCCGGGGACCCCATCCTCCGGGGCCCTGCTTTTTTTTTTTAGCTATGGGAGGGGGCAAACGCCGCACCAGGGACCCCTTTCCGCGGGTCTCGGACTCTAGCCTGGGTGCCCTGGTCCCACCCAGGGCACCCAGACACTTTGTTGGGGACCGCAGGGGAGACTGAAAGCCCCTGCGGTCACTGCCGTCTTCATGCTTCCTGCGGGAGACGGAATTGCTTAGACGGAGGAGCTGCTAAACATGAAGCTCCCTCTGTCTAAAAGCAATCCAGTTCCCCTTTGTGCAAGCAAGAGCATTTTAAATGCTCTCGCTTGCACGAAGCAGAGCAGGGTTTGCTCCTGCTAAGCCATAGCAGACTGCAATGTCCCGGGGGTGAGCACCCAGGGACATTGCAGGAGCCGGCCCTTGGGGGTGGCAGTCCCAGGGCCTTCTTTGGCTCTTTTTTATTGGCCCCCGAACTCAATCTAAATAAAGCCACTAGGAGGTGACGGTCCCTGGGGCTGCGGAGGGGTTCCTGCTGCCCCCGCATTTTTTAAATTAAAGCACCAGGGAGGTGGTGGCTCCAGGGGCTGCAGGGGTGGGGGCTCCATGCGCCCCTGCATTAATTTACAATAAGGTCCCAGGGAGGTGGCGGTCCTTGAGACTGGGGGAGTCTGAGAGGCTCGCTTATTTAAAAAGAAATAAGCCCCGGGAGGTGGTATTCTCCAGTGCGGATGAAGCGGACATTGATGTGCCGATAGTGCACCAAGAGGCATCTGGGCTGCAGCCTGGGGTTACAAGGCTTCCCGTTGGTATAGTGCGGCAAGAGGCATCTAGGTTGCAGCCTGGGGCGGCAGGGCTTCCAGTTGCAAGTGATTACATCTGGGTTGCCCCAGGCATGGTTCAGCCGGCATTGCCAGACTTTAGTGGTGTTCCGGGGTGTAGAATGAACACAAAAATCTTTTTGCCAATACATTTTTTTCAGTTGTTTATGGACGATGTGTTTTTGGCAGAGATTGTTGACCAGACTAATTTGTATGGCGAACAGTTTTTGAGGGACAATAGTGCCAGCCTTAAGCCCCACTCTGGAGCTACCCGGTGGACTCCCATAAATCTGGAAGAGATGAAGAAGTCCTTGGGTTTAACTTTTTTGATGAGCTTGCTAAGGAAGCCATCAATGTCTTCATATTGGTCTACTAGTCCCTTGATGGCAACAGCTATATTTCCGGCAGTCATGAGTCGTGATAGGTATTTGCTTCTGCTTCGGATGCTGTATTTTGTCGATAATGGTTTAGCGTTGCCACAAGATCACCCTGAGTGTGACCGTCTTTTTAAGATTCGGCCTGTCATTGATCACTTTGTTGATCGATTTTCTGAGATCTATGCTCCAGGCAAAGAAATAGCTATTGATGAATCTTTGGTCCTGTTCAAGGGCCGCTTGGTTTTTAGGCAATACATTCCTAGTAAGAGGGCACGCTATGGAATTAAGCTGTATATGCTGTGTGACAGTAGGACTGGATATGTCTCTAATTTAAGGGTGTACACTGGTAAGGAATCCAGGTTTAACCCCCTGGTTATCCGTCCACTTTTGGAGTGACTGAGAAAATTGTATGGGAACTTGGTAGAGGATTTTTTAACAAAGGTCACCATTTATATGTAGATAACTTCTACACTGGTGTGCGGTTCTTCAGGGAATTGGACAAAGTGGACACTGTTGCTTGTGGCACAATCTGCTCTAACCGTAAAGGTTTCCCTAAAGTACTAGTTTGTCAAAAGCTTGTGCGGGGACAGTGCAGTGCGCTGCGCTGCGAGGAACTTCTAGCTGTGCTGTTTTCAGACAGGAGAGATGTCTACATGCTGACTATCATCCATGATGAAAGTATTTCACCTGTGACTGTTTGGGGTCAGGTTGCTGAAGCGCCCAAACCTGTGTGCATTTTAGACTATAATAGGCACATGGGTGGTGGTGACAGAGTAGATCAGAGGTTGGAACCTTACGCTGCTCTTCGTAAGGCTTACATTTGGTATATGGAGTTGGCTATCCATCTTTTCCACTTGGCAACCTTTAAAGCTTTTGTTGTTTACAAGGATTCTTGCCCTGAGTCAAAGATTACTTTTGCTAAGTTTCAGGAGTCTGTAATAGGCAGCCTTGTTTTAGTGGAACAGGCAAGTGTTCCTAGAGTTGGAGTGGTGGAGGATGTGGCTAGATTGAAAGATCGCCACTTTCGTGATCACATTCCTCCCACACCCTAAAAAGACTTTCCCAGTAGGAGATGTAGAGTCTGTTGGCGAAGAGGTACGTGGAAGGAGACTCGTATGTACTGCCCTCAGAGTCCTTCTAATCCTGGACTGTGTGTGCCTGCTTGTTTTAGAATGTACCACAAACAAAATACTTTTTGAGAGCATCCATGAGTGGTAAAGTGAACTGCCTGGTCTCTATTGTTTAGTATTTTTTGTTCAGTTTCAAGGTTGGTATTTGTGTAGTGTATTTCGTTTCAGATTTTGTGTTAATAGATTTGTATCTATTTGCAATTTGCTTGTGTTTTCGTATTTGTATAACAAAATCCTACATGTGATGGCGGTGTGCGTGGAGTGGCGCTTGGCTGGCGGTGTGCGTGGACTAGAGCTTGGCAGGTGGTGTGTTTGGACTGGCGCCTGGCTGGCAGTGTGTTTGGACTGGCACT
The DNA here is from genome assembly GCF_964261635.1 of Lissotriton helveticus. Classification (NCBI taxonomy): domain Eukaryota; kingdom Metazoa; phylum Chordata; class Amphibia; order Caudata; family Salamandridae; genus Lissotriton; species Lissotriton helveticus. The sequence goes on along the minus strand of NC_136057.1, from coordinate 1,469,521,310 downwards.
TGGCTTGTGGTGTGCGTGGACTGGCGCTTGGCTGGTGGTGTGCGTGGACTGGCACTTGGCTGGCGGTGTGTTTGGACTGGCGCTTGGCTGGCGGTGTGTTTGGACTGGCGCTTGGCTGGTACTGTGTTTGGACTGATGCTTGGCTGGCGGTGTGTTTGGACTGGCGCTTGGCTAGTGGTGTGTTTGGACTGGCGCTTGGCTAGTGGTGTCTTTGGACTGGTGCTTGGCTGTCGGTGTGTGTGGACTGGCGTTTGGCTGGTAGTGTGCGTGGACTGGTGCTCGGCCGGCAGTGTACGTGTACTTGCGCTTGGCTGGCGGTGTGTGAGTAATGACTAGTTGCTGGTCACTACACACACTGCTAGCCAAATACCACTCCACGTAATCCGTGAGCTGGTGTGCTTGCTGTGTCAGGAATGTGGGCGTGTGAAAGTGATGGGCCCTTAAATGCCGCTGTCTGCTGGTGTGCGTGTTGTAATGTGCTGAGACCGCAGCTGGAAGTGTGAATGGTTTTGTATTTGTCACATGTATGTAAGGTGTATGAATGGCCTGTAAAGAGGTTGGTGCCTTGTCGTGGCTTTACAGCTCATGAGCTGTGAGTCAATGGTTGTTTCCCTTCCTTTCAATTATTAACAGTGCATTTCTTTTTTGTGAAATCTCTGGTTAATACAACTATATATACTAAACCATCACTCACCCTCATGCCAAATCCAACCAGTATGTATGTGTGCTTGAGGAATAGGTGGTAGTGTAGAAAAAAAATTATTTTCTATTTTTGTCAAGCAGGGTGTAACTTGTCCCTTTTTGTGAATGTTGTAATGTGTTGGTTTTGTGCCTGGTGGTGTGAATGGTCTTGTGTGTATCATGTATGAAAGGTGTGTAAATGGCCTGTAAAGCGGTTGGGGCCTTGGCGTGGCTTTACAGCTCACGAGCTGCGAGTCATTGGTTCAGTTTTTTGTCCTTTCAATTATTGACAGTGTATTTTACTTTTATGAAATCTCTTGTTAATAAAATGTTTTATACTGAACCATCACTCGCCCACGTGCCATATCCAACTAGTTTGTGTGTGTGCTTGAGGAATAGATGGCTGTGCAGTAATCTTCGTCTTTTTTGCCTATCTGCCAAGGTGTACATTTCATCTAAGAATAACCTACCAACTTTAGAGTTTGTCATAAACTAAACACCCATGGGGGTACATGGTGATCTTTCTCTTGTGGATCCCAACAAGTTATCTTGCCCAGAATGTCCTGCAAACCTCAAAATGTAACTGTGATATTTTCCTTGAATTGTTGTGCTTACATTTTCACGCTGCAGAAAGTAACACCAAATTTCCAACACCCCAGCATTTCTCCAAATATCCCAATACAAATGGTACCTCACTTGTATGGGTGGGTCAAGTGCCCGCCGCAGGGAAGGGCCCAAAACCTATTGATGCAACATCAAAATTACCTATAACAAACCAACCTGGTTTTGCAAGGGGGGGTCCCATGAGTTTTTGGCCCTGGGCTCGGCGGCCATCTAGGGAAACCTACCGAACCCACACATTTCAGGAAACTAGACACCCGGGGGAGTCCAGCGAGATATGGGTCCCCCAACATTCTCCTACCCAGAATCCCCTGCAAACCTAAAAAATTGTCCAAAAAACACATTTTCCTCAGATTTCTGTGGTGGAAAGTTCTGGAATCTGCGTGGATCCACAAATTTCCTCCCACCCAGCGTTCCCCAGGTCTCCCATTAAAAATGGTACCTCACTTGCGTGGGTGGGTCAAGGACCCGCAACAGCAAGGGCCCAAACCTACTGAGGCGACATCAAAACTACCTATCACAAACCAACCTGGATTTGCAATGGGGGTCCCATGAGTTTTTGGCCCTGGGCTCGGCGGCAATCTAGGGAAACCTACCAAACTCACATATTTCTGGAAACTAGACACCTGGGGGAGTCCAGCGAGGTATGGCTTGCATGGGTCCCCCAACATGCTCCTACCCAGAATCCCCTGCAAACCTCAAATGTTGCTGAAAAATCACCTTTTTCTCAAATTTCTGTGTGGGAAAGTTCTGAAATCGGTGTGGATCCACAAATTTCCACCCACCTAGCGTTTCCCCAGGTCTCCCGATAAAAATGGCACCTCACTTACGTGGGTGGGTCAAGGACCCGCGACAGGCAAGGGCCCAACACCTGGTGAGGCGACATCAAAATTACACCAACCTGGTTTTGCAAGGGGGGGTCCCAGCGTTTCCCCAGGTCTCCCGATAAAAATGGTACCTCACTTGCGTGGGTGGGTCAAGGACCCGCAACAGCAAGGGCCCAAAACCTATTGAGGCGACATCAAAATTACCTATCACAAACCAACCTGGGTTTGCAAGGGGGGTCCCATGAGTTTTTGGCACTGGCTCGGCAGCCATCTAGGGAAACCTACCAAACCCACACATTTCTGGAAACTAGACACCTGGCGGAATCCAGGGAGGTGTGGCTTGCGTGGGTCCCCCAACATTCTCCTATCCAGAATCCCCTGTAAACCCCAAATTTCGCCGAAAAAAATCACTAATTTCTCAAAGTCTGTGTGAGAAAGTTCTGGAATCTGCGTGGATCCACAAATTTCCTCCCACCCAGCATTCCCCCAGGGCTCCCGATAGAAATGGTACCTCACTTGTGTGGGGGGGGTCAAGGACCTGCGACAGGCAAGAGCCCAAAACCTAGTGAGGTGACATCAAAATTACCTATCACAAACCAACCTGGTTTTGCAAGGGGGTCCCATTAGTTTTTGGCCCTCGGCTTTGCAGACATCTCGGGAAACCTACCAAACCCACATATTTCTGGAAACTACACACCCGGGGGAGTCCAGCGACGTATATGGCTTGTGTGGGTCCCCCAACATTCTCCTACCCAGAATCCCATGGAAACCTCAAATTTCGCCGAAAAAAGTACTTTTTTTCTCACATTTCTGTGTGGGAAAGTTCTGTAATCTGCGTGGATCCATAAATTTCCTCCCACCCAGTGTTCTCCCAGGTCTCCCGATAAAAATGGTACCCCACTTCTGTGGGTAGGCATAGTGGCTGCAACAGGAAATGGCCCAAATGGTACTGTGGAGACTTCAAAATTACCTATAAGAAAACTACCTGGTTTGGGGTGGGAGCACCTGAGATTTTGGCCCCGGGATTGGCGGCCATCTAGGGAAAATACCAAACCCAAACATTTCTGAAAACTAGACACCCGGGGGAGTCCAATGAGGTATGGCTTGCGTGGATCCCCCAACATTTTCCGACCCAAACTGCCATGCAAACCTTTAATTTCGCTGAAAAAAAACACATTTTCCACATATGTTTGCGTGGAATCGCCGTGCCGGCAAAAATGTCCTACCCCATAGCGTTCTACTTCTCATTCTGGGTAGGAAAACGTTGGGGGATCCAAGCAAGCCATACCTCATTGGACTCCCAGGGTGTCTAGTTTCCAGAAACTTCAAGTTGATGGTAATTTGCAAATCCTTAGAAAATGCACAAGATTGCATTTTTCTAAGTGCCATGTGGCGCAAAGGGCATGTGTGTGCACCAAACGTGCACACTTACCTTTTTGGGGGCGTATCAGGGGGGCCTTAGGCCCCCTAACATCCTTGCGAGTGCAATTACCTATTTGGTAATCACAAATTGGGAACACGTTCCCATTCATTCCTATGGCCCTCTATGCCATAGGAATGAATGGGAAAGCATTCTCTAATAGCGAATCGCAATTTGCAGTTCGCTATTAGGAAATGTGTAGGAATCGCTATTTTTTTAGCAAATCCTACATACATTGCATTTTGCTATTCCAAAATAGTGAATCGGTAAAATTCGCTATTTCAAAATCGCGAAATATATTCTTGATACATCTGGCCCTAAACCTTTTAAAATCGAAAAAGGTGTAGGTTAGGGATGTGTCCTTGCATCTTTTTTATGTGCTCCTTACACCAATAAGCTAAAAATGGCTCATAATGGAAACAGTAAAGACATTCCTTGTGCTGATTCAACTCCTCTTACTATTCTGCTATATGCAGACGATGCTGTGTTGTTGGCCAGAACTCCTATGGATTTGCAAAATTCTATCCTGAATTATTCGGCCTTTATGGCTGATTTGGATCTTTATGTTAATAAAATGAAGTATTTCATCATGGCGGTCCGAGGTGATAAGAAGAAAACAAAGAGATTCCATCTAGGTGAAAGAAAAATTAAACATACCTAGGTGTTCTCTTTGATTCTAAATTAAGGTGGAAGGAGATGGTCACAAACAGAGCAAATCATATGTGTAAAAGTATAGCCGCAGTTTTTAGGTTCTCAAAAAATGTAGGTTGCTAACCAGTACAGTAAATGGTTAAATTCTATCTAGCAAAAATTACATCTGCAGCTTATGGGGCAGCAATTTGGGGTACGGCACAACTTGAGACACTACAATGTATGGAAAATAATTTTGCCAAAAGGCTACTGTCCGTCCCAGCTGCATGCTCCAACTTTATTACTCACAAAGAAATAGGTTTGCCCTATATCACTGACATCATTAAAATGGCCGCTTTATTACTGTGACTATCGATCTGGAAAAGGAAAACTGTCCAACTGAATCAACTTATTCTAAAAGAAATGCTGAACTTAGATCAGGTCCTCAGAATTCCCTGGCTATCCTATGTTAGACAGACTTTTACTTCTCTGGGATTAGAGGACCTTTATGACACTCCAACCTTTTTCGAAAGCCTCCCTAAATCTAGATTGAAAGAACTTTTTATGGCTAAAAGCAGAAAAGACAGATGTGAAAGGAATAAAGGAAAAGGCACAATAATTACAGATCATGCCCTACCCTGTGTTGTATAGTTCTCTTTCCTACCTTTCATTTCTAAAGAACCCCTAGCACCATTACATTCGGACAAGATTTCACTTAAATTACATTCCTTTAATGTTGGGTTATCTGCCAAGCTCATATTTATTAACCCCTTCGCTGCGGCGGCAATTCCGCCGCAGTGCTAGGGGGTTGGGGGGGCCGCGGGGCGCTCCCATGCTCGTGACGGAACCGCTCCGTCACGAGCCTCGGGTGCGCTGTGCTTATGACGGAGTGGTTCCGTCACAGCCCTGCCCGCTCAACAGAACGTCCAGCGCAGGTGCGGAATCCGTGCCGCGCAGGCGCGTCGAGCGGGCCGTGACGGAACCGCTCCGTCATCAGCACAGCGCGTCCGTGGCTGGTGACGGAGCAGTTCCGTCACCAGCATGGGAGGGTTAAACCATCTTTCTTTGTGTCCTTGTGACGGTTAATCAAAACAATCGACTTTACATAACCTATTTTATTGTTCTCTACATGTGGCAGAGAGGAAGAAGTTTATCTTCCCATTAGTGAGGAAATTCAGCCTGCGAAACTCTACTGCAAAACTATTAGTCCTTCAACAATTAGAAACCCCATATTTATGTTCTAAGTTATTGTTTTATCTAAACTTTATGTGGATAGATAGCACTGCAGGTAAAAGTATGTTTAAGAAATACATTTTATGTACTTTTATGCATTTTTAATGCAAAAAACAGTTTGCAATAGAATTGAATTGAACTTCATCCCTAGCACATGTTCCTAGTGAGTGGAAGAAAGAGGCAGTTAAACCCCTTACAAAAAAGTAAAATCTGGACCACAGGACAGCAGCTAGCTACAGGCTCATCTTTCCTTTACCAACAGTATTTAAAATTAGTGAGAAGTTTTGGCTTTCCTGCTTTCTAGGTCAGAACAAAAGAGAGGGGTCCTACTCTTCCAAAGGGACAGGACACCGAATAGACTGCAGTCTTAAAAATGTAATCCCTTTGGCACATAATCATACCACATAGCTAGATACTTGAATCATTGACATTTGTCACACCACACAATCACACAATGGCCAACCAATCAAAAAAGTACAAAAGATTATTTTTCGATATTTCATAACGTTATTAAAATCAAGTTAGAGCTGTTTGTTCTCAATAAAAAACACAAAATCACAATGTACTTGTAGGAGAGTAGGGTCTGCTTTCTTATGGTCACCCCAATTTTTGCTTTTTGCTTCACTGGTTTTCGACTTAATGTGGCTGTGGGCCTGGTAATCAGACCCACAGCCTGCTGTTCTCTCTCTAAATTCACATACATGTACTATAGGTACATCACCAATTTGGTACTGGACACCTTATCAACCCCTGTACAGTGCACTATAGGTGCCCAGGGCATAGGTGCATCCAAGGCCTACCAGGGGCTGCATCATATCTTTTGCCACCCCTGGCTGGCCATTCAAATCGACACAACGGACTGATCACTCAGCTGAGGCAAGGTGGTGAAATCACCCCTTGCTTAGATATAGTATACCTGTATCTAAACCTATATCTGGACACATATATACCTATCAGTCACTCCTATGGCAGGCCTTATCAATCCTGGAGGCAGAGTGCTTGGTTTTATGTGAGATAGTGCTCTAGCATGAGCTGAGCCTGTCTGCAGAGTTCGGAACCATTTCCTTACTGCTGTTCCAGGATATTGCCATACCATATACTCTTAACCCCCAGATTCATCAAAGTCTCGTTTTGCGAGTCCTTAATAGCGATTATTAAGGAATCGCTATTAAGGACTCGCAAAACGGGATTCATGTAGGAATCGCACAAATTATAGCGATTTCTACTGCCTCCTTATTTGCGATTCGCAAATTACTAATCGCAAATAAGGAATGGCTTCCCCATTCATTCCTATGGGCCTAAAGGCCCATAGGAATGAATGGGGAGTCATTCCTTATTTGCGATTCGCAATTTGCGAATCACAAATAAGGATGCGATTTCAAGGGTGCCAGGGTGTCCAAAGGACACCCTGTTGCACCCCTGAAATGGTGATTTACACAGGTGTTGCGCACACACATGTCCAAAGGACATGTGTGTGTGTGTGTAACATCCAACTTAGAAAAATGCACTAAAGTGTATTTTTCTAAGTTTTCGCTATTTACCACGAAGTCAGACTTCGCGGTAAATAGCGGCCAAATAATGCGAATTCACAATTTTTAAATGGTTCATGAATTGCATTTAAGGAATCTCTAATTGAGATTCCTTAAATGCAATTCTTCGCAAATTTGCGATTTCTACAATTGTGATTTTTGCATTTGGGATGATGAATCCCAAATGCAAAAATTGCGCTCGCAAAGGGCCATATCCGCAGAATCTGCCCCTTTGCGAGCCGATTTACCTTTGATTAATCTGGCTGTAAGTGCATTATAATCCTTGCGGTTATTGTTAACTTTGGTTTGGCTTTATCAAAACATGTAGTGTAAGGTGTCATACACTTTGGAATACTACCCCCTCGCCAGTTCTGGTGACGGGGTTAGCATTCCACCCTTCTAGAGGGAGAAGACATGTTACTTTACCTAAAACGCGGTTAATCCTAACCAGAGCCTCAGCATCACAAAATGGATGCTGCTGCCCAGACACAAGTCTGACCTCCTGCTGCTGACCGAAACCTGGCAGGGGAGGCCGGGACAAAGGGTTTCCTGTCACAGGGAGGTGCTACACCACCCCAGACAGGAGATAGTGGATTGGAGCAGGGGGGTTGAAAGAAACTAGACACTGCCTGGGGCACACAAGGTGTCCCATGCAAAATCCAGTCAAACCGGTTCTGGGGCACTCCAGCCCCAGCTCTGGCGCAAAACTGTACAAAGGGAAAGGGGTGTAACCACCCCCTTCCTGGGTCCCACCCATAGGAGGGACCTAGCAGGTAATCCAGCCCCTTGATTTGGAATAAAGGTAGGAGCTGTGCCAATGCACATCAGATTATCCTGACTGAAACTTATGAAATGAAACTTTGGACCCTTCGACATCCTACTCGATGTAGAAGACTGAAGAATCTCCCTTGTGGTCAAGGAGTGACCACCCTGTGCAAACAGGTACCATCCAGCGCATCACCGTTTGCTTTGTTCCAGTTCCTGCCAGAACTTGAGCAACAGAGATCAACAAGACCCAGCATTCCTACCTTCCAACAGCCCGATCCACAGTCCCAGCGAATCTGAGACCCGTGGAGGTGACCTGAAGCGTGGGGCCGGCCATCTTGGAAAAACTACGAAGTGCTGACCGTGCAGCTCCCGAGGCTCCCTTGAAGCTGTGCATTGGGGTTTGAGAAGCCCCAGCCCGAGTAGCTTTTGCATTGAAGATCTCCCCTCCACACTCACCGAGTGCTGCGTGGGGCCCTTTTGCATTTTCCTGCTTGACGCGTTGGTTTGGTCGCTTGCCCGTTGGCTAGCGGCCCCAGTACCGACAAACCTTTGAATTTGCTCTGCTAGTCTGGTTGCTCCAGACTGGCCCTCGCTCCCCTGTAAAGGAGCCTCCGCTCAGACCTTGCTGGTCCGAGTAAGAAGCAATCTTCCAATCCTGCGTGGGTTGCACTTGCCAAGGCTTGTTAACTCCGATCTGGAAGCCGACACCGCCGACAGCGAGAGCCTTTGTGAGACAGCTCTTGATCCACTCCTGGACATCCTCAATGCCCCAGAGTCCACGTGGCAGCGGAGACAAGCTTCACAACAACCACCTGATTGCGCCCGACATCGCCTGGTTCCTTCCTGGTTCCTTCCTGGTCACTGGCTAGTGACCCAGTCTCTGTCCCCTCTGCTTTCAGGTGCTCTACATCTTCGATCCACCCTTGGATCCAAACGGACTCTTCTCTCCTGGCCGCCTGCAGCATCTTCATCTCCAGGCACCATAGAACTGCAGGACGAAACCCGACACACTTTGGCACCTATGCACCCGCTTCCTGTGGGTGAGGTAACTCATGAACGCCGGTGCTCCTGTAGTGGTTTACACCTCTAGTGTCTAAGTTTAAAGTGTGGTAATTCTATTCCAGTCGGAAGACTCCTAAAACTGTAACACGATAACTTTTACGCACCATTGACTTTGCATTGGTGCATGCGTGTGCTTTTAGCGCTGCACCCGAGTCCCGCGGGCTACTCCCGTCCTAACTGCTGTTAGTCCAGTGTAGTCCCAGCGATTCCCAAGGACCTAGGCCTTACCACTGTTCGTAAAGTGATACTTATACCACTTTTTTGATATATGGTTTGAGTGGCCACCGGCCTCATCCATAGACGTGCAACTTTCATATGTTAAACTGTGCTTTTGTTTAAACGCTTGTGCTTCTATACTCATAAAGAGTACAGGGGATTATTCTAGTAATAAATACATATATTTTTATAATATATAACTTGTGTGGTGTCCTTTCATTTGATATTACAGGATTGCATATGGTAAAACAGCTGGCTTCACATGCCCTCTTGAGTTTAGCCTGAAGGCTGCTTAGTCCATGCTACCATTAGGATAGCTTGTCTTTTAAGGTTGACTTACAACCACCACCATAAGGGATTGTTTGGACTGATACAAGGTGCCCACAGAATTGTGGACATCATACATCAGGCCAACTTCTCACATTGGTGTGCAGTGGTTGGGATTTGAGCTTGCTGTTGTTTTACCATTGCAATCTTTTTATCAAATTGAAAGATTACATTAAGTACCATAGGTACATATAAACAAAGCTTACATATTTAAGTTCTACTGAACTTAGTAGTTTTAGATTAAAGGGCTTAGCACACCCTGCCTACAACTCACTAGCAAGGTACAGTAGGAAACACTTAGTGTAGGTAAGTGCATCACTTACACCTCACTAGAGTCATGTCTGGCACAGGCGAGCAACCCATTGCTCTGCCTGTGATAGGTTACCCTACCAAGGCACCTTCCAGCTATGACAAACTCAGTCACAGGGACTTGAGTGCCTTGTGCACTGCAAGGAGGCTGAAAAAGGGTCAACACCCTACCATTCCTATCCTGATAGCCATCCTAGAGAAGGATGATCTTGAGAAAGCTAGTGCAGTTCCCTCAGGGTCAGGAGAAAAAGTGAATCCCCCAGATACTGAGAACACCACCCCAGAAGCAGAAGATGAGGAGGTGGACCCTGAATCAGAAGGTGAAGAGTCAGATCATGATCAAGGGGATAACCAGGTACCAATAAGAAGGCTTAGCCAAACCAATTTGGACCTATATGGAAATGGAGAGGGCCAGCACCTCCCCAGATTCCATAACAGAATACTCCCAGGCAATAGAAGGGAGAGATCTCCTTCCAGGGAATCTCACCTTTCTAGTGCCTCAAGGGAATCTCAAAGGGGAATGACTTCCCCCCAGAGAAAAGAGCATAGGGCCAGGATGAGGGCTGTCAAACTCCAGATAGAGAGGGAAGAGATAGCCCTGGCCCAAGCTAAACTTGCTTTAGCAAGGGAACAAAAACTGTGTGGGGAGATACCCACTGGTGGCAGCATTATTCCTCAAGAGAAGGACGGGTCCTATGATAATAGAAACCTGACAAAGATTGTAGCCCCCTACAAGGAAGGGGATGACATCCACAAAAGGATGACTGCTCTGGAGAGAGCCTGCATGGTACAGCAGGTTCCTCAAGAACAGTGGGCAGCAATCTTATGATACTCCTTTTCTGAGAAAGGGAGAGACAAGCTTCTCACAGTTAGACCTGAGGATGCTAAAAACTACTCTGTCCTGAAGAGTGCTCTTATTGATGGGTTTGGCCTAACCACTGAGCAATACAGGTTGTTGTTCAGAGATGCCCCAAAAGCTCAGACTCAGGACTGGACTGATTTTGTTGATTGTGCCACTAAGGCTCTGGAGGGTTGGCTGCAGGTAAGTAAAGTCTCATACTATACAGGATTGTACAATCTTATAATGAGAGAACAGATCCTTAATAACTGTCAAAACCAGCTATTGCATCAACACCTTATTGACTCAGATCTGACCTCTCCCCAAGAATTGGGAAAGAAGACAGACAAGTGGGTCAGAACAAGGGTTAAGCAGAAACAACAGAACCATGGAGTTGATCAAAAGAAGGCAGACCAGAAGGGTGGGGATAAGAAAGAAAAAGAAAAAGACCAGAAGTCTTCTTCAGGCCCCCAAAATAATTCTAATAAGGAGGGTGGTTCCCAGAATGGAAACAAGAAGAAGAAGAATGATGGCCCAAAGAAATCTTGGTTCAATTTCTGTAAATCAACCTCTCATTGGGGTAGTGAATGCACCAAGAACAATCCAGTCCCTACCACTGCAGCCCCTAAGGCACCTGCACCCACTAGTACAGTTAGCAGTGGCGGTACACAGCCAAATGGTATAGTGGGGTTAACCCTGGGTACTGAGATGGAGTCTGGCCTAGTCAGAATCCCTACTCAGGCAGTTCTGCTATATGATGTGGACATGTCAGTGTCCACTCCTATGAGTCCCAATACTTTGGGCAAATATAGGCAGACGCCTTTGATTAATGAGAAACTGGCTCAGGCCAACAGGGACACATGTGCCAGTGCCACTATGGTGACACCTAACTTTGTGGACCCTGGACAAATCATACTAGGTGAGAACTACCTAGTGACCAATGCTAGCAATGCCACTACTACACATAGTGTGGCTGTTGTTAAATTCTCCTGGGGAGGGGTAACTGGCCTCAAGAAAGTTGTTGTGAGTGCAGACCTCCCAGTTGACTGTCTTTTGGGCAATGATCTAGAGGAATCCTTATGGTCAGAAGTGGAGTATAGGACTCATGCAGAAATGCTAGGGATTTCAGCACATGTCCTTGCTGTAACCAGGTCCCAAGCCAAGAAGTGCCTACCTGAACCTGTGGTGGATCTTGAAACAATAGACCAACCACAACCCAAGAGGAAAAGCAAGAGGGTTAAGGCAGTGCCTTCCCACTTGCCCTAGGTTGAGGATCAGCCCTCTCAGGAGGATGGTTCTGTGACCCAAGAGGAGACTGTCCTGGAAGAGCTTGAACCTGATCAGGTTGAGTTTCTGGGGACAGGGGGACCCTCAAGGGCAGATCTGGGGCAGGCTCAGTTAACTTGCCCTTCTCTTGAACCCCTCAGACAGCAAGCTGCTTCTGAGGCTGCTGGGAATGCTCAAGGTACCCATAGAGTATATTGGGATGCTGGGCTCCTTTATTCAGAGGCTAGAGACCCCAAGCCTGGTGCTACCAGGAGGTTGGTTATACCTCTGCAATTTAGGGGCTTCCTTCTCACCTTGGCCCATGATATTCCCCTTGCAGGACACTTAGGCCAGAACAAGACTTGGGACAGGCTTGTCCCTCACTTTCACTGGCCTCACATGTCAGAAGATATCAAGAAGTTTTGTCGCTCCTGTGACACCTGCCAAGCCAGTGGCAAATCAGGTGGCACCACAAAGGCCCCCCTTATACCTCTACCTGTGGTGGGGGTGCCCTTTGAGAGAGTTGGGATAGATATTGTTGGTCCAATGGATCCCCCAACAGCATCTGGGCACAGATTTATCCTTGTGGTAGTGGATTATGCCACCAGGTACCCAGAGGCAATTCCCCTGAGGACCACAACAGCTCCTGTTGTGGCAAGAGCCCTACTTGGAGTGTTCTCCAGAGTGGGCTTTCCAAAGGAGGTCCTTTCAGACAGAGGTACCAACTTTATGTCTGGATACTTAAAAGCAATGTGGAAAGAGTGTGGAGTAAACTATAAGTTTACCACACCCTACCATCCACAGTGCAATGGGCTTGTTGAAAGGTTCAACAAGACCCTAAAGGGAATAATATAAGGGTTACCTGAAAAGCTTAGGCGAAGATGGGACTTCCTTTTACCCTGCCTGCTCTTTGCTTACAGAGAGGTCCCACAGAAGGGGGTTGGCTACAGCCCTTTTGAATTTTTGTTTGGCCACCCTGTGAGGGGTCCATTGTGTCTTGTGAAGGAAGGATGGGAGTTACCACTCAAAAAGCCTAAACTTGATATTGTGGACTATGTACTTGGTCTCCGCTCCAGGATGGCTGAGTACATGGAGAGAGCATCCAAAAACCTGGAGGCCAGCCAAGAATTAATTACAGAAAGCTTGGCATGACCAAAAGGCTGTTCTGACTGAGTACCAGCCAGGGCAGAAGGTGGAGGTGTTGGAGCCAGTGGCCCCAGCAGCCCTCCAAGACGAATGGTATGGACCCCACACCATACTTGAGAAAAAGGGAGAGGTCACCTACTTGGAGGACCTTGGCATCCCTAGCAGCCCCCACAGGGTGCTCCATGTAAACAGATTGAAGGCATATGTGGACAGGGCAGATATGGGTTTACTCATGGCTACAGATCGGGAACAGGAGGAAGAGAGGGACCCTCTCCCAGACTTGTTATCCCAAAACCCTGATGATGGTTCAGTGGATGGAGTAGCCTTGGCAGGCAGCCTCTCTGAACAGCAGCAATGGGAATGCAAACATGTGTTGCAGGCTCATAGGCATATGTTTTCTCTTACACCCAGTCAAACTAACTGGTGCACCCACGAGGTGGACACTGGTGACAGTCTGCCTGTGAAGAATAAAATCTACAGGCAACCTGACCATGTCAGGGATTGTATAAAGGCTGAGGTGCAGAAAATGCTTGAACTTGGAGTTATTGAGCCATCAGAGAGCCCCTGGGCCAACCCAGTAGTCCTTGTGCCAAAATCTCATACCAAAGATGGAAAGAGAGAAATGAGATTTTGTGTGGACTATAGAGGTCTCAATGCTGTCACTAGGACAGATGCTCATCCTATTCCAAGGGCAGATGAGCTCATAGATAAGTTGGCTTCTGCCAAATTTCTGAGCACATTTGATCTTACAGCTGGCTATTGGCAAATCAGGTTAGCTGAGGAGTCCAAGGCCAAAACAGCATTCTCAAACCCCAGTGGACATGATCAGTTTGTGGTAATGCCCTTTGGTTTGAAGAATGCACCTGCCACTTTCCAAAGGTTGGTGAATCAAGTCCTTGCTGGGTTGGATGACTTTTGTGCAGCATATCTAGATGATATTGCTGTCTTCAGCTCCACCTGGGAGGATCACCTGATCCACCTGAAGAAAGTTCTGGAGGCCCTGCAAAAGGCAGGCCTGACTATCAAGGCTACTAAGTGCCAGATAGGGCAGAGCAAGGTTGTGTACCTGGGCCACCTAGTAGGTGGGGGTCAGGTTCAACCATTGGAGAGCAAGATACAGGCCATACAGGACTGGGCTCCTCTAACTACCCAGACACAAGTCAGAGCCTTCTTGGGCCTGACTGGGTATTACAGGAAATTTGTGAAGAACTATGGGTCCATTGTGACACCATTGAATGATCTGACATCCAAGAAGATGCCTAAAAAGGTTCAGTGGACAGTTAGCTATCAAAAGGAATTTGATATCCTGAAGAAGGCCATGTGCTCTGCACCTATCCTGAAGAGTCCTGACTACTCCAAACAGTTCATTGTCCAAACAGATGCTTCTGAGTTGGGGGTGGGAGCTGTGCTTTCACAGCTTAATGTAGATGGTCAAGACCAGCCCTTTGCTTTTATTAGCAGAAGGCTGACCCCTAGAGAGAAACGTTGGTCAGCCATTGAGAGGGAGGCCTTTGCTGTGGTTTGGGCCCTGAAGAAGTTGAGACCATACTTGTTTGGCACTCACTTCCTAATTCAGACAGACCATAAGCCCCTCTTGTGGCTTAATCAGATGAAGGGTGAAAATCCCAAACTGCTCAGGTGGTCCATTTCCCTACAGGGGATGGACTTTACAGTGGAGCACAGACCAGGGACTGACCATGGCAATGCAGATGGTCTCTCCAGGTATTTCCACTTAGAACATGAAGACTTATCTGGTCAAGGTTAAGTTTAATGTCCCTGCGTTTGGGGGGGGGGGGGTTGTGTAGGAGAGTAGGGTCTGCTTTCCTATGGTCACCCCAATTTTTGCTTTTTGCTTCACTGGTTTTCAACTTAATGTGGCTGTGGGCCTGCTAATCAGACCCACAGCCTGCTGTTCTCTCTCTAAATTCACATAAATGTACTATAGGTACATCACCAATTTGGTACTGGACACCTTATCAGCCCCTGTACAGTGCACTATAGGTGCCCAGGGCATAGGTGCATCCAAGGCCTACCAGGGGCTGCAGCATATCTTTTGCCATTCAAATCGACACAACTGGCTGATCACTCAGCTGGGGCAAGGTGGTGTAATCACCCCTTGCTTAGATATAGTATACCTGTATCTAAACCTATATCTGGACACATATATACCTATCAGTCACTCCTATGGCAGGCCTTATCAATCCTGGAGGCAGAGTGCTTGGTTTTATGTGAGATGGTGCTCTAGCATGAGCTGAGCCTGTCTGCAGAGTTCGGGAACCATTTCCTTACTGCTGTTCCAGGATATTGCCATACCATATACTCTTAAGTGCATTATAATCCTCGCGGTTATTGCTAACTTTGGTTTGGTTTTATCAAAACATGTCGTGTAAGGTGTCATACACTTTGGAATACTACCCCCTCGCCAGTTCTGGCGAGGGGGGTAGCATTCCACCCTTCTAGAGGGAGAAGACATGTTACTTTACTTAAAACGCGGTTAAACCTAACCAGAGCCTCAGCATCACAAAATGGATGCTGCTGCCCCGACACAAGTCTGATCTCCTGTTGCTGACCGAAACTTGGCAGAGGAGGCCTAGACAAAGGGTTTCCTGTCACAGGGAGGTGCTACACCACCCCAGACAGGAGATAGTGGATTGGAGCAGGGAGGGTTGAACGAAACTAGACACTGCCTGGGGCACACAAGGTGTCCCATGCAAAATCCAGTCAAACCGGTTCTGGGGCACTCCAGCCCCAGCTCTGGCGCAAAACTGGACAAAGGGAAAGGGGTGTAATCACCCCCTTCCTGGGTCCCACCCATAGGAGGGACCTAGCAGGAAATCCAGCCCCTTGATTTGGAATAAAGGTAGGAGCTGTGCCAATGCACATCAGATTAACCTGACTGAAACTTATGAAATGAAACTCTGGACCCTTCGACATCCTACTCGACGTAGAAGACTGAAGAATCTCCCTTGTGGTCAAGGAGTGACCACCCTGTGCAAACAGGTACCATTCAGCACCTCACCATTTGCTTTGTTGCAGTTCCCGCCGGAACTCGAGCAACAGAGATCAACAAGACCCAGTGTTCCTGCCTTCCAACAGCTCGATCCACAGTCCCAGCGAATCTGAGACCCGTTGAGGCGAGCTGAAGCGTGGGGCCGGCCATCTTGGAAAAACTACGAAGTGCTGACCGTGCAGCTCCCGAGGCTGCCTCGAAGCTGTGCATTGGGGTTTGAGAAACCCCAGCCCGAGCAACTTTTGCACTGAAGATCTCCCCTCCACACTCACCGAGTGCTGCGTGGGGCCCTTTTGCATTTTCCTGCTTGACGCGTTGGTCCGGTCGCTTGCCCGTTGGCTAGCGGCCCCAGTACCGACAAACCTTTGAATTTGCTCTGCTAGTCTGGTTGCTCCAGACTGGCCCTCGCTCCCCTGAAAAGGAGCCACCGCTCAGACCTTGCTGGTCAGAGTAAGAAGCAATCTTCTAATCCTGCGTGGGTTGCACTTGCCAAGGCTTGTTAACTCAGATCCGGAATCCGACATGACCGACAGCGAGAGCCTTTGTGGCACAGCTCGTGATCCACTCCTGGACAGCCTCGATGCCCCATAGTCCAAGTGGCAGCGGAGACAAGCTTCACGACAACCACCTGATTGCACCCGACATCGCCTGGTTCCTTCCTGGTTCCTTCCTGGTCACTTGCTAGTGACCCAGACTCTGTCCCCTCTGCTTTCAGGTACTCTACATCTTTGATCCACCCTTGGATCCAACCGGACTCTTCTCTCCTGGCCGCCTGCAGCATCTTCATCTCCAGGCACCATAGAACTGCACGACGAAACCTGACACACTTTGGCACCTCTGCATCCGCTTCCTGTGAGTGAGGTAACTCATGAACGGCGGTGCTCCTGTAGTGGTTTACACCTCTAGTGTCTAAGTTTAAAGTGTGGTAATTCTATTCCAGTCTAAAGACTCCTAAAACTGTAACTCGGTAACTTTTACGCACCATTGACTTTGCATTGGTGCATGCGTGTGCTTTTAGCGATGCGCCCGAGTCCCGCAGGCTACTCCCGTCCTAACTGCTGTTAGTCCAGTGTAGTCCCAGCGATTCCCAAGGCCCTAGGCCTTATCACTGTTCGTAAAGTGATACTTATACCACTTTTTTGATATATGGTTTGAGTGGCCACCGGCCTCATCCATAAACGTGCAACTTTCATATGTTAAACTGTGCTTTTGTTTAAACGCTTGTGCTTCTATACTCATAAAGAGTACAGGGGATTATTCTAGTAATAAATACATATATTTTTATAATATATAACTTGTGTGGTGTCCTTTCATTTGATATTACAAGATTGCATATGGTAAAACAGCTGGCTTCACATGCCCTCTTGAGTTTAGCCTGAAGGCTGCTTAGTCCATGCTACCATTAGGATAGCTTGTCTTTTAAGGTTGACTTACAACCACCACCATAAGGGATTGTTTGGACTGATACAAGGTGCCCACAGAATTGTGGACATCATACATCAGGCCAACTTCTCACAGTACTGTATCACAATATTCTCCTTGAGGTTGTAACAAATACTGTCTGTTCAAGGCTATTCATAACATAATAAAGTGCAATAGGGACAAATCATCATAAAAAAACAATATGTATAAGAAACATTTACACAAAAGCATACATGAAAATATAATTCATTGTATAAAGATAAAATGACCAAGAAGCGACGCATTTCGGTGGGATTAAAGGTCCAACCACCTTCTTCAGGCACAATAATAACAATTTAAAAAGGGCCCAGCACTTTGAATCTTCTTATCAATTGGAAATATCGGTGATTGGGACAGTACTGGGATAGCAATTGAGTCCTCAACCTCCTGAGATTATATGTCTCTAAAGAATCGACATGTACTCCTAAGGAGTGATCTCACCCTCCAATCGATATTTGCAAATGCCACTGGGCGGAAAGATGTTATCTGAAGCGACTGACTTCTGATATGGTAAGTCAAATCTACCCAAAAATGTGGTCCTATTCTGGGAAGTTATACAATAGCAGTGTGTCCTGATGTAGGCTCCTTAAATAGGTTCCCCTCTAATTCGGAGGTAAACTTGTGTCCTCACGTAATATTTATAAAAGCTACTGGGGTCCGGGACTGAAAAATCTCAGAGTTTTCCCGTGCGTCTGTTACACTAATTTTAAAAACTGTTGGTAAAGGAAAGATGAGCCTGTAGTTAGCTGCTGTCCTGTGGTCCGGATTCTACTTTTTTGTAAGGGGTTTAACTGCCTCTTTTTTCCACTCACTAGGAACATGTGCTAGGGATGAAGTTCAATTCAATTCAATTGCAAACTGTTTTTTGCATTAAAAATGCATAAAAGTACATAAAATGTATTTCTTAAACATACTTTTACCTGCAGTGCTATCTATCCACATAAAGTTTAGATAAAACAATAACTTAGAACATAAATATGGGGTTTCTAAATGTTGAAGGACTAATAGTGTTGCAGTACAGTTTTGCAGGCTGAATTCCCTCACTAATGGGAAGATAAACTTCTTCCTCTCTGCCACATGTAGAGAACAATAAAATAGGATATGTAAAGTTGATTGTTTTGATTTACCATCACAAGGACACAAAGAAAGATGGTTTAATAAATATGAACTTGGCAGATAACCCAACATTAAAGGAATGTAATTTAAGAGAAAAGGACCAGATGTACTTACAAGTCTCTGGTACCTCGATGGGGGCTACTTTTGCTCCTAGTCTGGGCTGCATTTATGTAGGCCAGTTCGAGGCACATTACATCAACCACAACACTAATCTCTTCCAGAGGAACATTGTCCTCTGGAAGAGATACATTGATGATGTGCTATGCATATGGTCAGGTACAGAAGCTCGACTGAATGAGTTTTTAGAGTGGCTCAAAAATTTGTATGAATGCCTCAGGTTTACTTGGACTATCAGTAGAACCACAGTCACCTACTTGGATCTGGATATCCGAGCTGTGAATAACAAACTAGTCACCAACGTACACCAAAAACCCACAGATAAAAAATCTCTCTCCTCCATTACAGATCCTACCACTCAAGAGCCCTGAGTGACAATTTGCCGGTGGGACAATTTTTCGGTACCGCCGCAATTGCTCATCAGTAGAAGAGTTTACCGAACAGGCTCAGGAACTTTCAATGAAACTGGAAGAACGTGCATACTCTAAAAAGGTGATTAAACAGACAAGAAAATGAGCACTCAACACACCGCGCACGGCCTTGCCAGAGAGGACACCTAAAACTAAAGGAGATTGTATCCCAGTGGTTACCACTTTTGGACCACTGTCGGCCAAAATCAGGCAGATCATCAGGAGGCATTGGCATTTGTTGAGTACTAAGAACATGAAAATGCCCCAGCCATGTTTTGCCTTCAAGCGATCAGCTAATCTGCATGACCGCCTAGTCCATTCACGGCTGATAGCAGAAGCACGAGAGACTAATGTGCCACAGGGCCATTTCCCATGTGGGAATTGCTCGGTGTGTGAGCTTACAGCAACAGCCAAAAGCGTCACCCTTGCAAGGGAACAAGACTTGGTTTCTTAACAAGTTCAGTAACTGTAATACCACCAACGTTATTTATAGACTGACGTGTCCGTGTCACCTACATTATATAGGTCTCACGTCAGGCAAAGTCAAAATAAGAATACAGGAACACCTGAGCACCTTACGCTTGGGGACACTTACAGCGAAACTGGTACAGCACTTCCAGGACCTCAAACTCAGGCCAAGAGACATCTGATGGGTAGTGCTTGAAAGGGTATTGGGTGACCATCACAACATAGAAAGCAGGCTGAGCGCAAGGGAAGCTCGGTGGATCTATCAAGAAGGAGTTGACCAATGTGGGCTAAATGACTTCATTAAATGGACAAAGTCATCACCTAAATTAACATACTTTATCTGCAAGTAGCTTATACACAATATGGGGGCTCCAGGCACAGAGGTATTCATAACTGGGACAGAGTGGCCTCCTTACACCCCTAGTGAATTACAACAGGGGGGGTAAAAGGGCTTTGGAGACCTAGATACATCACTCTGCCAGGATGTTTGTAACAAATGTGCCCGACATACAAGCATGAAATAATTCTGAGTGCCACCCTTTTCTCACTAATCTTTAGTAGACAGGCCCCTCAATAGAGGGGTAGTAGGCACCACGTTGGCACACTGTTCACTGGGGGATTCAATAAAGTTTTAGTAATACAAATAGGCAGCAGCTCGTCCCCTGATGCCCTTCCAGTGGGATTTAGAACGTCTGGGCGCCTACAATTGAGCAGCCCTATGTTAGCACTGTGTCAACAAGATAATGTATCATTAAAAACTAAAATTAATAACTTTATGTACCCCTAATGATGGTTGAATAGGGCATGTGAGTTTGTACATCACTACTTGGATTATGGAGGGTAACTGTCGATCTAATTATACAAACAACATTGGTACAATCACAGAGCCTTTTGCTCCAGGTTTGCGCGGTGGTACAAGGGGCGATACTCATTTAATATAACGAAAATGGCAATGTAAATTCATCTTAACATGGCTCCTCGATATTCACAGAAAGATCGTATAGAGCGAGGGAAACACGTGACCGGCGTCATGAAGCGGCACGCAGGCACCCGTACAAGCGTCCACTGCTGGCTGAACCAGGCAGTTGCTGAGTCAAAACGGAATACCAACAGAATCACTGTAGACGTTGGAAAGTTATTTTGAGCCCGTTATTTCAAGCCTCATTTTAAATCAGACCAGAGCCCAAAAGTAACGATACAGTGGGGGGCAGTTGACCAAAATTGCACACTCGGGGAAGTGGGGGCCGTCGAGCTCTCCTGATTGCAGGGGGACAAGCTACCGGTCAAACTCCACATTACTGGCATTGAGGAGGGTATCAGTAGCGGAAACTTGGGACATGTACTTTATCTTGAGGTGGCCAGCTAGTCCCAGGTGTAAGCCTGAGTGCACCATGAAAGGAACAAGCATTTACAATGCAAAGGTTTCGCCTTTGGAAAAGTTTGAGCTATTGCCATTGTAAATGACAAAATTTGTATTTATGTGTTGGTTTTGAAAACAGATAAATAAATGGCATTGTCATTTACATTGCTAATAGCTCTAACTTTTCCAAAGGCGAAACCGTTGCATTGTAAATGCTTGTTTATTTAGCTGTGGTGTCCTATTTATTCTCTCTTTTTTGTTGTCTTGTTCATTTATGTTATGTGTTGAGTGAAATGCTTTTAATGATACCTTTGTTTTATTTCTTAGGGTCCTCGGAGCTGGAATTTACGTAGCACTTCTGTGTTTTGTTCATGAGGTGTAGACGAATATAAATAGACCCTTTCCGTGTTTGCATAATGCTTTCTGCTGTCGGGATGGCTTCATGGCGCTTTCAGCGGTCCAGTAACATTCTACATGGCCCTGAGATTAGCGTCATCCGTTCTTGGAGGTGGGTGACAGGTGGCCGGGCTGCGGGTGTGTGAGTTTGGTGTGCAGTTCTCACGACAGAGGACATTTTCGATCGCTGACACTTCATCCAGATCAGCGCAAACGTAAGGAAACGAGGCCTAGGTCGGCAACTTGAACTGGCATCATGGCACCATGGCGAGCAAAGTTAGCCTGGACACTGCCAATGAGCTTCTTTTAGGAGATCTGTTCTTAGAGGACCCTCTCTGACCTTCTCGACTGAGCAGATATGAAGGGGTTTGTGGCCAGTAAACACACCTTGAAGTCAGCGCTGTATGGAGCCTGTCAACTCATCACACACTCACCACACCTCTGCTGCCTTACCCTCCTCTCACCCCCCCAAGGGTGTGACGCTTCGGTGGCATGCCGCTGTCCCGTGTCCTCCTGAGTCCTGCAAACACCTCAAGGTGTGCCGAGCAAACACTGCCTGAATGGCCCGTTCTGCCCCTGACAGTGTGAGGGCCCCTGAGAGCAGGCTCGGCCTCTGAACATTGCACTGAATACAGTGGTTTAAGAGCCCATATTTCATATATTTGCAGGTGAGTGCGTATGCATACAAACGTGCATGTACACATGCATATTCATGATATAGGTGAGCAGGTGTAAAAATAATATATATGTACGTGTATACGAATGTACAAATCTAGTACTTTGTGTGGCTATGCAAGTGTGTATAGGTGTACGTGTCTCCTCTATCTCCAACTGCAGCCGTGAAACACGCCCTTTCACCCCAACTCTACAGATCATAATATAGAAAGGGTTTGGATTCTCGTGCACACGTTAGTGCATCTGAAATAGAACAACAATGTAAACGTATCAAAGAATGCAGGCTGTGAATGCATGGCAATGACTCCGGTGACACACTTCTCTAGTGCAGCGTCTCCTGCACAGATGTCCCTTCTCAGCACCCTGGTTTACACAGTGGTGAACGGTGAGCAGCGGCTCGAAGGCGCGCCATGGTCTGTTCCAAGAGAGAGTTTCATAGACACTCTCACTTTACAGAGACAAGCGGGGTGGGGTGCTTGGTCCCGGACTACTTACCACCTCGCGAGGCAGAACCCCCACCCCCGAGGCATAACCTGTAATGTACTCTCATCTGAAGGCCTTAAAAGCGAGCAGCACGCTACACATTACAGCAGACGAGGGAGCTAGGGAAGGCGATGGGGACGAAAGAGGAGGAGAGAGTGGGAGAGAGGGAGAGCGCGCCCAGCGCGGGGAAATGAAAAGGTAGGTGGGGAGAGAGAGGGAAGAGCGAAACATAGAGGAATGTTGAGGGGTAGAGATGTGAGAGAGGTGATAGAGGAGAAACATGGTGAACAATGGAGATAGGTCGACAGAGGGAGAAGATGGCGGAGGTGCGGGCGGGGGCGGGGGGGGGGGGCGCAGGGTGAGAGGGGCCACGACCTCGAGAAGCGAATCCCTGGGCCTCGCAGAGCCCAGGGGGCACACCGCGCAACTTTTAAGCCTTTTTCAGCAAACACCGGACGGAGCCCTGTAGCAGGCGAGGCTGCGCGCCAAGAAAAAACACGGTGGGCGCTGAAAAGGGGAGCGAGAGTGCCTCGTATTTGTTTATCCCCGCATCCCTGCCTTCCTTTTCACATTCATTTGAATAGCTTTCAAGCTCCGAGATGGAAGCGCGCCTCCTGCCCCCTATTTCAGCGGCAGCGTCCTGACAACAGAGCAATTTTCTATCATCAGCGATAAATGGCGTCGAGCAGAACATTCTGATAACAAGGCAGCGATACAGCGGGGCCCTAAACGTTGAGTACAAAGGAGATGAGCTGGCACACAAGAGAGGGCAGAGCCTACCCCAGCTGTCTCTCAGCTGGTACCTGCACCCTCGTCCCATCCACACAACCGTACCTCGGGCTGCTGTCTCCTGACAGTTTCTCCCCTGCGGAACCTGTGGAACGGACGGCGGGAGGGGGCGGGAGTGGGCGGGAGTGGACACGGACGGCGGGAGGGGGCGGGAGTGGACACGGACGGCGGGAGGGGGCGGGAGGGGGCGGGAGGGGGCGGGAGTGGACACGGACGGCGGGAGGGGGCGGGAGTGGACACAGACGGCGGGAGGGGGCGGGAGTGGACACGGACAGCGGGAGGGGGCGGGAGGGGGCGGGAGTGGACACGGACGGCGGGAGGGGGCGGGAGAGGACACGGACGGCGGGAAACGTGCACAGGACAGCGAGGGGGGGGCGGAAAGGCACACGGAGGGGGCGGGAATGGACAGCGCATCAGTGAAAGGGGAGGGAACGGGAAAAAACGTAACTCCGCCCTGGGAAAAAATCTCGGGAACGCCCCCGAATCTGGTCCGGCCTTGACGGACAGATCTCTGTTCCAATGGCTAGCCTCCATTTATGGAGCTAGCCAATGGGACAGGGGGGCGTATTCCATTCTCCTTACTGGAAATCAAGAGATTTCTCTGGAGGCGGAGCTAAGAGCTCCGCCCTCCAGCGAAACCTAAAAAGGCACAAGAAACCGATGATTGAAGTAGTAACATGAAGGTAGTGTTAGGCATGATTTTAAATTTTATAATTTGAGACTGTAGCAGAATAAGGTCTCTTATGCTTAAAGAATGTCAGAATAGGAAATAGAGCATAATTTGACCTGCAATGAGTGATTCATATAACACAATGTACAGGGTTGTGTACCGCTGTGATTTATTTCTACACACTATGTTTTACAGACTGACGGTGGCAGTTCACGTGATAACCAGTGAGACAGTGAGTTAGCACAGACGGGTACAGGTATGCCCGGAATGGGCTTTATCCCAGTAAATACTTATGACATCCTATGGTTTTTAATCAAGGTTTTTAACCAATAATTGAGATTCAGTGAATTTGTGCCAACTGAAGATGTTGCGTTGTGTTTCACTTTTGTTTCCTTAGGAACACTAATACAAAAACTAAATTGGTGCAGGGTGGAGTGATAGAACCCACGCCCAGATGAAGTTGCCGTGAGTTTTTCCTTGGGCAATGAAACATGTTGGCTTTTAATAGGGCAGACACACAGCACTGAATAGAAGTCCAATAGCCAGTGTGATCTAGCCCGGTTTTAATATAGTGCGGTTGAATCCTGCGGTACATCGGATTCTCTGTTGATGTACTTGCCATGTTTGACATCCTAGCACCAGTGTTCACCCTGTTTCCTTTTCACCTTTCACAATTTATGTTTAGGTTGGTGGTTGCTGATGATGAGAACCTTCCTACATACCCCCATGGTGTTACTTCCGTGAGGCACCACCAACCGCTCTGCACAATTTTTCCTTTTCTTTATGTATCTCCTAGTCACTCTTTAGAAGCATTTTCTCACATTAGGGGAGGGAGAGAATGTGGGGGTCACATTAGTTGGAAACAACACAACAACTTGTAGAGTATACTGTATTTTAAACTGGTGACCCAGATCTGGTAAATACAGACGGTGTAAATTTAACCGCTGTTCCCCAAGACATTTCAGAATTGAGGTGTGAACAGGTCCTTTGTTGTGTAAAAGAATATGAGTGAGGGATGACCTTTTCACTACCCCTATAGCTCCTTTTTGTATAAGGTGTGTTGTTATTGCTACCATCATCTCTAGATCAAACTATGCCATTGCTTGTGATAGCGTAGGCTGTGCACTAAATGTAATTATATGGCTCATCAATTCAATTACCATCACTTACAGGGTTTAGCTCTGTTCCAGCGCTGCACACTTCTTCTCTAGAGGATGGATCTTGGTCACCGTATTATAATTCAAAGAGCTATGTCAGCAACACAAGCAAATGCCAGTTACAATTCCAAGTTCAGTCAATGATGAGAGTTTGGAATAGTTTTCAACACCTTTACTCCCATTAAGAGATTAGTATGTTTACTTTGTCTTTCTTTATGCAAATTAGTCAAATATTCAAGCAAGTTTACAGAAATCTTGTAAAAAAGGTTTGGTTAGGACAATAAATGAAATATTGCATTAAGTGCGTTCCATAAAGGAATAAAGTCCCTATTCTAAAGTTCAGACCAGAAATACAAAGTCAGTAGAAAGCTCAAAGCCAAATTAAAGCAGGACAACCTCCCATAAAGAGTAGTTTAGTTCAGGGGGACAACCCAGGGCAACCAACCTATAGAGGAATGGGCCACACATCTGTAATAGACTATTTTTTAGTCAGCATGAAATTGTGGCACAAAGTTCTCGACTTTAGTGTCACCCAGCATACGGAAAGTGATCACAATCCTCTGAGCTTTGAGATGGACTTTTGTTTGTACGACGAGGACCAAAGCCAGGAAACCTCCCCAAGTAGTAACATCAGAATAGTAGAAGGAGGGAGGCGTATTCGATGGGCTACTATTAAACAGTCCAGCGAAAATATGGCAAAAATGTACAATAGCATAATCCCATTGCTTGAAAAGGTTAATAGCATCGTAGAAAATCCTATAGAGAATAGCGGGGGAGTAGACCTTGGTGGAGTCCATAAGAAATTAGTCTCAACACTTGCAGATTTTTTTTATAAGTCAAGGCCCACCAAGCCCAAACTTTTGGGAGACAGAAACTCCTTGTTTAACAAGGGCTGCAGGGACGCGAAGTGTACACTGCTTATGGCCCTTAAACAAGGTAATATGCTCTGTGTCACTGAAGCAAGACTGGCCTACAAAAAAATAATTTTTAACGCAAAATCGGAGTGGGAAGTAGAACGATGGCAGGCCATTCGGTCTGCACTCGTTGCGAAAGACTTAAGGACCTTCTGGAATTTAGTTCATACAGGGAAACCGGAGGGTAAGACTACCATTGACTTAAACATTCCCGGGGAAGCATGGTCTCTATATTTCAAAGAACTTTATTCTAATCCCCTAACTGAGAGAAGTTAAGCCCCAGTAAGTCTCTTGGCTCCAGACCCTACGTGGTGTATACCACCTTGTACGATAGCAGAGGTCCAATTGGCTGTAACCAAGCTGCAACTGAACAAAGCACCAGGCTTGGACAGGATACCAGGTGACCTCTATAGAGATGAACAGACCGTGTGGGTACCCTATCTTTTATTATTATATAATGCTATTCTCCAGGGCTTATCAGTTCCATGTACGTGGATGGGGGGCGGAGATCATCCCCATCTACAAAAAGGGCTTGCCGCTTGAACCAGCTAACTATAGGCCTATCAGCCTTATGGATGTGACACAGAAAATCTACGCTAGGCTCCTTTTACAACACTTACAGGACTGGATCAATGACAATAATACTTTGACTCCGCTACAAGCGGGTTTTAGGGCCAGAATTTCAACTATCGATCAACTATTTAGGCTCCAGGTACTTTACTGGAAGCATGTTGTTATTGAAGGGGGTAGCCTACATCTAACCTTCGTGGACCTGATGTCAGCATTTGACAAGGTGGACCGTAACCAGTTATGGAACATATTACTGGCAATGGGGGTCCCACCATATCTATGCTACCAATTAAACGACTCCACGAAGGGACATACGCTAGAGTATGGTTCGGCAAGTATGGCCAACTAACGGGCCCGTTCCCGGTTGAGAAGGGGGTTAGGCAGGGCTGTGTGCTCGCCCCGACCCTCTTTTCCCTTTTTCTTAACGGGCTGATAGAAGATCTTCTTGATATTAAGGATATAGACTCCCCAAAACTGGCCTCTCAAAGATTTCCCGCACTTATGTTTGCGGATGACACCCTGCTGCTCTCAAAGTCATCAATGGGTATGCAGCGGGTGTTGAACCAGTTTACCAATTTTTGTAAAAAAAGGAACCTGGTGGTTAACATTAATAAGACTAAGAGGCCTATTAGGATGGCGGACGGAAACGGGTTCCGTCCGCCATGGTCGCGGGAAAAATACTCCCGACCGCTCCACGGATAAACCGCCGGTGCGATTAGGATATTTTTGGCAACACTCACCGACCGCGGCGGACGGATAACACCAAAGACCGCCGCAAGCGGACGGAACCACTGAAACACCGTCCGCCGCGGACGCAAGGGCCGCGGAAACAGGCTCAACCGCCTCCACACCTTCGGAGGTTCCGGACGCACGATTAGGATAACCCCGCCATCCCAATGGAACTCACCAACATCCACGACCGCCGCGGAAAAAAAGCATCGACAGACGGAGCTGGGCTGCGGAAGGACCTAACGAAAATCACCCCTGCAGTCAAACCGAAGCAAAAATGGCGGACGGTAGTAAATAGCAAACAAAAAATAACAGAAGACACACCCACCTGGAACACCCACCTCCAACAACTACATGCTCCAATGACACCCCCCAGCACAAACAAGAGCACCCAAGTCAACACACCCACAAAACACCTGACCGCCATAAACCATTGGGACACAACCACCACACAGACTATAAAAGGAATCCCTCCCATTACCACAATCCTTTGCATCACAGCACAGCTGGAACAAAGAGGCACAACATCATAAACAACAGAGACACACTACAACTCCCAACAGGCCCACATGTCTCCTGGGAGGGTGGGGGTGTGTGGGGGACCCTGCACTACAACTCCCAACAGGCCCACTTGTCCCCTGGGAGGGTGGGGGTGGGGGTCCAGCACTACAACTCCCAACAGGCCCACATGTCTCCTCGGAGGGCGGGGGTGTGTGGGGGTCCAGCACTACAACTCCCAATAGGCCCACATGTCCCCTGGGAGGGTGGGGGTGGGGGTCCAGCACTACAACTCCCAACAGGCCCACATGTCTCCTGGGAGGGTGGGGGTGCGTGGGGGGTCCAGCACTACAACTCCCAATAGGCCCACATGTCCCCTGGGAGGATGGGGGTGGGGGTCCAGCACTACAACTCCCAACAGGCCCACATGTCTCCTGGGAGGGTGGGGGGTGTGGGGGGGTCTAGCACTACAACTCCCAACAGGCCCACATGTCTCCTGGGAGGGTGGGGGTGTGTGGGGGGTCCTGCACTACAACTCCCAACAGGCCCACATGTCCCCTGGGAGGGTGGGGGTCCAGCACTACAACTCCCAACAGGCCCACATGTCTCCTGGGAGGGTGGGGGTTCCTGCACTACAACTCCCGACAGGCCCACATGTCCCATCCCCGAGCAAGATGTGGTCCGCCCACCATTTGTCCACTCGTGTGCAACACCAATATGATGACACCAACAACCATGTCCTGATTCCATAGAGATTTGAAATATAACTACAAGAAACCTGTCATGTCCACAGCATTGATTCTTACATTCTTGTCCCTCAGGTGATCACGACTTGACACACCAAAACACCAACCGACAGCAGCAGTCGCCCCCCTCACAGCCAGGTCTCTCCGGAGAGGATTCCCAGGACACCTCGGGTGCAGAGGACAATGCTGGGCCAAGCACACTTCCAGGGCCATCAGGCTCCCAGGACATCCCTGCCTCCACCACCTTGGCCAGTGGTACTACACAAACAACTGCCACTGTGAGCTGTGCAGCTACCACCACCACAACCACCACCACCACCCGTGCCAGTGCCACCCTGCCTGACCTATCAGATGATGATGGGCCCTCCCACGCCCACTCTCCCAGGCAAGCAGGGAGAGTGGACGTGGGAGGACACAGGTGGGGCCACAGCTCACCAACAGGAGTGGATGTGTAAGGGGAGGTCGGAGGCAAGACCCAGACCATCATGGGAACGAGACCCTGGAAGCCATTGCCAGAGTTAATGCCTCCTACCAGCGGTCGCAGGCACAGTCTGATCGGGCCCATCAAGATTCGCAACAGACCTGCCAGCTGTTGAGGTCCATGGACACACGTATGGGCCAAATTGTGGACCTCATGGGGCAGCAAACGGCACTTTGGAGGGAGTGGTTATCCCGCGCCACACCACCTCCCCCTCCCCTAAGTGCCCAGCGGGACAGGTCACCAACACCACCGTCACCATCACCTGAGGCCACTGACAGGGAGGTGGACCCAGAACAACCTGCCCCCATAGCTGGGTCTGCTCCGGCTCCAAGACGGAGGGGCCGTCCGAGGCTGGACCCAGCACAGAGCAGTGGCAATGCCCCATCTACCCGCCCGAAGAGGGGCCGCAAATGACTTCACCCCAACTTGAGCCTGGCATTGACCCAGCAAACTATCTTGTCCCACATTGCCAAGAATTGTCACACGTCTCTTGGACGAGGTGTACATCACACAATGTGGTGTACCCATCGGTGTCTTCATCTAACATGACTTTCAACTCACTCTTCCCCACCACCTCCTTTTTGTAAATATGCACAAACACTTTTCCACACCCTGTAAATAAAATTCACTGTAACACTCAATGCTGTGTGATCTCCATGTTTATATACAGGTATGTCTCAGTTGTTGTCATCAGCTGGTGCAGGGATCAATGTTGTTTTGAATCCTGGCTCGGTGTGAGTGACCTAGGGACAAACAGAGAACAACAAGCACAGGTCAGGAAACTGAACCACAACCATCACAAAAGAACGTACTGCAACATCCCACAAACCACAATCATCACAAAGTCAGCGGATCACAGGACACACATCAGGGAGCATGCTCGTACACCGTGACCCACACCCATGTGCAAACATAACATAACAGGCAGCATTCACACACCACATCCAACCATCTACAGCAGACATACGTCACGCATTGAACAGCAGCACAAGAGGTAGTTATTCACATTCAAGGAAAGTAGCGAGCAATGAGCTCACCCCTCTGGTCCACACCTTCTTCCTCCCCACTATCCTCATCACTGGACATGGGTGCGATGGGAGGCGGAGCAACCTGTTGGTCTGCAGGGTCCATGATCAGTTCAATATTGTTGCGTAAGGCCAGGTTGTGGAGCATGCAGCAGGCAATCACTATTCTGCATACTTTGCCGGGTGAGTATGGCAGGGCCCCTCCGGTTTTATCCAGGCAGCGAAACCTAGACTTCAGCAGTCCAAATGTACGTTCCACCACCCGACGTGTCTTCCCATGGGCCTCATTATAGCGTATTTCACCTGGGGTAGCTGGATTCCGTAGGGGGCTTAGCAGCCACGGCCGGTTTGGATACGCAGAGTCGCCTAGGTGGAGGGATGACAGACACATACATCATTACCAGGATTGTTGGGAACAGCATGGCACACATACAACACAATAGTCATCACAGCACACTCACCTACAAGCCACGCACGTTCTTGGCGCAGATTGGCCATCAGTTGGGGGACAATGCTGCTCCGCAGGATGTGGGAGTCATGTGCGGACCCGGGAAATCTGGCACACACATGGGAGATGATGTTGTCAGCCAGGCACACCACTTGCCCGTTGATCGAATGGTAGTGCTTCCGATTGCGATATACGGGTTCACGTGCCTGGGGTGGAATGAGACCAATATGTGTGCCATCAATGGCACCCACTACGTGTGGAATCTGGCCCAGGGCATAGAAGTCCCCTTTGACTGCTGGCAACTCTGCCGGCCGTGGAAAATGAATGTAATCATCCTTGTAATGCATCATGGCATCATGGCATCCATCACATCCCGCACTACCATGCTGAACATGGATTGTGACATGGAAAGTGCCTGTTGCGAAGAAGTGAAGTCCCGCCATCACCTTTGCTGTGGGTGTAATAGCTCCTGGATATGTTCTGCGTGGCTGCAGATGAGGTACCAATTGGGCTACAAGCTCCTGCAATCTACGTCGGTCAAGCCGGAATTTGCGGATCACCTCCTCGTTACCCATGTCCTCCAGCACAGTGTAGGGTCGATGCACATTTGGAGCCCTCCTGTGTGGGAGTAGATGGGAGCAGATGTCAATTGACCAACACCGCATAGCTGTGCTACACTATCACATCTTGACCAACAAAATACAAACAATACATGTTGCAGACACTGATTGTATGTGTGACGTGACCGAAATATAAGGCACTTCAGCTAACTCCACACACAATGTTCACCCACAAACAACATCCTGTGTGCAAACATGTCCAATGTAACGTGCACACATGTTGAGAGAACAGCCAACATCACATGACTGAGTGCACAAGTGTGGACAAGCGTCCCCACAGACACACATGGACGTGCACACACAACACGAACATTGAACACACCCTCCTTGTCTTTATGCCCCCATCACCCCACCTAAAATGCTGTGCATCCTCACATGACATGCATGGGCACACAACACAACACAACAGGCGACACACATATGAACATTCCATGTGTGCGGAGACATGCAGTGTGTGTACACACGCCATCCGGATACGCAGTCCCCCAACACAGAGGATGAACCATGATACTGCAATTGTGCATAACATATGCTGCATGGTCAAGGACCATCAGGTCACACCCCACCAAACGCATGTGCGCACTACCGCGACGGTGCATCTTTTTAAAAACATCACTCACTGGCATCGCAATGGCGGAGCACTCATTCCGCGGAGGCAGGGCAGGCTATCACATAAATTTGAATATGCAAGTGGAAATGGCAGTTGGTACCCCCCCTTACAGTCACATTGCAGCACCCACTGCAGACCGCCGGCCCTGGCCGGTCACCCACCGGCGGGCCTGGCCGGTCACCCACCGGCGGGTGCTGGCGGTGGGTGACGGCCCTGGGACGACAGTGGGTGACCGACCTGGGCCGGCGGTGGATGACCGGCCAGGCCTGGCAGTGGGTGACCGGCCAGGCCCAGCAGTGGGTGACCGCCCTGGGCCGGCGGTGGGTGACCGCCCTGGGACGGCGGTGGGTGACTGCCCTGAGCTGGCAGTGGGTGACCACCCTGTGCCGGTGGTGGGTGACTGCCCTGGGCTGGCGGTAGGTGACCGCCCTGTGCCGGCGGTGGGTGACCGCCCTGGGCCGGCGGTGGGTGACTGCCCTGTGCCGGCAGTGGGTGAACGCCCTGGGCCGGCGGTGGGTGACCTGCCAGTGCCATCCATGCCAGGGTGACCTCAATGCACAGGGCGCCCTGGGCCGGCGTTGGGTGACCGGCCAGGCCCGGCGGTCTGCGGTGGGTGCTGCAATATGACTGTAAGGGGGGGTACCAACTGCCATTTCCAATTGCATATTCAAATGTATGTGTTAGCCTGCCCTGCCCCCGCGAAATGCGTGCTCCGCCATTGCGACGCCAGTGAGTGATTAATTTCAAATGATGCACCATCGCGGTAGCGCGCACATGCGGTTGCCGGTGTGTGACCGTGACGGTCTGTGCACATGTAGCCAATGGGAACAGGTAACGCAGGCCGCGTAAGCGCATTCAAAAATAGCGGAAGCCGTGCACCGCCACACCAGGGCAAGTCATTGGTTCATTTTGAATGAGGCATCCCGGGAAAACTAACTGCTGCAGACGTGTGCCACTGATGTGAGCTCAGGGCCCTATAAATGTGTGAATTTCAGTAGCACATATTCACTGCTTCCAGCCACTGCTGCCTGCCCCATCACCTCGACCTGCTGCTGCTGAGCTATCCAACAACTGCTGCCTGCACCCATCACCTCGACCTGCTGCTGCTGAGCTATCCAACAACTGCTGTCTGCACCCATCACCTCGACTTGCTGCTGCTGAGCTATCCAACAACTGCTGCCTGCACCCATCACCTCGACCTGCTGCTGCTGAGCTATCCAACAACTGCTGCTGTAGTGCCACAGTCCAGGACCTTGCCATGTCGAGATTGCGAGAGATCCGGTCTCGTCCCTTCACCGCAGCGGAGCTGGATGTCCTTGTGGACGGTGTGCTCCGCCACTATGAACGGCTCTACGGTGCCCCCGGACAGGTGGTAAGTGCAGTGGGGGACATGTTGGTGTGCATGAGGTGGTCACTGACTCCTGGCTTCTGCAAGCTTGGCGGTGTGCTGTGGGACCTTCACATGTGTTGTACTGTGCATGGCTGCTGAAAGATACGTGTTGCTATTATGTTAGTGAATGTCCAACTGTCCACTGACGTTACCCTCTTGTCTCCCATCATGGTAGGTCAAGCTGCACCTACGCATGGCCGTGTGGAGGACCATAGCACGTGATGTAGGGGCAGTGGGGGTGTGCAATAGACGACACACACACTGCCACAAGCGCTGGGACGACATCTCCAGGCTCAGCAAGAATGTGGCGGAGATGACACTGGGGCTGATTCCAAGATCAACCCGGCTTGTACGACGTACCATGACCCCTCTAATGCATCGTATCATAGCTGTGACGCATCCTGACCTGTCCGCACGGCTGAGAGGGGATCAACAGCAAACTAGCGGTAAGCACACTGAATGGGTTTGTGACTTGTGAGTGCATGCATGTATTGCTGCTCAGACACAGTAGTGACATATTTTGTGTATATGTTGTGCTGCAAATGCATGTTGGTGCCATTAGCGGAGTGAGCGTTAGCATCCATGTCCGCCAGGTGGACATACCAGTTGCATTGTAGTGCAGGGTCCCAGGACATGCCGTTGAGGTCTGTGGTCCCATGGCATCACATGTGTGATGGTCTGCATGCACTTGCCCTGTTTGTTTGATGTACATGTTTCACAGGCACCCCCGGTTCTTTGACATGAGGATGTCTGTTATGGGTGGTTCGTGTGCAGGATGGGTGTTACATGTTAGTCGACTGTGAGGAAAGTTGTGATTTTGTAACCTTCAGTACGTGAGTGTGGCACTTAGTTAAAGCTCTTTTCTCTCTCTTTCAGATTTGGCAGAGGGCACTGAACCACAGACGACTGAGATGAGTGGTGCCAATGCATCAGGATCCGAGATCACACACACGCAGACTGAGACTGAAGAGAGCAGCCCCGGAGAGGGGGACAGAACTGTCCCTGAGGAGTCACATGTGGATACACCATCGTTCTCATCTTCAGACTGTGTTGGTGAGTCAGCACTGTTGGTAGACACAGGGAGTGGGCAATCAACACCTTCAGTCGGTACACAGCACACAGGGCCCACACTGCCACCAACTGCAACAAGTACTGCTCATGCTCGCCAGAGTAGGGGGAGCAGAGTTGTCTTCGGTGCAGGTACCGCTGCCCCTGCCCCTGTGACACAAAGTGCACTTTGTGCTGAGGCTGTTGATTTGCTGCGACAGCTGTGTGTAGGGCAGACTAACATGATAAATGCATTCCAAGATCACGATAGAAAGTTGGGGCAGGTGGTAGCATTCATGGAGGGGTTGCATGGCGATGTTGCTGGTCTCCACAGAACAGTTCAGTCATTAGCAAACACAGTGTCTGCAGCCATTCTACAGTCGCATGGACAAGGTTCTACTTCAGTTCCCCCATCCACTCCACTTGATGTCTCAGGGGAGAGTGACATTTCAGAGCAGGCCTCATTTTCGGGTTATTGCACTAGAAGCAGCCACAGGGAGCAAGGCAGGGCACGGAGGGCACAGACACCATCTCCTAGGACAAGGATATCTTTAACTGAACACGACATCAGCTACCCTGGAGTTGACACACAGGCTCCTCAAGGGGTGTTTGGGGACAGGGATCCACATGTAACACAAGCATCCCCCTCAAAAGGTACTACCAAGGCCAGGGACACTCACAAGGACACTACAAAGGAAAGGGCACCTTTCAAGGCCAGGGACACTCCCAAAGACAAGGACACTACAAAGGAAAGGCCACCTTCCAAGGCCAGGGACACTGCCAAGGACAAGGACACTACAAAGGAAAGGGCACCTCCTAAGGCCAGGGACACTCCCAAGGACAAGGACACTACAAAGGAAAGGGCACCTCCCAAGGCCAGGGACACTCCCAAGGACAAGGAAACTACACAGGAAAGGGCACCTCCCAAGGCCAGGGACACTCCCAAGGACAAGGACACTACAAAGGAAAGGGCACCTCCCAAGGCCAGGGACACTCCCAAGGACAAGGACACTACAAAGGAAAGGGCACCTCCCAAGGCCAGGGACACTCCCAAGGACAAGGACGCTTCAAAGGACAGGTACACTACAATGGACAGGGACACTACAAAGGACAAGCCTGCTCCCAGGGACAGGGCACCGCCCAGGGATCAGGGACATTCCAGAGACAGGACACCTCCTACGGTCAAGGCACATCCCAGGGCCAAGGGTTCTCCCATGGACACGAGCTCCATCAAGGACAGGCATACATCACCCCGGCTGCCCTGAGGCTGATGTTGTTGAAGGAACGTAAAACACACGTGTCAGCGGTGGAGTCCCCCATACTTCTACTCCCATCCACACCCCGCAGAAGCAGAGAAAGGAGTACACTGTTGTTGCATCCCCCATTACACATGATACAGAGGGCAGAAGGCAGGGCCACAGCAAATGTCAAGCAGGGTCCAGCACGTCCCCAGAGAGCAGACCCCCACCAGCACATGATCCACCTTTGAGGGTTGATGTTTCTGATGAGGCCAAACCACTTACCAGTCCAGTCATGTCCTGTGTGCCCCTACATATCACAAAGAAACAGAGACACACACCAGTGACACCTGACCACCCCAATGTCGCTCCAGTACAGCTGTCCCCAGCTCCCAGAGCCACCCTGCCTCCTGGCCCATACAGCCCTGTGGCTCATCATTTCAGTGGTACTAGTGGGTCAGCTGCAGTTCACTCTCATGTGTCAGATAGTGGCACTGTGTCTGTTGTTCGCTGTCATGCCTCATGTAGCTGCATTGTGTCAGTTGTGCCCTCTCCTGTTTCAGGTACTAGCACTGTGTGTGTCCGCCACTCTCATGTGTCAGATGCTGGCATGGTATTTGCTGGTCACTGTACAGGGACATGTCCTGGCAGTGTGTCTGGGCCTATGGCTCATGTGTCAGTCACTAGAGCGGTGGCTGTGTCTCACACTCCTGTTTCTGGTGCTGGCAGTGTGTCTGGGTCTATGGCTCATGGGTCAGTCACTACATCTGTGGCTGTGTCTCACACTCCTGTTTCTGGTGCTGGCAGTGTGTCTGGGTCTATGGCTCATGTGTCTGTCACTAGAGCTGTGGCTGTGTCTCACACTCCTGTTTCTGGTGCTGGCAGTGTGTCCGAGGCGACTAGGTCAAGCAGTCTACCAGATTCTGTGCTGTGAGGTGTAGCTCCCATCACTCACATGTCATTTGACTTGGTGTCTAGATTGTCCATTGTAACCACCCTTGCATTATTACTGTCCTTGGGATGGAGCGCTTGACCCACGTACTTGTGTTGCCTCTGATGTACCTGCTCTGTGCCATGGACACTGCCCTGTTGCTGTTCTGATACTGCATTGTGCCCTCTCATGTGCTGCCTCTGATGTACCTGTGCCTTGCTATGGACTGTTACTGCACTTAGCCCCTCTCACGTGCTGCCTCAGGTGTACCAGCTCTGTGCCATGGACTGTTGATGCACTTAGCCCCTCTCACGTGCTGCCTCTGATGTACCTGCTCTGTTATGGACACTGTCCTGTTGCTGTTCTGATACTGCATTGTGCCCTCTCATGTGCTGCCTCTGATGTACCTGCTCTGTTATGGACACTGCCCTGTTGCTGTTCTGATACTGCACTGTGCCCTCTCATGTGCTGCCTCTGATGTACCTGCGCTGTTATGGACACTGCCCTGTTGCTGTTCTGATACTGCATTGTGCCCTCTCATGTACTGCCTCTGATGTACCTGCTCTGTGCCATGGACACTGCCCTGTTGCTGTTCTGATACTGCATTGTGCCCTCTCATGTGCTGCCTCTGATGTACCTGCTCTGTTATGGACACTGCCCTGTTGCTGTTCTGATACTGCATTGTGCCCTCTCATGTGCTGCCTCTGATGTACCTGTGCCTTGCTATGGACTGTTGATGCACTTAGCCCCTCTCATGTGCTGCCTCAGATGTACCTGCTCTGTGCCATGGACTGTTGATGCACTTAGCCCCTCTCATGTGCTGCCTCTGATGTACCTGTTCTGTTATGGACACTGCCCTGTTGCTGTTCTGATAATGCATTGTGCCCTCTCATGTGCTGCCTCTGATGTACCTGCTCTGTTATGGACACTGCCCTGTTGCTGTTCTGATACTGCATTGTGCCCTCTCATGTGCTGCCTCTGATGTGCCTGTGCCTTGCTATGGACTGTTGATGCACTTAGGCCCTCTCATGTGCTGCCTCAGATGGACCTGCTCTGTGCCATGGACTGTTGATGCACTTAGCCCCTCTCAAGTGCTGCCTCTGATGTAACTGTTCTGTTATGGACACTGCCCTGTTGCTGGTCTGATACTGCATTGTGCCCTCTCATGTGCTGCCTCTGATGTACCTGCTCTGTTATGGACACTGCCCTGTTGCTGTTCTGATACTGCATTGTGCCCTCTCATGTGCTGCCTCTGATGTAACTGTGCCTTGCTATGGACTGTTGAAGCACTTAGCCCCTCTCATGTGCTGCCTCAGATGTACCTGTGCCTTGCTATGGACTGTTGATGCACTTAGCCCCTCTCACGTGCTGTCTCAGATGTACCAGCTCTGTGCTATGGACTGTTGATGCACTTAGCCCCTCTCATGTGCTGCCTCAGATGTACCTGCCCTGTGCCATGGACTGTTGATGCACTTAGCCCCTCTCATGTGCTGCCTCAGATGCACCTGCTCTGTGCCACGGACTGTTGATTAACTTAGCCCCTCTCATGTGCTGCCTCTGATGTACCTATTCTGTTATGGACACTGCCCTGTTGCTGTTCTGATACTGCATTGTGCCCTTTCATGTGCTGCCTCTGATGTACCTGCTCTGTTATGGACACTGCCCTGTTGCTGTTCTGATACTGCATTCTGCCCTCTCATGTGCTGCCTCTGATGTACCTGTGCCTTGCTATGGACTGTTGATGCACTTAGCCCCTCTCATCTGCTGCCTCAGATGTACCTGTGCCTTGCTATTGACTGTTGATGCACTTAGCCCCTCTCACGTGCTGTCTCAGATGTACCAGCTCTGTGTCATGGACTGTTGATGCACTTAGCCCCTCTCATGTGCTGCCTCTGATGTACCTGCTCTGTTATGGACACTGCCCTGTTGCTGTTCTGATACTGCATTGTGCCCTCTCATGTGCTGCCTCTGATGTACCTGCTCTGTTCTACCCAGTGCCCATGCTCTTGGCTACTCTAGGATTATACCCCTATTATGTATAATAAAGCAAGTCAATCATGTGTAGTGGTGTGTCTTTGTCATTCCTGGTTGTCTCCTTGCATTGTTGATATATTGGTGCTATCGTAAATGCTTTTTCCCCAACATGACCCTCCCCCTCCCAACGTCACGGCCCCAGAAGGTACCCCCCTTCCGACAGCAATTGGTGTGTTGGCGTACCTGCGTCGTCGTCGGCGACGGTCCATGACTTGCTGGTGGTGGAGCACGAAGGGTATCAGAAATGCGTGTAGCGCTGGGTCCATGACGGCGATCTGCTTGTGGTGGGTTTCTCTGCAATGTGTTGTATCTCCGCTGTGGTGAATCCGCCGTGTTCAGGCAGGTTGTTTTTCCGCAGCGATTTGATGTGTGTTTTCCGCCATCGTGATTTAGAGGACGGTCGGAGACGTCATTCCGTACGGCGGTGTCTCTGGATTGGTTACATGCGCCGCGGGGTCGGGTGTTGTTCCGCGGCAGTGCGTGCTCTTCCGCGGCGTACGGACATTTGACAGTGTTTCCCATCCTAATATGGCGGACGGACTGACCGCGGCTGGCGGACTGTAAAAAGGCATTTTCCGCCTACTCCAGGCCGGCGGTCGTCCTTCCGTCCACCATCGTAATCGACCCCCATGTACATGGTCTTGATTGGCAGTACTATTAACTACCCCCATCCGACGATGGAGGGCAGACCCCTTGAAAGGGTACCCACTTTTGAATATTTAGACGTATCTCTGAATGATAAAATGGGGTGGGGTCCCCAAAAGGCAAAGGCCAGCTTAAAACTAACTCAGGCCGTGGGGGGGATTCTAAAAGTTCAAACAAATTGTGTTTTAAAAATAGTAAGCCCACCGCTTGAAATATATAAAGTCCAAGCCAGGTCATCGTCCCTATATGGGGCAGAACTATGGGGCCATACATCATCAAACGATCTAACA
Source organism: Lissotriton helveticus (assembly GCF_964261635.1). Classification (NCBI taxonomy): domain Eukaryota; kingdom Metazoa; phylum Chordata; class Amphibia; order Caudata; family Salamandridae; genus Lissotriton; species Lissotriton helveticus. Next base: position 1,469,482,109 of record NC_136057.1, on the reverse strand, counting down.
ATCACTGAAAAACTTTATTAGGCAGATTATGACCTTGCCAAGAAATACACCGTTAGTGCCGCTAAGGCTGGACTTAAACATCCGCCCAATTGCGGATGCCATTGCTTCTCGCCCATTGCTCTACTGGAGGAGGCTGTTTAGTACTCCTGAGCTGGCGAGCTATAAGGAGGAATTAAAGGTGGTAATGGCATCCCTAGGGGCAGGTAGGATTCCTTGGCTATCATTTGTAAGGCAGTCTTTTACTTAGATTGGCCTGGAGAACCTCTGGACTAATCCCGAGGTTTTTTGTCCAGCCATTCCTAAGAAAACATTGGCACATACGATAAAAGACCACAATTTAATGAAAGTATTTCGTTCAGTGAATACTTCAAGTTTAACGTATGGTTTCTTGGACCTTAAGTCACATTATGGCTTTGAACAGGAAATTGATGTTATACAACCTTCATTAGCGAAGAAGCTCTACCTACAAATTAGATATGGAACCTTGCCTTTGTATGCAACCACTGATAGGTGGACGGGAGGTCCTGTTCGTCTTTGCCCAGGATACCGAAAGGTGGAGGTAACTCCTGCACATTCCATCCTCTTCTGCCCGGTATATGAGAATATCCTGAAGAAGTGGATTATCCAACTGTGCAATAATATGGGCATCAGGAATTATCTTGTTTTTTTCAGCATCTTAAAAACAGACACCGACCCAGTAATTGTGGCTGCTGTAGCAAAGTTCCTGTTTTCTATGTGGTTAATTCGTAGGAACCTGATCAAGCAAACTTAGAGTACTACTTTTAATAAGTTCTAGCCATGGAGCTGTAGCCTTTTCTAAGGGAGTGACGTGCAATGTGTAGATAAGATGGTATTTTACTGTTTTAAAAATTGTATATATTTAAAAAAAAAATCTTTTTATTGAAATAAAACAGTTCCATCCCAAGACAACATCATGGAGCAGTGAAAGTGCGGTAGTGCTACACTATAGAAAATCATAGCAATTCAGTCGTTGACGGACACAATAACGGTCTACCTCCAAACCACTCCCTAAACAAAAAAAACCCAAAAAATGTGAGTGGGCCCGCTACCCCGACCCCACCCTCCCGCCTATCCCCTTCCCCCGAGCCATCCCCCCTCTCACCCTCCCTTCATCCCCACCCCCCCACCATATGTGCAAAACGTGTCAAAAGCGAAGACCTATCGCCTCCCAGAGAAGGAAGTGTCAGATGTATGTAGTAGGCGGTGTTCAGTGAGGAAGATTCCTACAGTGTGTCCTCCGGGGTGTCCAGCCACTCCCCTCTGAGCCTCCTCCAGGCCTGCCATATCTTTTCCCATTTTTTGGGACAACCCCAACTATTGTAGATGACTTTCTCCGCCCTCTGGCACCAGTCCATATCTCGTTCCCATTCCTCTATCGTTGGTACCAAGTCATTCCCCCAGAGACGTGCGATATTCCTCTTTGCCACCATGCTTGCGAAAGCCAACCACACGTTATCTTCCTTGGGCCATGTTACCTCTCCCGTGACCCCTAGAATATGCCACCTAGCCTCCAGCGGCACCTCCGCCCCCACCACCTCCTCCATTATGTCCTTCAGTCTAACCCAATATGTCCGAATTTTAGGGCAATCCCAAAGGATTTGAAAGAATGTGCCCTCGTCCCCACAGCCTCTCAAGCAAAAGTGTGATGTCGCATATCCCATTTTAAATTGCACCGTGCGAGTGGTGTAGGACCTATGAAGGATGCGGAGCTGCACCAATCGGAATCTAGCTCGAATGGCCACTTCTCTAGGACATTGCAGGGCCTCATTCCAGTCATCGTCCTCTAACAAACCAAGGTCGGATTCCCACTTTTCCCGCAATGGCCCGAGTGTATCTGGAATATTATTAATGAGCTTTTTATATGTAAGCGAGATGGCCTTATCAATCATTGGGTCCAACAGCAGCCTGTCTTCAAGTGGGGCGTATTCAGGTAGCTGATCCCCCTGTGACAAATGCGAGTATATAGCATGATTGAATTGCTGATAATGGAGGAATTCGCCATCGCCCATATGGAATTCTGACTGAAGAGCCGCGAATTCCACCACCTGCCCCCTCTTCCAGACATCTCCCAGTAGATCTTAGCCTATCAGGCTCCACTGGCGGAGGTCACGGAGTTTCACGACCTCCCTGAGGAAGTCGCCTTCCATAAGGGCGTTTGGGCTGTGAGGTTCCTCTCCCACCCGAGCAATTTCGTTGCCCGTTTCCATACCCCAACCACCACCGCGGTCTGGGGGGGCAAAGGCTGACTGCGCCGTGTTTTAGAGTACAGGGCCACTAAATAGGTGTCCGCGCCTAGGGCCATACGATCCACCCGATATGCAGGTTCCTCCTGTGGGGTGAATACCCACCCATTAACGTTGACCAGCTGTGTCGCCCAATAGTATAGGCGGATGTCGGGTACCGCCAGTCCCCCCTCATAGGGACGCCGCTGCAGTTTACGAAGAGCAATCCTCGGACACCCCCGCCCCACAAAAGGGAGCGCTGCTCTGCTTCCACCGTCTTAAAATTAAGGTCCGGGATCGGAAAGGGAGAGCTCTGCAACACACACAGCAAACGTGGCAGGGCCATCATTTTAAATAATACAGCTCTGCCCATGAGGGAGACCGGGAGGGTCCACCAGTGTTGCAGGCGGTCAAGTTGTGTCTGCACATTGAGTTGGAGAAACTCCGTGTCAGACGGTGTGCTCCATATCCCTAAATAATGAAACGTCGCTCGCCAAACCAGGCCCTCGCATCCGACCACCATGGGTGGCTGGGGTCCCGCCAGAACACAGCCCAAGGATTTGCTCCAATTGATACGGTACCCGGAGTATTCCCCAAAGGTACGTAACATAGCCATTAGACGTTGTATGGATTCCGCCAGTCGCTGGGTGTATAGCAATATGTCATCGGCATAGAGCGATATGCGTTCTTCCCATCCACCCCCCATTTCTATCCCCCATACCCCAGGGTCCGTCCTCACCCAGTGCGCCAGCGGCTCCAATGCCAGGGCAAAGAGGGTCGGGGACAGAGGGCAGCTCTGTCTCGTGCCGCGCCCCAATCAAAACTCCCGCGACATAGCCCCATTAACTCGGACCCGCGCCAGCGGCCCCGTGTATAGTAGTTTCACCCAGGAACAAAAGTTGTCCCCGAAGCCCAATTTCTCCAATATGGCATAGATGTAGCGCCATTCGATACTATCAAAGGCCATATGGGTGTCAAGAGAGAGTAATGACACTGGCACCTCCCGGGGTGCGGCAGCCTTCTGCAGAACCCCGAACAAGCGACGCAAATTAAGTCTCGTGCTCCGGTGAGGCATAAAGCCCGACTGGTCTGGGTGGACCAGCGATTGGATCACCGCACCCAGACGTGTTGCAAGGATCTTCCCCAGGACCTTCGTCTCATAGTTAAGGAGGGAGACAGGCCTGTATGAGCTGCATTCACCCTGCGGTTTCCCTGCTTTATGGATCACCACGATCGTGGCCAACCGCAGGTCTCTCGGAAGTTGCCCCGTTTCCCGCGCCTCAAGGAACATACTGCACATATGCGGCGCAGTGCGGCTAGCCACACAACCAAATGCTTCCGCTGAGAACCCTTTGGGGCCGGGGGCTTTCCCTGTCTGCAGGTCCCCCATGGCCTCCTCCACTTCCTTGACCGTAATATCCGCATCCAGCACATCCCTATCTGCAGACTCCAGCACAGGGAGCTGCAGGGGGGCCAGGAAATCGCGACACTCCTGGCCGTCCCTAGATGTGTGCGACCGGTAAACCTCCTCATAGTATCGCGCAAAGTCCTCCGCAATGGCCCTGCTCGTGGTACTCACTGACCCGTCCGGGTGCTCTATTCTCGGTACCCAACTGCGGTCCCGATCCCTATTCTCCAACCAGGCAATCATTTTGTCGCCTTATCACCAAGGTCATACACCCTCCGCTGGGTGGCCAGTGGATGCGACCGTGCTTGTTCCGTCAGGACATCCCTTATTTCTTTGCTTAAGAGGCGCGCCTTATGCAGTCTGGCCTGGTCCTGCTCTGGAGTAAACCCCGTCTCACTGTCCAGAGCATGAAGCTCCGACTCCAATTGCTCCACCCCTGCATGCCTTTCCTTACGTCTCCGCCCTACCTCGGCTTGTACAAAATCCCTGGCCACCGTCTTATACGCCTCCCACACTATACCCGGAGAATCCACCGAGCCTAAATTTTCATCAAAGTAATGACCCACTCTCTCCCTGAAGCGCTCCTGAAAGTCTTTATCCTTAAAGAGAAAGGAGTCGAGCCGTGGGCGGACGCTCCAATCCCGGGTGGGACCCAACAACTGAACCCCCACCGGTGTGTGGTCAGAAATCCCTCTAGCCTTAAGGTGCCCGTCTCGAAACAGAGTCATGCATTCTGTACGTGTGAGAATGTAATCAATCCTAGAGGAGGACCCATGGGCTGCTGAAAGGTGTGTGTACTGTCTCAGGTGTGGGTTATGTGCCCTCCATAAATCGATTAAGCCCATTGCTTGTGTAAAATCCCTCAGGTGGTGTACCCCTCCCCCACCCAGTGAAGACGATGATCTATCAAAATCTCGAGCCATCACATCATTCATGTCCCCAACCAGCACCAATGTCCCTAGAGGCAATTCCAGCAGCAACTTCCCCACATCCGGGAGGGTGGACGCGTGTAGCTTCGTTGGTATGTACAGCGAGCAGAAATTCAAAGTACGACCCTCCCACTGCGCAGATAGCGCTGCATAGCGACCCAGGGGATCAGACCAGCTTCGCCCCAGAACCAATGGCAGTGAATTTTTAATGAGTATACCCACTCCCCTGGAGCCTGTCGTAAAGCCAGAGTGTGCGCGCAGGGTGTAACCTAATCTGTCCAGGGCCCTGCAGTGGTTTCCCAGCAAATGTGTCTCCTGTAGGGGACGACATCTGGTGCATGCCTACGAAGGTATTACAATACGACCGTTCGCTTGATTTTATTCTGCAGGCCGTTCACATTCCAGGATAAGATGTCTATGTGTTGGGTCTTAGGTGTGTGTGAACCTGCCATTTCCTCCGCCAAAGCTAAAGGGGAAGAACCATCCCCCCCTCCACCCCCCTCCCATCCACCCCGTGAGTGTGTCGATGGAATCAAAACAATGGTACAATACAAAAACCAAAAGTGAAAAGCAGAACATAACCCCCAGTTCCCCCCCTCAACAGCCCCCCACCCTGCTACCCTGCCACGCCGGCCAACGTCGCCAGACATCCCCAATAAGCAGAGCGCCTGTAGCCCTTGAAACGATAAACTTAGGGGTGAGCGGTGCAGCCAAGTCCAACATCCGGGGCTCCCCCCGACCCCCCGTACAATTCAATAAGTAGTCCAACAAACGTCCTGACCAAAACTAGTGGCCTAAAGTGGAAAAACAACCCTTCTACAACATAAGTAGTGCCCCCCTGCCGAAGCGGGAACGATCAACAACTGCAAATGTACTTGTCCACCCGGTATCAATCTCTACAAGACCCCCCATTAGACCGATGCCTCCCCCCATTCAATATATCAACAAGAGGAGTATTCACAGTCCCTTCATACATTACATGTCCATGAGTTCTTGCCAGTTCGAGTCCACACACTCCATCCGCTCCCTCCAGTTCCGGTGACGCCGAGAGGCTGCGGGCTCGTCTCCCGGCCGGTCGAGGCTGGCTCTCCCGGCGCCGCCGTGACTCCCCCACCGACCCCACAGATGAGGCCGGAGACCAGGGGCCGCAATCCTCCAGCTTCCCTCGTGATTCGGGCTCCCCCACTGCTGGCCACGCTCTTCCAGCCAGGCATGGGCCTCCTCCGGGGTGATGAAGAAGAAGGACCTTCCCTCCGCCAAGACCTTAAGGCGCGCCGGGAAAAACATGTAGCGGAGGCTACTCTCTCGAAGTTTCCTCTTGACTGCGTCGAACGAGCGGCGCTCTTGCTGGACCTTGAGCGTAAAGTCAGGGAAGAAACGGATCGTGGCATCATCCACACGCAAATCTCCATGTTGCCGTGCCGCCTGTAGGATCGCATCTCTGTCCCTATAATTAAGTACCCGCGCAATGATGGCTGGTGGCGGGACCCCTGGGCACGGTGGCGGGACTGGTGCCCTGTGTGCCCATTCTATGACAAAGAACCTGGACAGTCTCTTGGGTTTTAGGTAAGTATGGGCAAAATTTGCGGTCCGCGAAATCACACCATGAAAGTAAATTCGCGACCCGCAGAATTTGCGGTTTTTTTGCGTGTTTGCGTGTTTTTTTTTATTTATTCGCGGACCGCTTGCAGCGCACCGACCGCGAGGCCATATTGTGCGCGTTGCGTATTTCCGTTTCCGGGCGCTATTGGCAATGTCGCGTTGTGTGCGGCACTCTATTACAAGTTTGCGCGTGTTTTTGCATGCTCGCAGGGGAAATATTGCGCGAACGTACCCACGCTGTCCTCAATGGGCGCGGCCATCTTGTTTTTCATTCATTGCTATGGTCCTGTGCATGCTTTTTGAATGCTGCTTGAATCTTTGCCATCCTTTCTTTCTTTGAACTTATTTTTGCTCTTTTTTGCTCATTATCTATCTCTCTATTTGTCTAGATCTATATTTTGTGTTTTTTTCAACTTTTTGTTACTTTATAACTCCTTTTTTAGTTTAGCTCTCTCTTTCATTTTTTTTTTCTTTCTTCCCCCTATTCTTTTCTTCTTTCGGCCAGGACCATGGCAAAGGGAGCCGGCAAATCAAAGGGGAAGGGTCCCGCACCCCGTAGCCGGCTCCCTTGTGGGCGATTGAGGGGAGTTGATGTAGTGTCCAGGGAGGTTTTCACCGCGGTGGAGGTGGCCGCCCTGGTATTTTTTGTTCTGCGCCACCTCCCTACGACCATGGCAGCAGGGGGCAGGCCCGGTCAAGGGTATGACCTCCGGGAGCGGCGCCAGCGGTGGATAAGGTGTGCCGGGCCATGCGGAGGGAGTCGGGGGTCCGGCGCACCTACGACCAAGCGACGCACCGGTGGGCCGACGTCCTCGACAGGGAGCAGGACCTGCTCCACCTGCTAGGTGTGGAGATCCCTGGCTTTGGTGAGTAGCTATTTAATAACTACTTTGTTTTCTTCTGCTCTGTGTTATATTGCTAATATATGTTTTTCCCGAAGAGCAAGAATGCTGCAGATTCGATTACATTGCAGGTAAATTAATGTTTAAATAGCTTCTGTGATTGCAGGTGCTCGCCTGCTCAGTGGCGTTGTTCCAATGCTTACTTTTTTTGCAACTTTGTGCTCATTTGAGCAGAACTGCGTAATGCTAGAGAGACTAGAGACTCAAGTCTAGTCCTTCCTTTGTACTCCTGCTGCCACTAAGAAGAAGAGATAGTGATGGATTGATAGGTTGAGTATATTATGACTTGTTATTAGTAGTAGTAGTAGTAGGACATTTTTTAGTGCTCTGCAATCATGATGACGGACTGTGTCTGTCACGTCGCGTGCTGCTGAGTGCTGGCAGTCGTAGTAGAACCTTTTTGTTGTTGGTGATTTACATAACTTTCCAAGTAGATGGCCTGCGAATCCAGCAATTCTGTACTAGTAGTATCCTCCTAGTTGACCAGATCAGATAGGTTAATACATGTAGTGCAATTGTTGCTAATTTGCTTCCCCGAGATAATGTTAGATTGTGGTCAAAGAAATCAAATATTTCAAAAAAACAATCATCCATGTTGTGTTTCTTTATTTCAGGATCATCAGCACCTCCCAGGGGCAAGGCAACTAGCAGCACCATTGAGACTCCGGTGGAAGAAGGTGGACAGTCACAGCAGTCCCTTGCAGCCTCTTCTGCTGGCCTCAGTAAGTTGTTCTATTGTTATATTAATACTTATACTTCCCTAACTTTTACAGCTCCTATTCATTACAAACTGTTTCCTAATTCTATTTTTTACAAAATAGTCTTTGATCTTCTTCTAATCTAGACTACTTTCTACATTCTTATCCTGCCTCTACCATCACTCTCTGTGCTACTACTATTTACGATTATGAGTCGGTCTGTGTAGGAAGCTAAGCTTGCCCAGTCGTCAAACGGTGTTAAACAAAACTCTGACCCAGAATAGAAGTTGAACCCCCAATCCCCTGACCAACTATGTAGTGTGTCTGACCAATGATTTTACGACCCAGAACAACAGAAGAAGACTACCGCCGAGTCCCGGCCTATCTGAGTCACTGAAACATGACTTCCAAGTGCAGTAGTTCAAACCCTTTCGCTCACTCACTCGTGAACAAAAACCACACAGTGTTTGTTAGTTTTAAAGTTTTATTTTCAATTAAGAAATGAAAAAAATATATTTATTTTTAATAGCGTAGTAATCGGAGCGAGCACTGCTGATAGATGACGTTAAAGTTTAAACAACATTCCCATGAATCAAATCACTTTAACGTAATAGTTAACAGACACATGAAATTATTAGAAAAACTGTGCAGGAGCCACCACCTTCTTTTAAGTACTTAAAGTACTGCTGGTGATGACTTACTAGTAGTTGGTGAATCGTCCTGTTGGGAGAAGGGCAATGTAATCTTCTTTCTGTAATTAGAAAAATGGTGCACGTTAAGCAAGCATTCATCAGTTGTCCTAAGAAGTGTAGCATTTAATGGAATAAGCATATAAAAAGTTAACACCCTCCCCTAAACCGTTACTATTTTTCAATCCCAGTAATAAAAAATGTGTTGTGTAACATTTCCTTCCATTACGAGACGAAATAGGGGGTTGTGTTTGGCATCTAAAATATGACATGTTTTTTCTAGACGTCACAACATCTGATGCGGCACAGCTGACCACCAGTGCCGGGGCCAGCACTGCGGAGGGCTCCTCTCTAGGGGCGGATGCGGCGGCGCCACCAGGAGGAGATGGGGAGGAAGGCTCAGTGGCAGCAGACGGTGGTAAGTTATTATACTCCTTACTTATTGACATTTTTGAGTAGGCTCGCAAAGCAGTGTATGATGTACTGTACAGTACACTAGTACAAGTACACTGTACTGTTAAGAACAGTTACTAATTTAGAACTACTTTTTTGGCTATTATGGAGAAGACAGTCAACCTTGACTTGTAATAACATTAGCGGCGGTACTTCTCGGGTAAGCAATGGCCCCCTCTATTTGACTTCAACTCAGCTGGCAAACTTTTATCGTGAAGCCAAGTCATATCAGATGTACTTTAGGGATGTGAAGAACGAAAAGTGAAAGAAAGGTGAAACGAAGGACGAGCGAGTCTTGACATTTATGACTGTAAAGAATGGTGTTTTTGAATGCAAGTCAAGAGAAGAAGACGGTGGTTTCCAACATATAATGAAAAGGGTGTTAGTTGGTTGTTGAGAAAAAGAAAACTTGGGACATGTGAGACATTAAGAAGAATGATAGGTGTACTTTGGAAGCCTGGATGTTATCTTCTTTTTCCTCATCGATAGCAGAGGTGTATGATGTAGTAGAGCAGACGCTGAGTGGATAAAGATTGTCACTTTGAACAGCATGTCCGTGCCAGAGTAGCAAAGCTGAGGAAATCCAAATACTAGAATTTGTGATTGATCACAAATACTCCCTGCCTTGACTAACAGTACAGTACTTTACTTTGCAAGCGCAGCATCTATTGTGTATGGATTGTATAGTTGACAACATTATATCAAGTCAAGTCCCTTCCTCCGCCAATTATGGGTTCCACACTAACTCCCTATGTAATAATTTTATTTCAGCTGTGTCATGGGTGTACTATCGCTGTAGTTCACTCAATCTATCAAAACAAAGCACCTAAAGGCATCCATCATATAACCAAAGATCATGTGATCGGCAGGATAATGATATATGATCAGAATTGAATAATCTCCATTCTTCTTTTGTTTGATGGCCAGTGGCAGAGCCACCCCTATAGAAAAGTAAGAGCTTCCGATCCCCACCTGCATGTACTGCCTAAAGTACTGTGAGTCTGCGTCATCATGGCTGAGTGAGCTGCCATGCTGGCTACCACAAGTTCACGTACCACTAATTTCTTTTGCAAAACAAGAGAAAAAAACAGAAGACTTTTTTTAGTACTCTCTGACTATGTATGTAATGTATTAGTGAGTCCATCCATAGTCCTGCTAGTGGAATTCCTGAAACTCCCAGTAATGTCACAGGCCTACAAAGACGGCGGAAAGATACATGGCAAAATGTTATACTGTGTTTGCTACTTGCTGGTGTTACTGAGAGTCAACTTTCAGTAAAATTATTTTGACTTTATGTTAAAGACTATTGGCTACAGTATTTTTCTTTCTTTCTTCATATAGATGCTACTCCAACAAAGCTCACCAGAAAGGAGATGGCTGTCCGGGCCAGGGCCCGTAAGCTGGAGGCTATTTGTGCCGAGTATCGGTGGCTGTGGGCTCGGGAGCAGGAGGAGGAGACAGTAACCACTGCATCCTCCTCCAGTGCCCCCGTGTCCACCAGCCAGAAGCCTCGAGCCAAGCGGAGCCGTGGCCCGACAGCCTCCCGCCGCACAGCAGCAACACGATCAGCTGCCCCCCCAGATCCTGGATGGTACGTCAGCGCCGCCTCCGTAAGAGAGTGGAGTACCTGGAGCGGATGGCCGAAAAACAACAGCGCCAGCTCCGGGACCTCCGCAAAGAGCTGCGGGACATGCAGCAACAGCTGTCCACACTACGCCACCGGAGGAAGTGACTGTCCCTTGCCCCTTTTTTAAAGACTGTTGGGGGGGTGGGAATTGGGTGTTTGGGAAAGGGGACTTTTGGACATTGCTTGGGGTTAGGGAGGGGGGGTGAGTTGGGTTAATTTATTTTATTGTATGACTACATAGATATATTTCTTAATAATTATTTTTCAAACCAAAACATAGTATACGCGTTCATATTATTTTGTGTCGGGGTGGGCGGTGGTTACTGGACGTTTGGTTTCTTCCATTTTACCAGCATGAATGAAACATCTAGTCCTGAAATGTACCAAAGTGCCAGTAACCGAGTTAGTGAAATCAGTAGCCCATCTAGTACTTTACTAGTAGTACTGCCAGTCTCTGCTCTCCTCCCAGTCCTAGCCCATTATTCTACCTTTCCAAAATGCTTATCTTACCTGTGATTCGTGTTTCAGAATAGGGGTAGCCACAGGGCTGCCTGCATGGCAAATGTTGATTAAGGTTGGTTGTTGACATGTATCCTCGACGGATGAAATATCATTGTTGTGCTGGTAGTAGTAGTGGTACACACTGGCAGTAGCATCATATGAAAAAAAAGGAAATGAAACATTGAGTGGCCTGAGCGTAGCATTAGAAACAGTACGATAGATAGTACGCTACAGAACAGTGCCATAAATTGTAGCCTAAGCAGTGCTAAAGTATTCTAAATATAACTTTACTAGCTTCGTGGACTATGGCTACTATAAGAAATATTATGAAGGCAAAGGATTGTTGTGATTTACTAAGGACTCTATGTAAAATAATTAAAGAAACAATATATTTTTCTAAAATATCTTTTCTTTGTGGGGCAATGTACTTATATGAATGATTTTTGGATATATTACCAATGTTTAAAGAAATTGCCTGAGAGGTTTTTGTTCTTGTATTGACATTTTCCCTGCCAGCCTCTCTGAGTATCTGTTTTAAGGGTCCCTCTTTTGTTCTTGTGGCAAAGGATACTTAAACATAAGAATTAACCATTTGATTCGTCATGTGTACGAGCATGATGTTTGATGCTCAATTCACAATGTCGCACATGAAATTCCATTTCCCAACATGTTTCAGGGGCTGCTTAGACCTTATCCTCCCCTGCAAGTGTGTGGAATTTCTTGTTGTCATAGTCATACCTCAATGAAAAACCACACAGCCCAGGGGAAGAGGGTTAGGGTTTTTGAAGATTGGATGGGAATGGGGGTTTTTGGGAAACGTTTTGTGAAGAGAAGAAAAAAAAACACTGCATGGACAAACAACAAATGAAGAGCAACACATTTTTGGATTTAAAGATATCCCAAATCTTTTACGGGACATAAAGGTAGTGCACTACTGCATAAAAATAGCAAAGAAATGTATGAAATAGCTGGAGAGATGACTTTGAAGCAGAGAGCAAAGAAACGCACCTAGTCACATTCGTAGAAGTTAAAAAAAATTACAACAATAACATTTAAAAGATAAGTAGAAGTTAAGAGAGAATACTGTAACTTTATGTTGTGGTTGTCCTGTTGAATTGGTGAAGTTGCATGCATCCTGCCATTCCTCTTATTCGCGATATACTCCTCCATTCCATCTTACGCTCCGTCGATGAATATTGGTGACCAGACACACTGTCCACTGGCTGCCTGATGAGTAATTGCGGATTGCGTCTGAGTTCAGCGTTTGTTCCATGGCACATAGTAAAAGCCATCCTGTAATTTTTGATGGGAAAAAACAGTAAGTGAACCAGTTAAAAAAATATAAGGTACGCTGTGTAGTGCAAAAATAACACTTTTAGTTTCATAGTCGACAGTATTACAAAACATACAAGCATCATTTTGAAAGTGCGTACTCTGAGTCTCCTTTTCAAGGATAAATAAGTGTGGGTGAAATTTGCGGATCTTTCCCCTCAAGCTAGGTGTAAAGTGTAAACTGCGATTTTAGAACCCTAACCCTAGGCCCTAACCCCCCTTTTTCACCATGGATTTAGTCCAAACCACTTGATTCCGATATTAGACCTTCCCAGCAATGCCCCAAGACCCGTCAACCCACCCGCAAAAAAGCTGAAACCCCCAAACAGGCAAAAAGCAAAAATACAAAAACGGGGACTTAGAAATATTTAGGCCTAGTTCCAAAACCACTCCATGGGCGCTCTGCAGCTAGGCCCTAACTCCCCTTTCCAACCATGGATTTTCTTCAAACCACTTGCAACCAAAATTAGGCATGCCCAGCATTGCTCAAAGACCCCCCCCCCCCAAACACCAGGAACCCCCAAACAGCCCCAAAAACAGGCAAGTGAGCAAAAACTGAAAAAATATTTCACCATGGATTTTGTCCAAACCACTTGATTCCGATATTAGACCTTCCCAGCAATGCCCCAAGACCCGCCAACCCACCCGCAAAAAAAGTAGAAGACCCCCAAACAGGCAAAAAGCAAAAATACAAAAACGAGGACTTAGAAATATTTAGGCCTAGTTCCAAAATCACTCCATGCGCGCTCTGCAGCTAGGCCCTAACTCCCCTTTCCAACCATGGATTTCTTCAAACCACTTGCAACCAAAATTAGTCATGCCCAGCATTGCTCAAAGATCCCCCAACACCCCCCCCCCAAACACCAGGAACCCCCCAAACAGCCCCACAAAAACAGGCAAGTGAGCAAAAACGGGAAAAAAAATTCACCATGGATTTTGTCCAAACCACTTGATTCCGATATTAGACCTTCCCAGCAATGCCCCAAGACCCGCCAACCCACCCGCAAAAAAGCAGAACCCCCCCAAACAGGCAAAAATGGAAAATTTCATACTTAGAATATTTTCGGCCTTCTTTCAATTCTGTCCAAAAGCGCTCTGAAGCTAGGCCAAACCCCCCTTTTCCACCATGGACTTTCTTCAAACCACTTGCAATCAAAATTAGACCTTTCCAGCAGTGCTCCAAGACCCCCCGACCCAGCACCGCAAATCTAGAACACCCCCAAAGAAACCCCCAAAAACCTGCGTTACTGGTATATTCAAAACATGGCAAATTGCGCTGTTCACAAAAAACACAAAAAACAAATTGGTTTCAACAGAGACAGACAGCCATTGCTGTCCACTGCATGCCATCTTCTCATTATTAATTACCTGTTCTACTTTTTGTCCGCATCTTCTTTGGAAAAGTGAGGGCCCACAGGGCAGCCTCTCCTGTCAATTTCAGAAGTAAGTCTGTCAACAATCAGCAAGCATGTAGTCAGTCAGTAATTTCAGTCCCACTTGAGGGGACTCGTCTACGAAGACAAAGTTTATTTATTCTCCATAATCCATCCATCTGCCTTGAGGGAAATGGATAGGGGGAGTCTGGAGGAGGAGGATAGAGGAGCATGATTGAGTTTTGAACTTGTGAACATCAGGAATGCAGACTGCGGCACCTTCAAATCAATAAGGAAAATAAGATGAAGACAGTGCTGATGATGGACTTGTTGTGATTAAGTGATTAGAGTTCTGTTGTGGTAAAAGTTGCAAAACAAAGAAAGACACACAGGAATAAAAGTGAATAAGGACGAAAAAAAAGGAAGTAATTTTCAGGCCTCGGTGTCAGGGAAGTAGAGCTCATCCTCAAAGTCTATGAATTGAGACGGGAGTAGGTCAGGTGACAGAGAAGAACTTCCGTCGGCGTCACCTAAGTCGGTGTCCTCTTCTTCCTGCGTGCATTCACGTATTTTGTAATCGGGTGGTATGAAGTGCTGATTCATCTTGATTATTGTTAACCTCTCCACATTTTTGGGCGAGAGGCGGGTCCTTTTTGAAGTTACAATGGCACCAGCAGCACTGAAAACACGTTCAGAAGACACACTTGCGAGTGGGCAAGACAAATAATTTAGAGCCAGGTTGGTGATCAGTTGCCATACAGAGCTTTTCCTATACCAAAACACCAATGGGTTCTCATTAAGACAGACCTCTGTTGGGTCATCCAGATACGCCTGCACCACCGACTCAAGGTTCTCTAGGGTTGCCCCACTTTGCGTACCATCTGTGGCCTTTGCAGCAGTGGACCGAGCAAACCCTTGCTGAGTTAGCCAATCCGCTTCCGACAATATTTTTTTGGGGCATGGTGTAGGTGAGGGTGATGATACAGTTGCTGGTGTCGTTAACGGCTGTGAGGGAAAGTGACTCCCTTCGGCCACGGATTCAGAAGTGGAACTTGACGCCGGATGGCCTGCTGATTCAGTTGTACTTGTGCTGCCTCCTTGAAGGTTCTGCCGCTCTTTTTCGAACCGAGTGGCTGACACAGCTAGCCAATGTTTGTACTTTGAAACATCTGCTTCATCAAAAGGAATTAATGCTTTGCTAGCCACTGCCTTTTTGTACCATGGATCCAGAATAGCGGCACTATTGTAATGTTGTTCTGTATGTATGTTTTTAAGCCTTTCATTGTGAAGTAGGTGCCTTAATAACTTCTCTGCCAAATCATATGCTTCTCGCTTTTCAGCATCATCTCTGAACGTTGAAGACACGTCCTTCAGTTGGTGCTCTAGCTTGCGCAACAATGGGATAGCGGAGTGGTGTGGCTCACTGGTTAGAGGCGGCAGACCCGGAATCAGAGGACGGCCCGGGACCAGGGTTCAATTCCCGACGCGGCAGGGTCGTGGACCAGGGTCGGCGGACTCGATAATTCTCGCCTCGGTGCCTACTCTAACCAGGGATCACACTCGGCAACTCTGGGCATTAGCTTGCCTCATCTCCACAACGGCCCCCCACATACGCCGGGGATGCCTGGCTTCACCTTGGAGATACCCAGTAGGGACCATCTCACAGGGAAAGCCAGGACGGGTTCCCCAGCGGTCTACAGCGCTGAGATACCCCATGGGGTGATACATGCGCTTTACAAGACATCATTACATTACATTACATTACATTACATAGCTTTGCCCAAAGAACAGTCCTCCCTGCTGATTTCACGCGTGAAGATCTCAAAAGGACGAAGCATGTGTGTCAGGCTTGCAATTAGCTTCCATTCCTCCAACTCTAGCCTCATCTCTTTCTGAGTAGAACCCAGTTTATAGACATACTCATTTATTACCTCCCACTGCTCAGACAGACGCTCAAGCATGTAAAAGGTTGAGTTCCAACGTGTTGCTACCTCCTGGATTAGTCCTTTGACTGGCAGTTTACGTTCATGTTAAATGCTCCTCAGCTGCTTCCGGGCCTTAAAAGAATGGCTGAAATGTGTGCAGATTCTTCGGCAGATGGTCAGTAATTTGATGACTGGGTCTTCTTTTTTCAAGAATTCATGCACCACGATGTTAATACTGTGCGCCAAACACGGCACTCTGAAATAGTCACCATCAGTCATGGCCCTAACTATATTACTGCCATTATCTGTGGAAACATAACCAACTATGCGATTTCTTGGATGCAGCCATTCTTTGACCTTTCTGTTAAACTCCTCCAAAAGGTTAGCTGCAGTGTGAGATTTCTCCATGGCAAACATGCCTACTGTTGCATGTTTGCGAGTAGCTTGAAAAACTTTCTCGGTGTCAACACCTGCTTGATTTAACTGTTGTGCGACCCCTGCAAAAGAGACCCAGAGTGCAGTGATGCACATGTAATCAAGGGCTTGGCAACTGGTCCACATGTCTGTTGTCATGTGGATAGTGTGAACAGCACTCTTCAGAATAGCTGCGCCAATCACCGCCAGCACATCTTGATGTAGTGCTGGAACAGCAACCCTGGCAAAATAGGATCGGCTTGGAACCTTCCATTTAGGGCAGACTGTTGCCACAAATTCAAGAAAACCCACCCCTTCCACGAAAGAGAAAGGGAGAAGGTCCAGCACTAGCATTTTAGCCAGCTTTGCGTTATACAGACGTACCATTGGGTGGTTGCGTTCAAATGGCGCATCCGACCAAAACATGCTGCTAATGGTGGGCTGGACCGTTTTACGTGATGATGATGATGCAGACTTCACACCAGTTAGGCTCATTGATTTAGTTTTTTGCATTGGTGTCTGTCCCATACTCTTAGTGTGCCTAATACATGTTGCAGGGGTAGAGGGTGTGGGCGCTACCACTGCAGTGCTGCTGCCAGGGGTACTGGGTGTACCAGAAAAAATGTTGGTCGGTTCTTGACTTCCCCCCTGCACAATCAGTCCCTTGTCAGCATCAGATGCAATGTGAATGGATACATTTGGATCAGTTCTACTTTGGACTTCCTCGATCTTACTTAGGTGCGCATACCACAGGATAGGGTGGTGTTTTTTGAGATGACCTCTCTGGCCTCCGGTACCATAGTTGGTACCAAGCTTACCCAGACTAACTGATACTTTACAAATCGAACAAACGACCATGTTTTCCGCCTTTTGGCTAACAGTAAAGAAGTCCCAAACTGGGGACTGGAGATGTCTGCTGGTGGTGGAGGTGCTACTTTGACTTTCAATGCCAGATGAAGTGGAGGATGGGCGTGGATGAATTTGTTTCTGTTGTTCACTTACAGCACCACTACTTGAGGTAATGGAGGTCAAGCTGGATGGAGGTCCCTGCCAGCCCTCCTGATGAGAAAATATGGAAGCTGTAGGTCGTTTTGGTGTTGTAGTTAACTGCGTTGGTGGTGGTACCAGTGCCACGCCGCCCACATCCGGCTCAGCAGCCATTCGGGCTAGGGTGAAAATGTTTGTCTGCTGCATGCCCGCTAGGGCTGGAGTGACGTCTGTGATGACTGGGTCATCGTCAGACTATTCATCAGCAGCAGAAGACACCACTTCTTGTTCGTCGTCATCACCCATAAGTCGAAGCCTTGCGGGAACCTTCCTTTTAGGCTTAGCTACCTTTGTTGGCTCATGGCGTGCCTCACTCTCAGACTGCATTTGTGGGTTCCAATCAGGATCAAGGTAATCAGAATGAAGGGGGCTTGAAGAAGAACTTGTAGTAGTAGTAGCCCTCCTTGACTTTTTTCTTGCTGGGGATCTGGAAGACAATGGATCAACATCAGGAGGAGTGGCTTCCTCGGATGATACCTCCGCTTCAATATCAATTTACTGATGTTCCCCTACTTCTGGAGGAACAACCGTTGTAGGCAGTTGTGCCCCTCCATGAACCTCTAGTTGCACCTCTCCATGCACCTCTCCATGTGCCTCTCCTTGCGCCTCTCCTTGCGCCTCTCCTTGCGCCTCTCCTTGCGCCTCTCCTTGCACCTCTCCTTGCCCATGAACTTGCGCTTGTACTATTTGCACCTGTGGTTGTCGTTGCGGCTGTGGTTGTTGAACACTCATCAGCTGAGTTACACCCGGCGTTGATTGGATGGTACTTTCTTGTGATGAGCCAACATCACCGGTCGATGGTGATTGAACAACCAAAGTGGCTGCCGCAGCAGCACTCATGGTCTTGGACCTAACTTGGCATGGTGGCACTGAGCCCAATGAAGTGTAGGTGCTGCTTCCAGCTTGGTCCCCGGCGGACACCGAAAAGGTGTCGGTGGGCACACCAGTCTCCTTGGTAGGTGGTGCCACTTGCTTCTTCTGCTCCTTCTTACTGGCAGTGGCACTGGCAACTTTTTTCGCTGAGGCGCTACGGCCACCTTTCTTTGGGGCCATCTTCAGATGTCAGAACAGCAGGCCGCAGTTGCACGAGTTGCAGAGTTGTCTTGTCTGTGGCCACACGTGACGTCACGTGACCTTGTGCTGCACACACCACTGCAGGACTTCTTCCTGGCACTGGTGGTTCTCTTGAGCACCTAAAAGCAATGGAAGCCAGAGGAACATCAGTTAAACACCCCAAAAAGTCGAAAAACACACAAAAATCACCACAATCCAATGCCATCCATGCACCACTGAGTACCCCTGGGTCTAATGGAAGAAAGCAAGGCAAACTGGGTGCAGGCCTGAGCACACTGCCGGTCTTCAAAATGGCCCCTTGACCCCCAGCCACATGGCCAGGCCCTGCCTGGACCAGGCCTCAAAATGGCCCCCACCCACATGGCCAGGCCCCAACAACACCCCAAAAAGTAAAAAAACACACAAAAATCACCACAATCCAATGCCATCAATGCCCTCAATGATGTTTACATTCAAGACACCCCACAGAAAGACTTGGTCCATGCACCACTCACTACCCCTGGGCCTAATGGAAGAAAGCAAGGTAAACTGGGTGCAGGCCTGAGCACACTGCCTGGCTTCAAAATGGCCCCTTGACCCCCACCACATGGCCAGGCCCTGCCTGTACCAGGCCTCAAAATGGCCTCCACCCACATGGCCAGGCCCCAACACCACCCCAAAATGTCGGAAAACACACAAAAATCACCACAATCCAATGCCATCCATGCTCTCAATGATGTTTAAATTCAAGACACCCCACAGAAAGACTAGGTCCATGCACCACTGACTGCCCCTGGGCATAATGGTTGAAAGCAAGGCAAACTGGGTGCAGGGCTGAGCACACTGCCTGGCTTCAAAATGGCCCCTTGACCCCCACCACATGGCCAGGCCCTGCCTAGACCAGGCCTCAAAATGCCCCCCACCCACATGGCCAGGCCCCAACAATACCCCAAAAAGTCAAAAAACACACAAAAATCACCACAATGCAATGCTATCCATGCCCTCAATGATGTTTAAAATCAAGACACCCCACAGAAAGACTTGGTCCATGCACCACTCACTACCCCTGGGCCTAATGGAAGAAAGCAAGGCAAACTGGGTGCAGGGCTGAACACACTGCCTGGCTTCAAAAAATGACCCCTTGACCCCCACCACATAGCCAGGCCCTGCCTGGACCAGGCCTCAAAATGGCCC
Organism: Lissotriton helveticus; assembly: GCF_964261635.1. Taxonomy (NCBI): domain Eukaryota; kingdom Metazoa; phylum Chordata; class Amphibia; order Caudata; family Salamandridae; genus Lissotriton; species Lissotriton helveticus. The sequence continues at coordinate 1,469,462,719 of NC_136057.1, read as the reverse complement.
CCACCCACATGGCCAGGCCCCAACAACACCCCAAAAAGTCGAAAAACACACAAAAATCACCACAATCCAATGCCATCCATGCCCTCAATGATGTTTAAATTCAAGACACCCCACAGAAAGACTTGGCCCATGCACCACTCACTACCACTGGGCCTACTGGCTAGTGTGGCTTTACAGGCACCCCAAAATAAAAAATAAAAATCCACATATAGTGAGCTAAAATTCAATGACATAAATGAGATTTAAGTTTAACAAAACTCACAGAAACCGTTATATCATGCACCCATGACTAACCCTGGGCCTACTCGATACTGTGGCTACCCACAATATATATTTTTTAAAGTTGTGAAAAAGTTTTAAAATTGTAGTTGCAGCAAATGCAATGCCCCAAACAAACAACACCAACTTACTTGTAAAATCTCAAATCCAAAAGTGAAGTCCAAAAAGTCCTCAAATACAAATATCCAGCAGCAGCCACAAAAAGTAATCCTTCCAGCTCCAGATCCAAATGAAAAGTGACCAGGAGATGGGCAAAGCACTGGGAGGAGCCTGCTGGACAGGAACAGGAAGTTGGAGACTCTGGGGCACTTCCTTCCTCCCACTCCCCCAAAAATGGACTCCTTCCACAAAAAAAGTGCAGCCAAATCTCAATCTGAGGAGTTATTCTGATAAAAATCATGATTTTCAGAAGGTTTATGCTGCCTGCAATTTCGGGAAAGCGAGCTGTTCAAATCTCCCGCCGGATGTCAGCTGCGCACCGCATCTATGTGTTCGGCATTGTTTAATCCCGCGATGCGTGATCACGGGCCCTTATGACGTACTCGCGTTGTCAAACTCTCGCTGTGCAAGATGGCAAACCGCGATGACGTAATTGCAGTCGAAAAACACACGTGCGATCACGCAGCAAGATCCAAAATGGCGCAGCACACGCAAACCGGGAGAAAAACAACTCGGCGGACTCAGAATCACGGTAAGTCAACGCCGCGCGCGCGATATTGTATTTTTCAAGTGCGACCAAGCAAAATAATTCGCAACTTGCGAATTTGCGGATTTTTGGGAAATTTCACGCGATTCGCGAACCGCGAAATTGTCAAAAATCCGCAAATTCGCCTGCGAAACGGATTTTACGCCCATACTTAGTTTTAGGCTGTTCAGGATAAGGTCCTCTAGGAACAGTTCCATACTAGCCCCTTCCATTTTTTCTGGCACACCTACCACCCTAAGATTGTTCCTTCGGGCCCTCCCTTCCTGGTCCTCCAGGCATGCCGCCATCTGCCTCTGTTGGTGCGTGAGTTGTTGGACCTGCTGTTGCAGCGTTTTGGAGGTGCCCTGGATATCCACAATCGCTGCTGCGTTTTGCGTGGCCTTCTCGGACGTCTTGTTCAGATCTGCACGCTGGAGGGTTAGTTCAATCAACATTTTGTCTATTTTAGACTCTAATGTAGTGCCAAGGGACTGAATGGCTAAAAATTGTATATTTAATTTAAATTTTTTGAATACTTTTTATATCTTTTCTTCCCACCTCGATGAATTTTATTGATGATAAAATTGTTTTGGCACCAAAGCTAATGTAATTGACGCTTTGAAAATTCTTTTGGGCACCCGTACTGACTTTGTGGGATAGCTGTTGCCCTGTGCTGTGCAGAAAATCTCTTCGAGTGCCAGAGTTTGCCGCCTGTCCCCCTCTCGCCGCCGCCTTCCACATCAACGCGGCTGCCGAGCAGAGGGGGGCACTCAACTACAGATCCCGCCAGCCCTTGCGGCGGGAATCTCGGCCCCAGAGCGCGCCAGGCGGCGCTGATAAGTCGCGTCATCCCGGTGGAGCGGGTGACGCTTTGAAAATTCTTTTGGGCACCCGTACTGACCTTGTGGGATAGCTGTTGCCCTGTGCTGTGCAGAAAATCTCTTTGAGTGCCAGAGTTTGCCGCCTGTCCCCCTCTCGCCGCCGCCTTCCACATCAACGCGGCTGCCGAGCAGAGGGGGCACTCAACTACAGATCCCGCCAGCCCTTGCGGCGGGAATCTCGGCCCCAGAGCGCGCCAGGCGGCGCTGATAAGTCGCGTCATCCCCGCGTTGCGGGAGCGCCCGGGGCGAAGCCCGGGCAAAGGGCGGGCCCTCTGTGGCCCTCGGTGGCTGAGGTAGGCTGGGCCCGGTTATTTACATATATAAGTACTAGCATATCGGTGGATATCGAAGTGACAGCTGAGAAGACAAAGCGTACTTCCATGTTTCCATAGACCTTGTCTGCGGGCTGATTGTTCTCGCCTCTCCATTTTTCCTTTTTTTATATTCATTTTTATAGCTCATTTACTCATTTTGCTAATATTATACCATTATTGGACATACCCTTTCTTTTACGGCGTCAATCCTTTTGGAAACACTTGAGGATGACTAAGAAACTCCGCTCTGGGAGATTAGTGGGGGGAAGGACCTGTGCAAAAACAAAATCTAACCCCTTAAGAAATAAATCTGTGATTAACTACTCGCTAAAGGGACAGTGTCAGCTCTTCGACCTTTGGGAAAAAGCTGTGGATAAGAAAGCAGCTGTGGATGCAAATGATGGTTTCCTACCTATTTTGCAGGCGGGTCCATCTCAAGCGGTTGATAATATGGTCTCTCCTCCAACACTGACAAACCCATTTCAAATAGAAATTACTGCAGGGAATAGCCCTGCTCTTGTTATTGATAATGGCCCTATTGGGTCTCTTGTGCATTCTATGGAAGGAAAACATACTAACAACTCTCCGGCGCCACAGGCTCGTAATGTACGTGTCAGGTCAGAGGGAGATCTTTCTCTGTCATCCATTGACCTCGAACTTTGTGGCCGTTATGTGAGCGCAGGAAGTCCAAAACCCTCTGAAATCTCTAAGCCGTTAGTGGGCGCGACTCCATCTGGCCTACTGTTGTATAGCAGTACTCCTTCCATAAATGTGCAGGATATGTCCGCGCTGTTAAATGTTTCTATGTCTCCTGAGCTTCATCTATCAGGAATCTGTCCTCCTCTTGCTACTGGCGAAAAACCAATATCGGAGTCTTTGATTGCCCTTGAAAATCTGCTCTCCTCCATACTATGTCTTTTGGGCAAATTTGTGGGCAGCTCGGACTGTATCCTAGATTCAGTCACTAAAATATTGAATGCAATGCTGCACAAGGCGCCTGAAGTGAGGAGTGCTTCCTGGAATGTGACTGATACCAACCAGGCAACGGGGAACACAAATGTACCTTCGGAGAACCTTGATATTAAGCCGTCAGCTTTGGTCCAAGAAAATATCTTTACGGCTACGTCAGTTTCAGTGGCAAATAACTGTGTAAAAAACTCCGACTTTGAAATAGAAGAAGAAATGCAGTCTGGGGTATTAAGTTTAGCAGCACAGGAATTATTCCCGATTTTCAAAACCGGGAAAATGGAGCTACAAGATGATGATGATCAAGAAATCACCAAAAAAAGCCGGAAACACAGAAACGACAAAGGGAAAAAAAGGAAACCTTTACGCAAATATAGGAAGAAAAGACAAAGGCGGATAATCTTTCAAGACTCTATTGTTTCAATTAACAATGAGGAGAACGCCATTAATTCTAACTTGGGGATCATCAAAATGGCAAGTGAATCCTATCATGTACACTTAGGTCCAGAGACTAACGGTAATACTTTGCCTTTGCCTTTAGAAGATTTGTCCCAGAAGGGTGATCATGGCCCGATTACCCCGCAGGTGGTTGAGACAGGGAGCACTACCCCGGTTGTACTCGGGGACCTTAATCCTCTGGCTCCCTCTTTTGCCCCAACGGTCAGGGCTGACATAGGCCCGCTTCTTTCCCCCCAGGCAAAAAAATCAATGAACTATGTGGACACTTTTGTTTTGGACTTTGTTCCTCTATTTGATGTAAATTTGCCTCTAAATAGATCATGGTTGCTTAAATGTCTTAGTGATCAGGAAAGTCTTCACCTTATTCAATCAAGGGATATTGAGTTAGTGTCTCTGCTAGGCGAAGATAGTGTAACCAGTATAAGAGTCAAATTTTATTCTAAATTCATTGTAAATCTGATATTACAGCAAGTGGAGAGTTTCCAATGCAGAGGTATTGATGTTCTGCCTATTTTCAGTTCTGATGTGACCTTTTCTCCCCACGGGATGACCCGAAAGAGTGTCAAGTTAGATAGGGCATCCTCTCCGTTTGAGGATCTAAAGATCTGGGTCTCAAAGGGGAAACGGTCAGTCTCTAAAGCACTGCTTCTTCCACCAATCCAGAACTCCGCACCATTAGATGAGACTCACCGATGGAATTGGCTGCATGGTGCTCTCGCAACTAAGAGCACAGATAATTCCAAATTATTCCATCATCTTTAATAATCAATTAAAAATAATCTCTTGGAACGCAGCCGGGATACACAGTAGCCCCGAGAAGCTTGATTTTTTATTCTCTCTAGGAGCAAGTGTGATCTGCATCCAAGAAACATGGTGCACTGATAATATCTATGGTGGGAAGGAATACTATGTGTTGGAAGCACCTGCCGCCCCTTCTAGGAAAGGTCATGCTAAAGGGGGAATAGTTTGTTTGTTAACTAATAAACTGTGCTGGAGATTTTCGCATTACATTGATCCTAGTAATCTCTTCCAAGCCATAAGAATTTCGAATCTCCCAAATTTTCCAAATAAATCGGGCGTTGTAATTATTAATGTGTATATCCCCCCTGAAGAGTGTTATAATATTTTATTGAAGCAGGTATTTCAGTATATTGGACAGATTAAGAATGTTTCTTCTCCACCTGATGTTATTCTAGTTGGAGATTTGAATTGTAAAATCTCGAATATTAGCTTAAACTTATTTAGAAATATACCCAAAGAAGAGGCTTATTTCATCCCACAATCGATTTTCCCCGATAAAATAATAACAAACAAAAGAGGGAAGATTCTCCTGGAGGAACTATCTGCTGTTGAGGGGCTTATCTTAAATGGGAGATTTCCCTCTGATGTGCCTGCGAAATTTACTCATAAGTCTCCATTCAGCCCCTCTATCCTTGACTATGTGATCTCTGACTTTTACATTTTTCCCTATGTTCAGGACCTAATGATAGTCCCCACCTCTTTCAGTGATCACAGCATAGTTTCCATAACGCTTTCTTTTAAACCTCCACCCACTGAGTCCTGGTCGCTTGGTAACAATGAGGTCACCTTCCAGGGATCTTTGGGTAGGTGCTGTTGGAACAGCACTTCAATAAGAGGTGTACATGATATCTTATGCAAAACTATACTAGAATTAAATAGCTGGTGTGGTTCCGAAATTGCTAATTTCGAAAAGTCTGTGAGAAAGATCACTCTAGATGTAAAAAAGGTCAGTGGTTCTGGAAAAAAGCCTTTTGTCCCCAGTGCATTGCGCATCCTGAATAAGGAAATAAATAAATTAGTGCGAATGCAATATATTGGAAGATCAGGGGAACTAGCTAAGGAAATATCGAGGTTAAAAAGAAGGAGAATCAGAGTAAGAAGGAGTCTAAAAAAGGAGAAGGAAGACTTAGTATGGATAAACTTGCGGGAGGCAGTTGTGCATGGCAAAACTAGAGAATTCTGGTCCATAGTCGGGAGGGGCTGTGGTACCAGAAGCAGTCCTCTTCCTATACCCATCTCTGAAGAGGTATGGTCCTCTTATGTTAGGAAGCTGTATGGAGGGAACGAAGACACGGCTTTAGATAGTGTACCTGAACTCCTATCTGAGGATCCGATCGACTATCCAACTGTGAAAACAATTGAAATGGCCATAAAGAATATGCATTTGTCGGGCGCAATGGGACCTGACGAACTCCCCATGACGGTTTTAAAGCAGGAACCTTTACTCTGGAGCAAGATTCTTCACCCAGTGTTTAAATCCTGCTTCGTTACTAAAACTGTCCCAGCCTCCTGGAAAGGAAGTATATTGATCCCTATTTTCAAGAAGGGATCTAGGGATTGTCCCATGAACTACCGTTTGATCGCTCTCCTAGACTCAGTTGGAAAGGTCTTTGCTAAATGTATTTTGGGCTTGCTTGAGAATTGGGTCGAGGAGAATAATATTCTACCATGTGAACAGACTGGTTTCCGTAAGGAACACGGTACATTGGACAATCTCACAACCCTCCATGTGATTACTGATAAATATTCACGTGTAAGAGGAGGAGTGGTGTTCGCAGCGTTTATTGATTTCTCCACAGCGTTCGATAAAGTCGATCGTCGAACGCTGTGGAGAAAACTAGCTGCCCTTGGTTTACCATTATATCTACTAGCGCTGTTACGAGCTCTTCATTCAGAAACATGGTGCAGTGTTCTCCAGGGGGGTGAGAGGGGACTCTCACACAAGATTCCCTCCCAGAATGGCCTTAAACAAGGCTGTCTCCTGGCACCACTATTGTTCTCACTATACACTGCAGACCTTCCTGCTCGTCTATCAGCGTGTGTGGGTATTGCTCCGGTGGTAGGTGGGACCTCGATTTCTTGTCTCATGTACGCTGACGATATTCTTGTTTTAGATCTAACCCCCAAAGGTCTTGCTAATCGGCTACAAGCCTTACACGTTTTTGCGGATGCACACTGTATGAAGATTAATATATCTAAAAGCAAGATCATGTGTATTGCTGGAAAAAAGAAATGCCGTTATATAAATTTTGGATGGTTTATTGGTGGCCAAAAACTAGAGGTTGTTAAAACCTACACTTTTTTGGGTAAAATTATTGCCGCCAATTTGAGTGAGAGGGCCCATATTGAGCACTGCTCACCTAAAGCACTTGCCCACGGCAAAGGCTTAAATTCCCTTTATGCCGCTACTGGAAAGAGACACTTCGTTTGTCTTTTGGAAGTGTTTAGGGCTAAGATTCCTCCTACGATACTGTATGGTATAGAACTTTTAGAGTTGAAGCATTGGGAGTTTTGTAATAAAATTGAGGGGAAACTCCTAAGATCCCAATCCAACTTTAATACCTCCTGCTCTTTGGCAGCATGTAGGCTGGATTTCGGCCTTAGGAGCAGCTGGGTTCAGGGACTATGTGCCCTGGTAAGATGGGTGGCCTGCTTGGCTAGAGCCGAATCAGGGACGATGAGGGCCCTTCTTAAAAAGGAATTGTTGGGCAACTTTAATGAGTTCTCACGTTTGGTAAGGAATTTTAGAAGAGCTGTGTCACTTTTAAAGTTAGATGAAAGTGTGTTATTCCTGTATTCATCGTCACAGCTAAAACTTGTGTTAAAACAGGCATCGTGGGATCTTTGCTATCAAATGGATAGGAACACAATACAAGGGAAAGGGGGTAGTAACCTTCTCCTTAATTCCTATACTATGAAGTTGGCCCAACCTTATGCCACATGGAATTTACCACATGGTATTCGTCGATTATGGTTTCTGTTACGATACGATTTACTGCCCTTAAATTCACTTCTTTCTAAATGGCATGGAACCTCTCCCATGTGTAACTTCTGTAGCTTGAGTACTCAGAATTGCATCCATGTTATGTTAATCTGCCCTGCACTTCGACCATTGCGTTTTAAATGGTTAAAATCGATATGTCTCCAATTGGGTATCTACGATGTTAATACTTTTCTACGATTTCTATACTGTCCCCCAAATGAAATGTTTTGCTTCTATATTTTTAATTTTTTTTTAAGTTTTTTAGCTATTTATTAAGGCAATTTGGAGAGGTCTGACTTTGTGCCCTCATGTCATCGATTCTATGGATGAAATCAGTTTTGTATGTGTGATGTATTTTATTTTTTCTGTTTGTATTTGTTTTGAATTTTATGTGGCCCTTAACCAGAGCCAAACATAATAAAAAATAAATTGAATAATGTAATTGATTTTTAAGAAAATTGCAATGATTGGAAATTGTATATTTTCTAAATGTATGTGCTTTTATGGTTATATCCAACTGCAATAAAGTCTTTTGAACTTGAACTTGAAAGAGTAGTTTATGAAACTCATCTGAGTCCAAATAATACAAACAAATCAATCTATAGTTGCAGTAGCAAACTTTAAAATGAAAAACTTTAAAATGAAAAAAATGAAAATGAAAAGAAGAACAGAAGCAGCAGTAGCATCCAGAGAAGCATTCAGGAAAGCATTCTTAAAAGGCATTGAGACTAACAAGGAACACTCACTTATATAAAAGAATTGAAAACTGTTGCAGACAATTTAGCAGGCTTCTTCCTCTGCGGACCGATCAATGGGCAGCACTCATCTGTAAGCATCTTCAGTTCTTCCTTTCTCACAAAAATACATGCAGGTTGTAAAGCCTTATCACAAGTTAGATACAGACATTCTTGCTTAGTTAAGTTCTGGAAACATATGTCGCAGTTCCCATAGGCATCGATCATAATTTGACCTTCTAAATTAGTTTGTTTCACTGCGTACACAATGAACTACGTTAAAGGGAAGAAACATGGTTGTACTGTTTAGTAATGCATTTCATTAATACAAACAAGAAATATTGTTCTGTATGTGCAACTATTCTATGTAGATAGCATGAGAAATCAATACAAACAATATATTGCTCAGAAAAAAAATCCATTTGATCAAAACCGGAACATTCTGCAGTTATGATGAACGTTTGTAAACATTTCATATAAAGGTCAAGTCCTAAATTGTGGTGTGCAATGCTGAGTTCTCTTTTCTGAGGCCTATTCTAATAACTATGGCTGCTAGTGCAGTTATACATAATAAACATTTAATGTTCATGAGGACCTTGGTGCTGGTTTTATCTCGGACCAGATTGCGGTTGCCCCTTTATTATGCTGTCTGAGAATTTGGGCACAGCTGCCCCCAACCTTAATCAACTGATCATCCAAGATTGCGTTTCCTTGGACAAAGGTTTAGACATACCTTGGGTCCGTTATATTAAGAGCCAAATGGAATCTCTTGGTGGTCCTGACTTATTGCTAAGTCCTAGAGCACTTGGTAAGTCAGCTATTCGAGGTCTAAAGCAGCAGTTCTTGGAAAGATCGATGTCTATAAGGGAGGAAAGGGAACTAGCTAAACCTAGGGTGAGGAGTTTTGTCATGTTGAGTCTAGGTAGCCAGTTGCAACCATATTTAACATATATAAATAAACCGTATCACCTGTTTGCTTTAATTAGATTTAAGCACAATATGGTGCCCTGGTTACTAGCCTTCCCTAAAGGGTTTTTTAAAGAAGGGACGCTGGGCCCTTGTCCCTGTGACAACTTCTCGGAACAGAATACACTACATATGATTTTTTTCTGCAAATACTATGTTTCGTTACGCAGTAAATTTATCATTCCTCTGCTAAGAGGGCATAATTTTGAGCAAGTTAGGCCAGCATTGGCCTACTTGTAAATGTTGGCATCTCCGGTAGTCTGTTTTGGGGTTGCAAGTTATATCACTGGAGCAATCAGGTGCAGGAATAAACTTACTGTATCATAGCGTGGCTTTGTTAAACTTGTTCAACCTACTTTTTATAAAATTGTTGTAAATAATGTACATTTGAACAGGAAAAGCTTTTTATATTATTTATTTAAATACCAAGGATTGTTTTGTTTGGTGGATATGCCTTATCATTTGATGTCCCATGGAGAATCATGTTAAAGGGGCAGGATTTGGAATTAATTTTCTGTACAAATGTAAAATGTTTTAATGTCTTATGCCATGTGATGTGCACTTTGATGGTTTTAAATTTGAACCGAATAAAGTAACTATTTTGATATTGATATTTGACATAATAAATGTGTGTCATTACTTTGAATTTTACGTTAATAATTGCACTGTTAGTCTAAAGAATTAGAATTTTAATTTGTCGATCCTATCAGTCCCGCCTCTGATGTTTATCTTAACCATCACGCTATCTTGATTTCACATGTGAGTATTGCTCAAAGGGCACTTTCATCATCAGTTGAATCTTGGCATTTTTGTTATATACTTTGGAATTTTACTGACTTTCGGTAGTTATCATTTAGGAGGTCATTTAAATCTAAATGTTTCCTTCATTTCGTTCTCTGCTCTTTCTCTTGTGTAAGTAAAATTGGCAGTCTTTAAATGAAGCAAGTAGGCATAACAAACAAGACCTATTATTAGTATTAGCATAATTATAGCTTTCAAAATATCTCCACCTGCTTTTGTAATCCAATTCCGAATAGTATATATCCCTTTACCAAAAATATCAAAAACACTGGATGTCTCCAATTCTTCCAATTCATATTTTAAGTCTGAAATGTTCTCTGCAAATTCTTCAATTTCTTTACTAACATCAGGTATGGTCAACAATGCGTTAACTTAAACATCTTGCAGACTCCGCCTTTCTCTGTGAGTATAATGTCTAAATCTAGATGATCTTGCAAAACCATTGATCGTATGGCTACAAGTTCAGTGTTTACTACTAATAAAGCTCCAGAAGTACTGGTTGCCAGCTTGTCGACAACAGTTGACAGTTTTCCATTCTTTCCGTCATTTAATATGACCCCTACTGGTGGAATGATTGCACTAAATATGTCTCCTAATAATTCACCTCCACTTTCTGTACTGCTGTAGTGTAGTTCCTATATCCATGATAGGCTCTGCACATTGGAATAATATACACTATAGATTTGACATAGGACTGAGGTCAGTATGTCTCTATCGAGTATATTAAACTTGATTATTGTGTGTGCCAGCTAACTCAGAGGTCACTAGAAACTTCTCAAATAAACAAGAAGAGATTAGTTTCTGACAACCGCATAAACATGACAACTTTGTTTCCCTTAGATTCGGAACAGTCTCAGAATCGTGGAAACAATAGATAACAGTCTCAGTCAATCGTGCATGCTTCGTTTCTACAGAGTTTACACAGAAAGAGATAAAAAGGGTTTATTAAACAGTCTTATTTCTCGTGCAAGAGATATGAACTGCTACAATTGTAAGACAGAATGCGGAGTACAATACGTACAGCTTTAGCAGTAAGATTAGATAATACTGCAATAGCATGGTTTGTAGCTATGATATATATTCATAAAAATACATACATAAATAACACAGGCTAAAATGTGAATACTTATCTGATGCTTCTAGTTAGTTCTACCCCAGTGTACCTAACCTAAGTATAGTATGAGGTAAGAAGTAGGTGCTGTTTCTAAAGTATAGCTAGCTAAATTTTAGTTTTGCCAGAGTTGCCATGAGTCCCTGTAGATTCTAGTCTGCACCAGTTGGAATCTCTTTCCGGGTCTTGATCTTTAACACCCCGCAAGGGGAGTCAGAAACACTGGAGCTGGATTCTCTGCGAAGAGGATGACAGCGTCTGGTCAGTGCGTCAGACGGGGACTTCACTTCCTTCCGAACTTGCCGTTGCTATCTGTGTCGTGCAAGTAGGCAGCCGAACCGTGGTTTGCCATGGCAAGTGAAGATATATTTATACCTCGAAGGTGTTTAGGAATGCCAGTATTGACGTAAAAGTCGGGCAGAAGAACGTCATGAATGAACCCCTAAGGAATAGATGTTCATGCATAATAAATGAGTTCTTGGAGAAATCAATAATCCAAGCAAGGGAAAGTCCTAAAGGCTTAAGAGTCTGGTTTTCCAAGAACTCGTTGTGACGTTGATGGACGGATGTAGGTGGCCATGCCTGTATTTGGTAAGCATGGATAATGCCTAAATACGGGTAGAATTTCTAATCCTAAATATGGGCAATGCGAATTGTGGCCGTATAAGGGCATACATCGGGAAACCTATATACGGTATCTAAATCGACACAACACCCACTCCACTTTCATATGAACGACATTACTAAATTCTAAACACGCTTAACATATGTAAAATATAGCTATAATATGTACGCCGACCTCCCCCTGTGTAGTGCTATTACTTGCAGGTATGGACGGAGTGTTCATGTCTTTGATCTTGGCTATCCCAAGGCAAGACATTTGTTAGACAGTGTCATTCAAAAACATAATTTGCTCAGGGATGATACAGGCTCTAAACAAAGCTTCTACCACCTGTACTTGTCAATCTTTTGTACCCAGACAGATTTTGTCTCCATGTTGTCATTCCAAAAGTCGATACCCTGTCTAGACAGTTGGGCAATAAAGGCTGCAGAATAAATCTGTTTTGTATTGGTTAACATATTTTTCGTTCCTGTCTTGTATACATTTTTAAAGAAAAACGTTTCTGGATTTGACAAGTTAAACCCTGAAAAATATAGAAATGTCTTTGCAAAAGTTTTTGAGCTACCCTTTGGAGGAGTAGGACAATGTTCCCATTGGTTATACATAAATACATTTCTAGGTGATGCAGTTCTATGCAAGAAATGATGACCATAGTGGTTGTAACAATACATTTGTTCATAGTCTGATGAACCCTCTAAATATTCATGATTTGTGAATACTGCAGTCATTTCTAGATCAGACATCATGTTATTAACAGTCTTGAAGTCCCAATCATTAGAAAAGGTACTAGAGGCAATTTGGGGCCAGATGTAGGTGGCTCATTACCGGTCGGTAACGGCCGAAATTAACGAATTTCGTCCGTTACCGACCGGTAATGGGCTTTTCTTAGGTAGGGGGCCGAAAATAAGGATTCGGTAATTTACCGAGTCGGTAATTTAAGGAATCGGTAAATTACCGATTTCTTAAATACCGATTCGGTAAATTACCGAATTCCTAATGTAGGGAGCACTTAAATGAGTGCTTATCCCATGTTAGGATTAGTTATTTAACGAAAAAAACAAAAAGTAATTTAATGCAAATTGCTTCAGTGCCATGTTGCAGACATACATGCCCTTAGGGCATGTATGTCTGCAACATGTGCACCCAAAAACAATTGAGGGGTGCAACAGGGTGTCAAAGTGACACCCTGCCACCCTTCAATGTTTTCCCCCTTTTACCGAATCAGTATTTACCGATTCGGTAATTGCCATTCATTCCTATGGGCCTCCAGGCCCATAGGAATGAATGGCAATTACCGAATCGGTGAATACCGATTCGGTAAATACCGAATTATAATGGTTCGGTAATTTTTGCCGATTTTTTAGCTTCATAGCATTAACCGATTTGTAAATACCGAATCGGTAATATTCGGTATTTACGAATCGGTAAATACTATTTACCTACATGAGGCCCTTAGTCACTTAATGAAATTTTAAACAAGTGTGGAATCTTAAAGAGTTCCGACGGACCAAAAATGTCATATTCGGGTTTGTCCCAAACTATACCATCTGGTATAGGAACGGCTGTGATGTTAACTGCTGACAAGTCTCTTGCTTCAACTTGGGATGATTTGTGTGGCTGGAGAAGTAAGTTCACTCTTTTACTTGCTGTGTCCATTTGAATATATCTTCAGTTTATCAGCATACCGAGAGTTATTACCAGAGCTAAAAAAGTAGAAAGAAGAATATTCCTCAATTGAGACTTTATGCATTTTGTTCGGCTTAGTCAAGAAAAAAAAGACTTTACTCGAGTATGGTGAATAAACAGAGCAGATCTAACATCATATGCGCTACTTTCAATTCTATACAAAACTGGAGCGACACATCACCCCATGCTGGGTGCACAGCCCCCCCCTCCACTGCACCCCACAAATGCCAACAACTTCATCCGTCCTCTGTAATAGGACCTCATATGGAGTGACGCCCCCTAGGGAACTTCTTGGCGAGTTGTTTAATGAGCGTTGGACCCCATAAAGATGTTTGACCCACCCTTCACCCAAACTCAATAGCCTAGCTGTTATGGATTGCTTTATGTCCCGGTTTTTTCTTTCCACAACAGAATTTCCCTCAGGATGGAATGGAGAAGAATACCGCAATGCTATGCCCAAACTGACCATGGCTTCTTTGTAAGCTCGAGAGCTAAACACAGGGCTCTGGTCAGAGTGTAGTGTGCCAATTGCGTATTTGCCGATAAAGACTCGCAAATCTTTTATAACAGTTTGAGCATCAGCCGAGCGCTGAGGCCACATCCAAAGGAACCTTGAGCACGAATCCACTGCGACCATGATATATTTATAGTTACCATCCCTTTGTAAGGGACCGCAGTGGTCTAGGTAAACACACGCTAATGGTTTATCTGAGACTAACAGAGGCGTCTGCGCAGGACGTTTCACAGTAGAGACTTTCAACTTTTGGCATATTTAACAATCCAAAACATAATTTCTGTTCTGTTTCCTAATATCTGGCCACCAGTATCTCTGTTTTAATAAGGATACTGTGGCAGAAACACCTGCAAGAGCAGAGGCGATCCCTTCATGTGCTGCTAGGATTAGTCCTAATCTATGTTCCATATTTGGTATTACCCTATCCTCCACTCCAGGGATCCAAGCAAACGGAACATTGTTCGCATCAATTGTATGTTAGTATTTGAGTGGAAACCTTTTAGGTAACACTGCACCACTGCCTTTGCTTGAAGCACTGACAGCCAGTATTATTTCACTGTCTATTTTTGTTTTTGAACGAGTGATTGCAGCTACGGAAGTCGTTTGCACAGCCCCCTTCGCGGCTTCATCAGCCAATGAATTCCCTTCAACGTGAACGCCATCATGTTGATGACTCAGCATGTGTATCACATGAGTGTTTTGTAGTCAATTTTGTAACTGAACTACTTGTTCCCAAAGCATTTTGTGCGTGATTGTGCCACCTTTTGCATCTTTGAAACCATTTTGAAGCCAATCCTGTAAATATTAATTATAAGATTTAACACAGTAAAAAGAATCGCATATTATTAGTGTGGGGAATTCGCAATCCGTATTTTCAAGTGCCATTTTGAATGCTTGTAGTTCAGCTCGCTGAGCTGTACAATCTCCTAGAGATTGTGTTTTTGTGACCATTGGTCTGAATTTGCCATCGCGCATGCAACCTTTAACGATCGGGCATGCTGCACTGTAAGCTTGCTTACCCCCATAGAGGGTTGTGCAGATCCGTCAGTATAAATTATACATTCGTACTGGTCAAGAGGTAGACTTTCTGTAGGCAGAGGACATTTGTGTTCGTATTGTAGAAATGCTTCTGTGTTCAAATATGGATCAAAAACATATTCAACATCAGTTGCAGCAAGTGAATTAACCCATTGTATCAATCTCGGATGTAAAGCTTTTGTATTCCGAATGCTAGCTTTTGTAACTGCCTCCAAGGCTGGTACAGGAGTTACGAACATAATGTGTTTCCCCTGTGCTAGGGCTCTTTCTTTTGCTACAGCGGTTTGAACTGCTGTCAGAATTTTTTCAGTTGATGTAAATTTTATTTCTGCTTGTGTTTACATATGTGATTTGTATTGAATTGGTACTTTTTCACCTTCGTTAAAAGTTAAGTAGGTGAATCCGCATTGACCCGGAATTATTCGGATCACTAAGTTGCGTAAGTTTACGCGTGTTTGTAAGTGTTTTGTTGCTAACGTGTCAGCTTGAAGTGAACGCAAGATATCTGTGTGTTCCTGTGTCTAATGTGTGAGTTTAAAATCAGGTTTGATTAATTCATAGAGAGGTTTAACCCTCTTTGCGTAGTTTAGAATGTAAGTTCTTCCAAAATTCTGTAAACCTAAAATTGACTGTAAGTTTTCCATCGTTTTTGGAGGTTGGAGCAGCGCACACTTTTCTAAAAAGTTGGCTGCCAGGCTTTTGCCTTCACTTTATAGTTCATATCCTAGGAAAAGGATGTTGAGATGGGCAATTCTTGATTTTTTAAAATTGAATTTATAACCCTCAGTGGCGAAGCCCAGTATAATGGTGTTCACCCTGTCCAACTGCCTATCCAGGTCATGGTCTGTCAGATAGATATCATCGACATATGACAATGCCTCGTCATCATAAATTTGTAGTAACTCTGTTACCCTTGCTGAGACTAACCCCAGACTATTCTTGAATCCCTGTGGGAGATGACAGAATTGACGCTGGGTCCCCATTATTGAGAATGCTGTCAAATACCTGCTTTCATGTGCTATGTTTTGACAAAAGAAACCCTTTGAAATATCTTATGTGGTTTTATATTTTTTACACACAATGATATTCATTAATGCTGTACTGTATGCATTTTGCACTGCAAATGTTTTACAAAAAGAGTTTAAGTGTCTGTAATCCAAAACTAGACAAAATGTATTGTCTGGTTCGGAAACATGAAACAAAGGATTGTTCTTTGATGAGGTGCATGTTTCAATCACCCCTTGGTATTCAAGTTGATCTAAGATCGCCCTGACCTGTTTTTTAGCTTATTGCTTAATTGGATTCTGCCTTTGCTCAGTTGGTTGATTTTTTAACTGTATCTTGTGGTGAGGGGAGTCCTCATCCCATCCTACATGATTTTTATATAATGCTGGGGCCTGGCATAAGTATATTTTAAATGTACTGGAACATGGTTGGAGAAGGCTGGCATAATGATGTCTTCACAAATAGGTGAGAGCAGATTTCAAAATCTTCCAATGAAATATTTATTCCATGTTTCTCTTCATTAAATGTATCATTGAAAGAAACCAGAGCCTTCAGCCCACAATTAATTGAATGATACATTTAATGAAGAGCAACATGGAATAAACATTTCATTGGAAGATTTTGAAAAAACTTTTTTTCGTTGAAAACTTTATTGAACTTTGATGAACTAGTGAACAGGACCATTTAGGTCCAAGTGTAAATGTGCACACCTCCAACAGAAAGTAGAATTTCTGCTCTCACCTATTTGTGGATATATGCTGATAGTGTTTCCAGACAAAACACTTCAGGAGGGAGTCGAAACAGCTTTTTTTAAAAAAAAAAAAAGTTCGAAACAGTGTTACAAATCAAGATAACAAGAGTGCAACTGATGGACTTGTATAAGATTTATAATGATGTCTTCGCCATGTGGGCACTCCCTGGTAAATTCTGGTAGCCAGTCCTGTTCTGTTAGAATAATATTATAACCCTTTGAAAGTCTCTCCCAAAAGAGTTCTTTCACTTTTCATGGTATGTGTCCCTCTATCCGGAGTGTTATTTCATATAACTTTTGTGGAGAACTAACCCTGGTGTCTACTGTCTCTACTTGTATTTTTTTTTTAAACGTAGTTTATTGGGTTTTATACATGTCTCATACATAATCATGCCCTCTACCAATCAACAAACCAATTCAACCCCCGACAAGGTTTAATCCTTTGCTCCTTATACGTCATACAATAGAATTACAGTAGCGTGATAGGAGTCAAATGTCAGGAAGCGAGTCCCAATAAAGCGTGTACCCTCAACACCCCCCCAAACGGTGTGGTGTCCCCCCCCCCTTTTTGTCACCGGTGTGTACTATCTCATGGAGCTATTTCTACATGCGGGAACAGGAGTCACACTTCTTTCAAATTCTTGGTAAACCTGTCATAGCTCGGGATCCCTACCCCCATTGCAATCTCCTCTCAGTCTTCCTCTGTGATAATCGCGTAACGCTTGTACTAGTGTTTCCCATGTCGTCGCCGCATCCAAGGCCCTATCATTATTCTGACGCCTAGCCTGTTGGTATCTAAGTGTGCTCTCACCATTTGCCCACTTTGCAAATTCAGCCCTCCATTTCTTGCTGCTAGGCCCCACTGTCGCCTTCCAACGCCTCGTTATTTCCCGTTTCGCCAGTAGTAGACCCATATCTACAAACTTGCTTGTTATCTTGTTTTTCGACGTGTGGGGGAACCAATGCAAGATACTAGTAGCTATATCAAAGGTCAATTGTCGCTCTGTGATTGTGTTCAGTACATTTCCCACCTCCTCCCAGTAAGCACCCATCGCAGGACAGGACCACAACATGTGCATCAAGTCTGCTCCTGTCCATGCACAACGAGGGCACGCCGCTTCCTGTATCTGAAAATATTTCTGGATTTTCCCTGGCGTCAAATAGGCTCTATGAAGTATATAAAAATTTACCAGTTGGAATCTCGCGTTCCTTGTGCTCTTCCAGGCTCTACGCATAATTTGTGTCCAGGCTGGTGCAGGGATAGGTTTCCCTATGTCAGCTTCCCACTTCATTCTCAGCACCTCCAGGGGTGCTAATCCTTCACTAAGTATCCTAGAGTAGAGACATGTAACCGCTTTGAAAGTCCCGGCTGCCATCATGGTATATCGGCATGCCATGGTTGTCTTGGGTTCCGCGAGCCCCTCCCGCCAGTGTACTTGGAGTGCTCTAGTCAGTGCTGCGTGTAAGAGAAATCCCCCTCTCGGCAGGTCATATCTCTCCTGCAATATCTGATAGGGCAACAGTGCCCCAACCTCGTACAAGTCTCCTATTAGTTGGATCCCTACATCTTCCCAGTCCTGCAATGGTGTCCAATCACCGCCGTGCGGAAGCGCTGTCGCCATTCCCAATGGGATCTCGGGCGTATATGGGTGTAAGGCTCCCGCCCTGCGCTGAGAACGATTCCAGCACAACCTTAGTGTCTTTTCTTCCATGAAGAGGTCCCTAAGGTCAAATTTTTGTTGCAGCACTATGAATGACAGTACATAGCGAGGTATTCCCTTACCTCGCTGATGTTCCGGACCTCTAAATTATTTCGCCACTGCCTGCGTTAAAATCTGGAGCTGGGCTGCCAAATAGTATAGCTCGAAGTCCTGGACCGCCAATCCCCCCTCAGCTTTGGGACTAACGAGCGTTGTATGCGCCACTCGGCGTCTGCCCGTTCCCCACAAGAAACTCACTATAAGCAATTTCAGCAATTTGAACATTGGACTCGGGATCCATATCGGGAGAGTTCTAAAAAAATAAAATAGCTGAGGAAGTGCTATGATTTTCAATAAAGCTATGCGACCCGTCACCGACAGGGGGAGTGTGACCCAAAAGGCCATGCTGCTTTTCAATGCTCGTATGCCACGTCCCACGTTTCCTTCCAGCATATCGACGGCTGTGTGGTATTTATGCACTCCCAGATATTTCAGACAAGTGGGTTCCCACCTCACCACCCTATCGATATCGGGCCGAGGTTCTCCCTGCTTCACCGGGATCAGGCATGTTTTCGTCCAGTTCACTCTCAACCCCGAGACATCACCAAATTCCGACAGTAAGGCCCCCGCTCTCGCCAGTGCTCCGCGTGCGTTATCAAAAAATAGCAGCAGGTCGTCAGCACAAAGTGATATGTACTGCCGATCCCCCCTACACCACAGCCCATCGCAGTGGTCCCCCAGTCGGATTTTCATCGCTAGTGGCTCCACTGCCAGGGAAAATAACAGGGGGGACAGCGAACACCCCTGCCTCGTGCCACGAGCCACGAGCCACTGGGTATTGCGAGGAGATCAGCGTTCGGACACGCACTCTAGCCACAGCTGACGTATACAGCACTTTCGTCCAACTTACAAACCCGGCTCCCAGGCCAAAACACCCCATTGTTTTGTATAAATAAGACCATTCCAAGCTGTCAAAAGCCTTTTCAATATCCACTGATAACACCATTGGTTGTTGTGCCTCTGGTTGGTCTTCCTCAAGCAGCCTCACCAATCTTCTAATGTTCGTGGATGTGTTTCTCGTTGGAATAAAACCAGCTTGATCTTCATGGATCAACGTGTTCATATGGTTTAACAGTCGGGTCGCCAAGATGCTGCTCAGTATCTTGTAGTCAGTAGTCAGCATCGATAACGGACGATAGGAGGCCGGATTTGTCCCTTCTTGCCCTGGTTTTAGAAGAGGAATCACTAAGGCTTTTCTCATGGAAGTGGGCAACCGACCCAGTTCTTTTGCTTCTCTATAGACCTCCAGGAGTCTCGGCGCCAGTACATCTATATATTTCCCGGAAAACTCTATCGGCAACCCGTCAACTCCTGGTGTTTTATTCCTGGCCATGCGCTTAATAGCACTTCTAACTTCAGCCATCTCTATATCCCGGCCTAAGCATTTTTCCTGCTCTTGCTCTAATTCTGGAAGTGAAAGTCCCTCCAAGAAGGAGCCGATTTCAAGGTCCCCCGCTACTAATGAGCTCTCGTAAAGTCCCTCATAGTATCGCAGAAAATGCTGCAAGATCTCATTTTGGGTGTACACCAAGTCCCCACCATCAGTCTTCAGGGCCAAGATAGGGGAGCCTCTTTTTTCCGGGTTGGCCAGCCAAGCCAGCAGTGTCCCTGCCCTGTCACCCTCCACCTGCATTCTCACAGTATAGACCTTATAGTCAAAGCAACGCAACCTTTCTACCTCCGCTGCGACATCTTCTTTTGCCGCCTTGACCTCCTCCTAAAGTTCAGGGCGGGTAGGCCGTGCTAACTCTGCCTTATGTAGTTTATCCTCGGCTCGGTCTAGGCCCTGGAGAAGCACCTTTCGCACTCCCGCATACGTTCCTATGCATATTCCCCTGATCATCACTTTGAAAGCATCCCATTCTATCGCCCTCATGGAGGCCGAGCCTGCGTTCTCTGCAAAATACTGAGTAATCCCCTCGCTCACTTCTCTTTGAAAAATCAGGTCCTCCTACGTGTCAGGACGGAGCCTCCAAGTGGGGATGCTCGACACTCCTGTCATCCAGTTCATTGTGAATAGCAACGGATTATGATCGGAAATCGTCCTAGCGAGGTATTCGGTCTGCACTACAGAGGGCAGTACCACTGGGGAACACAACACCGCATCTAGCCGGACATGTAGATCATGCATCCTGGAGTAATAAGAATAGTCATGTTCAAGTGGGTGATGCGTACGCCATGCATCTACCAGGTTCCACCTATTCTGCCATTCCAGTCTGCTTTTTATCAATCTATGTATCGGGGAATCAGCCAGCGGAGGGTGTGATCTATCCAGGGATATATCCGTTATGGAGTTGAAGTCTCCTCTAATCACCAGGGAGCTCGCAAGATAAGATGATAACGAACCAGAAAGCTGTGTCAGAAAGCCCATCTGATCTACATTAGGTGCATAAAGACTGTAGAATGCTATATCCCTGCCCCGGAGTCTACCTTCTATGGCCACGAACCTTCCCGCAGGGTCTATCGTCTGCCGTGTGACTTGGAAAGGGACCCCAGCTCTAATCCAGATTAGAGCTCCTCGTGCAAATGCTGAGTAGGTGGTGTTATAGACTTGTCCTTCCATCGTCTCTGCAGTGCTATGCCCTCTACCTTAGTCAAATGGGTCTCCTGGAGCAGTGCTATGTGAATCCCTCTGCGAACCAAATAGGCATGAATCTTGTGACGTCGTGTCAAGGTGTGCAGGCCCCTCACATTCCAGGTAATACATCGTAAATCAGCGGTATCTCCCATCCCCTACAAGTAACAACTGCATTCCAAAACGTGCTCCCGCTTCTACACCGGTGAACCGCTCCCCCCAACACCTTCCCCAACTAACCCTTCCACCCTCCCCCCAGAACAGGGCCTAGTATCGAAGCGCTAGTTCCCATCCAAACCATTACAAACTTTGACACACTTCTAAACCCGTCAGCAGGCACTGAGGGTATGCCGTAAGGGCAATGAGGGGGACTGAGTGCCAACGGGCCACCGCCCACCCTCTAAGCGCATCTCGCCTCCACCTGAGCCCCAGATAAATAAAAGCTTCAACGATCGCTCCTCTCCCCACCCCGTAATCCCCCATCAAGGACCTACTACAGGGAGTCCATGTGTTAACTGCCAAGTCATTTCTTGTGCAGGCCAGCATCAGCCTTATCCCTCATCCAACATGTCGTCCGCCGTTGATGGTGTGACCTTCTGCAGGCGTGCACTGTTCACTTCTGAGTGTTCAGTATCTGATCGATCTCTATCCTTCTCCGATTCCGTATCCTCCGGAGATGTCACCGCCTGCGCTCCCGACAGTGCCGATACCACTTCAAGCTCATCTCGCCGTTCTGCTTCTGCCGCAGTAGCGAGGGTCTCCTCAGGCCCCTCTGTCTGTTCCGAAGTCTCCTCGATTTCCTCTGAGGCAAACTTTCTTCGAGCAGCTGTGTTCTTTGCCCGCCACCGTCTTTCCCAGCTCTGTATAATTCCAGCCAAGCACAGGCATCTTCCGGAGTGTCATAGAAATATGTTTTACTGTCCACTATTACCCGCAGTTTGGCCGGGAACAACCGGGAGTATTGGAGTCCCTCCTCCCTCAGTTCCCTCTTGATGGCCAGGAAGGAGGTCTGACGTCTCTGTGTCTCATACGTGTAGTCTGGGAATAGATTGACCCTGCTGTTCCCCACATGGTAGGGGCCATCTATCCGTGTCTTCTGCAGCAACAAATCCCTGTCACGGAAATTCAACAGCCTTGCCACTACCGGCCGCGGGGGTCGGCCCTGTTGAGGCAGTCTGGCTGGAACCCTATGTGCCCGTTCCAAAGTGTAGAAAGCAAGAGAGACCTTCCGGTGCCACCACTGTTTTGAGCCAGGTCTCAAGATACTGCAGCATGTCTGTCCCTTCCGCTTTTTCTGGCAGACCTACTATGCGGATGTTGTTCCGGTGATTACGTCCCTCAGCATCCTCGGACCGCTTCTCCAGTGCTCCAATGCGATCTAGTACAGTAGTTATTGTGGTTTTGAGATCGTTCTGCAATGGTTCAAGGGTCTGAAGCGCTCCCTCCACCGTTTTGACCCTGTCCACCAATTTACCATGGTCAACTCGCAACAGGCCCAACCCCGTGGCTACCTGCGCTATGTCCTGCTGTAGCGCTGCCCAGGAGTCCGCTATCGCTGTCATGATTTTGTCCAGCTGGTGCTGTAGATGGGGATCGCATGGCTGCTCAGGTTCCTCCTGGTCTCCCCGGCCAGGCAATTCACTGTCCGAGACCGGCTGAGCTCCGTCCTTTTTCCCTTTCACTTTTCCCATGGTGAGGTACCGCTAGCAGGAGAGCCTCTCGTCCCACCGGTCTGTTGGTGCTGGAAGTCCCGCTCCAGATAGGGCCGCTACCACCGCCCTCTAAGCTTCAAGTCCCGCCACTCAACTCACCACCCAGCAGGCCGGGACGAAATCAAGGCAAAGGAGGATAGCCGCGTGGGCACACCCCCTGCAATGATCAACAGGTCCTTGGATGCTCCGGTTACCGTGCCAGCTATATAGGAGATTTCCAGGCGTTCCTCCTTATCTCCAAACGAGGCCTGTAGGGGTCCATACACTGCGCTCTCTCCGGGAGAAAAGGGTGCCCCCCTCGCCGGTCTCTAGTCATGTGGCATTACAGGGGTATGCCCTCCGATCACCAAGAGGGCCTTTCATCGCGCCCAAGAGGCTGCCCCATCGTGCCCCCACCCCAGGGGAAGCACCGACCTCCTTCCTCCCTCGTCCAGCTCCTGGTTCCGTACTGCAGGCCTCCAAGTCTAGGGCCCCTTTGCTAAGTACACTGGCCGGCACCTCTGTCTCCACCAGCAGCCTTCCGTTCTCTCTCGGCGGGTGCGCAGAGCCTATAAAGCCGAGCCGTGCAATCCACCGCCCACAGACCAGTTGAGGCCGCCTCCCTCCTCAGGCCTCAGTGTACCGTGAGCCCGATGGCTCCACTGCGCTCGGCTCACCGTTTCACCTCTCATCAGTGCCGGGAAGGCCCCTCCGCTACCGCCCCCCACTTTCAGGGGGTCTCTAGTAATCCTCGCCGCGGTCCCGGTTGCCGCACAACAGACTCTCGGAGTGACCTCAGAACTCCCACACCACTAGAACGCTCCGCTGCAGTCACCCGCTGCCTATTTAGTGTCCACTGGGTCTCCGATCACCATCTCCGCTCAACTCGCCTTCACTCGAGGTCCCCAACAGGACACAGCCGCTCCGACGATCTACGTCGCACCGAGTTTCGGTTTCATATCGTTGTCACCATCTTGGCTCGCGCGACTCTCCCCGCCCCAGCCAGCTTTCTAATCGATGGCGCTAGTTTCCCGGGACAGGTTCAGGGCTCAGACCACTGCCAGAGTGGGCGCGGTCCCTTCCCCTTTCCACTCGTTGGGGTAGGGGAGCTGGGGTTTCGTTATTGCAGGATGTTTGAGGGCTCAGTAACGGAGCTCTCACTTCAGGCGTCCGCCATCATCGGCCCCAAGTCACAGTCTCTACTTGTATGTACTCATTCAAGTCCACTGTCTCCAGAAGTTCCTTCAGGTTCTGGTGAGCTAGTGCTACTTCTGCTGCACTGTCCAACATTTTCTGAGCCCATTCTCTGTTCTTGAGTTGTGTTCTCAGAATCCTCGGCATGTCTGATCTTCAGACCTGCTACCTTCTTTTTGGAGAATTGAGGTTTTGGTTTGTTTTTCTGAACGTGTTGATCGTCTTTGGACTTCACGCATTCTTCTTTTTGATCTGACCGTCCTCTTCTTTCGGATGTCTGTGACAATATCTGAAAGGTACGACAGGAACGTGTATCAGTATCTTGATACCTATCAGGTTTTCTCAAATTATCCCTATTCCTGAGGTTATACCTCCTTTTAGAGAGCTCCTTTTGAGGAGACCTACCTCGGCATTGAGAACGTTTCTCTTTTGAATGTTGTTTATCAGTTTCGCACTTCTTTTTAGAAGATGTGGGAATGTGTTTAATAGAGTCCTTCTCAGGACCTCCAGACAGTTGTGGTTTAACTGGTTTCCCACCCAAACTGTCTCTGCCTAATTCTTCATAGGATTTCTCAAGTATTCTGGCTAATTCTTGTGGTTGTTCTGTTACATCAAATTCCCTTAATTTCTGATGGATTGCCACTGATGCTGCTTCTCCTTTAATATTAGATAATATTATTGTTGAGACCTGGTTGAAATTTTTCAGTAACTTCATACTTAAATGCAGAGCAGGTTCTGCCCCGCATTCGGTTTGAATTTGTTTCAGGACATCAGGTATTACCGCCATAGATGGAACACCATGTGATATAGTGCAGATGGCAGCAAAGACTGTGCCCCAAGTGGTGCAGTCTTCCAGATGTGGTGTTATTCCCATTGGTTAACAGATTGTTAGAATTCTGTGTTTCTCATAAGGGCTGGTATTAGGAAATACTGCTTTGATTTGAGTAATTTTTTTAGCTATCCAGAAAGGAATTTGCTCACGTTTTGTGGGCATTTTACCCATGACTGCGTGTAACGCCTATGGAGTAATTTTAGTGCATTCCCCTGGCGAGGTTTGATTTGGAATGGTTAATGGTGGTTGGACTGTGAAAGTCCGCATTGCATATTGAACTAATTGTCTGTACATTTTTATTAACTCTTTGAGTTGAGTGAGTGATTCATCATTTGACATTTCTTCGATGTCAGGATGAGGTGTGTAGCCGGTTAAAATCGGCTATGTTACTCCTGGTCTACCTAGTGGACCAAGCCTGGTAATGTGATTTGAATGTTTTAGGGCGCCTTTAAACCAGAGCTGGTGCTCCAGGTATGTGAGTGGAATTTCAATATCCTTGAAAGGAATATATTCCTCAGGTGGCTCATCTTCTTTGTAGAGGTGAAACATTTGTGTTACTGGATGTGATTCAGGGAGTACTATCCATGAATAGAATACCTCTGTCTGGTGAGATTCATGTGCCTCTATCACAAAAACTGCTCTACCACCTCTAGGTGTTAGGTCATGTTTTAGAAGTTTTAAGTGATGGCTCTCCTTAAATTCGGAGCAATGATTATCACATTTTCATTGGTTTCATTAAAACCTGTATAATCAAAAGTTACTGCAACATTGTCGGGTACAGCCTTGTTGTTAATGCCGTCTACGGCCATTGTCTTTAATGAAAGTTGCAGAGCGAATTTCAAGGGTTAGGGATGTGGAATTCCTATAGCCCGACACCCAGGACATATTGTTTGGGGTCAAGGGCAACAAGTTTTAATGTGTATTTTGTCCTTGGGACAAGTAGGCCCAACCCCCTGCAGCACAAACCCTTTGGCTGCCAGTTTGCAGTACCACATTAAGGATCAGGGAAGGGTACTACCTGTAGTTTAGTTAATATTTGTGTGCATGTGATAATGCTGTTCAAACTTGTATTTATGGTTCATTAATTGAAAGCCTTTATTATTAGGGATAGCACTCTAAGTAAATGTACGTTCTGACTGCACTACGGACAGTGGTTCCAGTATGAAAATGTGTACACACGGTTCCAAAGTTTAGCAACATGAGGCTATGCATGATGCTTACAGAATGCTCTCTGATTAGATGCAAATATTTGCAGAAGCTTGAAAGCAAGATTAATGTTTCTTTGCTTTCAATATAAAATGTTCCTAAAACATGAAAGTAGGGAAATAACATTTTGCTAAACTACTGTATAAGTTCAGGTACCATTTCTTTGCAGCATCATTTAGTAAAATGTGTTGATGCATGCTAGTATTTCCCAAAAATATTCATATTGGAAAATTTGTGTAACCACTTCCAATAAGATTATGGGAAACAAAAATAAACAAGCCTTGGCAAAGCCAGTAGATCTGACATTGGTGGTCAGCTTTTTAGTTTTGGCAATGTGTGACTTGTTTTGGCATGGCTTTTGTAAAACCTTATTGACGTGAGAGCTGCCAGGCCCTCACCATTATAAAAAACATTGGCAAACGCAAAAATTGTTTTGGTCTCAAAAAAGCACACACTGCCACATTAGTTACAGGCACTGAACAAAACTACTTTGCGTACCGATATGCTCCTTGTGAAAGAGCAGAATGCTGTCACTCACAGTGAAGCCAGCCGATTCAGAGAGAGAGAATTTTAATAAACACAAAAGGTCATGGTTAACGCCAAACCAAATTAGGGGCCTAATTATTAAAGAAAGTCTCAAAAGTGCAACTTTGGTATATGGCTTTTGTGAATTCACAAGAATTTACATTAGAAGGGCAAGAAATTGTACTTCTACAAAATATTTGTGAACTGTATTTTAGTATGAGCAAATATGCATGTGTAGATTTGCTTATGTGAAAACCTGGATGTTTGAAAGTTCATTTTCCCTCCAACTACTTTTTGCCCCAACTCTGAAATCATTTTTACGTATGCCACTCTCAGGAGTAAATTTCCAACATTTCTCAGTATGGGAAAGATTAGAGAAGATTTGTTGAAAACCCTAAAATGCAAGTTAGTAGGTTTGCACAGACGCAATAGGGCATTCCAAGCCTGGAACTACTTACCACCATCTTCAGTCCCAGTATGTGGAGCTGTGGAAACGTGATAACATAAAATGATTACTAGTATTCGAACACTACTATGGGATATGCCCTTGCAATAATCCGAGAGGCTATATAAGAGCTCTTATATAATGAGATTGCTGCCATAATTTGTGGCAGCCCTACATGGCACCAAAGGGACAAGTGGATTTTGTTACAGGACAAGTAGATTTATGAAGCAACCTGTCCCATGGACAAGTAGATATTTTAATAAATTCCACATCCCTGAAGGGAACAAAAATAAGGTGCACAATATTTTGGAACACTGTATCCTTCAACGTTAAACAAACCAAACAGCTAATACATAGGATTTTTGTCCTACTCAGCTATGGCGAATATTATCCCTACCCACTCCAGACGTATTATGGAGTTTTATGAGTAGGGGTTTCTGAAAAAAGCACGACTGAGTTACTTCAGTATCTAGCGTTAAATTAGTGCCTTACCAAACCGTTGGGCACCATGTAGTCTAGTACCTATATTTCTGATAGGCTCTGTGCATTGGAATAATATACACTATAGATTTGACACAGGATTGAGGTCAGTATGTCTCTATCAATAACATTAAACTTAATTACTTGTGTGTGCCAGCTAACTGTGAGGTCACTAGAAACTTCTTGAATAAACAAGAAGGGATTAGTTTCTGACAATCGCATAAACATGACAACTTTGTTTCCCTTAGAATCGGAACAGACTCAGAATTGTGGGAACAATAGATAACAGTCTCACTCAGTCAATCGTGCATGCTTCGTTTCTACAGAGTTTACACAGAAATAGATAGATGGGCATTTCAATAAAACGGTTTTATTGAACAGTCTTATTTCTCGTGCAAGAGATATGAATACGTACAGTTTTAGCAGTAAGATTAGATAATACTGCAATAGCATGGTTTGTAGCTATGACATATATTCATAAAAATACATACATAAATAACACAGGCTAAAATGTGAATACTCATCTGATGCTTCTAGTTAGTTCTACCCTAGTGTACCTAACCTAAGTGTGGTACGAGGTAAGAAGTAGGTGCTGTTTCTAAAGTATAGCTAGCTATAGTTTAGTTTTGCCAGAGTTGCCAAGAGTCCCTCTAGGTTCTAGTCTGCTCCATCCCTTAGAATGAGGGAGGTTGGAATCTCTTTCCGGGTCTTGATCTCTAGCAAGGGGAGTCAGAAACACTGGAGCTGGATTCTCTGCATAGAGGATGACAGAATCTGGTCAGTGCGTCAGGCGGGGACTTGACTTCCTTCCGAACTTGCCGTGGCGAGCCGCGTCGTGCAAGTAGGCAGCCGAACCGTGGTTTGCCATGGCAAGTGAAGGTATATTTACACCACAAAGGTGTTTAGGAATGCCAGTATTGACTTAAAAGTCGGGCAGAAGACAGTCATGAATGAACCCCTAAGGAATAGATGTTCATGCATAATAAATGAGTTCTTGGAGAAATCTGTAATCCAATCAAGGGAAAGTCCTAAAGGCTTAAGAGTCTCGTTTTGCAAGAACTCGTTGTGACGTTGATGGACGGATGTAGGTGGCCATGCCTGTATTTGGTTAGCATGGATAATGTCTAAGTAAGGGTAGGATTTCTATGCCTAAATATGGGCAGCGCGAATTGTGGCCGTATAAGGGCATAAATCAGGAAACTTATATACGGTATTTAAATCGTCACACAACACTGCGTGTGTGTTTGTGTCATTGTTAATGCATCCCCACTCCATCCTCGATATTAAACTTGCCATCATACCCGCGCTGCTGTGTACAACGCTCGACCCACCCACGTGTTCACTTCATAAACGCATACTATACAAACCTCTAATCCCTGTAGTCAAACGTTAGAAATAGGCCGGAGCCCTGTGCGCTAAACAAGCGAAACAACTCTTGCGCAGCCAAAATGTCCCAATTACCTGCTAGAATATCAATTCTTTTTTTTGTCTGCTTTTATGCCCTTTATGCTCTCACTCTTTTCCAGACGAGCACTCACAGCGGCAACCACTTTAAGGCAGATGGGCTGACCTGTGTCAAGCGTAGTCAAGAAGTATGCCACTGGCTTCCAAACATCACCATCATTTGAGTCAGCACAGCCCTCCCTCTCACTGCGAAATAGTGTGAATTCCTTACTGTGATCAGCTGGCTTTCCCAGTGCTGGGGCACGATGAAGTTTTTCTTTCGGGTCTAGGAAGGCCTTCAAACACTTACTGTCCCATGGAAGCTGATCAGACACATCCTTATGTGTCAGCCTCAGTAAAGGCTTTGCCACGAGGGAAAAGTTTGGTATCCACTGTCTACAGTAACCAAACATTCCCCGAAACACCCTGACTTCTTTCGGTGTCCAAGGTGGATTCATCTGAAGAATTGCTTCCACTGTCTCTGGTGACACCTTTCTAGCTCCCTTCTCCATTAGGATTCCCAGATATTGTACTCCTTTCTGACAGTACCGCAGTTTACTTGGAGATACTAGCACCATGCCAAAACTCTCTGCTGAAAAATAAAGGAAAAAATAAACTGGCTATCAGTAGCACTGAGAAGAAAGCCTGGCAGAGATCAATGACAGTAAACCACTCTGGAGCAAAGAATTTTTAACAATATTGTGGCTTGATTTGGTGCCACAGGACAACATGGAGCAACTATGCTGTTAATCTTCCTAAGATCCTGCACTATTCTATACTTTCCATTGGGTTCCTGTAAATCCATGATTAGAGTTACATATTCTTCCAATCAGTTCCCTCGAAATTCCTTTTTTGTATCAAGTCTTATATTACAGGTGTTATTCCTGCAGTTGTTTCTGTGGTCAAATGGTACAGTGGT
Organism: Lissotriton helveticus; assembly: GCF_964261635.1. Lineage (NCBI taxonomy): Eukaryota > Metazoa > Chordata > Amphibia > Caudata > Salamandridae > Lissotriton > Lissotriton helveticus. Next base: position 1,469,433,053 of record NC_136057.1, on the reverse strand, counting down.
GTTTTGATACACTGCATTTGCCTTTAAGGTAATTCGGACCAGTTTTACACAAATCCTATATCTTTCACTGTGAGATCCCATAGTTCTGGATTCACAGTTTCCCTCAAGACAGCAGGTAATTCTTCAGTGGTCATTATCGGAACAATCCTACAGCTTTCTTTTGTATAGCTATTTTAAATTTCACATCATCATGAGTCTGGTATTCAAAACCATCCAGTGTAGACTAAATTGTACAATTTAACTTGCACAATAAATCTCTTCTGAATAGATTTACTGGTCTTGTGTCACAAATTACAAATTGGTGATTTTCTTCAAATGAGACAATTTTTACTTGAACCTACTCTGCAACTGGATTGATAATCTGTTTATTTGAAACTCCTACAACTTGGATCTTCTTTCCCGAGAGAGGTAGGTCTGGGACTTCCACAGTGGATCTAGTAGCACCAGTATCTATAAGGAAAGATATTGGGTGGCCATTCACCTCACCTTCCATAAATGGTTGTCTGAAGAACTAGTATTCTCCAGAGAGGTTTTCAAGAACTATATTAACCTAGATGGAACACTTTCTATCACTTGGGTTCGATTCGTAAGGGACAACTTCTGTAAGTTAAGGTTGTGTCATTATTTTGATTTCCTGGATAGCATCCCTGAAAATGTTAAAAACATCATAAAAGAGGTACACTCTACAGGGGTGAAGACATCACGTTCTAACCATGACGTAACATGGCATCTTTGTTTATCCCCGAATCAACAGCAATGTTATCTAACTTTTACGACAAATGTACAGATTCGTTGTTATTTAACTAGATTAAGTTTACCTACCTAGCATTTTTTGGTGGCTTTCTCAAAACAATCGGGGTGGGAGGATAAACTGGTGCCTTCCCCATATGGTAACGTGGCAGCCCAGAGCACTGAGCACTTTATGCTATTTTGCCCCTCTATAAGGTACCAAGAGGAAGGTTTTTAGTCCCGATTTTAAAAGAAATTAGGCCATACTCTTATATAAAAGGGTTCTATTATCTATCCTCTTTGACCACTTATGATATATGTATTAGGGTTTCCAACTATATCAAAGTAGCTTTGGCGATTAGGAAACGGTATTACGCCTTGCTACTGAACCCAATTAGAGTACATTTTTAATATATAACCCTAAGCACTGATGTACCTTTATGGCGGGAGTCGTATAATGAAATTATGATGAGTGCCTTGTAATATAGACTGTACATTTTATTAGAGGAATGTTTTAAGGTGTATACTTCTCCCACCTTTTATATAATGCATTGATGTGTATGAACTGTTTAATTGGCAGCTTTGTATGTAGTTTTTTTTTAAAATAATAACCCATTATGACGATTTTATGAATTGTTATGGTTCTTGTTTAAAATCAAATAAGTTTACCTTAACATGAGTGATGAGATTGGTATGAACTGTTCATTTTGCTGCTTTGTATATCGATCATTAAATTAATAATTTGTTGTGAACGTTTTTATGAACTTTTATGGTTTTCGTTTGAAACAGAATAAAGTTATCTTGACTGACATAAATGGACCACTGAGGTTTAATTCTAAGACTGTGCCTATCATGCAACCCCCCCCCCCCCTCAGGCACTATCAATGAAATGTAAAGAGCCTGAGCCATATTATCGAAAACAGGAAATTGCTGAAAGGCATTCTGGTTTATGTTAGGTAATTGTTGGACTATATTTTGATAGGCATCTGGTTCAAATTAAATCTCGGATTTCCTAGATTATGTGGGACAATTTAAAGCTTGTGAAACTTGCATCATCGGAACTTGTTTTGCACTGGCACATGCATCTGTTGTATTGGCATATTTTGCATCTGCACTCCCTTCTGCATTTGCAAATTTCCATTTACCTTATCAGGGGAGCTCGTTGGAACCTCGTCCCTCTGATAAAACTTACCTGTGCACTTATCCTGAGCCGCCACTGCCGAGAGTCTTGTGGGGGCATTGCGTGTGGGGGAGCCGCTACTGCCACCACCGCTGACAGTCATTGGGGGCCATTGTTTCTGGATGGGGACACCGGAGGCAAGGAGAACTACGCCTCCCAGTGTCCCTTGCGGCGCGCTCGCCGCTGACGTACCCAGAGAGCACCAGGAGGCCCCCAAAAGGACAGTCGGGCTCCCGCAGCACGGGAAGTGTGCTGCAAAGCCCGGGCCAAGGGTGGGCCCGTCCGCGCCCGTTAGAGACCGAAGGAGGCCGGCTGGGTCACGCCTCTTAGCATTCCATTAAGGTGAGTGGCTCTAAGCAATATGGGGAGGCGTATAGTAACATCAGGTCCAAGGCCTACTACTGCTATTGACAGTATGCTTGAAAGAGCTGTCAGCATCATCTCATCGGAGATCGAACTAACAGAGAGGAGACTTTCCTTGGGCCTATCAGCACCCCAGTTACATTCGTTTGAAGGTGTTGAGCGGGGTAACTTAAATGCCCCTCTCCCCCTGACACCTAATGTACTAATTACCACCACCTGCCATCTAGAAACGCGGCCAGCAGGTCCTGAGATTGATGAGGCCGATGTGGAGTCTCCTGATTGTCAATCCCAGACTCAAGCCAATGTCAGCACTGGAAACCTGGCCCCAAACACTAAAGCAATGGGTGCAAAAAGGAAGAGAACTACGCTAAAGCCTACTAGTAGCAAGAGGAAACAGCAGTCTCGCCTAAAATATCAACCCACACCCTTGAGTTCATGGATACAAGGGTCTACTGCTGTGACCTCGGGCTCTGTTGAGCAAACAAACAATATTACTGTGGACTTGACTACATCAGAAGCCGCAGCTAACTCTATCCACACTCAAACTGAGCATACAATTGCCCCTAGTACCCGTGTTAGGCCGAGCGACATTTCAATTGATACCATAGTGGACTCTGTTTATGAACGCTTAAAGAATTTAGTAGATAAACAATTCAATCCCCTTTTAAAACGTTTGGATAGACTTGAAAATCTGAAAAAATATCATTTTCTATTGTTGATAAAATTAGGGGGGTGCGGCACCCAAAACCAATGGAAATAAGTAATCAGGGTATGCCACAGCAGATTGGTGATTGTATGCTTTCTACTGTCAATACTGTTAATACTGTCTGTGACATGTGTGGTAACCTTAAGAGCAATTCCCTCCCCAAATCTATTCCAAGCTTGATGCCTTTATCAAGTGTAGCATCTGGCAATAATACCACCAGTAATAATTTGCCTCGCAATTTAGCATCAGCTATCCCTGTGCCGTTGGTTCCCACACCCACAAGTACAGCAAATGTTCCAAATATGCTTCCTATTCTGGATAAATATGATAATAGTCCATCTGCAGATGTTCTTCACTTACCACATGAAGCCTGTCCCTATGTTGTAATTCTAGCCGGCGTCCCCCCTCTGAAGAAAAACCAATTCGAGTCTTGGGAACAACTTAGGAATAAGAGCATTGATTAGTTATCCAAGCATAAAGGCCCAGGGATGGTAAATGCTAGCTAAATATTAATGGTTCGACGAGTGGGATGGGTGGGAGCCTCTGATATGAACATCATAGGGGATTGCATAGTTGTGAATTTTAGACGTCCTTCGCTGGTGAAATGGTTACTACGAGCACAAACGCTTCACAACAACTCCCCAACTCTCATACACTCATTACCCCTAGGCTTTTTTTACAAACCTCCTCAGGCCCCATGTAACTTTACTATTCCTATACACACCTCACAGAATCGGTTTGCTGTTCTGTCCAGCCTGGAGAGTCTGGACTGACTATCGAATCGATTATCAATTGTTGAACCTGAGCCCATGGAACTCTTAATAGGTCGTCCTGTTGTCATTGAACCTAGACCCCAATAACCTAATCTAAGTGTGCTTAGTTGGAATATTGCAGGATTAGCTGCTAAGCTAAACTACATGGAGTGGGTTGATCTGGTTAGCAAATATGATATTCTAAAGTTCCAGGAGACATGGTGCACAAAGGAACTGTTTTTAGAAGCGTTTGTGTGTCACAACAGCATTGTACCAAGTCCCAAAATAGGTCATCCATGCGGGGGTCTATCAACGTGGATAAAGATTTCAGCAGGCGGTAGCATAAAACCCCTGGTGACAAATAACGAGAATTTCCAAGCCACTATTTATTCACGGGGGCCTCGATATGTTTAATTACTTTTTATAATAATCATTTTACATCACTACCAAACAGGAATTTCATTCATTTGTTTGAGTTTATTGATAAACTAGAAGATGAATACAGGTATGGAAAATTGAATGGAATTTGCCTAGGTAAGGATTTCAATGCACAACGTTTTAGTGGTTCTGACATCATCACCACTTCCCCGGCTAGGGAGCCCACATGTAAAAGAGGGGTAGAACTTCATAACCATTTATCCTCGCGCAATTTAACTAATGTAATGGAAAGGGTAGGAGTATACTCAAATAATCGGCCGCTTCCTACTTATAGAGGACGTGGTTGTTCATCTATAATAGATTATGTTTTTATATCATCCTCACTGGCAAATTTTTTAGTAAAGGATGAGGTTTTATGTACCAGTCAAGGCGATCACAACCCTATTCTGAAAATTATCAGATTCTCCCCCAAGCCTACCACCCAAAGAGAAATAGGGGCCAAACATTTTGTAGCATCTACTGGCAAACTCAGAGTGATCTGGAAGTCCATAGATAACAAAGCTTTGTTTGTAAGCATGATAAAATTGTATTCCTCATTTATAAAGACATGCTTATCAAGCAGCACTTTTGGCGTAGAGATCATTGAGGCGTTTAGTAGTTTATGCGTGGGTATCAAACATATAATCTCAAGACCAGCCAATAACACTAGTAAGATTCCTAAATGGTTTGACAGGTCATGCTCACGAGCTAATAGAGAACTGCGTGTAGCATTAGCGGCTACACCCAGGGACATAACTCTAGTTAGATCACTAAGAGCCTGTTATAAGAATGCAACCAAGCTACGTTCAGATGAGATATTGAAAGAACACTGGGCTAATCTTGCTACTGCGGCATCACTTAAGGATGTAACTGGATTTTGGAAAGCAGTCTAAGCCATGAGGTCTATGGGCTTGGACAGTACTCCCATAAGTTGTAATATAACGAGTGAATTATGGGAGGCGCACTTTGCCAAAATCTATACGGTACCTATAACGACCTCTAATATTAACATCACCCCGCCAGCCTCAAAGGTTGCTATAACAGAAACCGAAGTTGAGGATGCCATACATCAAAGCATAGGGAATAAAGCCCCAGGCCTGGATGGGCTACCAATTAATCTTATAAAACATGAACCAGATTTTTGGGCTCCTCTTTTATGTAATGTTTTTAACAGATCTAACCCCAGCTGTTATCGCCCAATTTCCTTGATAGACAACACTTTGAAGATCTTGGGCAGGGTTGTTTTTAATAAGATTAGGTCCTGGGCTGAAGACAACCAAATTTTAAATTGCTGTCAGCTGGGTTTTAGAAGTAATGTTGGAACTGTTGAACAGTGTTTGAATTTAAACCTCATCTTAGGCAAATACACGATCGCTCAAAAATCCCCAGTTTATTTGGATTTTATTGACCTCACATCAGCTTTTGATTTTGTTAACAGATCGCGTTTGTGGGAGGTCCTTTTACATTATGGGTTGGACGAGGCTTTGGTTTATTTTTTGGCACATTTGCACAGGGATTTGAAGGCACGGGTGAGGATTAGTAATGATGGGGAGGTTTCTGGGGATATTGTCATTGGTAGAGGGGTTAGACAGGGTTGTGTTCTAGCCCCTCTACTTTTTATTCTTTATATAAATGAACTACACAATTCCCTGTCTAAATTGACTAATGACTTCCCCAAAATTAATGGCACTTTACTCCCCGTGCTCTTATATGCAGACGACGCGGTCCTCATGGGCCGCACGCCTAATGCACTTCACACTTTAGTTACGGGGTTTGTGACTTTTATGGCTGACCTGGAGCTTTGCACTAATTTAAAAAAATCTTATATAATGACCTGCGGCCCGAAAAAACACTGCATTAATTTTATCACATCGGGAAGCGAATCCTTAACACGTACAAGCACTTTTCCCTATCTGGGCCTAGTTTTCTCAGAAACAGGATCCTGGCAAGCCCATGCTGCCCATAGTAGAAGTAAATTCACTAAAGCGGTAACTTCCATCGTTAGCCTCCGGCAGCCAAAACAAGCAGATGTGGTGTTACCCCTAACCCAGATTTACAAATCGCAATGTGTCCCAACGGCCACCTATGGCACGTAAGTTTGGGGATATATAAATTGCAGCGGGATCCAAATAGAAGAAAATAGATTTTGTAGAAAAATTCTCGGGGCCCAATTCTCAGCTTCAACTTATATATGTCACAAGGAATTGAACCTGTGCTATGTAGAGGACTTTATCATGTCCCGCCCAGCCATATTTTGGCTAAAAATATGGCAGAATTCTGCTGCAATTTTAACGAGAGAGATAATCATAGATTGCCTTAAGTGCGACAAGGGCGGGAGTATACCTTGGCTCGCGGCAGTCAAAAAAAGTTTAGCCAGTGCAAAGTTGGCGCATATTTTTTCACAACCACCAGCACTAGAGGGCATAAGCATAAAATCACTTAGGGGGCACTGTACGATTTGTACTATAAATAAAGATACAACATTGAGGGGCAGATTTATGAAGGCCTTGCGCCGCCGGTGCGTCACTTTATTTGACGCAACGGCGGCGCAAACAATGCGCCTTATTTACAACGTGACGCATCTAGGAGATGCGTCACGTTGTAAAGCCCTGCGCCATCAGGAGGCGTTCCGGCGCAGGGTGGGCGTTCCGGGGCAGGTGCGCCTCGCAAAAGTGGCTGAGTGAAATCTATAAGATTTCACTCAGTCACTTTCAGGACAATGCTGCGTCAAAAGCCTGCGCCTGCTTGAAGCAGGCGTAGGTCTTGACGCAGCATTGTGGAGATGGGGCACCCCCGAGCCTTGCTGGAGCTGCGTCGCAGCTCCAGCAATGCGCCACATTTGCGGCACAGATGCGTCACGCATCTGTGCCGTTTTTGCCCCATGGTGCGCCGCATTGTAAATGCGGCGCACCATGGGTGACGGAGCAGCGGCGCAGGATGACTGGCGCATCCCTGGGGATGCGCCAGTCATCATAAATCTGCCCCTTAGTGCCTTAAATCATCGGTTGTCAGGTATATGCCCCTTTTGGAGGCACCGGGCATTCAACATCATATGCCACACAAATATCTCAGGAAAAATATAGGGAGATGGAAAAGGAGTTTACTTTTCCGCCTTAGGGATGGCAGTATAAAATATCTACTCTGTTTCCCGATAGGATTCAACAGAAACTTGAACAGTTGTGCTGCCCTTGTGGCACTGGTAGCAAACAAACGGTGTTACATTTCTTACTCTTTTGTAAATTCTATGAAAGATACACAAAACAGTATTTAATTATTGTACTACTTGCTGCGGCACTGCTTTCAGTTTGTGTTGCATAAGGTGGTGGTCATGCAGCCAACATTTCTTCTAAAATATCATCTCCTGAATCACTATCTGTTTCATTCTCATTTTCGTTTCCTCTTTAGCTTTTCCCTGGGTCTTTTTCCCTTTTGTCTGAGGTTTTTGTAGAAATAGCTGGAAACAATCTAATACCTTCAACTAAGGCTTCCCGCCATCTCTGCTGTCCTTCATCCCATCAAGCATGTGGATAATTATGCATTGCCCTCTTGGTTCTTTTCTCATATTTTTCCTTTTCTTTTCCTTGTGCCACTTTCTCCTGCATATTCAATGCCTCATACTGTGTGGGTCTAGGGGTCGGTTTCATTTTGTAAAATTTTCCTTTCAATTTCTCAGTAATTCTAATCTCAAAGGTGCCATACCTTGGAAATTGTAATGCACTTTCTTACTCAGTGTTTTTGCACCATTGATGAAGCCATAAACATGTATGCAATCCTAATTCAGTTGTCATATAATGTGCAGGCGTATCCTTAAGAGGTGCCTCTTCACCATCCCATAATGGAATTGTAATATCACCTCTTGCCAAACTCTTACATTTTATAAAGCATGTCATGGTTCTGACAAATCTGTAAGAAAACTATTTAAATTTAATGTTTTGATTCTGTTTTGATTCTGTTCCGTAAATGTCAAATTTCCTTTACTCCAATCCTATCACATTTGTTATTTTATCAAAATCCAGTTAATAAATCCCCATGAAATATCCACACCACACTGATCAAGTGACCAACCAATCCCAGCGTGAAAGCACACCAACCAATCAATCCTAGCGCGAAACACTATGAAGTACAAACTCATTCCTCGCAGCAGCTCACCCTCCTTTACAATTTCTTTTGTACTTACAATAATCTAACAAAAACCTCACAATTGGCAATAACAAACATATATCAATGTGTGTTTGCTCTTCTAAAGAACACCATAGCAATTCAGTCACACAAAAGGGAATTCCACAATCGCAAGTGAATTCTCAACCAGCGTGAAATGACCCAGATTTATGCAGCTTCACTCTTTATGCAATTAGATTCTGCTAACATCAATTAATATTAAACAACCACAACAGATTATTAGTATTTCTATCTTAATTGTGTAGGTGATGGCACCTCATACTCTGCACCTCATACTCTACACCTCAAACCCTGCAAACAAGAAATATCATTTGATGGCTTTTTTAAGTGTCGTCTACACTTGTGTCAATCAATGTCTCTCATCTATCCCGGGATCTTAGACTAACAAGTTTCAACTAAACAGTCTCTTTACATAGAAACAATAACACTTTAGTTAATCAAACTATTTGCCCTCAACTTCAATAGTACAATAATAAACGCAATTACAATAAACGGCAGATCACCGTATTAATACTCATACATCCAAAACAGCAATCACCTTCAAAAATCATACCATGTCAGCTCCTCGAACTCCAAGCATTGGATTTTCAAGATTCAGGTATTTTATTCTAACTTGGGTAATTACTCATAGCTCTTTGATTAAGGTGAAACCATATCTCTGCTACCAGAAAAATGATAGCCTGGACTAGGCCTAAAATGTCATTAAATATGGTTCACTGTTTCAATAACAATCATTTACAGGGTTGGGCTCTGTTCCCGCGCAAGACATTTCTTCTTTAGGGAATGGATTTCGGCCACTGTATTATGATTCAAAGAGGTCTGTCAGCAACACAAACAAATACCAGCTACAATTCCAAGTTCAGTCAAAGATGAGAGTTTGGAATAGTTTTCAAAACCTTTACTCTCATTAAGACATTAGTAAGTTTTCTTTTTCTTTCGTTATTCAAATTAGTCAAAAATGTAATTAAGTTTACAGAAATCTTGTAAAAAGTTTGGTTAGGACAATAAATGAAATAGTGCATTACACATGTTCCATAAAGGAGTAAAGTCGCTATTGTAAAGTTCAGACCAGAGTTTCAGAGTTAGTAGAACCCATGAAGATTTCAAGTTCAGAGGAAAAGAGGGAGATCAGGAAAGCATTAAACGCAAAGCCAAATTAAAGCTGGAAAACATCCCTTAACCTCTTCCATGCTAATGACAAGGTCAGCTCGTCATGCAGTGCACTGGAGCTGTGCTTATGACGAGCTGACCTTGTCATGAACAAGGGAAAATCTGAATTTCAGCACCCAGCGGGAATTGCCTTAGCACAAATGTGGTTAAGTAGTTCATGAAACTCATCCAAGTCTCAATAACACAAATAAGTTAATATACTATTGCAGTAACAAACTGTAACATAAAGCATCAAAATGAAAGGAAGAACACAAGCAGTCATAGCCACAATGTCAACCTAGGACCAAGGAATGAGTCGGGGAGGTAGTATCTAGAGAAACATTCAGGGAAGCATTCAAAAAAGGCATTGTGATTAACTAGGAACACACACTAACTGAATGCATGTTGCAGACACTGTAGAGGGCTTCTTCCTCTGTGGACAAATCAATGGGCAGCACTTATCGGTGAGCAGGATCAGTTCTTCCTTTCCCAAGAAAATACTTGCGGATTGTAAAGCCTTATCACAAGTTAGTTACAGACATTCTTATGTAGTTAGGTTCTGGAAACATAAGCCTCAGTTCTCATAGGCATCGATCATAGTTTGACCTTCTAAATTAGTTTGTTTCACTGCATACACAATGAACTATGTGAAAGAGCAAAAACATTATCTGTGCAAAAATGCTCTTTAGTAATGTATTTTATTAATATGAACAAATATTGGTTTGTATATGCTATTAGTCTATTCAGGGATTATGTGAAATAGAGTGAGAATCAGAAGTTTTAAATCACTTCATACAATATGTTGCTTAGCAAAAATAATAAATTTACTCAAAACTGGAACATTCTGCAGTTATGACGAGCATTTTAAGCATGTCACATAAAGGTCAAATCCTAAATTGTGGTGCACATATTACAGCAATGTCAAGTTAGCTTTTCTAAGGCCAATTCTAATAACTATGGTTGCCTAGTGCAGCTTGTACATTATAAATATGTGTAATTACTTAGACCTTTACGTTAATAACTGTGCAGTCTAAATAATTAGCATTTTAATTAGTCCATCCTATCACTTGCTACATTAGTCTTCCGGAGTCCACCATTTATGGGTTTCAAGGTGTTCATAATGTGTCAGTGTAACTTGTCATGAGTTTCAGGAAATTTGATAGGTTCGTCAAGACTCACTGTAAGTTCCACGGGTGCCAGTTTCTATTAGGATCCATTATAATGTGCTCTGCTGTGCCCACAGAGCCCATTCTAAAACAGGCTTCATGCTGCTTATGCGTTTTCTTCCAATTATAACAGATTCCTTTATTATGGAAATTTCCTCCTGCTATTAGCCACCTGAATTATAGAAAGTCTTACAGCCAGATTCATCAAGCCCAAACCGGCTCGTAAAGGGCCCGATTCTGAGATTCTGGCGCTAGAAATTGCTAAATTGCGAATAATTGCATTTAAGGAATCTCAATTTGATATTCCTTAAATGCAATTCATGAACCATTTTAAGTTTGCGAATTCGCAATCTGGGGCCGCTATTTACCGCGAAGTCTGACTACGTGGTAAATAGCGAAAACTTAGAAAAATGCACTTTAGTGCATTTTTCTAAGTTGTATGTTACACACTTACATGTCCTTTGGACATGTGTTTGTGCAACACCAGTGTACATTACCATTTCAGGGGTGCTACAGGGTGTCCTTCGGACACCCTGGCACCCTTGAAATCGCTTCCTTATTTGCGATTCGCTAATTGCTAATCGCAAATAAGGAATGACTCCCCATTCATTCCTATGGGCCTTTAAGCCCATAGGAATGAATGGGAAAGCCATTACTTATTTGCGATTAGCAATTAGCGAATCGCAAATAAGGAAGCAGTAGAAATCACAAAAAAATATTGCGATTTCTACATGCATCCCGTTTTGCGAGTCTTTAATAGCGATTCCTTAAAAATCGCTATTAAGGACTCGCAAAACAGGACTTTGATGAATCTGGGGGTTAGTATGCGCGGTTTAGAGGCGGATGATCCTTCTTTTTTCTTGCTTCCTTTATTTGGAATTCACTCTGCCTTTGCTTGCAAACATAGAGCACCGTTCGAAATTTTAGGAATGCTCTTAAAATTATTATTTTAAAAATAAATTATTATTACCTTTTCTGATGTTAGTCAGTTCAGCCTTATTGTATTTTGTAAGTACCAACTCAGCTCATATCTTGCAGGTATTGATTTTCTGTATATTTAGTGGGTACCATCAAGCACTAAACGCAGGGCCAGGTGCAATTTTGAACCCTCTCCTGCCTAAAGCAAACACTTTCATCATCATTTTCTCCAAGTGCATTGTAAGACAGATTTTGACTTAACATATGCCGAGTGTGGATTTTCTCTGGGATGGTGTCAGTGCAGAGGGAGTACAACAGCACACCCTTGTGTAATCATTGCTTCACTGTGTCCTGCCTCTTTAAAGAGGTATAGTTAGGCAGTAAAATCCTGTTGCAATCTTATCTTACTGATAAACTCATCCTGAGACTGTCAAAAGTAGTACAACTCTGATACCCAGTCTGATCTCAGACACATCCGCTCCGCAGAACTCCTACTTGCCAACATCCCACACATACACAGAACCAGATAATGAGCACGAGCGTTCTCTTACAACCTACCTCAGGACGTCAGAGCCTTCTCTCCTTGACAGTAACCGACCTACAATACAGTGCTTAATTTGAACCAGCAGTTGCGGGTGGGGGACACCGGCACTTATTTTTCTAAACAGTTATTTTCCGAACTCAAGAGAGAGAAAATCCTACAGATCAGACAGACTGAGGAAGTCAGCCAAACCATCACAAAGGGAGAAAGCAGCAACCTACAAAAGTGAGATATAAGGACAAGGAGTATCTGGCAGTGTATTAAAGCTGCACATAGAGCTAACATAATAAGACCTGCGTTCCCGCCTCTATCAAGCTGCAATCTAAGCTGTTCTGTGACACCCACCAAAGTGGCTTCAGTGCTATGTTCAACCCTGAATCCTGATTGTGACGTATTGAAGACAATTAGTTTCCAATTAGGGTGAAAGTTGGGGATTAACATGCTTTTCAAGAATTTTAGCAAACAATGGCAATAGTGAAATGGGATGATAGTTGGCCCAGTTAAAGATGTCAAGGTTAGGTTTCTTCAGCAAGGGTATCACCATAGCATGTTTCCAAGCCTTAAGGAACTAAGCACTCCAATAACGAGGAATTGAGGTGAGTCATCACAGTGGAAAAGGGCTGGTGACAAAATTTGCTCAAAATCGCAAGATGGTAGAGGATCTAATGGTGAACCTTACTTAGTAGTGTTCCATAGAGAAACAAACAGCGACTGGATCCGCTCCTTCCCCACCGGAGGAACCTAAAGGATCAGCCTACCACCCTACCGCTCTGAACCCACGGACATCAACTGCGGAGTACCCCAAGGATTTTCGCTCAGCCCCAAGCTCTTCAATATCTACATGGCCCCCTCGCCGCCATCATCATACAGCACGGACTCAGTGTAGTATCCTACGCCAACAACACCCAGCTCACCTTCTTCCTCACCAAGGACCCCGTCACCACCAGACTTAACTTTTAGGAAGGAATGAAGGACGTTGCATTCTGGATGAGCAGCAGCTGTCTGAAGCTCAACTCGGAGAAGACAAAGGTCCTCATCGTCAGACAGCATGGACTCTGTCATGTTCGCGGCAACATGAACTACGTTTCCCGGCATGCTCCGGGGTTAAACTACTATTACCATGATCCTTCACGACGCGCCGCATTCTCGCGAGAACTCCATTTAAGAGAATGGCGGTCGGAAGATCAGCGTCGGGAATTCCGGTTCTGGTGATTTGTTTCTGGCTTTGCTTTCGTTCTGGTCTGGTAAGGGTGCTTGCAGCACTTCAGCATTGCAGCGCTTCAGTGCATGTTCGTGAAGTCGACTGTGCCTGGGAGGTTGGCGGTAATGCGGTTTCCTGTTACCATACCTTGCTTGACATTGGGGATATTTTGGATTGACTCGGTTGGCAGTGCGGCCAACGGTGGTGGTGATTTAAAGTTGAGCTATCAGACTATAGATAGCCATTATAGGTTCCTTGATTCGTGTTTTGTTTTGGGATAACAATTGGATTACCAGCTAAGAATCATTAGCTGCGATTGGGGACTCTCTGAGCCCAGTGGAGCTTTGTGGTCAGCATTGAACTGTGTGAAGGCTATTGTTCCTATTTTGCTTTCGGCATTAACTGTGTATTGAATCTTTTATTTAACAGGGGTAAAGGAGGTGTGGCTACACTCTGCCCCTGTGATGCCTATTGGATTCATTTAATGGGTATGTTAAGATATCATGTGTATGTTGTGGGGGTAGTATAAGACATCATTCCTGCTGCCAAGTATTACATGTTTGTTTTGTCTCTTTTTAGTTATGCCAGCGTGATCCCTTACGTAGCCTCTACACATCCACAAGATCCTATTATTTTTCTTTACAGGTATAGGTTATTGTAGACACTTATCAATTGTATATGTAGAAGTGTGCTTGTTACAATACAGGACTTTATCTTATGCTTGTGTTTTGTTACTGTCTTTCAGATCTCCCTCCCCGCTGTCCCCTTCCTTTCCTTCCTTGTTTCTCTTTATTATCCCCTCACTTCATCTTGTCAACGTTCTGTGCCATTACGGCTATTCAGACATTGGCTCGATTTAGAGGTGGGCTTACCATTCGACAAACCGATCCTGAGGACTATTAACGTAACAGACTCAATATAGTATCCTACGCCAAGGATACCCAGCTCACCCTCTCCCTCACCAAGGACCCCATCACCACCTGACTTAACTTCCAGGAAGGAATAAAGGACGTTGCATTCTGGATGAGCAGCAGCTGCCTGAAGCTCAACTCGGAGAAGACAAAGGTCCTCATCCTCAGACCCTCCTCCTCTGCATGTGGCAACTACTGGTGGCTCACTGCCCTCAGCAGCCCCCCCAAAACCATGGACCACACCTAAAACCTCGGCATCATTCTCGACTCCTCCCTCTCCATGACCCAACAGGTCAACACTGTCACCTTCAGCTGCTTTCACACCCTCCGCATCCTCCAAAAGACCTTCAAATGTAACGCCCTGAATCAAGGAAGACCGTCACCCACACACTCATAACCAGCAAACTGGACTATGGAAACTCCCTCTACACCGAGATCAACAAGTCTCTGCTCTACAAGCTCCAGACCATACAGCACACGGCAGCCGGACTTGTCCTCGGCATCACTCGGCATGAACACATCACCCAACACCTGCATAAACTCCACTGGCTCCCCGTTGAGAAGAGAGTCACTTTCAAGAGGCTCACCCACACCTACAAATGCCTCCACAACACCGGGCCCCAATACCTCAACGAGACAATCTCCTTCCACACACCCAAGAGAAACCTCAGATCCACCAACCTCGCCCAAGACGACACGCTGCGCATCCGCAGGGCCAGAACAGGTGGAAGAGCCTTCTCCTATATCGCGGCCAAGACCTAGAACAAGCTCCCGATCGACATCAGACATGCCCCCTCCCTGAACATCTTCAGGAAGACATTCAAGACCGGTCTTTTTGACTGAGCGGAGCTACTGCCTCCCTCCAACCCCCAGCGCCTTGAGACCCTCAATGGGGAGTAGCACGCTTACAATTTCCCTGATTGATTGAACTTATTTACAACCCAAGTAACGGGTCATTAAACCAAGGAGTGGAGGGATGAGATTTAAAGTTAGAATTGGGTTTGAGTGAAAGCACTGAGTCAGGGGAGGACCACAACCAGTTGTTGTTGACTTTGGAACAGGCCGGACGGCCGTATCGGGCATCAGGCGTTTCCCCAGCAGGCTGGAAGGGTGGAGGCCGGTTTTGCAGTGGTGAGGGACAGTTTTTCCGCTGTGCATGGAGAAGAGAAGTGAAGGTTGCGGGATTGAATTTAGGCCAGTGTCTAGAACAAGTTGAAGAGGCCGGGAAAATCACCAAGCTGGGTAACAATTGAAATTGAAAACGGTTCCGCAAAGTGGTCAGATCAGGGGAAGAGGGCTATCTAAGACGCCATCCTCAGATCAGAGAAAAAAGGATCAAGTAGATGCCCTGCTTTATGTGTGGGAAAATAATTAATAGTTCATGAAACTACCTCACTGCTCCTTGGACATAGTGCTCTAAAATAGCACAATGGAAAGCAGCAGCACAGCCCTAGTCCATACAGGTTGCATCATGGCCAAGTATCTGCAGATGTCATCATCATCTCCTTCTGCCTGTGCTACAGAAGTCGATATAACCCCAGTGTAGCTGATGTGATCAGGTTTCACAGCAAGCATTGCTGTTGATTGTACACTCCTCTCCATCCTTTAGATTTCCTCGAACTCTAAGACTATTGACCGCTCGCGTCCCTCTTTTCCCACAAGCCTAAACCCTTTAGGAAATGTAGTGACTGACACTCCTCTAGCTTGCACAAATTTCAACTCTGAAATTCTAGGCCGTACCCATCAATGATAGATTAGCCAGAGAACAGGGAGGTTTACCCATACCTGCAGATATATATAAATTGGTTAGTGTAAGAGAGCATCTATGCTGGTCTGTTCTTACAGTCTTCATGAGCAGCACTGGGTCAGGGACTGTCAGTCAATAAGGTAAGTGCTATTACCCACAGGTCCCCAGGCCACTAACAGCAGAGCCGACCCTTTCTTAGCTGAATGATTACTTCCTCAGTGCAGAAAGCATAGCTTTCTCTAGCCTGCACAAATAGCAGAACTTCCCCTCCCTTGCCACAGCCAGGACAGTTGTTCCTCACTTGCCAAAGACAGCAGTGCTACCCCTCACCATTAGCAGTGCAGACAGCAAAGCAACTTCTCACTTGTCACAGGCAGCAGATGTATGCCTTGGCCTACTGAGATACCCTGGACAGATGAATACCTGTCTGTGGGAAGATACGGTGAATAAATAGAGCCTCAGAGACGGCTCTGGTGGGGCAAGGAAAACAACGGGACAGAGGGGTACTGGGGCCATAGAACCACTCAAAAGTGAGCAGAAAGTCAGAATATATCAGATAACAGGGAGATTGCATCCAATAACAAAGAAAACAGGATACAATGTGTACAGACAAATACAGGGAGACAGGGAAACAGTGTAACAATCAATACCCAGCGCGGCATGTATCCATTAGAAAACCTAGATCAAGAACGTCCAACATAAGTTCCACAAATATTGCAGGACAAAGCCTATCATGCAACCACCTAAGTCATTCAGAAGAGCACAAAACAATTGTCCGCAATTGACAAAATTTTCATAACTCCAACCAATAGCAGTGGCTGAGATTAATTCAAGCATTCCATTCATTTCTAGGTTTTCCGTATTGTGATGCCTCAATTCTGAGACTCGATTGAATGTGATCCCAGCAGGAGGAGACATGGCCAGGCAGTTTGGGATGGACCGTTCCTACTGGAGCAGGAACAAATGCATATGGCTGATCTCCGTCTCAAGTGTAAATGTGTAATGTAAATGTTTTTGTACTTGTATAGCGCACAGCTACCCAACAAGGGTCTCCCGGCGCTTGTACTCATACCGCTGAGGAACCCTTCCTGGCTTTCCTTGTGAAGTGTCCACTCCTGAACACCCCCATGGTGAAACCAGGCATCCCCAGCGCTGTTGGGGGCCGTTGTGGCGATTAAGCAAGCTATTGCCCAGAGTTGCAGCGTGGGGCCCATGATTAGAATAGGCACTGAGGCGAGAATATCAGGTCAGAGGAATTTATGAGCCCGAGTCCCGCCGAGGCAGGAATCGAACCCTGGTCCCGGGCCTGAGCTCTGCATCAAGGTCTGCCGCTCCAACCATTTGAGCCACACTTCTCCACTAGTGGCAAAAAGGACAACATAAAATAATGAACGAGAATGCGGCCTGAGTAGTTATATGTGTCTGAGACTCATTCAAGCATTCTGCCCAT
Source organism: Lissotriton helveticus (assembly GCF_964261635.1). Lineage (NCBI taxonomy): Eukaryota > Metazoa > Chordata > Amphibia > Caudata > Salamandridae > Lissotriton > Lissotriton helveticus. The sequence goes on along the minus strand of NC_136057.1, from coordinate 1,469,415,644 downwards.
CTCCTTTTTCTTTTCTTCAAATTCCTCAGAGCTGATAATAGGAAACGGGGGCTTCAAAACACTAACTCTCACTACAAGCCACCACACAGAATCACTCCACTATACACACTCAAGATTCACATGCTTTAGTCTGGAAAGTCACAGTAAACCACCCACTCACATTAAAGTGATCTGAAAGCAACATCTTAGTGGAGAACCCCCAGATAAATTGCAACTGCACACCAAACTATGCACAAAGCACCAAAAGGCCTAGTAATTGGTGAGTGCTTTGCTCTACAGGTGCCTATTAGCAAGATGTCTGCAGCCAGAAAGATAATTTGAAATCAAGGAATGGTTTATTGAGATGAAGTTTTATTTTTGTAATTTTTAATCTTCCTGATACTATTCATGTTTGAAGAGAGGTTATCTATGATTAAAGTTCTCAGCAGTGATGGAGTGAGTAGAATGTTCTTGATGATGAAGGGTTGGCCTAGGGTGCTAGCTTGCCATTCTTTTGCTTTTCCAAATTTACTTAGCGTATATGGGGAGACTGGGTCAAGGTGGGGAAGGGTTGGTAGAGAATGATCGTATAAGTCACTTACCTTCGGTAACGATGTATCTGGTAGAGATGATTCTTGCCGCAGATTCCTTAACGTAGAATTATCCCCAGGCATGAGACTGGATCCGGAAAACTTTCTTTGCCACAGCATCTCTGCGCGCCGGGGGCGGTACCACGCGACTCTGCCCTGATGCCGTCCGCGGTCGTGACATCAGCGAGGTCACATAAGCCCCACCCCAGCGCGCTGACGTCAGTTTTCTTCGGAGAACTTTTCCGCGCTACGACGCGGACCCATCACAGACAAAACTGTGGACAGTATGGGAACAGTGTGCGAAAAAGCAGTGAAAACAGAAAAGGGAGGAAGGAAAGATGAGGAACAGCACCAGTTGGAAACGTGCCAAGCACTAAGGTACAGAAAGCCATAGCAGTGAAAGAGCAGAGCACCACTCTGAGGAGCAACCTTGAAAGCTAAGGTGACATCCTCCCTGGAGGCAGAAAATCATGTGAACAACGTCATAGCAGATGAAGAGAGTCTGCAATCACAATCCACAACAGTGAAGGGCAACAAGTCCGGAATAGATAAGTAACGGCAAATTACCCCAAGACAACACCATCAAGGAGGGTCGTATCCCCTGGAAGGAGCTAAAGGCTGAGGTACAGTCAAAAAAGACCCCAACTCAGAGGACTGCGTAGGAATCAGAAACCCCAAGCAATTAAAAGGGAAGAAGAGTAACCGGAAAAAAACAGGGTGTAGGGATGCAGAAGTACACATGAACCAACCGACCTTGTACCAGCAAGGAAGGGGTGTGTCAGAACTCCAAGTTTAACGGTTATTATGGCTTACCAGTTCTTGCACAGGAACAGAGATGCTTGTACCCAAATCCCTTTAAGCAATGCTAGAAGGTCTATACTCAGAACCTCCTGTCATTACCTCGGGGGACGGGGGAATTGGATAAAATAATAAACAGAGAAGAGACTGGTCCAGAATCGGCTCCTTCAGTCTGTTACTTGTTGTCGCTGACTGCTTTCAATGGATCCTAAAAGATAGAACACCATTACAATCCTATCCTTCCTAATGCTAATCTAGACTGATTCTACTGTTTTATCTCACCCACCCTTGTGCTCCTGGACCTTAGCTTCTCTTCTATCTTATTGTTGTAGTTCTATTCTCCTCTAGTTAGTTGTCACTATATTAAGAGAAAATAAATGTATTAGTTTCTTCTGTCTACTGGCTCGGCTGCTTCTATGTATTTATTTATTTGGTAAGTGCACTTACTTCACTAACTAGGTGAGTATTCTTTTAAATGGATTCTGATATTCTCTTGTAGTCTTTTGTGCTGTTCTTCCTTTTGCGTCCTAAACCTTCTCTAATTTGTAAAGTCTTTTTCAGGGTTAATGAATTCGCAACAGTGTTAACAGCTCCTGATGAGTATTTACATATTTACATAGTAACAACTTTAATTCGCATGGCTTGACTTCTCTGTAAACACTTTAACTCCTTATCTCTGTCTTGACATAGGTTATTCTGTGGTCCAGAGTTTTTGTGAATGTCAGGTAAGTTAGCTCTTTTAATATTTATCTATACGCTGTTATAATTCCTTATCTAAGTTCACTTAGCTTGAGTTCTCTCCTTCTGTCTCCTTGCTTGCATGTGTTAGCTCTCCCTCTGCCCGGTTTGACGTTTGCTCTCTCACTCTCCTCAAACTCGACGTGTCTCCAGTGAAAACTCGGCTCCGCGACTCACGCTTGATTCAGTGCGCCGAGTCGGTTCACTTGAAATGTCTCTCAGCTCTCAGGGCGAAGAAGGAAATAAATGCTTCACAACTGCGACGAAATATGGCTTATTAACAAGAGCGCAACTCCGGTACGACCATACCGGGTGAAAACTCTAGTGAAGTGCGCATTTACTGATGCGCTCGCGCTGCTCCTAAAAATCCTCTGCAGCTGCGACACACAAGACTAGAGCACCTACCTGAAGTCTATTGCGGCTTCTGCGGCGGCCATATTATTGCTCCTGCGCCGGACTCTCTCAGTCCATGTGTCACTAACAGGGAAATCTTGACCAGTTTAAATCAAATCAGAGCCGCAAAGGATGGAGCCCAGTGTTGGGGTTCTGACAGTACCCCCCAACAAAGCAGGTCCTCCCTTCCTGGGTTTAGTGGGGAACCGTTGATGAAACGACCTAATTAACCTAGGTGCATGAACAGCTTCATCCAGTTCCCAAGATCGCTCCTCAGGGCCATAACCTTTCCAGTCTATTAAATAGTACAATCTTCCTCTGGATTTCTTAGAGTCCAAAATTTCTTTTACTTTGAACTCAGTTCCTGTCTCTAACTGAATTGGTTTTGGGGGTGATTGAGTTCTCAGGTCTGTAGAAACTTTCTTTAACAAAGATACGTGACAAACTGGGTGAATCTTTAACTTAGGTGGTAATTTTAATCGATAGGTAACCTGATTGATTTGTTCTTCTATTGGGTATGGGCCAATAAATCGAGGTTGAAACTTCCGGTTTCCCTTCAACCTTAAATTCCTTGTGCTCAACCAGACCTGATCTACATTTGTCAAGGAAGGCCCTTCTCGTCTTTTCGGATCAGCGTAGCCCTTATACTTTTCTTTGGCTATTTTTAGATTGTCTACTGCCCTTTGCTGAATCTGATGTAAATGTGAAACGACCTCCTTAACTGCTGGAACTGCTATCTCCATTTGTCGAATAGTTGCATTTGGGTGCCAGCCATAGTTTAAGTAAAAGGGGGAATACCCTGTCGAACTGCTCTTCGCATTATTGTCGGCGAATTCTGCTGTCCACAAATAATCCGACCAATTCCCGTCTTCTTCTTTCAAAAGGGACAGTCGCAGATATTGTTCTAGTTCTTGGTTCACCCTCTCTGTCTGTCCATCAGTTTCCGGATGATAGCTAGTGGAAAATCTAACTTCTGTTCCCAAACCTTCCATAAAGGCCCTCCAGAAGTGAGACGCAAACTGGGAACCCCTGCCTGAGATTACTATTTTAGGAATTCCATGTATCTTGACTATCTGGGACCTGAGTGGGCAGCTAACTGTTTAGCAGAAGGAACCCCTTTTAATGCTGTAAAATGGGCCATCTTAGAAAAGGCATCCACAACCACTAGGATTGTATCGAAGCCCTGACTAGTAGGTAAATCTGTAATGAGATCTAGTGTAACTGTGTGCCATGGGTAAGGAGGCGTGGGTAAGGGCTGCAATAAGCCCTTAGGAGCCTGCCGTTCCGACTTTCCCTGCGTGCATATCTCACAGGACTTAACATACCTCTCAATATCTGAAGTCATCTTGGGCCACCAATAGTGTCTCTTTATTAACTCCTCAGTTTTGGCTTCTCCTTTATGACCAGCTAATCTGTCATCATGGCATTCACGCATTACTTGTTGCTGTAGTTCCGTAGTAGGGATATACAAGGCATCTTGATAATAAGGCATCTGTTGAATGATCTTCCTGTTGGAATCTTCCTTTGCCCAATCCTGCATAGCTTCTGGACACATGGTTTCTGCGATTGTTTTTTGCAGATCGATTGAGGTTGTGGCCCCTATAATCTTTGCACTAGGAATGATTGGTTGAATGTCCGTAACAGTTTTGTGAGACTCAGTGCCTATTCTGGATAACGCATCCGCCTTCCCATTTTGAGCTCCAGGACGAAAGGTGATCACAAAATCATAGTCTGCAAAATACAAGGACCATCTCAGTTGCCTAGGTGTAAGAGTTCTGGCTGTTTTCAGGAATTTTAAATTGCGATGATCCGTAAACACTGTCACTTGATGCTGGGCTCCCATCAAGTAGTGTCGCCACTCCTTAAAGGCGTCCTTAATAGCCAGTAGCTCCTTTTCAGCAATAGTATAATTGATCTCCGCCTGGGTCAATTTTCTGGATCGGTAAGCGACCGGGTGCAGTTGGCCTGTGGTCTTGTGTCTTTGAGACAAAACTCCTCCCACAGCTTGGTCTGACGCATCTGTCTCAACATAGAAAGGTTCCGAAGGATCTGCATGTAACAGGACTGGCGCAGTGGTGAAATCCTTCTTCAGTGATTGAAAGGCCTCCTCCGACTCCTTTGACCACTCGAACTTGATTCCTTTTCTCAGCAATTTGGTGAGAGGAAGAATCTTTCTGGAGAATTCACTAATAAATCTCCGGTAAAAGTTAGCGAATCCAATGAAGCTTTGGACTTCTTTTACACTCGCAGGAGATTCACAATTCTTCACCGCTTCCACTTTTCGTTGGTCCATCAGTATTCCGGAAGGTGAAAGGACGAAACCCAAGAACTCCACCTGCGAAACGTCAAAAGCGCATTTTTCCAATTTTACAAACAATTTATTCTCTTGTAGCTTCTTCAACACTCCTTTCACCTGCTCATGATATCGTGTCACATCAGAAGAATAAATTAAAATATCGTCTATGTACACAATTGCACACGGATCAATAAATTCCTTCAGGATGTCGTTGATGAAATGCTGGAAGGCAGCTGGAGCATTGCACAATCCGTACGGCATCACCTGATAGCCCAAATCTAGTCCGAAATGCCGTCTTCCACTCGTCTCCTTCGCGCATTCGAACTAGATGATAAGCGCCTCTCAGGTCTAGTTTCGTGTAGATTTGAGCTCCTTTCACTTGGTCCAGGAGCACCGAAATCAATGGTAGGGGATACCGATGTTTCTTGGTTATCTTGTTGATCGCTCTGTAGTCGATACACGTCCGTAATTCTCCCTCCTTCTTCGGCATGAAAAATAAGGGAGATGAGACAGGTGACTGGGACGGCCGGATAAATCCATTGGCTATTTATTTTTTCAGATACTCCTTCAAATGTTGATGTTCTTTCTCCGTTAATGCATAAACACGACTGCATGGCAAGTTTGACCCTGGCTCCAAATCTATCTTGCAGTCATAGACTCGATGTGGCGGTAGATGTTCTGCTTTCACTTCGTTAAATACGTCCTCGAACTCCTTATACTCTTCTGGAATCTCCTGGATATTTATTACACACATGGAATGCCCTGTGGAACATAAAGATAAGGCTGGATTGCTCTCCACACGGGTTGCCTCCGAACCAAAACAATTCTCATGACAATAACTCAAGTCCATTACAATGGTTCTGGAACTCCAGTTGATCGTAGGATTATGCTCGGTAAGCCACGGTAGACCAAGAATTAGTTGAAACTGGGGAGCATCAATTAAATTAAACTGAATCTTTTCCTGGTGTCCATCATTAGAAATCAGTTGAACTGGTTCAGTGTGACTCACGATTGGACCTGATGAAAGGTTCGTTCCGTCCACTGCTCGGACGGGCTCGCTCTTTATCTTCCTGATTGCCTAGATGCCCACCTGAGCTGCAAACCTTAAATCACAGAAATTCCCTGTGGCTCCCGAATCTATCATGACAGATACCTCGGTTAGGGTTGTCTGTCTGAATTTCACTTCCATGGACGGCTAAATGTGAAGCCGCAGATTGCACTGTATTCGCCACTCGATGTTCATTTGGAGTTATTTCTTGGATCGCACCCACCCGTTCAACTCCTCCCACAGGTGGTGCCGTTAGTTTTCCTTCGGCTTGAAGTTGCTTTTGGTTTCTTTGGGCAATTTCTAACGAAATGCCCCCCAGATCCACAGTACATACTTAGATTACTAGTTCTTCTTTTGTCCTTCTCTTCCTTTGTTAAGGGGCCTCTTATTGCTCCAATCTGCATTGGTTCTGTATCTTGTTGGGCCTCTTAAGTTCTTGTGCTATCTGATCGAGCCCTGTCAAATCTTGGAGTTATTGCTCTAAAGTCTTTCTTCTTTTCTCCTCTTCTTTCTCCCTGGCGGAAATCTATCTCCAAAACCAAGTCTATGAGCGCGGAAATCTCGGTGGGCCGATTAGGGATTTGGGCCAACGTGTCCTTTAATTCATCTCTCAAACCGCGATAGAACACCGCTGCTCTCTTGCTTTCAGGCCAATCCGTCTCCACCACCAACTTGTTGAACTGAGCCAGGTATGCGATCAAATCTCAATTCCCTTGCCGCAAATCAAGTAATTCATTATCCACCACTTGGGATATCCTCCGTCGGTCAAATATCCGAAGGAATTCTTGTTTAAAATTTTCAAAGTTCCTTAACAGAGGATCATCCCGTGAGACTAGGGGCATGGACCATGAAGCTGCATCCCCACTTAGATAAGAAAGTATGAAAGCCACCTTAGACTGCGCGTCAGGGAATATAGAAGGGCGGCACATAAAGTGTAAAGAGCATTGGGAAAGAAAGATCTGTGCCTTCTGTGGATCCCCATTAAACCTTTCTGGAGCTGTCAATGGTATGACGGGGGATAGAGAATGTATTACTTGTGTGGTTGTCCTATTGGTAGCCTCTAATACTGGATTCATGGCTTCCCTCTCCAAACTACTGGATTGGCGTAACCTTAGCGCTAATTATGCAGTTTCTTTTCTGGCACTAACTACCTCTTGCCTAAGGTTTCGATTTTCATCCCTGACCGCTCCCAATTCCTTCTGTATAGCGTCTTGAATTGTTCCTAAGGATTGGACGTCAATTCCTTCCGCCATCTCTGTTCGGTGCGAAGGCAACTTGGGCACTTCACTCTGTCAGAACTCCAAGCTTAACGGTTATTATGGCTTACCAGTTCTTGCACAGGAACAGAGATGCTTGTACCCAAATCCCTTTAAGCAATGCTAGAAGGTCTATACTCAGAACCTCCTGTCATTACCTCGGGGGACGGGGGAATTGGATAAAATAATAAACAGAGAAGAGACTGGTCCAGAATCGGCTCCTTCAGTCTGTTACTTGTTGTCGCTGACTGCTTTCAATGGATCCTAAAAGATAGAACACCATTACAATCCTATCCTTCCTAATGCTAATCTATACTGATTCTACTGTTTTATCTCACCCACCCTTGTGCTCCTGGACCTTAGCTTCTCTTCTATCTTATTGTTGTAGTTCTATTCTCCTCTAGTTAGTTGTCACTATATTAAGAGAACATAAATGTATTAGTTTCTTCTGTCTACTGGCTCGGCTGCTTCTATGTATTTATTTATTTGGTAAGTGCACTTACTTCACTAACTAGGTGAGTATTCTTTTAAATGGATTCTGATATACTCTTGTAGTCTTTTGTGCTGTTCTTCCTTTTGCGTCTTAAACCTTCTCTAATTTGTAAAGTCTTTTTCAGGGTTAATGAATTCGCAACAGTGTTAACAGCTCCTGGTGAGTATTTACATATTTACATAGTAACAACTTTAATTCCCATGGCTTGACTTCTCTGTAAACACTTTAACTCCTTATCTCTGTCTTGACTTATAGGTTATTCTGTGGTCCAGAGTTTTTGTGAATGTCAGGTAAGTTAGCTCTTTTAATATTTATCTATACGCTGTTATAATTCCTTATCTAAGTTCACTTAGCTTGAGTTCTCTCCTTCTGTCTCCTTGCTTGCATGCGTTAGCTCTCCCTCTGCCCGGTTTGACGTTTGCTATCTCACTCTCCTCAAACTCGACGTGTCTCCAGTGAAAACTCGGCTCTGCGACTCGCGCTTGATTCAGTGCGCCGAGTCGGTTCACTTGATATGTCTCTCAGCTCTCAGGGCGGAGAAGGAAATAAATGCTTCACAACTGTGACGAAATACGGCTTATTAACAAGAGCGCAACTCCGGTACGACCAAACCGGGTGAAAACTCTAGTGAAGTGCGCATTTACTGATGCGCTCGCGCTGCTCCTAAAAATCCTCTGCAGCTGCGACACACAAGACTAGAGCACCTACCTGAAGTCTATTGCGGCTCCTGCGGCGGCCATCTTATTTCTCCTGCGCCGGACTCTGTCAGTCCATGTGTCACTAACAGGGAAATCTTGACCAGTTTGAATCAATTTAACTTGTACCTTCAGCCATTAATCAACTCCCTGGCAAAGATGGGGTGTCGCGTATTTAATTACGCTGACGACACCCAATTGTTGCTGAGTATAGATAATACAGCACAAGCTCAGACCCAGGCACAGAATGTACTCAGATACACCGTCAGGTGGATGTCCTCGAATCTTCTGAAAATAAACCCTGAGAAGACAGAAGTTTTAGTGGTCGCATCGACCTGTTCCCCATGGAGTGACCTGTACTGGCCCCAGGAGCTGGGCCCTACTCCTAAACCAGCGGACAAAGTAAAAAGTTTGGGCATTAAGATAGATCGGGAGTTGTCAATGGCAAGTCAGATTGCCACCGTAGCTGGCACCTGTACGGGGTTAATTAGACAGCTACGCAAATTAGCCCCTCTTTTGTCCAGGTCCATGCTGCGTACGGTCGTATCCGCGACCATACTATCCAGGCTGGACTATGGAAATGCGCTGTATTTAGGTCTTCCGAAAACACTAACTAACAGATTGCAGGTGACTCTGAACGATGCGGCCCGTCTCATTTTTAGGCTACCGAGACGCTCACATGCCTCACCATTGTTACAGAGCCTCCATTGGCTGCCTATAAGGCAGCGGTCTGAATTTAAGAGCCTCTGTATAACCCATAAAGCGATCTATGGACAAGCTCCGTCATACATAAAAAACCGACTGGAGCTGTATAAGCCAGAACGGTGTCTTAGGTCTTCTGATGCACAACTGCTTGTCTGTCCTCGTTATAGACTCGCTACAAAAGGTGGAAGATCTTTTTCGGTCTTGATCCCTAAAAAATGGAACAAACTTCCTGAGTCCCTCCGCAAAGAAGGAAACCTCCTTCGCTTCAGGAAGTCCCTGAAAACAATTCTATTCAGAGAGGCTCTGAGCTTAGCCTAAGCGTGCCCCCTCTCTGGTCATCCTGCTGAGTAAGATGTTGTATCCTTTTGGTCAAAAGCGCCTTGAGACCTGCCGGTGAGTTGACGTTATATAAACCGGAAATACAAATACAAATATAAATCAGAGCCGCAAAGGATGGAGCCCAGTGTTGGGGTTCTGACAGGGTGGAACAATTAAGCCGAACAAAGCATCCTGGAAGTAAAGGGGACACTCATAGAAGGTAAGCCACCCGGAGGGAGGGGAGTGCAAAAAACCAAGCTGAAAGTCCTCGCAGAACGGGGAGGAAGGACAGGTCGTGAAGGAATCTGCGGCTAGAATTGTCTCTATCAGATACATCATTACCGAAGGTAAGTAACTTGTACATCTGATAGAGACTACTAGCCCCAGATTCCTCAACGTAGAATATATACCCTAGCCATCCCCAGAGGGGAGGAAAGCCTGCGAGAGAACCTCCCCAGTAGGAAGAAACACAGGGCCCCAGCAAGGGATGTGTCACGGGGAAAAGAAGGGCGGCCCAGCCCCCACCAAGCAGAAGTAAGCAAGAACAAGGCAAAGGGAAGGCCAGGATACCCCAAGACCAGCCAAGGTACAAGTGACAACTGCCAGAAAACCCCGGAGGGACAGACAGCGCCAGAGGAGCACCAAGGAAGAAAAGAACCACCCCAAACTCCAAAGAAAAGAGGTAGAAACGGAGGCAGAGCCCGCCGCAGGAGAACACACGCACAGCGAAGGGGACAGCTGAACAGGCATCAGCCTCGAGGCAGCGGACAAGGCAGGAACGGCTCCACAGCCAAGAAGCGCAGGCGTGAGAAGAAAGACACAGTCACACAAAGCTCCAGCAGAACAAGAGGGTGGAGCACATAGGTACACGCCAAGGTCCACGGCAGTGGACCATAAAGAGCAGGTGTGCACAGTCGGCAGCTGGAAAATACCATGCGCCAGTGCGCCCACAACAAGCCAAGCGCAAGACGAAGGGCAGAAGCCAAGGAAATCCAGAACAACCCCCAAAGGAGGACCATCCAGAGACACAAATCGACCCACAAAAGAAGTGGGACCAGCCAGAAGAGAAAGAGGAGAGATACGTAGGATGGACCTAAGCCATCAACCAGAACACAGGAAAATGCTAGGAGAAACCTAGCCCCCCTGGAACACCAGACAGAGGACCAGGCCGAAACGCCGGACAAGAAGGCAGAAACACCACAACACAAAGCCGTAGACGGCATGTCAAAGCTGGTTTAGCGATTTAGTGGACACTGAGAATGACAGAAACTGGAGCAGTGCAAGCTGTGCCAAGACAAAGACAAAAGAGACTGCACCAGTGGTATACAGTGATGCCAGGCGAGGCAAGGAACCTGAAAAAGGGTATCCACACCCTCCCAGTTTTGGACAGAAATATACAATAGCTACAAGTACCCCACTTAGGGTATGACACGTCCCAAAGAAAACATGGGAACACCTCTTAATGAAAAAAATCCCGCAGCAGAGGACAAGAACATAAAGGACCTGTGGGTAGAACCACAGACGGCTTACCAATCAGCCAAAAAATACCCAGAAAGCCCAACCTGAGGACCTATACGGTTTTACCAACAGCCTAAAACCACAAAAGCCAAAGGGGCTGTACCAGCAACCAACAGTACAGAGGGGCCAACCTAAGGACCCCGAAGGCACGGCAAACCCACAGAACACACAGACGGGACAACCGAAACACTAGACCTCAGAAAAAAGGTGGGATTTTTTTTTTTGAAAATCTGTTTATTAGCATAGTAGGTAAAGCAGTTACAAATACCTTCAATCCCGGAGGGATACAGAGTAATACACATAAACGGTTGCTTAGAACATATAATTGCATAGTTGTCTTAATTTCCATTTTGTTGGTGACATTAACCGTCACAGTTTATGCAAACCCCTGTCAAAAAACTATCCCTCCCACCACCCTCAACAGATCCATTCGACACTCACACAACAACATATAATCGATTAATCAGTAGACCGGGGTACTCAGAGAAACACATCATATGGCTCTATTCGACTGTCCACATAGATGGAACTAGACCAATACAGAAAATACAAAATATAAAATATAAAAAGGGGGGTCTCCCTCCATTTCTCCGCATCGCACCTCAGTTAGCGACCGTGCATGGCAGTTCGACCAAGGACATATTTATCGTGCAATCGAAGAGGCACTTGTGCCCTCGTCTTCCCCGTCTCCCCCAGTTTCAAACGAAAAAAGGTGGGATAACGCCTCCCATAAAGCACCGGAGGACCGACAAGCCAAGCTTATGAAGGGGGAGGAGGAAGGAGCCCCGCAAGGAGCCCCTGAATGGCAGAGTCCGCATGGGTGTTAAACAAAAGAACCCCATCAAAAGGCAGGTCAACCAGACGCTCCCTAATATTCTCTGGAAAAACGCCATCCCTCAACCAAGCATGGTGACGGAGAACTACAGAACTTGCCATAACGCGGCCAAGAGCATCAGAAACATCCAAGGCCGAACGAAGAATAAACGCGGCCCACTCCCGGCTATCCAACATATGGTGCCGCAGATCAGCGCGAACACCTTCGTGGGAGGCGCGAGACAGAAGGGAATCCATGGAATCTCACAAACTGGAGGTAGCCCTGGCCAACTCACAATGTGTGTTGAGCGCTCGCAAAGCAGCACTAGAGGAAGCGAAGATGTCACAGCCCCTTGAATCCAACCACCGGGGCTCCCGTAATGGAGGAAACAACACCAAAGGCAAGGAAGGGAAAGCAGTCTGCAGAAGAGGGCCCTGGGTAGAAGGGTGGAAAGAAAGGCAGACTGGATCGTGCGGAGTAGGAGCGACTGAGGCACTGGATCACCAGTGGCAGAACGCCCCCTGGCCCCCAGAAGAGAAATGTGGAGCGAATCTTTGAATGGGAAAAGCACCTCCCATCCACCAGAGCCCTGGTGGAGAACCTCTAACAAATGGTCCAAAAGGAATGGGGTGACAGGGTCGCCCATGTGCAAAATGCCAGAGGCCGTGGAAATGGCCCAGACAAAGGCTGTACTCGCCTCCATAGGGCATCGCGGGGGAGAGAGCATTCCTCCGTGGGCGACGGCTGTAAACTAAGCCGGCCATCCCCGAGTCCAGCTGGAGGAAGAAACGGCCAGCCCCTGAAGGGTGGAAGATCCACGGACGAGTGGGGGGCCTGTGGGGCCTCTGGGGAAGGTGGAGAAGCCTGCGGAGCAACCAACACCGAGTTGCGGCAGAGAAGGTCCGGGGGCTGTGGCCGTGGAGACGCGAAGAGCCCTCTCTGGAAGATGCCGAGAAAAAAGCAACGACGCAGCGTCCCGTCCCTGGAGAAGAGGATACAAGGAGATGACAAACCTCAGGAGAGGAGGGGGACCTCTGGAGAATGGCACAGCGCTGTGGAGCGCACCACAGGCACCGGCGCGACGTCGTTCGGTGCCGTAGCAGTCATCAGGGGCGCCGAGTGGACCTCCTCCACCAATTATGTCCTTGGAGAATGGGGCGGGGTCAGAGCCGGGGCGGCTAAAGAACAGCACCAAAAAGGCGCCGACTTGACCTCCGACGAGGCAGCTGCCTGCGTAGAGGGCCGAGAGGGACCCGGGGTGGTGCCCCGGAACCTAGCCACCACCCATGGCACCGCCAGGGCTGGGTAGGACAGCCGTCGGCACCGGAACAGCGCCAGCTCGCCCTCCAGTAAGGCAGCCACCTGCCCAGAGGACCGAGGGGGACTTCGGGGACAAACCGTGAGTCCCGGGGACCTCCTGTGACACCAGAGGGACCACCTCAGGGATTTGCGGTGAGGCAGAGACATCATGGGTCAAAGAGGGGGACCCCGTAAGGCCGCACCTCGATGTCACCACACCCCCAAAACCTGAAGCCGGGGTCGGTGACAAGCTGTAAGACTTACCGGTGGGCGAGCGACGCCCATGGGGCCTCGGTGAAGGACAATGCCATAGTCAGAATCAGTGGTTTCTGGACCCTTTCAAGGTAGGGGATGGACGCGGTGATGACACCAATCTGGACAGGCAAGCCGAAACTAGTTTCATCCGGCGCGCGCGCCGGGACTTCGGTTTCGGATGCTGGCAAGCGTTGCAGTCCGTAGAATCATGGAGCTCGCCCAAAAACCACATACAAATAGGGTGAGGGTCCGTCACCGACATCTGACGCGTACAAGATGTACACGTCTTGAAGCCCGAAGGCATTCAGACACTGTTCCTCAATGCAAAAGCGTGAAACGAAGGCCTGAAAACAGGTCAGGGACACGATCGGATCCGCGTTGCATGTGGAAAAGAAGGAAACTGCTGTCAGCACGCCGGGGTTGGGCTTATGTGACCTCGCCGACATCACAACCGCAGACATCGTCAGGGCGTGGTCATGTGGTACCGCTCCTGGCGCACAGAGATGCTTTGGCAAAGAAAGCCTTCCGGATCGAGTCTCACGCCTGGGGATAATTCTACGTTAAGGAATCTGCGGCTAGTAGTCTCTATCAGATAGTTGGATCTCATCGGTTAGTGGAGTCCAGTGAGGGTAGATGTTTGCTGGAGTAGTGATGTGATTTTGAATATACTATATGATTTAGTGCCTAGGTTGTGTGCTATAGAGCTTTTGTGAGTGTGACATATCCCTAGTTGTAGCACTTGAGCAATGAAATTCTTGGATGAGCTTGAGGCAATCTATATGAGTAGTGTGCTCCTTTCCCTCAAGACAGCTTTAACTACCTCACAAGCCTCATGCTTCCACCCTCCATAAAAAACGCATATGTGGACATGTGCGCATAAATACATACTAGTACATGGTGGATAACTGTAATATGGGTCTTAATCAGAAACTAGGGGATCTGGGGACACTTACAAACCACATAGGTAATTGAGGTGTAATGCAACGTAGGTGGCATGCATATACTATGTTGGATGTGTGTGATGTGCTCTGTCATAGTTACAGAAAACCAAAATCTGATTATGATAAAACATCAAATACGTGATGAGGCATATTACCAGCCATTTCAACCAAAGAAAAGGCAAATGAGATGATCTAAGATGACTAAGTCTAGTCATTAGGCACACCAGCAGGTCAAGATTAGACATCGAACACTTGTCAGCAGTCTCTGCATCTTGTGGGGCCTAGGCTGCCAGAGTTCTATTCCTAAACATAGATTGCTGGTGTAGTGGAAGGAGGGTGGGCGCACACTGTCTCACATCCCAGCAGTCAGTACATGATAACAATTATTTCGGTGACAGGCTTTAGTTTTTCACCCTTGTTGGTGCAGCCAGTGCTCTGTATCTCTAGACACGTGTTTCAGGATATACAGAGACCTGAGAAAACCTTTGGCAGCATTTCCATTAAAAATCTATCTATCTATCTATCTATCTATCTATCTATCTATCTATCTATCTATCTATCTATCTATCTATCTATCTATCTATCTATCTATCTATCTATCTATCTATCTATCTATCTAGCTATCTATCTATCTATCTCTCTCTCTCTCTCTCTCACTCTCTATATATATATATATATATATGTATGTCATACAATTTGCCCAAGAAGCAGCGAGAGGGCACACCACAGCGCTTACACCATCCGGTTTTTCACACCTCATTGCAGCTCGCTTCAGATTTCCCAAAAGTTACAGCCTGCCTCTGCCGACGCGTTTCGAGGCCAATAACGCCTCTTCATCATGGGCTCACAAAGAAACACTGATCATGCCTCCATGTTAACTCCCCTTTATTTAGTATAACACCCTCAGTGGGCGTGGCACAGTTCTTCGGCACAACAGTATCATGGGAGATGAAGTCTCCTTGGAGGTACAAATAGTATACAGTCCTTAGTAGGTTCTGTGTTTTTTTTGCGCAATTATGCAGTCCGTATTCAAACCTTAGTAGGGAGGGAAATATGGGAAGCGAGCTTTCCTTTTGCAAACAAAGCGCCGTGCTGTCCGGGTTTAGGAAGGTTGCATCCCACAGTCTTCCAAAAAAGGAAGCGGAGCTCCTCTCCACGGCCTGAGCAGCCGCAATATCAATGTCATACAATTTGCCCAAGAAGCAGCGAGAGGGCACACCACAGCGCTTACACCATCCGGTTTTTCACACCTCATTGCAGCTCGCTTCAGATTTCCCAAAAGTTACAGCCTGCCTCTGCCGACGCGTTTCGAAGCCAATAACGCCTCTTCATCATGGGCTCACAAAGAAACACTGATCATGCCTCCATGTTAACTTCCCTTTATTTAGTATAACACCCTCAGTGGGCGTGGCACAGTTCTTCGGCACAACAGTATCATGGGAGATGAAGTCTCCTTGGAGGTACAAATAGTATACAGTCCTTAGTAGGTTCAGTGTTTTTTTTGCGCAATTATGCAGTCCGTATTCAAACCCTAGTAGGGAGGGAAATATGGGAAGCAAGCTTTCCTTTTGCAAACAAAACGCCGTGCTGTCCGGGTTTAGGAAGGTTCCATCCCACAGTCTTCCAAAAAAGGAAGCGGAGCTCCTCTCCACGGCCTGAGCAGCCGCGATATCAATGTCATACAATTTGCCCAAGAAGCAGCGAGAGGGCACACCACAGCGCTTACACCATCCGGTTTTTCACACCTCATTGCAGCTCGCTTCAGATTTCCCAAAAGTTACAGCCTGCCTCTGCCGACGCGTTTCGAGGCCAATAACGCCTCTTCATCATGGGCTCACAAAGAAACACTGATCATGCCTCCATGTTAACTCCCCTTTATTTAGTATAACACCCTCAGTGGGCGTGGCACAGTTCTTCGGCACAACAGTATCATGGGAGATGAAGTCTCCTTGGAGGTACAAATAGTATACAGTCTTTAGTAGGTTCAGTGTTTTTTTGCGCAATTATGCAGTCCGTATTCAAACCTTAGTAGGGAGGGAAATATGGGAAGCGAGCTTTCCTTTTGCAAACAAAGCGCCGTGCTGTCCGGGGCACTTTGGTTTAAATATTTCACACGGCAGCTCTGCCGTGGAGGGCTGCACTACCTCACAGATGAAAGGAGGGGCTGCGTGGCTTGGAACTATGCCAAACTGGCAAAAGCAGCACTACAAATGAGGCTCAATACAACTTGCTCTGCATTTCGGAGGCCCACTGGAGGGTTAAGAAATCAATTTTAATGCTTGGAAACAAACAGAACCCACTGGAGGGTAAGACTATGCCAATTACAAACTGCAAATACCAACATGCATCACGAAAGTATACTTACTTGAGGAACCCATACTAATGGACTGTGTAATTATCAGCATACTAATGAAGGTGTAATTGGCGCCTCTGTGATGTTTCCAATAATTGCCTATGAATAAGGGGAAAATGTCCTTGAAACGCGTCAGGCAGAAAAATGTCGAACTGAAATACAGCTGCTTGTTTTCCTTTAAATAAAACCGGATGGTTACATTTGCAGTAAGTGCGTCCTCGCTGTCTCTGGGCACTTTGGTTTAAATATATATATGTATATATATATATATATATATATATATATATATATATATATATATATATATATACACGCTCCAAAGTTGCCCCAAGCAACGAGAAGCACTCAAGCAGCAGCGGGTTACAGAAACCTTTATTCGGGTACAAGCAGAAGCCGTCAAGCCGATCCCTTAAGCAGCTTGTCTGTCCATAATTGCCTGACGCGTTTCAGAGATTTACTCCTTCCTCAGAGGCTGTGACAGTCAAGTATGCGCGCTGTTGACACCGCCCACTCATTTAAATAGCACCTTGCACATGTAAATACAACTGCTCTGGATGAGTCTGTGCATGGAATTCTGGGTCTTGTAGTGTCCACAATTAATTCCCTCGATGGATGCGCTAGTCATCCTGCCGGTAAAGCTGCTTAAGGGATCGGCTTGACGGCTTCTGCTTGTACCCGAATAAAGGTTTCTGTAACCCGCT
Source organism: Lissotriton helveticus (assembly GCF_964261635.1). Classification (NCBI taxonomy): domain Eukaryota; kingdom Metazoa; phylum Chordata; class Amphibia; order Caudata; family Salamandridae; genus Lissotriton; species Lissotriton helveticus. The sequence goes on along the minus strand of NC_136057.1, from coordinate 1,469,398,454 downwards.
GCTGCTTGAGTGCTTCTCGTTGCTTGGGGCAACTTTGGAGCGTGTATATTTTGGCGGCAGCCCGGCCGCCGAGGAGCACCATCCCGGTAATGTGGGAACCGCGGGGGTCAACTATCCAAGATACCCCCTTGTGTGGAGCAGCAACGAGGGATTTAGAGTGGACCCGCAGGCTGAGGCTCATACAGGGTTTCATTTACCGGCAGGATGACTAGCGCATCCATCGAGGGAATTAATTGTGGACACTACAAGACCCAGAATTCCATGCACTGACTCATCCAGAGCAGTTGTATTTACATGTGCAAGGTGCTATTTAAATGAGTGGGCGGTGTCAACAGCGCGCATACTTGACTGTCACAGCCTCTGAGGAAGGAGTAAATCTCTGAAACGCGTCAGGCAATTATGGACAGACAAGCTGCTTAAGGGATCGGCTTGACGGCTTCTGCTTGTACCCGAATAAAAGGTTTCTGTAACCCGCTGCTGCTTGAGTGCTTCTCGTTGCTTGGGGCAACTTTGGAGCGTGTATATTTTGGCGGCAGCCCGGCCGCCGAGGAGCACCATCCCGGTAATGTGGGAACCGCGGGGGTCAACTATCCAAGATACCCCATTGTGTGGAGCAGCAATGAGGGATTTAGAGTGGACCCGCAGGCTGAGGCTCATACAGGGCTTCATTTACCGGCAGGATGACTAGCGCATCCATCGAGGGAATTAATTGTGGACACTACAAGACCCAGAATTCCATGCACAGACTCATCCAGAGCAGTTGTATTTACATGTGCAAGGTGCTATTTAAATGAGTGGGCGGTGTCAACAGCGCGCATACTTGACTGTCACAGCCTCTGAGGAAGGAGTAAATCTCTGAAACGCGTCAGGCAATTATGGACAGACAAGCTGCTTAAGGGATCGGCTTGACGGCTTCTGCTTGTACCCGAATAAAGGTTTCTGTAACCCGCTGCTGCTTGAGTGCTTCTCGTTGCTTGGGGCAACTTTGGAGCGTGTATATTTTGGCGGCAGCCCGGCCGCCGAGGAGCACCATCCCGGTAATGTGGGAACCGCGGGGGTCAACTATCCAAGATACCCCCTTGTGTGGAGCAGCAACGAGGGATTTAGAGTGGACCCGCAGGCTGAGGCTCATACAGGGCTTCATTTACCGGCAGGATGACTAGCGCATCCATCGAGGGAATTAATTGTGGACACTACAAGACCCAGAATTCCATGCACAGACTCATCCAGAGCAGTTGTATTTACATGTGCAAGGTGCTATTTAAATGAGTGGGCGGTGTCAACAGCGCGCATACTTGACTGTCACAGCCTCTGAGGAAGGAGTAAATCTCTGAAACGCGTCAGGCAATTATGGACAGACAAGCTGCTTAAGGGATCGGCTTGACGGCTTCTGCTTGTACCCGAATAAAGGTTTCTGTAACCCGCTGCTGCTTGAGTGCTTCTCGTTGCTTGGGGCAACTTTGGAGCGTGTATATATATATATATATATATAAATATATATATAAATATATGTACTCGCTCCGATTCCACAAAGACAAACGGGGGCACTCGCAGGCGGGTGCAGACTTGCGGATTGTGGACTCCGCAAAATTATTTTTGCTCCATTCCTTGAACTTCACAAGGAAAATCCACACTCGCGGGGACGTTTCACAAGAAGTTTATTTACTCAAGGACCAGCAGCAACAGACGCTTTTCGGCGAAATGCCTTTCTCGATGTTAATGGCACCTCGGAAACGCCATGTTTTTCAACATTCTCACTATTGCATTGAAACAGTGAAAGGACTCACGGCAATGTTCTGACATTGGCGCCATCTTAGAGCAGTATATTACTATGCTAGGTATACATGCAGTTTGATTTAATACACATGAAATATTTCACCAGCGCTCTGTTCTTGTACATATGATGGAAAATTATTTCACAACAACCAAAAACTTAATTGTCAATGAAGTTTACAGTCATCGTGCCTTGCGATTCACATTATAACCGTGTATTGGATGTGCCAAGCATATCATTACTTAAGAACACAGCCTTTTTCCAGGCACAAATTCTATTTCGCCGCGAATCGCCTTATGTCACTGATATATAGAGTTTGCAAGGGAAGTTAAAGCGACCATAAGTATGGATACGTTAGATATATATCCTGTACGTGTTGAGAAAAAGAAAGGAGACAAGGGGATCCTTGTTTATCTGCTTATCTGTTTGTTTGCTTTGTTTGCTTCGTTTGCTTTGCTTTATCTGCTAGCTTAATATTAGCTGTACGCTGCTTTACTCTGTTTTGCCTGGCTTTGTTTATTTATTTGTCTATCCAATTAGACTGATTGACTGGATAGACTAATGATTAGGGGTGGGCGGAAGTCGCGGAATGGAGTATCGCGGAGAGGCACGGAGATTGAACCAATCTCCGTGCCTCTCCGCGATATTTCCGTGTCGTAATTTGGCAGTACCTGAGTTAGCGTTTAGCTCAGCTACACAAGCTTTTCTGTTAACTTGACCTAAACGTACGGGGGCCATTTTGTATTTGATGGCTTCCATTTTGTATGAACGTGCGGCCTCGTGGTTAGAGTGCCCTTTTGTCCTTCCTCCATGCCAATGAACCTTTACCTTGCCCGGCAACAGGCTATTTTTAGCGATGGTCAGTTTCACGCATGCGCACACACGATCTCTGGACTAGTGAGTGGTCACTCCTTAGGAATGTTCCCCCAACTGACCAGTGGTATTTAAGCTCCTCCCACATGTTGGCTGTGCTCCAAAAATTTCCTTATATGTACCTAAAACTGTTCAAATGTATACCGCCTACCTTTTTATTGCTGTTAAACTGTATAAAAGAGGTCGCGCACCGATGTTCGGTGTGATACTTCTTGCATTACCGAAGGGTGCTGTAGGAATGTACCACCACCCCATGGGGTCCTAATAAACTTGTCTCTTTGCATTTTCAGTTTCCGTGCCAACTTCTGTTTATGGTGTTCGAGTGTTTTTGCAGTATATGTAGGCCTGACAGAACCCGATACCACAATTTGGCGACCACGAAGGGACTCATCGGCGACTCGGATGCCCGAAGGAGAGGTCACGACGAAGGATTGGAAACTCGCTATGGACGCGTACGCTGCCACTGAGTGACCCGAGTCTCGGCACCCACGGTGTTTTTCCTTTCCTTCTGATCTGACCTTCCAGGTGGCGCCGGTCTTCGACTGAGATCCTGATCGTTCGGTTTGTCGTGTAGTGCCCGTTTTGGCTGATTCGGCTACGGAACTTGGCAGTTGGAATCTGGACACTTTTGAAGATATTTGGTAAGCTTATGTTTGGTAAGGTAGTCTACTGACACTTACCGTGGCTTTTTGAATTTGAATTTGAATTTGAATTTGTATGAGTTAGCTAACGTTTGGACCTATGATTTGAATTATATGTGGAGTGCACCTCACATAGGCAGGCATGTAGGGATATTTCTCTGATTTTGAATTTGTTTGAACGGCACATCGTGCGTAAGTACCTTTAAGTGCCATTTGTTGTAATATCATGTTTCCGTGATATTTTGAACATGCCTGTTCTCAGCACACTCCGAGGAATGTGCTGCTTTGGAAACGGTACCAATTATCGATTAAATGAATCTCAGCCGGCTCCCCCAGAGGGGACTCCTAATCGCGAAATGTACATTAAATTTGGCCTTCCTCCCATAATGTATAGCACATTATGGCACAAATACACTAAATCTGATCGTGAATTGCAATGGCCACTACATGGGTCATTCGACTTGCGAAAAGTCCAGTATGTGGAACAGTGTTTGTTCCAGCGCAGGTCTAGACAGGACATGTTTGATTGTGTGCGTATGTGGGAGAAAGCGGTGCGTGAACGAATGAAGCGTGAAGAAGCCTTGGCGGACAAAGAGCAGCGTAAGGCTGCTCGGGATAAAGCTTTGCAGCTGCAGGAGAAGGAATTGCAGGAACAGAAAGAGAAAGAGAGTTGAGATCGTAATTTACAAGTTAATGGCCAGTTTCCTCTTCGGCGTCCTCTCTATCCTGTCCTTACTAATGAATTAGATGATTTTTCATTGTTAGATCGTTGCCCGCCTCCGTATGTTCAGCCTACGGCTCCGGATGTGGAATCGGACGAGGATAATCAGGATAAACAGCGTACCAGGTTACATACCGAGCGTATGACGGAATTGCTCGTAAACTTAATGTAAATTCTATAACTGTTTCAGAGGTTGATGATTTTATGAGTAAGTGGTCTGACAAGGAACGATTGTATTTTTTAGATCATTTTGCAGGTGAAGTTGTTGAGCGGTTTAGGAAACAATCTCCTGAGTTGGAACCTAAGGATATATCAGTTGGTCGTGACAATTTCTGTAAAGGTGGTTTTGCTCTTTCAGATGCGGAGGAATTTTTCCAGCGTTTGATTTGGTTACGGGATGAGGCAACACGATTGCGAGCGGCGAAAAAGGCATCGAACCCACCAGCGTCTGGATCGACGGAAAATTCTCGAGTGTGCCCTATCTATGGATCAGATAAGAGTGTTGCGATTAATGTTTTGCCTATGCGGGAAGCTGCACCTTTGTATGTCCCTCCTAAAGGGGATGGTACGGATGAGGATAAGACGTCTAAGGATTCAAGGGGCTATTTTGTGTATAATTGGGTTTATACGCCATGGAATAGAACAGATGTTATGGCACTTAAGAATGCTTTGCCTGACCCCCGTAAAAATCCAGCAGCTTTCTATGAAGGTGTGGAGGGCGCTATTTCTTCGTGTATTATGACGTTAGTTGATATTGATCTTTTCTTTGGGTTGATATTGCCTCCTGATATGTGGAGGGCGATTCGTAAGTTTGACGATCGAACGATATTAGGTGCAGATTGGAAGGACATAGTGAGAGCTGATTTAGATAGGGAACCTGCATGTAAGCCGTGTCAGTTGATTTTAGATTTACCGACGGCTATCTTGAATAAATTAAAAACGCTTGTCCCCCCTAAGAAAATAGATTGGACAGTATTGGTATCTTGTAAGCAGAAGTTAGACGAATCGGTTTCTGACTTCTTTTCACGTTTCGAGGAAGCATTCCATGATTACAGTGGTCAATCATTAACAGAGGACACGGGCAGGCACTTGTTCGTAGACAAGTATGTGGCTAATCTCCTACCGGAGATTGCAAAACGATTAAAGGCTAGTGAAAGTTCATGGACCACTGCAATGCCTGCTTCTTTATTAACTATGGCTCAGTACTATGAAAGACAGGAATTAGAGGCTAAAGAAAGTAGCGATAAGAAAGCGAAGGACTTAAAGACGAAAGTGATGCTGGCACAGGTTCATGCTACGCAATCGAGAGGGAATGATAGGGGTAGACGAGGATCGTACGTTAAGTCTCCCCCTCGTTCTGACATTTCTGAGAATCAGTGTGCATACTGTAAACAGTTTGGACATTGGGTTGCAGATTGTCCGGTACTTCGTGAACAGCGTAGTCAGAGGGGTCGAGGAAGTGGAAGGTCACGGAATAGTTATTCAGGACCGAGAGGTGGAGCGAATGACCGTGGTAGGTTTGAAGAGAGGGGTCGTGGTCAGGTTGAACATAATACTTTTGATCGGCGGAATCAATACCAGATAGCTGAAGGAGAAAATACTGAGTCTCAGGATAATAGATATGCATAGGATTGCGTAGGATGGGGTGTGGAATCGGTTGAAGTACCAGTCGATCAAAGGGGTCCATATATATCAGCACATGTTTTGGGTTCTAGAGATCAGTTTCTGGTTGACACAGGAGCTACTCGTAGCGCTCTGTCCAAACACTTGGTTCCAAGGGCTCCCCTGTCTGGCGAAACGATTACAGCAATAGGGTTCGATGGAACACCTTCTCTAAGCCCATTGTCTCAACCTCTTACATTTCATGTTGACAAATTCATTGCCCCATGTCCGTTTCTGTTATCCCCAAATACACCAGATAATATTATGGGACTTGATATGCTAAAGCATTTTCGTGCAACAATAAGCTGTGCCCCTGAAGGGGTGCGGGTTATTTTGAATGAGAATTACCCAGAAATTGAGAGATCGTGCCTCATGCAAGAGACAGATGCATTAGCTTCCCTTCCAAGCACGTTATGGGCTACTTCCGATACTGATGTGGGTCAAATGATTATTCCCCCTGTGCGCATTACTGTGAAGGAGGGAGCGATTTTACCTCGTGTTCCTCAGTATAAGATCTCTAGAGAAGGCGAAATAGCTTTGGCACATATTGTGAATGACTTGATAACGGCAGGGGTGGTGGAGGAAGTTCCCTACAATGTTTGCAACAGTCCAATTCTTCCGATTCTAAAGAAAGACACAGATTCTAAGATCTATCGTTTTATTATTGATTTGAGGGAAATTAATAAGATAGTTGTACCCCAGTATCCAGTAGTATCTGACATTACCACATTACTTACTTTGGTTCCACCCACAGCTACTACATTTACGGTGATCGATTTCAAAAATGCATTCTTTTCGATCCCCATTCATCCTGATAGCCGATATTTGTTTGGCTTTACATTAAATAATAAATCTTATAGATTTCGTCGAGTTCCTCAAGGTTACACAGAAAGTCCTAGCATTTACAGCCAGGCTTTGAAAAGACAGCTTGATTCATTTGATTTGCAGTCTGGGGTGGCGCTTATTCAATATGTCGACGACATTTTGCTTGCGGCAGACACACAGGAGCAATGCGAGGAGAGTACACTCTCCCTGCTTTCTTTCCTTGCTGAACATAATCAAAAGGTTTCACGGAAGAAGTTACAATACTGTAGACCAAAGGTGACATATATTGGTCATCTTTTGTCTAAGGAGGGACGTGCATTAACATCAGACCGAATTCAAGCAATTTTAGATACACCAGTCCCTTGCACGCAGAAGGATGTTCGTGCTTTCATAGGTTTGACGTCCTTTTGTAGACAATGGATACTAGGATTTTCGTACATTGTAAAACCTTTGTTAGCATTGCTGTCCAAAACTGCACCAACCCCCCTTGAATGGACGGATGAATGTCAGAATGCTTTTGAACAATTGAGACAAGCTCTTTGTTCTGCACCAGTGCTAGGTACACCAGATTATACAAAATTCTTTACACTGTATGTACACGAGAAGGATGGGTGCGCATTGTCAGTTTTAGTACAATTACACGGAGACAAACAGAGACCCTGTGCATATTTTTCAGCGGTACTCGATCCTGTGGCTCGAGGACTGCCTGGATGCCTCCGAGCAGTTGCAGCAACAGCAGTAGCTATACGGCAGAGTGAGGGAATAGTTTTATCACACAAATTGCTGGTGTTAGTTCCCCATGCAGTAGATGCGCTATTGAACCAAACGAAAACGCAGCATTTAACCAGTGCCCGTTTAACAGGATACGAGTTAACACTGCTGGCGCCACACATTACATTGAAGAGGTGCGCCACTTTGAACCCCGCCACTTTATTGCCATATCCTGTTACTGAGACCCAGGAAGAAGAACAACATGATTGTGTTTTTCTGACTGACGAACAAACAAAGGGTCGTGTCGATTTACAGGACACGCCGCTTCCTGATGTAGATGGGGAATTGTGGGTTGATGGATCGTGTGTGAGATTGCCAGATGGTACGGCTTCTGCGGCCTATGCGATCACGACACTTAAGACAGTGGTAGAAACAGCACGGATACCGCAGAAATCGTCTCAAGCCGCTGAATTGATAGCCTTAACGAAAGCATGCGAGTTAAGTGCTGGTCTATGTGTAAATATCTATACTGATAGTCGTTACGCCTTTGGAGTAGCGCACGACTTTGGCCTACTCTGGAGGGAACGAGGGTTTATGACTTCACACGGAACACACATCATGTACGGAGAGTTGGTATGCGACCTCCTGAATGCACTATTATGCCCAAGGAAGGTGGCAATAATAAAATGTAGTGCACATAAGAAAGTGACAGACAAAATAGGGCAAGGAAATGCTTTTGCAGACCGCATAGCGAGAGAAACTGCCATGTTACAAAATGACTCCCCTATGTATGTGGTGAGATCGCAAGCCGAGCGATGGCATGATGCTAGAGAAGAAGTTTTAGACATACAGAAGTCAGCATCTGAAGTAGAACTTGCAACATGGGAAACAGAGGGAGTATTGGATGATGAGGGTTGCTGGAGAAGCAAAGACATGAAGAGATGGAAATTACCTGCTGCTTACTTGCAGGCAATGGTTCAAATGACGCATGGGCTGGCACATATTGGAGCTCTTGCAATTACTAAATTGCTTACACGAGTTTGGGAGCATCCTGAGATTACCAGCACGGCTAGGAGAGTAGTACAGACCTGTCTGATATGCCTATAGTACAATCCTGCTAAAGGGACCTCTACTCCTAAAGGAGGGTTCATTCCACCTACTGCACCATTCGAAGTACTGCAAATGGATTACATCCAGCTGGAGCGCTGTAATAACCTCAAGTATGTCCTAGTGGTGGTGTGTGCTTTCAGTAAATGGGTTGAAGCCTACCCCACGAAGGATGATACAGCATTAACAAACGCTCCGTCCATCATCCCATTTTGTATCGCTTTGTTCGCCCTAAATGTGGCAGGGTATGCTCAGACGTGAGTCCCTTGTTCACTTGGCCACTGGATTCAAGATAGCCTGGCTGATGAGGATTATGAATCCGAAACCGGTCCCAGGATGCTTGTTTCCGGTCCAGGGAAGACATGGCTTGGCAGTTCGGGCTGGACTGTTCCCATAAGGCACAGGGTCAGACTGATTTGCATATAGCCATGTCTGAACTGGGGTGGCTGAGTGAACTAAAGAAAGGTGATGGATTAAACCCAGATCAGTTGACTGGGGGTGAGTGTTTGATTTATACAAACGCTCCGTCCATCATCCCCTTTTGTATCGCTTAATACAGCATTAACAACAGCTAAGGTGTTACTGAAAGAGTACTTCCCACGTTATGGTGTTTGTAAATTTTTGTGGAATGATAATGGTCCTCATTTCGTTGGGAAGATAGTGGAGCACGTTCTGAAAGGATTGGGAATAAGACAAAAATTCCATGCTGTATTTCACCCGCAGTCAGCAGGTCTAGTAGAAAGGTATAATGCGACTTTGAAACTGAAGCTAGCAAAGATCGTGGCATCCACGTCCTTGAAATGGCCGGACGCTTTGCCTTTGGCATTATTGTCTATTAGATCAGTGCCACACTCTCGAACTGGCCTCACACCCTATGAGGTGGTGTTTGGAAGGCCTATGAATATCTGGGGAGTTCCAAAGCCTCGCTTGATACATGATGTGCCTTGTATAATGATGAACGATTATTTGGCACGATTAACAAATGATTTACTTTCTATTCATCAACAGGTTCGAGAAGCGCTCCCCGACAATTCCATTGGAGAGGCTCACAATCTTCATCCTGGCGACTTTGTGATGATCCGGGTGTTTGAGAGATCCAGCAGCTTGGAGCCGAGGTGGCGTGGCCCTGAGCAAGTGCTGCTGGCAACGCGAACGGCTGTGCGAGTCACGAATAAGAAGCGGTGGATACATTCAACGCACTGCCGACGTGTCTCTCCGGATCTGGTGAACCCTACTGTGCTGTCCGACTACAGAGACATCTTGGACGCGGAGAAGAGCCCAGCTGTTACGCCTCACGAGTCGGAGGGAGCCTTCCCGGACCACACTGATTCTGGTGGAGTGAAGTACAATCTACGGCCAAGGAAATAAAATTTTTGTATTTTTTATGACTGTTTGGTAACCGTTCCGAGGTTTGTGAAACGCAAGCCGGGAATATCAAGGGGGGGGATCAGTTCTGTCCAGTGTAGCGACACCCGTCTTGAATCTCGGAGAAAAAATCAACGGCAGCCTCGGTTCTCAGCACTATATTTTTATTTTTAGTTTGTTTCTTGAGACTTTGTTCATTGTACTATGGCACCTATGACATTGAGAAACAGAAGAATTCTGGGTGCGGTTCTTTTTGTTGCGACAATAGTGGTAATAGCAGTAATAGCTTGGACTATAGAAAGACTATTTCCTGCACGGGACTATTTACTGCCTACCACTCCAATTCCATCTGAACATTTTCATTTTACTTTGCCTTATCATGAAGAAAGACATAGACAGACTTACTTGAATAATAGTTTCATTCAGATATTACATCACACACATAATATGACTAATACATCCATCTGTTGGGTATGTGGGATGTTACCTGGGCATCGGAAGAAAGAAGGAACCCCACTTATTCCTCTTCCCTTTTCTCACAATGGTTCATGTAATGCTTGGTACACTCTTCTCTTTACTTTGAGATGGCCAACAAAAGGTGGACTACTTTTCCGACTGAACAAGGTCTGCTATAATGATCGAGATGGCTATCCACAAGCAGAAGGAACTAAGTTCGAGTGGGAAGAGTATCGACCGGACAATGTATCTACGCCTCGTATCTTCACTAATCAGAGACTTACAAATATGTCCAGTTTACATGTAATTACTGTTATTGATACGAAAGCAGATCTCTGTATTAGGAATAAGGGAACAATTCCGGTGGGGAAAAGTGAATGCAATATTACTCTCGCTTTTGATACTCCCAATGGTATTTCATTTGTGGCCTCACGAAACACTTATTTTATTTGTGGTAATAAAGGTTATCATCGTCTTCCTCTTGGATGGTTAGGCACATGTTACATATCTTTTGTATTACCCCCTGTGTTTATTGCCCCGCCTATGTACCATAATGATTTTGTATTATATCACGATTTTATATTGAATAGAGTTAAGAGAACATTGGACATTGATGGCGTTGACCAAACCGATACCTCACTACAACAATATGTGGATTTTAATTTAGGGTTGTTTTCTTTTGTGGGTGCTGCTCTAAGCAGCAGGAAAATTAGACGGTTAACACGTGTTGTGGAGGCAGTTGCTAATGAAACTGTCTCTGCTTTAGGGAATATAACTGAAGAGCTCCAGATTACTAGAATTGTCATGCTTCAGAACCGGATGGTTCTGGACGTAGTGTTAGCTGATCGTGGGGGTGCATGTCGTATCATCGGAAGTAGTTGTTGTGTTTACGTCCCTGATAATTCGCCATCTGTGTATGATGCCATTTCCAAATTGCACAAAATCGCCTCTGAAATTCACACTGACAATGGTACTTGGACATTTTCTGGTTGATTTTGGACTATACTCAGTACATGGGGCTGGAAACTGCTAACGGTTCTATGCGTGATTATTGGGATATTTTTCTTTTGTTGTTTATGTATTCAATGTAGTCCTACTTTATGTTCTGTATGTATTACGGCCTGTATCCCATCCAAACGAGCTATTGCTAAAAATGTACAGATGAGTAATGCTGAAGTGAAGCAAATCATGATGATCGATATTGAAGATGAACATCCGGATTATTTCCATTATGAGGTAGCTTCAGCTAAACGCTAAAAGGGCCGTCTGTCGTAATTTGGCAGTACCTGAGTTAGCGTTTAGCTCAGCTACACTAGCTTTTCTGTTAACTTGACCTAAACGTACGGGGGCCATTTTGTATTTGATGGCTTCCATTTTGTATGAACGTGCGGCCTCGTGGTTAGAGTGCCCTATTGTCCTTCCTCCATGCCAATGAACCTTTACCTTGCCCGGCAACAGGCTATTTTTAGTGATGGTCAGTTTCACGCATGCGCACACACGATCTCTGGACTAGTGAGTGGTCACTCCTTAGGAATGTTCCCCCAACTGACCAGTGGTATTAAGCTCCTCCCACATGTTGGCTGTGCTCCAAAAATGTCCTTATATGTACCTAAAACTGTTCAAATGTATACCGCCTACCTTTTTATTGCTGTTAAACTGTATAAAAGAGGTCGCGCACCGATGTTCGGTGTGATACTTCTTGCATTACCGAAGGGTGCTGTAGGAATGTACCACCACCCCATGGGGTCCTAATAAACTTGTCTCTTTGCATTTTCAGTTTCCGTGCCAACTTCTGTTTATGGTGTTCGAGTGTTTTTGCAGTATATGTAGGCCTGACAGAACCCGATACCACATCCGCTGTGCGAGCCCGCCCGCCGCCCGCCGCCTGCCGGCCAGCCGCCTCCCGCCCGCCTTATTAAATTATATTTAAAGGATAAAATAGTAACTTAAATAAAACTTACCTTATTGGGCTGCAAACTTCCCCCATCGCGGCTTCATCTTGTAAACTGCGCATGGCCAGGACTGCGCATGCGCAGGCTCCCGCGCATGCGCATGCGCAGTTTACAAGATGAAGCCGCGATGGGCGAAGTTTGCGGCGCAATAAGGTAAGTTTTATTTAAGTTACTATTTTACTCTTTAAATATAATTTAATAAGGAGGGCGGGAAGCAGGCGGCAGGCGGGTAGCGGGAGGGCGGCCAATTTCCGTTCTGCCTGTGAATGTGTGGAAATTTGCCCCGTTTTTCCACCTTCTTTGCGGAAGGTGCAAATTTTCACACATTCCGTGGGCGGAACGGAAATGTCCGCTCACCCCTACTAATGATTAATGTTTTGCACTTTCTAAACCGTGATGAAATTGAACATGAGAAAAATGTAACACTAACAAAGCACCTCATGAATTAGGATGTGAATATAGGAAGATTAGCCTTTGTATGCCATTTAAGTTATTCAAATGTCGTGTACTTTAAGCGATTTGTAGGCTTGCATATTTGGTCCTGGGGGGGAGCGGGCCTCTTGTAAGTCACATATTATTGTGGAGGTCTCGTCCGCCGTATCACCTAAATGCGGTCCTCAGGAGCAGGCTGCATGACATTTTGTGAGGACCCACATACGGTTAGTCCTTTATGCATAAACAGCACTCCTGAGCGCGAGTACTAAAATTGTTTTACACGTGGTAGCTATTTTTACCACTCACTTTTGTTCTGAGAGGTCCTGAAGAAGCCCCATTATTTTTTAGAGGGCTGAAACATGTTGACCACCATAGGGTAATAACAAGCTACACATAATATCTGTAACCCATTACCCTCTCTCTTGTTTTTTAATATACCCCAGATCACCAGAAATAAAGTAACGGGTAGAATCCTGGAGGTATTTTTATATTATATTCACATTCACTTCATCACACTCACACACACCTCAAACCAGCTACACTGTAACAAGGTGTCGCAGCACAGCTGGGTAGCATTCTGCTACCTGGCTGGGACCCGATGATGAAGCATAATACCAACTAGGTTGGTGTGTTAGGGTTTTCTTATCAAACTTATGAGGTGCCAGACACTCTAGTGTCAGACAGCCATTTACCTTGGCCATCCTCTTTGGTTATAAAATATGCACACAATTTCATTTCAGCATATCTTGCCCCGTGACCGCCTTACCTGTATGTTTGTCAACGTGACTTATTCATAATAAACATACTTAGGATTACAAACATCAACATAAACAATGGACTACATATTACTTTAAAGTGAAAGGCTATCGGCCATATTAATCTGGGCACGTTGCGTATTATAATGGTTCTTACACAAAAGAAAAGAAAAAAAGAGGTGTTAATAAACACACACTATCCCTAAATAAAGTTCTAGCGATTATAGTTCCATTCCATTCACAGCTCATTTGAGATGTCATGAGTGATGTAACTGACCATGTCATGAATGATGTAATGTCTGAGGTCATTAGCGGTACATTGCGGGGGCATAAGTTATAGTTAGCTCAGGTAACTATAACTGCTGAATTTCACTGGTTGTGTATGAGTGAAATCTGAGTCTAACTATACTGTCCCTGTAATCTTTGTTTTTTGCAGCAAATTCCTAGTTTTTTTAACGTTAAGTAAGATACATATCAAAATGGATGAAGGGGGGTTGGAAGCAGGGCCTGGCATTGTGCTGCCCCCACCCAAGCTTGCTGCTCCTGCCTTCCTTCCTCCTAGCCATCCATTGTCCAAGTCCATGTCCCTACTTCCTTATTACAGCCCTGTGTGGCCGTTGTTCTGCCACTGGCCTTCCCGCCTTCTCTCAACAGTTAGCTTGCTGCCCTACCACCTCCTCCCTATCCTCTGTTGTCTGAATCCATGGACTAGCCTCCTCCCTCCTGCCATGCATGGTCTGATGTGCTGTCACTGCCCTCCATTTAGCATGATGTACCAGTCCACTCCTCCTGCCCTCCATTGCCCAATTCTATGCCCCATCATTGACATCCTGCTTAGCCTCTGTGCTCAGCTTGCTGCCCCTATTCTCCTTCCCCCTGCCCTCCGATGTCTGTGTACATGCCTCTGCTCCATCCTTTTTGCCCACCATGTTCCATGGACCTGCCACTCGTATCTACTCTGAGTGTTCTGTTGAGCTGCCACTCCCCTCCCACCTGCCTAGCATTGTCAGATGACTGTAACCTGACCCTGCCACCTCCACCCTGCCATCCACATTCCATGCCCCATCCCCTTCCTCCTGTCCTCCATGGTCCATTTTATTGCCACATCCTTCTGCCCTCACTGGTCTGTTGTGCTGCAACTGCTCCTCCTGCCTGCCCTGCGTGGTCAGTTGTGAGGCCCCTTACCCTGAACTCTCTTGTCTGTGTCCAGGTACTGACCCTCCCTTCTATCCTCCATGGTCCTTTGTGCATGCCCCTGCACCCTCCTTCTTGCCTATCATAGCCATTGTGCTGCCACTAACCCTCCCGCTTGCCATACATGGTCTTCTGTGCTGCCACGGCCCCTCCAACCTTCCCTGTGTGGTCAGCTAGCTGCCCCCTGACCCCCTCCCACCTCCCCTCCAAGGTCTGTGTGTATGCCATTATAGTCTCACTGTTGCTCTTCATGGTGTTTCTTGCTTCTACTGCCCATCCTGCCTGTCCTCCATGGCCATCTTGCTGCTTCTGACCTGCCCCCTTGCCCCAGCCCTCTGTTTCCATGTGCAGACCCCTATTCCCTCTTTCCTGGCTTGTCTGTTCCATTGTAATGCCCCTGATCTGTCCCTCCTGCCCTTTATGGTCTGTAATACTGCAGCTTTCTCTCCTGTCTGTCCATTATGGCCAGCTAGCTACCATTGCCTTGTTCCCCTCTGTTCTCTGTTGTCCATGTGCATGGTCCTGTCCCCTCCCTATTGCTTTCCATGGATTGTTGTGCTGCACTCCCGTCCCGCATGCCCTGTGTGGTGTATTGTGCAGCTGCAAACCCTGATGCCTGCCCCGTAGGGTCTGTTCGGTGCACCTCTCCATGTCCCTCCTGTCCTCTGTTATCCGAGTCCATGTCCCTACCCCAATTCCTCCTGCCTTCCATGATCCAATGTACCATACTTGCTAACATTTTGAACTTGGTGAGAGGTAGATTTTGAATAAAAACTGGAGTATTGATTTTCCCCTTTGACTTACATTGAAAAAGAAGAGATTGTAGACAGGAAACAGATCAAATAAAGCCCATTTGGGCTTAGAAACAGTGGATGTTTCCTGGCTGTATCTGGTCTGTTGGCATGTATCGTTGTACTACCACTGCCTCTTCCTTCTGCCCACAATGGTCTGTTATATTGCCATAGTCTCTCTTGCCAGTCCTGTATTGTTTGTTTGTTGCCCCTGCCCCCCTTTCCACTGCCCTCCATAGTCTGTTGTGCTGCCACTGCCCTTCCTGCCTGCCCAGTGTGGTCAAATTGTTGCCTCTACACCCTCCTACCTGCCTTCAATTTTCAGAGTCCGTACCCCTGGCCTCTGCCTCTCAACAGCATCCTAATGAACAACTAGATTGTTAACATTCTATATTTATGACAAAAGTGTGGAACGCCTGGCGTCATCTTAATGTAATGAAAACTGTAATACCTAGAGCACTTCCTTTAGAAATTACATATATAAGTGGGTCTTATTTGCATCAAAAGTATGGTTATTGCTCTAAGAAACTAAAATGAGGACATATTTTCTGAGTTTTCAAATAGCGACAAAGCACTTTTTAACTATTTGTTATCTTTATGTTTTTTTTATCCAGTTGACCACTTAGTTTAAATGTTGCACTTAGGGGCGAGGGTGTGGTGTTACTTCCAGAGAGGCAGACTTTGCAACTGGGGAACCAGTTTGGAGTTTCTACTTCAGCTCGACATTTTGTGATTCTGGTCAAATCACTTAATCTCCCCATGTCTAAAACCAAAATGAATCTGTTCTTGTGTGATGTATCCAATGCTCATGTAAAACACTCTAATACCTGACAAGTCTGCACTATATACAACTGCAAAAACACAATAAATAAAAAGTGTTTTGCACAATTCTGTCATTTAACTACATGTGGACTACATCTGGGTGATATTTGTGCTACATTTGGGCTCTTTTGTTTCTGGTGGCCATCTTGGGAGAATGATTTGTTATGAAGTTTCCTTATTTCCTCATTTGCTACAGTCTCCTCAGTAGCAAATGCTTTCAGTTTTTGACTGTGATTCCATCAAGAAGGTATTCAGATATGTCACACATTTGCCATAAATTCTGAATGTTAGCACTCTAGTTGCTCATTAGATCACTGTCGTAAAGCTAATGCTCACCAAGGAAGTCTGCTGCTGGTATTAACATTTTTTAATGAAATAGAAGAGGATTTGAGAAGTCACTCAAATTGTGCCCTAATGTTTCTTTCTGCAGCACTAATCCTACTTTCTATGGCAAAATGAACCCCCTCATTGTGTTCCCTTTTAAATTAAATGTTTTAAGTGTTACCAGTTTATTCCAATCAAGATGGCTTCAGGTGTGCCATACTTTTGTCATAAGTAAGACAGTAAGTGCTCTAGTTGTTCTTAAGAACACTCTGGGACATTTCTGTCATTGAGCTATACGTGGGCTACATATGGATGATATTTGTGCTACATTTGAGCTCTTTTGTCTCTGGTGGCCATCTTGGGAGACTTAATTGTTATGAAGTTTCCTAATTTCCTCATTTACTGCAGTCTCCTCAGTAGGAAAGGCTTTCAGTTTTTTACTTTGGTTCCACCAAGAAGGCATTCAGATGTGTCACACATTTGCTATAAATTCTGAATGTTAGCACTCTAGTTGCTCATTGGATCACTGTAGTAAAGCTACTGCTCACCAGGGAAGTCTGCTGCTGGTATTCAAAGTGCATGTTTCAGTCTGCATGTCAGAATCTTTTAATGAAATAGAAGAGGATTTGAGAAGTCACTCAAAATGTGCCCTAATTTTTCTTTCTGCAGCACTAATCATACTTTCTATGGCAAAATGAACCCCCTCATTTTGTTCCTTTTTAAATTAAATGTTTTAAGAGTTACCACTTTATTCCTATCAAAATGGCTTCAGGTGTGCAATACTTTTGTCATAAGAAGACTGATAGTGCTCTAGTTGTTCTTTAGAACACTCTGAGACATTCTGTCATTGGGCTATACTTGGGCTACATCTGGGCGATATGTGTGCTACATTTGGGCTCTTTTGTCTCTGGTGGCCATACTTATGTCATAAGTAGGACCGTAAGCGCTCTAGTTGTTCTTAAGAACACTCTGGGACATTCTGTCATTGAGCTATACGTGGGCGACATCTGAATGATATTTGTGCTACATTTGGGCTCTCTTGTCTCTGGTGGCCATCTTGGGAGACTTATTTGTTATGAAGTTTCCTAATTTCCTAATTTGCTACAGTCTTCTCAGTAGAAAATACTTTCAGTTTTTTACTTAGATTTCATCCGGAAGGCATTCAGATGTGTCACACATTTGCCATAAATTCAGGATGCTAGCACTCTAGTTGCTTATTAGATCACTGTAGGAACGCTACTGCTCACCAGGGAAGTCTGCTGCTGGTATTGAAAGTGCATGTTTCAGTCTGCATGTCAGCATTTTTTAATGAAATAGAAAAGGATTTGAGAAGTCACTCAAAATGTGTCCTAATTTTTCTTTCTGCACCACTAATCATACTTTCTATGGCAAAATGAACCCCCTCATTGTGTTGCTTTTTAAATTAAATGTTTTAAGAGTTACCACTTTATTCCAATCAAGATGGCTTCAGGTGTGCAATACGTTTGTCATAAGTAGGACTGTTAGCGCTCTAGTTGTTCTTTAGAACACTCTTGGAACCTGCAGTAGAACACAAAGGAATCAACTGACAGTCTCTGCCCTTGTTGGATGTACATGTTTTACTGAGAAGGTCGGACTTCATTCTCACATGACTGAGAAACATAATGTGAATTTACAGAAAATATGCTCTCAGTTTAGCTTATAGATCACCGTCCAAACCTATGTGGGAAAAGCATGAGAAAATAGTTTTCTCTCAAACATGATTCATGATATCCCAGCAGAATGCTTTTTCACATGGTAAAATCATCCTAGAACACACCACAATTCCTAAAATGAGTATGGTACAATCAACAAATGATTTATAATGTAACTAAAGTCTTAAAACCTTCTATTAACTGCAATGCTTTTTAATGAGGTGCTATCATGTATATTGGTCCCAAGATGGCTGCCAACACTTCTTGGATGAAGTGCTGACAGACAATCAGATCTCACGATGAAATGTGTGGTTTGGCTCCACCCAGATATCTATATTTCTTTTTCCATTATTATTTTAAAAACTACTCAACCCATTTACACCATTTAACAAAAAGGGCTCTTTCTGAACTAAGGGCTACCTTTTTGCCAAATTTGGTGTAATTCTGTTCAGCAGTTCGGGCCGTAGCCCTATCTAAACTTTCCTATGGAAAATTGCATGGAGAAAACACGTTTTGGGACCCCCCTTTTTTCTTGGCCCCCGCTTGCTGAATTACCCCCAAACTTTAAAGATAGGAGCGGACCGAAGCAGGCCATAAGTTTTGAAAATTTTGCGAAGGTTCGTCAATCGGCGCCAAATTTATTGGGAATAGAATGTTGCAATTTCCTATGGTAACTAGGTCCTAACTATAACTACCTACTGGCGACCGCTAGTAGGTAATATATATATATATATATATATATATATATATATATATATATATATATATACAGATTTACATACATATGTAAACATATATGCATTTGTATGCATATATATGTATATGTATGCATGCATTTATATAGATATGCAGATGTATATATATTTATATATGGATGTATAGATATATACATATTTAAATGCATATATATGTGTATATATTTATATATGAATTTTTTGCATATATATATATATACACATATTTATATTCATATATATATATATATATATATGTATATATTTATGCATATTTATATTAAGTATGGGCGCAAAATCATCTCCGTTCGCGAATTTTCGAATTTTCGGCAATTTCGCGATCCGCTAATCTTGCAAAATTGCCGAAAAGTTCGCAAGTTCGCGAGCGGGCGGATTTTCTTTTTGGCCCACAGGAAGCACAGTTAAGGCAGGTGCTCGAGTTGAAGCTAACTTTGTAACCATTTTAGAATGGCGCCGGCAAGCTGCCAGAGTTGAAGTTGCTTACTTGTAAGTTGCAACTTCAATTCTGGCAGCTTGCTGGTGCCATTCTAAAATGGTTGCAAAGTTGCTTCAACTCGGGCACCTGCCTTAACTCTGTAAGTGCTTCCTGTGGGCCAAAAATTAAACCTCAACAGGAAGCACTTACAGATATAAATAAAGCAGGTGCCTGAGTTGAAGCTCAAATTCAGTAACGTTTTAATCAGCCCAAAACATTAGTGAGCACTGTCGAGGCTGGGCAAGTGTGCTTTAACCCCATATCTGCCGTCGAAAATTAGCAGTAATACTCGAGTGAGGTCTTTGAATCCCTGAGTTTCTCGAGCGCAACCCCCGTGTAGTTCCTGTGACCAGGAGGCTGCTTTCTCCTCACCTGCTGCCCTGCTCGCTCTCTGACCCTTTATACACAAGAGGCATGTGAACACGCATAGAAGCCCGCACCATACACTAGCGGTATCAAACGTCTTCCCGCCCTTTCCCAATCCCAACTATGATGGACAGCTCACTCAAGGGACCTCTGCGCATTTTGGCGCCGTGGCAAGTTACAGGCACACATGGTCAGTGGAGACAAATCTTCTGGCCCTTT
Source organism: Lissotriton helveticus (assembly GCF_964261635.1). Classification (NCBI taxonomy): domain Eukaryota; kingdom Metazoa; phylum Chordata; class Amphibia; order Caudata; family Salamandridae; genus Lissotriton; species Lissotriton helveticus. The sequence continues at coordinate 1,469,378,558 of NC_136057.1, read as the reverse complement.
ACACAGCTGCAGTGTAGGAAAAGCACTATCATTTACCAAAGAGGTAGCACTTACTGATTAGCCAGTAGAAAGTACTCCAGTTGAGTAGAGGTTTTGCACAAAACGGTAGCATCTTCGTGGATAACTATGCAGGGCAGGATTCATTCTGGCACGAGGCTCCTGTCACAAAAATTAAACCTCAACAGGAAGCACTTACAGATATAAATAAAGCAGGTGCCCGAGTTGAAGCTCAAATTCAGTAACGTTTTAATCAGCCCAAAACATTAGTGAGCACGGTCGAGGATGGGCAAGTGTGCTTTAACCCCATATCTGCAGTCGAAAATTAGCTGTAATACTCGAGGGAGGTCTTTGATCCATGAGTTTCTCGAGCGCAATCCCCGTGTAGTTCCTGTCACCAGGAGGCTGCTTTCTCCTCACCTGCTGCCCTGCTCGCTCTCTGACCCTTTATACACAAGAGGCATGTTATCACGCATAGAAGCCCCGCACCACACACTAGCGGTATCAAATGTCTTTTTGCCCTTTCCCAACTATGATGGACAGCTCACTCAAGGGACCTCGGCGCCTTTTGGCGCGGTGGCAAAGTCACAGGCACACATGGTCATGGAGACAAATCTTCTGGCCCTTTACGCAGCTGCAGTGTAGGAAAAGCACTATACATTTACCCAACGAGGTAGCACTTACTGATTAGCCAGTAGCAAGTACTCCAGTTAAGTAGATGGAATTAGCAAAAAAATCCGCGAGTTCGCGGGGAAAATCCAAGAATTCGCTGACTTTTTTGCGATTTCGTGCGAATTCACGGACCGCAGATCCGCAAAATTTGCCCATACTTAATTTATATGAATATATATGCATATATATCTATGTGCACATACATACTTATCTATATATGCATATATGCATACATGCATATTTAAGCATTTATATATATGCATCTGTATGCCTGCATATAGATATGCAGATGTATATATATATATATATATATATATATATATATATATATATATATATGTATGTATGTACATATATCTACATATAGATATATTCATATAAACGTATATATTTAATATTATTAGACATATATATATATGCATATATATATGTATGCATATTTATATGAATATATATGTATATATGTGCATACATTTTAATATATACATATATATATATAAGTATATATGCATATGTGTAAAAATATATGCATACATGTATGCAAATGTATGCCTATATATATATCTGCATTTTTAAAGATATGCAGATGTATGTGTGTATATATATATATATATATATATATATATATATATATATATATATATATATATATATATATTATATATATATATATATATATTAAAACAAAACAAATTGAAGAAATTGTAGAGCAATTGTGCAAGTTCAATCAGGAGGACTATGTCAACAAATGCAGAAAGGAAATTGACGAACGAATTAAGCGCCAGCAGGACCGAAATAAAATACGTAAAATCAGGAAGTTTAAACGTGACAAAGAGGATTATGACCTCGGTCAAATATTTACCTTTGCTCGACGTTACGACAATGCTAGGAAAAAACAAGCTGCAGCCATGCAAAAAACTCCTTCTGCACTAGCACCAGAGCAATGAGGCAATTCGGCAAATGCGGCAGCGGACTCATCAATTTCTGACATGGCCTCGCTAACTAGCGATAGCGATTCGGAAGCTATGGGAGACCGCACCATCATACTTTAACCGGGTGAGGAGCTGAATTCTTTAGCCGAGGACCGCCGTAAGACCCTGAGGCCGCCGATTCCGCAAAAGAAAGCAGGGTCCGGAGAAACAAAAGGCACAGGGAGAGACGCAGAGCCAGAGGCGCCAAAAAACAAGAGAACACAATGGAGAAGGTGTTAGAGGACAACACCATCATCAATCTTTCAAAAATAATCTTGACCAAAGCGGAAAATCAATTGCTGGCATTAGGACTTTCATTTTGTTCTGAGAGCAATTTTAACTATGGCAAAACGAGAATGGATGTGTTCACCTATATCAGGAAGTTAAAATTAAAGAAAGTGTTCACCATCAAAGTAACAAGGAGTTGACGCAACAGTCTTCAAGTACAACTGCTTCTTCTGACAGCTTAAGCAATCTATTAGTGTCTGATGCAGCACTTCTCATGTATATGAATGACTTAAGTAATGATTATGATGAAACAACAGAGGGGGGGAAAGGACAACTCTACAAGACAGACTCGCCAGCATTACATCCATTCAACCGAGTGCTGGAAAGAGTCCTTTTAAGGGAAAGTCAACCTATGTACCGATGATGCCGAAGGAAGCCGTCGATATATTTCACAAAAGGGTCACGGAGGATCTCAAGAACCTTTACCGCAAGGTATGTGATACAAAAAAGAGATTAAAACACCATGATATCATGTATAAGAACCTCATGTCAAAGCTCAAAACCACCAATCATGAAATCATTGTTAGCCAATCAGACAAGGGGGGAAACATTGTTATTTGGCCACAAAAGGAATATGTGACAGAGGCCAAAATACAACTTAATGATTCTTTCTGCTCTCAAGTTGCAACGATGTCAGAGTTTAAAAAAGCTAAGGAGTCCTTAAAGAAATCCCTGTTGGATTATAAAAGGCAAGGGTTAATTTCAAACCAGGAATATCTGTTTTTACATAATGAGTTTCCGATTACTCCATATTTATACCTTATTCCGAAAATACATAAACAAGTCAATCCCACTCCGGGACGCCCAATTATTTTGGCAATAGGGGGAGTCAGTGAAAACATCAGCAGATATGTGGACTTCCACCTTCAACCTTTAGTACAAGGTCTTCCATCTTATTTGAAACACTGGTGACTTTCTCAACAAACTGAGAGTCATAGGATGGAAACGAGGGCATCTTTTAATTCCTCTTGACATCGAAACGCTGTTTACCAGCATTGACCACCAGACTGGCATAGCAGAGGTAAAACACTTTCTGGACACAAGACCACTGAAATTTTACCCCCACAATCTGATGCTTTTAGAACTCATTAAATGGTGTTTATGTAACAATTATTTTATCTTTGGCAAAGTGCTGTTTTTACAAAAACGTGGAGTGGCCATGGGTTCCTGCTTCTCCCCAAGCTATGCATGCTTGCATGTTGGCTTGTGGGAGGAGCAGGTTCTCAAAGGTACTCATGGTGCAATTTTTAATACCAAAGTGATCCAATTGTATAGATATATCGATGATGTGTTTTTAATTTGGGATGGTAATGTGGAAAGTGCATAGGAATTCATTTAATTACTGAATGATAATGTTCTTAATTTAAAATTCACATCACAAATCAGTGAGTCAAGTGTAGAATTCCTGGACACTACAGTATATATTGAGGGCAATAATATCCAGACAACGTTGCACAGAAAAGTAACAGCAGGCAATACAACCCTCCATGCCACCAGTAGCCACCCCCAACACGTCATAAACAATATCTCTTACGGTGAACTCCTTAGGGTAAAAAGAATTTGCAGCACAACAAAGGAATGTGAGAAATGGTCGGCTGGCCTATTTCACAGATTTTAAAAGAGGGGGTATAGTGAAAAAGTGCTCAAATATGCAGGTAGGAAGGCTAAAACCAGGTCTCGAGAGTCTCTTTTAAAAGGGAAAGTCATCTGCAAAGAGGTAGTCTCTGTACCTTCCAGCATACCCATTGTCCAAACGGCACCCAGATTTATTACGACTTTTAGTAAACAACACAAAAAGATCAGGGGGATCATGAATAAAAACTGGCCAATTTTACAAACCGATGGTGTTTTGGCCCCCATTTTAGCCAACAGGCCCACCATTGCATTTAGAAATGCCAAATCAATGAAAATGGACCTTAGAATGGACAGCAACTGTGAGATGACCAAGAGTACTTGGCTCAAACCCAAGAATGGGTTTTTTAAATGCTCCACGTGCAGAGCCTGCAAATTTGGGGTTAACAAAACCAAATACAAAGTTCCTTTTAGCCCCAATGAAAGACCTATCACAGGACATTTTACATGTCGTACAGAATTTGCTATATATGTCTTGTCATGCACATGTGGTCTTTCTTATATTGGCAGCACGAAACTGCAGGCCCACGCACAAATTTTACAGCATCTTCGGGCCATTGTCAACAGTGATTCTAGCTATCCAGTGGCACGGCATTTTAAAAAGACACATGCCAACAATCTTAACTGTCTAAAGTATTTTCTAATTGATGCCATTCCCCCTCTCCATAGAGGAGGTAACAGAGAAAAACTTTTAAGACAGCTAGAATCACAATATATTTTAGAATTTGACAGTAAGGCCCCAAATGGTCTTAATAACACGGAAGACCTACACAACTTTTTATAAGATGTATGTATTCTTATAGATTCAATATGCGAATGTTCTTATCTGGAATTGGAGACACCTAAATTATATGTATGTTTCTTATTTTAGGTAAGAAGTAGAATAGGCCTGTTAGAGATTTGAATATATGTGCCTCCGACTGTAATACCTATACATTTTAGAATGCATTTTCTATTAACTTTTACTCTATATCACAAACACAATGTATATATATATATATGTTATCTTTTGTAGATGAGATGTCCACTCCAAGGATGTTTTTTCTGAAGTTTATCGATTGCATCTCCAAACAGGACTTTTTATTTTTGGATTTACATCCAAACAGCCTACCTGACCTCCCATTTTTGTATTTTATACACAGTATTAGTTTGCACTTTATATTACACGTTTTTAGCATGGTTTTAATGGACTTGTATACTTCATTTGAATTGCATTCCTGTCAAGGCTCATGATAATGTATTATCTTGGGGCTCTTTTTCTGGAGATAAATCAAAGACTGTGTAGTTTGCACATTTGCAATGTGTTGGACAAAACGTGATTTGCACTTGTCAAACTGTATTTTGTACTGTAAGCCAACAATTAGCTATGTCAGCAATTGTATGACTATTACATCTTGCACTTTATTTGCGTATTTTGCACAAGTTTGCTAGATTTGCACACAGAGATTGAGTCTTGTAAATATGGGGTCATCCTGAATCTTACGGCACCATGACACGGGCATAATCTTAGTATTGTGTACTAGTAATGTTTTATAAATTTAATCTGACATTTGTTATGTTTTATTTTACATACAAAGTCAAAAAATGCCAGTCAAGATAAGGATTTTTTAAATGACAAAGCTTTCTTTAATAACAATGGTAAATGCATGCAAAGGGTTTTTTCTATGTCTATTCTTCTGAAACCATGGGACATTAGTGGGGTGTACACTTAAAAGTCAGATCTTGCGTTGGGTGGCTTACATGTGATCAAGGCCAACTTGGCTGGCCGAAACGCGTAATGACAGGTTGCGGGAGCACTGCATACAAGAATAAATAAAAAATAACTTATTCACAGCAACTGGAGTTCGTGTGTCTCTCCATCGCCGTTCGGAGGTTGGGGAGTCTTTGGATTTCGTAATATATATATATGTTGGAACATATTTGCGCGCAATAAACTTATAAATAAGTTTAGCCTGTTGCGAGTGCTGTTTCCTGTTGGTTTCTTTGGAACTGCGGAGCTCTGAATATATATATATATATATATATATATATTTCAATACCTCGTTACGCGATTTCCTTCCCGAAAACAACGAGCGCGGACCCAAATTTTGTGCTAGTTTTAGTTGTTTATTGTGTCCCCAAAGCTAGCCGCCATGACGCGTTTCGGCCGTCCCTCGGCCTTGATCACATGACACGGCTCTTGCTGTGCTCGTGTGTTTTAAAGTGCTAGTGCCATTTTTTGCTTTCAATAAACATAAACAACATACTACTATGGTCACATTGGAAAAAAATATTGTATGAATATATAAATATTTAAATATGCATATAATGATTCACAGTGCCCAATAATATAATGTAATAACATTAAAATATATTGTTTTAAAATCAATCAGATCCCTGTATGATTAAATGTATGTTGATTAATCTGTTTCATATTGGCCAGGATTGTTGATTTAATAAAAGCTTAAATGCAGTTAAAAATTACCTGAACCTCATGAGTGTGTTACAAATTATTGTTTGCAAATGGGCACCTATTTGTGTTTCTAAAAAGGTGTATTTCGTGATGTGCCCAAAAATAATAAAAATTATGTGTGAAAAAGTGCAAAATTGGTAAAATTATAACATAATTGCCTTATTCGTAAAGTGCTATGTGCTATATCTGCTCGTACAACATATACTATTGCTCATTTTCTGTATAATACATTAATCTTTAGATTCCATTGTGATGTACTAATGCACAATACGATAATTGAATTCCTAAGCATATAATAAAATACTAAATGCTTATAGATGCATAGGGTGTCAATGGCTTGATTAAAATATATGAACTTTAGGGAAATTCTAGATCCAACATCTCGGGGAGTCTCACATGTATAATGTCCAGTTCAGATGTTGTTCACCTAAAGGGTATACAAAAAGACTCAGTGTTCTATATAATAATAATAATAATAATAAATATAAATATGTTAATAAAATACAATTTAAACCTCTATATAAATATATAAATATAAATATAAACAGTTAAATGAACAATAATATATATATATATATATATATATATATATATATATATATATATATATATATATATATATATATATAGACATTTGAAGTGTCCCTATCTTTGGTTTCTTGATACCCCTTATATGAAAACTGAACATAGGCATCATTACTTTTTTGATCCAAATAAAGTGCTAACGATTTCATGCAATTTGTATACATCAACCATGACTTGTTATAGATTAAAATCAATGTTAAAACCATCAAAATATTCATGGAAATTCATATAATAAATATTATAAAAAATTCCATTTCAATTGATAGTCTAAAAACCATTAAAACAAGTCTCAGGTTGTTCAGTCTACTCCTCCTGTTATCTTAACCTCTTGCATGCTCATGAGAAGGTGAGCTCGTCATGAGGCACACTGGAGCTGTGCTCATGACAAGGTGAACTCGTCATGTATAATGGGATTCAATAAATGTCAGCACAGGAGGGGAAAAGCCTTAGCAGCCAAGTGGTTAAGCATTCGTTCATAAGTAAGTGTGCAGATCCTCTGTAGTGTTTAGACCTCTAGGATGCTTACAGTCAAATTTTAAAATGTACCTTGTTTCAAGGCGTCTTAATTTGCCTTCTCTATCCCCACCTCTCTTGTGGGGCGGTACTGACTCTATAGCATAATATTTCAGATGTTTGAGGTCACTGTTATGAAACTCCTTAAAATGTCTGGCCACTGGGTATGTAGCATCATTATTAGTTATGGCCCTCGTGTGCTACAACACTCTTTTGTGTACCGCCAGCTTGGTGCTCTAATACATATACCGCATATTCTGTCTTGCATGTGAAGTGATATTAAATGCTTTATCCTCAAATGCAGTGTGATAAGTGCTAGTGTTGACTCCATGCTGGCATGCTTTACATGTAGTACATTTAAAAAAGCCTTTTCTAGCTGCCATCCAAGTGTTTTTGCTTTGATCTTCCGCACTACTTTTTACTAATGCATTACCTAAACTGGTAGTTTTTCTAAAGGTAATAGAAGGAATATTCGGCGTTAGTTTACCTATGATGGGATCATCCCGTATGATTGGCCAATTGCTTTTAATGATGTTACGTAATTGCTTCTCTTGTTTTGAAAACCCCAATATCAGCCTGATAGGTTCCAAGTTATTACTGTTAACAGACTTTTTCTTAGGTTGCAGCAGGTCTGCTCTTGCCCTTTGTTTAGATCTGGCTATGGCTGTCTCAAAAATTTTACTCTTGTAGCATCTAGCTAAAAAGCGGTTACGGCATTCCGCTTGCATGTTATCTGCATCTACCTCATTACTACATATACTCCGTATTCTTAACATTTCCCCGTACGGGATGCTATTTATGAGGTGGGTAGGATGGGCACTTGAGGCATGCAATATCGTGTTCCCTGCTGTGGGCTTTCTAAACAGAGTGGTCATAAGACGATTATTAACTATTTTGATCTGCACATCCAAAAAGGTTACTTCAGTTACACGTATGGTATACGGAAATTTCAAATTGACATTATTATAATTTAGTTTTTCAATAAAATCCATAGCACTATCTTTTGTCCCTTTCCATACGATAAACAAGTCATCTATAAAATGGAGCCACTTAACAATCTGTGTTTCAAATGTGTCTTCGTACTGCCTCATGAGGACCAGCTCCTCCCACCAGCCCATAAATAAACAGGCATAGCTGGGGGAGAAGCTGGCTCCCATGGCTACTCCTTGTATCTGATGGTACATTTGACTGTTGAAAGAAAAAAGATTATTTTCTAAACAAAATGACAACATATTCAGAAGCATCCTATTATGTTGAGCATATTGTATAGGTCTATTAGATAGGAAATATTCTACCGCTATGACCCCATCCCTATTCCTGATGCATGTATAAAGGGATGAAACATCCAGGGTGATGAGCAGGTAATTTTCTTTCCATTCCATGTCTACAATTTTCCTAAAAAAATCCATGTCTACAATTTTCCTCAAAAAATCTCCAGTATCCTGCACGTAAGATTTTAAGTTTACCATATGCTCTTGTAAAAAATAATCTATGTACCTGGACATATTTTCTAAACGGTCCATTGCATGCAGCTATGATTGGTCTTCCCGGAGGTTTGGTTGCACGTTTGTGTATTTTTGGGACAAAATACATAACCGGAATATTCGGATGTTGTTTTTTCAAATATTTGTACTTGTCCCAGTTAATCAAACCTAAACTTTTCCATGCAAGGAGCTGTGAGAAGATTGTTCCTGCATTTGCTTGTATTTAGACATGGAACTTTTCCGGTAACATTCTAATTCATTCAGTTGATTGTTGGCTTCTTCTAAGTATTAGTCTAGGGGCCAAAGAACTATGTTCCCCCCCCGTGTCCGCATTACGTATGACCACTTTCTTGTTTTTACTTAGTTTGTTTATCAAGGAATAGTATCTTCTCTCTTGGCATGTATATCTGGTTTTGGATCTGTTTATTGAATAATTCAACCTTTTAATCTGTGCCACCAGTTGCTCACTGAAGATGTCCAAGGAATCACGTGGTGTGATTGGTACAAATTTTGACTTTGCTTTGAAGGGAGTACTGGGTTTGGCCAAATTCTCTTGCATATTTTCTCGTTCTTGTTCATCTTTTGCTATCGTGTTATTCATATTATCAATTGAATGCAGCCGCCCCAATTGTAATTCACGCATATCTTGCAGGAATCCCAAGTCCGAGGCCAAAAGCCCTGTTGATACTTTTTCTGTCTCTGGCCTTTCATCATTCTCTTTGTCTTTTGAGTTCTTCAATTGGTTGAATATAGCCAA